>NC_135233.1:929070602-930431674 GCF_051348905.1 Ranitomeya variabilis | reverse complement strand
GCCCGTTGGATACGCATGATACCTGCCCTGGCCTTTCTACCACCACAGAATGTTGTGCAATCATTTGAAGAATTGGTGGAAGATCCTGACTTCCACAAGAAGCAATACCTGTTGCCAACTATTTTGAAGACAGCTATATCGGTCGAATGAATCGCAGAGGACGTCAAGCACCTTTGTTTCCAGTTCAATTCTGGAATGTGTATGAACGAACATTGAATGATCAACAGCGAACAAATAATGATGTCGAAGGATGGCACCGTAGCTTTCGAGAAACATGTGGTACTCTTTTCCAAAATATATACCGGTTCATTAACTGTCTGAAACATCAGCAAGAGCTCCATAGTTTTGAAATTATTCAGATAATAGCAGGAAATCCCATTGCTGCAAGAAACAAAAAGTATGCTGCAATTTCAGCAATGGTTAAACGTATCGTGCAAGATTTCAATAATAGAAGCTTGATGGATTATCTGAGAGGCATTGCCTACAGCTTTGAATTTTAGTTCATGGTCACATATTGTATGTTTTGAGAGCAGTGTTTTTAGCTGTAAAATAATTTGTATTTTCTCTTTTTCTCTAATCCTTCCCCTCTATACCTTTTTATGTTTCTTGTTAAAACAGTTTTGATATATACAGTTAAAGCATAACTCTACAAAAAACATGTTATGTTATAGTACCTGTGCCCATGATATTCATTTCCAAAGGAGACCTTTCAGCAGCTTCAATTCTGTGTGAAAAGTCTCATCCAAGTTAAAGCTCCATGTGCTGCAGGATTTCAGTGGTTGCTAAGGAGGTTGTTTCTCCTTAGTAGCAGTACTTTTGGATGGATTCTAGAGGGCGTGGCTGCACAGGAGCATGCAACTAACAATATATTCCCCATGATGTATAATGGTCTGCTGGTTTACAGCCCTCTGCAAAGCCCCCCCCCTATGTGTTCCGTCCTGTAATGGCTTTACACAGGCAGGGGGGAAGCCCTCCTCTTGTCCAGGACAGATCACATGAGCGGAGGGTGAAGGGGAGCTTTGCAGAGGGCTGTGAACAAGCAGCCCTGAATGTATCATAGGGAGCCAGGATCCGTTCTGCTACCAAGGGGGCACGACCTCCTTAGTAACCAATGAAATCCTACTATTTTCCTGTCTGTTAGTAAAATTACTCATCTAAAAAACAACGTTTTAGAATAAAAAATCTAATTTGATCAGAATTCTATATCTTAGACTCATATGGTGTATTATTAGTGATAAGCGAACCTGCCAATGTTCAGTTCAGGCAGGTCTTTCCCGGATGCGAAAGATCCAGGAGCAAATTGCTAGAGGCAAAACATCCAGGGATGAACTGCTGGGGGCAAAACATCCGGGGGCGAAACATCCGGGAGCGAACTGCTGGGGGCGAAACATCAGGTGTGAAACATCCGGGGGCAAACTGCTGGGGGCGAAATGTTCGGGGGCGAAGTGTACCTGGGGATGAACTGCTGGGAGCGAAAAGCTGGGGCGAAATGCTGGGGGCCAACTGCTGGGGGCGAAACTTCCAACTCCCTTGCTGGCCACCTTAGATGTCTCCAGTGCTTTCTCTCAAACCATTTTCTAGTGCTTTTTGAAGTGTGTTTTGGGTCATTGTCCTGCTGAAAGACCTATGACCTCTGAGGGAGACACAGCTTTCTCACACTGGGCCCTACATTATGCTGCAAAATTTGTTGGTAGTCTTCAGACTTCATAATGCCATGCACACGGTCAAGCAGTCCAGTTTTGTATTTTTCCAAGGGTAACAGGAGAAATTGGACCCTAAATATTGTTGTCCAATTTGTCCTGAGTACGCTGATACTTGATATGTGGGGGGGAACCACCGTTTGAGCGCATGGCAGAGCTCAGAAGGGAAGGAGCATCATTTGGAATGCAGACTTAGATGGATTGGTCTGCAGGCGTCACATTGCGTTTGCAGAGCCCCTAATGTACCTAAACAGTAGAAACCCCCCACAAGTGACACCATTTTGGAAAGTAGACCCCCTAAAGAACTCCTCTAGATGTGTTGTGAGAGCTTTGAACCCCCAAGTGTTTCACTACAGTTTATAACGCAGAGCCGTGCAAATAAAAAATATTTTTTTTTCCCACAAAAATTATTTTTTAGCCCCCAGTTTTGTATTTTCCCCAAGGATAACAGGAGAAATTGGACCCCAAAAGTTGTTCTCCAATGTGTCCTGAGTACGCTGATACCCCATATGTTGGGGTAAACCCCTGTTTGGGCGCACGGGAGAGCTCGGAAGGGAAGGAGCACTGTTTTACTTTTTCAACGCAGAATTGGCTGGAATAGAGATCGGACGCCATGTCGCGTTTGGAGAGCCCCTGATGTGCCTAAACAGTGGAAACCCCCCAATTATAACTGAAACCCTAATCCAAACACACCCCTAACCCTAATCCCAACGGTAACCCTAACCACACCTCTAACCCAGACACACCCCTAACCCTAATCCCAACCCTATTCATAACCGTAAATGTAATCCAAACCCTAACCCTAACTTTAGCCCCAACCCTAACCCTAACTTTAGCCCCAACCCTAACTGTAGCCCTAACCCTAGCCCTAACCCTAATGGGAAAATGGAAATAAATACATTTTTTAATTTTTTTAATTTTTCCCTAACTAAGGGGGTGATGAAGGGGGTTTGATTTACTTTTATAGCGGGTTTTTTAGCGGATTTTTATGATTGGCAGCCGTCACACACTGAAAGACACTTTTTATTGCAAAAAATATTTTTTGCGTTACCACATTTTGAGAGCTATAATTTTTCTATATTTGAGTACACAGAGTCATGTGAGGTCTTGTTTTTTGCGGGACGAGTTGACGTTTTCATTGGTAACATGTTCGGGCATGGGAGATTTTTTGATCGCTTTGAATTCCGATTTTTGTGAGGCAGAATGACCAAAAACCAGCTATCCATGAATTTCTTTTGGGGGAGGCGTTTATACCGTTCCGCGTTTGGTAAAATTGATAAAGCAGTTTTATTCTTCGGGTCAGTACGATTACAGCGATACCTCATTTATATCATTTTTTATGTTTTGGTGCTTTTATACAATAAAAACTATTTTATAGAAAAAATAATTATTTTTGCATCGCTTTATTTTAAGGACTATAACTTTTTTATTTTTTCTTTGATGAGGCTGTATGGTGGCTCGTTTTTTGCGGGACAAGATGACATTTTCAGCGGTACCATGGTTATTTATATCAGTCTTTTTGATCGCGTGTTATTCCACTTTTTGTTTGGTGGTATGAGAATAAAACGTTGTTTTTTGCCTCGGTTTTTTTTTTTTTTTGTTCACTGAAGGGGTTAACTAGTGATATAGTTTTATAGGTGGGGTCGTTACGGACGCGGCGATACTAAATATGTGTACTTTTATTGTTTGATTTTTTTTATTTAGATAAAGAAATGTATTTATGGGAATAATATATATTTTTTTCTTTATTTAGGAATTTTTTTTTCTATTTTTTTTTTTTTACACATGTGGAATTTTTTTTTTTTTACTTTGTCCCAGGGGGGGACATCACAGATCGCTGATCTGACAGTTTGCACAGCACTCTGCCAGATCACCGATCTGACTTACAGCACTGCAGGCTTACCAAGCGCCTGCTCTGAGCAGGCACTTGGTAAGCCACCTCCCTCCCTGCAGGACCCAGATGCCGCGGCCATTTTGGATCCGGGTCTGCTGCAGGGAGGAGAGGTAAGAGACCCTCGCAGCAACGCGATCACATCGCGTTGCTCCAGGGGTCTCAGGGAAGCTCGCAGGGAGCCCCCTCCCTGCGCGATGCTTCCCTGTACCGCCAACACACCGCGATCATGTTTGATCGCGGTGTGCTGGGGGTTAATGTGCCGGGGGCGTTCCGTGACAGCCCCTGGCACATAGTGCCAGATGTCAGCTACGATAGTCAGCTGACACCCGGCCGCGATCGGCCATGCTCCCCCCGTGAGCGCGGCCGATCGCGCTGGACATACTATTCCGTCCTTGGGAATTAGGGCCCACCCCACATGGACGGAATAGTACGTCCAATGGCAGAAAGGGGTTAAACTTCTTGATGACACTGTGCACGGTAGACACAGGAACATTCAGGTCTTTGGAGATGGACTTGTAGCCTTGAGATTGCTCATGCTTCCTCACAATTTGGTTTCTCAAGTCCTCAGACAGTTCTTTGGTCTTCTTTCTTTTCTCCATGCTCAATGTGGTACACACAAGGACACAGGACAGAGGTTGAGTCAACTTTAATCCATGTCAACTGGCTGCAAGTGTGATTTAGTTTTTGCCAACACCTGTTAGGTGCCACAGGTAAGTTACAGGTGCTGTTAATTACACAAATTAGAGAAGCATCACGATTTTTCGAACAGTGCCAATACTTTTGTCCACCCCCTTTTTTATGTTTGGTGTGGAATTATATCCAATTTGGCTTTAGGACAATTCTTTTTGTGTTTTTTTTTTTTCATTTAAGACAAATTAAATCAAGATAATACCGAAGAATTTGTGTTTGCAATCATTTTCAGGAAGAAACTGAGTATTATCTGACAGAATTTCAGGGGTGTCAATACTTTTGGCCACAACTATATATATATATATATATATATATATATATATATATATATATATATATATATATATATATATATATATATATATATATATAGTGGATTGCACAAACATGGTGACAACATGGCCCCCATGCGATGGAGAGCAGAATTGTGTATGGGATGAGACTGTGTTCTTACAGCGCTCGACAATTTTCCTATGAGATCACGATCACTTGCACCGTCAATGGCTGAAATGCCTAATCGTCATACACATGACTTTGCTGCCTCCATTACACGCACTTGTGCATGTTTTTTCAAGCAGTAGTTGTTTTGATGATTTCCAATATCTCCCTATTCCCTGCCTGCCTCTGACCGATGGGTCACTGAAACATAAGTGGCCTGCCGGAGACAAGAGGGAGATCATGGTTGAATAACGCAGTTAGTGTCTGCTTGCATCAATGTAGGGGACCTGCTATATGGTTTAATAGTATGTCATATATCATGAAAGGGTTAAAGAATATTTTTGCGTTGGATTAATAGTTAATGTTTTGTATCAATTGTGATTACAGGAATCCATCCATGTGCCGGACCCCGTCATTTCTGTAGCAATAAAGCCTGATAACAAGGTAGGATGCCGTTTATGTCACGTTTTTATTTTTATTGTTTATAATCTTTTATTTAAAGGTAATCTGTCTTATCGGAAAACATTATTTACCTGTAGATTTGGGGTTAATCTGCAGGTAAAGAGCATTACAATACTGCCCGGCCACCTTACTGAAAGTGCAGTTGCTATAAATATATATACAGTGGGGCAAAAAAGTATTTAGTCCTTCAGCAATAGTGCAAGTTCCACCACTTAAAAAGATGAGAGGCGTCTGTAATTTACATCATAGGTAGACCTCAACTATGGGAGACAAACTGAGAAAAAAAAATCCAGAAAATCACATTTTCTGTTTTTTTATCATTTTATTTGCATATTATGGTGGAAAATAAGTATTTGGTCAGAAACAAAATTTCATCTCAATACTTTGTAATATATCCTTTGTTGGCAATGACAGAGGTCAAACGTTTTCTGTAAGTCTTCACAAGGTTGCCACACACTGTTGTTGGTATGTTGGCCCATTCCTCCATGCAGATCTCCTCTAGAGCAGTGATGTTTTTGGCTTTTCGCTTGGCAACACGGACTTTCAACTCCCTCCAAAGGTTTTCTATAGGGTTGAGATCTGGAGACTGACTAGGCCACTCCAGGACCTTGAAATGCTTCTTACGAAGCCACTCCTTCGTTGCCCTGGTGGTGTGCTTTGGATCATTGTCATGTTGAAAGACCCAGCCACATTTCATCTTCAATGCCCTTGCTGATGGAAGGAGGTTTGCACTCAAAATCTCACGATACATGGCCCCATTCATTCTTTCATGTACCCGGATCAGTCGTCCTGGCCCCTTTGCAGAGAAACAGCCCCAAAGCATGATGTTTCCACCACCATGCTTTACAGTAAATATGGTGTTGGATGGATGCAACTCAGTATTCTTTTTCCTCCAAACACGACAAGTTGTGTTTCTACCAAACAGTTCCAGTTTGGTTTCATCAGACCATAGGACATTGTCCCAAAACTCCTCTGGATCATCCAAATGCTCTCTAGCAAACTTCAGAAGGGCCCGGACATGTACTGGCTTAAGCAGTGGGACACGTCTGGCACTGCAGGATCTGAGTCCATGGTGGCGTAGTGTGTTACTTATGGTAGGCCTTGTTACATTGGTCCCAGCTCTCTGCAGTTCATTCACTAGGTCCCCCCGCGTGGTTCTGGGATTTTTGCTCACCGTTCTTGTGATCATTCTGACCCCACGGGGTGGGATTTTGCGTGGAGCCCCAGATCGAGGGAGATTATCAGTGGTCTTGAATGTCTTCCATTTTCTAATTATTGCTCCCACTGTTGATTTCTTCACTCCAAGCTGGTTGGCTATTGCAGATTCAGTCTTCCCAGCCTGGTGCAGGGCTACAATTTTGTTTCTGGTGTCCTTTGACAGCTCTTTGGTCTTCACCATAGTGGAGTTTGGAGTCAGACTGTTTGAGGGTGTGCACAGGTGTCTTTTTATACTGATAACAAGTTTAAACAGGTGCCATTACTACAGGTAATGAGTGGAGGAAAGAGGAGACTCTTAAAGAAGAAGTTACAGGTCTGTGAGAGCCAGAAATCTTGATTGTTTGTTTCTGACCAAATATTTATTTTCCACCAGAATATGCAAATAAAATGATAAAAAAACAGACAATGTGATTTTCTGGATTTATTTTTCTCAGTTTGTCTCCCATAGTTGAGGTCTACCTATGATGTAAATTACAGACGCCTCTCATCTTTTTAAGTGGTGGAACTTGCACTATTGCTGACTGACTAAATACTTTTTTGCCCCACTGTATATATATATATATATATATATATATATATATATATATATATATATATATATATATATATATATATATATATATATATATATATATATATATATACACTCACCGGCCACTTTATTAGGTACACCATGCTAGTAACGGGTTGGACCCCCTTTTGCCTTCAGAACTGCCTCAATTCTTCGTGGCATAGATTCAACAAGGTGCTGGAAGCATTCCTCAGAGATTTTGGTCCATATTGACATGATGGCATCACACAGTTGCCGCAGATTTGTCGGCTGCACATCCCAAAGATGCTCCATACAAGGCAGGATGGATCCATGCTTTCATGTTGTTTACGCCAAATTCTGACCCTACCATCCGAATGTCGCAGCAGAAATCGAGACTCATCAGACCAAGCAACGTTTTTCCAATCTTCTACTGTCCAATTTCGATGAGCTTGTACAAATTGTAGCCTCAGTTTCCTGTTCTTAGCTGAAAGGAGTGGTACCCGGTGTGGTCTTCTGCTTCTGTAGCCCATCTGCCTGAAAGTTCGACGCACTGTGCGTTCAGAGATGCTCTTAGGCCTACCTTGGTTGTAACGGGTGGCGATTTGAGTCACTGTTGCCTTTCTATCAGCTCGAACCAGTCTGCCCATTCTCCTCTGACCTCTGGCATCAACAAGTCATTTCCGCCCACAGAACTGCCGACTCACTGGATTTTTTTTCTTTTTCGGACCATTCTCTGTAAACCCTAGAGATGGTTGTGCGTGAAAATCCCAGTAGATCAGCAGTTTCTGAAATACTCAGACCAGCCCTTCTGGCACCAACAACCATGCCACGTTCAAAGGCACTCAAATCACCTTTCTTCCCCATACTGATGCTCGGTTTGAACTGCAGGAGATTGTCTTGACCATGTCTACATGCCTAAATGCACTGAGTTGCCGCCATGTGATTGGCTGATTAGAAATTAAGTGTTAACAAGAAGTTGGACAGGTGTACCTAATAAAGTGGCCGGTGAGTGTGTGTGTATATATATATATATATATATATATATATATATATATATATATATATATATATATATATAGTTTTTTTTCTCCCAGGAGTCTCCACCTGTCAGTCATGGCGGTGTGCATGGAGCAGCTACAGTCGCACCCTGGCACTTTTACAAGCTTGCTTTGCACAGATGCGCTGCTCTGCGAGCTGTCAATCAAAATGCTGTGGCGCCCTTATAGCCGCCTCTCACAGAATAGTGAGCGGTGACTGTAACTGCTCCGGGCACACCTCAATTATTAAAAATGGCTGCTCCTGGGAGGAAATACATTTTTCTTCTGACAGCCTCCCTTTCAGTAAGGTGGCCTGCAGCGCTATTTACTGGCAGATTAACCCAACATCTGAAGTAAAAAGCATTTTCTGAGGTGTCGGATTCCCTTTAATTGCAAGTACCAACATTTTATGGTACATTTTTTAGTGCTGCTGAAACGTCAATTCTCTAACAGTATTATTGATGTCACGATTATTTATTTTTAGCAATTACGTGCAAGTTATAACCCAACAAGTCTGATGTGTAAAATACCTCCTAATTTACAAGTCGGGATGTCTGTTGGGCCTTGTGCACACATCAGTGTTTTACAATAGAAATTGTAAGCCAAAACCGGGAGTGGATCAAACAGAGAAAAAAATATAATTGAAAGATTCACACTTCTGTACTTTGGAGCCAATCCTAGTTTTGGTGAATAAGTGTGAGCTTGGTAAACTGGTCACATCATTGAATAGAGGCTGCGGAGCTGAGCAATATTGTTTTTATAATTTAACTTCTTTCTGTTGCAGAGATATTAGTAAAGTTTAGGTTATAATTTGTGTTAAGTTGAAGGGGGCAATACCAAACGAGAAACCTGCTGTAAGCAATTGTGGGGGTTTGTTCTTCTTTTCCATGTGTGTTGCTGCCTGCTTATGATTGGTGAGATTTATGCAGGGGAGAAAGTACACGCCCCCAAACGTACATTTGTTTCATAGTAACTTTTTCAAAACTGAGTACAAAGCTTAGTGTCCATCTACTTCTGACATCAGTCTGATGGGGAAAGCATCCATGTTTTCCTTGAGTGGCACATCACACATTTTATACTGTATCAAGGTGCACATAGGGAGGAAAGCACACACTGGGCTGTCAAGACATATAGACAAGGGAGTGGAAGTTGTCCTGGACTTTGAATCAGTGTAGAGAGAGTGGTGAATCCATGGCAAGGGAGGGTGTGAATTACACAGAGCACAGTACTCTCTTTTCAAGAAGCTGCCACGAAACGCCCATCAGGGGTCTTTCTCCCGGTCTTGTGCAATATACAGGCACTATGGGTAAGGTAAGCACTTTATTTAGTCTTGGACTGTTTTACTTAGTCCATTTGTGAGCCAGGATATGGGGGTGACTACATGGTACCAGTGTGGTCTGATGTGTATTTAACCCCCCCATTATTGTAAACTTGTTTGGGTTACAAATATACCTGCTCCTAGGACTAATTATAATGAAATTCGTTTAATATTTAGATTACTGCTCCATTTTTCTTTTTTGGTGGGATTTTATTCAGCTCTGCAGCCACTATTCCATGATGTGGCCAGTTTAACATGTCCAAACTGGTGAAAGGTCCTCTTTAAGCATTTAGTCTTGGTTGATCTTGCTCTTTTTTCCATCGCCACATTGGGGGACACAGGACCGTGGGTGTATGCTGCTGCCACTAGGAGGCTGACACTAAGTAAATACAAAAAGGGTTAGCTCCTCCTCTGCAGTATACACCGCCCACTGGCTCCGGATAATACCAGTTCTTGCTTAGTGTCCATAGGAGTCACACTGCGTCTGTTTTTTTCTCCAGACGTTCTCATTTTTTATTTTTACTTTTAATTTTATTTTTAACTTTGCGCAAGAGGATGATGGGGCGACGGACCCTTTTAAACCACCCCATTATTGTAAACTTGTTTGGGTTACAAATGCAGCTCCCCAGAGTCCTGGTCGTTGCAGTAATGTCGCTCTGCCGCTAAGGGGAGTGATGTTACGTCTGACTGCACTAAAGGAGTTCACCTGATCAAGTAACACTCACATTACACTTCACACTCCGGCCACCAGGGGGGGTGGTTCTATCTAGTAGGCCACTCCTCACACTCTGGTAAAACTGGGGGTTGGACAGGAAGACAGAGAGAAGTAATTGGGAAGAGCTAGAGAGAGGACCTGTCAGGGATGGGATCCTGACAGATTCCTAAGAAAGGACAAGAAGCGAAGTTTATTGTGCCGAGTGAGAAAAGCAGGAATACAGCAAAGAGGCAATAGAATACCAGAAGGAGTCGTGCTGTAAGATCGAGGCAACATCTTTCTGAGGCGCAAACAGTCGGTGGCCGGAACGCCGAGAAAGTAAGAGACTTTAAGCAATACTTCAAACCACGGCAGGACAGCCAATGATAGGTTGGCTGTCTCACACATATCACCTAAGCAGACAACGGAGGCAGCTGCGGGAGAGGGGCGACTCTAGAGTCCCAGAATAACTCCAGGCCTACCCCGTCATACGGGTGCGTCCTGCCATATCATCTGGGGGATGGAGAGAACGAGATCAGAGACAGACAGAAGCAGTTGTGAGGACTATCCCGGGGTGCTCAGCAGGGAAGGACTACAACACACAGGCGCTAGAAGGTAGACGCTGATTCCCACCTGTGAAGGGGACTCCTGATGTGCCGTCGGACCGGCCGGTCTCAGACAGCCCGGTTAACAGTGCCCTGGATTGGACACCTGAAGCCTTCAGTAAAGAGGTAAAGAGACTGCAACCTGGTGTCCTCGTTATTAACTGCGACCGGCACTACACCGCACCACTACCACCATCTTTCCTTGGGCGCCCCTCGGCAGGGTCGCGGACCGGGTCTAGCCACCGTGACATCCCCAGAGCAGAGACTCAGAGGCCCGGTACCGGGTACCCCTCGGCCCTGCGGCAGTGGGGGCGCTACAACTTGGCGTCACGAACAGGATTTACTTAAGCCTGAAGAATCGGGTCATGTGTGCCTTGGAACTGTGATTTATTGTGCTTGGACTGTGACTTATTGCAAAGACTGTGCATTACTATTGCCGTCCAGAGTTCCCGCCACAATTCGCCATCGCCGCGCATGGAGGGAGGAGCCTTAGTTTCGTGGGCGGAACTGGTCAAAAGAAGCGCGGAACGAGAAACCGCGGCAAAGCGCCAACCCCGGAAGAGGAACCCCGACCTCCAGCAGGTTAGTGGGAGGAAGGGACAGCCATGTCCGAGTCGGGAGGAGAGGAGGTGGCGGCCGCAGCTGTGGACACAGGGGCAGCTCCGGTCCCCGCAGCGGGTGAAGCCGCGGCCCTAATACCACCACTGGCAGCCCCGGAGCCCGCTGCCCCCATCGGCCAGTTGGACACTGCCGCTACCACAAAGGCCATAATGCCCTTCTCTATGCCATACCTGCCCGGAGCGGCCTGGCTCCCACGATACTCCGGGGAGTCGCATACCTTCACTGACTTTAAAGAAGGGATCTGCAGCCTGCTCGAGTTCTATCCCCTGACAGAGCCTCAGAAGGTCCATCTGATAACCGGCCAACTCTTTGGAGCGGCTCTGAGAGAAATGAAGTCCTGGCCCGCCGCGGATAAGGGGACAGCACAGCAGGTTTTTGCAAAGCTTAAAGCCACCTTCGATACCCGTACAGCTACGGAAATTAAATTGACTTTCTATGGATGCAACCAGAGACCGCAGGATAGCTTACGGGACTATGCCCTTAATCTCCAGGAGGCGATGCGGGCCATTAAGCAGAGTGACCCCGACAGCATGCAGGATGAGGATAAACTCCTGAAGGAGCGGTTCATTGAGGGACTCCTGTGCAGTCACCAACGGAGCCAATTGCACTTCCTGGCCATGCAAAATCCAGACTTGACTTTTGCGCAATTCAAGGATAAAGCTATCCAGGCATTGCAGGAGCGACAGCCTAGCCATGCAGCACCTCCCAGGCGTCCCGCTCTCACATACCACCAGGAGGTGGCGTCGGATGTCCCATTCGCCGCCGAGGCCGATGCCCAGAGCCTAGAAGACGACTCCCCTGCAGGACTCCGCTTCCAGATGCAGGAGCTGACCAAGAGCGTTGCTGCCCTGGCCCGGACGGTGCAGTCCCTACAGGAGGCCCCCAAGTAGAAGATCCAGCTGGCCTCCCGACCGGAGGATGTTCCTTGGATGCGACAGAGGAGGACTCCGCCGACCAGAGGCCGGGCCGACGATCGCTTCCATCAGGATGGACGACCCATCTGCCGTCGCTGTCATCAGGTGGGCCACCTTGCAAGGTACTGTCCTTTAAATGAGCAACCCCTGGGGCAAAGGGCCAACCCCCAGGAGTAGGATGGTCAGGCCCACAGCATTGGAGAGCCAAATACATTGGAGGGCGACCAGTTCTTCCTGTAGTGGTTGACGGCATCCCCCTGAATGCTTTGCTGGACACCGGTTCTCAGGTAACGACTATGCCTTACGTACTCTATAAACGGTATTGGGAGGACACCGATATTACTCGTGGCCCCGATGACGATTTCACCATCATAGCCAGTAATGGTCAGCTATTGCCACAAGTGGGGTATAAAGAGGCCACCATCAAAGTGGGGCGGGTGGAATTGAAAGCCCAAGGAATTGTAATTGTTGATATTGACCGCCGAGAATGTAACCCCATGATGACTATCGGTACTAATGTTATAGAAAATTGTCTTGCAGAAGTTATTGTTTTGTTGCAACAGGTAGCAGAAACCGCTGGCCACAGTGAACAACGTGCCCTGCAAAAAGAAATCAGAGCTCTGATGCAGAGACAGCAGGTAGAGCTGAATGGTGGTGAGATTGGTCGTGTCACTGTGAGTGATTCAACCCCCATCGCGGTACCCCCCAGGAGCGAGATGTTAATATGGTGTCGGGCAGCCATAGGCCTCAGGGGTAAAGACTACCAGGCCTTGGTAGAACCCGTGTATTCGGATAATAGGCCTACTATCCTGACAGCTCGGGGGGTGGTTGACGTCCGCCAGGGGAGGGTGCCCGTGCGTGTCCTCAATTGTGGGGAGGAAGAGGTTCACCTTACCAAGTATGCCACGCTCGCCAAACTGTTCGCTGTCAATAATGTGATACAGACACCTGAACCCTTGGTCCCGTCAAACGTGGCGGAGGACAACGGTTCTGCATGGCACTTGAAAGATTGGTTTTGGGAATTGCATGTGGGCTCTGACTCTACCCCATCCCATCAAAAACAAGGGGCTTACAGGGTGGTTCACGAGTACGAGAAGGTATTCAGCAAACACCCCTTAGATTTTGGGCAGGTGAAAGGGATCCAACATCACATCCCCACGGGAGATCACCGACCCATAAAAGAGAGATACCGCCCTGTACCCCCAGCTCATTACCAGTGTGCCAAGGACATGTTATGAGAAATGAAGGAGGCTGGGGTGGTGAGAGACAGTTGTAGCCCCTGGGCAGCTCCATTAGTCCTGGTTAAAAAGAAGGATGGTACAATGAGGATGTGTGTTGATTACAGGCAGTTGAATCGTATTACACATAAGGACGCATACCCACTGCCCAGGATAGAGGAGTCTCTGGCTGCCTTAAAATCTGCTAACTACTTTTCTACCTTAGATCTCACCAGTGGGTACTGGCAGGTTCCCGTGGCGGAGGCGGACAAAGAGAAGACGGCCTTCACGACACCGATGGGTTTCTGCGAATTCAACTACATGCCCTTTGGATTGCGCAATGCCCCGGGGACGTTCCAGAGGATGATGGAGTGCTGTCTGGGGCACAAGAACTTTGAAACCGTACTGCTGTATTTGGATGATGTAATTGTCTTCTCCAAGACCTATGAAGACCATTTGAAACACCTGGCTGAGGTGTTTGAAGCCCTGTCCAACTTTGGCTTAAAGGTGAAGCCGTCCAAATGTCATCTGCTGAAACCTAAAATGCAGTACCTGGGCCATGTGGTGAGCGCTGAAGGAGTGGCCCCAGACCCTGACAAGGTCACGGTGATCCAGGATTGGCCGAAGCCCAGCAACCTCCACGAAGTCCGGCAATTCCTCGGGCTGGTAGGTTATTACCGGAGGTTCATTAAGGACTTCACCAAGAAGGCCGCGCCCTTGCAAGACCTGTTGGTGGGCCAATCGAAGAAGACCAAGGGGAAGAACACCCCATTTGATTGGAACGAGGGGCTGGAAGGATCCTTCACTTGCTTGAAGTCGGCACTGACGGAAGAAGAGGTACTGGCCTACCCCGAATACGACCAACCGTTTGTGCTGTACACGGATGCCAGCAATGTAGGATTGGGAGCCGTGCTGTCCCAGGTCCAGAAGGGCAAGGAGAGGGTAATCGCTTACGCCAGCAGGAAACTTCGTCCCACGGAAAGGAACCCTGACAACTACAGTTCCTTTAAGCTGGAATTCCTTGCCATCGTCTGGGCCGTGACAGAGAGGTTCAAACACTACCTGGCCTCAGCGAAATTCACTGTCTTCACGGATAACAATCCGTTAACACATCTGGACACCGCCAAGCTCGGGGCCTTGGAACAGCGATGGATGGCCCGGCTGTCCAACTACAACTTCACCATCAAGTACCGGGCAGGACACAAGAATGCAAATGCTGATGCCTTGTCTCGAATGCCCAATTTGCCGGAAGCAGAGGAAGACCCGGAGGCACTTGAAGAGGTGGAGCTACCTGCATTCCATCGCCCTAAAGCTACTCAGAACTCCCATCATGTGAGGAACAGGCACAAAAACCAACCGGGTGCCACGCTGAACCCCCTTCCCCACCACGGGTGGGCGGAAACCCAGGATGGTGACCCCGCGGTCCGTCGGGTGAAAGAGCTCTTGACGCAGGCAGGGTTGCATCCCGGCCCAGATGATCCACAGGAGACCCAACAGCTGTGGCGGGGGAGAAGCAAACTGTTTATCCATGATGGCAAGCTGTGCCGGAGGAGCATCGACCCACGTACTCATGAATTGGTGTGGCAGATAGTGGTACCGAGGTGGGATGCGCCCATGGTTCTGGGAGCCTACCACGATGGAGCCGGACACTTCGGATGGAGGAAGCTAGAGAGGCTGCTCCGAGGGAGGTTCTATTGGATTGGCATGAAGAGAGCCATTGAGAAGTGGTGTCGGGAGTGCGGTCCATGTAGCCTACGCAGGAAGGACCGTGACAGCCAATGGGCTCCCCTGCGGCCTATCATCACCAAACGGCCGCTCGAACTGGTCGCGCTGGATCATGTGAAGCTGACACCTAGCCGGTCAGGCTATATCTACGCTCTTACCATCGTAGATCACTACTCCAGATTTTTGGTGGTTGTACCTGTCAAGGATCTAACAGCCAGGACTGCCGCCAAGGCCTTCCAGCAGTACTTTTGTAGGCCCCATGGCTACCCGGAGAAGGTACTGACCGATCAGGGACCAGCCTTCGAAGCAGAAGTGTTCCAAGAGTTCTGCCAACTGTATGGGTGTAAGAAGATCAGAACCACACCGTACCATCCTCAAACCAATGGGATGTGCGAAAAGATGAACCAAGTGGTGATTGACTTATTGAAGACCTTGCCCGTAGAGGAACGGAACCTGTGGCCGACAAAGTTGCCTGACTTGGTGGATATATACAATCACATCCCAGTAAATTCTACCAACTGCACTCCAGCGTACCTGATGCGAGGAAGGTCTAGCCAGTTACCCGTTGATCTGGACATGGGGGTCCTAGTCCCCAAAGATACCTCACCGGATGCAGATTGGGATGTAGAAAGGCAGCAAAGGTACCGCAAGGTACAGGAGTGCGTAGAGAGAAGTCTCGCCCAGGCTAGGCAAAAACAAGAAAGGGACTACAACCAGCACGCTCCTGCGATTCCCCTGTCACCTGGTGAGCAAGTACTCAAACGAAAGAGGAGACTACACAAGCTCGATGACCAATGGGAAGCGGAACCGTATACCATCCTGCCATCCGATTTCGACAACACGAAGGTCTGTCTCATCAGCAAGGACGGAGGGGAGACCTCAATGGCGATATCCAGGGATCACCTTAAGGTCTGCCCTGATAAGTTGAGAGAGAGGGAAACGGCTCCAGGAATCTCCCCACCTGAAGAAAAGGAGAAGATGATCCACACTGTCCTTGGTGACTTTCCCCAGTCCTGGACTCAGATAAATCAGGCCATCGTGGTACCTGTTCTAATGTTCCAACAGCCGGACCCACCAGAAACAATGGTGGTACCAGATCATCCGGCCCCGCAGCCTCAGCCAGCTCAGCAGATCCGATCTGAAGATGCCATGCCAACCGTTGAACCGGCAAGTCCTCCCTCTGCTATCGGCGAATCTGTCGTACCCACTGTTGGTAGCAGCAGCCCTGAGAGCTCTAGCCTGCCAGTGCTACCCAGACTCACTAGAAGTGTAGCCAGAAGACCGTGCACTACACCAGCGGTAGCAAGCATAGCGGGCCCTGTTAGGTCAATAGCGACCACTGCGCTGCGAAGGTCCACACGCAGCACTCCAAATCAAACTCCACTCCGCTACAAAACTTGGAGGTATTAATGAGGGCTGCTATTTAGTTGAAAATGTTTGTGTGCATATTTTCTGTTACAGGTTTTAAAAATGGACAACGGAGTAATGGACAGTGAATTGCTCCAAAAACTTCTGAAAGGGGACCCCTTTGTTTACCCGGGGTCCCCTCTGTTTTAACCACTGAACTGAGAGTCATAAACTGTGCATGACCTAACTTTCGCAACGTTCAAGAAGTCCTCACCTCCCATAAGGGGAAGCACTGTTATGTTTAATTGTTTATAATCTTTCAAATTGTTGTGTGTTTCCTGTTAACATGTATTGTTGTTCTTGTTTTCCCAGTCCGGGAGTACTGGATTTAACCGGGGGGGAGTGCAGCGCCCCAGAGTCCTGGTCGTTGCAGTAATGTCGCTCTGCCGCTAAGAGGAGTGATGTTACGTCTGACTGCACTAAAGGAGTTCACCTGATCAGGTAACACTCACATTACACTTCACACTCTGGCCACCAGGGGGGGTGGTTCTATCTAGTAGGCCACTCCTCACACTCTGGTAAAACTGGGGGTTGGACAGGAAGACAGAGAGAAGTAATTGGGAAGAGCTAGAGAGAGGACCTGTCAGGGATGGGATCCTGACAGATTCCTAAGAAAGGACAAGAAGCGAAGTTTATTGTGCCGAGTGAGAAAAGCAGGAATACAGCAAAGAGGCAATAGAATACCAGAAGGAGTCGTGCTGTAAGATCGAGGCAACATCTTTCTGAGGCGCAAACAGTCGGTGGCCGGAACGCCGAGAAAGTAAGAGACTTTAAGCAATACTTCAAACCACGACAGGACTGCCAACGGAGGCAGCTGCGGGAGAGGGGCGACTCTAGAGTCCCAGAATAACTCCAGGCCTACCCCGTCATACGGGTGCGTCCTGCCATATCATCTGGGGGATGGAGAGAACGAGATCAGAGACAGACAGAAGCAGTTGTGAGGACTATCCCGGGGTGCTCAGCAGGGAAGGACTACAACACACAGGCGCTAGAAGGTAGACGCTGATTCCCACCTGTGAAGGGGACTCCTGATGTGCCGTCGGACCGGCCGGTCTCAGACAGCCCGGTTAACAGTGCCCTGGATTGGACACCTGAAGCCTTCAGTAAAGAGGTAAAGAGACTGCAACCTGGTGTCCTCGTTATTAACTGCGACCGGCACTACACCGCACCACTACCACCATACCACCATCTTTCCTTGGGCGCCCCTCGGCAGGGTCGCGGACCGGGTCTAGCCACCGTGACATCCCCAGAGCAGAGACTCAGAGGCCCGGTACCGGGTACCCCTCGGCCCTGCGGCAGTGGGGGCGCTACACAAATATACCTGCTCCTAGGACTAATTATAATGAAATTCGTTTAATATTTAGATTACTGCTCCATTTTTCTTTTTTGGTGGGATTTTATTCAGCTCTGCAGCCACTATTCCATGATGTGGCCAGTTTAACATGTCCAAACTGGTGAAAGGTCCTCTTTAAGCATTTAGTCTTGGTTGATCTTGCTCTTTTCTCCATCGCCACATTGGGGGACACAGGACCGTGGGTGTATGCTGCTGCCACTAGGAGGCTGACACTAAGTAAATACAAAAAGGGTTAGCTCCTCCTCTGCAGTATACACTGCCCACTGGCTCCGGATAATACCAGTTCTTGCTTAGTGTCCATAGCAGGCACACTGCATCTGTTTTTTTTCTCCAGACGTTCTCATTTTTTATTTTTACTTTTAATTTTATTTTTAGTAGGCTTTGTCACTTTCGCAATCCATGGCTGCTTTGACTAAAGCTATTGAGTCCCTCCAGGATCCAACCAGGAACGGGACCACTAGTCTGCCTATTCAGGAAACTTCCCCTACGGCTGCAGAATCTTCAGCCTGCAGGGGCCGCTCTCATTCTAAGCACAAGCGGCCATCTAGGAAGCGCACCCGTAGCTCGTCCCCCAGGCTCTCTGGTGCCTCGGCGTCCGTTAGCTCCGCTTCCCGCTCTCGCTCCCCAGGCACCTCTTCCAACCAGGACTCTGAACCTGAGTCTGATGGGCCTCTAGATCTGGAGTCCCCAGGTTGTCAGAGCTCTATAGATAGTCTCATTGAGGCCGTCAACCAGTCCCTTCAGGTTGATGAGGAACCAGCGACCTCCAATACGGATAATTCGGTGTCTTTCAAAAGGACCAAACGCACTCATAGGGTGTTTGCCAATCACCCGGAGTTCCAGGGAGCGTCCAGTCAAACGCTTTTAAGGCCAGAGATCTTTGGAGTCCAAATATTCTTTTTCTCCTGATCTCTGCAAACAATGGACAGAATCCCCTCCTGTGGATCCTCCTGTATCACCTTTGTGCTCTAAAACCCTTCTATCCGTGCCGGACAGATCTTCTATCAAAGATCCCACAGATCGCCTAGTTGACAGTCTCGCCCGTTCAGCTTCAGGCTCGGCACTCTTTCCTTCCTTCGCGGCTACCTGGGTAGCCAAAGCCGTGACTTGTTGGGCAGACTTTCTGCATAAGGCCTTACAGAACAGTGATCTTCCTTCTGACATAGCAGAGCTAGCAAATCAAATCGCCTTGTCCAGGGAAGCGTTTACTAAGTAATCGCTGGCCAAGGAAAACTGCTCTGCGCTTACGGCTTCAAATGCTGTGGCGATTAGGAGAGCGCTATGCTTGAGGAACTGGTGAGAGGACTCCGCATCTAAAAAGTCCCTCACGTCCTTGCCATATCTTAGTGGCTGTCTATTTGGTGAAAAGCTGGACAAGCTGATTTCAGACGCTACGGGGGAAAAAAGTACTTCCCTCCCCCAGCAGAGATTCAGACAACCATTCCGAGGACAGCCGCAGGCTCGTTTTCGGCCCTTTCGTGGAGCTTTTGCATTATTTTTGCATGGCATTATTCGGCCTGTTCCCCTGGTTCGAGGCGCTGCGCCGGCAGAGGCAAAAGCCCTCAGGCTTCATACAGGCCCAACCATTCCTGGAGGGGCCGCACCACGCAGTCTAGGTCAAGGGGATCCAGACCCCAACCATCTTCTCCTAAATGACTCGCAACCTCGTCTGGATGACACCGGCAAAGAAGGCGGAAGCCTTCTTTTGTTTGTCATGCCTGGCTCGCAGTCGTTCACGACCAGTGGGTCAGGGATCTGGTGTCCTCCAGTTACAAAATCGATTTTTTTCCTTCCCCCCTCCAACCCGGTTTTTCGCTTTCCGCCCTCCCAAAGCGGGAATGCGCGCTCGGGCTTTTTCCCAGGCCATCGAGTCGCTCTGCCAAGACGGAGTGATTGTCCCTGTCCCAGAGGACGAAAGGTTCCGCGGTTTTTATTCAAATCTGTTTATGGTCCCCAAAAAGGATGGAACAGTCAGGCCCATCCTGGACCTAAAGTTCCTCAACAGATTTGTCAAAGTCCGTCATTTCAGGGTGGAATTCCTCCGTTCCGTCATTGCCTTGATGGAACAAGGCGAATTCTTGGCATCCATCGACATCCGGGATGCGTACCTCCACATCTCAATCTTCCCACCTCACCAAAAGTTCCTTCGCTTTGCTGTCGTGCAGGAACATTTTCAGTTCACAGCCTTGCCTTTCGGCCTCGCAACCGCCTCCAGAGTTTTCACAAAGGTCATGGCCATTCTACATTCTCGGGGTCTAGTCGTGCTTCAAAGGCCCATCTTTCCGAGCCTGCGAAGAGTGCGTTTGCATTTCCTTGGATACTCTTTCTCGGCTAGGCTGGTTGATCAACTTAGGAAAGTCATCTCCTGTTCCAGCTCAACGGATCTCCTTCCTGGGCATGACCCTGGACACCTCCCTAGGGTTGGTGCTTCTTCCTCGGGACAAGGTCCTGGCTCTTCAATAGGGGGTCTGGAAGCTTCTTCAGCCGTCCCCCCGTTCCATCTGTTTCGGCATGAGGATTCTCGGGAAGATGGTGGCTGCAATGGAGGCGATTCCATTTGCGCAACTACACCTCCATCCCCTCCAGCACACTCTGCTGGACGCATGGGATGGGAGTCCATTTTTCCCTTGACCGACTGTGTCCTCTCTCTCCTCGGGTCAAGCAGACACTCCAATGGTGGATGCTCTGATCCTCTCTTCTCCAAGGTAGGTCCTTCCTCCCAGTCCATTGGCTGGTAGTCACCACCGATGCCAGCCTCCTAGGCTGGGTAGTGGTCTTTCACCATCACACTGCGCAGGGAACCTTGACTCATCACGAGTCTCGCCTTCCAATCAATATCCTGGAGATACGTGCGATTCGGCTGTCCCTAAAGCGGTTCCATAATCTCCTAGCAGGCCACCCCATCCATATCCAGTCTGACAATGCCACGGCTATGGCTTATATAAATCATCAGGGGGCACCCGCAACAGAGCTGCAATGCGCGAGGTAGAGCACATCCTTCGCTGTGCCGAAAACAATCACTCGGTCATATCGGCCGTTCACATTCCAGGAGTGGAGAATTGGGCCGCGGATTTCCTCAGCCGGCAAGGTCTTGCCTCAGGAGAGTGGTCTCTCCATCAGGACATATTCCAACAAATCTGCCTTTGTTGTGGTACTCCGGACGTAGACTTGATGGCTTCCTGGTTCAACGCCAAGGTACCTCAGTTTGTGGCCCGGTTCCGGGACCCCAGAGCAATCGGGGCGGACGTGCTAGTCCTTCCCTGGAGTCAGTTTCGCCTTCCCTACCTGTTTCTACCCCCGTCCCTGCTTCCCAGAGTTATCAGGAAGATCAGGGCAGAGGGTGTCCCGGTAATTCTCATCACCCCGGATTGGCCTCGCCGGGCGTGGTATGCAGAGCTGGTCCAACTCATCGCAGACGTTCCTTGGCACCTACCAGATCGTCCAGATCGACTTTCTCAGGGCCCGATCTACCACCAGGACTCAGGGGCCCTGTGTTTGGTGACTTGGCTGTTGAATCCTGGGTTCTGACTCAAGCAGGTTTTTCCCATGAGGTAGTTTCCACTTTGATCAATGCCCGAAAGCCGGTGTCATCGCGCATCTACCACCGGACCTGGGGGATCTTCTTTGAATGGTGCAGAAGCAGAGGTCTCCCTCTGATGGTTTTCAACATCCCGACCATCCTGGATTTCCTCCAATCCAGTCTGGACTCGGGGCTTTCACAGAGTTCCCTTAAAGGGCAGGTCTCAACCTTGTCAGTCCTTTTTCAACAAAAAACTTCTTCCAAACCTCAGGTCAGAACGTTCTTTCAGGGAGTCCCTCATGTGGTGCCTCCCTACAAACCGCCTCTAGAGGCTTGGGACCTTAATCCTTAATCTGGTCCTAGGTGTCCTGCAGGAATCTCCCTTCGAGCCGTTGCAGGACATCTCTCTACCTCTCCTTTCATGGAAGGTGGCCTTTCTCGTCACTAGGGTTGAGCGAAACGGGTCGATCATTTTCAAAAGTCGCCGACTTTTGGCTAAGTCGGCGTCTCATGAAACCCGATCCGACCCCTGTGCTTGTCGGCCATGCGGTACGCGACTTTCGCGCCAAAGTCGCGTTTCAATGACGCGAAAAGCGCCATTTCTCAGCCAATGAAGGTGAACGCAGAGTGTGGGCAGCGTGATGACATAGATCCTGGTCCCCACCATCTTAGAGAAGGGCATTGCAGTGATTGGCTTGCTGTCTGCGGCGTCACAGGGGCTATAAAGGGGCGTTCCCGCCGACCGCCATCTTACTGCTGCTGATCTGAGCTTAGGGACAGGTTGCTGCCGCTTCGTCAGAAGCAGGGAGAGCGTTAGGCAGGGTCCACTAACCACCAAACCGCTTGTGCTGCAGCGATTTCCACTGTCCAACACCACCTTCGGTGTGCAGGGACTGTGGAAGCTATTTTTTTTTTTTTTCCCCTCAGCGCTGTAGCTCATTGGGCTGCCCTAGAAGGCTCCGTGATAGCTGTATTGCTGTGTGTACGCCACTGTGGAAACCAACTGCTTTTTTCAAAGCACATATCCTCTTGTTCCTTCCTTTCTGCACAGCTATCTTTTTTGTTTGTCCACACTTTTTATTTAATTTGTGCATCAGTCCACTCCTATTGCTGCCTGCCATACCTGGCTTAGATTACTGCAGGGAGATAGTAATTGTAGGACAGTCCCTGTTTTTTTTTTGTTTTTTTTGTGGGAGATTAAGATTGGCATTTCTGCTACAGTGCCATCCCTGTGTGTGCCATCTCTCACTGAGTGGGCCATAGAAAGCCTATTTATTTTTTCCGTGATTTGTGTTCTAAATTCTACCTCAACACAAAAACACTACATCAATCAGTGGGAGAAAAATATTGGCCTCAGTCAGGGCTTGTGTGCCACTGCTGTGTGTGCTATCTCTCATTCAGTGGGCTATAGAAAGCCTATTTTTTTTTTTTTTTTTTAATATTATTTGGTTTCTAAAGTCTCCCTGAAAAAAAAAAAAAACCTAAAAAAACAGTGGGAGAGTAATATTGCCCTTTCAGCTTGTGTGCCAGTCTTGACTCCTGGGTGTGCCACCTCTCTCCCTCTCATTCAGTGGGCCATAGAAAGCCTATTTATTTATTTTTTTTAAATATTATTGGGTTTCTAAAGTCTCCCTTAAAAAACAAAAAATACATAAAAAAACAGTGGGAGAGTAATATTGCCCTTTCAGCTTGTGTGCCAGTCTTGACTCCTGGGTGTGCCACCTCTCTCTCTCATTCAGTGGGCCATAGAAAGGCTATTTTTTTTTTTGGTTTTTTTAATATTATTTGGTTTCTAAAGTCTCCCTGAAAAAAAAAAAAAAACATAAAAAAACAGTGGGAGAGTAATATTGCCCTTTCAGCTTGTGTGCCAGTCTTGACTCCTGGGTGTGCCACCTCTCTCCCTTTCATTCAGTGGGCCATAGAAAGCCTATTTATTTATTTTTTTAAATATTATTGGGTTTCTAAAGTCTCCCTTAAAAAACAAAAAATACATAAAAAAACAGTGGGAGAGTAATATTGCCCTTTCAGCTTGTGTGCCAGTCTTGACTCCTGGGTGTGCCACCTCTCTCCCTCTCATTCAGTGGGCCATAGAAAGCCTATTTATTTTTTTTTTTTAAATATTATTGGGTTTCTAAAGTCTCCCTTAAAAAACAAAAAATACATAAAAAAACAGTGGGAGAGTAATATTGCCCTTTCAGCTTGTGTGCCAGTCTTGACTCCTGGGTGTGCCACCTCTCTCTCTCATTTAGTGGGCCATAGAAAGGCTATTTTTTTTTTTGGTTTTTTTAATATTATTTGGTTTCTAAAGTCTCCCTGAAAAAAAAAAAAAAAAAACATAAAAAAACAGTGGGAGAGTAATATTGCCCTTTCAGCTTGTGTGCCAGTCTTGACTCCTGGGTGTGCCACCTCTCTCTCTCATTCAGTGGGCCATAGAAAGCCTATTTTTTTTTTTTTTTAAATATTATTGGGTTTCTAAAGTCTCCCTTAAAAAACAAAAAATGCATAAAAAAACAGTGGGAGAGTAATATTGCCCTTTCAGCTTGTGTGCCAGTCTTGACTCCTGGGTGTGCCACCTCTCTCTCATTCAGTGGGCCATAGAAAGCATTTTTTTTTTTTTTCCTTGATTTGTGTTCTAAAATCTACCTCAACACAAAAACACTACATCAATCAGTGGGAGAAAAATATTGGCCTCAGTCAGGGCTTGTGTGCCACTGCTGTGTGTGCTATCTCTCATTCAGTGGGCTATAGAAAGCCTATTTATTTATTTATTTTTTTTCTTATTATTTGGTTTCTAAAGTCTCCCTGAAAAAAAAAAAAAAAAACATAAAAAAACAGTGGGAGAGTAATATTGCCCTTTCAGCTTGTGTGCCAGTCTTGACTCCTGGGTGTGCCACCTCTCTCCCTCTCATTCAGTGGGCCATAGAAAGCCTATTTATTTATTTTTTTAAATATTATTGGGTTTCTAAAGTCTCCCTTAAAAAACAAAAAATACATAAAAAAACAGTGGGAGAGTAATATTGCCCTTTCAGCTTGTGTGCCAGTCTTGACTCCTGGGTGTGCCACCTCTCTCTCATTCAGTGGGCCATAGAAAGCATTTTTTTTTTTTCCTTGATTTGTGTTCTAAAATCTACCTCAACACAAAAACACTACATCAATCAGTGGGAGAAAAATATTGGCCTCAGTCAGGGCTTGTGTGCCACTGCTGTGTTTGCTATCTCTCATTCAGTGGGCTATAGAAAGCCTATTTATTTATTTATTTTTTTTCTTATTATTTGGTTTCTAAAGTCTCCCTGAAAAAAAAAAAAAATAAAAATAAAAAAACAGTGGGAGAGTAATATTGCCCTTTCAGCTTGTGCGCCAGTCTTGACTCCTGGGTGTGCCACCTCTCTCTCTCTAATTGTGGGCCATAGAAAGCCTTTTTTTTTTTTTTTTTTTTTTTATATTATTTGGTTTCTAAAGTCTCCCTGAGAAAAAAAAAAAAAAAATTAGGTGGGAGATTAATATTGACATTAGTGCTTGAGTGACAGTCCTGCGTGTGTGTCATCTCTGTGATTTTGTGCCACAGAAAACAGAGTGTGTAACATTGTGCCTGATTTTCCTTGTGGTCTCACCAACCTGTTAAGGGATATTGAAATCATACTGAAGTTATAGCTCACCGTGTAAGTTGTTTGACAGCAACAAATAAAGTTACTTTGGTTAAGATTTTAAAACAATGAGGAAGTTTGGTGCAAGAGGTCGTCGTGGGCGTTCATTGTCAGCTGGTAATGATGGTAGTGGTAGTGGAGCATCAGGTGGTCGTGGGGATAAAAATATTCCACCTAAGTCTGGAGCTGTGGAGCCAGTTTCGTCGTCAGGCTACACAAGGCCTCGAACGCTCTCTTTTCTGGGAGTAGGAAAACCGCTTTTAAAGGCGGAGCAGCAACAGCAAGTTTTGGCTTACATTGCAGACTCAGCCTCTAGCTCTTTTGCCTCCTCTTCCGAAACTGGTAAATGTAAAAGCAGCGCGTCGCTTGTGGATGTTCACGGTCAGGGACAAGTCGCTTCCTTGTCCTCCTCAGCAAAAACTACAACAAGAGAGAAGGATGCAGCAGGCGACACAACGGGTCACTCCATGGAGCTCTTTACACATACCGTCCCTGGCTTAGAAAGTGAAACATTTAACAGGCCATGCCCATTACAAGTATATTCTGACATGGAGTGCACTGATGCACAGCCACAGCCAGAGTACTATGCTGCTCCTTTGACTCAGACCACCACATTGCCCTCTCAGGGTACAGATCCACAATCAGACCCTGATGAGACTATGTTGCCCCGCCACGAACGCTATACCACCGACCGACACAGTGACACAGACGAAGTTGCACACGAGCTCGAAGAGGAGGTAATAGATGACCCAGTTATTGACCCCGATTGGCAGCCATTGGGGGAACAGGGTGCAGGCGGCAGTAGTTCAGAAGCGGAGGTGGAGGAGGGGCCGCAGCAGGCATCAACATCGCAACAGGTTCCATCTGCCGGGCCCGTATCTGGCCCAAAACGCGTGTCAAAGCCAAAACCTGTTGGAGGACAGCGTGGCCATCCGGTTAAAGCTCAGTCTGCAATCCCTGAAAAGGGATCCGAGTCTAGGAAGAGTGCAGTCTGGCATTTTTTTAAACAACATCCAACTGATCAGCGCAAAGTCATCTGTCAAAAATGTTCAACTAGCTTAAGCAGAGGTCAGAATCTGAAAAGTCTAAATACTAGTTGCATGCATAGACACTTAACCACCATGCATTTTCAAGCCTGGACTAACTACCAAACGTCCCTCAAGGTTGTAGCACCCTCGGCCAATGAAGCTAGTCAGCAACGCAACATCCCTTCCGTCACTGTAAGGCCACCATTTTCCGCACCACCGGCAGTATCTGTGCAGGTTTCTTTGCCAGCCAAAAGCAGTCAGGGTCAGGGAACCACCAGTTTTGTAGGAGGAAATATTGCATCTAGGGCACCGGCGGAAACAATACCGTCTCCAACCGTCTCTCAGTCTGCCATGTACACCGGCACACCCGAAAGTTCCACGATCTCCAGCTCTCCAGTCCAGCTCACCCTACATGAGACTCTGGTTAGAAAAAGGAAGTACTTATCCTCGCATCCGCGTACACAGGGTTTTAACGCCCACATAGCTAGACTAATCTCGTTAGAGATGATGCCCTACCGGTTAGTTGAAAGCGAAGCTTTCAAAGCCCTGATGGAGTACGCTGAACCACGATACGAGCTACCCAGTCGACACTTTTTTTCCAGAAAAGCCATCCCAGCCCTGCACCAGCATGTTAAACAGCGCATCGTCCATGCACTCAGGCAATCTGTGAGTACAAAGGTGCACCTGACTACAGATGCATGGACCAGTAGGCATGGCCAGGGACGTTATGTGTCCATCACGGCACACTGGGTGAATGTGGTGGATGCAGGGTCCACAGGCGACATCAATTTAGGGACAGTTGTGCCTAGCCCACGGTCTAGGAAACAGTTGGCTGTAGGCGTTCGCACCCCCTCCTCCTCCTCCTCCTCGTCCTCCTGCAGAAGCTACAGCTCTTCCACAGAACGCAGTCTGCCAACCACTCCATCGGCAGATGACACTGTTGCACACCAGTTGTCCCATTATGGGCCAGCTACTGCCAAGCGTCAGCAGGCTGTATTGGCTATGAAGTGCTTGGGCGACAACAGACACACCGCGGAAGTTCTGTCCGAGTTCTTGCAACAAGAAACGCAGTCGTGGCTGGGCACAGTAGATCTTGAGGCAGGCAAGGTAGTGAGTGATAACGGAAGGAATTTCATGGCTGCCATCTCCCTTTCCCAACTGAAACACATTCCTTGCCTGGCTCACACCTTAAACCTGGTGGTGCAGTGCTTATTGAAAACTTATCCTGGGTTCTCCGACCTGCTCCTCAAAGTGCGTGCACTTTGCTCACATATCCGACGTTCGCCTGTACACGCCAGCCGTATGCAGACCTATCAGCGGTCTTTGAACCTTCCCCAGCATCGCCTAATCATAGACGTTGCAACAAGGTGGAACTCAACACTGCACATGCTTCAGAGACTGTGCGAACAGAGGCGTGCTGTTATTTATTTGTGGGAGGATACACGGGCAGGCAGTAGGATGGCAGACATGGAGTTGTCAGGTGTGCAGTGGTCTAAGATACAAGACATGTGTCAAGTCCTTCAGTGTTTTGAGGAATGCACACGGCTGGTTAGTGCAGACAACGCCGTAATAAGCATGAGCATCCCCCTAATGCGTCTGCTGATGCAAAGTTTGACGCACATAAAGGAGCAGGCGTCTGCACCAGAGGAAGAGGAAAGCCTTGATGACAGTCAGCCATTGTCTGGTCAGGGCAGTGTACAGGACGAGGTAGCGGGCGAAGAGGAGGTGGAGGACGAGGAGGATGATGGGGATGAGTATATTTTTAATGCCGAACCTTTCCCGGGGGCACAGGAAATTGGTTGCGTGTCACGGCCGGGTTCTGGTTTTTTGAGGGACACAAGTGACGTAGATTTGCCTGCAACTGCCCCTCAACCAATCACAACCGGAGATTTGACAACTGGAACTTTGGCCCACATGGCGGATTATGCCTTACGTATCCTAAAAAGGGACACACGCATTACGAAAATGATGAACGATGACGATTACTGGTTGGCCTGCCTCCTTGATCCACGCTATAAAGGCAAATTGCAAAATATTATGCCACATGAGAACTTGGAACTAATATTAGCAACCAAACAATCAACTCTTGTTGACCGTTTGCTTCAGGCATTCCCAGCACACAGCGCACGTGATCGTTCTCACACGAGCTCCAGGGGGCAGCAGACTAGGAGTGTTAGGGGTGCACACATCAGAAGTGGCGTTGGACAGAGGGGTTTTCTGACCAGGTTGTGGAGTGATTTTGCTATGACCGCAGACAGGACAGGTACTGCTGCATCAATTGAAAGTGACAGGAGACAACATTTGTCCAGTATGGTTACTAACTATTTTTCATCCCTTATCGATGTTCTCCCTCAACCGTCATTCCCATTTGATTACTGGGCCTCCAAATTAGACACCTGGCCAGAATTGGCAGAATATGCATTGCAGGAGCTTGCTTGCCCGGCAGCAAGTGTCCTATCAGAAAGAGTATTCAGTGCTGCAGGTTCAATATTAACCGAAAAAAGGACTCGTCTGGCTACCCAAAATGTTGACGATCTAACATTCATTAAAATGAACCACAACTGGATTTCGAAATCTTTTGCCCCACCTTGCCCGGCCGACACCTAGCTTTCCTATGAAAGGCTCTTGCCTGTGAATTACTTTTCTAATGTCTAATTTGCTGCAGCTGATTGTACAGCATACGACATGTTTACACCTCCCTAAATGGCCAAACTCCCCACACGGGGCCGTGGTATCGCGACTTGGCGCAAGCACCCGTGAGACTGCTGTTTGTCTGAAGAGGTGGGTGTGCTCGCTTTTGGTTGACGGCATTGCTACTGGGTCCCTCATAGTACAATGTAGTGTCTCTGGCGGTGGTGGTGCGCACCCAACGTCAGACACACCGTTGTAACATGAGGGGCCCTGGGGCGGTCCCGCCGGCCTCTAGAGAGTTCCCCCCTACCCCAGCTCAAAATGTGCTCTACCACATGCAAAATTATGTCGCACAGCTCCACCAATCTTTAGTCTATTCGCTGACATCATTCAATGTCTGGCACTGACAATACAAATTTGTAGACATCTATGATGCAACTTAAAGTAGTCTGTGTCTGTGTCCTATATTGGCACCATTAAATAGTTACTGCCAAATTACTATGTCAGAAACTCAGCAGATGAGCCCACCCCTGTACCTAAGTATGCCACCTTTTTTTTTGTTTTGGTTGTTTTGCGAGACATTAACATCTATTTATATTTTGGGAGTACTGGGACAGACACTCCTTGCACTACTCCTCCACTCACCACCAAGCTGCCCGTGTATCCATGTAACCGCTGTAAAACTGCCATGAGCCTATTGTTTGTTATTTTAGGCCTTTGAAGCCTGTCTGCGGTCCCTCCTTCCACTAGTCCTCCACTGACCAGACCACTGCTGCCCGTGTACCCCTGGAACCAATTATAAAGTGCCTACAGCCAGCCCATTTTTTTATGTTAGGCCTTTGAAGCCTGTCTGCGGTCCCTCCTTCCACTAGTCCTCCACTGACCAGACCACTGCTGCCCGTGTACCCCTGGAAGCAATTATAAAGTGCCTACAGCCAGCCCATTTTTTTATGTTAGGCCTTTGAAGCCTGTCTGCGGTCCCTCCTTCCACTAGTCCTCCACTGGCCAGACCACTGCTGCCCGTGTACCCCTGGAACCAATTATAAAGTGCCTACAGCCAGCCCATTTTTTTATGTTAGGCCTTTGAAGCCTGTCTGCGGTCCCTCCTTCCACTAGTCCTCCACTGACCAGACCACTGCTGCCCGTGTACCCCTGGAACCAATTATAAAGTGCCTACAGCCAGCCCATTTTTTTATGTTAGGCCTTTGAAGCCTGTCTGCGGTCCCTCCTTCCACTAGTCCTCCACTGACCAGACCACTGCTGCCCGTGTACCCCTGGAACCAATTATAAAGTGCCTACAGCCAGCCCATTTTTTTATGTTAGGCCTTTGAAGCCTGTCTGCGGTCCCTCCTTCCACTAGTCCTCCACTGGCCAGACCACTGCTGCCCGTGTACCCCTGGAACCAATTATAAAGTGCCTACAGCCAGCCCATTTTTTTATGTTAGGCCTTTGAAGCCTGTCTGCGGTCCCTCCTTCCACTAGTCCTCCACTGGCCAGACCACTGCTGCCCGTGTACCCCTGGAACCAATTATAAAGTGCCTACAGCCAGCCCATTTTTTTATGTTAGGCCTTTGAAGCCTGTCTGCGGTCCCTCCTTCCACTAGTCCTCCACTGACCAGACCACTGCTGCCCGTGTACCCCTGGAACCAATTATAAAGTGCCTACAGCCAGCCCATTTTTTTATGTTAGGCCTTTGAAGCCTGTCTGCGGTCCCTCCTTCCACTAGTCCTCCACTGGCCAGACCACTGCTGCCCGTGTACCCCTGGAACCAATTATAAAGTGCCTACAGCCAGCCCATTTTTTTATGTTAGGCCTTTGAAGCCTGTCTGCGGTCCCTCCTTCCACTAGTCCTCCACTGGCCAGACCACTGCTGCCCGTGTACCCCTGGAACCAATTATAAAGTGCCTACAGCCAGCCCATTTTTTTATGTTAGGCCTTTGAAGCCTGTCTGCGGTCCCTCCTTCCACTAGTCCTCCACTGACCAGACCACTGCTGCCCGTGTACCCCTGGAACCAATTATAAAGTGCCTACAGCCAGCCCATTTTTTTATGTTAGGCCTTTGAAGCCTGTCTGCGGTCCCTCCTTCCACTAGTCCTCCACTGGCCAGACCACTGCTGCCCGTGTACCCCTGGAACCAATTATAAAGTGCCTACAGCCAGCTCATTTTCTTATGTTAGGCCTTTGAAGCCTGTCTGCGGTCCCTACTTTAAATACTCCTCCACTGACCACCAAGCTGCCTGCCCGTGTATCCATGTAACCGCTGTAAAACTGCCATGAGCCTATTGTTTGTTATGTTAGGCCTTTGATAGCCTGTCTGCGGTCCCTACTTTAAATACTCCTCCACTCACCACCAAGCTGCCTGCCCGTGTATCCATGTAACCGCTGTAAAACTGCCATGAGCCTATTGTTTGTTATGTTAGGCCTTTGATAGCCTGTCTGCGGTCCCTACTTTATATACTCCTCCACTCACCACCAAGCTGCCTGCCCGTCTATCCATGTAACCGCTGTAAAACTGCAATGAGCCTATTGTTTGTTATTTTAGGCCTTTGATAGCCTGTCTGCGGCCCCTACTTGCAATACTCCTCCACTGACCACAATGCTGCCTGGAGTGCCTGCCTGTGTATCCATGTAACCGATGTAAAACTGCCATGACTGCCTACTGTTTGTTATTTTAGGCCTTTGATAGCCTGTCTGCGGCCCCTACTTGCAATACTCCTCCACTGACCACAATGCTGCCTGGAGTGCCTGCCTGTGTATCCATGTAACCGATGTAAAACTGCCATGACTGCCTACTGTTTGTTATTTTAGGCCTTTGATAGCCTGTCTGCAGCCCCTACTTGCAATACTCCTCCACTGACCACACCAATGCTGCCCGTGTACCCCTGGAACCTATTTAAAAGTTCATAGAGCCTAGTTATATATTTTATTTACTATTAATAAGGCCATGATGGACTACGCTGTACCACGCTACAAGCTAACCAGTCGACACTTCTTTTGCGAGAAAAGCCATCCCAACCCTCCACCAGCATGTAGAAGACCGCATTGTCCATGCACTCTGGCAATCTGTGAGTACAAAGGTGCACCTGACAACAGACGCATGGACCTGTAGGCATGGCCACGGAAGATTACGTGTCCATTACGGCGCAATGGGTTAATGTGGTGGATGCATGGTCCACAGGGGACAGCCTACTAAGTCTGTCTGCAGTCCCTAATTCAAATTGTCCTCCACTGTCTAAATCGGAGCTTCCACCTTCTGGCTTTCGGCCTATAGTATCAGAAATTAAACTGCATTTGGCCTTCAACTTTGGTTAGGGCCTACTAACGGCTTCTGCCCCTCCCTGGTGTTGTCCTCAACTAAATAAAGCTGAGCTTCAACCTTCTGCTCCAAATTACCATTTTAAAAAATGCAATAGGCTTTTCCGGCCTACTAAAGGTGTCTGTCTGTGTGCCCCTGCCTGGTGTTGTCCTCAACTAAATAAAGCTGAGCTTCAACCTTCTGCTCCAAATTACCATTTTAAAAAATGCAATAGGCTTTTCCGGCCTACTAAAGGTGTCTGTCTGTGTGCCCCTGCCTGGTGTTGTCCTCAACTAAATAAAGCTGAGCTTCAACCTTCTGCTCCAAATTACCATTTTAAAAAATGCAATAGGCTTTTCCGGCCTACTAAAGGTGTCTGTCTGTGTGCCCCTGCCTGGTGTTGTCCTCAACTAAATAAAGCTGAGCTTCAACCTTCCGGTTCTCATTAAGTGGTTTTAAAAAAAAAAAATGGTGGTTAGGGCCTACTAACGGCTTCTGCCCCTCCCTGGTGTTGCCCTCAACTAAATAAAGCTGAGCTTCAACCTTCTGCTCCAAATTACCATTTTAAAAAATGCAATAGGCTTTTCCGGCCTACTAAAGGTGTCTGTCTGTGTGCCCCTGCCTGGTGTTGTCCTCAACTAAATAAAGCTGAGCTTCAACCTTCTGCTCCAAATTACCATTTTAAAAAATGCAATAGGCTTTTCCGGCCTACTAAAGGTGTCTGCCCCTCCCTGGTGTTGTCCTCAACTGAACAAAGCTGAGCTTCCACATTCTGGCTTTCGCCCTATACTATCAGATATTAAACTGCATTTGGCCTACTAGTGTGGTTAGGCCCTTGAAACAGTGTCTGCTGCTCTTGGGTTTGCTACTCCACTGAACAAAGCAATGCCGCCTGTTTAGTCCTGTTACCAATTTTGAACTGCATTTAGCCTACTTTATTCTTTGGCCCTATATCTGTTTCCTCCTCATCCTGCCCATTGCCCAGCCACTGCTAAATGAGTCTGCTGGTACATTGACCTAGACCACTACATTCCCCTTGTACTCTACACAGCCAGAATCTGACCCTGCTGAAAGTAAGGTTCCCCTTCCCGCATGTTATACCACCTTACACAGGGACAAAGAGGAAGGTGCAGATGAAAGTGCAGGTTCCTTCATCAGGTGGGGGGGCATACTCGTTGGCGACGTCACTGGCACAGGGCCCCTCAGAGTACGCAAAAGTGTCGCTGCTGGTGGGAGGCGCCCCCGCCATGCAAACACACCGCCGTACTTTGAGGGGCCCTGTGCCAGTGGCAATGCGAACGAGTGGGCCCCCCCCTGCTTGCTCAGGATCACAGCACTTGCAACGTTTAAATACTTACCTTTCCCTGCAACACCGCCGTGACGTAGTCCGCATTTCCTGGGCCCACGAAAAACTTGAGCCAGCCCTACTCCCCCCACAACTTTCCCCCAATTCCCTATGCCCAACTATTATTATACAGTTAATTAAGATTGGCAAGCTTCAGAAACAAGAATGGATGTTTTTGGCATTAAAATGGGCACTGTAGGTGTTTTCCTGGCCTCCACTCACTGCCGACTATGCTTCCCCATTGACTTGCATTGGGTTTCGTGTTTCGGTCGATCCCCGACTTTTAGCGATAATCGGCCGACTGCACTCGACTCGACTCTGGACAAAATCGGGTTTCCCAAAACCCTACTCGATCTTAAAAAAATGAGTCGCTCAACCCTAATATTGACAAGTTTTCTAAAGGTATCAATCGATTTACACAAGAAGACCCAACCTTCAGAGTTCACTATGAGACGGAGAGCAAAGAGACCATTGTGTCTGGGATGGGAGAACTGCACCTGGAGATTTATGCTCAGGTAGTAGACGGCAGATTACGCATCAGCATCTCATCTAGATGAGTGTTCGTAAAATAACACTTAATTGGTAAAAATGTTTATTTGTAAATGTTCTTTTCTTTTATTTAGAGATTGTAGAGGGAATATGTCTGTCCTTGTACCATGGGAAAACCAAAAGTTGCCTTCAGGGAGACTGTTGCAAAATCTGTTCCGTGAGTATTTTCTGGAATATTACTTGCTCTTGATGCCTTCTGTGCTCATGAACGTCACACGCTGTTCTCATCTGGATTGGTATCTGGCATGCGTTGTTGATTTTTGATTCTTAACTGTTCTGTTGGGTCCCATACGCTTTCTATCAACCACGGCTCCATTTCCTGCAATTCAGAGCGTTATCAGAACATTGTATTATAGTCTTAATCCTTTTAGTACATATTGTATTGGCCGTTGTTGGAAAATGTTGTGAATCCTATTGTGAAAATAGGGCATAGGTGAGATTAGATGGTCCTAAAGGCCTCGTCTCACATAGCGAGATCGCTGCTGAGTCACAAGTTTTGTGACGCAACAGCGACCTCAGTAGCGATCTCGCTATGTGTGACACGTACCAGCGATCAGGCCCCTGCTGCGAGATCGCTGGTCGTGTCAGAATGGCCTGGACCTTTTTTTGGTCGTTGAGGTCCCGCTGACATCGCTGAATCGGTGTGTGTGACACCGATCCAGCGATGTCTTCACTGGTAACCAGGGTAAACATCGGGTTACTAAGCGCAGGGCCGCGCTTAGTAACCCGATGTTTACCCTGGTTACCAGCGTAAATGTAAAAAAAAAAAAACAGTACATACTCACCATCTGTTGCCCGTCAGGTCCCTTGGCGTCTGCTTCCTGCTCTGACTGCCGCCGTAAAGTGAGAGCGCAGCAGTGACGTCACCGCTGCGCTCTGCTCTCACTGTACGGCGGCACACAGTCAGAGCGGGAAGCGGACGGCAAGGGACCTGACGGGCAACAGATGGTGAGTATGTACTGTTTGTTTTTTTTTACATTTACGCTGGTAACCAGGGTAAACATCGGGTTACTAAGCGCGGCCCTGCGCTTAGTAACCCGATGTTTACCCTGGTTACCCGGGTGCTGCAGGGGGACTTCGGCATCGTTGAAGACAGTTTCAACGATGCCGAAGTCGTTCCCCTGATCGTTGGTCGCTGGAGAGAGCTGTCTGTGTGACAGCTCCCCAGCGACCACACAGCGACGCTGCAGCGATCAGCATCGTTGTCTGTATCGCTGCAGCGTCGCTGTGTGAGACGGGGCCTTAAAGGGAGTGTGTCAGCAGTTTTACCCCTGGAAAGAAATGTTAATCCTTCTTGTGCTGAGATCTCAAGTTCCTATAAGATGATACCTTAATGTGCTGTGCCCTTGTTCTCTGCCCTGATTCTCGCCATGCCCTCCTATCTGCTATAAGCTGGTGTCCAGTCCAGAGACCACCTGAGCTGTCACTGACGGTTTGGTAACGTTGAGTGCAGAGAGCCCAGGACACTGTACACGAAAGGCCATGTTTGGAGCACGATCATGTGTGCCCGTAGTGAAGAAGCTGCCATCGTCCAGATCTCCGACATCTTATTTTTTCCAGTTCAGGATAGAGTACACTCACTTGTGTTTTGTTATGTTTGTCCTTAGATGTTTCTACAGTTTCAATCCAAGTTATTCAACCCCCACTGCAAATAAGGTTTATTAGCAAAAATTACAAACTTTCTGCTGTTTGCAATAAACCAATGAAACAGGAACAATTTTCATAGCTCAACACAACTAATTTAACAAGTGTTTTCTCCAAATTTAATACCACATGCCACTTTTACTGACTACAGCGGTCTCTGAATGGGGCCAGGTGCACACCACTGTATTTTCCATCTGAGTGTGATCCAACAAAACATTGGATCGCACTCGGATCAATGTTATTCCATGGGGTCTTGCACAAGTCTGATGGTTTTCCTCTGACTGTCATGTCTGAATTTGATCCGATTATCGGATCGCACTTGGCCATGCATGTCAATGAGTATGTGGAAAGCATTGGACTGCACACGACTTTTTAAATGGATATCTAAATAAATTGAAACATTTTTTTTAATAGGAAATTTTGGCTACTTGTTTCTTATGGACAGAATTTTTCAACCTGTTAATGACACAAATATTTAGTACTTAAATCATATATACCAGACCACACAGGCACCTCAAATCAAATTATTAATGGTGCTGGGATGTATTTCACTAGTTCAGTGCAAGGAAGATAGAAGAAATCCTATAAGAAAGCAGCACTACAAGAACCAAATATAAAACTGTTTACTTTATTTAGTCACAAATAGGAACACAGATAATACAAAATATTTAGGGATAGCATGGAATGACAAGGATTCACCAAAAAGGTGACAACGCAGTGCACAACAGGTATATAATGTCCCAATAATCTAAACAAATATATGCCACACAATCAGCTCCAAAAGTGCAAGTGCATTGTGCAAGTATACATAGCAATAACAGTACATAACCACCATATAGTGAATAGATTTAAAAAAAAAAATTATAATCACAAGATGCAATTTATCCCGGCCATGACTGTCATAATGACGATTCAAAGTGAATGCAGAGGAAGATCAATAAAGAAAAGTAATGTGGGCTATCGGTATACCCCAGAAGAAGGCACTACGCCGAAACGCACTTTGGGGTGGGTGACAGCACGGTTCCCCAGGTAATTTTACTGAATCTATTCACTATATGGTGGTATTGGAACCAACTTTTCTGGTGCTTTTGGCTCGCGCTGTAATGTGCAAAGCATGGAGCCCTTCAGCATTTAGTATCTGATGGGTCGCAGGTCTCCCGACCAGAGTATAACCAGCTCATATATTTCTATGAGGCTGTCTCACACTGGTCGAGAATCCTGTCGGTGAATCAGACCGATTTGTACAGACATTTGAATGCACCTAACTCTGCAAACTGAAACCTCAGTGCCTGCTGCCACAAAGTCCTACTGCAGGTCCTCTGCACTCACGGGACGGTTATTGACCACTGGCATCTTCATGTACCTTGTAGCATTCAGGACACGTCCTCTTCCTGCGACATCCAGGTAGTGCAGCCAGTGGTCCTTCCCTGTGAACTCTGCCTCCACTCGTGTCAATAGGAACATTCAATACCTTTTACATCTTTTTATGTCCTTCTCTTTGTGCAAGGCAATGATCTCTTCTCTAAACTTTTTGAAGCACTCTTTTGACAACCCAAGAATGTTAGTGAATTGCAGGCCTATGAGAAATTGGCTAATGTTCCTGAGGAGCACTGACAAACAGCCAAAGCTGCTCTCCTGTGCACTAAACAATTCGGATACTGCACAAGTCGTTAAGTGACATTTTGTGTTGCAACTGGAGAAACCACTTGTTAGATTAGTTTTGTGAGCTACTTAAATGAATCATATTTTGAAGATGGAATAAAGTGGGTACACATGAGATCGGTGAGTGCCTTCTTTCTTTTTTTCTCTTACACATGGATTGAAAATATGGATATTTTTCCAGAATAGCACCAGCGATGAGATTTAGTGGCTGCCTTACATGTGTTATTCAAATATCACCCCGATTGTAATCTCAAAAGAACTTGCTAAGCTACCAGACAGTGCCGTCCTGGCTTTTTTCTTTTTCAGGTTAGGAAGAGACCTATGCTTAAGATGTTAAAAATACCGTATGTAACTTTTATTTGAAAATGTATATATTAAAATTTACTATTAAAAATTACTACACCTATGATAACCAGGCTAAAGTTCCAGTGCCAATGTAAATGAAGTAGTGTGTAATAGCCTCAAACTGATTGTAATCAGAAGTTACCATAAATGTGGTTTTCAGCATAGAAATTGAATGTTGGCACTCGTGGTTTAAATGCACATTTACATACAGCTAGTAATCAGTATGGAGGAAAAGGGTCTGGATGTTCTGTAGCTACACCCCGATGCTGCTATTTCCCCATGCTTCTTCCGTGGGGCGTTAACAAAGAAAGTAAATGGTGCTCTATAAATACTGACAAATAGCCAATATGATACGTATGTTGAAAAATCAGGCTACCCAGGGTATTGGCTCATGAACTGCCTGCTGGCTTCTTGTTGGTGGAATAGTGACTTACGGTTCCTGCATGTTGGAACGCAAGCGTGGTACACATACTGCCCCTAGTGCGCAGGACTGGAAGTCCCAGAGAGCCACAGGTAGCTCATGCGCACAACCCTGGATGGTGATGTTAAAAGCAGGGGTATTGGTCACACAGTGTCAAAGGATGTATAAAAGGGGCAGAACTGATTTTGCCTCGTGTCCAATATAAATGGGATTAAAATACTGCTCAAAAAAATAGGGAACACTCAAATAACACATCCTAGATCTGAATGAATGAAATACTCATTGTATACTTTGTTCTGTACAAAGTTCAATGTGCTGACAACAAAATCACACAAAAATCATCAATGGAAATCAAATTTATTAACCAATGGAGGCCTGGAGTTGGAATGATGCTCATAATCAAAGTGGAAAATCAAATTACAGGCTAATCCAACTTCAGTGGAAATGCCTCAAGACAAGGAAATGATGCTCAGCAGTGTGTGTTGCCTCCACGTGCCTGTATGACCTCCCTACAACGCCTGGGCATGCTCCTGATATGGCGGTAGATGTTATCCTGAGGGATCTCCTCACAGACCTGGATTAAGGCATCATTTAACTCCCGGACAGTCTGTGGTGCAATGTGGCATTGGTGGATGATGCGAGACATGATCTCCCAGATGTGTTCTATCGGATTCAGGTCTGGGGAACGGGCGGGCCAGGCCATAGCTTCAATGCCTTCATCTTGCAGGAACTGCAGACACACTCCAGCCACATGAGGTCTGGCATTGTCCTGCATTAGGAGGAACCCAGGGCCAACCGCACCAGCATATGGTCTCACAAGGGGTCTGAAGATCTCATCATGGTACCTTATGGCAGTCAGGCTACCTCTGGAGAGCACATGGAGGGCTATGCAGCCCTCCACAGAAATTCCACCCCACACAATTACTGACCCACTGCCAAACCGGACATGCTGAAGGATGTTGCAGGCAGTAGACCGCTCTACACGGCGTCTCCAGACTCTGTCACGTCTGTCACATGTGCTCAGTGTGAACCTGCTTTCATCTGTGAAGAGCACAGGGCGCTAGTGGTGAATTTGCCAATCCTGGTGTTCTGTGGCAAATGCCAAGCGTCCTGCATGGTGTTGGGCTGTGAGCACAACTCCCATCTGTGGACGTCGGGCCCTCAGACCATCCTCATGGAGTCAGTTTCTAACAGTTTGTGCAGACACATGCACATTTGTGGCCTGCTGGAGGTAATTTTGCAGGGCTCTGGCAGTGCGCCTCCTGTTCCTCCTTGCACAAAGGCTGAGGTAGCGGTCCTGCTGCTGGGTTGTTGCCCTCCTACGGCCCCCTCCACATCTTCTGGTGTACTAGCCTGTCTCCTGGTAGTGCCTCCAGCCTCTGGATACTACGCTGGCAGACACAGCAAACCTTCTTGCCACAGCTCGCATTGATGTGCCATCCTGGATGAGCTGCACTACCTGAGCCACTTGTGTGGGTTGTAGAGTCCATCTCATGCTACCATGAGTGAAAGCACAACCAACATTCAAAAGTGACCAAAGCATGAGCCAGAAAGCATTGGTTATAAGATGTGGTCTGTAGTCCCCACCTGCAGAACCACTCCTTTATTGAGTGTGTCTTGGTAATTGCCAATAATTTCCATCTGCTGTCTATTCCATTTGCACAACAGCATGTGAAATTGATTGTGAAACAGTGTTGCTTCCTAAGTGGACAGTTTGATTTCACAGAAGTTTGATTCACTTGGAGTTACATTCTGTTGTTTACGTGTTCCCTTTATTTTTTTGAGCAGTGTATATAGTAATATTCAATATCGGGGGCCATAACATTGATACTGGATGAAAGAGGTGTAAATGAGAATGAAAGTATATGTCAAAAAGATATTGAAAAAGTGAAAGTGTTATTGAGTGAATGAATAAATCAATAAATATATAAGTGGCAAACAGGTGAGCAAATATGTATAGTAATAAAAGGTATAGTAGAGAGTAAAAATTAATATTACAAAAATGTAAGACTGTTATAAGACGGTGATGGACATGGATGTTGAAAATAGTGATTAATATGCAGATAATGTGGTAAAAAATTGTTTTGGTTCTGTTTATTGAAAACAGACAGACATTTGTAACCCTTGCAACAGGGGTTGAGTAATTTGCAGCTGTAAATACCATATTTAGGGTAAATTCACACTGGGCGTTTTTTTTTAGCTTTTTTTCTGCAGCAAAACCTGATCTCTTGGCAGAAATAAGTAGGTTTTCCTTGTTTTTTTTTTTCTTGAGTTTTTTTGCATTCAGCAAAACCTGATACCTGCATTTATGGTGCGTTTTTGGTGCGTTTTTTCACTATCATTCATTTCAATTTCAAACTGAAAAAACGCTGAAAGAATTGACTTTCTCCATTGTGCAAAAAACCATGCAAAGCACAAATCCTGGTGGGGAAAAAACCAAGTTGTGTGCATGTTGTTTCTGAAATCTCATAGACTTTGCTGGTACTGTAAAATACAGCTGAAACTTTGCATTAAAAAACGCTGCAAAATCACCTAGTGTGAACTTAGCCTAACTTGTGTGATTGATTATCTGCAGATTATCCCAGTTGTTAGTTACTGTTCACATTTACCTGTGTCACCATCTGGTGGATCAGCACTTCGTAATGGAATTCTAGGGCGGCATCGTCCCTTTTCTGTAGAGATTAATCATCATGTTAGAGCTAAGTTGTCCTAAATATCTACGTCACCAGCCCATGATATGGGACACTGCGATGGTCACTAATCTGGGATCGTGTCTATATTCCCACTGCATGCCAGTGGCTATAGGAGAGTGCAATGTGAGCAGGACGTGCTAGCATCTTGTGTACGTACTATGTGCACACGCTGGCGGACGCTCATGGTACCAGCGGAGGGTAGCAGTCATGGCAATCTGTTGCAGCTCACAACTTGGGGCAGTGAATGTGTCTTTCTAGTGTACATTCTTTTAGGTTATAGCACAGTCACAAGTGTAAAGACAGCGCTACCGGGACAGACACTGCACAAGCAGAGACTGCGGACAGATTTTGGCCCCCAAGCGCATTCTGCACTGGGCCACGAGTAATACATGAGTAACTATGTTATATATTAAGGGGTAATTCCCATTTTACAGATAGAAAAATTTGTGTTTATTCATTGGTGATAGTAGGTCGGGAACCCAGAAGCGTCTGGGTGGGCTAAACTTTGCTATATGGGTAACTTTTGCAGAAGTAAATGGGGGTTACAGAAACCACAAACTACACAGCGTCACTGGCAGAAACCCAGCAAAGTCCTAAATCATGGAATAAAGTCCGGGCCTGCAGAGTTCAGGGACCAGGGCACATTCAATGTATGTCCCTCGTGTCCACAGATATTCTATGGATTATGGTAAATGGCCTCTGTCACTGCCAAATTCAGTATTAAAGGGACTATACAGTGCTGTGTGCTTATCCTATAAGGATCACACTAGGACTGTACCCGTTACTGGTACCGTGTCTGCGAGCAATACTATTAGGCTATGTGCATCTTTTTTTCCCTTTTGCACCGCTTGCCTTCTATAGCCCCTGTGTTTCACTATTCTGGCTGCAAAATGAATGATCTAAGAATCTGTCAGTGATCTTGTTCTGATAAGAGAGCTTATAACTCTTTTGTCTGCCTTTTTCTGATCATTTCTCAGCTGGTTTATGACCACAAAGTTCAGCTCAACTCTAACCTGGACTATAGTTACCAGTCCACACAGAGAAGCTCTCAAACACAGGAGAAAAGTGGTACCAACTCCCCATCAGAATGGGCTCACTGATGGATTTTTAGTTAACTCACCCTGTAGCCAGCAATAGACAGTGCCACACAGACACTATAGAAGGCAAACGGTGCAAATTGTTAATGAAAGTCAATTGAAAAGTACATGCTTTTAAGTAATTAATAATGCCCCCTGTGACAGGATCGCTGTGTGTGAGGGGAGGTATGTATCACCAAGATTGCTCAATTCTGTGATCTAAAACCCACAAGTTTCTCTCCAGCTTGATATGTGCTGAAGGGGTTAAACCAGTCATTACAAGTGTCTGGGTTTCTGGTGAGTAGGTGAGACATTGGCGGGATGACTACTCACCATATCTCCACCTCAATGGTGATGTTGGCAGAGTTAAATGTCCAGCTACTGTTACGTTTTGCTTTTTTTTCTTCTGTTGGGAGGAAGGAAGCCTCCGGGCTGATGCTCCAGTGGGAGTCGCAGTGTGTTGTCCCAGAAGGCTGGAGCCATACTGGGAAGGATGGTGCATGGACTTCTTATTTTCATTTGTGCCAGGCTGTTTTGTGTTATTACTTTGCTATGTGGTTTATGAAGCGGTAAACCCCCAGAGACTTTCATATAAAGTGCTCCTGTGTCTGCCTCGGGGAGCAGCGGAGTGAGCCGACCTGCCCCACCCCGAACATGTCCATATCCTATACTGAAATACAGAGGTCCTCTCCGTCACTACAAAATAAAATATTCCCTTTATGTGTTGGACTTACCACCTCTGTAACCTTTTTAATGATAACCATAGTGTAAAATGTTTCTTCTGTGGAGTTTTGCCACTTGACAAAAGCACCAGAAGCCAGTGCCAGGTGCCAGATGGGCTCCATATCGGGGGCTATATTGCCAAATTTATCTGCAATATGACATAATGAGGATACATCAGCGGCCTGCCTTATCTGTTATACATGCAGTAATAAGCTCAGGTTACCTGGGATGTCTACGGCTACCAGTGGCTCCGAGCGGCTCCGTATCCTGCTGTAGAACGCGTTGTCTTTGGCGGCGGTGTAGTTGGGCGGCTCAGGCTGCAGTCTGTACGTCACATCAGGAGCAGTTTGCTTATTTGTGTAGTACAGGACCTCAGCAGTGCATTTTATGGCTTTTTTCTGAGGAGAAAGTGACCATTTATATTGATTTGTATATATTATATACTTCAAATAAGAACAACTATTTAAAGGGGTTGTCCACTTTATCTTTGTTCATGTCGGGCATATGATTTGTTGGCACTTACTAATATATAAGTACTACAGGTTCTCCTGCTCTTGGTGCAGCCTTTCTCGCAGACTGCACAGCTTTCCTGGCTGCTGACGGAGGAGCCTGTAACCAGACCTATTCATCAGCTTCCTCCAATCAAAGACTAAATGGCCAACGCCTGTCATTGGTAATTAAACTGTACTTTTGGGGGCCTGAAACCAATTTTGAATATGTCAACACTTATAGGGAACCTGTCAGCAGGATTTTGATGAATAAACTACAGACAGTGTCAGGTCGGCGCCGTTATACTGATTAAAAAGATACCTTGGTTGATGAAATTTGTCATGTGGTTCTAGTTTAATTTGTACTTGTAATTTTCAGGTAATGAGATTCTGGTGCTGCGGGCGGCCTGTGGATCCTCCTATTTTACTGCATAAAATATGGTTAAAAAAAAATCACATTCATCAGGCAGGCGGCTGCTCTGTTGCATCATAAGGTGGATAATATGCATGTATTCATTTTATATAGACATAGTTTTGTTGGAAAAAAAACCCACTTTTTGCACAGTAGCATCTATTGGAACGTGACAGATGCTATTGCGCAGTTGCGGCCATTGGCACCATTTTGATTAAACTAATCGTTGTGTTGAAAAAAAAAATCTTAATGAAAATGTCGGCCGCACCTGTGCAGTTATATCTGTCACGTTCCAATAGCTCCTACTGTGCAGCTGGCGCCATTTTGCTAGGAAGAAAAAGAGGATCCATCAAGATGGCGCTGGCGGCACCTGCTCAGTAGCATCGTTCCGATAGATGTAACTGCTCAGGTGCCATCTTGATGGAGCCTCATTTTTTTTTCTCTATCAAAATGGTGGCAGCGCCTGCACAGTAGCATCTATTGGAACGATGATGATTTTTTTTTTCCCCCAACAAAACTATGTCTAAATAAAATGAATACGGTACATGCATATTATCCACCTTATGATGCTACAGCGCAGCCGCCTGCCCGATGAATGTGATTTTTTTTTTTCTTTAAACCATATTCTATGCATTGTGTGAAATAGGGGGCAGGTCAGTGAGGGATCAGTGACCCGTCATAAGCCCATACAGATGAATACATAATCAGAGCCCCACATGAAGACCCCGCACAGGCCGCCCCGGAGCACGGGCACATCATTAACTCAAAATAAAAGATTAAACAACAACCACAAGATGGATTTCATCTACCAAGGTATCATTGTAATCAGTATAATGGCGCCGACCTGACACTGTCTGTAGGTTACTGTGCACGATCCTGCTGACAGGTTCCCTTTAACCATGTGAAATCAGACCTCATCAAGCAGGATTTCTTATGTTATGCCTCCAGCACATTTATTATGCCTTTTAACAAACCTGAGTTCCCGTGATAGTCTGTGTCCGACATGTCCTGTCATCTAGGGCTCTACCCACCACAGCTGCCAGACATCTGCACGTTTGCTACAGTCATGAGTTACAGAGAAATCCCTATTAGGCTGGTGTAGGGAATGATGTGGTGACCGCAGGCGATCAGAGATGGTGGCACACATAGTGCCGTATATAATGGACACTGTGTTAACCATTTGTGGCTCTGTTCCATTAGGTTGCTAAGTGCTCACCTTATTCAGGGCATCTTGTATACTGAATTTCAGGTAATATTTATTACCCAACTCTGGAATAGCCTGTTAAAAAAAGAATATATCAGTTTATTTTTCTTTTCTCCATATGTTCCCAATCTTCTGTTCCGATTTTGTCTGTCTTACCTCCCTGCTGGCCGTTGTCCCTTTCTGAGGATAATAAAGCCGGTTTGGCCCCCCTAGTTTGTAGTTAATGTGGCTCATAACAACCCCTACTGCTCTGGAGGTCTGGTAATGGGAGGGATTAAGCTTTTCCATGATTGGTCTTCCATGGCTCACACACGGGACACAATGCATGGAGGTCTGCTCTGTACAGGAGAATGTAAAACTCCAGAAGAGGAAGCTGTATAGGAAGCTGTGACCAGGAAGCTGCGGCCTGACCCCACAGGAAGGGAGGGCCGCACTCTGAACGCTGGCTGCCAGTGACTGGAGAGACAAGTTTACCTCACATCTCTGCTTACACAGCAGATTAGAGCACTTTAAGGCTATGTGCACACTTTGCGTGCGACCTCTGCGGGTTCTCCCGCAGCGGATTTGATAAATCTGCAGGGCAAACCCGCTGCGGTTATCCCTGCAGATTTATCGCGGTTTGTTCCGCGGTTTCCGCTGCGGGTTTCCGCCTATACTATTGATGCTGCATATGCAGCAATATGCAGCATCAATAGTAATGTTAAAAATAATAAAAATTGGCTATACTCACCCTCTGACATCGCGATCTCCTCGGCGCTGCACTCGGTGGTCTGGTTTCAAAGATGCTGTGCCGAGAAGGACCTTCGTGACGTCACGGTCATGTGACCGCGGCGTCGACGTCACCGCAGGTCCTGTTCGCACAGCAACTGAGACCGGGGCCGGCCGCGTGCAGCGCTGAGAGGTGAGTATAACATCATTTTTTATTTTAATTCTTTTTTTTTACACTAATTATGCTTCCCAGGGCCTGGAGGAGAGTCTCCTCTCCTCCACCCCGGGTAGCAACCGCACATTAGCCACTTACTTCCCGCAACGTGGGCACAGCCCCATGCGGGAACTAAGCGGATCAATGCATTCCTATGGGTGCAGAATCGCAGCGATTCTGCACAAAGAAGTGACATGCTGCGGGTTGTAAACCGCTGCGTTTCTGCGCGGTTTTTCCCGCAGCATGTGCACTGCGGTTTGCGGTTTCCATAGGGTTTACATGTTAATGTAAACGCTATGGAAACTGCTGCGGACCCGCAGCATCAAAATCGCCACGGATCCGCGGTAAAAACCGCGACGTGTGAACATGGCCTAATAAGGCTATGTGCCCCCTTTTGGATTAGGCTTAGGAATTTCTGGTGCGGATTCTGCCTCTCCTGGCAGAAAACGCACCTGCGGATTTGTCGCGTTTTTTGTGCGGTTCCGAAGCATTTTTTGTGCGTTTTTCTTGCAGATTTGCTGCGTTTTTTACCCCTGCGGTTTTCTATAATGGAATGGGTACAAAAGCGCTGCATATTCACAAAAAAGAAGTGACATGCTACTTCTTTTAAACCGCAGTGTTTCCGCAGCGGATTTTCCGCAAAGTGTGCACAGCATTTTTTTTTTCTCATCGGTTTACATTGTACTGTAAATCAATTGCGGATCTGCAGCGTTTCTGCACCACAAAAAACTCTGCGGATCCGCAGAGAATCCGCAACGTGTGCACATATCCAAAGGCTTTCACATGACCTCTCCAGTCATTGCAGTAAGAGGTGCAGCCATTATACGCACTGCTGTACATAGGAGATAAGCATCGTAATAAAGCTGCTCAGAAAGCCTGTTCATGAATGGAGCTTTCTCCATAGACCACTAGTACAGAAGGCAGATCCTAAGAGCTAGATTTGTGCAGCCAATGAGCCAACAAAAAATCATGGATGATTTCAGCTCTGAAGTTGTGAATGCAGCTGTAATATTATAGGGAATGCTTTGTAAATTGGTGATATATTGTTCTACATTTTCAGGTTTGATCTCTCTCAGAAGCAGTCTGGTGGGGCTGGCCAGTTCGGTAAAGTCATTAGCTGTATCGAGCCGCTGGAAGCCGAAAATTACACAAAGGTGGAATTTGAAGACAGGACTGTAGGAACAAATGTCCCCAAACAGTTTGTTCCTGCTGTGGAGCAGGTGAGTGAGTGAGTGACCCAGAGCTTGGATGCTACAATTGCTCCATGGGTATCGGAAATGAGCCTACATTTGTACAATGTTCAGGTGTGTATTATGCCTAGCTGCGGGATGTAATCCGTCTTTTCAGACTGTTTGTAGTTTGGTTGAGATGGCCGTAGGCTTGTTCAGCTGAATATATCTAAGGTTTATGGGCATCGTTGGGGAATTGGGAGACAATGAAGGGATTTGCAGATGGGAAAATCAGAGGAATAGCAAGGTGAGAGGTTGATTAGTTGTGCAGCAGAGTGAAGGACCGACTAGAGAGATGCGAGAGTGTTAGTGGAGCGCCCCCTAAGTAGGGCAATGGGGTACTCGGTACCGGGTCCTGCGGTTCGGGGGATGTCACGGTGGCTGACCCGGTCCGTGGCCCTCAGGGGTGTCCAGTAAAAGAGTTTATATATGGGCAAGGTGCAATAAAGAACGAGGAGACAGGTTTGCAGTCTTTTACCTTGTTTACTGAAGACTTCAGATGGTATCCTCAGCCCGGAGCGCCAGATGACAGGGCAGGCAGAGTCCGGTCGGTCTGAAGGCAATTCCAGAGTCCCCTTATCCAGGTGGAAATCAGTAGCCTTCCTCTAGCACCTGTGTGTTGTAGTACCTCCCTGCTGAGCACCACGGGATAGTCCTCACAACTTTCGTGGATATTTCTGATGTTATCTCTCTCTCTGTCCCTCAGATGGTATGGATAGGACAACCCGTATGACGGGGTAGGCCTGGAGCTTATTTATAGGGACCCTAGAGAGGCCCCTCTCCCACAACTTGCCTCCGTGTCTTCTTAGGTATTCAGGTCGGGCAGCCAACTTGGGATTGTCTGTCCTGCCGGTCTCTGGAGCAAGGCTTAGAGACAGTTGCTCCCTCGGTGTTCCTGGCTACCGGCTTCTGCATCTCAGAAAGGAGCAGCTTGTTCCTGGCTGATCTACCTCTGATATTCCTCTCCTGTGCTCTGCTTTCCTGCACACTATCTGTAGTATGTTCACCTGTTTGTGTCTTTTTCCAGGAGTTGCAGCACTTCAGGCCAGCAGAGCTCCACTTCTTCTGTCTGCCTGACAGGAACTGAACTCCTTTTCCTCCAGATCAGGATGTAAATAGGGGAGTTCACCCTAAACAGGCTTAGAGCTCCCCCTTCTGGTCTGGAGTGTGAACATGTTGCATGTGTGTAATACCTGAATGTGGTTGTCTTTCATTGCCTTCAGACATGACATCACTTCTCCCCTGAAAGGATAATGACATCACTGCGACGACCAGGACACTGGGGCGCCGCACTAGCAGGGAGGCCACAGAGGAGGATATTGCAGTAGGTGGGATATGAGGGTACGCACTAACATTTTAGGAGATTCAAGGTTGAGGAAAGGATGAATTCTGGAAGTATTTTTGAGTTAAAGGCAGCAGGAGTGGTGTGAGCTTGGATGTGCGCGGTTTGAAAGACAGTGCTAAGTCAAGAGTTACTCAGGCAGCAGACTTATGGTACAGGGGAAAGTGTAATATTTATTGTGATAGATCACGTCGGAGAGTTAGGCGAGATGGAGGACAGATAGACTTCAGGTTTGTCCATATTGAGCTTTGGGAAGCGTGATGAGCAGGAGGTTATAGCTGATTGACACTCAGGAATTTTGGACTGCAGAGAGGTGACTTCTGGGCTAGAGAGATAATCTGAGTATCATCAGTGTATAGATGGTACTGGAAGCCATGGGAGTTTGACTTGTCTCAGGCCAAAGGTATAGATTGAGGAGACTAAGGGTCCCAGAACAGAGCCTTGACTGACAACAACAGCGAGAGGGTGGGATGAGGAGATAGTGAGGGCGTGGGAGACACTAAATGTGCGGTTGGAGAGGTATGAGAAGATCTAGGAGAGGGCAAGGTCTTTGACACCATGGGAAGACATGATTTGTAGTAGGAGTGGTGGTCAAATGTGTTGATGGCAGAGTATAAGTCTAGAAGGAGGAGCACAGAGAATTGTCTTGTTAGCTTTGACAGTAATAAGGGTACCGTCTCACAGTGGCACTTTGGTCGCTACGATGGCACGATCTGTGACGTTCCAGCGATATACATACGATCTCACTGTGTCTGACACGCTACTGCGATCAGGGACCCCGCTGAGAATCGTACGTCGTAGCAGATCGTTTGAAACTTTCTTTCGTCGCTGGATCACCTGCTGTCATCGCTGGATCGGTGTGTGTGACACCGATCCAGCGATGTGTTCGCTTGTAACCAGGGTAAACATCGGGTTACTAAGCGCAGGGCCGCGCTTAGTAACCCAATGTTTACCCTGGTTACCATTGTAAATGTTAAAAAAAAAAAAAACACTACATACTCACATTCCGGTGTCTGTCGTCACGTCCCTCGCCGTCAGCTTCCCGCACTGACTGTGAGCGCCGGCCATAAAGTAAAAGCAGAGCACAGCGGTGACGTCACCGCTGTGCTGTGCTTTACAGCCGGCACTGACACAGACACAGTCAGTGCGGGAAGCTGATGGCGAGGGACGTGACGACAGACACCGGAATGTGAGTATGTAGTGTTTTGTTTTTTTACATTTACAATGGTAACCAGGGTAAACATCGGGTTACTAAGCGCGGCCCTGCGCTTAGTAACCCGATGTTTACCCTGGTTACCCGGGGACTTCGGCATCGTTGGTCGCTGGAGAGCTGTCTGTGTGACAGCTCTCCAGTGACCACACAACGACTTACCAACGATCACGGCCAGGTCGTATCGCTGGTCGTGATCGTTGGTAAATCGTTTAGTGTAACGGTACCCTAAGTCCTTTTCAAAGACAAGGGCAGTTTCAATGGAGTGATGAGAACGGAAGCTGGATTGTAGGTTGTCAAAGAGGAGTGAGTAAGGCTGCTTTTACACTTACCATGTTCTTGCACGCCATTTTTGCGGCCCCAATAGATTTCTATGGGGCCGCAAAAACAACCATTAAAAACACATCATAGCGCCTTGCCCTGTATGGCCGTGAGGGCCGTATATACGGCCGTGAAAAAATATTGAGCTTGCTCGATATTTTTCACGGCTCACGGACACTGTCTCCATTTAAAACAATGGTACAGCAAAAACAACGGTAGATTGTTTTGGCGTTACATCCAAGAAGGTTATTTGCAGCCCGTTTTTGCAGGAGACCGCAAAATACATGGCAATACGGCGTGCAAAAATGGCCCATAAAAACAGGCCACAAAAAACCCGGCATGTGTAAAAGTAGCCTTATTGAGAGATGGGATGTAAGTTCAGCATGGACATGCTGCTCAAGGAGTTAAGAGGCGAACGCGAGCAGCGGCGATAGCTGAACGTAGAAGTCGGGTCGATGGATATATTCTTTAGATCGGTATGATAGTGGAATGTTTGAAAGCAGAAGGTAAGGTATCAAAGGTTATTGATAGGTTGAAGAGATGGGTTAGGACTGGAATAAGCATGGCGGTGAGGTTGGGGAGTAAGTGGGCTAGAATGGGGTCAAGTGCACAAGAGGTGAGGTGTGAAATGGAGAGGAAATGGGCATCAGTCTCCATCCAGGCGCTAAGGGTATGTGCAGACGATCAGGAATTGGCAGCGCTATGGGCGCAGGTTTTTTTGAGGCTGGACAATTAAATTTTCTGAAAGAGGACAACCCCATTAAATATTAGTATGGAACTCCTTTATTATAACGAAGCTGTACAATCTTTCTGATGCAAGCTTTTGCCATACTTATGAAGTATGTTTTCTGTTTCTGAAAGGGTTTTCGTGAAGCCTGTGAGAAAGGACCTCTTACCGGACACAAGATTTCCGACATCCACTTTGTCATGGAAGATGGCGCTCACCACATTGTGGATTCCAATGAAATCTCCTTCATTAGGGCAGGAGAAGGAGCAATAAAACAAGGTACTTGATTCTTGTCATCTTACCTGGATGGGATTGTTGAAACAATAGAGATTTGTTCTTGTTTGTGTATTTATTGATAACGTACTTCCAGTGACATTAACAAGACACCTGGTTTGCTTAAGACATTAGAAGTACGTGCCTTCACTTACTAATTTGTGGCCGCCCCGCTGCACCTCTTATGCTCTGTACTTTTTAGGCTTCCATATTCTGCAAAAGTCCAAAAAGATATAGACACTTGTATGCCCAAATTTGATGAAAAAACCTACAGCAATGCTATGAGGTGTCCTGCATTTATTACATGGACTTTTTAATGGCAAAGTTTGTAAACTTACATAGCAAATAGATCAATGGCTGCACTCAACTGTACTAAAGCAAGGACATGTGCGATACATAAAATGTGAATAGCTGAATGGCTTGTGAAATCTATGAAAAAAACACATTAGATGCTTAGCACAAGATTTGGCCAAAAAATGTGAGCCCATCCACCAAACGTCAAGGTAATCTCAGATCGGATGGGTCCCTGACCTGACTGCCTAGTGTGAACACATACCCCTGGCTAATAACATGGCAAAGCCTGCATTTATAGGAAGGTCGGAACCAACTGTGTTTGGATGTAATTAAAATCACAGCATGGTGAAGGGCGTGTCAGGACTCTGAACATTTTTTACCTTTTGTGCATTACTGCCCTTTTCCAAGATGGCGTCTTTGGTCTCATGTGCACTGTGTCTTCCTGCTATGAAACTCCACCCCAGCCTTCAGTCTCTGCTAGAGTATTCTGCCTTGCATCCAGCTCCTGACCTCTGATTACTCCCTGGCTATATACCTGCTCCTGTGAACCTGTGTGGAGATCCTGCTACTCTGCTCTGAGTTCCTGCTGCATACACAAGTTTCCAGTAATCCTCCTTCATCTGCTGCTCGTGTTTACTTCCATCTGCATTTGCTGGACATGTAAGCTGATGCTGCTCTGCAAAAACCTGAGACTATTAACCAGGCCTCCCTGGTTGAGCTAAGATATGATTTGAACTGCCTTATAAGCATATCTACCTGTGTTTGGACTAAGACAAGGATTTATTCGTGTCAAGTATCCTCAAGAATAACTGTGCTTCATAGACTTTCTGCTTGATTGCATTTTCCTCTGAAGTTTCCTATAGACTGCTAAGCTGCGTTTATTATTTGCACCAAGTGTTGTGGACTTGAGTTTCTCTCTGCACCTGTTTGAATCACTGTGTGATAATATAGACTTTACCACTTATAAAACTGTGTCCTGTAGTTGTCTTGTTCCACGCAAAGAGTCTCTTGAGTTATCCCCTATAATTATTACAGGATACTCTAGCCATAAAAAAAAGGAGACTGCTGGAACAGTGACTGCAGAAAGAAGATTAGAGCAGTTTTCCATAGAGTGTTTTCCATAATTAGATCACTGCAGAAAGATGTGGAAGGTCTGCAAAAGAAGTTTGGAAGTTTTGAACACAATCAGCAAGTGTTTGGACAAACTTTGCAGGACTTAAGCAACCGCATGGCAGCCCAGGAAAACAAACTTGCTGGCATAGAGTCCCAGTATGGACGGGCTTTTCAGGACATAAGCACGTAAATAGCTGCAACCGCCACCAGCTAGCCCACCTAAGTTGCCCCCATTCAGATTTAATGGTGATCGCGACAAATTTCGTGGCTTTGTGAATCAATGTATGCTATATTTTGATGTGCATGCTGACCATTTTCCTACTGATAGATCCAAAGTATTGTGTGTAATAATGCTACTGACCTCACGAGCGCTCGCCTGGGCGAATCCGATGATTGAATCTCGTGACCCACGGTTAAATAACTTGGATGATTTCTTGGCCGCTATGGCATTAATGTTTGATGACCCTAATCGCTGTGCAACCGCTGAATCTGCTTTGTTGTCTTTACGCCAGGCTAAACGTTCTGTTATTGAGTATGCCACTGAATTCAGGAGATTAGCGGTAGATACAAATTGAGACAGTTATGCACAATTGCCTATTTTTAAGAGGGGTCTGTCTAGTATTATAAAAGATGAACTAGCTCGCTCTGAGTCACCACAAGAGCTAGAGACATTTATACAGCATTGTGTGCGCATAGACATTCGCCTTACTGAGCGTAGGCAGGAGAAATTTGCTGCATATAACCGTGTTTCTAACTTTTCCCTTCCTTCCAAAGAGCCTGCAGGTAAAACCTCTCGGGAGGTGGAGGAGGTGCCCATGCAAATTGATTCCGTTCAGAGGCGCGAGATAAATGAGCGCCGGGAGCATCACCTTCATGAAAGTCTGTTTCTACTGCGGCCAGTCTGACCACTTCTAGATCAATTGTCCTAAGTGTCCTAGGCAGCCTAACAAGGTGCTAGCAGCAATAGGGGAGTATGACAACTGTGATGATGAATCTGACATCTCTGAATGTAGCCTGCCTTTAAACGCTGTATTCCATTCACTTTCTATGACTTCACCCCCCAAGGAGCTGAAGGAAAAGAACTCTCACTGTTCTCTCCCTATTAAGATCTTGTGTTCAGGACAGTGGATTTCCAGTGCAGCTTTGATTGACTCTGGTGCAGGTTGCAATTTCATGGATATCGCATTTGCCAAGGAACATGGTATTGAAATTCAGCAAAGAGCCTCTCCAATTACCATGGAAACAGTGGATGGGTCACCTTTAATCTCTGGGCCTGTGGATCAGGAGACCGTACCCCTTGAAATTTTGTTGGAGCCTAGTCATCAGGAGCAACTTTCTTTCTTGCTAATTTATTCTCCTCATTTTCCTGTGATTTTAGGCATTCCTTGGTTGCATTCTCCGAACCCAATTATCAACTGGGAGACCAAGGAGATTATCTTTCCAACAAGGAGCAACTCAGCGTTAACAGAAGCTGTCCCTGAGTCCACGGCTACGGAACCACATGTACAGGTATTTTCTTTACCTCCAGCATATAAAGAGTTCTCTGACATCTGTGACAAGAAGAATGCAGATCAGTTTCCTCCACACAAGCATTATGACTGTCCCATTGAGCTGCTTCCTGGGGCAGCTATTCCTTTTGGTAACGTATACCCTTTGGCGGCACCTGAGCTTCAAGCCTTAAAGGAGTATATTGATGAAAATCTGGCCAAAGGCTTCATACATCCTTCTTCCTCACCAACAGGGGCACCTATCTTTTTTGTAAAGAAGAAGGATGGGACCCTGAGACCCTGTGTTGACTATCGGGAACTCAATAAGGTAACCGTACGAAACCGTTACCCTTGGCCTCTGATTCCCGAATTACTGGAAAGAGTCCGCCATGCTAAGGTGTTCTCTAAACTGGATCTCTGTGGGGCTTATAATTTGGTGCGTATTCGTCCAGGGGATGAGTGGAAGACAGCATTCAGATGCCGGTATGGACACTTTGAATCTCTTGTGATGCCCTTCGGGCTTTGTAATGCCCCTGCAACGTTTCAACACCTTGCTAATGACATTTTCAGAGATTTGTTGGACCAGTTTGTAGTGATCTATTTGGACGATATACTAGTCTTTTCTGACTCTCTATCTACAGGAACATGAAGAACATGTCAAAACTGTTTTAAAGACGTCTGAAAGAGAACCATCTGTATATTAAGCCGGAGAAATGCGAGTTCCATCATTCTGAGATAGTTCTTAGGTTATATCATCTCTCCCCAGGGGCTGAACATGGAATCTGGTAAGATTCAGGCTATCCTTAACTGGCCGGAACCCAAGAACGTTAAGGAGGTCCAACGTTTTATTGGTTTTGCAAATTTCTACAGACGCTTCATTCGAAATTTTTCTGATATTGTCCGTCCCATTACTTCCTTGACAAAGAGGGAAAAGCCCTTTAAGTGGTCATCACAGGCTCAAGAAGCTTTTGATCGGCTTAAGATCTGTTTCACATCAGCACCGCTGTTGATACACCCAGATCCAACACTTCATTTCATTGTGGAGGTGGACGCTTCTGATAATGCTTTGGGGGCTATTCTCTCCCAAAGAACTGGAGAGAAGGGTCTGCTACATCCTTGTGCTTTCTTTTCCTGTAGACTAATCTCAGCAGAGAAGAATTACGACGTGGGAGACAAGGAATTGGTGGCTATTATTGCGGCTTTCAAAGAATTGAGGCATCATCTGCAAGGAGCTGCACAACAGATCATAGTGCTAACTGACCATCGCAATTTAGAGTTCCTTAGATCCGCTAGATGTCTTTCTCCTCGTCAGGCTCGTTGGAACTTATTTTTAAATCAATTTAACTTCATCTTATACTGTCCAGGTTCTCGTAATGGGAAGGCTGATGCTTTATCCCGAATCCATGCTGCGGATTCCGTACCTGAAGCCCCGTCCAAGACCATTCTATCTGATGCCAATTTCATCGGACTTATCCACGATCAGGACTTGTGGAAGGAGTGCAGGAAGGCCTATGAAGGTGATGTATTTCTGGCCAACCCACCTGTGGATATTAATCTTGTCTTTAAGGGTGACATGTGGTTCAGAGATCGACGTATCTAGGTCCCTGAGGTCGTCCGTCTGCAGATCCTCAAGTTGGTACATGACTCCAAGTTGGCTGGTCACAGGGGGGTACAGAAGACACAAGAGTTCCTGAGCCGATTCTTCTGGTGGCCAACTTGCCTGAAGGATACCAAGGACTATGTTCTCTCTTGCGAGGTATGTGTCCGTTACAAGACTCCTCATGTGGCACCTACGCGTCTTCTACAACCATTACCTGTTCCATCCTGCCCTTGGGGGTCTATATCAATGGACTTTATTGTGGAGCTGCCTACATCGGGGGGCATGAATACAATCATGGTGGTAGTTGATCGCCTGACTAAGGGTATGTGTCCACGTTCAGGAAACGCTGCGTTTTTGACGCAGCGTTGAGCCGCAGCGTCAAAAACGCAGCGTCCAGATGTTACTGCATAGTGGAGGGGATTTAATGAAATCCCGTCTCCACTGTGCACTAAAATACGCATGCGTTTTTCCCACAAAAACGCACATGCGGGGCGTTTTTTCAGAAAGCAGCATGTTGCTACAATGAGCAAAACACGCAGGAACACCGCAGGTGACCTGCCAGTGACCTCAGGTGCATTTTTGGTCAGGATTTTACCTCCTGACGAAGCCGAGGACGGTGAAACGCGCGTCGAGGCTTCTGCGTGGCTCACCGGTGTCCCAGCATTCAGCCTGCACCATGTCTGAAGGTAAATGATCTGTGCAATCATTTCACTTAGTGTTTATTCCACTGCACGTTCATTACAGGTTGCCTTTAGAGCACTTTATCTAGTTGCTTTTTGGTTTCATTATGCTAGATAGGCTAGTGGGTTGTCGCGACTGGGTATTTACTATTGTTGGTTACTCTTATCATACGAGGACCATGTTTCCCTATTGATACCCATTTACTCCTGACGGCAGACGTGTACAAGTGCAGTGCTCTAGGTGCATACATTGGTTTTTCTTGCACCTTATGCTGTGGCCATGCAGTTTTTCATTTTTCTCTGATCGGCATTTATTTATTCTTATATTGCCGACTCTCTTTAGCTGTCTATGTACCGTACTACCTGTTTGTCTGTAAATTTCACTTGATATTTATGCAATAAAATTATTTATGTTCAATTATACCCCGTCTTTTCTCCTCATTGGTATTTTTGGGTAGTTATATATAATTTTTATATATTTTCTTCGTATGATATTTATGACTTTGCCCAGACCCAATCGGGAACTTTTTTCGGTTTCACATAAAATCCTGACCAAAGCCTGAAGCAAACCTGAACGTGGACACATACCCTAAAGCTGCTCATTTTGTTCCGTGCACCAGCCCTCCCCTCAGCTAAAGATACAGTGAACTTGGTTATACAGAATGTCTTTCGGTAGCATGGGGTCCCGGATGAGATCATCTCTGACCGTGGAGTACAGTTCACTTCAAGATTCTGGAAGGGGTTTTGCTCTGCACTCAATATTAATGTCTGTCTCTCTTCCGCTTACCATCCCCAGACAAATGGTCAGACTGAGCGTACCAACCAGACACTGGAACAATATCTAAGATGCTATGTCAGCCATCTCCAGGATGATTGGTTGAAGTTGCTGCCGTTAGCCAAATTTTCATATAATAATTCTCAGAGCGCCTCCACTAAATTTACACCTTTCTTTGCCAATCTGGGTTATCATCTGTGTATCTTACCTAGGTCTCGAATTAATTCTCCGGTTCTGGCAGTGGAGGAAAGGCTGACTGCGATGAGACAAAATCTGGAGGTTCTGAAGGAATCCCTGACCACAGCTCAAGAACGTTATAAGAGATCGGCTGATAGATTCCGTAAACCTGCACCCATGTTCAAGGTAGGAGATTCCGTGTGGTTAGCAACTAAGAATCTGAAGTTAAACGTTCCTTCACAAACTTGGGACAGAAATTCATTGGCCCTTTCAAGATCAACGGTAGGTATTGTGAGCTCTGTGGCCTGCCGGCTGAATCTGCCTAGGACAATGAAGGTACACCCAGTTTTTCATGTATCTTTACTAAAGCCTGTATCTCCTAATACCTTCCAGGGACGTGTTGTTCCACCTCTGCAGCCTGTGGTGATTGATGGGCAAGAGCAATTTGTGGTGGATAAAATTATTGATTCCAGGATTCGCAGGAATCGACTCCAATATCTGATAAGATGGCAGGGATATCCCCCTGAGGAAGACTCTTGGGAACCTGTGGAAAACATCAATGCCCAACAGAAGATTCCTCGTTTTCATCAGAGATTCCCTGAGAAACCAGGTCCAGGATCGTCCTGAGGCCGCTTCTAAGGAGGGAGTAATGTCAGGACTCTGAACATTTTTTACCTTTTGTGCATTACTGCCCTTTTCCAAGATGGTGTCTTTGGTCTCATGTGCACTGTGTGTTCCTGCTATAAAACTCCACCCCAGCCTTCAGTCTGTGCTAGAGTATTCTGCCTTGCATCCAGCTCCTGACCTCTGATTACTCCCTGGCTATATACCTGCTCCTGTGAACCTGTTTGGAGATCCTGCTACTCTGCTCTGAGTTCCTGCTGCATACACAGGTTTCCAGTAATCCTCCTTCATCTGCTGCTCGTGTTTACTTCCATCTGCATTTGCTGGACATGTAAGCTGTTGCTGCTCTGCAAAAACCTGAGACTATTAACCAGGCCTCCCTGGTTGAACTAAGATATGATTTGAACTGCCTTTTAAGCATATCTATCTGTGTTTGGACTAAGACAAGTGCAGCGCCCCAGAGTCCTGGTCGTTGCAGTACTGGAGCTCCGCCGCTAAGGGGGGCTATGGTACGTCTGATGGCACTGAAGGAGTTCTCCTGACCAGGTATCACAGTCATCAATACACTTCACAGTCTGGCCTCCAGGGGGAGCTAAGGGTTCTATGTATTAGGCCACTCCTCACAATCTGGTAAAACTGGGGGTTAGGCAGAAAGTTAGACAGAAGCTGACTGGGTTGGAACCAGGCAACACCTTGTGGCAGAGGGTGTTGTAGGGGAAGATTCAGAGGGGTCCCTGCCAGGGGTGGGATCCTGGCAGAGGCCTAGCAAACAGAGAAGAACGTTACGGGACCGCGCCTGCACGATATAGCGGCGGTACCCCAAGAAAGGATAAGAAGCGAGGTTCATTGTGCTGAGTGAGAAACGAGATCAACGCAACAAGGAGAATACCAGTAGGAGTCGTGCTGTAAGACGAGGCAACATCCTATTGAGGCGCATAACCGGTGGCCGGAACGCCGAGGAAGTATAGAGCTCCAGGCCAAACTTCAAACCTACGGCAGGATAGTCAGTTATAGGCGGGCTGTCTCACCCAATTGACCTAGGAAGACACAGGGGGGTAACAACAGGAGTGGGGCGACGCTAGAGTCCCGGAAGAGCTCCGAGCCTCCCCGTCATACGGGTACAACCTAACCATAAGATCTGGGGGACGTGGAAGAACATCAGAATCGAGTTGTGAGGGAACACGAGAAACAGACACAACAGTTGTGAGGACTATCCTGTGGTGCTTAGCAGGGAAGGACTACAACACACAAGCGCTAGAAGGTAGGCACAGATTTCCACCTGCAAAGGGAACTCTGGAGGTGCCATCGGACGGGCCAGGCTTGCGAAGCCCGGTTAACCGTATTCCAGATTGAGGATCCTGGAGCCTTCAGTAAAGAGGTAAAGAGACTGCAACCTGGTGTCCTCGTTATTTACTGCAACCTGCACCGCACCACAACACCATCACGCACATCATTCCCTCCACCTATTATTGGGCGCCCCTCAGCAGGGTCACGGACCGGGTCTAGCCACCGTGACAACCCCAGAACAGAGACTCAGAGGCCCGGTACCGGGTACCCCTCGGCCCTGCGACAGTGGGGGCGCTACACAAGGATTTATTCGTGTCAAGTATCCTCAAGAATAACTATGCTTCATAGACTTTCTGCTTGATTGCATTTTCCTCTGAAGTTCCCTATAGACTGCTAAGCTGCGATTAATATTTGCACCAAGTGTTGTGGACTTGAGTTTCTCTCTGCACCTGTTTGAATCACCGTGTGATAATATAGAATTTACCACTTATAAAACTGTGTCCTGTAGTTGTCTTGTTCCACGCAAAGAGTCTCCTGAGTTATCCCCTATAATTATTACAGGGCGGGGCGTTCAAGTCAGATAAAACAGTACAGAGTAAATATAAGTAAACTGACTGAACAGCAATCTAGTCTGAACTGGTGCATAACCAAAAAAGACTTACATAGCACATAGATCAATGGCTGCACTCAACTGTACTAAAGCAAGGAAATGTGTGATACATGAAATGTGAATAGCTTAATGGCTTGTGAAATCTATGAAAAAAAACACATGAGATGCTTAGCCCAAGATTTGGCCAAAAATTGTGAGCCCATTCACCAAACATCAAGGTAAACTCAGATCGGGTGGGTCCCTGACCTGACTGCCTAGTGTGAACACTTACCTCTGGCTAATAACATGGCAAAGCCTGCATTTATAGGAAGGTCGGAACCAACTGTTTTTGGATGTAATTAAAATCACAGCATGGTGAAGGGCGGGGCTTTCAAGTCAGAAAAAATAGTACATAGTAAATATAAGTAAACTGACTATTTGCTATGTAAGTCTTTTTTGGTTATGCACCAGTTCAGACTAGATTGCTGTTCAGTCAGTTTACCTATATTTAAATTTTGTAAACTATCATAACATAAAGGAGGTGTATTAAAGGGGATGTCCCCTACTTCACACCCCCAGTGTGAACAATTCAGGACCCAAATTAAAATAGAAAAATGAATACTTGTCTCCCGCAGTGTTCCCGTTAAAGCCATGTTCCCAGAGCTGATGTGACATTGTTGTCACGTGTCTGCTGCAGTCAGTGAGCTGTCACTCATCAGCTGCAGCCTTTAATATTTCATCATGGTGGACATCTGCCCTACTGGACTATTGATGGTCTGCAGCTGGAGAGATGTATTAACACTTGCACTTCATACACCAGTACATAACCCCTAAAAAGTTTATTAGGGCAAGCGAAATCTATGTCTGCAATGATCAGATGCAGATTCTCACCGTTTTACGATTTTACAGGGAGTCCATCAGCCCCAAAATGCCTCTTGGATTATACAATGATATAGGGAACATTAGCCCTATAAAAATCATATGTGCACTGTTTAGACTACCTAATATACTACCTAATATTGAGTATAGTGTGGTGTCCAGAAGATGGAGGGGGAGTGGCAGCGGCAGATCAGCGGTTCACAGGAGGCAGGAGCCTGTATCTGCGGATAACTCCTGTGTCCGCAGCTAAACACACATGAACATTTACTGCACTGGCAATGACTATTCATTTCTCTGTAATAGCACGCACAGTGTCAGCCGCAGCAGCCGGCTCCTGCAGCTGCTGGGTGGTCATATGTGCCCGCTACTTTTGAGAACTGAATATTCACCACTCCCATGAGTGTGTAGAGAGGTTAATATTCATTTCTCTCAAGTAATGACACACGTGACCGCCCGGCGGCTAACACTGTGCGTGCTACTTCATACTCACTGACCTCCACGCACATGGTTCCAGCGTGTGGAGTGGTGAGTATTCCGGCAGCTGTGCTCTGCTTGTGAGCAGCGTATGACATCCCTGCCGTACGCTGCTTACAAGCATAAAGCAGCTGCTGCCACCGGAACAAGACGCTGTGAGGGAGCACAGGAAGGTACAGTAAGTAGGATGGTTTATTGTTGTTATGTTTTTTAATTGGGGAAAACATACCAGGATAAGGATGGGGTCATGCATTCAAGGATGGGGATGGAGCCATGCACTCAAGGATGAGGATGGGGCCATGCACTCAAGGATGGGGATGGAGCCATGCACTCAAGGATGGGGATGGAGCCATGCACTCAAGGATGGGGATGGAGCCATGCACTCAAGGATGGGGATGGAGCCATGCACTCAAGGATGGGGATGGAGCCATGCACTCAAGGATGGGGATGGAGCCATGCACTCAAGGATGGGGATGGAGCCATGCACTCAAGGATGGGGATGGAGCCATGCACTCAAGGATGGGGATGGAGCCATGCACTCAAGGATGGGGATGGAGCCATGCACTCAAGGATGGGGATGGAGCCATGCACTCAAGGATGGGGATGGAGCCATGCACTCAAGGATGGGGATGGAGCCATGCACTCAAGGATGGAGATGGAGCCATGCACTCAAGGATGGGGATGGAGCCATGCACTCAAGGATGGGGATGGAGCCATGCACTCAAGGATGGGGATGGAGCCATGCACTCAAGGATAGGGATGGAGCCATGCATACCAGGATAGGGATCAGGGGACAATGCATACCAGGATTATTCTCGAGTCAATAAGTTTTCCCAGTTTTTTTGTGGTACAATTAGGTGCCTCAGCTTATTCTTGAGTATATACGGTAATTATAATTACTCTAAAATGCTTTTTGAGAGTAACAGACTCCCTTTAAATAAATTGGTCAGCTGAAATACAATATTGCCCCTGGTTTAGATTTTGTAAATGAGTAGGAACTGGCCTGCTTGGTTTGAACCCTCAGATTCAGTGCAGGCTGCTTCATGATCTGTGCCAGCACGTGAAGTCATGAGTGTGTAGAGAGGTTAATATTCATTCCTCTCAAGTAGTGGCACACGTGACTGCCCGGCGGTAACACTGTGCGCGCTACTTCATACTCACTGGTTACATGCTGGTGAAGTTCCATCCCGTGGTGTCCTGACACACATGAATTATCATCACTGACTTCTGCGGCTAGCGCAGACTTCGGAGTGGCCGTTCTGGATCCACATGGGTGACCGCAGGGGAGTATGGCGCTGAGAACTTGCAGGCAGGAAGTTGCTACCTGCCTGGCGCCGATCTCTGCTGACTTAGTGCGGTCACTGACTGCTCCTGCCGGTGATTCTTCTTCTTCATTTGACCTCAAATCAACAGAGCAGTTTTTTCTCTTCCATTCTGCCCTGTCGGCAGGCTGTCATGCTGATTGACAGTCGCACAGTTAGGGCTCATTTCCACTGGCGAGAGACAAATCGGTCCGTAATCTGGACCGAAAAAAGGGATGTAGCGTATGCGATTGTCATGCGAGTGTAATGCGATTTTTAATCGCACCATCCTTTTTACATCTGTATGACATCCGTATGCAATCCGTTTTATTTCTCTGCAACTATTTTTATACAGTCATTTACAGGACCATGGACAGTGTTCTAGGCCACAGAATGGTGATGTATCCGTAAAAAACGGACGGAATACGGATGGTCCGTATTCCGTCCGTTTTTTTTCTCGCACCCATTGACTTGCATTGGCGAGTCTTGTCCGAGACTCGCAGCAAATCGCAGCATGCTGCGATTTTTTTCTCAGTCCGATTTCGGCTGAGAAAAAAAATCGCAAATGAAAAGACACCTATTGAATAACATTGGTCCGAGGGCAATCCGATTTTTTATCGGATTGCACTCGTCCGTTTTCCTCGCCAGTGGAAATGAGCCCTTAGGGAGACATCACCAGTGCCGCCCTGTTGTCAGAGTGGAAGAGAAGAAGCTTCTCTGTTGAATAAGCGTCTCCAGCAGTGTCCACTCTGAGCCGACAGATCAGCAACTACCTCTGGTGGTTCTTGGCCCCAGAGGAAAAGCCCATTTAATGATAAATGGTCAGTTTGCATTTGGTTCCATAGATTGAAACCCGACTTTAAGCTGCAGAACTCTGCGTTCCATCCCAATATCAATTGTAACTTGCATTTTTTTCTGGCAGCTTTGGAGCAAGCAACGATTACCATCCTGGAGCCAATAATGTCTGTGGAGGTCGTTGCACCTAATGAATTCCAAGGTCCTGTGATTGCTGGCATTAACCGAAGACATGGAGTGATTGTAGGACAAGACGGTTCTGAGGACTACTTTACACTTTATGCTAATGTAAGTATGTTAAAGGGAATGTGTCATCAAAAAATATTTTCAACAATTGAAGAAATGTAACAGCTTAAATACAAAAAATATATAAACTTTTTTTTTAGTATAAAATATGAAAAATAATTACAGTTTTGATATTTTTCACTTTCAAACACTAGGGGGGGGGGCAGCTGCTGAAATTTGGCATGAAAATCTAGTGTAGCTCGTTTTACAACTGCAGTAAATGTGGGCGGGGTCTGCTCACATGTATGTGATATCAACAAGGAGTTAATATTCTTGTTGTAGTCCTGACTCTTTGCATCATTTTTTTTTTTAGTTTGGTGCACAAAACCTTTTTAAAGCCATGTGTGTGCGCACCTGGTGGAAACGCAACAGATTTTTCATCGGATTTTTTTAGCAGAAAATTCACAGCATATTCGAGTACTAGCATTGTGTATGAATTCACAGCCATTCTCTGCAGAGAAACAAAATCTGCCGCTCAAGTGACCTGAGCTGAGAATTAACAATCTGCAGCCTGACCATTCATGCTGCGACTTCACTGTAGATTTGACATACCTCCCAACTTTTGAAGATGGGAAAGAGGGACAAAGTTTGCGGTGCGCAAAGCGCGCCGCGGCAAATTTTAGGCCACGCCTCTGACCACACCCATTCATAATTAGCCACACCCATATCCACGTCCCAACCACACCCATTTAGCACTGCTGATCACACTGTTTCATATACAATAATTATAAACAAAAAAATATGGCCACACAGTGCTCCATACTGTATAATGGCCACACAGTGCTCCATACTGTATAATGACCGTACATGATGCTCCATACCGTATAATGACCGCATATGATGCCCCATACTGTATAATGACCGCACATGATGCTCCATACTGTATAATGGCCGCACATGATGCCCCATACCGTATAATGACCGCACATGATGCTCCATACTGTATAATGACCACACATGATGCTCCATACCGTATAATGACCGCACATGATGCTCCATACTGTATAATGACCGTACATGATGCTCCATACCGTATAATGACTGCACATGATGCTCCATACTGTATAATGACCACACATGATGCTCCATACCGTATAATGACCGCACATGATGCCCCATACTGTATAATGACCGCACATGATGCTCCATACTGTATAATGACCGCACATGATGCTCCATACCGTATAATGACCGCACATGATGCTCCATACCGTATAATGGCCACACATGATGCTCCATACTGTATAATGGCTACACATGATGCTCCATACTGTATAATGACCTCACATGATGCTCCATACTGTATAATGACCTCACATGATGCTCCATACTGTATAATGACCGCACATGATGCTCCATACTGTATATTTGGCACACATGATGCTCCATACTGTATAATGGCCACACAGTGCTCCATACCGTATAATGGCCGCACATGATGCTCCATACTGTATAATGGCCACACATGATACTTCGTACCATATAATGGCCACACATAGCTACTCCTACACACGCGGCTGCGCTCCGTACACTTTGCACACGGCTCCGCTCCGTACACACGCGCTCCGCTCCGTACACCTCGCGCACACACGGCTCCGCTCCGCACACCTCGCGCACACACGGCTCCGCTCCGCACACCTCGCACACACACGGTTCCGCACACCTCGCACACCACGGCTCCGCTCCGCACACCTCGCACACACACGGCTCCGCTCCGTACACCTCGCACACACACGGCTCCGCTCCGCACACCTCGCACACACACGGCTCCGCTCCGCACACCTCGCACACACACGGCTCCGCTCCGTACACCTCGTACACACACGGCTCCGCTCCGCACACCTCGCACACACACGGCTCCACTCCGTACACCTCGCACACACATGGCTCCGCTCCGCACACGTCGCACACAGACGGCTCTGTTACATCCACACTGTACACCTCCTGACCCCATACAAGGCATTACTTACCTCCTGCAGGACCATGTCTGTGGCAACTGGCAAGGTGGCAGCAACCAGCAGGTCCTGCAATCCACGGAGGTGCCGATCATGTGACCGCTGACTCCTCCCCTCCTGTGACCTCATCACAGGTCCTGTGCGCAGAAAGCAGGCAGCCATACAGAAGGGTAAGGGCCCGGGGCATGGCTTAGTTAACTACTATACAAGGGGGCGTGTCGGTCCTGCTGTCTGCGCCGCGGGATTAGAGCGCCCCGTGCGGGAGTGCGGGGCAGAGGCTGAAAACCGGGACAATCCCGCACAATGAGGGACGGTTGGGAGCTATGGATTTGACCCTTTGTAGAGCAAAGCATGAAAGCCGTGCCCGCTCTGCAGCAGATCCACAATGCGAGGAGATGCTTGGAACGTCCAAATGTAGTAATGTTACTTATACTAATGTAATATTTAAAAAATGGTCCCAGGATGGTGCTAAAATAAAAAAAAAAAGCATGGTCACCTGCAGGACCCCAGGATAGGGCTTCTTCTGACTCTGCGGATGAGACCCCTGCACTCGGTTAGCACCGGGGCTGATTGGCTGCAGCAGTTACCTCATTGCCCTCCTGTCAGTAGAGGAAGCGAGGAGACTGGACAGCGGCTGTAGGAGTGCACTGTGTATTCAATGTTTCCTCCCTGTTTCATTTATTTATTTTTTGAATATCTGCATCGACATGGGCCAATTTTGTAAAAAGTCTATTAGAAGTGGCCCGTCCCTTTTAGGTAATGCAGATTCCTGGACCCCAGTGCTGTGCCCTAAGTTTATTCATCCGTCCTAATGATCTTGTGACACGCTGACTGCACATGTGGATGGTTTGTGGAGTGTCATTCTGCGTTTGCTCAATGTCACGCCTGCAGATTCTGTATCCAGTAGATGTACGGTGTGCTGACACTGCACAGTAAATTTTTATTTATTTTATTATTTATATAAATATACGTTTAGGCTTTACTTTATTCTGATCTCCATCCAGGGTACAGAATCAGACTGGCTCCCATATGCATTGCAGTTCTTGATGTTACACATTTATTTTTCCATTTTTTTTTCTTTCTAGGTTCCTCTTAATGATATGTTTGGCTATGCAAGTGAGCTCCGATCCTGTACAGAGGTATGTGTATTAAGAAGTGGGCGCCATATTTATCTCCTTTACTCCCCATTTACACGTCTGAGTTTTGTCTCCTTGTTCTGTCGTCTTTTGGGCTCTTTCACGGATAGATCACCTAGCTATTGTAGCCATCCTAGCCTTTGGCTCCATTCAAACGTCATTTGATGTGTCCCAGTTTGGTCTGACTGTGGCCGCCTGTGTTATAAAAGATGAACATGTGAATTCGGCCTAACTGCCTGGGAGGAATAACGTGCTGCAGGATAGCAGTGGGTGCCGGAGCTGACCGCATCCTATACGCCTCACCTCATGGCTGAAAGCCCTTAACCGTCTCCCCTGACCTCCATATATTCGGTATATATTTAATGAGAAGGGATGCTCTAATGCCAGGTTTTTCTCTGCACAGAAAAGGATTGGGGATGTTAAAATCCGAAATACTTGTGGAGCGCCCCTACTGCCGCAGGGCCGAGGGGCACCCGGTACCGTCCAGTGAAAGTTGAGAATGTGAGGATGTTGTAATGTGGTGCAGGTCGCGGTGAATAACGAGGACACCAGGTTGCAGTCTCTTTACCTCTTTACTGAAGGCTTCAGGATCCTCAGTCCGGAATACGGTCAACCGGGCTACCTGAGTCCGGCCGGTCCGATGGCACCTCCAGAGTTCCCTTTGCAGGTGGAAATCTGTGCCTACCTTCTAACGCTTGTGTGTTGCAGTCCTTCCCTGCTGTGCTTACGGGATAGTCCTCACAACTGTTGTGTCTGTTTCTGAAGTTCCCTCACAACTCGATTATGATGTTCTTCTACGTCCCCCAGATGATATGGCTAGGACGCACCCGTATGACGGGTAGGCTCGGAGGTCTTCCAAGACCCTAGAGTCGCCCCTCTCCAAATGTTGCCCCCTCTGTCTGCTTAGGTGATGTTGGGTGAGACAGCCCGCCTATAACTGACTGTCCTGCCGTAGGTTTGAAGTAAGGCCTGGAGCTCAATACCTCCTCGGCGTTTCCGGCCACCGGTTACGCGCCTCAGTAGGATGTTGCCTCGTCTTACAGCACGACTCCTACTGGTGTTTCTCCTTGTTGCGTTGATCTCGTTTCTCACTCAGCACAATAAACCTCGCTTCTTGTCCTTTCTTGGGGTACCGCCGCAATAAAGTGCAGGCGCGGTCCCGTAACGTTCTTTCTGTTCGCTAGGCCTCTGTCAGGATCCCACGCCTGACAGGGACCCCCCTGAATCTTCCCCTGCAACACCCTCTGCCACAGGATGTTGTCTGGTTCCAACCCAGTCAGCTTCTCTCTAACTTCCTATCTAACCCCCAGTTTTACCAGATTGTGAGGAGTGGCCTAATACATAGTACCCTTAGCTCCCCCTGGAGGCCAGACTGTGTAGTGAATTGGTGTCTGTGATACCTGGTCAGGTGAACTCCTTCAGTGCCATCAGACGTACCATAGCCCCCCTTAGCGGCGGAGCATCAGTACTGCAACGACCAGGACTCTGGGGCGCTGCACTTGTTTACTATAGTAAACTCAGGAGACCACCCCAATTATGTTGGAGGTGGATATGTCATTAACCTCTTAAGGATGGGGTGATTTTTAATTTTTGCATGTTAATGTTTTTCTCCTTCCGTAGTAACAGACTTAAAAAAACATTTTTTCCATAGACCTGGCCTTATGAGGGTTTTTTTGTGGGTCATTAGTAGCATGTTGAAAGTCTTTTAAATGCTAGTCTGACACTTTACCATGGCAGTGAAGAGGTTAAGCCGATGCGATCAGAGCCAGCTCCGATTACATCAGTTACTGGCCATGTAACCCAGCTGTTGTGTAAAGAGTAGGCTCAGCTCCTTACTGTGAGGGCACTTGGCCATCACCAAGGGGGTATAAGGAGCTGTGCAGAATGAGGGGTTTATGATGCAGCTCTCCCCCATCCATTTCTCTCGTCTCAGGTGGTTATTGATGTGTAACGCTGCACGTTCAGTGCTATTCACTGAAATCTTTGCCATGGACTGCACCTATAAACCGAAGATGTTACCACTGTTCACTGCATTGAATATTTCTGATTTCTTACATTCAGTATGGCAATGTCCGGACTGTAAACTAGAAGCTGCAGTGTCTGTTTAGATCCACAATTCTGCAGTAAAAATGCAAGTTATCAGTATGATTGTTTTTGTTTTAGGGAAAGGGTGAATACACAATGGAGTACAGCCAGTACCTGCCATGCTTGCCTAGTACCCAGGAAGAATTGGCCACCAAGTACCTGGAAGCCACAGGCCAACTTCCAGCCAAGAAGGGAAAGTACAAGAGCTGATGATGTATCTCCAGCCGTCCGCTCTCCTCGCTACTCTGTGACTATTCCTCCCGAGCCTGTGTATATACGGACGTGGTCGTCTCTGGGAGGTGGACACAGCACACACTGGTTTTTGTAAAACCCTTTGGACATAAATTGTGGTTCTGTCACCTGCAAATCCAGAGAAACTGCTGCTATACTGCAATGATCGGTGTCCTGACACAGAAGTCTTCATTTTATCCTTTCTGGATCCGACTGCTATTGAAGGTCAATGCTGGACACACGTGTGGACTGTGAGCTCCGCACTGACGGACACTTGGATTTGTACTGCAGGCTGTGATGGTAAAGGCCTATGGCTGTATGGTTCACCACCAGTGCTTGGTCAGGGAATAAATCATTTTATTATGAGACATGCTTTTTAATGGTAGCTCTCTGATATTGTCCGCTCACCCAGCCTTTCTAGTCACATGTAGCAAAATAGAAATAAGACCTCATTCAGACGCCCTTTTTTTTTTTTTTTTTTTTTCCTAGGTGAGTAAAAAAACAGCAGATTTTCATCAATGTTCTGGATCAAATTTTCAGTGCTGTTTAGTTTTTGTAGTTTTTACCATCCATTTTTCCCCAATTTGCTTTTTCCATGTGAACAACACTATAATGTAACTAGGGTGCAACCATTGTCAAGTTTTCCATAGACTAGTGTTTACTTGGCAATTTTGATTTGTGACTTGGATCTAAAGCAGACATGTCTGTTATTTGTGTGGACACTCGGTACGCAGAAAGTGTCTATGGCGCGGTTCACATGTGTATGATGGTTATATAGCATTCATATGTATCGCCCCCACTGCCGCAGGGCCGAGGGGTACCCGGTACCGGGCCTCTGAGTCTCTGTTCTGGGGTTGTCACGGTGGCTAGACCCGGCCCGTGACCCTGCTGAGGGGCGTACAATGAAGGTGGAAGTATGGTGATGATGTTGTGGGGGTGCGGTGCAGGTGCCGGTCGCAGTAAATAACGAGGACACCAGGTTGCAGTCTCTTTACCTCTTTACTGGAGGCTTCAGGATCCTCAGTCCGGAATACGGTTAACCGGGCTGCGCAAGTCCGGCCGGTCCGATGGCACTTCCAGAGTTCCCTTTGCAGGTGGAAATCTGTGCCTACCTTCTAGCGCTTGTGTGTTGTGGTCCTCCCCTGCTGTGCTTACGGGATAGTCCCCACAACTGTTGTGTCTGTTTCTGAAGTTCCCTCACAACTCGATTATGATGTTCTTCTTCGTCCCCCAGATGATATGGCTAGGACGCACCCGTATGACGGGTAGGCTCGGAGCTCTTCCTGGACCCTAGTGTCGCCCCTCTCCTGTTGTTGCCCCCTATGTCTCCTTAGGTGAATTGAGTGAGACAGCCCACCTATAACTGACTGTCCTGCCGTAGGTTTGAAGTTAGGCCTGGAGCTCTATACTTCCTCGGCGTTCCGGCCACCGGCTGCGTGCCTCAGTAGGATGTTGCCTCGTCTTACAGCACGACTCCTACTGGTGTTTCTCCTTCTTGCGTTGATCTCGTTTCTCACTCAGCACAATATACCTCGCTTCTTGTCCTTTCTTAGGGCACCGCCGCTATCTCGTGCAGGCGCGGTCCCGTAACGTTCTCTCTGTTCGCTAGGCCTCTGTCAGGATCCCACCCCTGACAGTGACCCCCCTGAATATTCCCCTGCAACACCCTCTGCCACAGGATGTTGCCTGGTTCCAACCCAGTCAGCTTCTGACTAACTTCCTATCCAACCCCCAGTTTTACCAGATTGTGAGGAGTGGCCTAATACATAGCACCCTTAGCTCCCCCTGGAGGCCAGACTGTGAAGTGTATTGGTGTCTGTGATACCTGGTCAGAAGAACTCCTTCAGTGCCATCAGACGTACCATAGCCCCCCTTAGCGGCGGAGCATCAGTACTGCAACGACCAGGACTCTGGGGCGCTGCACTCCCCCCCGGTTAAATCCAGTACTCCTGGACTGGGAAGAAAACAACAATACATGTCAGCAAAAAGACATACAATTTTGAAATGCAATAACAATAAGCAAGTTTGAACAGAGCTTCCCTTTATGGGAGGTGAGGACACTTGAACGTTACAAACATAGTTAAATATTTTAAATAACATACTATAAATAACTTTTTCTTACCCAACCAGGTATTCTACTAAGTGCAAATTTATTTTTTTTTTAACAATAATTTAACGTTGCCTTTAACCCCTTCACCCCCAAGGGTGGTTTGCACGTTAATGACCGGGCCAATTTTTACAATTCTGACCACTGTCCCTTTATGAGGTTATAACTCTGGAACGCTTCAACGGATCCCAGTGATTCTGACACTGTTTTCTCGTGACATATTGTACTTCATGATAGTGGTAAAATTTCTTCGATATAACTTGCGTTTATTTGTGAAAAAAATGAATATTTGGTGAAAATTTTGAAAATTTCGCAATTTTCCAACTTTGAATTTTTATGCCCTTAAATCACAGACATATGTCACGCAAAATACTTAATAAGTAACATTTCCCACATGTCTACTTTATATCAGCACAATTTTGGAACCAAAATTTTTTTTTGTGACGGAGTTATAAGGGTTAAAAGTTGACCAGCAATTTCTCATTTTTACAACACCATTTTTTTTAGGGACCACATCTCATTTGAAGTCATTTTGAGGGGTCTATATGATAGAAAATACCCAAGTGTGACACCATTCTAAAAACTGCACCCCTCAAGGTACTCAAAACCACTTTCAAGAAGTTTATTAACCCTTCAGGTGTTTCACAGGAATTTTTGGAATGTTTAAATAAAAATGAACATTTAACTTTTTTTCACACAAAATTTATTTCAGCTCCAATTTGTTTTATTTTACCAAGGGTAACAGGAGAAAATAGACCCCAAAAGTTGTTGTACAATTTGTCCTGAGTACGCTGATACCCCATATGTGGGGGTAAACCACTGTTTGGGCGCATGGCAGAGCTCGGAAGGAAAGGAGCGCCATTTGACTTTTCAATGCAAAATTGACTGGAATTGAGATGGGACGCCATGTTGCGTTTGGAGAGCCACTGATGTGCCTAAACATTGAATCCCCCCACAAGTGACACGATTTTGGAAAGTAGACCCCCTAAGGAACTTATCTAGATGTGTGGTGAGCACTTTGACCCAACAAGTGTTTCACAGAAGTTTATAATGCAGAGCCGTAAAAATAAAAAATCATATTTATTCACAAAAATGATCTTTTCGCCCCCAATTTTTTATTTTCCCAAGGTTAAGAGAAGAAATTGGACCCCAAAAATTGTTGTGCAATTTGTCCTGAGTACGCTGATACCCCATATGTGGGGGTAAACCACTGTTTGGGCGCATGGCAGAGCTCGGAAGGGAAGGAGCGCCATTTGACTTTTCAATGCAAAATTGACTGGAATTGAGATGGGACACCATGTTGCGTTTGGAGAGCCCCTGATGTGCCTAAACATTGAAACCCCCACAAGTGACACCATTTTGGAAAGTAGACCCCCTAAGGAACTTATCTAGATGTGTTTTGAGAGCTTTGAACCCCCAAGTGTTTCACTACAGTTTATAACGCAGAGCCGTGAAAATAATATTCTTTTTTTTTTTCAAAAAAATGATTTTTTAGCCCCCAGTTTTGTATTTTCACAAGGGTATCAGGATAAATTGGACCCCAAAAGTTGTTGTCCAGTTTGTCCTGAGTACGCTGATACCCCATATGTGGGGGGGAACCACTGTTTGGGCGCATGACAGAGCTCGGAAGTGAAGGAGCGCCATTTGGAATGCAGACTTAAATGGATTGGTCTGCAGGCGTCACGTTGCATTTGCAGAGCCCCTGATGTACCCAAACAGTACAAACCCCCCACAAGTGACCCCATATTGGAAACTAGACCCCCCCCAAGGAACTTATCTAGATGTGTTGTGAGAACTTTGAACCCCCAAGTGTTTCACTACAGTTTACAACGCAGAGCCGTGAAAATAAAAAATCCTTTTTTTCCCACAAAACTTATTTTTTGGCCCCCAGTTTTGTATTTTCCCAAGGGTAGCAGGAGAAATTGGACCCCAAAAGATGATGTCCAATTTGTCCTGAGTACGCTGATACCCCATATGTTGGGGTAAACCCCTGTTTGGGCACACGGGAGAGCTCTGAAGGGAAGGAGCACTGTTTTCCTTTTTCAACGCAGAATTGGCTGGAATTCAGATCGGATGCCATGTCCCGTTTGGAGAGCTCCTGATGTGCCTAAACAGTGGAAACCCCCCAATTATAACTGAAACCCTAATCCAAACACACCCCTTACCCTAATCCCAACAGTAACCCTAACCACACCTCTAACTCAGACACACCCAACCCTATTCCCAACCGTAAATGTAATCCAAACCCTAACCCTATCTTTAGCCCCAACCCTAACTGTAGCCCCAACCCTAGCCCCAACCCTAGCCCTAACCCTAGCCCTAACCCTAGCAATAACCCTAGCCCTATCACTAGCCCTAACACTAGCCGTAACACTAGCCGTAACACTAGCCCTAACCCTAGCCCTAACCCTAGCCCTAACCCTAGCCCCAACCCTAGCCCCAACCCTAGCGCTAACCCTAACCCTAACCCTAGCCCCAACCCTAGCCCTAACCCTAGCCCCAACCCTAGCCCTAATCCTAGCCCTAACCCTAGCCCTAACCCTAGCCCTAACCCTAGCCCTATCCCTAATGGGAAAATGGAAATAAATACATTTTTTTTATTTTTTCCTAACTAAGGGGGTGATGAAGGGGGGTTTGATTTACTTTTATAGTGGGTTTTTTAGCGGATTTTTATGATTGGCAGCCGTCACACACTGAAAGACGTTTTTCATTGCAAAAAATAGTTTTTGCGTTACCACATTTTGAGAGCTATAATTTTTCCATATTTGAGTCCACAGAGTCATGTAAGATCTTGTTTTTTGCGGGACGAGTTGACGTTTTTATTGGTAACATTTTCGGACACGTGACATTTTTTGATCGCTTTTTATTACGATGTTTGTGAGGCAGAGTAATCAAAAACCAGCTATTCATGAATTTCTTTTGGGGGAGGCGTTTATACCGTTCCGCGTTTGGTAAAATTGATAAAGCAGTTTTATTCGTCGGGTCAGTACGATTACAGCGATATCTCATTTATATCATTTTTTTTATGTTTTGGCGCTTTTATACGATAAAAACTATTTTATAGAAAAAATAATTATTTTGGTATCGCTTTATTCTCAGGACTATAACTTTTTTATTTTTTTGCTGATGATGCTGTATGGCGGCTCGTTTTTTGCGGGACAAGATGACGTTTTCAGCGGTACCATGGTTATTTATATTTGTCTTTTTGATCGCGTGTTATTCCACTTTTTGTTCGGCGGTATGGTAATAAAGCGTTGTTTTTTGCCTCGTTTTTTTTTATTTTTTCTCACGGTATTTACTGAAGGGGTTAACTAGTGGGGCAGTTTTATAGGCTGGGTCGTTACGGACGCGGCAATACTAAATATGTGTACTTTTATTGTTTTTTTTTATTTTTTAGCTAAAGAAATGTATTTTATGGGAATAATAAATATATATTTTTTTTCTTCATTTAGGATTTTTTTTTTTTTTTTTTTTTACACATGTTGAGAATTTTTTTTTAACTTTTTTACTTTGTCCCGGGGGGACATTACAGATCGTTGATCTGACAGTGTGCACAGCACTCTGTCAGATCTGCGATCTGCTGTGCAGGGCTGCAGGCTTACCAGCGCCTGCTCTGAGCAGGCACTCGGTAAGCCACCTCCCTCCCTGCAGGACCCGGATGCCGCGGCCATCTTGGATCCGGGACCTGCAGCGAGGAGGGAGGTAGGAGACCCTCAGAGCAACGCGATCACATCGCGTTGCTCCGGGGGTCTCAGGGAAGCCCGCAGGGAGCCCCCTCCCTGCGCGATGCTTCCCTATACCGCCGGCACACCGCGATCATGTTTGATCGCGGTGTGCTGGGGGTTAATGTGCCGGGGGCGGTCCGTGACCGCTCCTGGCACATAGTGCCGGATGTCAGCTGCGATATGCAGCTGACACCCGGCCGCGATCGGCCGCGCTCCCCCCGTGAGCACGGCCGATCGCGTATGACGTACTATCCCATCGGTGGTCATACGGGCCCACCCCACCTCGATGGGATAGTACGTCTAATGTCAGAAAGGGGTTAAGGACGTACACGCTGAATCCACTAAAGACCTTCTTATAAAACACTATAAGGCTAATCAACTTTTCCTTCATTTCCCATCTTTACATCTGCAGGACCGCCTGTCTGTCTGCCCCAGGCCTACTGCCTCTCGTTCTGTTGCAGGACCGCCCCTTTCTGCCCGGGCCTACTGCCTTTCTGCTACTATACACAGTATAGAACATACAGGGGCGGATTATCAGAGGGTCAATATGGGCGGTAGCCCAGGGCCCAGTGGTGTGGGGGGGCCCTGGGCTACCACACAGACTGACCACCCGCCTCTGATAATCCGCCTGAGTGTGAGAATGCCCGCCGCCATTTATGTGCCACCGGACCCGGTGGGCAGAGAGAGGGGGCCCGCATCGGGCCCCTTCTCATCTGCTCACCGGGCCCCTTCCGGCGCTGCGGCGGTTTCCTATGGACGTGCGGGCTCGCGCCCGCACGTCAATAGTTAACAGCAGCCGCCAGCCAATTGGAGGCTGGCAGCTGAAGTCGGCCGCAGCGCACACGTCGCCGGCGTCTGACGTCATTGTCAGTCGCCGGCGAGTGTGCGCTGCTGGAGGGAGCTCAGCGCCGGGAACGCTGGTCAGGTGAGGAGACTGTTTTTTTGTTTTGTTTTGTTTTATTGATATGCTAACGGACGGTGGACACACTGGGGGCAATGCTGGAGGACACACTGGGACAGATTGCTGGAGACACTGGGGCAGATTGCTGGAGACACTGGGGGCAATGCTGGAGACACTGGGGGCAATGCTGGAGACACTGGGGGCAATGCTGGAGACACTGGGGCAGATTGCTGGAGACACTGGGGCAGATTGCTGGACACAAGGGGGAAAATTGCTGGAGACACTGGGGCAATGCTGGAGACAGTGGGGGCAATGCTGGAGACACTGGGGCAGATTGCTGGAGACACTGGGGCAGATTGCTGGACACAAGGGGGAAAATTGCTGGAGACACTGGGGCAATGCTGGAGACAGTGGGGCAGATTGCTGGAGACAGTGGGGCAGATTGCTGGAGACAGTGGGGCAATGCTGGAGGACACACTGAGGCAGATTGCTGGAGACAGTGGGGTAGATTGCTGGAGACAGTGGGGCAGATTGCTGGAGACAGTGGGGCAATGCTGGAGGACACACTGGGGCAGATTGCTGGAGACAGTGGGGCAGATTGCTGGAGACAGTGGTGGTAATATGCTGGACACACTGGGGCAGATTGCTGGACACACTATCTGGGGGCAATGCTGGACACACTGGGGGCAATATGCTGGAGTCAGACACTGGGGTAGATTGCTGGAGACACTGTCTGGGGGCAATTCTGGACATACTGGGGCAGATTGCTGGACATACTGGGGCAATATACTGGACACACTAGGGGTAATATGCTGGACACACTAGGGGTAATATGCTGGACACACTGGGGGCAGGACTGGAGGCATGGGCAGAATGTAGACACGGGCATGATTGGAGACACGGGGCAGAATGAAAGACATGGGGCACGATTGGATCATGGGGCAGGATGGATACGATGGAGACAGATGGGGCAGGATGGGGAGATCATATGGGGTAGAATGGATACTCATGAGGGCAGGATGCGAGAACATATGGCTGGAGCCAGGAATGAGACACACGGGGCCAGGGTGTGGGAATATTATTACCATAGGGGCTAATTAAGGGATATTATTACTGCAGTGATGTATTTATTCTATTTTTGAGTATACTGTTTTAAATGGGGGGACGGTCCTGTTATTGTGCAGAGTGACACTATATCGCCTTTTTTTCTCCATGTGGTGTAATGTAGAAGTTGTGAAAAATTAAGTAATGTGTTCTGCAAGCAGAGCTCTAGATAACTATGTTATTTCCTACAGAAACGAGTCCTGGCTGGAAGAAATGATGATGGTCTGTGCTGGATGAAAGATGAAGGACTTCACCTAGAGACGTCACTGGTGAGTCAGTGTTACCTATACACTGACACTATACACTGTATACTATATACAGAGGTCCTGTGTACAATGTCACCGGTGATCACTGTATTACCTATACATTATATACAGAGCTCCTGTGTATAATACCACCAGTGATCTCTGTATTACCTCTACACAGACACTGCATACTAAGTACAGATCTCCTGTGAATACTGGCACTTATGGTGATAGTATTGTGTTTTTTTTAATTTTTTATTACTGATCAGTATTGTAGTATTCAGTCACTATGTGGTGGTAATATGTGGTCTGGAAATTGTGTTGTGGTATTTGTCCCTTGAATGTGCTATTTGGTCACCAAGTGGTGGTAATATGTGGTCTTGACATGATGCGGTGGTATTTGTTCCTTGTATGTGATATTATTCGATCACTGTGGTTGTAATTTGTGGTCTGGTCACGGCGCGGTGGTATTTGTTCCTTGTATGTGATATTATTGGTCAAAATATACCTAAATTGTATTGCAGATTTTAACAAATATTTAATGGGTTACAGTAGAGTAGGGCCCGGCCATTTTTCTGGAATAATCTGGTGGTTCGGGTATCACATGACCCCCGTCACATGACCCCCGTCACATGACCCCCGTCACATGACCCCCGTCACATGACCGGGGGGGGGGGGCCCACAGCGTCTGAACAGCCCGGGGCCCTGGCTACCCTTAATCCACCCCTGAGAACATATCATCCATCTCTCAGTTCAGGATCACCGAGCCATCTCTGTATGGCTCCTAGGAGGACTCACCGACTAACCCCGTATGGGTTCACTTCCTGTCCTCATTCTCTGACACATCATTAAACATTTCTTACTTTCAACTGTCTAACTACACATAACTTTACATGTAAGCATTATCACTATTTCTCTTAAGGCATCATTATACTTTAAGTGCTATGGGTGAACGTTCCCTTTAAGAGGGGACCAAGTCTCTATGAGGTAGTGCAACTTCTCAAGCTGCAAGTCCGTATGCAGTAAGGACTCCGGTGCTGTTTCCAGGAACAGTTTCTTCGCAAAGAGTCCTTTCTTTTGTAAAACCAGTAGAGGGTACCTTTAAGAAGGTGCAAACTATTTACAATGAGTTTGTAATCATGCAGTGTTCATGATCCAGCAGTTCTTTCAACAATGATAAAACAGGAAACAAAAGCAAAAGCAGAGGAAGGGATCCTGGGTAAACAAAGGGATCCCTTTAAGAGTTACCCTGATCGGGTTGTAGCAGCAAGAAGGCAAACAGTTAACTATTTACATTTCTGTGGTATCGAGGTTTATTCCTCTAAGTCTGGGGGTGGCTTCCGTGAGGACTGCCCTCCACCTACTACCACATAGAGTGCGTCCGCACCCTGGATAGAGGTTTGTGTACTCACAGTTCTCCTCGGGGTGATGGTCCGCAGGCATTTGGCACACAGGGAGATTGGAGCGATGACCGCTGGTCCCGGGGAGTCGCCGGATGGTGGCACAGTCACTTCCGGCTTGTATTTGTGCACATGCAAGGCATACCACCCTTTGTCTCCCCAGTGGCGGGTGTACCGGACTCGGTCCCCCGGGTAAAGATCCGGCCTGGGTGTCCCTCGATGAGGTGCGCCTCCACATCCCGCCGGTTCACGAATACCTCCAACGCAAGACCGGGCTCTTTGATAAAGCCCCAACCTCCCTGCAGCCGGAAGGTACTGATGACTCCACAGCGCCGCGGGCCCCAGTCCTCCTCAGCAGCTTGCCTAACCCAGGCTTTAGCCTGAAGGTCCTTTTCCCGCTCTGCCTGACGCCGTAGCTCCTTCTTGCGGGCCCACTCCTCCTCCTGCTGGTGCAGCTGCTGACGATATTCCCTCTGACGGATGACCTCGATACTCTCCCCCTTCTTCTGGACGTCCCCTGGGAACCCAATCAGATCGGTGGTGGCCGCACGGGTCCACTTGAAGGTCACCCATTCTCCCTAGAAATTTACGGGCTGCTTGGTGGGTTGCAAGGGGTTGTCGGCCGTCTGCAGGGTTTCCCAGGGCCTCTCGCATTCAATGCGAATACACACCCGTCCGGGTGGTCGTGGGGGAGGTGAGTCCACATCCACCAGCAAGGACTCTTCGGTGGCCGCGGCAGGGTCGGCGCTGTTACCTGCTTCCGGAGCATCTTCGGCGTCGGCCTCCTCTGCTGCCGGTTGCGGTACCAGTGCCTGGTGATGACGCGGTCCCTCACCCGCGATGGCCGCTCGCTGGCACAGACTCCGGAACTGCCGGCACAGCTCTTCCACCTCCGCTCCGAGGATTTCCTGGTCTGCGCAGCCTGGTAGGAACTCTCTCGGCTCCCATTGGCGGGGACTGGTACGGGTCTTCTCCCCCTCTCCTGGGTCACTTCCGCTCGCCATGCTGCCAACCAGATTCTGCCTCGTGGCATCCAGTGGTTCTTGCTCCTCCCCGTCCGGGGGGCGGCCTCTCTCTCTCACCATCCCACACTAGGAGGCGGACCTTTCTCGTTGATGGACATATCTCCCGGGCATAGTAGTATCTGTGAGGGGCTGGCTCCACCTTCGCGCCACTCTTCCAGGCTACGCCACATGGTACTACAATGGCGGCGGTTTTGGCGGTAATACACGGTCTTTGCAATAAGTCACAGTCTAAGTACAATAAATCACAGTTCCAAGGTACACATGACCTGATTCTTCAGGCTTAAGTAGATCCTGTTCGTGACGCCAAGTTGTATCGCCCCCACTGCCGCAGGGCCGAGGGGTACCCGGTACCGGGCCTCTGAGTCTCTGTTCTGGGGTTGTCACGGTGGCTAGACCCGGCCCGTGACCCTGCTGAGGGGCGTACAATGAAGGTGGAAGTATGGTGATGATGTTGTGGGGGTGCGGTGCAGGTGCCGGTCGCAGTAAATAACGAGGACACCAGGTTGCAGTCTCTTTACCTCTTTACTGGAGGCTTCAGGATCCTCAGTCCGGAATACGGTTAACCGGGCTGCGCAAGTCCGGCCGGTCCGATGGCACTTCCAGAGTTCCCTTTGCAGGTGGAAATCTGTGCCTACCTTCTAGCGCTTGTGTGTTGTGGTCCTCCCCTGCTGTGCTTACGGGATAGTCCCCACAACTGTTGTCTGTTTCTGAAGTTCCCTCACAACTCGATTATGATGTTCTTCTTCGTCCCCCAGATGATATGGCTAGGACGCACCCGTATGATGGGTAGGCTCGGAGCTCTTCCTGGACCCTAGTGTCGCCCCTCTCCTGTTGTTGCCCCCTATGTCTTCTTAGGTGAATTGAGTGAGACAGCCCGCCTATAACTGACTGTCCTGCCGTAGGTTTGAAGTTAGGCCTGGAGCTCTATACTTCCTCGGCGTTCCGGCCACCGGCTGCACGCCTCAGTAGGATGTTGCGTCGTCTTACAGCACGACTCCTACTGGTGTTTCTCCTTCTTGCGTTGATCTCGTTTCTCACTCAGCACAATATACCTCGCTTCTTGTCCTTTCTTAGGGCACCGCCGCTATCTCGTGCAGGCGCGGTCCCGTAACGTTCTCTCTGTTCGCTAGGCCTCTGTCAGGATCCCACCCCTGACAGTGACCCCCCTGAATCTTCCCCTGCAACACCCTCTGCCACAGGATGTTGCCTGGTTCCAACCCAGTCAGCTTCTGACTAACTTCCTATCCAACCCCCAGTTTTACCAGATTGTGAGGAGTGGCCTAATACATAGCACCCTTAGCTCCCCCTGGAGGCCAGACTGTGAAGTGTATTGGTGTCTGTGATACCTGGTCAGAAGAACTCCTTCAGTGCCATCAGATATACCATAGCCCCCCTTAGCGGCGGAGCATCAGTACTGCAACGACCAGGACTCTGGGGCGCTGCACATATATGCAGCCGACATTATAAACCTGGAGACAGGTGGCCAAATATTAGCGTTAAGGTGCAGTAAATTGTCATGTGCAATATGAGTAGTAGGAAGTATAGTAAGAAATGTCAAAACGTGCTGTGACCTGTGGAACATAGAGTGCCAGTCCTAGAATTCACTATGATCTACAATTTGTTTCCACACATTTGTCCTTGGCTGATACTTTTTACACCCTGATGCAGATCCTAAGACATGTCCACTCGTAATCTAACCAGCAAAGCTTTCCTTAATTCCTTAAATGGAGCCTGTGATGTTCCTCAATTCTTTTAACCTATAGATATAGGGTTATACTGCAGGTTAGTGGCGTTGGAATGCTGTCTGGCTATCTTTCTGAAAGTGCGGCTACTGGTAGAAAATTAACTTTATTTCTCTTGTTAGCCGCTGGCTTTCAATCATAGAGGAGTGCATGAGTGGCTGCAGTCGCGGCTATGTCCACAGTGAGCGGCAGCTGGAAGCACGCCCCGGGGTACTGCTGACTGGCCACTCCGGTCACGTCTCAATGCCTGAAATCCAGCAGCTCCTGGGAGGAATAAAGTTCATTTTCTCCTGGTAGCTGCGCTTTCAGCACAGTGGCCCAGCAGCATTGAAATGCTGTTAACCCTGTATCTGCAGGTTAGTAGCTTTTGGGGACTTGATCAGTTCTCTTTACAGTAAACCACATTCATATAGGGCATGTACCTGATATAAAAATCATAACTGAAGCACAGCTTTCACTATTTCCGTTTTACATAAAGAAAGAAAAAGTTGTATTACATATGTAAAAGACAGGACCGCTCGCTACTGTATGATCCTGTGTCAGCCATCACAGATAAGAGAGGGATGAGAGCATTGCGGCACTGACGCTGGGCTCCTGCAGTGTTAGTGTGCACATGGCTGAGGATTCAGTTGTGACAGTGCTCCAAAGTGGGCTCCGTCAATCAACATGAGGGGAGGATAGTAACTGAGGGGCGCATCAGTGCACCGACCTCTTGGCCACAACAAGGGTGCTCCAAGGTCCCCTCATTTACATATATAACAAAATCAGTTTTATGTAAAATGCATTTATTGAAATCTTTAACACAGGTATGTTTATTTGTTTTTTGTTATAGGGTTAAGCTCCCTACATTAATGTCAAGTGGTTTAATTTGAGGTTTGGGGGTGATGGACTCTTTTTAAATTAGTTTATGAAAAAGATTCCCAGCCCCCCGGTCTGACCTCCACTGTTTCAGCCAGATCCAGGTAGTGCAAACCTCAAATCGGGGTGACTCCTGATTTCTGGTTCCCCCGAGACTTCCATCACGACATGGAGGCCGAAAAAAGACCCTGCAATTCTTTTTGATCAACTTCACTGAAACTGCCCCTGTCAATGTAACATTTTTATTAATGTATTTTGTATATATTCAATAGGATAATTCTTTCTTCACGTTATAAATATTTTCCTGCATTTATAGAGCCGCAGACACGAAGAAATTGTGTTCATATAACCCCAGTCCTAGCGGCCCCCCACAGACCAGGATCTCAAGATTTCCTCAGTATTGCACAAGTGGTGGAAATATCAAGACATCAGGAGTTCTCTCACCCGGGCAATACTGTGGAAATCCTGAAAACTCGACCTGTGGGGGCCGTGAGGACTGGAGTTTGTGAAACATTGATATAACCAATTACATAAATGAGACGACTCATTACAACAGAGCTCTGCCGACAGCACGGGGCGAGAGGAGAAATATGGAGGACCATGGGGTACAAGTTCTTCCTTCTCTAATTGGATCCGTCTAAATCCTCACAGATTTTTATGATAATGGAATGCTTGGCACAGTTTGTCATTCCTTAGAAGTAACGACATTGCAGACCATGTATTGTCAGTGATTTGTAGCGCCTCCTCTTGGCCCGTGTGGCATGTACATGTGTCCTAGTTTTGCTTCGCAGCCTCGTCCCATGTTGATTTCGTGTGGGCGAGCCTCTGGTGGGACTGTATTGGGAATAGTCATTTCTGAGCAGACTAACCTAATATTTTACAAGTGTGTGTCCTGCCAGCGAGGCCATAAGATGGGCGTTACTCCTAAACCACTTGCGTCTTCCTTCTTCTTGATTTCCTTTTTTAAAGACAAACACACTTTACTGAAATTAATTTTACTTTTTTTTTTGCAATTGTTCTTGTTTTTAATAAATGCTGATTTTTAGAGAACTAATTTTGCTTTATTAGCAAGTGTGGTATTCTCATAGTTTAGGATCTGTGTTGGAATGGTCCAGGTTTCACAAGTGGAGAAAGAATGTATCATGTTAAGGGCTCATTCAGCCATCTATTAAAAATGGCCGAGCACAGACTGGCCAACGTTCTCCCGACTCCACGTGACTAGAAATACACCAGGCTGTCAATCTCAGGTGAGGAGACATGGTTTTTTTTTTCAATTGATAAAGGTGCCGGTACAGTACTGAACACCATTGCAACCTTCAAAATTACCGTAGCAAGATACTACTTTGTTTTCCAGCAGCACAGCCACTTTTGAAAATGCGTTTTTATTTGTGCTTGGTAAAATTATCTGGTGAAATCCTCTCAGCCATCGGGTAGCTAGTATCAGAATCATTTATAGTTGTGTCGCACACAGCTTCCCTAGGTGAGTACAATTGATTATTTTTTTACTACCCCCCATCATCAAAGTTTTACCGTATTTGTGCGCTTGTTTTACCTCTACAGCATCCATCTTCCTCATTCTCCTGCTGAGAGCTTTTATCTTGCATAGTGTACAGCTTGTAGCCAAGGAACTATGCCAACAGAGCCTGGAGAGTGTATGCAGTAGTTATATTCAAAGCTGAGTTAACTCCTGACATCCTAGTCAGTGCTCATTGATTGCAATATCGCCGTTGGCTGCTACCTTCCCTCCACATTCATGTCAGCTCCTGACAATCTACTATCAGTCTTGCAAAATCACCAACCTGTACCATTGGCAGTTTCTAGAGCAGCTCTCCTAATCACTACTCACTGTTATAGTAGAAGGGTAAGGTCTGCAGTAGGACGAAGCTACTGAACTAGAACGGTCACTCAAGGAGGAGGGTCCACCACCACCCCGGCAACAAGGAGAGCTGTGTGCTGCTCAAGACGTAAGTTGAGAATAACCCTGTAATATGCTGAAGGCTTGTTCTCGTATATCTTGGTAACCTCTCTTTAGTTACACAGTGCTGTGCCATAACTTCTCCCTTATACAATGCCATCTCTGCATCTTGGGCTAATATATGACCGAAACTCTACATATATTGAATTGATGTATTTAATAGGAAAAAAAAATATGAAACACCGTATTTAAAGAAATTTTTTTTAAAAAAATCCTACATCCAAACCTTCTGCACATTTTCAGATTGGCTCCCTCTGCTGGCAAACAGTGGGAAATGTAAATATGTGTTCATTGTTTTTTATTTCCTGGCAAACAAAAGCAAAATAACATGTCCAAGAATGTAGAATATTACAGAAGGCTGTATGTACATGTGCTGCTTTTGAGACGACGTTTCACGAAATAATACATTGACATCTGAAATTTTGCCAATATTTTTTGGTGAAAAACATGGCAATGCAAAATCCATAATCCATATATTTATTTTTTTTTAATTAACATGTCAATGTAGGAGCATTATGTAGGGCGCACAGAACCCACACACAATTTTACAAGAAGATTTTATTTAAAATAGTAGAGGTTTTATGTGAAGCATTTGGGCAAAGATTAACAGAAAAATAGGTGATAGTGATATGTACAAATCTTTTATATATGATCTTTGTGTATTAAATCTATAGCAATGCAGTTAATATCTTCAGTCCCAGGGCAGAACAGAAAGACCCGATAATACAGCGGTCCCCAACCTTGTTGACCTTGAGAGCCACATTCATCTCTGAGAGGGGGTCACAAGCAACATCCTGCTTATGTCCCCCTGAAAGTCGTGTCAACCAAAGCCACTATTACGGGTATAATGATAACCGAAGCTTTTCCACAGAAATCACTCCAAAGCAGTGCACTGAGATCTAAGGGTTCCCACAATGCCCCAATTCAGTATTATCCCATCAACGACTCCAACACACTGTCGCATCAAGCTTCAAGACCCTCCTCTAACAGGTAATATCATCCTCCATACCTAAAACATCTCTAAACCCCTAAGACCAGTATATGTGCATCCAGATCTGATCATCTGTGCTGTGCTACTCAAATATTCACAATTTTGAGATGTACTCTTCATACCTGTTTGCTAGACCTGGAGCTAATGCACCAAGCTGGCAGACAGTCGCGAGCCACAATTCCTGGCTGGGACCGCGAGCCACATGTGGCTCCCGAGCTACAGGTTGGGGACCCCTGCGATAATAGATCAGATGGACATAAGCGATACACAACATTAATAGGGATGAGCTAAGTGAACGCTAATACATATCCTTGTCATTCCCTATAGTCACTGGGCACATGATGAGCTGGGTGTGCACATGGCCGATGCCCACCTGCCCCACAAGAGGCAATGATGCTCTATAGGGCCTCATTCACACATCCATGTTTCAAGCACATGTTATATCAATATTTTTCATGAACAGAACACATACCCATTGTATTCTATGCTGGTACTCATATTTTCATGTTTTGTTTGTTTTTTTTCCAAGCCTTATGTAGGTCAATAATGACAGAGACGTCATTTTTGGGCAGCATAAATGAAAAGTGGTGATACAAGTCTGCACACGTTTAACATTGCAAAGAGTAGGAAAGCTTTGTCATTTAACCAGCACACAAATTATCGATTCCCAGAATTGCTGGTACATGTTGTCCACACCGTTAGAAGAAATGGCCTTATTCAGCCATGGGCACATCACATTTTTTGTACACTACCACGGGTCCGTTATATTCAGAACATGGAAGAGTCATAGAAAACATATTTCGGTACAAGGTATTCTGGAAACGCATTGGTTTCATCCAGATCTGGTCACACTGGGCCTTTTGCAAAAGAGTCTTCTGATGTTCACCACCGATTTTCAGACATGAAATGTAAGCCATGATGGCATGCAGTGATCTTAATACATTTGTGCATGTTATGACAGCTTGTGTCACAGTCCGAAATCTGTCAGCTACCACCCAAAATACATTTTTGCTATAATTTACACCACTTTCCGTAACTCGGATGAAATGTCAGACATTTGATGACCAAGTTTGTTTACGTATTAAGAACGAAGAAAAAAAAAAAAAAACTTTTTGCAATACTGTGAGGCTGGATCATTCCATTTAACATTAATAAGTTTTAATTTCATGAAACCCCCTGACCCTGCCAGACTATTTACTGCATTTGTGTAAGAGACCTATTCACAACGGATGCAAGAATTATAGTCTAAATAGACATCTCTTTTTTTTTTTGTATACATCTTATTATATTTACATGATACCAATGTATTAGGTGCCAGGTAATCCTAAAACCCCTATATGGATACTGGGCCATAGCATATACATCTTGGCAGCTATTTGGTTATGGGGTCTACTACAAGATCGCAGTGTATATACTTTGCAGCTGCCCACCTGATTAATATGATAAAAGCCCATAGATCACAAGAGAGGCGACAGTTGTCGATGTGATTCTGCAACGGAAGTTTCTAGCTTGGCTCTGCCTGAATTCTGAGCTGAGCCGTTGTGACCACTTTCATGGTGCTCCTGTCCAGTGTGGATCATATATTATGGCCTGGCTAAAATTAAAGGATTTTTTTTTTTTTTCAGATGTCCGTTTTTGTTGTTTTCTTTGCATTCGAGGCAAAAAATGGACCATTAAGTGTTCTTTTTGCATCCAAATAATATATATTTTTTAAATTTCCCATTTTGCTATCTAGTAAATAGCGCTTGGAAACCATCCAAGTACACAGCTGTTTTTGATGGATCCATTCACTTGAAGGGGAGATTTTGATCTGAAAATTGGATCAAAAACTGATGTTTGTTTCTTTTGCAGAAACTAGTCTGAAAAGAACAAAAAACAAGACATGGGCTTATACTATAAGCTTATAATAGTTACATGTTCTAGCTGCTAAAAACAAAAGCCACACACAAAAACGGACATCTGACCAGGGCCTAACTGTAATTACCTGTAAGCAATTCCGGCTACATTTTACAGGTTTTATCTCATGGTTATGTTCTGGATGCTCCTGACATCGGAAATGTGTGTGGTTCTATGCTGGACTGAAAAGAAAATGAAATCTATAAAAAAAAACAACTAAATTACAGTGACCGGATTGGTTTCCTAAAAAGGTGACAACCTATCACAATATAAATTCTTACAAATTATCCCTTCATTATGAAAATACTTCTTTTATTTAAAATTCCCCAGGAACGCAGATCCGTCCTCGGACTTGTTTCCAGAGCCGTTTTCTGAATCCTCTGTACAACTGTAGTCCACTTTGGGTGGCTTTCCAGGAATCCAGACAATATGGACACTACAAAGCACCATTTCCTGGAAATAGCAGTAAATGGTTAAAAGACAAGTGTAAGGGAAAATCTTAGAGGTTTCATTCATTCTATGTAAGTAAGTGGTTACGTACTTCTGATGGTCTTTCATGAAGATAAAGGTCATAGTCAAAGGCAATTAAATTGTCGTTCCGGAGCTGAAAATAAAAGAAAAAAAAAGTGATATTTTTTTTAATCTTATCCACAAGTTAATGTCATTTTCATGTTGGAAATTGGTCTGATTTGACTATTTTTCCAACTTGTAACTTGTCAATTTTTCATTTTCTCCAACGTCAAGAATGGGTTAAAAAATGCAATAAATAGGGAATACAGTGGGGTGGACCAGCAACGAAATCCGGGAGTTATAAATATAAACAAAAAAACCCCATACTCGCCTCTGTTATGATTTCTCCAGTCCCGCCGGCAGGGCTTCTATGCCAGTCTGTGAAGGTAGATATACTCACCTAGATGCCAATCGGAGGTTGGCGAGGTCATATGGGATGGAGCGCTGGTACAAGAGGCCGCTTAGAGAAATCTGCAGCAGGATCTGCCAAGGTCGACTCCGTGTGATACTTTGTGAACTTTCTGTGTACACTATCCAAAGTGGGATGATCCAATCACAATAGCCAGCTGCAACTACTCGGCACCATCTTACTTTCCTAAAATGTTCTCATTATAATCCATCTTGGTGCACAATCCTTAGGGCTCCTTTTCACTTGCGAGAAATACGGCCGAGTCTCGCAGGTGAAAACCCAGCTCTGGCGCTGGCACTCCAGAGCGGAGCGTGCAGCCACACAGCAATACATGTACTGCACGCTCCGCTCCGGAGTGCCGGCGCCAGAGCTGGGTTTTCGCCTGCGAGACTCGGCCGTATTTCTCGCAAGTGAGAAGGAGCCCTTATACTGATAATTGTAATGATTTTTCACCAGGTATGTGAAAATTTCCGTGAAACAGTCTGACCTTTTAGATGTGAGTTTAAGAGAAATTCAAAGGCCTTTGTACAATAGAAGCAGCCCATGTGGATGCTATGGGGTGTCTTAGAAAAAAGATCATCCCCAGTTTACAGTAAGACACCCCATAGCATTTACATGGGCTGCTCCTATTGTACAAAGGCCTTTGAATTTCTCTTAAACTCACATCTAAAAGGTCAGACTGTTTCACGGGAAATTTTCACATACCTGGTGAAAAATCATTACAATTATCAGTATAAGGGCTCCTTCTCACTTGCGAGAAATACGGCCGAGTCTCGCAGGTGAAAACCCAGCTCTGGCACTGGCACTCCAGAGTGGAACGTGCAGCCACACAGCAATACATGTACTGCACGCTCCGCTCCGGAGACGGTTGGAGCCAGTGATATACCTTTTATTATTTTAGAAGGTTCCCTGCTTTGTGAAATTATTTTTTCTAAGTCAGAGAACTGCTTTAATTTATAATAACAGTTCATGAAAGACAAAAAATAATTCAGCCATAATGACACCATGACCACAAAAAACATGAGCAGTTTACCCTACACTATTCCATTCTTTACAATCCATTCATCGAGTCCAATCTTTAAGTATTAGGTACAAATCATATTGCCAATAGCGTTAGGTGAAATATTTAGACTTTTAGGATGGTTAAAGTCATCCTATTTTTCTTACCACTTGCTTTACAGATTTGATTTGTGCCATATTGTATTCATGGCCCTCGGTGGTCTTATCCCATATCACGTAGCTGCATCCCAAATTAGCCAGATTCCACACCGCTTCTAGCTGTGGCTCAATATATCCAAAGCTGTCTGAAAAAGTACAGGAGAAAGACACCGATTTATCATTTGCTAAAGCTAAATTGCAATATGAAGGAACTGGAAGAACAACGTCAGAAGTAAAGCAATTATGGACGCTACTGAACGTAATTAACAACTCTTCCACTTCATTAAACATGGTCTACAAACACAAACTTTTTTGCCTTAACACAAAGCATTTTCAGTATTTTTCTTGGTCCGTTTTTTTTTATTTTGTGGCAAACTAGTATGTTCAGCAGTTGGCCGTAGGTCAATAGGAAACTATTACAAGCACTACAAACAGGGCATTTTGTTCACTTATTCACACGTCCGTATTTTGTATCCGTGGTTTTTCGATCAAAATACTGATGAAATACTGACAAGTGAATGAGGCATTGCTTGACTTAAGTTTTTAGGTTAGGAGTGTTTTATTATTTTACAAATAAGCACATATTGTAGGTTGGTGTTTGTGTTCAGGCAGTTTGTGTTTTTTCTCCCATTGCTCCAAAGTTTTTGACGCTGGGTATAAATTAAAAAAAGCATGTGTTAAAGGGAACCTGTCACTCCCAAAATCGAAGATGAGCTAAAGGTACCGTCACACTAAACGATATCGCTAGCAATCCGTGACGTTGCAGCGTCCTGGATATCGTTGTGTTTGACAGGCAGCAGCGATCAGGATCCTGCTGTGATATCGCTGGTCGTTGAACAAAGTTCAGAACTTTATTTGGTCGTCAGACCGGCGTGTATCGTCGTGTTTGACACCAAAAGCAACGATGCCAGCAATGTTTTACACTGGTAACCAGGGTAAACATCGGGTTACTAAGCGCAGGGCCGCGCTTAGTAACCCGATGTTTACCCTGGTTACCAGTGTAAAATGTAAAAAAACAAACAGTACATACTCACCTTCGCGTCCCCCGGCGTCCGCTTCCCACACTGACTGAGCGCCGTAAAGTGAAAGTGAAAGTACAGCACAGCGGTGACGTCACCGCTCTGCTGTTAGGGCCGGCACTCAGTTAGTGCAGGAAGCGGACGCCGGGGGACGCGAATGTAAGTATGTACTGTTTGTTTTTTTTACATTTTACGCTGGTAACCAGGGTAAACATCGGGTTACTAAGTGCGGCCCTGCGCTTAGTAACCCGATGTTTACACTGGTTACCCGGGGACTTCGTTATCGTTGGTCGCTGGAGAGCGGTCTGTGTGACAGCTCTCCAGCGACCAAACAGCGACGCTGCAGCGATCGGCATCGTTGTCTGTATCGCTGCAGCGTCGCTTAGTGTGACGGTACCTTAAGCCCACCGGCATCAGGGGCTTATCTACAGCATTCTGGAATGCTGTAGATAAGCCCCCAATGTATCCTAAAAGATGAGAAAAAGAGGTTAGATTATACTCACCCGGGGTGGTCCCGCTGCGGTGGGCGTCGCGGTCCGGTCCGGGGCCTCCCATCTTCTTACGAAGACATCCTCTTCTTGTCTTCACGCTCCGGCGTACTTTGTCTGCTCTGTTGAGGGCAAAGTACTGCAGTGCGCAGGTGCTGGGCCTCTCTGACCTTTTCCGGCACCTGCGCACTGCAGTACTGTGCTTTGCCCTCAACAGGGCAGACAAAATACGCCTGCGCCGGAGCCGCAGTGTGAAGACAAGAAGAGGATGTCATCGTAAGAACATGGGAGGCCCCGGACCGTGACACCCACCGCAGCGGGACCGCCCCTGGGTGAGCATAATCTAGCCTCTTTTTCTCATCTTTCAGGATACATCTGGGGCTTATCTACAGCATTCCAGAATGCTGTAGATAAGCCCCTGATGCCGGTGGGCTTAGCTCATCTTCGATTTTGGGAGTGACAGGTTCCCTTTAATGTATCTCGAGTCTTTGATGCATTTTTCATGCGATTCCAAGAAGAATCTTTAAATAACCTGATATAAAATGTATAACATTTGTATAAAAAAAAAAGCATAAAAATGCCACCAAAAGCATGGATAGTAAAAGTAAACTATAAAAACCTGCATTGTTTTTTAGGCCAAAAAAACCCACAAAGCATTTGAAATAAAATGTGTATAAAAAGCCTTTGGCTGTGTGGATACAGAGTTAAAAAAAAAAAAATACATGAAGAATCTCTTCAAAAACTCTTCACATTCCTTTCTACTATAAAACCACTTCAGTTCATGTTCAGTCTTTTGAACGTTTTTATTTTCACTTCAGCTTTTTAAAACATCTGTAGGGAAAAAAAGAAAATGGATGTCATTTCCTTCTTTAAGTGACACCTGATGGAAAAAGCCCCAATATAGCCACTGTCCAATCAAAAGGCTGCAAAGAACACTTCAGAAAAAAACTTCCCAAAGAAGGAACATTTTCAGAAATGGTTTCCACTAGAAAACTCAGATTTTGAACACCTCGTGTGCACAAAGCCATAGTGGTCTCACCAGGAATGTTTTCTCCAGTGATGGGTACAGTCTGAGACTTCATGAGCTTGTAGAAGTTGTAGTCATCATCACTGGCTTGCTTCTGGATCTTAGAGCTAGAACAGTTGACATTAATGGCTGGTCGAGGTTTCCCTTCTTGGAAGAAAACGGTTGCTGTGCACAGTCCTAATTTTTCCTTTGAAAAAGAAGAAAAAAATAAGTGGCCAATCAAACAGTAGTTGTGCAGAAATGTTGCAACTTTGGTGCTTTTTTTTTTTTTTTTTTCTACATTAACACCAACTTTTTGAAAACTGGGCATAGCGAGAGCGGCGCAGAAAAGTGGCGTGAATTACTACAGAATAATACTCCAGTAACTGACTGCAGTATATTTCTTGCAGGGCAATCGGCAGCTGAAAGATGTGCCAAATTCATCAAGAAGCGGATGCCTCCCAATAGGTTTGGTGCCTCTTACTCCAGTGCACATATATATATTATATATGGAGGTAGCTGCTCCTGGTATGCACCTATTCACACTAGTTTGGATGTGCCAGTCGTTTTTCTGTCTTACTCCAGTGCAATCTTCATTTCGGCGGGTGCACTAAACACCAGGCTTGATGAATCTTGTTCATGAATAGATATCACAAAAAACATCAGCTATTGCGAATGCACAGGTAATAAAAAGCGCTTGTCTTCATGTTTGGTTCCCAAACACAAGAGCCATAGTTTTTCCATGAAGGTAGAACACTGGTTATTAAGCTGCCTCTCTGGCTGTTGCAAAACTACAACACCCAGCATCTCAGGTGTAAGTAACTCAATACTGATGTAATTCCTAACTCACCCTAGTTTGAGATATTCTAGCAGTAAATTCCACGTAGTATTTCCGTCCAATTTCAGGAACAAGCTAGAGATATAAAAAAGAAAGAAATGTCACTAAAGTGAAATGTCAGATAGGTTAGAGTAACAACAGTGCGTATTTTTTCCCGTGAATTTGAGATGAAAATTGGGATGCGTCTTATAGTCCAAATGTAGCTTACTGGAGGGGGAGGCGGTGGAGCAAGATCACAGGAGCAGGGTCGCCATTGCAGTAAGCCAGCGGCGGAAGGAGTGGGGCAAAGCTGCAGGCCCTGAGCTGAGAGGAGTGGGTGTCTCGGCGGTGCAAAACAAGGGCCGTTGATATTCCAATGGTGGGCTTCAAGAAAATGTCAGCTGTGCAAGGTAGGAGCGGAGTCCTCGCTGCACACAATGATCTCCCGGCAGTGGGCTTCAGAAAAATGGTGCTGAAGGCGGTGCTTGCACAGATCAACACCTTGGCTCCTACCTTTTGTGACCCCACTCCAGCGCCCCCTCCCGGTAAGCTAAATTCAGACTATAAGACAGACCCCTATTTTCACATTAAAAATTAATTTTCTTTCCTATTTTCCTCCCCAAAATTTGAGGTGCGTCATATGGTCCGGTGCATCTTATACACGAAAAATACGGCATATATTACAAAAATGGTTTATCTTGGGATAGTAATACACAAAAGTAAATAGCTGTAAAACTATAATTATATATAACTTATACTGAGTTATATCCTGTATCAACGAGTAAAATTTCCCCCTGCTTTTTCGGGACAGCTTATCAAAAAAATCACAGCCGATATTTTTTACTGACACCATAATCAATTATTATGATAAATGTCTGTGGCTCATAATTCTGATAAGTGACTTCAGCTACATTCATTGTAAACTGTAAAATGCTAATAACAGTCAAAATAGTCTGTATAAGTTTCTTCAGCTTAAAAAAGAACATGGATGCCTTTATTTTTTTTTAACAGACAGGGCAAAGTAGTGCACTATTTTTACAGACTGTTTTGGAATTTCTGGCAGCAGTCATGAAGTCCGGAGCTGCATTCACTATTCTACAGGCTGAATGCCAGTACAGAGATTGCTCTAGGGTGAAATCTTCATAGAGTAGGTTTTCCATGAAGTGCTGCAATGTAATCTGAAGTGGGAAAGCGTCTGTCCCCCTGTAGCAGGGAAGCCTAGGTAAGAGGTCACACAGGTATCGGGCAGCACCAGAAGTGTGACTGTAGCACTGCGTTATAATGCAGAGGATAATTAATGCAATTTATGCACAAGGTTAACCTGTAAAGATTTAAAGATCTGTAATATAAAAGGTGGAAAACTAACTTGGTAGCCTAAAGAACTGATCAAAACATAATGTGGGAATACGCAATTAAGATGGGTTCAGAAAAGTACTTTCACCATCGATTGTTCCGTAAATTTCACAACTTGTAAGGTAAAAATCTATGGTGAAAATCTACAATTCCACAAAACAATAGGAAAGCTGCTGATCTGAAAATCTGGGGCAAGCCTGAAATACGCACAGGTAGTTAGATTAAGTGGCGTGGAAAAAAGAGAAGAGTACAGGCACTACATGAGGTTAGTGTTTCATGAGGGTAAAGGAAGAGGAAGAGTAGTATAGGTGGCTGCTCATTTTATTTGGTTGTGCATAGATAGCCACCACATTATTTGAATATATTTATTGATGAGTGTTGCCGATACTCGCATCTTTCTGGATTCAAGGTTCCATTCTTGCCAAGGAATAAAAAATGGTAGCCAGTTCTGCTTACCTAAAAATGAGCACCATATGTAGAGGCGCTAAACATCTGATTCGTAGGAGGTGCAGTTTATTAATAATTTCCAAAAACAAAGTAGGGGTACCCTTTGTCAACTTTACAGGAACAGATATGATAATAGACAGAAGACAAATAACTTGCCCAATCTGAGGCTTGATCGCTAAGGCTGGTTTCACACGTCAGTGACTCCGGTACGTATGGTGACAGTTTCCTCACGTACCGGAGACACTGACACATGTAGACACATTAAAATAAATGTGTCTCTGCAGATGTCAGCGTGTTTTCACGGACCGTGTGTCCATGTGCAAAACACGGAGACGTGTTCGTGGGAGCGCACGGTGTTATGATCCTTAGTGGCTGAGGATCACGAATAGACCAGCAAGTGAATGAACTAAGGACAAGCTCTAGGGAGATGGTAACTGGACTGATCGCAAATCTGAACCTATCCAACACAACTAGAGGTAGCCGGTGAACGTGCCTAAAAAATTCCTAGACGTCTCGAGCCAGCCTGAGGAACTAGCTACCCCTAAAGAGAAAGAAAGACCTCGCTTGCCTCCAGAGAAATAATCCCCAAAGATATAGAAGCCCCCAACAAATATTAACGGTGAAGTAAGAAGAAGGCACATACGTAGGGATGAAATCAGATTCAGCAAAAGAGGCCCACTAGTACTAGAAAGCAGAAAATAGAGCAGGGGTCTATGCGATCAATAAAAAACCCTTACAAAATATCCATCCTGAGATTTCAAAAACCCACGCACCAACTAATGGTGTGTGGGGAGAAACTCAGTCCACTAGAGCATCCAGCAAGCGAGGGAATCACATCTTAGCAAGCTGGACAAGAAAACATGATAAACACTGCTGATCAAAAATGAGCAAACAAACTTAGCTTGTCCTGGATGGACTGGGAGCGAGGTAGTCAGAAGGAATCTGAGTGGCACTGATTACATTGACAGCCGGCAACAAGTGGAAGAGAAACAGAGCTATATAGGAACCTCCCAGAGGATAACGAACCAGCTGATAGCCAGAGACCAGCAGGATAACAAACAAAGCCACCAGGGGGAGCCCAAAGCAAAAGTCACACCATACCACAAGTGACCACAAGAGGGAGCCTGAAAACAGAGTTCACAACAGCACGGATCACACGGACCCATTAAAGTCCATGTGCTGTCCATGTGCTTTTTTAACCCCTCTGTGACCTTTGACGTACTATCCCGTCGAGGTGACCTGGGCCTATCTGACCCTTGACGGGATAGTACGTCATAGCCGATCGGCCGCGCTCACGGGGGGAGCGCGGCCGATCGCGGCCGGGTGTCCGCTGCATATCGCAGCTGACATCCGGCACTATGTGCCAGGAGCGGTCACGGACCGCCCCCGGCACATTAACCCCCGGCACACCGCGATCAAACATGATCGCGATGTGCCGGCGATGCAGGGAAGCATCGCGCAGGGAGAGGGCTCCCTGCGGGCTTCCCTGAGCCCCCCGCAGCAACGCGATGTGATCGCGCTGCTGCGAGGGTCTTACCTCCCTCCCTGCCTGCTCCAGACCCGGATCCAAGATGGCCGCGGATCCGGGTCCTGCAGGGAGGGAGGTGGCTTCACAGAAGCCTGCTCAGAGCAGGCACTGTGAAGCAGCCTGCACTTCAATCAGATCGGTGAGCTGTCAGAGTGCTATGCAAACTGGCAGATCACCGATCTGTATTGTCCCCCCCTGGGGCAAAGTAAAAAAGTAAAAAAAAAAATTTCCAAATGTGTAAAAAAAAATAAAAAAAAATATTCCAAAATAATGAAAAAAAAAAATAAATATTATTCCCATAAATACATTTCTTTACCTAAATATAAAAAAAACAAAACAATAAAAGTACACATATTTAGTATCGCCGCGTCCGTAACGACCCGACCTATAAAACTGGCCCACTCGTTAACCCCTTCAGTAAACACCGTAAGAAAAAAAAAAAAAAAACGAGGCAAAAAACAACGCTTTATTATCATACCGCCGAACAAAAAGTGGAATAACACGCGATCAAAAAGACAGATATAAATAACCATGGTACCGCTGAAAGCGTCATCTTGTCCCGCAAATAACGAGCCACCATACAGCATCATCAGCAGAAAAATAAAAAAGTTATAGTCCTGAGAATAAAGCGATGCAAAAATAATTATTTTTTCCATAAAATAGTTTTTATCGTATAAAAGCGCCAAAACATAAAAAAAATAATATAAATGAGATATCGCTGTAATCGTACTGACCCGAAGAATAAAACTGCTTTATCAATTTTACCAAACGCTGAACGGTATAAACGCCTCCCCCAAAAGAAATTCATGAATAGCTGGTTTTTGGTCATTCTGCCTCACAAAAATCGGAATAAAAAGCGATCAAAAAATGTGACGTGCCCAAAAATGTTACCAATAAAAACGTCAACTCGTCCCGCAAAAAACAAGACCTCACATGACTCTGTGGACCAAAATATGGAAAATTTATAGCTCTCAAAATGTGGTAACGCAAAAAATATTTTTTGCAATAAAAAGCGTCTTTCAGTGTGTGACGGCTGCCAATCATAAAAATCCGCTAAAAAACCCGCTATAAAAGTAAATCAAACCCCCCTTCATCACCCCCTTAGTTAGGGAAAAATAAAAAAAAAGTATTTATTTCCATTTTCCCATTAGGGCTAGGGTTAGGGCTAGGGTTGGGGCTAGGGTTAAGGCTACAGTTAGGGTTGGGGCTAAAGTTAGGGTTAGGGTTGGGGCTAAAGTTACGGTTAGGGTTTAGATTACATTTACGGTTGGGAATAGGGTTGGGATTAGGGTTAGGGGTGTGTCAGGGTTAGAGGTGTGGTTAGGGTTACTGTTGGGATTAGGGTTAGGGGTGTGTTTGGATTAGGGTTTCAGTTATAATTGGGGGGTTTCCACTGTTTCGGCACATCAGGGGCTCTCCAAACGCGACATGGCGTCCGATCTCAATTCCAGCCAATTCTGCGTTGAAAAAGTAAAACAGTGCTCCTTCCCTTCCGAGCTCTCCCGTGTGCCCAAACAGGGGTTTACCCCAACATATGGGGTATCAGCGTACTCAGGACGAATAGAACAACAACCTTTGGGGTCCAATTTCTCCTGTTACCCCTAGGAAAATACAAAACTGGGGGCTAAAAAATAATTTTTGTGGGAAAAAAAAGGATTTTTTATTTTCACGGCTCTGCGTTATAAACTGTAGTGAAACACTTGGGGGTTCAAAGTTCTTACAACACACCTAGATAAGTTCCTTGGGGGGTCTAGTTTCCAAAATGGGGTCACTTGTGCGGGGCTTCTACTGTTTAGGTACATTAGGGGCTCTGCAAACGCAATGTGACGCCTGCAGACCATTCCATCTAAGTCTGCATTCCAAATGGCGCTCCTTCCCTTCCGAGCCCTCCCATGCATCCAAACGGTGGTTCCCCCCACATATGGGGTATCAGCGCACTCAGGACAAATTGGACAACAACTTTTAGGGTCCAATTTCTCCTGTTACCCTCGGGAAAATACAAAACTGGGGGCTGAAAAATAATTTTTGTAGGAAAAAATTTTTGTTTTATTTTTACGGCTCTGCATTATAAACTTCTGTGAAGCCCTTGGTGGGTCAAAGCGCTCACCACACATCTAGATAAGTTCCTTAGGGGGTCTACTTTCCAACATGGTGTCACTTGTGGGGGATTTCTACTGTTTAAGTACATTAGGGGCTCTGCAAACGCAATGTGACGCCTGCAGACCATTCCATCTAAGTCTGCATTCCAAATGGCGCTCCTTCACTTCCGAGCCCTTCCATGCGTCCAAACGGTGGTTTCCCCCCACATATGGGGTATCAGCGCACTCAGGACAAATTGGACAACAACTTTTGGGGTCCAATTTCTCCTGTTACCCTCGGGAAAATACAAAACTGGGGGCTGAAAAATAATTTTTGTGGGAAAAAATTTTTGTTTTATTTTTACGGCTCTGCATTATAAACTTCTGTGAAGCCCTTGGTGGGTCAAAGCGCTCATCACACATCTAGATAAGTTCCTTAGGGGGTCTACTTTCCAACATGGTGTCACTTGTGGGGGGTTTCTACTGTTTAGGTACATTAGGGGCTCTGCAAACGCAATGTGACGCCTGCAGACCATTCCATCTAAGTCTGCATTCCAAATGGCGCTCCTTCCTTTCCAAGCCCTCCCATGCGCCCAAACAGTGGTTCTCCCCACATATGGTATATCATCGCATTCAGGACAACTTGGACAACAGATTTTGGGGTCCAATTTCTCCTGCTACCCTCGGGAAAATACAAAACTGGGGGCTAAAAAAATAATTTTTGTGGGAAAAAATTTTTGTTTTATTTTTACGGCTCTGCATTATTAACTTCTGTGAAGCCCTTGGTGGGTCAAAGCGCTCAAAACACATCTAGATAAGTTCCTTAGGGGGTCTACTTTCCAAAATGGTGTCACTTGTGGGGGGTTTCAATGTTTAGGCACATCAGTGGCTCTCCAAACGCAACATGGCGTCCCATCTCAATTCCTGTCAATTTTGCATTGAAAAGTCAAACGGTGCTACTTCCCTTCCGAGCTCTCCCATGCGCCCAAACAGTGGTTTATCGCCACATATGGGGTATCAGCGTACTCAGGACAAATTGTGCAACAACTGTTGGGGTCCAATTTCTTCTCTTACCCTTGGGAAAATAAAAAATTGGGGGCGAAAAATAATTTTTGTGAAAAAATATGATTTTTTATTTTTACGGTTCTGCATTATAAACTTCTGTGAAGTACTTGGTGGGTCAAAGTGCTCACCACACCTCTAGATAAGTTCCTTAGGGGGTCTACTTTCCAAAATGGTGTCACTTGTGGGGGGTTTCAATGTTTAGGCACATCAGGGGCTCCCCAAACGCAACATGGCGTCCCATCTCAATTCCAGTCAATTTTGCATTGAAAAGTCAAACGGTGCTACTTCCCTTCCGAGCTCTCCCATGCGCCCAAACAGTGGTTTATCGCCACATATGGGGTATCAGCGTACTCAGGACAAATTGTACAACAACTTTTGGGGTCCAATTTCTTCTCTTACCCTTGGGAAAATAAAAAATTGGGGGCGAAAAATAATTTTTGTGAAAAATATGATTTTTTTATTTTTACGGTTCTGCATTATAAACTTCTGTGAAGTACTTGGTGGGTCAAAGTGCTCACCACACCTCTAGATAAGTTCCTTATGGGGTCTACTTTCCAAAATGGTATCACTTGTGGGAGGTTTCAATGTTTAGGCACATCAGGGGCTCCCCAAACGCAACATGGCGTCCCATCTCAATTCCAGTCAATTTTGCATTGAAAAGTCAAATGGCGCTCCTTCGCTTCCGAGCTCTGTCATGCGCCCAAACAGTGGTTTACCCCCACATATGGGGTATCGGCGTACTCAGGACAAATTGTACAACAAATTTTGGGGTCCATTTTCTCCTGTTACCCTTGGTAAAATAAAACAAATTGGAGCTGAAGTAAATTTTTTGTGAAAAAAAGTTAAATGTTCATTTTTATTTAAACATTCCAAAAATTCCTGTGAAGCACCAGAAGGGTTAATAAACTTCTTGAATATGGTTTTGAGCACCTTGAGGGGTGCAGTTTTTAGAATGGTGTCACACATGGGTATTTTCTATCATATAGACCCCTCAAAATGACTTCAAATGAGATGTGGTCCCTAAAAAAAAATGGTGTTGTAAAAATGAGAAATTGCTGGTCAACTTTTAACCCTTATAACTCCCTAACAAAAAAAAATTTTGGTTCCAAAATTGTGCTGATGTAAAGTAGGCATGTGGGAAATGTTACTTATTAAGTATTTTGCATGACATATCTCTGTGATTTAAGGGCATAAAAATTCAAAGTTGGAAAATTGCAAAATTTTCAAAATTTTCGCCAAATTTCCATTTTTTCTGCAAATAAACGCAGGTAATATCAAAGAAATTTTACCACTATCATGAAGTACAATATGTCACGAGAAAACAATGTCAGAATCGCCAAGATCCGTTGAAGCGTTCCAGAGTTATAACCTCATAAAGGGACAGTGGTCAGAATTGTAAAAATTGGCCCGGTCATTAACGTGCAAACCACCCTTGGGGGTGAAGGGGTTAAAGTCATAGGGTTAAAATTAAAACAAATTGTTTCAATACACGGACGATAAACACGGACACACGGATAGCACACGGATGACCTACGTGCACACACGGATAGCTCTGGGACCGTTTCTTCCGGTACTGGAAATATTTGGACGTGTGAGACTGGCCTCAGTGACTTGTGAACAAGTGGAGTTAAAAACAGAAGTTGAAAAAAGTAATTTATATTTCAAGACGAGTAATAAATGTTTCCTATTTAAAATTTTGTAATTTTTTTTTTTTTTTGAGGGGGGGGGGAATGGACAGCAGGATAGGTTTCGTTCAGTTCATAGTCTGCCATATGTCCAACTGGATATATACACAACTGGAGTAGGAGTCCCAGGGTGACAACCATTGTGGCAGATGTGAGCATGTAACCCACCTGGAAGCTCATATTAATGATGTAGAGAAGCAAAATGAAACAGAGGACAATTGATCATCTTGAGAGAAGCATGTACCACCCCACAGCTTTAGTCTCCGCCCTGAAACAAACCATAATCAGGTGGGGCGCTGCTATCATTCACCCTGCTTCTACCACTGCCCTCTGAAGACATCTTGTTTTAGTGAATGAGGCATCAGGACAGAAAGAGTGTTGAGCTGTTGACCGACGATGCAGGCAGGGAGAACAGAAGCAATGACTGTGGAGATGACAACTGGAGATGTGGAGAATGGGGACAGGAACAGTGATTGTGACAGCGGTGACAGAAGATGCGGGCGGCGGACACAGAAGCAGTAACTGTGGAGGAGGCGACTCAAGATGTGGACATTATAACCAAAATGAATGGTCATTTTTTCATCACCTGTCCTGAAACAGGATAAAATAAAGGGACGCTGTGACAGAGGATGTGGTAAGTGACCATAGCACCGCCCCCGAAAGACATCCTGTTTCAGGGGGTGTGATAGAACTTCTGGAGAAGTGACTGCAGGACCATTTTCCTCTGATGTCGCAATTGAGACTCCCTTTAAACAAAACGTCACAAGTAAAGAGAAAAAATATTTAAGGATTAGCTACAGGTGCTTCTCACAAAATTAGAATATCATCAAAAAGTTAATTTATTTAATTTCTTCAATACAAAAAGTGAAACTCATATATTATATAAAGTAATTACAGAGTGATCTATTTAAAGTGTTTATTTCTGTTAATATTGAGGATTACGGGTTACAGTCAATGAAAATCCAAAAGTCATTATCTCAGTAAATTAGAATAATTTATAACACCAGCTTGAAAAATTATTTTAAAATCCGAATTGTTGGCCTACTGAAATGTATGTTCAGTAAATGCACTCAATACTTGGTCGGGCTCCTTTTGCATCAATTACTGCATCAATGCGACGTGGCATGGAGGCAATCAGCCTGTGGCACTGCTGAGATGTTATGGAAGCCCAGGTTGCTTTGCTTTGATAGCAGCCTTCAGCTCATCTGCATTGTTGGATCTGGTGTCTCTCATCTTCCTCTTGACAATACCCCATACTTTCTCTATAGGGTTAAGTTCAGGCGAGTTTGCTGGCCAATCAAGCACAGTGATACTGTTGTTTGTAATCCAGGTATTGGTACTTTTGGCAATGTGAACTGGTGCCAAGTCCTGCTGGAGGATTAAATTTCCATCTCAAAAAAGCTTATCGGCAGAGGGAAGCATGAAGTGTTCTAAAATTTCCTGGTAGATGGCTGCACTGTCTTTGGTCTTGATAAAACACAGTGGACCTACACCAGCAAATGACATGGCTCCCCAAACCATTACTGATTGTGGAAACTTCACACTAGACCTCCTGCAGCTTGGATTGTGGCCTCTCCACTCTTCCTCCAGACTCTGGGACCTTAATTTCCAAATGAAATGCAAAATTTACTTTAAATTGAAAACAACACCTTGAATCACTGAGCAACAGTCCAGTTCTTTTTCTCCTTGGCCCAGGTAAGATGCTTCTGGTGATGTCTATTGGTCACGAGTGGCTTGACATAAGGAATGCTACAATTGTAGCCCATGTCCTGGATACATCTGTGTGTGGTGGCTCTTGAAGCAATGACTCCAGCAGCTGTCCACTCCTTGTGAATCTCCCCCCAATTTTTGAATGGTCTTTTCTTAACAATCCTTTCAAGGCTGCAGTTATCCCGGTTGCTTGTGCACCTTTTTCTACCACGCTTTTTCCTTCTACTCAACTTTCCATTAATATGCTTGGATACAGCACTCTGTGAACAGCTTCTTTAGCAATGACCTTTTGTGGCTTACCCTCCTTGTGGAGTGTGTCAATGACTGCCTTTTGGACATCTGTCAATTCAGCAGTGTTCCCCATGATTATGGCGCTTACTGAAACAGACTAAGGGACCTTTTTAAACGCTTAGGAAGCCTTTGCAGGTGTTTTTTGTTAATTATTCTAATTTACTGAGATAATGACTTTTGGGTCTTCATTGGCTGTAAGCCATAATCATCAACATTAACAGAAATAAACACATGAAATAGATCACTCTGTATGTAATGACTCTATATAATATACGAGTTTCACTTTTTGTATTGAAGAACTGAAATAAATGAACTTTTTATGATATTCTAATTTTGTGAGAAGCACCTGTATATAGGGAGAATGGTAGGGAATTTTAAAATAAAGCTAATTACAAAAATAGTTTGGACTTAAAGATAGGTATAATAACTTTTAAGAAATAACTATCTGAAAACCCTTTTAACAGTAAATTACACAATTCTAGGATTCCACATGTTAGTGCCAGGGTGAAATCCTAGAAATGTCCAGGACAACACTTTTAAGGGGTACTGTGTTCCAGTAGGAAGAAAAATCTATCCAACGCCATTGAAAATCAAAAACACAATCAAATCCATATAAAACAGCATATAATTACAGTGCATACTCATATTTGTAGGAGACCGGGATACATTTAAAGGGAATGTCAGCAGGCAGGTTTTTGCTATGTAATCTGAGGACAGCATGAGAAAAGGGTTACAAAACTGAATTCAAGGATGTGTCACGTCTGGCTGTGTGGTGTTAATTAGACTGGTGATTATCATTGCTGTGACTAGCTGGCACACCAGAAATCGTCCAACTCCGCCCCCACAGACAACCTGGTGTGAATGAGGGCAGCTTTCTCAGCTCTGCTGAATTGCTAAATCTAAAAACTCTGTGCTGGAACTCCTGAGTCCAGTAAACTAAGTGATACATGGTTGGATACAGGGTTTCTTTGCCTACATTATGCTCTTCTCAGATGATGTAGAAAAAACCTGCTGACAGATTCCTTTTAAAACATGGTAAGCATGAAGCATAAGGGGTTATCTACTTTACAATCTCTGCATGAGCCAAGAAAAGGACAGACGATGAGTTGGAGGGAGGAAGGGGTGTGGTCAAGGTACAAGGGGTTTCTATGGAGGAGAAAGTGGGGGTTTACAGTATCCCACTCACAGGACAATTAACAGTGACCCATGGAGCTTACCTCACGATGGCATCCGTCGAACAGCTGCTGGAGCATTTGTGTATGGCAGCCAGTGCACATCCAACGGACTGGCTGGAAGCACAGATGTCCAGCATCTTTGGTGGGGAGAGTGAAGGCAGCGACATCATCGATGCTCAAGCGGCATCCTCACAGGTTGAGGCGTCCGACAAGACTCTCACCTGATACGGCTCCCTGGAATTAGCATCGGCGCAGGAGCTTCTCCGGGGACCCTCCAGGTCAAGGACAGTATAAGCAAGTAAGTAGATCCCGACCTTGGAGGTATCCACGTGCGCATCTGATTCCTACGGTGGTTGGTAGGCCTCAGCCCGAGATGGTGGCGAGGCCGGCATGCGCCAGTACATCTGACTCCGATGACATCACAGCGGGCCATTATGTTGATTGTCAGGCGGATTGCTTGTGCTTCCCCCAAAAACGTCAGAATATGTCAGGCCTCATGTGTTATGGACTGTGGCTTGTTTCCAGGGGGGCCTCTGGCACAGGTGCGGCACACTGATTCATCACCCTTATTCTTCCCCCAGATTCCATTAGTACAACACGGGTGTTCCAGGCTATTAATGGAATGGACAATGGGTTGTTTTCAGCTGGGTCGCCGGCCCACCCGCAACCTGCTGGTTCATCTTTCTCATCAATCCTGCTGGTTTCCTTCAGAGTGGTGTGGCCTTTTAGGGCTCAAACAACCGGAACCCTTCTACCTCCACCCTTCATCTCCCAGTCGATGGATGGTTCATCAGGCAGAAATGGGGTGTCGGACGGCGCAGAAAGGCATGAGGATTCAGGATTTACGGCTAGTGGGATCACAGCTTCTTCGCAGCCTGGTGAGTACTACTCTTATGTCGTGTCCATTCCTCCCTATGTTAATGTCTCCAGGAGTATTGTGTAGTCAGGGGGTGGGCACCACTGGCTTAGGACAGGAAGTTGAGGGTCGGTCAGGTATGGTCAGTAATGGGGTCATAGAGGTTTTATAAAATGTCAGGGAATTGCTAATTTGTTTAGAAGAGGTAGTGCAAACCCTGCTCATCGTGCTGCATGTATTAGTCCTCAAATTAGTTGTCAGAGCGGGATTGGGGGCTAAGGCTCGATATCTGTGCAGACTGAAAAGAAGGAAGATAGGATTCATCTTCATGATAGGGCGCACGGGGAGGTATACACTTGTTTTGAAGGTCCCCTTGGTGCACATGTAAAAAAAGAAGACAGAGAGAAAATTTGGAAAGATGAGTTATGTTTAAATTTTTTCTCTGTGTTCAAAACATTCAATTTAGATAAAAGTAAATAGAACAATAGTAAAAAAAAAGAAGAGGAAGAAAAGCGTAGATGGCGCTTGATTCCTCAGACTTTCACTAACTGGCTTCAGGCATTTGCGATTTTGGCCAGCGTCATAGAGGGAAATGCACCTGAGAACTGCTCACCCCTATTCCGCTATATGGATTCTATTGGAGAGGTTTAGTGGGTCTACGGAGGGGAATTTAACCGCAATGCTCCCCTATCTAACAAGATTTCCTGATCAAGAAAAGGCAAGGTTGTTGACAGCAGGTTTTGTAGAAGGTTTTAGGATTCCTGCCCCTTCATTTTAAATCCCATGTGTCCTTAAGAATTTAAAATCAGCATATTAGTATGCAGTAGTGGTCTCGGAGAAATTTGGGAAAGAAGTGGCTTTGGGACGTTTGTCAGTGCCATTTAACTAATCCCCTTTGTCAGACTTGATGATTTCCCCCTTTTAGATCGTGCCCCCCAAAAAGAGGCAAATAAGTTTCCGCTGATTCAACATCTTTCCTATCCCCGGGGTATGTCGGTTAATGGTGGTATTGATACAGAGCTTAGTTTGGTAGTCTATACATCGTTTTATGAGGCAGCACGTTGGGTTAGGTGTGGAAAAAGGGCACCAAGACTGACGTTGAGTCTGCGTTTCGGCTGCTGCCCGTTCATCCAAGTATTGTTAGGCTGTTGGGTTGCTTTTTTGTAAGGGGTATATTTTGTGAACAGATGTTTGCCTATGGGCTGTTCTTTATCCTGTTCATTTTTTCGAGTGGGTGGTCTGTGACGTTTCTGGTTTTGACTCTCATTCACTATTTAGATGATTTTTTATCGATACCGGTAATTCTCCCTGTTGTGAGAACATTCTTAGGGCTATAGAGTGGGTGGCAAGGTGATTCGGCGTCCCCTTACCACCGGGCAAAACTGAAGGTCCAACCACGTGCATTTGTGGATTGTTATTGATTCACAGAAATGGGAATTTCGGCTTCCGGAGGAAAATGTAGTGTCATTCAGGGCTGAAGTAGTCAGGGCTCAGCGGGTTAAAAAAATTTGTTGAGGGAAGTACAATCTCTGCTTGGTAGGCTTAATTTTGCATGTCACTTTATGCCTACGGGTAGGATTTTTTGTCAGGGTTTGGCTAGTTCTACCGCTGGTGTGCAAGCTCCTCACCATTACGTTCGGCTGTCCGAAGAGCACAAAGCTGACTTGGCAGTTTGGGGAAGTTTTCTGGAACATTAAAATGGTCGATCATTGTTAATGGATGAGGTGGTGGATAACTTTGAGCTCGATCTGTATACTGATGCAGCTGGCAGTTCTGGTTTTGGAGCCTATTTTAAGCGGTAGTGGTGTGCAAGCAAGTGGCCAGAAGAAAGGGTCAGGGTTGGATTAGAAAAATATTGCATTGCTTGATATTTTCCCTATACTGGTGGCAGTGACTCTGTGGAAAAAGGGGCTTCAGAACAAGGGAGTTCGCTTCAACTGTGATAGCATGGGATAGTGTTGGCAATTAATAGTATCACGCCGTTTTCACCTCTAGTGATCTCAGGAGATAAGATCTCAGCACTGAGATCTGCATCTGTGCATGCGCAGCTCCCGGCAGCCATTTTCCCGGAGTCCATCGCATAGGAAACCATGTAAGTGTGGCGGCTGAGCTTTCACAAAATGTCGGCAGAGCCCCCGCAGGACCGAACACCCGCAGCGGAGCACCGCACATCCGAACATTCCCTCATCCCAGCCTGTGGCCTGCAGCAACGCTCCACTCTTGCCTCCTCCAGCAGCGACCCTGGGACCATGCTCCACCACGGCCTGTAAGGTATATCCGCATTATAAGACGCACCCCCATTTTCCCCCAAAATTTTGGGGAAAAAAGTGCGTCTTATAATCCGAAAAATACTGTAAGTAAAGCAGCTTACATTGTAAGTACTGTATGACCTGTAGCGGTACACGACCACTTATCAGATACTTGTGTGCTCATAAGCGGTCATTTAATATTCTGTTTATGCAAGCCCACCATGCTTCCAGTGAAAGATCATTCAGTATGCATAGGTTGACATTCTTCTCAACAGCACATGTTCTATATGTACAGGACAATGAGCTGCAGAGAGCAATGATTTTTCAGCAAGTTTAAAGATCACTGCATTCAACATATGATAGGTGCAGGCACCCTATTTACTATTTGTTTGTGGGATTAATGGAAAACTAATGTTCCTAGGAACACTTGTCCCCCAATAATCGGCAGTTTAAGTCCACCTTTAGGCTACTTTCACATTTGACAGAGAATTCCACTTGTCTTTTCTGTCATAGGAACACACATGTGGAACTGTTGTGAAAAACAGATTTGTTGAATAACAAAGCAAAGGGGTCTCATTGGGGTCAGTCTGGGTTTCATTAAATGTTTTTTTTAGAATGGAGGAAAAATATTTTTTCTAATTTCTAATAATAGACATGTAACGGAACCCAAGAGAAGGAAGAATTATTAAATTAGTGGCCAACTAGAGGGCGCGCTCAACACAAGTGTGAGGAGTGAGGCCGCGCCCACTGGTTGGGAATATGTATAACTCATACATACTCTCTCTTCCCGGATATGAGTGACTGTATTACACACACACGTACACACTCACACGAGGGAGAGTCAAAGTTCTGCACTCGTTATATTAAACCTTCCCTTGGATGCACTAGCATATTAGTGCTTTCTGTGTAGGAGTGGTGGAGCTGATGGTTGGCTCCCTGACACTCTAAAAGTATTTGATGTTTATGTATGCTATAAAAGGGTAATGCTCAATGGGGCTGCATTTAGCTTCGACAGGGTTAATCGTGATGGCCGACCCAGTTCGGCAAGGGGGAGCTGAGAGCTTGTGTCAAATACAGGAAGTGACAGTTAGTAAGTGGTGAGCAGTGACAAGAGACAGGCTCAGGACAGGTGCTACTAGGGACAGCATGAGCACAGAACCTCGGGGCAGCTAATTGCCAGAGAACCCCTTCGTACAAGTCCACTTTTGTCGGCCTGGGAACCTTGAGATAGACGTCAGGGCTGGAGGCACACTCCTTCTCTTGAGCTGCAGGAGATCTTTGACTCAAACTCTAAGGGTACCGTCACACATTGAAATTTTCATCGCTGCGACGGCACGATTCGTGACGTCGCAGCGTCGTATAATCATCGCTCCAGCGTCGTAGACTGCGGTCACACGTTGCAATCACGGCGCTGGAGCGATGCCGAAGTCCCCGGGTAACCAGGGTAAACATCGGGTTACTAAGCGCGGCCCTGCGCTTAGTTACCCGATGTTTACCCTGGTTACAAGCGAAGACATCGCTGGATCGCTGTCACACACAACGATCCAGCGATGTCAGCGGGTGATCAAGCGACGAAAGAAAGTTCCAAACGATCTGCTACGACGTACGATTCTCAGCAGGGTGTCTGATCGCAGTAGCGTGTCAGACACAGCGATATCGTAACGATATCGCTAGAACGTCACGAATCGTAACGTCGTAGCGATGGAAATTTCAATGTGTGACGGTACCCTAAGAGGCAGAGTGAGATGAAATCCAGATCTACTACTAGAAAAGAAGATTCCCGAGATCTAGAGAAGATAGTAAAAGGAATGTTCTACCTATACTGAGAACCAGGGCTGAAGTTGTGTCTGTTACCTGTGAACCTGTTGGGCCTTACCCTATATGCCTGCCTGTAAATACTGCCAATCACCAAGTAAAAGTTTGGTTGTTTTTATGAACCTCGTGTCTCCTGGACTGATTGCTGTCTTGGTTAATGAAGAGGGATTCTGGAGTCAGAAGAGACCTGCGGCCCTGTAGTAAGTGTGATGCACCTCTCACGCAGCAGCACACTGGGACAGGGGCATGAGTTGTTTGTAGGATGCCAAAGAGAGTGGGGACTGAAACACGCCCATGACTACTTTGCTAGGGTATCTTACATCTGTACAAGGTCGCTGTCTCTACAGTCACTGCTGTGCTGGTTTTAACATATAACGTCAGTTCATTTCTGACTGTGAAACAAGAAACAATGGCTGCCCCACTTGTGATTTGCACAAGTTATTTCTTTGTGGTCTGAGAAGTGTCAGGTGAGGATATTTACTGAAGACTTCATACACAGTATGGAGTAAGTGTGTATGAATCAACATACAAGTTCAAGGAAGGTTGCAGTAGTGTCATTAAGGAGTCGGATGCCTTAATGACTGAGAACTGATGAAAACATTGAGCATGCACGGGAACTAATTCTTTTGGAGAAACGAGTAACAGTGGATCATATCCCTTGAAAGAAGCCCTACAAGGAAGAAGAGTCTAAAAAACACTGCCATACTTGTAAGTCATGTCTGGTACTGTAACCCCATTGTAGTCTCATTCCTTTAAAGGGGCTCACGGCAATAGAAAAAAAGAAAGAAAATGTCATTATAAATAGATTCCTAAATAATATTAATCAGAACATCCCAATCCTTTTCTCCAGGTAAGTAATCACTATCGAAATAAAATGATTGTTGTCTTGTTACAGTGACAAAGATCTGCCCTACAATGTTAGGATCGGTGCCTATAAGCATGTGCAGTAGAAAGCTCTACCCCCTCCCATCATGTGTAATATTGGCAATAACAGGGGGCTCAGGTAAGAAGAGATTGATCACGTTGCTGTCCACCACATCCTTCTGATGCAGTACTGCAGATACCAAGGGGCTCTGGTAAGAAGAGGCTGTTCACACTATTGTCCACCCTATATATTTGGCCCAATAGTGAAGATGCCTGGGTGGCTGAGGTAAGAAGAGACTGCTCACTCAGCAGCCCACCTTGTATATCTGATTAATACTGGAGCTACCAAGAGGCTTAAGGAAAGAAGCTGCTCACACAGCTGTCTATCTGATCTAATACTGGAGACGTCATGGGGGCTTAGATAAGAAGAGACCACTCCACCTTTTCTATTCCTATAGAATCCACTTTAAGCGGCACATGGTCACAGAGCAGACCCCACTGAGTATTCCCATCTAATAAGGTTAGAAAAGCAGCTTTGATAAAGAGAGGCTCAGATTCTGTAGGACTCAGCAGCACAATATAATACTATATTTATGTAGTCGTGTAAACACCAGCAGCTTTTATTGTTCTGGTACTTGCAGACGGAAATGATCCTCCCTCACCTCAATTACAATCACACAGAACATTTTCCTGTTTTCTTCATGCAGGATGATTGTTCATGCTGATTTTGGCTAATCTAGGTTCCAGAACAGGGAGAAAACTCAAGAGAAAGCATATGTTGATTAACTTAAATTTTTATATATTTCTTACTACCATAAAAGAAGACAATAACATGATTTAATAAATATCACAGTAGATGAACTACTAAAATACTTGTGGGTGCTCTAGTAAATGTAAAAAATGTGTTTCATGTTGTTTATATAAACTGTCATGATCCAGGCCGGGGTTTGTTTCTTGCTATTCTCTCCCCGGTCTGGTCATGTGGGGGTTAACCTTCTTTGCCTCATTTTGGGATCTGTTTTGCTATTTCAGTCCATGGCTGTCTGCAGCAGCGTCAGCTATAGTCCTTGCCCCCGGCTTGAGCGACTGACCCAGTTACACCCTGATTTGTCCTCTGCCTGTTTACTCTGTTGCTCTACCTTCCCATTTCTGCTTCCCCACAGAAACTTGCTGTGTGCTCCCCATGCTGCGACCTTGGTATCTGACCCGGCTTGCCCTCTGGCATCTCCGCTCCTAACTGGCTCCGACTTCTTTGGCTTGTATCTGACCACATGTATTGCTGTTTCTCCTGGTACTGCATTTCCCATCCGTTCCTGACCCGGCTTGTCTGACCTCTCTCTCGGCACCTAGCGCCCCCTGCGCTGCCGCACTGAAGTTTTACACCATGAGTGCTACCTATCTTCCCTATCCAGCACCCCCTGGAATAGGACGCACGACACTGCGATGCGGCAGCATTACATAAACATTGCAAGAACCCCCCCATTGTGAGTATCACTTTGTCCTCACAGTGATCAATAGTATATACCGTGTATATAGATTTTTTTTTACTCTATCCTGCATTGTCTCCTCTTTTTCTCCTTCCAGTTTTAATGTACTTCTTCTCCAGCCCTATTCTCTTCTTCTGTCCCTACCTACTCCTTGTTCGCTTTCTTAAACGGAATCTATCAGTAGGATCAACCCTCCTAAACCATCTTATGGGAAAGTATAACACAGAAAGATGAATAAATGATGCAATATAATGTCTTATTTTAGAGAACAACATTTTCTAAATATGTCTAGACATAAATCGCCCCAAGAGATTGCCTCCAGAGCTTATTTTCAATGAAAGGGGACGTTACCAGTGTGAGACATGTAATGACTGAGAGTCTTCTCTCCTGATTTACATGTCTCACACTGGTAACTCCCCCTTTCATTTACAATAATCGCTGGGGCAGATTCTCAGGACATCCGTGTCAGGGCCATCAAAACTCATTTACATATTAAGAAAAAATTGATTTCTCTGGAATAAAATATCAGATACTGTACATTTATGGCTGTGCCTATAGAGATAGTTGTCCATCACAAGCAAAACTGCCTACTGGTCTCCTGAGCATAGAAAAAGCATAGACTTTAATAAACACAACTATATATCAATTTGCTTAGCTCTTTTCTACAGCAAGCAGCTCAGTAAGTGATACAATACTGGAACTAAGGTCTCTGTCTCTATATTACGTTGCTCTCAAACAAAATAGCAAACAGTGACAGATTATCTTTAAAGGGGTTATCCAGGAATATTTTTTTTTTGCTATGGGACTAAAAACCCACAGGCAGTTCACTGCTAACAGGGACAGCAACCTTCCTGTTCTGCCTGGCGCTGGCTCGGAACAGTCACTTCTCCACAATAACAGGGCAGCTCTTCTACTGGGCTGCTCTGTCGATGGGGCGTGACTGCCAACATCATCCTGAGTGACAGCCAACTCCCTGCAGATAGGCAGCGGGTAGTCGGTTGTCAATCAGCATGACGTCAGCAGTCACGCACCATCAACAAATCAGAGCCGAAGGGAAAACAACACTCTGTCGACATGAAGTCACCGAGAGTGACAGAATCATCGGTAGGAGTGGTCAATGACCTCTCTGTGTAGCACAAGATCAACAACTACCTGTCTGGTAGTTTTTCGGTCTGTAGTAATTAAAAAAAAAAATAGCCCAGATTAACTCCTTTAAAGGTTTAAATCTAACATGCTCATCATTTCTTTTCACCAACATCTGCAAAATAGGAAAGTCACAACTGAGGAATACACATTCGATGGTTAGTTGATCTCACTGAAATTGACAGGTACAAACGACATTCATCTTTTGTGTATGGCCACCTTTAGTCTGTATATTGTTTATATAGCCACTTTGATAAAAGTTTATATTCATATTAAACACATCAACACATAAAAAGATCACATTCATATTGAAAAAAAAATCAACCACGGTAAGGAACATCAGAACCCCTCTGCACTTTCCACCAAATTCTGATATTCTCGTGTCAATAAATAAAATTAGTAATGTTTTAATTATAGTAGATACTAATAGTAATCCAAGTGTAGGGACATAGGTATGAGATGTAACCCTAGAGGCAGGAAGGAAACACGGGGATCTGTACAGAATCACAATCACTCACAGGCAAACATTCCAAAACAGCAGAACAGGTCAAGTGTCTAGGAACATTCTGAGCAAGTGTGGATGCAGCCACCAAAGCCGCTGGGACTACATGGCAATCCTCCGCTGTCTCAGGTTTACACTGATGAAACTACTGACAAAAAAAAAAGATGCATCTCTTCCCCATACAACAGTCGGAATGATTTTGTGTCCAAGGTTATATTTTTATTGTAAGACTGTCATTGCCAATGAAGTTGGGAAACAGTACAGTATAAACCAGTGTCTGTGCATTACGGAGCTGAAACCTTAGGCCACGTTCACACTTTGCGGCTTGGTCTGCGGGTTAATCCCGCAGCGGAATTGATAAATCTGCAGGGCAAAACCGCTGCGGTTATCCCTGCAGATTTATCGCGGTTTGTTCCGCGGTTTCCGCTGCGGGTTTCCGCCTATACTATTGATGCTGCATATGCAGCAATATGCAGCATCAATAGTAATGTAAAAAAATAATAAAAATTGGTTATACTCACCCTCTGACGTCGCGATCTCCCCGGCGCTGCACGCGGCTGTGCCGACAAGGACCTTCGTGATGTCACGGTCATGTGACCGCGGCGTCATCACGGTCATGTGACCGCGACGTCACCACAGGTCCTGCTCGCACAGCAACTGAGACCGGACGCCGCGGGCAGCGCTGAGAGGTGAGTATAGCATCATTTTTTATTTTAATTCTTTTTTTTACACCAAAATATGGTTCCCAGGGCCTGGAGGAGAGTCTCCTCTCCTCCACCCCGGGTACCATCGGCACATTATCCGCTTAACTTCCCGCAACGTGGGCACAGCCCCGTGCGGAAAGTGAGTGGATCAATGCATTTCTATGGGTGCAGAATCGCTGCGATTCTGCACCAAGAAGTGACATGCTCCTTCTTTTTTTCCGCAGAAAAGCCACGCGCCTTTTCCCGCGGAAATCCGCAGCGTGGGCACAGCGGGTTTTGTTTTTCATAGGGTAACATTGTACTGTACCCTGCATGGAAAACTGCTGCGGATCCGCAGTGTCAAATCCGCTGCGGATCCGCGGCAAAACCCGCAAAGTGTGAACATAGCCTTAAAGTGGCTGCATCGTGAAGATCATCACAAAGCGGGGATCACAGATGTGTACCTCAGTCTATGAGCTGAAATAGCAGCACTGTATGAGCTGCTCATGTTCTGCAGAGCTCATGTTGTTTCTGTACTACATGGACATCCATTCAACTAAATAGCCAATATGTAATACTATATCCTAGCCGTCCGTGGTTCCCTGGAAAAAATAAGGTGCTTGTCTGGGGTACAGGGAGTGGGACCTGTGACTGTCTTTCCCCACCCACTTAAGGTCAGGACTTTGACTAGGCCACTCCAAAGTCTTAATTTGTTTTTTCTCAAGCGGTGGGTGGACTTGCTGGTTTGTTTTAGATTATCCTGCTGCATAAGCCTAGTGCGCTTGAGGTCACAAACAGATGGCCGTACATGTCCTTCAGGATTTTTGGTAGACAGCAGAATTCATGGTTGCATTTATCACAGCAAGTTTTCCAGTTCCTGAAGCAGCAAAACAGCCCCAGACCATCACACTACCTCCACCATATTTTACTATTGGCATGATGTTTGTTTTCTGAAATGCTGTTACTTCTACGCCAGATGTAATGGGACATACACCTTCCAAAAAGTTCAACTTTTTTCTCGTCAGTCCACAGAGTATTCCCCCAAAAGTCTTGGGGATCATCAAGAAGTTTTCTGGCAAAACTGAGACAAGTCTTTATGTTCTTATTGCTCAGCAGTGGTTTTCATCTTGGAACTCTGCCATGCAGGCCATTTTTACCCAGTCTCTTTCTTTTGGTGGAGTCATGAAAAGTGACCTTATCTAAGGCAAGTGGGGTCTGCAATTCTTTGGATATTGTTAAGGGGTCTTTTGTGACCTCTTGGATGAGTGATCACTGTGCTGTTGGGGTAATTTTGGCGGGCAACTCCTGGGAAGGCGCGCCACTATTCCATGTTTTCATCATTTGTGAATAATGGCTCTCACTGTGGTTTGCTCAAGTTCCAAAGCTTACAAAATGCCTTTATAACCTTTTCCAGACCCATAGATCTCAATTAGTTTCCCACTTGTTCCAGAATTTCGTTGAATCACAGCATGATGTATAGCTTTAGGGGACCTTTTGGTCTACTTCACTTTGTCAGGCAGGTCCTATTTAAGTGATTCCTTGATTGAGAACAGGTGTGACAGTAATCAGGCCTGGGTGTGGCTAGGGAATTTTAACTCCGCTTCCCAAAGAGATGATAAACCACAGTGAATTTATGTTTTAAAGGGGGAAATCACTTTTCCACACAGTGCCCTGTAGGTTTGGATTTCTTTTTTCCTTAATAATAAAGACTTTCATTTAGAAACTTCATTTAGTTTTTACTTGTGTTATCTTTGCCTAATATTTAAATTTGGTGATCTAAAACATTTAAAGATGACAAACATGCTAAAGAATAGGAAATCAGGAAGGGGCAAACACTTTTTCACACAACTGTATGTGTAAATATTTATAGTTGCCAGCTTGGGTAGAAATATATATACAGCTCTGGCAAAACTTAAGACACCACGGCAAAATATTCAGTTTGTCTGTTTTTTCTCTTTATAGGTACATTTTGAGTAAAATGTAAATTGTTCTTTTATTCTATAAACTTCTGACAACATGTCTCCGAATTTCTAAGCAATCATTTTTGTATTTTTTTTTCTGACAAAGAAAAATGGTCAAAATTAAAAAAGGGCTTTCAGGCCTCAAATAATGCACAGAAAACAAGTTCATTATCATTTAGAAACAACAATACTAATGTTTTAACTCATGAAGGGTTCAGAAATCAATATTTTGTGGAATAACCATGATTTTTAATCACAGCTTTCATGCATCTTGGCATGCTTTCCACCAGTCTTTCACACTGCTCCTGGCACAAAAATCTAAGCAGTTCTTTGTTTGATGGCTTGTGACTATCCATTATCCTCTTGATTACATTCCAGAGGTTTCCAATGGGGTTCAGGTCTGGAGATTGGGCTGCCCACGACAGGGTTTTGATATGGTGGTCTCTTAATTTTTGCCAGAACTGTATATATGTAGTAGACTGTAGACTTGTGTGAAATAAATATCCTTTATTGATTCACTGTTTTGTGTCAGTTAGTATATAGTATAAGGAACAGATAACATTAAGGCATCTCTAAGTTGCATATTAATTTTTGATAGTCAAAGCTGATGTTAATATCGGACCTCTACACCCTTAACATTTTGGTGGTATTTCCCCCTATCTCAGGGCCCTTCCCCAGCTTATGATTGACAGTGCTTGCTCTGGGAGGCAAGCACTATCTGAATGCTGCCTGCGTGTGTGCGCATGCGCAATGGTAGTGCTTAGCCACGCGCACACAGTGACCGGACCCGTTCTAATACCTGTCTCCTTTCTTCTGACCGCTCGCTGCACTTCAAGGTGTATCAGTGTAGCAGGCAGCATCAGAAGGAAGGAGGGGTACACATGGGGCCGATGCCTGCACACATGCCGGCAGCATTCAGACAGTGCTTGCTCTGGGAATCAAGCACTGTCAATAAGAATCGAGGAAGGGCCCCAATATGCAAGGCATAATGGTTCCCCCGAACTCTTGGTCACACCAAGGGCGCACTGAAGCTTCCTCATTTGCGTATGAATTAAAAGTGATTTTTTTCAGGAACTGTACCAGTAACAGGCATAGTGTCAGCATGGTTGTTGTAGATGCCAACACTGTGTAGTCAATTTAAAATGCATTTTCCCAGTGCACTCAATGTGAGAATTCACATAGAGAATGAATGCAGACTTGTAGATTTAGAGTGGACAACCCCTTCAAGTCAGCTTTAGGCAGATGAATGTAGCAGAATCGATGGACCAGGGGAATAAACGATTTCCTAATATATGTGACAGTGCTACTCTGTTGCATTCTATAGTACAGAGCATGGAGAATCTCTCTCCCTCAAAACACATTGTATGGTTTGAGGATTTGGAGCTGACTGGAGCACAGCAATCTCTACCATGACGACACAAACGGAGAAATCCCAAACCTAACCTGAAATAGGATTCTGAGAACCCGGGAGACTTAAATCCATAGTAACATCTCGGCACTCACTTTTGAGTAGTCTATAGATTTACATAAAAGGCAATTGTTGTCATACAGATGGTTAACAGATTAGATAGATGCTGGATTATTAACTATTCTGGATTATCAGAAGGTCAACAAGATACAGTCAGAACAACCTGTGCTGCCATTACTCTGGTTTTTAACCAAAGCAGAGATAAATAATTATCTTTGTGCACTCTTCTAAAATTCTACATTATCTTTCTGTTCTGTGCAGAAAACTCTCAGAATTTCTGGACTCATACAAGACGCTATATACGCATTTTTGCGACTGCGTGTTTCCTACCAAGAGGTGCAGAAATTTCTGCACCAAATACTTAATGTGTGCACACACTCTTACAAGAGGAAACACGCAAAGTAAATAAACGAATAACAAGATTTGCACTTTAAACGTCCTTCATGTTCCACAGATTCTAGAACAGGAGACAGAGGAGACCTAGCGAAACATAACTGTGTTATGACTAGAGGGCAGGAAAACAATTCACAAACACATGCCAGGCCTAGCAGTGAAGATGGGAGAAGTTATTGGGACAGTGACCTTTCTGTAGGAACAAGAACGAGTCTCATGTGGCCTTTTTATCTAGAGCTTGTGCTGACAGATTGGCTGGCGGTGCGGCCTTCCCACAAACCTTCCCTTTATTGGAACACTCTGCACCAAATGTCATTGTGATAAATAATCACAGTCAATATGTTACTTCAAGACAGCAACGTCTAACTTTATCTTATGTGTTCCAAGTGTTCACTGCCAGACAGTCATAAGAAAGCAAAACAAGTAAAACTAACAGACCACGCAATAAGTGTCAGGCATGTGTGAATGATTTACTTTAGTAGAATGGGTTACACTGTATGTTTTTTACAATTTCACATATTCCGGCCTATTCTACCGATAGGTCGTCAATATTATAAGCCCGGACAAATCATTTTGGAGCATATATATATATAGGAGATTAAACAGACCCTGCCAGCAGACAAGCTCACTGGTGTACTTTGCTGTTAACTCATTCAGCTAACTGCTATGTGCTGTGATACGCAGAGGCAGTACACGCTAAACAGTCCAATATTTTATATGAAACTCTATTAGATAAATGCTTAACAGACATAAATACATTCATTTAAAAACAACCGCCCATCAAAGTTTTTATCCCCTTAACATATAGCACTGTGTACTTATAATTGCTCATTTTGCCTTTCTTCCCAGCTAATTGTTCTCATTTCTATGCTCTATGTAGAAACAGGAAGTCTCTTTTTTTTCATTTATCATCCACCTCTTTAATTCACTCCTGAACCAGCTGCTCCCTCCTCCACCTGTCAGGAACGTTTGTAGTGTCATAAAGGGAAAATTGACCTCTTGTTTCTTCATAGAGCTTAGAAAGATTAAGCTGGTTTGTTTGTATTTTCATGATGTCATAGACCTAATGGAAAATGTAAGAATTAACTGGGTAGAAAGGCAAAATGAGCAATTGTAAGTACACAAGGCAGTATAATATTTTGATTGAAATATACACTGCTCAAGAAATAAGGGAACACTTAAACAACACAATGTAACTCCAAGACAATCACACTTCTGTGAAATAAACCCGTCCAGTTATGAAGCAACAGGTGAAAATGACAGGCAATTAGCAAGACAACCCCAATAAAGGAGTGGTTCTGCAGGGGGTGACAACAGACCATTTCTCTGTTCTCATCATTTTTTGGCTGTTGTTTTGGTCACTTTTGCATTTTGTCATTGCTCTCACCCCTATCCCTGCAAAATGACCTCCAGCAGTCTACTAACATCCATGTGTCTTCTCAAACTGTCAGAAACAGACTCTTTGAGGGCCCGACGTCCATAAGTGGGTGTTGCGCTTACAGCCCAACACCATGCAGGGCAATTGGTATTTGCCAGAGAACACCAAGATTGGCAGATTCGATATTGGCATCCTGTGCAGTTCACGGAGGAGAGCAGGTTCACACTGTGCACATGTGATAGACGTGGCAGAGTCTGGAAATGCCATGGAGAACGGTCTGCTGCCTGCAACATCCTCCAGCATGACCAGTTTTGGCAGTGGGTCAGTAATGATGTGGGGAGACAATTCTTTGGAGAGCCGCATAGACCTCCATATGCTAGCCAGAGGTATCCCGACTGCCGATACTGGGATGAGATTCTCAGACCCATTGTGTGACCATATGCAGGTGCAGTGGGCCCTGGATTCCTTCTGATACATAACACGCTAGGCCTCATGTGGCTGAAGTGTGTCAGCAGTTCCCGCATGATGAAGGCATTAATACTATAGACTGGCCTGCCCGTTCCCCAGGCATGAATCCAATCGTGCACATCTGGGATATTATTTCTCACTAGATGGTGACCCGATTCTAACGCATCGGGTATTCTAGAATATGCATGCCCACATAGTATATTGCACAGCCCACGTAGTATATTGCACAGCCCACGTAGTATATTGCCCAGCCACGCAGTATATTGCCCAGTGACGTAGTATATTGCCCAGCCACGTAGTATATTGCCCAGCCACGTAGTATATTGCCCAGCCACGTAGTTGGTAGTATATTGGTCAGCCACATAGTATATTGCCCAGCCACGTAGTATATTGCATATTGGTCAGCCACGTAGTATATTGCCCAGCCACGCAGTATATTGCCCAGTGACGTAAAATAAAAAATAAACATATACTTACCTTCCAAAGTGCCGTTGAAGTCCTGGCGCCTGTGTACGATGCACGCGGCAGCTTCTGGTCCCAGGGTTGGTATGAGCGTAGGACCTGTGATGACATCGCGGTCACATGACCGTGACGTCATGGCAGGTCCTTCTTGCGCAGGCACGCAGGACCTGTGATGAAGTCGCGGTCACATGACCGTGACGTCATGGCAGGTCCTTCTCGCATAGCATCCTTGGCACCGGAACCTGCCGCTTGCATTGCCGAGGACACCGCGCCACGTCGGAGTGTGAGAATAACCTTTTTTTTATTATTATTATTTGTAACAGATCTTTTTACAATTGATGCTGCATAGGCAGCATCAATAGTAAAAAGTTGGTCACACAGGGTTAATAGCTGCGTTAATGGAGTGCGTTACACCGCAGTCCATTAACGCTGGCATTAACCCTGTGTGAGCGCTGACTGCAGGGGAGTATGGAGCGGGCACTGACTGCGGGGAGGAAGGAGCAGCCATGTTGCCGCCGGACTGTGCCCGTCACTGATTGGTCGTGGGCGTTTTGCCACGACCAATCAGCGACTTGGATTTCCATGAAAGACAGAGGCCGCGACTAATGAATATCCGTGACAGAAAGACAGACATACAGACGGAAGTGAACCTTAGACAATTATATAGTAGATTCCATCCACCAATGCCACATTGCACCACAGATTGTCCAGGAGTTGACTAATGATTTAATCCAGGTATGGGAGGAGATCCCTCAGGAGAACATATACTGCCTCATTAGGAGCACGCCCAGGCATTGGAGGTTTTACAGGCATGTGGAGGCCACATATACTACTGAGCGTCATTTCCTTGTCTTGAGCCATTTCCACTGAAGTTGGATGAGCCTGTAATTTGATTTTCCACTATGATTTTGAGTATCCTTCAAAATCCAGACCTCCATGGGATATTCATTTTGATTTACATTGATCATTTTTATGTCTTATTGTTATCAACACATTTCACTATGTATTGAATAAAGATTTGCAACTGGAATATTTCATTCAGTGATATCTGGCATGTGGTATTTTAGTGTTCCCTTTATTTCATCAGTGTATTAAGAGGATGAAAACATTGATGGGAGTGTTTTTTTAAGTAATAAAATGCCCCCAAATGTGTCCCTAATCCTATAAAGATATGTTCATAGATGGTGTTTTCAATATTGTTTATTACCTTTGTTCTAAATTTGAGGAAAATAATTACTTATTTGAAAAATGAAAATCTAAAAAATGCCTAAATTGCAATGTGTGAACTTACTCTTATAACGTGCTTTTTTTTTTAAACATACATAAACATTTTATTAAACATTTCCAGAATACAATTACCATTCATTCAGTTTGCCTGACTGCTGAACCTGGCGGAGAAGAACCTGGATGCATTGTGGCACCCGCTTTGTATACAAATATTAATTCCTTTGTTGCAATCAAAGTTAAGCAGAGCCACACAACCCAAAGCTGGAGCCTCCAACAGAAGACCAATTGACTATTTGTTATGGCAACCGCTCAACTATTCAATGACTGCTATAGCAACCAGCTAGTTTGTCATTAATATGCAGCTTCTTATTTTATGCTAATACGATTATTGTGTGCAGGACAGCAGATACATAAGAGGCAGAAGAAATACTATAGGACGAACAGCCACTGCAGCTGTAGAACACTGTCCCCACTTGCTGCGGTTTTACATGCTTTTGGAAAAATCTGAGGGCTGTGTGCTTGATGCAGTGTGTGCACACTGCCCGATGGGTAGAGGCGTTTACAGTTTCATAATATTGATCACCTACAGGTGCTTCTCACAAAATTAGAATATCATCAAAAAGTTAATTTATTTTAGTTCTTCAATACAAAAAATGAAACTCATATTATATAGAGTCATTACAAACGGAGTGATCTATTTCAAGTGTTTATTTCCGTTTCTGTATACGATTATGGCTTACAGCCAATGAAAACCCAAAAGTCATTATCTCAGTAAATTAGAATAATTAACAAAAAAAACCTGCAAAAGCTTCATAAGCCTTTAAAAAGGTCCCTTAGTCTGTTTCAGTAGTCTCCACAATCATGGGGAAGACTGCTGACGTGACAGATGTCCAGAAGGCAGTCATTGACACACTCCACAGGGAGGGTAAATCACAAAAGGTCATTGCTAAAGAAGCTGGCTGTTCACAGAGTGCTGTATCCAAGCATATTGATGGAAAGTTGAGTAGAAGGAAAAAGTGTGGTAGAAAAAGGTGCACAAACAACCGTGATAACCACAGCCTTGAAAGGATTGTTAAGAAAAGGCCATTCAAAAATTTGGGGGAGATACACAAGGAGTGGACTGCTGCAGGACTCATAGCTTCAAGAGCCACCACACACAGACGTATCCAGGACATGGGCTACAAGTCACATTCCTTGTGTCAAGCCACTTGTGACCAATAGACAACACCAGAAGCGTCTTATCTGGGCCAAGGAGAAAAAGAACGGGACTGTTGCTCAGTGGTCCAAGGTGTTGTTTTCAGATTAAAGTAAATTTTGCATTTCATTTGGAAATCAAGGTCCCAGAGTCTGGAGGAGGAGTGGAGAGACACAATCCAAGCTGCTTGAGGTCTAGTGTGAAGTTTCCACAATCAGTGATGGTTTGGGGAGCCATGTCATCTGCTGGTGTAGGTCCACTTTGTTTTATCAAGACCAAAGTCAGTGCAGCCGTCTACCAGGAAATTTTAGAGCACTTCATGCTTCCCTCTGCCGACAAGCTTTTTGGAGATGGAAATTTCATTCTCCAGCAGGACTTGGCACCTGGTCACACTGCCAAAAGTACCAATACCTGGTTTCAAAACAACAGTATCACTGTGCTTGATTGGCCAGCAAACTCGTCTGACCTTAACCCCATAGAGAATCTATGGGGTACTGTCAAGAGGAAGATGAGAGACACCAGACCCAACAATGCAGACAAGCTGAAGGCTGCTATCAAAGCAACCTGGGCTTCCATAACAGCTCAGCAGAGCCACAGGGTGACTGTCTCCATGCCACGCCGCAATGATGCAGTAATTGATGCAAAAGGAGCCCCGATCAAGTATTGAGAGCATTTACTGAACATACATTTCAGTAGGCCAACATTTCGGGTTTTAAAATAACTTTTCAAGCTGGTGTTATAAAGTATTCTAATTTACTTAGGTAATGACTTGTGTGTTTTCATTGGCTGTAAGCCATAATCATCAGTAACAGAAATAAACACTTGAAATAGATCACTCTGTTTGTAATGACTCTATATATGAGATTCACATTTTGTATTGAAGAACTTAAATAAATTAACTTTTTGATCGTATTCTAATTTTTGGAGAAGCAACTGCATATATACACACGATCTGACCATCAGGTCTTTGTAAGGCTCTCACAAGCGCTGACTTGTAAATCTCAAGTCGCATGCACTGCGCGCTGTGAGGATTCTCCAGTGCAGGTGCATGACCACAAGTATTCGATTTGCATACATGCGGTCACGTGCCGACTAGTCATGTGCAGCCTTGCTAAATGCAAGTGTATTGAGCGAGGTTGGACATGTCTAGTCAGAATGTGGCTGGAAGTATGCAAATCGCATACTTGCAGTTACTTCACCGCCACCCCCTGCGCCAGAGAATTCTCAAAGCAAGCAGCATGTGCGATGTGACGATTCACATTCATATGTCTTCAGAATTGTAGCCTAAGGCCAGGCAACCCTTTCAAGGGGTTTTCTAAACATTGCTGTTCAAGTGAGCACAGGAGTGTGGGAGGGTGGGGGTCTCCTGAAGGTTGCCAGTACAGACCCAAACTGTGAGCTATCCAAAGCTGCTAGATGAGGAAGCTTTGCCCTTGCAGAATTGGAGGAGCGCAGTGGCTCTGATTTGGACCGGATCCAGTGATTTGGCCAACTTCAGAGAGGCACTTTCAAGCTCTATAGCAAAGAGCTTGTAAGAGCTGCGCTTCTTGCCTGGGAGTCTGGCCATGACCAATAGAATGCAGAAATAGCTGGTAACCTAGGCAATGAGCAGTGAGCAATAACATTAAAAATCCCTCTGTTCTTGAAAAAAGAAAGGATTTTTTAAACAAGTCAATTACAAAGTTGATTGTTTTTTCAAGCATTTTGCAATTTAACCCATTTATGCTGCGGAGAAAACAGTTTTCAATCAGGAAAATCAGCTGACTTTTACAGTGATGTTCTTAGATGAAACAGCGGAAAGAGAAGACTCTACTTCTCTGCCTGAATGTCCATTCTCAGCATTTATGTTCTCAATCGGGTTGTAAGACACGATGTGTATATATGTAGACGTAAAGTGCACGGCAAAGTGTGTAGTGAGCTTCTTTATGCTGTAGGTGTCTTATAGCAGTAGAGCCCAGGAATTTGACAATAGTGGGGCTTGCAAAATATAAGTTGAATAAATCTCTAGCAAAATACTTGCAGTATGTTCTCCAGTACAAATGCTATACGTTTGTCGAATGGAAGTCAATGCCAGAACTAAGAAACTGCATGAACAGCTGCAGACATTTGAGCCCTATGTTTGGCGCGGTGTTACAAAAGGTCTCTTAGAAGATCACACAATTGCAAATTTTATGGTTAAAGGCTGTAAATGCCAACATGAGCTAAAAAAATATTGAATGTGAAGTGCAATGTTTCCAGCTTATAAAAAATGATTTTGCATAGGAAAAATGGTTTATATGGCAGTTAGCGTTCAACATTTCTGTCTTACGGCCATCTATACGATAGCCATACTCCTGCATTTACACATCTTGGAGATCTGAGACCCTCTGAGATGTTATCAGTTGTCATAACTGACCCCCTATAAGGTTCGGGCACGCAAGCGTATATTCTCTCATCCGATAGAATCGGACCGATTATTCTAATTAGAGTTTAATCATAGTGTGATCTGATTCTCTCGGATGAGGCGAAGAAAGGGAGGGAAAAAATGTCTTCTCTATTTCTGTGGAAAGCGGACTGCATGCTCCATAGAATAACATTGCTCCCAGTGCGATAAGATGTTTTGTCGGATAGCACTAGGACCAAGAATACATGAGCAATGTGCACAAGTCCTATCAGTAATTAATTAGGCACAACTTTATCATTAGTGATCCGATTGTAAGGTCGGGGTCACACTTGTGAGTTCAATGCGAGAAACTTGCGTGAGTCTCTCGCATCAAGTTCCGGCACTGCCGCCGGCACTCTGGACCGCAGCGTTCAGCTGCCTGTATTTCTATGCAGCCACATGCTCCGGTCCCGATGGCAGTGCCGGTATTGATGCATGAGTTTCTCGCATTGAACTCGCAAGTGTGACCCCGGCCTTAGGGTAATGTCTGCTGGCCTAGTTGGGACTATGTGGGTTTTGCACACACTTTGACAGTGCATTCTTTGACTCCTTGACCCAAATGTAACGTCAATGAAATTAACGTTGAACACAAGTGGTAATTCAGACATCCATATTTCACGTATATGTTCTATCCATGCCTTTCACTGATAGAACACGTATCCATTAGTGTTTATGTGGCTTTTCTCATGTTTGTGTTTTTTGTTGACGAAGACCCCACAAAATAAAAATGAAGACTGGTCTGTTTTTTGTTACAGATCAAAATTGCACACTCAAGTCTATGGGTCAGTAAAAATCTCAGAAAGCACCCTGATGACTTCCTAGTTACATCCATGCGCTGACCGTTTTTTAATAACTGTTTGATAGGAGATGCTCGAGAAACCTCCATCAGTATTTCTCTGAACACGAGAAAATCACCAATGAAACTGACAGTAAAAACCGATGCACTGAGCAAACACTGAAAAATCATATCCATAAAAGTGATGAAAATCAGTCTTCTTTTTTAACGTATGTGAAGTTATCATAGATACTTGAAGAAGGCCTAAGTCAAAGACGTACGGTGGAAACATGACGGTTAGTGCGCTTGCCACGTGTAGTCAATGACACAGACAGCGTCACAACTGTGCCGTCTGATCTGATCCTAAATCTGCTCACAATGAATCTTGATAAGAAGGACGAATTTTCAGACAGCGTGCTGTCCAAGTACGCACCAGCCCCCTGACCAGTAATCAGCTGTATGCCGAACCAGTGGATTTAATGGCAGGTGGATCCCGCATCTGTCCCCGATGCAAAGCTGCACACAGCACCGCCTGGAGGTCTGAACCTGGTCTTACTCACTCACTCACTCACTTACTCACTCAGGCTGTGTTCATAGGAGAGCATTTAATCCACATTGTCACATAATGCCGTCTGTATTTCCTTTTTGACATTTATGTGGGCATGATTTTATACATCAATAATCACAAAAAATGATTCGCTTCCAAAGTCCGTTTTCTATGTTACATTTGTGACAGTATTTTTATAGATCTTTTTATATTGATTTTATGTAGATATAAGTGTTTGTATGAAATTGATTCTGGTCAGTGATTGCATTTGTTGGAGCAGGTAGTATATATAGGATACAGCATACAGGTATAACAGCAGGCAGCTTCTGTATCCATCCTTGATGCGGAGGAACAGACGGAGCTGCACAGACAGTCACAGCCTGATTTTTAACAGCGGCCATCTGACTTGGTGACAGAACTTTATTTAATATACTGTATATACTCGAGTATAAGCCGAGATTTGCAGCCCACTTTTTTGGGCTGAAAATGACCCTATCGTCTTATACTCGAGTCAGTGTCGGCGGGGGGGTCGGTGGGTGAGGGGGAGCGGCGCGGTGACATACTTACCTGCTCCTGGCGCTGTCCCTGCATGTCCCATGGTCTCCGGGCAGCGCTTCCTGTGTTCAGCGGTCACGTGGTACCGCTCATTAAAGTAATGAATATGCACGCATATTCATTACTCTAATGAGCGGTACGTGACCGCTGAACATAGGAAGATGCTCCCGGAGACCATCTGACAGTGAGACGCTGCCAGGGGACCGCGCCGGGAGCAGGTGAGTATATCAGGGGAGGGGGAGCATTGCACGATAGTCACCTTCCTCGTTCCATCGCTGCGCGCTGCTGTCTTCCGTCCTCTGACTGTGACTGTACAGGTCAGAGGGCGCGATGACGCGATTAGTGCGCGCCGCCCTCTGCCTGAACAGTCAGTGCCGAGGATGGAAGACAGAGAAGCGCGCAGCGATGGAACGTGGAAGGTGACTATCGCAAGTGCCGGGGGCCTGAGCGAAGAGAGGTATGTGATTTTTTTTAATTTTAGTCACAGCAAATGGGGCAAATGTATGGAGCATCTTATGGGGCATATATGAGGAGCATCTTATGGGGCATAATGTTTGGAGCATCTCATGGGGCCACAATGTATGGAACATCTCATGGGGCCATAATGTGTGGAGCATCTCATGGGACCACAATGTATGGAGCATCTTATGGGGCCCCTAATGTGTGGAGCATCTCATGGGGCCCCTAATGTGTGGAGCATCTTATGGGGCCATAATGTGTGGAGCATCTTATGGGGCCAACAACCTTTATGCAGCATTGTATGGGGCAAATGTTTCTATGGAGCATCTTATGGGGCCAATATTAACCTTTGTGCAGCATTATATGGGGCCCATCATGAACTGTATGGAGCATTATATGGGGCTCCTGATTCAATATGGATATTCAAAAACACTTAACCTACTGATGTCTCAATTAATTTTACTTTTATTGGTATTTTTATTTTTGACGTTAACCGGTAGCTGCTGCATTTCCCACCCTAGGCTTATACTCGAGTCAATAAGTTTTCCCAGTTTTTTGTGGCAAAATTAGGGGGGTCGGCTTATACTCAGGTCGGCTTATACTCGAGTATATACGGTAGCTGTTTAAAATAATTATTAATATTAACTTATATTATTGGAAACATGTTTATTAGTTATTACTACAATCATGGTTCACTAAGGGATGAAGCCCCAATTAATATACAAGCGGACATCAGATGAGCCCACTGATATTATTTTTCTCTAAGTGGCAGAATTGCTTTCTAATAACTGATAGATATTAGCTGGTGTCAGAACTTTCCTTGGCTTTTTGTGCTTCTCTTTCTTCACGTGTTCAATACTTTTTCCCTGTCTTACATGTAACTTAATTTATGGACATCTATGGTTTGATTTCATTGTCTGTATGTATTGGATGGGTTGTTACCAATATCTGGTGAGAATTTCATGTCAATAGCACCTTTAGAAAGATATTTACTTAGAAAATTGGTGACGTGTTCAATACTTATTTCGCCCGCTGTATACACTTTTTTTTTAATATCTTGCCAACATGCCATCTTTATTACTTCACCCTTCTCTATTTTTTCCTCTCACTTTCTCCTCTTTTTAAAGTGTGGAGAGCATTTCTCATGGTTGATGACCATAAAAACAATAAATATTCATACAGATATTGAATTGTCTTCTGTCAAGTTAGTAAATATCCCATCCAGACTAATTAAGTTGTATACACTATGCATCCCGAGTGACAGCTGTGGCAGATCTGTTCTGATCTGTTTGAGGCTCTGTTCACAACTGCGTCACAGCCTCCTTCACAGATTCCTTCATATTCACAGGAAGAAGAGCTGAAGATCCCGGCACATGACACCATGCTTCCCATAAAACCAAGGGACACCAGATCAGAACCTGACTGCCCCATATAAAAGAAGGATCTGGTGGTCTCTGTGAATTACGTCTTTTCCACTCCTAATATGGATTATGCAACGCAATATGAAATCAGCCTAACTTTCATCATCCATTAGGATCTGTTTTTTTACCTGTCATACTGGCTTGTTTAGCTTTTCATTACTTTCCTGAATAGATATTGGACTTAATTCACATTTGGCCTAGAAGGAATTTTATTCCTGGGAGGATCTGGTGACCACTAATTGTCACCCAGACTTCTCAGATAACGGAGCAGAGAATGTAGTATTGAATTACTATGATGTCTTTTCCGGGTTCAAGGAAAGCTGGGTGACTACGAAGAGTGAGAGAGGAACTGGTTGTGACACATACTGGTTGTCACCCAGCTTTCCTAGAGACAGAATGACCTCAAACAAGAAATCAGTTGTAGGACCACTGGGTGACTTTCCCATGTTAGGGCCACAGTGTTTTCTTTTTTGCCATAATTTACTTTTTTCTGCAATTTTTAATTCATGATAAACCTCCCCTGCAACGTACCTGCAGTGTGTGAGCGCAGCCCCATCACCTGCAGTGTGTGAGCACAGGCTCGTTACCGGCAGCGTGTAAGCGCAGCCCCATCACCTGCAGGGTGTGAGCGCAGCCCCCCATTACCTACAGTGTGTGACCGCATGCCTAAAACCTGCAGTGTGTGAGCGCAGCCCCCCATTACCTGCAGTGTGTGAGCGCATCCCTATTACCTGCAGTGTGAGCGCAGCCCCGTTACCTGCAGTGTGTGAGCGAAGCCCCCCGATTACCTGCAGAGTGTGAGCGCAGCCCCCCATTACCTGCAGTGTGTGGCCGCAGCCCCGTCACCTGCAGTGTGTGACCGCAGCCCCGTCACCTGCAGCGTGTGAGCACAGCCCCCATTACCTGCAATATGTGACCGCATTCCTATTACCTGCAGTGAGCGCAGCCCCCCATTACCTGTCGTGTGACCGCATCCCTATTACCTGCAGTGTGTGAGTGCAGCCCCGTTACCTGCAGTGTGTGAGTGCAGCCCCCCATTACCTGCAGTGTGTGAGCGCAGCCCCATTACCTGCAGTGTGTGAGCGCAGCCCCATTACCTGCAGTATGTGAGCGCAGCCCCCGATTACCTGCAGAGTGTGACCGCATCTCTATTACCTGCAGTGTGTGACCGCAGCCTCGTCACCTGCAGTGTGCGAGTGCAGCCCCCCATTACCTGCAGTGTGTGAGCGCAGCCCCATTACCTGCAGTGTGTGAGCGCAGTCCCCCATTACCTGCAGTGTGTGAGCGCAGCCCCCCATTACCTGCAGTGTGTGACCGCAGCCCCCCATTACCTGCAGTGTGACCGCAGCCCCATTACCTGCAGTGTGTGAGCGCAGCCCCATTACCTGCAGTGTGTGAGCGCAGCCCCATTACCTGCAGTGTGTGAGCGCAGCCCCATTACCTGCAGTGTGTGAGCGCAGCCCCATTACCTGCAGTGTGTGACTGCAGCCCCCCAATTTCCTGCAGTGTGTGACCGCAGCCCCATTACCTGCAGTGTGTGAGCGCAGCCCCCCATTACCTGCAGTGTGTGAGCGCAGCCCCCCATTACCTGCAGTGTGTGAGCGCAGCCCCCCATTACCTGCAGTGTGTGAGCGCAGCCCCCCATTACCTGCAGTGTGTGAGCGCAGCCCCATTACCTGCAGTGTGTGACTGCAGCCCCCCAATTTCCTGCAGTGTGTGACCGCAGCCCCCCATTACCTGCAGTGTGTGAGCGCAGCCCCCCCATTACCTGCAGTGTGTGAGCGCAGCCCCCCATTACCTGCAGTGTGTGAGCGCAGCCCCATTACCTGCAGTGTGTGAGCGCAGCCCCCCCATTACCTGCAGTGTGTTAGCGCAGCCCCCCATTACCTGCAGTGTGTGAGCGCAGCCCCCCATTACCTGCAGTGTGTGAGCGCAGCCCCATTACCTGCAGTGTGTGACAGCAGCCCCCCAATTTCCTGCAGTGTGTGACCGCAGCCCCATTACCTGCAGTGTGTGAGCGCAGCCCCCCATTACCTGCAGTGTGTGAGCGCAGCCCCCCATTACCTGCAGTGTTTGACCGCAGCCCCATTACCTGCAGTGTGTGAGCGCAGCCCCCCATTACCTGCAGTGAGCGCAGCCCCCCATTACCTGCAGTGTGTGAGCGCAGCCCCCCATTACCTGCAGTGTGTGAGCGCAGCCCCATTACCTGCAGTGTGTGACTGCAGCCCCCCAATTTCCTGCAGTGTGTGACCGCAGCCCCATTACCTGCAGTGTGTGACCGCAGCCCCCCATTACCTGCAGTGTGTTAGCGCAGCCCCCCATTACCTGCAGTGTGTGAGCGGAGCCCCCCATTACCTGCAGTGTGTGACCGCAGCTTCCCAATTTCCTGCAGTGTGTGACCGCAGCCCCATTACCTGCAGTGTGTGAGCACAGCCCCCCATTACCTGCAGTGTGTGACCGCAGCCCCCCATTACCTGCAGTGTGTTAGCGCAGCCCCCCATTACCTGCAGTGTGTGAGCGCAGCCCCCCATTACCTGCAGTGTGAGCGCAGCCCCCCATTACCTGCAGTGTGTGAGCGCAGCCCCATTACCTGCAGTGTGTGACTGCAGCCCCCCAATTTCCTGCAGTGTGTGACCGCAGCCCCCCATTACCTGCAGTGTGTTAGCGCAGCCCCCCATTACCTGCAGTGTGTGAGCGGAGCCCCCCATTACCTGCAGTGTGTGACCGCAGCCCCATTATCTGCAGTGTGTGAGAGCAGCCCCCCCATTACCTGCAGTGTGTGACCGCAGCTCCCCAATTTCCTGCAGTGTGTGACCGCAGCCCCATTACCTGCAGTGTGTGAGCACAGCCCCCCATTACCTGCAGTGTGTGACCGCAGCCCCCCATTACCTGCAGTGTGTGAGCGCAGCCCCATTACCTGCAGTGTGTGAGCGCAGCCCCCCCATTACCTGCAGTGTGTGAGCGCAGCTCCCCATTACCTGCAGTGTGTGACCGCAGCCCCCCATTACCTGCATTGTGTGACCGCAGCCCCATTACCTGCAGTGTGTGACCGCAGCCCCCCAATTTCCTGCAGTGTGTGACCGCAGCCCCCCAATTTCCTGCAGTGTGTGACCGCAGCCCAGTTACCTGCAGAGTGTAAGCGCAGCCCCATATCTGACCCATTTGTCAGCCCCATGGGTGGTGTTTGCCCCCTTTCTATGATGTGAGGTGATGTCAGCTGACATAAGACTGGTCTGTATGTGTCAGTCTGCCAGTATCCATGCCATGCTGAGGACGGCAGGGCACCATGATGCCAGGCACACAGGGTCACTCACCTTCAGTGTCGCCTTCCTGATGTCATCCACCTCCAGCAGCTGGTGCGGGGAGCCGGAGAGGTAGTAGTGGTAGGTGACGGCCAGCCGGGCTGCCTGCCTGCTCTCCTTGCTGTTGGGGGCGATCTCTTTTGAGGACCAGGTGTCCGGGGACACAGTGAAGGGCAAAGCTTGCAGGGCAAGGGGCAGACACGCCAGGAAAAACGCAGCGGATCGCATGGTGGCCGAGGGATGCGCTGCCAGTGCAGGGATGTGGTGCTGTGCCCGCTCTGTGCGCTGCGCTGGTACTAATACCCGGGCGGTGCCCCGCCTCCATGTGGGTGTCAGCGGCCGCCCCCCTGTCCTCTGCCGCCGCCCCCCTGTCCTCTGCCGCCGCCCCCCAGGCTCATCTGTCACTGCGGGCTCTGAGCTCTGACAGCCCCTCCGCCCGGCTTCTTCTCTAGTTCCCAGAAGTCGGCTCATGCCTGGCTGCGTCCCTCATCTCAGTGCTTCGTCTTCCGTGTCCTCCTGCCCCACATGGCTGTAATCCTGCCGGGAATCAGGATGGATGAGGGTGTCAGGTGCAGGCAGTGCTGCTGTCCTCAGGTCCCTGACAACCAGCAGACTCCACCAGAGCTGAGCGGGTCACATTTATGTCCTGGGGTTTGGGGCAAGCTTTCCAGTGTATCTGACTACAAGAATAGCGCCATCCGCAGTCAGCGGCGTCCCGCACTTTGGTCCCCGTGTCATGGTGTGAGGGAGGCCAGGGCCGTAGTCGTGGCTCCCAGGGGTGGCTGCTTCAGCGCACCTTGGCCCTCCGTCACACGCATACAATGTCCCAGTGGTAGCGTACCTTTTGGTCCACTTTCCTGTCCATCTGGGTCCTCCCTGATTCGCTGGGGGTTTCTTTCTTTAGATTCCAGATAAAGAGAGACAGAGTCAAGCTCCAACAAACGATTTTACTTAGTTCCTTTCTCAGCTTGTCCAGTTCACATTTAGGTACAGCACAGGATACTTCACAAGACGCCACATTTTCTGTACCTGTGCTGTCCCTCTTTTCTTTAGGAATACCTCGGGGTAGTACCGTTGACCTCGGTACTGCAGCACTTGGTCTGACCAGTCTGACTAACTGTAGCAGTTCCCGATCTGTTTTGCCCCAGACATGCAGACGTCTTCGTAAGTAGCTGACCGCCATCATGACACAGCTGTCCTGTATTCCTCTGCTTCTTAGCAAACGTTATCCTTAGGCCCTGGGCGAGCTGGGCTCCTTTACTTCTAGAATGTTACATGGCTCAACTGCCCTTCACGGGCTCTGAGGCCCTACTGCACGGCCTGGGCTCCCTGGCTCTTCTGACCAAAAGCAGGAAGCTCTCTATACCTTATGCTGTTGGCCCCTCCTAACTAACTAGTTCCTATCATTCTGTCCTATTGTTATTCCTATAATGCCCCCTCTAGTGGGCTAATCTAGTTCCTACAACTCACTGAATTCTATACTTTCCCTACAATTACAGGAGCATATGCACATTACATTATAGCTGCATTAAAGGCATTATACAACTTCACAATATATATGAAACAGTCACTTTCAGGGACGTAACACACAGGCAAGGGAAAGTGGGTAGGCCTTGTGCACCCCTTATAATGGCTCCAAGTTTAAGAGAACCATTGGACAAAACAGACGCATGGCATCACTTGGGGCTCGTTCAGACTAGCTCATTTTTGGTCGCTATATAACCTGTGTGCCGAACGGCCCCCACATGGAGAACATGGGCCCGATACCAGTGGGTGCACGAGTCTACACACGGGTGGCGGACCGATGGTCGCACCATGCACTACTCTCAGCTCATTGTATGGTCCATAAAACTAAAGGCCTTCTTAAAAAAATTAAACAAATCTAATGCACCATCTGTGTTGCGGGGCAGACATATCATTGGTGCAACCTGTGCAGCCAGGGGCCCAAGAAATACGGGGGTCACTGCTACCTCCACAACAGGTGGGATTGTGCATTATGATGGGCTATTGGACTGTAAGGGCCCATATACTGTTCTTGCCCAGGGGCCTCCTCTGTTTCCGCCATCGCCATGTGGGATCAGTTTTTAACGGATCTTTTTCCACTATTAATATAATAAACTGTATTTGACCTTGTGAAATGTTTTGATTGATGCTCTATTAAAAACAGATGTCACATGGATGGCGCGGGACATAGAGATGGCAGTCTGAATGAAAAATCGTCTGATCTTCTCATGAATATAAGAACAACATTCACTCATCTGGTCCCAGTCTTAGGGCGGTATAGTAGGCATCAGTTGGCAGCACTGATTTGGTATTGCATGGAAATATACTGTCCTGCAGTGATAAGGTCACTAAAAACAAAGCACAATATAAAGAATGGACTCCTCCCTACAACAGTGCCATACAGCATCATACAGTGCCATACAGCGATGTGCAGTGCCATACAGCGCCATGCAGTGCCATACAACACCATGCAGTGCCATACAGCACTATGCAGTAGTACTATGTATAAGTGGTGCACCCCTGCATAAATCAAGAAAAGGCAGGGTGCAAAACCTGGCCAGTAAATGAATAATCGAAACAAAGGAAAGAGCAGACTAGGCCAATAATGGTATGCACACCCACGAATGCTATAAACATATCAAACAATTTTATTACACCTCAGAAAAGGACATGTACATATCCTGCATATATATATTTATATATTTTGTATGTATTCATAATTTTTGATGTGCTAGGCTTATTTATGCCATATATATATTTAGGGGTGATGGTATGTGGTCTTGTATTTAGACCTTTTTAATTGGTTTTATCTGTACATGTCCTTTTCTGAGGTGTAATAAAATTGTTTGATATGTTTATAGCATTCATGGGTGTGCATACCATTATTGGCCTAGTCTGCTCTTTCCTTTGTTTCGATACAGCACTATGCAGTGCCATACAATGCTATGCAGTGCCATACAGCGCCATGCATTGCCATACAGCGCCATACAGCACCATACAGTGCCATACAGCGCCATGCAGTGCCATACAGCGCCATGCAGTATCATACAACACCATGCAGTGCTATACAGTACCATGCAGTGCCATACAGCGCCATGCAGTGCCATACAACCCCATGCAGTGCCATACAGTACCATATGCCATGCAGTGCTATACAATGCCATACAGTCCCATACAACGCCATGCAGTGCCATACAGCACCATGCTGTGCCATACAACGCCATGCAGTACCATACGCCATGCAGTGCTATACAATGCCATGCAGCACCAGGCAGTGCCATACAATGCTGTGCAGTGCCATACAGCGCCATGCAGTGTTATACAACACCATGCCGTGCCATACAGCGCCATGCAGTGCCATACAGCACCATGCAATGCCATACAGTGCCATACGCCATGCAGTGCCATACAGCGCCATGAAGTGCAATACAACGTCATGCAGTGCCATACAACACAATGCAGTGCCATACGCCATGCAGTGCATACAGCGCCATGCAGCGCCATACGCCATGCAGTGCCATACAAAGCCATGCAGTGCCATACAGTACCATGCAGTGTCATACAACACCATGCAGTGCCATACAGCGCCATGCAGTGCCATACAATGCCATGCAGTACCATACACCATGCAGTGCCATACAGTGCCATGCAGTGCCATACAATGCCATGCAGTACCATACAGCGCCATGTGCCATACAGCACCATGCAGTGCCGTACAGCACCATGCAGTGCCATACAGCGCCATGCAGTGCTATACAATGCCATGCAGTACCATATGCCATGCAGTGCCATACAACACCATGCAGTGCCATAAAGCAACATGCAGTGCCATACGCCATGCAGTGCCATACAACGCCATACAGTGCCATACAGCGCCATACGCCATGCAGTGCTATAAAATGCCATGCAGTGCCATACAACGCCATGCAGTGCCATATAGCACAATGCAGTGCCATACAACGCCATGCAGTGCCATACAGTACCATACAGTACCATGCAGTGCTATACAAATCCATGTAGTGCCGTACAGCGCCATGCAGTGCCATACAGTACCATACGCCATGCAGTGCTATACAAATCCATGCAGTGCCATACAGCACCATGCAGTGCCATTCAGTGTCATACAGCACCATACAGCGCCATGCAGTGCCATACAGCACCATGCAGTGTCATACAGCGCCATAAACACAATAGCCATGCAGTGCCATGCAGTGCCATACAACGCCATGCAGTGCCATACAACGCCATACGTCATGCAGTGCCATACAGCACCACGCAGTGTCATACAACGCCATGCAGTGCCATACAGCACCATACAGTGTCATACAGCGCCATGCAGTGCCATACAGCACCATGCAGTGCCATACAGTGCCATGCAGTGCCTTACAAGCCATGCAGTGTCATACAGTGCCATGCTACAGGGTCAACGTATTCCTCACCAGAGACCGGACCTGCCTTCCTGTGCAGATACAGAAGGTGATCTTCATTTGTCAAGACCCAGTCTCAGCTACTAAAACCTGACAGTGGCATTAATGCCCTTGCACATCATATGTAACAATGGCATACGCCTACCAGTAGTAACCAGCTCACTTCCCTAGTGGTCAGTGTCAGGAACCCCTGACTGCTGCCACCAATTTGTCACGAATCACCCCGCTTTCACCAATATGTCAGGGATCCACACCGTGACCGTCACCCCTACGTCACGGATCGGGGTGACTTTAGGCCAACAGACGGCTATCACATGTGCAGGGGGGCTTATCTTAGTTATCCCTCCACTCCACAATGTGATAAAAAGACACACACAAGGCTATTGACCTCTTAGTTTACAGCAGGGGCTTATTCTAGGTATCCCACTGCTCTTCAGTATACCACGAACTGCAGGGACTTACGTATCCCGCTTACAGTTCCACTTAACACTTGCAGCTCTCTGGCGCCCCCCTTATTCTCAGGTCAGATTAGGTACTGCACCTAGGGTAATTAGTCGCCAGAAAGGCTGCCTGCTATGTACTGGCTATTGGGCATGCTGCAGCGACGCGATAAACTACTCCCACTCAGGCAGGAACAATAATTATCAACGCCGCAGTCGCTACAGCACCCAAAAGCCTGCACATGGTATTGCTGCCACCAGCTCCGATTAAACGGGTCCGAAGCTAACCCAACACAGTAGCGTAATTCCCTTCGGGAGACGGGGTACGTTTTAGAACAGGAAGAACGAACTAGTAATTTATATATTTTACTCCGAAAAAAAGGGCAGTGTTTACATAAAAATATTACAAGGATGTTACAATATGAGACAATTGCAAATATGTACAAAGGTAATTATAACATAAAAGGATTAAAGGAGAAAAGATAACACTCACATGTTCTTAGAGCATTGCAGGCAACCAGGCTAGTGGAGTTTCCATCTGTCCGAGTGCATTTAGGACTCGCAGTCAGGGCTCTTCAGGGAAAAAACTAAAACTGACTCCTGGAAGCCTGCCAGAAACTTATAACCTGCAGCCTGTGACATCACCAAAAAGGGTTGAGTTACGATCGCCCTCCTCTTTCTTCAGTCTTAGTAATTGTCATACAGTTTTTCTAATGCTTGTATCTCTGCTCCAGAACATGTCATAGTCATAACAAACCCAGCATTCATCTCGTATTAACGTTGGCTTTCTAATGAGATAAAATATGTCCTATCTGGGATGTATAATTACCGAGAAATCCAAACTCTTTACCTGATGGAGTTAGAAGCTCATGTTTAGAGTGATGGATAGATGCTCCGATGGACTTTAGCAATCTCTATTTAAGATTCTCTTAGCCCCAGTCATTGGCCCAATATCTTACAATAATGGAACAAAGGACTTCCAGGGTTTTTGGAGCCATTTTTCCAGTTCCAGCTAGAAGAGGTGGGAGGGGGCGAGTAACTTTCTTCAGAGCCTGGAATTTATGGCACGGGTCATAAAACCCCCTCACATACATTGACAAGGCAAGCTCTTCTACACAGACAGTTAGAAACACAGGGAAGGGGGGTGTTTTAGCCCACAGCCTGGGCTAACAGGAGAAACTACACTTATGTGATATTTCATACCATATCGTGACAGTCAGCACCAGTTAACGTCTTTAGCACCCTCTACCAGGACTCTACATTCTGAAGGCATGGAATCATGTTCTCTGTCATGCGTGTCCTTTTGTATGCCACTTTATGGAAATCATGGCTTACCAATAAAATTATGGTGTATGTAGATGAAAGGAACCTTAAAGGGGTTGTCTCATCTTGTTAAATGGATAAAATTGCTAAATGTTTGTAAAATAAGCCACTTTCCAATTTACTTGCCAAGTACAAATTTTTTTTACTTCTATTGTACACTGCTTATGGCCTATGTTACCAGCCACCTCTGCAGTCTCGGCATTGGTCGTTTTCTTAGGCAAGGAGCGTGCACTTACATGATCTATAGTGATGAGCGAGTGTATTCATTACTATTCGCTATTCGCACGGATAGTAAGGTATTCGTGTTCCTCGTTACATTGCTAGTATTTGTGCACTTGCGCTGCACTTCCAACCCGGTCTGGTCATCTGTGATAATGGGCGTAACCTGATGGCGGCTTTTAAGGTTGGCAAGCTGGTACATGTGCCATGCATGGCTCACGTGCTGAACCTGGTTGTTCAGAAAATCTGAAAAAGTTACCCTGCTTTGCCGTACCTACTTGAAAAGGTGCACCGTATTAATGCCCATTTCTGTCATTCCTCTACCGCTTTTGCTGGTCTTCAAGGCTGCAAAAGCGCTTGAATTTGCCAAGTTACCAACTAATTTGCCACCTGCCCAGGCGGTGGAACTCAACCTATCATATGTTGGCAAGGATTAGTGAGTAAGCACACTGTCAAGTGAGTGTGGATCGCTGACATTTCTGAGGTTCTTGAGAACTTTGAGTACTGCACCAATGTCGTGAGCGGTGATCAGGCTATTATCAGCGTAACCATCCCGCTGCTGTGTCTCTTGAAACAATAACTGCATGATCTCAAAGAGGAAGATTTGAGTGCCCAGCATTTTGGTATGGAGCCAGATTTCACAATGGATGATACTACCCAGCCCAGACAATATTCTCAGGCAATATTGGGTGATGAGGAGGAAGAAGAGGAGGGAGAGGACTTGGTTTTCTGTGCTACCAAGGGGACTCCTAATGCTATGGAGGGGACACCCAACCCAAGTTTCATGTCTGTGCAGCCTGGACTAGCTGGGGAGGAGGTGGAGGAGAAGGAGGAGGCGAGTCAGAGTGGGGAGAGAATGAGTACTGTTCCTACTGTTGGGAACACAGAACATTTGTCTTTTTGCAGATTGGCTCACATGGCACAGTTTTACACATTTTATCCAACAACCAATACTGGTTGGCCACCTTTCTCGATCCACTGTACAAGGAGAAATTTCCTTCTCTCCTTTTGGAGTCACCAACGAGTTTTATTTTGGAATCGTTCAAGAGGGCCGTTGTAGATCAGTTGCTGAAAACATCACTCTCAGACAATGCTGGTGGCAGAGGTAGTGGCTGTTTTCAACACCAAGGGATAATGGGGAGAGACATGAACACCAGGTCCAACAGAGGTGGGGGGAAAATGTGCACAAATTGGGCAATTTTCAATAAACCAGCACAACAGCAAGGGCTATCTTTGCCTGTAACAATGAGGGAGAAGTCGCAGAACATGGTCAAGGGGTACTTTGGTACATGGTCAAGTGACCATACGTGCATACTTTCTGATGCTTCAGTTCCATTTAATTATTGGGTGTTCAAGCCGAACACTTGGCCCGACCTCTCCTTATACGCCTTGGAGGTGGTGGCCTGCCTGGCTGCTAGTGTGATGTAGAGCGTGTTTTCAGTTCCGCTGGTTCAATCATCACTGATTAGTGGAATGCCCGCCAGGGCCGTGAGGTACTCGGTACTGGGTCCAGTACTTAAAGGGGATGTGTCATGGTGGCGGCGACCTGGTCTGTGACCCTGGGTGCCCAAATAAAAGGGACAGTCTTTAAAGGGGCTTGAATAAAGTTTGTTCGTGACGCCATCTGTGCTACTCGGTCAAGGGTGACCGTCGCTGCTAAAAGGGGTCCTCTGAGGTGATGTTGGGGCAGCATGGTTGGTATGGCTTCCCCCAGGTGAAGCTGGGTCCCCAGGGCTCTCGGTGTAGTAGGGACAGGTGGTAGGTGGTGTAGAAAGAAACGGAGGGCACAGGGTTGCTGTCTCTTTACCTTTTGACTGATGGATTCAGGCAGCCACAGTCCAGGGTACCGGATCACAGGTGTGGATGGTCCGGCCGGCTTGGAAGCAATTCTGGAATCCCCTTTACCAGGTGGGGTTGGAAGCCTTCCTACTAGCGCTGTGGTGTAGTCCCTTGCTGCCTTAGGCCTCACACAAGGTCCTCATGTTTCTTCTCTGTCCCCCTATAGGTAGGACACTACCCGTACCACAGGTAGCTTGAGCCTTTTTACAGGATCTCTATCACGATCCGGGCTCTATTCTGCTACTGTGTCCTCAGGTGTCAATGGTGGACAGGTGACTTGCAATTCAGCTGTCCCGCCGCTTTCTGCTATGAGACGTAGAGTACTTCATTCGGTCTTCCAGCTACCGGTATCCGAGCTCTGCATGGAGGAAGCTCAGTCGCAGCTTCTCTCTCCAGCTCTTCACTCTCCTGCGCTCCACTTCCCCACTCAGTCTCTATGCAGACTGCTCTGCTTTCTCTTTGGTCTTCCCAGGAGCTGCAGCACCTCTCGTGGTTGCACGGCCCCAGTCTCCTTCCTCACTCCTCATTCTCCTCTCACTGACTGACTAACTCCTCCCCCAGACCAGAATATATATGTATATCTAGAGAAGCTTCCCTGAAACCGGGCTTCATAGCTCCCCCTTTTGGCCTGGAGTCAGAACAGTCTTGTATGTGCTGAATACCTGATAAAGGGATCCTTCCTTGCTTCCAAGTGTGACATCACTCTCCCCGTAAGGAAAGCAATGCCACTGTAACAACCAGGAACCTGGGGTGTTACATAAGCACACACGCCTCTCCACGGAAAATGCAGACAGACTTACTCTGATTAAATTCAACAGGCACTGGATAGCTCCACAGTTTGCAATCCGTCCAGGTGACAGCAAGCCATCCTAAATTCACCAAAAATGCTGATTCATGCTACTGCTGTTAACGTCAACCCCTTCCCATTAAAACCCGTTTCATTCTTTCGTCAACCATGACTCAGCCCATAGGGCTAATTTTTACAAACCCTATGCACATTGTGCAGTGGACAAATCTTGAATGTAGAGTGGACCTACCAAACTAATATTTGTCATTGGAGGTTTTCCCACATTGTGACTGAGATAGGGGATACATAGTCAATAGAAATCTAGGTTTGGTAGTTGTTCTTGTGTATCTGTAAAAGTGGTGTAATACTGCGACAGACTTATTCCCAGAAACCATATGCAGGGCTGCCACTAGGAATTTCAGGGCCCCATACTGGCAAAATTTTCAGGGCCCCCTTAAGACTCCGCACAGGCTCTACCCCTCGAACTGTCCACAGTCCCACCGCTGTCTCTTGGCAAAACTCCACTTCTCACAAATCACACATTAACAGTTCCCATCACCAGATCAAACACATAGCCAGCAGCTTTTGTTTTGGCCAAAAGGTTTTTTTTTAATCTGAGACGACAACAAGGTAGACTCTTTTGGCCGGGCCCTACCCTACTCTAACCTATTAAACATTTGTTAAAATATGCAATACAATTTAGGTGTATATTTATTTATTTTTCAAATGAGCAATAATACCACATGCAAGGGACAAATACCACAACACCATGATCAGACACCATATTATCACCACATAGTGACCTATAATACTATCTACAAGGAACAAATACCGCCACACCATGTGCAGACCACATATTACCACCACAGTGACTGAACAATATCACATACAAGGGACAAATACCACCGCAGCATGTCCAGACCACATATTACCATCACATGGTGACCAACTACATACAAGGAACAAATACTGACACAACATGAACAGACCACATATTACCACCACACAGTGACCGAATAATAGCACATACAAGGAACAAATACCGCTACACCATGGCCGGACAACATATTACCACCACATTGTGACTGAATAGTACAATACTGATCATTAATTTAAAAAATAGTACTATCACCATAAGTGCCATTATACACAGGAGATCTGTACTTAGTATGCAGTGTGTGTACAGGTAATACAGTGGTCACCGATGCCATTATACACAGGAGCTCTTTATATAGTGTCAGTGTACAGGTAATACAGGGATCACCAGTGGCATTATACACAGGAGCTCTGTATATAGGGTACAGTGTACATGTAATACAGCGATCACTAGTGACATTATACACAGGAGCTCTGTATATAGTGTATAGTGTACAGGTAATGCAGTGATCACCAGTGACATTATACACAGGAGCTCTGTATACAGTATACAGTGTATGGTGTCAGTGTACAGGTAACATACTCACCAGTGACGTCTCTAGCTAAAGTCCTTCATCTTTGCGTTTCTTTTTAATCCAGCGCAGACCGCTATCACTTCTTTCAGCCAGGACTCGTCTCTGCATAAAATAACACAGTTATCTAGGGCACCGCTTCCAGAGCACATTCCCCATTTTTTCCCTTTTTTCTACACTACACATCTGACTACAGACGTTCACCCACCATTAATATATAATTGGTTATTATGCAACCCACCATTCCAAATATAAATTATAATCCGCCACTGTGCCCCCACTATCTGTATATAGCCACTTTCCCCATGTAATATATAAATTAATTAGCACCTGTATTCTTTCTCCCAATTTATTACCAGTCACCTTATCCTCAACGACCCCCACTATTTACCTCCCGCTCTAACCCTTACCCCAATTCATTATAGTTACATGCCCCTTCTGCCTCAATTCATTGTCATGTCTTCTCTCTCTCCCACCCTCTATTCATTATCAATTGTTCTTCCCCACCCTCAAAATTCATTATTTGCTCTCCCCACCTTCAATACACCATTTGCTCTTCCCACCCCCACCTTCAATTCAATTGCTGTCCACGTCCCTCACACTCACTTCATGTGCAGTCCCCATCACCCCACTTCATCATTTAGTCCCCTATCATCATTTAGTCCCCTATCCCCCGTCACTTCATCTGCAGTCCCCCTTACTTAATCATTTGCAGCCCCCTATCATTTCATCATGTGCAGAACCCCCTCAAACACACTTCATCATCTGCAGTCCCTATCACTCCCACATCATTTCCTGTCCCCATCACCCCCACATCATTTGCAGTCCCCATCACCCCCACATCATCATTTGCAGTCCCCATCACCCCCACATCATTTGCGGTCCCCATCACCCCCACATCATCATTTGCAGTCCCCATCACCCCCACATCATCATTTGCAGTCCCCATCACCCCCACATCATCATTTGCAGTCCCCATCACCCCCACATCATTTGCAGTCCCCATCACCCCCACATAATTTGCAGTCCCCATCACCCCCACATCATTTGCAGTCCCCATCACCCCCACATCATTTGCAGTCCCCCCACATCATTTGCAGTCCCCCCATATCATTTACAATCCCCATCACCCCCACATTATTTGCAGTTCCCATCACCCCCACATCATCATTTGCAGTCCCCTATCCCCCCTTCACTTCATCTGCAGTCCCCCTTACTTCATCATTTGCAGCCCCCCTCAAATACAATTCATCATTTGCAGCCCCCTATTATTTCATCATGTGCAGTACTCCCTAAAACACACTTCATCATCTGCAGTCTCACTCCCCCCCACCTCACCTCACCTATTTAAAAAAACAAAAATGTTTTTTATATTTACCTCAGTCGTTCCCAGGGCGTCTAGTGTTTCCAGGAGTGAAGCAGCATCTAGAATGTATGGGCTGCTGAGAGGACCTGACAGGAGCCCATACATTCTAGCACATTCACTACTGAGACTGCTAGAATGTATGGGCTGTAGTCAGGACCTGCAGGGAGCCCATACATTCTAGCTACAGCCGAGCAGGAGCTGCACAGCCGACTAGGTAAGACGGCCGTGCACAGCTCCAAAAAGGCTCCCGGGCCCCAGCGCCGACATGTGCGCTGCAGTGCATAGTATTTTAGTGCATGATGGGGCCCGATCAGTAGAAGCACAACAGTGGGGCCCCGGATCTGCGGGCCCCTCTGTGTACTGCTGCTGACTGGGCCCCATACAGCAGTAAAGGCTGTAATGCCCTGATGGCGGCCCTGACCATATGTGAGTCAGAAATGCATGCAGACATAATTTCCAGGCTCTTCCCATTAGGTTTCATCACTTTTCCATCCACTTCGGCCCCGAGACCCCTTTGTAGGGTCCAGCAGAAAATTACTCGCATTTCCCATTGACTTGCATTATACTCACTATTCGGAACGAATACGAGATTTTTACAAAGTACTCGGTTAAGAGTATAGCGATTACAAATATTACGGTACTCGCTCATCACTAATGATCTATGCTTTATCGGCTGGATGCGGGCAGCTTCAGTGCGCCTGCACTTCTACCATGCTGGAGAGGTAAAGCTGCATCTGCTTGCAGCATGGGAGAGCACTCAGTTCGGGGCTGACGTAGGTCTGATCTGTGAGTCTTCTGGAGCACATCGCCCCCGGCATGCTGGAAACGGAGGCAAAGGAGCAGTGCACTCCTGAAGAAAGAAGATAACCCTTTCAAAGAATGACCTGTCCACTTTCCAATTTGACACTCTTTATGGGCCCCTATAAGATGGGTTACATGTTGTAAGGTTAAAGGGGTTGTACCCTTTTCAGAAAAGTTTTCCTATAAGCTGTTAGTTGTAAAAAACTAAAACCACCCTTACTTCCCATCCACAGGTCCAATGCTGAATCTCTGCCTCTGCAGTGCTGATGTCAGCAGCCAATCAGTGAGCGGCTCCTGCCATCTACGTGAGCATAGGCTCTGAGGTCACGCTAGCGCTGCAGACAATAAAAACGCTGGTAGCAGTGATGTAGACTCAGCACTGGACCCCGGGAGGGTGAGTAAGGTACATAGTTTTTGATTTACTAATGGAGTTTATAGGAAAAACTTTTCTGTAAGGGGACAACCCCTTTAAGAAAAATATTCACCAGGTATCTTTTCTCTGTGGCTATGATTCCTGTCTGCTGCTTTGGGATGGGGTGGATGTACAGATGCTGATGAGAGATTATTCCCATGGCCAAATCTTTATCCATAAGCCAGCACCGATCAACGCTCATTTAATGGCCAGATCACATGAGTTGATGTAGCGCCCCCACTGCCGCAGGGCCGAGGGGAACCCGGTGCCGGGCCTCTGAGTCTCTGCTCTGGGGTTGTCACGGTGGCTAGGCCCCGGTCCGTGACCCTGCCGAGGGGCGCACAGTCAAAGATGTGGATAGATGTGGATGGTGATGGTGGTGCAGTGCAGTAAATAACGAGGACACCAGGTTGCAGTCTCTTTACCTCTTTACTGAAGATCTCTGGGTCCTCAGTCCAGAATACGGTTCACCAGGCTGCGCAAGTCCGGCCGGTCCAATGGCACCTCCAGAGTTCTCTTTGCAGGTGGAAATCTGTGCCTTCCCTCTAGCGCTAGGTGTTGCGGTCCTTCCCTGCTGTGCTTACAGAAAGTCCCCACAACTATTGTGTCTGTTTCTTAAGTTCCCTCACAACTCGATTAGATGATGTTCTGCTAATCCTCCGTCCCTCCCTGATGTTCTGGTTGGGACGGCACCCGTTTGACGGGTAGGCTCGGAGCTCTTCCGGGACCCTAGAGTCGCCCCTCTCCACAAGTTGCCCCCCAAGACTGCATAGGTGACTTAAGTGAGACAGCCCGCCTTAGACTGACTGTCCTGCCGCTGTTTAGAGTATTGCTTGAAGCTGAATATTGTTATACTCTCTCGGCGTTCCGGCCACCGGTTGTGCGCCTCAGTAGGATGTTGCCTCGGTCTTACAGCACGACTCCTACTGGTATTCTCCTTATTGCTTGATCTCGTTTCTCACTCAGCACAATCTATCTCGCTTCTGATCCTTCCTTGGGCACCGCCGCTATCCTGAGCAGGCACGGTCCCGTTACGTTCGCTCAAGTTGCCAAGCCTCTGTCAGGATCCCACCCCTGACAGAGACCCTACTGTATCTTCCCCCACAACACCCTCTGCCACAAGGTGTTGCCTGGTTCCAACCCAGTCAGCTTTCTGCTCTAACTTCCTGCCTGACCCCCAGTTTACCCACAATGGTGGGGAGTGGCCTAGTGAATAGAACCCTTAGCTCCCCCCGGAGGCCCGACTATGAAATGTATTGGTGTCTGTGATACCTGATCAGATGAACTCCTTCAGTGCCATCAGACGTGCCATAGCTCCCCTTAGCGGCGGAGCCACAGTACTGCAACGACCAGGACTCTGGGGCGCTGCACTCCCCCCTGGTTAAACACAGTACTCCGGGACTGGGAAGAAAACAACAATACAAGTTAGCAAAAAGACATACAGTTTTGTTGAGTGCAATAACAATAAGTAAGCTTGAACAGAGCTTCCCTTTATGGGAGGTGAGGATGCTTGAACGTTATGAACATGGTTAACATTATAAATTACAGGCTATAAATAATTCCTGTTACCCAACCGAGTATTCTACTTAGTGCAAAATTGTTGAACAATAATTTAACATTGCCTTTAAGGATGTACACTCTAAATCCTCTAAAGACCTTCTTATAACACATTATAAGGCTTGAGCAACTGTGCTACATTCTCCTTCTTTAAATCTGCAGGACCGCCTGTCCTAACGGCACCAGACCTACTGCCTCTCCTTTCTTACAGGACCGCTCCTTTCAGCCCGAGCCTTCTGTCTTTTCAACTACTATACACAGTATAGAACATAACATTACTTTCAGTTTAAGAGCACTGAGCCATCTCTATATGGCTCCTAGGAGAACTCAGGGTTTACCTTCTGTCCTCGTTGCCTATCAACATTATCAAACATTTTCTATCAAACATTAAACTTTCTCACTATTTCCTTACTAACATGTATGCTGGACACTACGTCTACCCCTACGGGCCCACTGCGTCCTTCTTCTAGCTTTCACTTTCTTTCAGGGAACATTATCAGCATTTCTTTACAATTAACTAGTTGGATACATATAACTTTCTCACACAAGCATTATCATCACGTTCTCTTTATCAAAACATTATTGCTATCTCTCAGTCTTAAAGCAATACTATTCTCTTAAGTGCAACAAATGAACATCCCCTTTAAGAGGGGACCAAGTCTCTATGAGGTAGCATATCTTCTCAAGCTACCAGTCCGTACTCAGCAAAGGTTCCAGTGTGGTATCTTCACAAAGAGTCCTTTTTGAAGTAAAACCAGTAGGGAGCACCTTTAATAAGGTGCAAACTATTTACAAAAAGTTTGTATCATGCACTGTTCATGATTGCGGCAGTTCTGGAAACTTTGTATAAAAACTCAGAAAAATAAACAAAACAATAGGGATCCCGGGTCAACGAAGGGATCCCTTTAAAAGTTAACCCTGAACGGGTTTAGCAGCAAATCAGGAAACAAACAGTTAAGAAACTATTTACATATTCAAAAGTAGTATTATCTTACTCTTGTGATGCAGAAGGTGGTTTCCTCCCGGGCCTCACCAGACCAACGGGTCGCGCTGCCGATTCAAGGAGCGGGTCCCGTCCCAGCAACGACAGGATCCCTCGCCGTGATGTTCTTCTCACTGATGAACCAGCACGCCCCCAAGGTACATGGTGGGTCCGGGTTCCCCGCTGCTCCGCAGGGACAGATTCTGTGGCTTTTGCAGCAGGGGGTTCATCCTCTGATGCCCCGGCAGCGGCTTGGAGTGCGACGCACCGCTGGACGCCCCGAGCTACCCAGCCGGCCTCACCGGTTTCCCTCCTCCACCTGGTGTAGGTCACAGCGTCACCTGGCTCCAGGTCGCGGGCGAACCTTCCTCCGCAGGGCTCTACTTACTCCCGGTCCACACGGACTTGCAAGGGCTCCCCGATCTCCTGTATAACTCCCCTTCCATGTCGGGAGTTGAAGGAGACCACTACACCCCAGTGGGACCTCTGCGACGCTGGTCAGATCAACCTGGGTTGCCGGTTGCGGTCGGTCTCGCCATGCAGCCATCAAGCGCCGCAGGTGTTCGGCCTCTGGCATGATCTTCAGGCCCTGCGTCCGCAGCGCAGCTTCAGCCGCGGCCGGGTTGGGAGGAGCGGGGGACACCGCCGACAGGTGGACCTCCGTGGGTTGGCCCAGCCGCGCAAGCACACGGGCATCCGCCTCCAGGCGGCGCGCTATCTGCCGGGCTTCGGCTGCGGCCACACACTCCTCGGACGGCGGCCAGTTGGGTCGACCCAGCAGTGGTTCCGCAAGGGTCAGGCCCCTCAACGATGGCGTCTCCGAGGCTGTGTCCGGTGATGCGGCTCTAAACCGAGGCAGGTCATCCCCATGCGGTGCTCCTGGCGTCGCCATCTTTTCCTCTTCTCCCGCGTCTCCTTCCCGCGGTCTCTTTCGTGGGCGGCCCCGTCTCCATGGTCTCCACCCTCCAAACAGGATCAGGAGGCGGACCTCGGCTGTTGACGAACACGTCCTCAGGACACAGAAATATTTAGACTGGGCGGCCATTGTCCTTCGCGCTCTTCAGCTTGTCTACGCCTACTCCACGCCCTCCTTCTTCTCCTGCGCTGTAATGGCGGCGGATTTTGGCGGTAAATGGCACAGCACAGTCTTTGCAATAAAGTACAGTCTAAGCACAGTAAATCACAGTTCCAAGTATAATAAATCACAGTTCCAAGGCACACATGACCTGATTCTTCAGGCTTAAGTAGATCCTGTTCGTGACGCCAAATTGTAGCGCCCCCACCGCCGCAGGGCCGAGGGGAACCCGGTGCCGGGCCTCTGAGTCTCTGCTCTGGGGTTGTCACGGTGGCTAGGCCCCGGTCCGTGACCCTGCCGAGGGGCGCACAGTCAAAGATGTGGATAGATGTGGATGGTGATGGTGGTGCAGTGCAGTAAATAACGAGGACACCAGGTTGCAGTCTCTTTACCTCTTTACTGAAGATCTCTGGGTCCTCAGTCCAGAATACGGTTCACCAGGCTGCGCAAGTCCGGCCGGTCCAATGGCACCTCCAGAGTTCTCTTTGCAGGTGGAAATCTGTGCCTTCCCTCTAGCGCTAGGTGTTGCGGTCCTTCCCTGCTGTGCTTACAGAAAGTCCCCACAACTGTTGTGTCTGTTTCTTAAGTTCCCTCACAACTCGATTAGATGATGTTCTGCTAATCCTCCGTCCCTCCCTGATGTTCTGGTTGGGACGGCACCCGTTTGACGGGTAGGCTCGGAGCTCTTCCGGGAACCTAGAGTCGCCCCTCTCCACAAGTTGCCCCCCAAGACTGCATAGGTGATTTAAGTGAGACAGCCCGCCTTAGACTGACTGTCCTGCCGCTGTTTAGAGTATTGCTTGAAGCTGAATATTGTTATACTCTCTCGGCGTTCCGGCCACCGGTTGTGCGCCTCAGTAGGATGTTGCCTCGGTCTTACAGCACGACTCCTACTGGTATTCTCCTTATTGCTTGATCTCGTTTCTCACTCAGCACAATCTATCTCGCTTCTGATCCTTCCTTGGGCACCGCCGCTATCCTGAACAGGCACGGTCCCGTTACGTTCGCTCAAGTTGCCAAGCCTCTGTCAGGATCCCACCCCTGACAGAGACCCTACTCAGCTTTCTGCTCTAACTTCCTGCCTGACCCCCAGTTTACCCACAATGGTGGGGAGTGGCCTAGTGAATAGAACCCTTAGCTCCCCCCGGAGGCCCGACTATGAAATGTATTGGTGTCTGTGATACCTGATCAGATGAACTCCTTCAGTGCCATCAGACGTGCCATAGCTCCCCTTAGCGGCGGAGCCACAGTACTGCAACGACCAGGACTCTGGGGCGCTGCATTGACACAAACCATATGGAGAGAGACAGAGCGATGATTAACTAGTGTTTGGCTCCCCCTCAGTTGCTCCACAACATGTATTTACATGAGACGATGATGAAGAATGAGCGTTATAAAGGCTTGTTCGGTGACCCATTGGCCCTCGGATATGTGACTGACGCTTGGTCTCACTGGACGACCAACAACCTCCAGTGCTGCAGGCAATAGTTGCATGTAACTTATGTAACTTTCAGCAGTTTATATAGTGTAAGAAAGAGACCCTGACATGTCAGCACACCGTATTTCTAACACACAGTAAGCAAGATAGCATTTTATTTCTTCTGCTGTTGCTCAGGGCCTTATTCCTTCTTATCTCTCATTCTCCACATTCCGAACATCTTAAAGGAGTATTATACATTCATCAAATAAATTGTTTTTTTTGTAGAATGAAAAGTGATAACTTTTTTCAGTATCCTTTCTGTGGGGCTCTGTCACACCTGCGCTATTGGATTCTATTTCTCTGTTCTGTTTTTGGGAACAGCGAAATGGGAGGATGGATCTGTTACACAACTGATGCAAATGTGAGCAGGTTGCGAGATGCAGTAACGGACAGGAGACAGAGCAAGAGTTAACTTGGTTTACTGGAACAGGGGTATACTCCACGCAGGAAGAAGGTAGGATAAAACTGCTAACAGTTTGGTACACGGGATGGGGTAAAGTATATAATAGAGATAACAACAGTTCTCAAGAGTTAACTTATCAGTCTGACGGCTTCCTGACTGAAGAGTCCACAATAGATATGGTGGCGCCAACACAGTCAGTGCGGGATGGATCCGGTGTCGTCCTGTAGGTGTCCTTGAGTCCAATCCCGATGGCAGCGACTTGTCCTCTGCGTCTTTAACGAGTTCCTTGGTCCGGGGTTTACTGCGCGGGGTGCAATACAGTCCACAACACTAACGGAGCCTAAGGCCGGCGTCACACTGGCGTTTTAAACGGCCAAGTGCAATGCGATAAAAAATCGCATTGCACTCGGACCAATGTTAAGCTATGGGGCAGCTCCCATCAGCCAACTTTTTGTCGGCCGCTTTCCTCGGTCCGAGACAATCGCAGCATGCTGCGATTGTCTCGGACCGAGGAAAACTCTCGGCTCACTCGCCCCCATATAAGCCTATGGGTGCGAGTGAGACAACGCACATCACTTGGATATCATCTGTGTGATGTGCATTATAAGAAATTCATTTCTCCGCCTCCTCCGCAGCTGTGCTCCGATCCTCCCTGTGCGAGAGAATCGGAGCACATACGCATGACACTCAGCTCCTGCTCTGCTGCGAGCAGGAGCCGAGTGTCATTAGCATATCGCATCCGATGCAATATGCCAGTGTGACGCCGGCCTAACGTGGCTCGACAGATGTATACCGGGTGATGAGAGCACAGTTGTCGGTGAGTCACCCGGTCCTTCCTAAGCGGTGCGCACGTTACTCATGGGCCCGGAGCGTCTGACACCTCGCGTCGCAGGAGCCAGAGGTCACATGGCAAGATACTTGTTAATAATAAATAATAATAATAATCTTTATTTATATAGCGCCAACATATTCCGCAGCACTTTACAGTTTAACAGTTTCAAACACAACAGTCATAAGTAACAATGTTAACAATACAATAATTAAAGCAACACAAGATGACCCTGCTCGTGAGCGCTTACAATCTACAATGAGGTGGAGGAGATACAAAGTACAGGTGTGTATTTACAATGATGTATTTACAATGATGGTCCAGCCATCTTCAGGAGGTGGGGGATAGATGGAAGTAGTGAATGGGCTACACACAAACAAAATAACTGATTAGGGAACATGATAGGCCGCTCTGAACAAATGTGTTTTGAGGGAGCGCCTAAAACTATGCAATTTGTGGATGGTCCTAATTTCTTGGGGTAGAGCATTCCAGAGGATTGGCACAGCACGGGAGAAGTCTTGGAGTCGGGAGTGGGAGGTACGGATTAGTGCAGAGGTTAGTCGAAAGTCATTTGCAGAGCGCAGTGGTCTGTTAGGCCGATAGACAGAAATGAGGGAGGAGATGTAAGGGGGTGCCGCACTGTGAAGAGCTTTGTGGGTGAGAACAAGTACTTTGAATTGTATCTTGTAATGAATTGGCAGCCAGTTTAATGACTGGCGAAGAGCGGATGCATTTGAGTAACGATTAGCTAGATAGACAACCCTGGCTGCTGCATTAAGGATAGACTGGAGAGGGGAAAGTCGAGGGAGGGGGAGGCCAATTAATAGAGCGTTGCTGTAGTCCTGGCGGGAGTGGATCAGGGCGACAGTGAGGGTTTTTGTTGTTTCTATAGTGAGAAAAAGGCGGATTCTAGAGATGTTCTTTAGGTGTAAGCGGCATGAGCGGGCAAGAGATTGTATATGGGATGTGAAGGAGAGATCGGAGTCAAACATAACACCCAAACAGCGCGCCTGCTGCCGGGGTGTTATTATGGTGCCACCCACAGAGAGGGAAACGTCAGGTTTAGAGAGGCTAGTAGATGGTGGGAGCAGAAGAAGTTCAGTTTTGGAGAGGTTGAGTTTCAGATACAGAGCGGACATGATGTCGGAGACTGCGGACAGACAGTCAGTGGTGTTCTGTAGTACAGCAGGAGTAAGGCCAGGGGATGACGTGTATAGTTGTGTTGTCGGCATAAAGATGGTGCTGAAAACCAAATCTGCTGATGGCCTGTCCAATTGGGGCTGTGTAGAGGGAGAAGAGAAGGGGGCCAAGGACTGAGCCCTGGGGTACCCCGACAGTGAGAGGAAGAGGAGATGAAGTGGAACCAGAGAACAGAACACTGAAGGAGCGGTCAGAAAGATAGGAGGAGAACCAGGAGAGAGCAGTGTCCTTAATGCCAAGTGACTGGAGCCTAGAGAGTAGGAGAAGGTGGTCAACAGTGTTGAAAGCTGCAGAAAAATCTAGAAGAATGAGCAGAGAGTGGTCACTATTACATTTTGCTGTCAGAAGGTCGTTGGTCACTTTGATGAGTGCAGTTTATGTCGAGGGTAGGGGCGGAAGCCGGACTGTGAAGGGTCTAGGAGGGAGTGAATGGAGAGGTAACGGGTAAGGCAGGAGTAGACTAGGCGCTCCAAGAGTTTAGAGATGAAGGGGAGGTTGGAGACTGGTCTGTAGTTATTTGTGCAGGATGAGTCGAGGCCTGGTTTCTTTAGTAATGGAGTAATGATAGAGAGTTTGAAGGAGGACGGGAAAATGCCTGAGGAGAGGGAGAGATTAAAGATTGTAGTTAGGTGAGTAGTGACAACTGGAGAGAGAGACTGGAGGAGATTAGAGGGAATGCGGTCGGTAGTGCATGTAGTCGGACGAGAAGAAGAGAGGAGCCTGGAGACTTCTTCTGTGATGGGATCAAATGCGGAGAGTGAGCCAGGGGAGATGCAGGGAGGGATGGGAGTCACTGAACTTGGTGATTGGGAGTGGATTTCCTGACGGATAGTGTCTATTTTCTCTATAAAGTGGGAGGCCAGGTTATCAGCACAAATATCTGTGATAGGGGCTTGAGCTTTTGGCCTGAGGAGGGAGTGAAAGGTGTCAAAAAGTTTCTTGGGGTTGTTGGATAGTGAGGAGATCAGAGTGGTGAAGTAGGTCTGTTTGGCGATGTGAAGGGCAGAGTTATAGGTTTTTAATATAAATTTGAAGTGTATGAAGTCTTCTGGTGTGCGAGTTTTCCTCCATAAGCGTTCAGCACTCCTAGAGCATCGCTGGAGAAATCAGGTTTGCGATGTGAGCCAGGGCTGTTTTACTCTGTGCTTGGAGGTTCTGAAGGTATGGGGAGCTACTTGGTCCAGGGTGCTTCTAAGAGTGTCATGGTAGTGATGTACAGCCAGATCAGGACAGGAAAAAGAGGAGATTGGGGACAGTGATGAGTGTAAGGAGTCTGAAAGTGCATGAGGGTTAATGGCTTGTAGATTTCTGACTGGTAGGTAGGAGGGTGCTGGGGTGAGCGAAGATTTGTGAGCATGAAGGAGGGAATGTTGTGGTCAGAGAGGGGAAGCAGTGAATTATTTAGGTAGGAGATTGAACACAGCTGGACAAAGGCCAGGTAAAGGGTGATACCGTCCTTGTGTGTCTCAGAGGTTGAGAGCTGTGAGAGGCCGAGCGAAGTGGTTAGTGATAGAAGCTGGGATGCAGATGTAGAAGTGGGGCTGTTTATGGGGATGTTGAAGTCTCCCAGGATAAGGGTTGGGAGTTCTGAGGACATGAAGTGTGGCAGCCAGGCAGAGAAATGGTCCAGGAAGTGGGTGGGTGAGCCTGGGGGCCGGTACAATCTTTGTGAGTTACCGCAGGGAAGCTTGAGTGCGGGCCTGCACTATTTCGGTGCTCAGTAGTTGGAGCACTCTCTTGTCCCTGCCATACGCCAAGTCTGTCTGCTTATGCGCACACTCAGGCTTTTTCTTAGTAGCCACGCCCCCTTCTCTGTAAGGTCAGTCTAGTCCCTAAGCTTTCCCCCGGACAACAGAGGAGACAGCCCGGCAGTTCTGGACCCGACACAAGACAGGTACCCCCAGTCCGGTTGTACTTCTTACACAAATGGCACCAGAAGGAGCCCTTTGCCTATAATTGAGTCCAACTTGTTTTCCATAATGGTGTTCTTTGCAGGACGCGGCACTATTTTTTTTCCAAGTAAAATGATGGACACCTCATTTATAAGGCAATAGGGTCCATCTGGCACCAATGATGTCAGTGCTGTGAATGATCTATCGATAGCATGAATTCCTAACGCTGATGTGAACTCAGCCTTAGGCTGGAGTCATACACAACGCATAAAAAATCGGTCCGTTTTACACGGATGAGAATCGCAGAAATGTCCCTTGAACAGCGATCTGTATTTCATCTGTGGATGTGATTTTCTCACATGTAAACATCCGTGTGACATCCGTATAACATCCGTATGGCGAGATTTTCTTGCCGGCTTGCAAAATGGACATATAATGGACCCATGGGCTCAAATATTCGTGAAAACATATATACAGTCTATATATATTTATATATATCTAATATATAAAGCTGAATGTGTGTGTGTATGTGTGTATGTCCGGGATTGGCATCTGCACCGTCGCAGCTACAGCCACAAATTTTGCACAGTCACACGTCTAGACCCTGAGAGCGTCGTAGGCTATGTTGTGAGGCAAAATTTTAACCCCGCGCATTCCAATTCACCAAACAATTTGCCCCATCTACATAATGGGGAAAGAGTGAAAGGAAAAGTGTTGGAGGTAAATTGACAGCTGCCAGATGTGAACAAGGGGGACTTAAAGAGTGAGAGCGATGGCGCCAAAGAGTATATACCGTACAGTTGCTAAGGTGGGGCCCCGACATGGGATACTCACCACACACGGGGATATGAACACACATACAAAATGCGCCACACACTACCACTTGCTTGAACACATATCACCCTCAGCACACATTTCACCACACATACACCAACCTCGCCACATAAAAGTCAAAACACAAAAGTCGCCGCTCAAAACTCGCCACGCGCAAAACTTGCCACATGCAAAACTAGGCTCACGCAAAACTCGCCACACGTGCAAAACTTACCTCATGGAAAACTCGCCACACGCAAAACTTGCACACGCGGAAAAATTGCCACATGCACAAAAGTTGCAACACATGCAAAAGTTGCCTCACACAAAACTTGCACCTACTCAAAACGCACCACACATAAAACTCACCACGCGCAAAACTCGCCATGCGCAAAACTTGCTGCACACAACTTGCTACACTAACCTGTCACATGCAACTCGACACACAAAAAGTTGCTACACGCATATCGCCACACAAAACTCATCTCACAAAAGTCGCTACATGCATGTAGCCACATGCAACTCAACACACACAACTTGACACATGAAACTCGCCCTAAAACACACACAAGTCTGGTATTATCCTTCAAACATAAAAATCTGATTAATAAGCAGACAAACTACAAGAGCAACAAATGTACCATATAGGAAATACGGCAGCTGTCAGTCACATGACCTGTCTATTATGTGTATGTGTGAGCTAAAAAATACTGCCAGGGGGGAGGGCTTCATGTTGGCTGGGAATTTATCAGGCTGCCAATTTAGCTTACAAATACTGAGGTAAAAATACTATACTATATACAGGGGAGATGACACACACATATATACTATATACAGGGGAGATGACACACAGGTATATACTATATACAGGGGAGATGACATACAGGTACATACTATATACAGGGGAGATGACACACAGATATATACTATATACAGGAAGAGATGACACACAGGTATATACTATATACAGGAGGAGATGACACAGGTATATACTATATACAGGAGTAGATGACTTACAGGTATATACTATATACAGGAGGAGATGACATACAGGTATATACTATATAAAAAAGGAGATGACACATAGGTATATAGAGGAGGAGATGACATACAGCAGGTATATACTATATACAGGGGAGATGACATACAGGTATATACTATATACAGGAGATGACATACAGGTATATACTATATATAGGAGGAGATGACATACAGGTATATAGTATATACAGAAGAGATGACATACAGGTATATACTATATACAGGAGGAGATGACACATAGGTATATACAATATACAGGAGGAAATGACATACAGCAGGTATATACTATTTACAGGGGAGATGACATACAGGTGTATACTATATACAGGAGATGACATACAGGTGTCTACTATATATAAGGGAGATGACAAACATGTATATACTGAGGGGAAAATGAGAGGTGTGAGGTGAAAATGAGGGGTGTGAGGTGAAAATGAAAAGGTGTGAGTGCAAAATGAGAGGAGTGAGGGAAAATAGTGGAGTGATCGGAAAATGACAGATGTGAGGTTGAAATGACAAGTGTTGGGGGAATGAGAGGAGTGAGGGGGAAAATAAGAGGAGTGAAGGGGAAAATGAGATGTGTAAGGGAGAAAATGAGAGATGTGAGGGGGAAAATGAGAGGCGTGATGGGAAAATAAGAGAAGTTAGGTGCTATAACTAACCACAGATATTTACTATGCCCAGGCAATGCCGGGCTCTTCAGCTAATATATATATATATATATATATATATATATATATATATATATATATATATACACTCACCGGCCACTTTATTAGGTACACCTGTCCAACTTCTTGTTAACACTTAATTTCTAATCAGCCAATCACATGGCGGCAACTCAGTGCATTTAGGCATGTAGACATGGTCAAGACAATCTCCTGCAGTTCAAACCGAGCATCAGTATGGGGAACAAAGGTGATTTGAGTGCCTTTGAACGTGGCATGGTTGTTGGTGCCAGAAGGGCTGGTCTGAGTATTTCAGAAACTGCTGATCTACTGGGATTTTCACGCACAACCATCTCTAGGGTTTACAGAGAATGGTCCGAAAAAGAAAAAAAATCCAGTGAGCGGCAGTTCTGTGGGCGGAAATGCCTTGTTGAAGCCAGAGGTCAGAGGAGAATGGGCAGACTGGTTCGAGCTGATAGAAAGGCAACAGTGACTCAAATCGCCACCCGTTACAACCAAGGTAGGCCTAAGAGCATCTCTGAACGCACAGTGCGTCGAACTTTGAGGCAGATGGGCTACAGCAGCAGAAGACCACACCGGGTACCACTCCTTTCAGCTAAGAACAGGAAACTGAGGCTACAATTTGTACAAGCTCATCGAAATTGGACAGTAGAAGATTGGAAAAACGTTGCTTGGTCTGATGAGTCTCGATTTCTGCTGCGACATTCGGATGGTAGGGTCAGAATTTGGCGTAAACAACATGAAAGCATGGATCCATCCTGCCTTGTATGGAGCATCTTTGGGATGTGCAGCCGACAAATCTGCGGCAACTGTGTGATGCCATCATGTCAATATGGACCAAAATCTCTGAGGAATGCTTCCAGCACCTTGTTGAATCTATGCCACGAAGAATTGAGTATATAAATGTAACCATAAGCCACACAATACACTTGTCGCTGAGGGAAAAGAACCCTCCCTGGACACTTCAGACCGGTCCAATATGCAGGACAACTCCAGATAAATATAGTACAGAAAAAAAGGAGTAGATAAGTCCAAATCATTATTTTAAAACCAAAATTTAACCTTTATTAAACCATTAACAAATACACATCAAGATTAACATATCAAATATATCAAATATATAATATAATACCGCAAAGGATTTAAGAGGGAGACCTGAAGGTAGCCGGGTCAGGTGCACACTGCAAAGTACATCCCATATAAGAGTACGGGTGCAGTTGATATATACAAGGTAAAAGTGAGCTGGGACGCTATACTAATCCATGTGTAACATGCGATAACCGCAACTCCTATCAGACGTTAAGTCCACAGCCCCTCTTCATAACATATGCATATGCATAATGTAAATTGCACACTTACCCATTATAACCTGTATAGGGGAGCAGTCTGCCCTTCACCCGGCGGCCCTGGACGCGCGTTTCGCGGAGTGGCTTTCTCAACAGGGTACACCGTTTGCTCTGTCTCCTGTGCTTATGACTGCCGCACACCGGAAGTGTGATCGGCAAGATGGCGCATGCGCAGTGGCGTCCCACATCGGCAGCACCTGAAGGCCGTCATTGCAGGATGCACAATGGGCGGAAATCCGCCGTATGACGTCATGTAATGTGCATCTCGCAAATATAGACGGCTGCAAGGGGAAGCCGGTCAGAGGGACGTCCACCGCGCATGCGCACAGAACCGCAGCCATTTTTAAGAAGCCCAGTGGATACGGCCATACAAATAGAAGTATAAGAAAAAACAATAAACAAAGGTAAAAGAAGAACAGTAAGAAGGGATTGCACTGGAGCCAAAGAAAAACTACTGGAACAAAATAATAATAAAAAAAATAAAAATATAAAGAAATAATAAAAGGGGAGCTTAATATTAACATCAAACAGTGTGAAATACAATGACCTCTATCACTGACATAATCTTACCACAATATAGCGATACAAAAAAGAGAGGACTAATCATTGCAAAGTGACATAGTGCTATATGTGTAAAAATGTGAGTATATAAATAGCAGAAATAACACTATATATAAGAAAAAGTGAAAGTTATACATAGGGAATAAATGAGGAATAAATGAGACCATAAGGACCTCACATATCCCTCCTATACAATTACATTTGCATTTTAATATAAGAGGTGAACACAGAATGATAATAATTCCAGAAGTCTTCAAGGTTCCATATACAACCATCCAACATGAAGGCCTACATCCACTCTAAGGTGCCGGGCTCGTGGTCATCTTATGCGAAACTGAGAATAATACTAAAAACACACACAAAAAGACAAAGAAAACAAATTAAAAATAGAGAACGGGGACAGAGACATATAATTATCTTGGGTGGGACATAACTATCCCATTCACGTTGTGCCAAAATCTTAGCCAGATTACCACCCCTGACACCCCCATGGATCCTATCGATGCCTCTCACTCTAAGGCCAGTGGGATCCGATCCGTGACATAGACGAAAGTGTCTCGGAAGAGTTTTAAGGCCATCTATATCCAAGGCTTCCTTTCCCGCTCCTATGTCCCGTACATGTTCGCGCGTCCTAACTTTCAATTCCCTAGATTTTGGCACAACGTGAATGTAAGTGGATCATCACCCTTGACACCATGGCCCCAAAAGGGCTAAACGAACAAGTTAGCTTTGCCCCCTTCTTATGAGGTCTATTGGGTTGGTCCCCCCCTTTTTCACCATCGGTTGTGCCCGTTCTGTGAGGGCTCTCCCTATTTCTAGTGGGATAATTATGTCCCACCCAAGATAATTATATGTCTCTGTCCCCGTTCTCTATTTTTAATTTGTTTTCTTTGTCTTTTTGTGTGTGTTTTTAGTATTATTCTCAGTTTCGCATAAGATGACCACGAGCCCGGCACCTTAGAGTGGATGTAGGCCTTCATGTTGGATGGTTGTATATGGAACCTTGAAGACTTCTGGAATTATTATCATTCTGTGTTCACCTCTTATATTAAAATGCAAATGTAATTGTATAGGAGGGATATGTGAGGTCCTTATGGTCTCATTTATTCCTCATTTATTCCCTATGTATAACTTTCACTTTTTCTTATATATAGTGTTATTTCTGCTATTTATATATTCACATTTTTACACATATAGCACTATGTCACTTTGCAATGATTAGTCCTCTCTTTTTTGTATCGCTATATTGTGGTAAGATTATGTCAGTGATAGAGGTCATTGTATTTCACACTGTTAGATGTTAATATTAAGCTCCCCTTTTATTATTTCTTTATATTTTTATTTTTTTTATTATTATTTTGTTCCAGTAGTTTTTCTTTGGCTCCAGTGCAATCCCTTCTTACTGTTCTTCTTTTACCTTTGTTTATTGTTTTTTCTTATACTTCTATTTGTATGGCCGTATCCACTGGGCTTCTTAAAAATGGCTGCGGTTCTGTGCGCATGCGCGGTGGACGTCCCTCTGACCGGCTTCCCCTTGCAGCCGTCTATATTTGCGAGATGCACATTACATGACGTCATACGGCGGATTTCCGCCCATTGTGCATCCTGCAATGACGGCCTTCAGGTGCTGCCGATGTGGGACGCCACTGCGCATGCGCCATCTTGCCGATCACACTTCCGGTGTGCGGCAGTCATAAGCACAGGAGACAGAGCAAACGGTGTACCCTGTTGAGAAAGCCACTCCGCGAAACGCGCGTCCAGGGCCGCCGGGTGAAGGGCAGACTGCTCCCCTATACAGGTTATAATGGGTAAGTGTGCAATTTACATTATGCATATGCATATGTTATGAAGAGGGGCTGTGGACTTAACGTCTGATAGGAGTTGCGGTTATCGCATGTTACACATGGATTAGTATAGCGTCCCAGCTCACTTTTACCTTGTATATATCAACTGCACCCGTACTCTTATATGGGATGTACTTTGCAGTGTGCACCTGACCCGGCTACCTTCAGGTCTCCCTCTTAAATCCTTTGCGGTATTATATTATATATTTGATATATTTGATATGTTAATCTTGATGTGTATTTGTTAATGGTTTAATAAAGGTTAAATTTTGGTTTTAAAATAATGATTTGGACTTATCTACTCCTTTTTTTCTGTACTACACGAAGAATTGAGGCAGTTCTGAAGGCAAAAGGGGGTCCAACCCGTTACTAGCATGGTGTACCTAATAAAGTGGCCGGTGAGTGTATATATATATACTGTACAGACCAAAAGTTTGGACACACCTTCTCATTTAAAGATGTTTCTGTATTTTCATGACTATGAAAATTGTACATTCACACTGAAGGCATCAAAGCTATTAATTAACACATGTGAAATTATATACTTAACAAAAAGGTGTGAAACAACTGAAATTATGTCTTATACTCTAGGTTCTTCAAAGTAGCCACGTTTTGCTTTGATGACTGCTTTGCACACTCCTGGCATTCTCTTCATGAGCTTCAAGAGTTAGTCACCGGGAATGGATTTCACTTCACAGCTGTGCCCTGTCAGGTTTAATAAGATGTCTTGCTTTATAAATGGGGTTGGGACCATCAGTTGTGTTGTGCAGAAGTCTGGTGGATACACAGCTCATAGTCCTACTGAATAGATTGTTAGAATTTGTATTATGGCAAGAAAAAAGCAGCTAAGAAAAGAAAATTGAGTGGCCATCATTACTTTAAGAAATGAAGGTCAGTCAGTCCGAAAAATTGGGAAAACTTTGAAAGTGTCCCTAAGTACAGCGGCAAAAACCATCAAGAGCTACAAAGAAAATGGCTCACATGAGGACTGCCCCAGGAAAAGAAGATCAAGAGTCACCTCTGCTTCTGGGGATAAGTTTATCCGAGTCACCAGCCTCAGAAATCGCAGGTTAACAGCAGGTCAGATTAGAGACCAGGTCAATGCCACACAGAGTTCTAGCAGCAGACACATCTCTGTTATGATCCGGTGACCTTGGAGCCGCATGGGACTTTCTCTGGAGTAGGTGGAACCTGTACTGACCGCAAACCCTAAACTGACACCGCAACTAGAAGTAGCCGTGGGGTGTACCTAACACATCCTAGACACCTCGACACAGCCGGAGGACTAAATACCCCTATAGATGGAAATGGGAATTCTATCTTGCCTCAGAGCAGAACCCCAAAGGATAGGCAGCCCCCCACAAATATTGACTGTGAGTAGGAGAAGAAAAGACACACGCAGGCAGAAAATAAGATTTAGCAAAAGAGGCCACTCTAGCTAAATAGAAAAGGATAGGACAGAATACTAAGCGGTATTAAAACCCTAAAAATATCCACAGCAGATAATACAAAAATTCCACCATCTAACTAAAGACATGGAATGTATATCTGCATCTCCTGAGAATCCAACTAGACTGAAAAAATCCAAACACAGTCTAAGCTGGACAAGAAAAACAATGAATAGCACTGAATTGTAAAGCACACAGCATGTGTGCTGAAGAAACAAAAACCAGACACTTATATTTGTTGATTTGGCAGCACAGCAGGAGGAACCAGACAGAGATGCAAAACCTCCAAGAACAATGGACAACTGGCAGGGACTAATGAATCCTGCACACCTAAATACCCCAGTTAGAACTGCAATCAGCAGGAACACCTGCCCAGGATTGCAACCCAGGGACAACTGCATTACCACCACCAACCACCGGAGGGAACCCAAGAACAGAATTCACAACAGTACCCCCCCCCCTTGAGGAGGGGTCACCGAACCCTCACCAGAGCCCCCAGGCCGATCCGGACGAGCCAGATGAAAGGCACGGACCAAATCAGCAGCATGGACATCAGAGGCAAAAAACCCAAGAATTATCCTCCTGGCCATAACCCTTCCATTTGACAAGGTACTGAAGCCTCCGCCTCGAAAAGCGAGAATCCAAAATCTTTTCAACCACATACTCCAACTCCCCATCAACCAACACAGGGGCCGGAGGATCAACAGAGGGAACAACGGGCACCACATATTTCCGCAATAAAGATCTATGGAAGACATTATGGATAGCAAAAGAGGCCGGAAGGGCCAATCGAAAAGACACCGGATTAATAATCTCAGAAATCCTATAAGGACCAATAAACCGAGGCTTAAACTTAGGGGAAGAAACCTTCATAGGAACATGACGGGAAGACAACCAGACCAGATCCCCAACCCGAAGCTGGGAACCAACACACCGACGAAGGTTAGTAAAATGTTAAGCCTCCTGCTGAGACAACACCAAATTGTCCACCACATGAGCCCAAATCTGCTGCAACCTGTCAACCACAGAATCCACACCAGGACAGTCAGAAGGCTCAACCTGCCCCGAAGAAAAACGAGGATGAAAACCAAAATTACAAAAGAAGGGCGAAACCAAAGTAGCCGAACTAGCCCGATTATTAAGGGCGAACTCGGCCAATGGCAAGAAAGCCACCCAATCATCCTGATCAGCAGACACAAAGCATCTCAAATAAGTTTCCAAAGTCTGATTAGTTCGCTCGGTCTGGCCATTTGTCTGAGGATGAAATGCGGAAGAAAAAGACAAATCAATGCCCAGCCTAGCACAAAAGGCCCGCCAAAACCTAGAAACAAACTGGGAACCTCTGTCGGACACAATATTCTCCGGAATGCCATGGAAACGAACCACATGCTGAAAAAAGAACGGAACCAAATCAGAAGAGGAAGGCAATTTAGGCAAAGGCACCAAATGAACCATCTTAGAGAACCGGTCACAAACAACCCAGATAACCGACATCTTCTGGGAAACCAGAAGATCTGAAATAAAATCCATAGAAATATGCGTCCAGGGCCTCTCAGGGACTGGCAAAGGCAAAAGCAGCCCACTAGCACGGGAACAACAAGGCTTGGCCCGCGCACAAGTCCCACAAGACTGCACAAAAGAACGCACATCACGTGACAAAGAAGGCCACCAAAAGGACCTACCAACCAAATCTCTGGTACCAAAAATACCAGGATGGCCAGCCAACACAGAACAATGAATCTCAGAAATCACTCTACTAGTCCATCTATCAGGAGCAAACAGTTTCCCCACTGGACAGCGGTCAGGTTTGTCAGCCTGAAATTCCTGAAGATTCCGTCGTAAATCAGGGGAAATGGCAGAAAGGACCACCCCCTCCTTCAGAATGCCGACCGGTTCAAGGACCTCAGGAGAATCAGGCAAAAAACTCCTAGAGAGGGCATCAGCCTTAATATTCTTAGAACCCGGAAGATACGAGACCACAAAATCAAAACGGGAAAAAAACAAGGACCATCGAGCCTGTCCAGGATTCAGCCGTCTGGCAGACTCGAGGTAAATCAGATTCATATGATCGGTCAAGACCACAATACGGTGCTTAGCTCCCTCAAGCCAATGTCGCCACTCCTCAAACGCCCACTTCATAGCCAACAACTCCCGATTGCCGACATCATAATTGCGTTCAGCAAGCGAAAACTTACGGGAAAAGAAGGCACATGGTTTCAACAAGGAACCAACAGAATCCCTCTGAGACAAAACGGCCTCTGCCCCAATCTCAGAAGCGTCAACCTCAACCTGAAACGGAAGAGAAACATCCGGTTGATGCAACACCGGGGCAGAAGTAAATCGGCGTTTAAGCTCCTGAAAGGCAGAGACAGCCGCAGAGGACCAATTCGTCACATCAGTGCCTTTCTTCATCAAATCGGTCAAGGGTTTAACCACACTGGAGAAGTTAGCAATGAAACGGCGATAAAAATTAGCAAAGCCCAAAAATTTCTGAAGGCTCTTCACGGATGTGGATTGAATCCAATCATGAATGGCCTGAACCTTAACCGGATCCATCTCTATAGAAGAGGGAGAAAAAATGAAGCCCAAAAAGGAAACCTTCTGCACTCCAAAGAGACACTTAGACCCCCTTCACAAACAAAGCATTATCACGAAGGATCTGAAATACCATCCTGACCTGTTCCACATGAGACTCCTAATCATCGGAAAAAATTAAAATGTCATCCAAATATACAATCATGAATTTATCAAGATAAGTCCGAAAGATATCGTGCATGAAGGACTGAAAAACAGATGGAGCATTAGAGAGCCCGAATGGCATCACAAGGTATTCAAAATGACCTTCGGGCGTATTAAACGCAGTTTTCCATTCATCACCCTGCTTAATACGAACAAGATTATATGCCCCCCGGAGGTCAATCTTCGTAAACCAACTAGCCCCCTTAATCCTAGCAAACAAATCGGAAAGCAGAGGTAAAGGGTATTGAAACTTGACCGTGATCTTATTCAAGAGGCGATAATCAATACAGGGTCTCAAGGAACCATCCTTCTTAGCAACAAAAAAAATCCCGCTCCCAACGGTGAAGAAGATGGCCGAATATGCCCTTTCTCCAAAGACTCCTTAACATAACTCCGCATAGCGGTATGTTCAGGCACAGACAGGTTGAAGAGTCGGCCCTTAGGAAACTTACAGCCTGGAATCAAGTCAATCGCACAATCACAGTCCCTATGCGGTGGAAGGGAACTGGACTTGGGCTCATCGAATACATCCTGAAAATCAGGCAAAAACTCTGGAATTTCAGAAGAGGAAGAAGAGGAGATTGACATCAAAGGAACGTCATTATGAACCCCCTGACAACCCCAACTAGTCACAGACATAGACTTCCAATCCAACACAGGATTATGTACCTGCAACCACGGAAAACCCAGCATGATAGCATCATGCAAATTATGCAACACTAGAAATCGACAATCTTCCTGATGGGCTGGCGCCATGCACATGGTCTTCTGTGTCCAAAACTGAGGCTTATTTTTAGCCAAAGGTGTAACATCAATGCCCCTTAAAGAAATAGGGTTCTGCAAAGACTGCAAGGGAAAACCACAACGCCTGGCAAACTCAAAGTCCATTAAGTTCAAGGTGGCGCCTGAATCCACAAATGCCATGACAGAATATGATGACAACGATCAGATCAAGAACACAGATAACAGAAATTTAGGATGTACAGTACTGATGGTAAATGAACTAGCGATCCTCTTTGTATGCTTAGGGCAGACTGAAATGACATGAGAAGCATCGCCACAATAAAAACACAACCTATTCTGACATCTGAATCCTTGTTGTTCCGTTCTAGACAGAATCCTATCACACTGCATTGGCTCAGGCATCTGCTCTGAGGACAACACCACAGCGCGCACAGTTCTGCGCTCCCGCAAGCGCCGATCAATCTGAATGGCCAGAGACATAGAATCACTCAGACCGAAAGGCGTGGGAAACCCCACCATAACATCTTTAACGGATTCAGAAAGACCCTTTCTGAAAATTGCCGCCAAAGCATCCCCATTCCATTTAGTCAACACAGACCATTTTCTAAATTTCTGACAATACAATTCTGCCGCTTCTTGACCCTGAGACAGGACCAACAAGGTCTTCTCCGCTTGATCCACAGAATTTGGTTCATCATATAATAATCCTAAAGCCTGAAAAAAGGCGTCTACATTAAGCAAGGCCGGATTCCCAGATTCCAGGGAAAATGCCCAATCCTGAGGATCGCCACGCAGCAGGGAGATGACAATTTTAACCTGCTGAATGGAATCACCAGAGGATCGAGGTCTCAGAGCAAAAAACAGTTTACAGTTGTTTTTAAAACTCAAAAATTTGGACCTGTCACCAAAAAGCAAATCAGGAGTAGGAATCTTAGGCTCCAAAACCGGGGTCTGAACAATATAATCAGAAATACCCTGTACCCTAGCAGCAAGCTGGTCTACACGAGAAGCTAATTCCTGAACATCCATGCTAGCACAAGACTCCTCAGCCACCCAGAGAAAAAGAGGGAAGGAAAGACAAAGCAGGCTACAGAAAAAAAAATGGCTCAACACCTTTCTTCCCTTCTTCTGAGATGCACTTCACTCATTATTGGCCAGTTGTACTGTTATGATCCGGTGACCTTGGAGCAGCATGAGACTTTCTCTGGAGTAGGTGGAACCTGTACTGACCGCAAACCCTAAACTGACACCGCAACTAGAAGTAGCCGTGGGGTGTATCTAACACATCCTAGACACCTCGACACAGCCGGAGGACTAAATACCCCTACAGATAGAAATGGGAATACTATCTTGCCTCAGAGCAGAACCCCAAAGGATAGGCAGCCCCCCACAAATATTGACTGTGAGTAGGAGAGGAAAGACACACGCAGGCAGAAAGCAGGATTTAGCAAAAGAGGCCACTCTAGCTAAATAGGAAAGGATAGGACAGAATACTAAGCAGTCAGTATTAAAACCCTAAAAATATCCACAGCAGATAATACAAAAATTCCACCATCTAACTAAAGACATGGAATGTATATCTGCATCTCCTGAGAATCCAACTTGACTGAAAAAATCCTTACACAGTCTAAGCTGGACAAAAAAACAAAGAAAAGCACTGAATTGTAAAGCACACAGCATGTGTGCTGCAGAAACAAAAAACAGACACTTATCTTTGCTGATTTGGCAGCAGGGCAGGAGGAACCAGACAGAGATGCAAGACCTCCAAGAACAATGGACAACTGGCCAGGACTAATGAATCCTGCACACCTAAATACCCCAGTCAGAACTGCAATCAGCAGGGACACCTGACCAGGATTGCAACCCAGGGACAACTGCATTACCACCAACAACCACCGGAGGGAACCCAAGAGCAGAATTCACAACACTAATCCCAACCATAAATATAATCCAAACCCCAACGTTAGCCCCAACACTAACTTTAGCCCCAACCCTAACCTTAACTTTAGCCCCAACCCTAACCCTAACCTTAGCCCCAGCCTTAACCCTAACTTTAGCCCTAACAATAACCCTAACCCTAACTTTAGCCCTAACTCTAATGGGAAAATAGAAATAAACACATTTTTTTTCCCTAACTAAGGGGGTGATAAAGGGGGGTTTGATTTACTATTTATTGGGGGTTTTTATGTTTGGCAGCTGTCACACACTAAAAGACACTTTTTATTGCAAAAAAAAGTTTTTGCATTACCACATTTTGAGAGCTATACCGTATTTTTCGGACTACAAGACGCACTTTCCCCCCCCAAAAGGGGGGAAAATAGGGGGTGCGTCTAATAGTCGTAATGCAGGCTTACCGCGGCGGCAGAGTTGCATCCCCGCACCTCTGCCGGTAACCACTGCTGCAACCCTTCCATGGACACCAGGCCGTGGCGTCGCCCACCTAAGCAGGAATGGACCCTGCTCAGGTGCACTCCATACCGCATCACCCCACCTCTGCACCATGCCTCCTATGACCCTGCTCTGCCACCGCCAGCCCTCAGGTAAGATTCTGTAAATTCAGACAATAAGACGGACCCCCATCTTATAAAAAAAATCTTTTTTTCTGCAATTTTCACCCCAAATTTGGGGTGTATCTTATGGTCCGGTGCGTCTTATAGTCCGAAAAATACGGTAATTTTTCCATATTTTAGTTCACAGAGTCATGTGAGGTCTTCTTTTTTTGCGGGACGAATTGACGTTTTTATTGGTACCAGTTTTTGGCACATGACATTTTTGATCGCTTTTTATTCCGATTTTTGATAGGCAGAATGAACAAAAACCAGCAATTCGTGAATTTCTTTTGGGTGGGGCATTTATAACATTCTGCGTGTGGTAAAATTGATAAAGCAGTTTTATTCTTCGGGTCAGTACGATTACAGCGATACTTCATTTATATAATTTTTTTTATGTTTTGGCGCTTTTATACAATAAAAACTATTTTATAGAAAAATAATTATTTTGCATCGCTTTATTCTGAGGGCTATAACTTTTTTATTTTTTCACTGATGATGCTGGATGGTGGCTCATTTTTTGCAAGACAAGATGACGTTTTCAGCGTTACCATGTTTACTTATATCCGTCTTTTTGATGGCGTGTTATTCCACTTTTTGTTCAATGGTATGATGATAAAGCATTGTTTTTGGCCTCGTTTTTTTTTTTCACTGACCGGGTTAACTAGTGGCACAGTTTTATAGGTCGGGTCGTTACGGACGCGGAAATACTAAATGTGTAAACTTTTATTGATTTTTCATTATTATTTACATAAAGAAAAAAAACACAAAAATTGAGCTTAACTTGAGTTGGTACACATGCAGAAGTTAAACGCATGTTAACATTGGCCACAAAACATATAAAACCTACAAGAGAAAAAGTGAGCAAAAACCCCTGCTGTAACTAAGTAAAAAAGCAAAAGTGCATTTAAATAACACAGAGTTTTTATTAATACTCTTTTTTGATCAAAAAATAGCACAAAAGCCATCCCACCACGTCAAGGTAACTCTGATCAGGACAGTCCTACGCTGTCTAATATTAAAACCTTACCATGTGTCAATATTGACCTCGGTGTGAATAAGGGCAGACAAGAGGACTGGGCCCAACCAGTGAGACACCAGACTGGGGAAGCCTTATATACAGTTTCCAGCTCACGAGAGGGGAAGGCCACACCCCGGCTTGCACAGAATGCAACAGTACAAAGAAAAAAAACACAAAAATTGAGCTTAACTTGAGTTGGTACACATGCAGAAGTTAAACGCATGTTATCATTGGCCATAAAACATATAAAACCTACAAGAGAAAAAGTGAGCAAAAAAACCTAAAGAAAGAAATGTATTTATTGGAACAATATTTATATATTTTTTTCTTCATGTAGGAATTTTTTTTTAAATTTTTTTTAGACATGTTAATATTTTTTTTTTACTTATTTACATTGTCAAAGGCTGGGACATCATTGTATAGTGTCAGATAGCTGATCTGACACTTTGCACAGCACTGTGTCAGATCAGCGATCTGACAGGCAGTGCAGGAGGCTTGCGCTTGCAAGCCACCTCCCTGCAGGACCCGGAAGGAACCCCGTGGCCATCTTGGATCCGGGGCCTGCAGGGAAGAGAACGGAGGAGACCCTCGGAACAACGCAATCATATCGCGCTGTTCCGAGGGTCTCAGGGAAGCACGAAGGGAGCCCCCTCCCTGCGTGATGCTTCCTTAAGCCACCAGAATGCTGCTATCATGTTTGGTCGCAGTGTTCCGGGGGTTAATGTGCCGGGAGTGGTCCGTGACCGCTCCTGGCACATAGTGCCGCATGTCAGCTGTGGTAATCAGCTGACACCCGGCCACAATCGGCCGCGCTCCCCCCCGTGAGGGCGGCTGATCGCGTTGGACGTACTATTCCGTCCATGGGAATTAGGGCCCACTCCACATGGACGGAATAGTACATCCAATGCTAGAAAGGGGTTAAACAGCCCCCATTATAGCTAAGTCATTAGTTTCCATGACTGTCCTTGTGTCTGACGTACAAAATATAGGATGTCAGGAATGAATATCACTATCTCTTGTATTGTGTAAATGGCCAAAAAACAATGACTGCTTCATATCTAACATTGAAAACACACTCTCTGTTGAGCCTCACCTCTAAAGTACAACACTTTTTTTTTTACTTTTGTCTGTATTTTTTGGTGAAAAAGATTTAGGGATTTACTTTAGGGATCATTTTACCTTAGTCTCTAACTCATTCCTTTACTTGGTTGCTGAGGGTTCGTCAGGGAAATGGTGGGGGTGCGGTCAGCTTAATTTGCCTATGGCACCAAAATAATGTGACTTGTCACGGCCCTGGCTGTGAGTGACAGCTCAGCCACACTATGGATAGCAGGGGTGTGTCGGGTTGTCAGTTTTGAGTTTGAGATTCCTGCAGGTGTTTTTCGTCCCAGATAATTGCCAGGCTATTTAGCTGGCTGATAATATCAGATCATTGACAGTTGTAGCTTCAAACTCAGTGGTGTGTTGACGCTGTGCTCGGTATTTTGTTATGCTGATCTTTCGTTGCCGGACCTAGGATTTGCATTTGACTACCCATTTGTATAATCCCTTTGCCTTTGACCTATTCTGACTTTAGTTACCAGACCCTGGACTTTGCCCGACTATCTGTTTGTCTTATCCCTCTGTCTTTGACGTACCTTCCTGGCTTTTGACCTTGGACCTCTTGACCACTCTGCCTCATGGTTAGTCCATGAGTAGTGACTAGTGTCACAGAATGAAAGATAGTGAAGTGATGATGGGTCATATCATTATGGGGTTTCTGTTTTCTTGAGTGTAATGGGTTCACCATCTAGGCCTACAACTTCAATTAATCCTGTGGCTTTCAGGGTAGAGACTTCAGATTTCTTTAGGACACTGGGGGCTGCTACAGTGTCCACCAGACACTCTATTGTGTTGAAGGGCATATCAGACAGGGTAAAGTAAACAGAGTCATCACACCCCTAGTTTCAGAGATGACTGATAGAACTGGAAGCCCTTCATGTCAATTGATGCTTTCTGTTGTGAACTGTGTTTCTGGGCTCCCTCTGGTGGTCACTAACGGTATTGTGTTAGGCATGTCTTGTTGCAGGCCTGAGCTCCAGCTGTGTCGTTAAGCAGCGGGTGTTCCCTATTTAAGTCTCCTCCGGACTCAGTCTCTTGCCTGGCATCGTTGTATCCAGACCTATATGGTCTCCTCCGGATTCCTTTCAGTCTGTCTCATGCAAGAAAAGCTAAGTCCGTTTTGTATAATTTGGATCGTTTGCATTTTTCAGTGTCTTTGTCCAGCTTGCTTAATATTTGATTTTCTGGCTCGCTGGAAGCTCTAGGGGGCTGATATTCTCCCTCCGCACCGTCAGTCGGTGTGGGGGTTCTTGAATGTTCAGCGTGGATGTTTTTGTAGGGTTTTCTGCTGACCGCATAGTCCACTATCTATTTTCTGTCTATCTAGACTAGTGGGCCTCACTTTGCTGAATCTAGTTGATCTCTACGTTTGTGTTTTCCTCTTGCCTCACCGTTATTATTTGTTGGGGGCTTTCTATATCTTTGGGGTTCAATTTCTCTGGAGGCAAGTGAGGTCTTATTTTCCCTCTAGGGGTAGTCAGTTCTCCGGCTGGCTCGAGACGTCTAGAACCAACGTAGGCACGTTCACTGGCTGCTTCTAGTTGTGTGTGTTAGGATCAGGTATGCGGTTAGCCCAGTTTCCACCTCCCTAGAGCAGTATTTATGTTTTTGCTATCTTGCCGGAATATCAGAGGTCCTCTACCACTGGGATCATAACAGCTTTCATGCAGTTTTTTCTTTGGGGTCTTACACTTGCTTCTAGAAGTGGCCCAGTTCATCACAATTGTAGCACCTCACCTTATTTTTCCCGACCTGGTCCTTCAGTCTCACTGCTATATCCTCAACTGCCTGCCTAAATCTCTTAAAGTAAACGTCAACTGTTTACTTCGCCTTTTGAAGAATATTTGTCACCCTTAGCCAGGACTGAGGAGCAAAATTCCCTCCAATTTTGCTTTGTAAATTCCAATGCATTTTGAGGGGAGTTTTCTTGCTCAGTTGGGTTTGATGACAGAATGAGTCTTCTGCAGATGGCAGAAGCATCAATCTGTCCAGCTATTGCTTTAATTTTCTACAACAAGTCTCTCCATGTGGGGTTGTAACTGACTAATGTTATACAGCTCATTTACAAATGCATATGGATTGCTCTGTGCAGGGGCGTAACTACCGCGGTCGCAGGGGTCGCAATTGCGACGGGGCCCGCAGTGCTTAGGGGCCTGCCCAGTCCAGCAGACTTGGCGGGCCCCTAAGAACTCTGAGCTACAAAATGGGCCGCCGGCCCTTTAAATAAATCTTCTTTACAGGCCCTGGTGCGCGTGCACTCTCTCAGTGCATGCGCGATCACGGGTGGGACTGCACTTGTCCCGCAGCAGAGCCCCTCCACCGCAGAGAGCCGCACACCACAACTATGGCTGCAGCTGCTCTGTGCGCACAGGACCTGTGATGAGGTCACAGGAGGGGAGGAGTCGGAGTCACATGATCAAGGGCTTCCGTGTAGTGCAGGACAGTAGTGCAGTGCTGGTTGTCATCGTGCTGGAGGAGGGTAAGCTTTTGTGTGAGGTCAGGAGGGGTTTGTGTGGATGTAGGAGAGCAGTGTGTGTATGAGGTGTACAGAGCGGAGCCGGGTGTGTACGAGGTGTACGGAGCGGAGCTGGGTGTGTATGCGGTGTATGGAGCGGAGCTTGGTGTGTATGCGGTGTATGGAGCGGAGCCGTGTGTGTACGAGGTGTACGGAGCGGAGCTGGGTGTGTATGAGGTGTACGGAGCGGAGCCGTATGTGTATGAGGTATATGGAGTGGAGCCGGGTGTGTACGAGGTGTACCGAGCGGAGCTGGGTGTGTACGAGGTGTACGGAGCGGAGCTGGGTGTGTATGAGGTATATGGAGTGGAGCAGTGTGTGTATGAGGTATATGGAGTGGAGCCGGGTGTGTACGAGGTGTACCGAGCGGAGCTGGGTGTGTACGAGGTGTACGGAGCGGAGCTGGGTGTGTACGAGGTGTACAAGGCGGAGCTGGGTGTGTACGAGGTGTACGGAGCGGAGCCGGGTGTGTACGAGGTGTACGGAGCGGAGCTGGGTGTGTACGAGGTGTACGGAGCGGAGCTGGGTGTGTATGAGGTGTACGGAGCGGAGCCGGGTGTGTACGAGGTGTACGGAGCGGAGCTAGGTGTGTATGAGGTATATGGAGTGGAGCAGTGTGTGTATGAGGTATATGGAGTGGAGCCGGGTGTGTACGAGGTGTACCGAGCGGAGCTGGGTGTGTACGAGGTGTACGGAGCGGAGCTGGGTGTGTACGAGGTGTACAAGGCGGAGCTGGGTGTGTACGAGGTGTACGGAGCGGAGCCGGGTGTGTACGAGGTGTATGGAGCGGAGCTGGGTGTGTACGAGGTGTACGGAGCGGAGCTGGGTGTGTATGAGGTGTACGGAGCGGAGCCGGGTGTGTACGAGGTGTACGGAGCGGAGCTAGGTGTGTATGAGGTGTACGGAGCGGAGCCGTGTGTGTATGAGGTATATGGAGTGGAGCAGTGTGTGTATGAGGTATATGGAGTGGAGCCGGGTGTGTACGAGGTGTACCGAGCGGAGCTGGGTGTGTACGAGGTGTACGGAGCGGAGCTGGGTGTGTACGAGGTGTACAAGGCGGAGCTGGGTGTGTACGAGGTGTACGGAGCGGAGCCGGGTGTGTACGAGGTGTACGGAGCGGAGCTGGGTGTGTACGAGGTGTACGGAGCGGAGCTGGGTGTGTATGAGGTGTACGGAGCGGAGCCGGGTGTGTACGAGGTGTACGGAGCGGAGCTAGGTGTGTATGAGGTATATGGAGTGGAGCAGTGTGTGTATGAGGTATATGGAGTGGAGCCGGGTGTGTACGAGGTGTACCGAGCGGAGCTGGGTGTGTACGAGGTGTACGGAGCGGAGCTGGGTGTGTACGAGGTGTACAAGGCGGAGCTGGGTGTGTACGAGGTGTACGGAGCGGAGCCGGGTGTGTACGAGGTGTATGGAGCGGAGCTGGGTGTGTACGAGGTGTACGGAGCGGAGCTGGGTGTGTATGAGGTGTACGGAGCGGAGCCAGGTGTGTACGAGGTGTACGGAGCGGAGCTAGGTGTGTATGAGGTGTACGGAGCGGAGCCGTGTGTGTATGAGGTATATGGAGCGGAGCCGTGTGTGTATGGAGCGGAGCCGGGGTGTGTACGAGGTGTACGGAGCGGAGCTAGGCTTGTATGAGGTGTACGGAGCGGAGCCGGGTGTGTACGAGGTGTACGGAGCGGAGCGGTGTGTGTACGATGTGTATGGAGCAGAGCCGTGTGTATGAGGTGTACAGAGCGGAGCCGTGTGTGCAAGGTGTACGGAGCGTAGCCGTGCGTGTACGAGGTGTACGGAGCGTAGCCGTGTGTGTACGAGGTGTACGGAGCGTAGCCGTGTGTGTACGAGGTGTACGGAGCGGAGCCATGTGTGTACGAGGTATACGGAGCGGAGCCGTGTGTGCAAGGTGTACGGAGCGGAGCCGGGTGTGTACGAGGTGTACGGAGGGGAGCCGCATGTGCAATGTGTACGGAACTCAGCCGCGTGTGTAGGAGTAACTATGTGTGGCCATTATACTGTAGGCAATATCATGTGTGGCCATTGTACAGTATGGAGCATCATGTGTGGCCATTGTACAGTATAGAGCACTATGTGTGGCCATTGTACAGTATGGAGCACTATGTGTGGCCATTGTACAGTATGGACAGGGGCGTAACTACCGCGGTTGCAGCGGTCGCCATTGCGACCGGGTCCGGCAGGTCAGGGGGCCGGCAGGTCAGAGCAGGGCCGGACTGGCCATCGGGCACTTCTGGCAAATGCCAGAAGAGCCGGTGCCAGTCATGGGCCGCTCGATCCGCCTCCCCCCGCCACCGCCGACTCACCCCCCCTGCCGTCGCATTCAACTATACCGGCGTATAGACGCCGGTACAGTTGAATGCAATGACGGAGGAGAGAGCGTCTACAGACGCTCCCTCTCCCATCATTCCCCGCTCTGCCTCTGACTGCGGGTGACGTCATATCATCGTGCACCTGCTGTGTCCCGGGCAGACTGCAGCCGAGCCTGAGACCGGAGCAGGAAGCAACGTTGGCAAGAAGAAAGATAAGGAGGGTTTTTTGTTTTTTTTACTGGACTGTTGGGACACTTTTTTTTTGGGGGGGCGAGATATGCAGGCTGTGCTGTATTTACCACTGTGCGGGCTGTGCTGGATATACCACCGTGCGGGCTGTGCTGGATATACCTCTGTGCGGGCTGTGCTGGATAGACCACTGTGCGGGCTGTGCTGGATAGACCACTGTGCGGGCTGTGCTGGATATCCACTGTGCGGGCTGTGCTGGATAGACCATTGTGCGGGCTGTGCTGGATAGACCACTGTGCGGGCTGTGCTGGCACCCAACACCATGTTGCAGTGCAGGAGATTCCTCCTGCACGGCAACAGTCCGAGGCGTATCTAGGGGAAGGGGGCAGCCGGGGCACGTGAGAGACAGGAAGCAGCTCCAGTCATCACGATGAGACAGCTTCTCAGTCTGTATTTTTCCCCCCTCATACATCTCATGTACGTCTGAATGAGATCGTATTTAAGAGAAAGCCAAAATAACCCCGGGACAGAAGGCGAGAGCAGGGGGGAGGTGCGGGGCAGAGCCGCTTTAGTCAGGAGAAGCTGAGGAGCTGCAGCCGGTTTACATCAGCCACCCCTGTACCAGAGAGGAGATTGTGAGTTTTGTATATGGGCTGGTATCTCGTGTGTGTGTGTGTGTGTGTGTGTGTGTGTGTGTGTGTGTGTGTGTGTGTGTGTGTGTGTGTGTGTGTGTGTGTGTGTGTGTGTGTGTGTGTGTGTGTGATATCTGTAGTATGTGTGTGTATTTGTGTGTGTGATATCTGTAGTGTGTGTGATAACTAGTATGTGTGTGATATCTGTAATATGATGTGTGTGTGTGTGTGATAACTGAGGTGTGTGTGTGACATCTGTAGTATGATGTGTGTGTGTGATATCCGTAGTGTGTGTGTGATATCTGTAGTATGTGTGTGTGTGAGGCAGCGGCGTAACTACCACGGTCGCAGCTGCAAGCGGCTCTGGCAGGTCAGGGGGCCGTGTGTCCCCTTGAGCCTGTCTCCCTTATGCTTGTGTCCCCATGTGCCAGTCTCCCTTGCCCATTAGTCCCTGTGTGTCCCCATGTGCCTGTCTCCTATGTCCCCTTGTGCTTGTGTCAGTCTCCTTTGTCCCCTTGTGCTTGTGTCAGTCTCCTTTGCCCACTAGTCCCTGTGTGTCAGTCTCCCTTTCCCACTTGTCCCTGTGTGTCCCCTTGTGCTTGTATCCCTTGTCCCCTTGTGTCAGTCTCTTGCCCACTAGTCCCTGTGTGTACCCTTGTGCCTGTCTCCCTTGTCCCCTTGTGCTTGTCCCTTGTCCCCGTGTGTCCCCTTGTGTCAGTCTCCATTGCCCACTAGTCCCCTTGTATCAGTCTCCCTTGCCCACTATTCCCTGTGTCTGTCAGTCTCCCTTGCCCACTAGTCCCTGTGTCCCCGTGTGCCAGTCTCCCTTGTCCACTAGTCCCCGTGTGCCCTTTGTGTCAGTCTCCCTTGCCCACTTGTCCCCGTGTGCCCCTTGTGTCAGTCTCCATTGTCCCCTTGTGTCAGTTTACCTTGCCCACTAGTCCCCTTGTAACCTTCTCCCCTGCCTCCTAGCCCCCATGTGTCCCCTTGTGCCTGTCTTCCTTGCCCCCTTGTGCCCTCTCCCCTGCCCCCTCGTCACCATTTGCTCGTGTCTTTCTCACTGCCCCTGTATGGAGGGGCTGCATTATACTATACATTATACTCAGGGCCGTATTTAGAGTTTATGCCGCCCTAGGCACTTTTAGTGCTGCCTCCCCCATTGGTGAGTATGACTAATTCAGACACTATTGGTAGTCACTTAGGCTACTTTCACATCAGCGATTTTTGCCATTTGCAGCAGATCCGGAAGTTTTTCCACATCTGCCGCGTAACGGATCACTTACAGCAGCACTGCGTTCGGCCTCATTCATTCCCTATGGGACTTGCGGACATGTGCTCCACTTGCGGTTTTGCCATGATCCAGCAAATGCGGTACTTGCAGCAACAGAAAAAAAACGCTGCTAGCGCTGTCTTTTTGTCTCACTGCAAGAGCCGCACATGTCCGCAAGTCCCATAGGGAATGAATGAGGCTGAATCTATGTATATGCCCATGTAGCTCTTTCAAAATATTCCAGCAATATTTTTACATGTCCAGTCCATTCATCTGAAATTGGTTTGCATACATATGCAAATGAGGGAGTAGATTTGTTACTCCAGCTCTATACCCGCTCAGTGCCACCTCTTCCTGATCGACATACAGCTCTTTTTCCAGAAGGAAACACAGCATAGAGGCCATCAGTGAAGCAAAAGGAGGTGGCACTCTATGGGAAATAGAGCTGGAGTGAGAGAGGGTTAAGATCCACCATAGTGGTTAGGCATTATTTATATATCAATTGAAATGCTGATTTGGCCCATTATACTGATTACAATGATACCTGGTGATGAAATCCGTCTTATGGTTGTTTAACTCAAAACTGAAGATAAAGATTACTGATATGCTCCTGCTCTGTGGTGGCTTCATGTGGTGCTCTGATTAGCTATTCAACTGTATGGCTTCTGACAGGTCACTGAATATTTTATATATTAATTTAATTATTTTATTTGGCATAAATTTATTATATATATATATCTCAAAATGGCGATCCAATAGATGCTACTGCGCCAGCACACCATTTTGCTAGAGAGAAAAAAAAATCCTCCACCAAGATGGCGCCATCTGCGTAGTAGCATCTATTGCATCGTCGATAGCTGCTACTGCGCAGGTGTCGCCATTTGTATACAGATTTTATACCAACAAATAAAAAAATTAAATTCACATTATACATGCAATCATGCTGCAGTGCAGGCGCCTGCCTGCTGAAGGTGATTTATTTTAATCTTTCAATATATATAATTTCAGGATGTAAACTAGGGGGCAGGTCAGTGAGGGATCAGTGATCTGTCAGAAGCCATACTGATGAATACATAAGCAGAGCACCACATGAAGACCCCCCCCACAGGCCGCCCCGGAGCACGGGAATCTCATTAACTGAAAATAAAGATTAAACAACAACCACAAGACGAATTTCATCAACCAAGCTGTCATTTTAATCAGTATAACTGTGCAGACCAGACACTGTCTGTAGGTTACTGAGCACAATCCTGCTGACAGGTTCCCTTTAAACCCTTACTGCCAGCTGATGGAATAGTACGTCAGCTTACAGTATCCCCCTTTTTGAGGTGGGCTCTGGCAGTGAGCCCACCTCAAAGCCGAGACATGTCAGCTGTTTAAACAGCTGACATGTGCCTACATTAGGTGTAAGCAGAACCACGATCCGCCCGTGCCTATTAACTAGTTAAATCCCGCTGTCAGACGCTGACATCAGGCATTTAACTAGAGCTTCCGTAGCGCGGGCAGAAATACGCGCATCTCTGACCCCCGTCACATGAGCGGGGGATCAATGCTGCGTTTCCATAACAACCTGAGGTCTCCTCGAGACCGCTATGGTTGTTGATGCTGGATTGCTATGAGCGCCTCCCTGTGGTCGGCGCTCATAGCAATGCTGTAGTTCTACTACATAGGAGCGATCTATGCATCACCTCTATATAGCAGAGGCGATCACACTATGCCAGCTTCTAATCTCCTATGGAGGCTACTGAGCATGCCAAAAGTTAAAAAAAAAAAGTGTTTAAAAAAAAAAATAAAGTTTAAGGCCGGGGTCACACACGCGAGTTTTACGGACGTAAGAGCGCAGAAACTACGTCCGTAAAACTCGCATAACATACGGCACAATTATTCTCAATGGGGCTGCTCCTATCAGCCGTATATTACGGTTCAGTATTATACGGCTTTCTACGGCCGTACAAAATCGCAGCATGCTGCGTTTGTCAGTGTATTGCGCAAAAAAATCGCCAATGAAAGTCTATGGGGGCGAGAAAAATACGGATTCCACACGGACCAGCAGTGTGACTTGCGAGAAATACGCAACGGTGTTAGTGAAAAGTCGGTAATTCAATTGCCGGCTTTTCATTTCTACTGCACAAACCCGACAGGATATGAGACATGGTTTACATATAGTAAACCATCTCATATCCCCTTTTTTTTTGCATATTCCACACTACTAATGTTAGTAGTGTGTATGTGCAAAATTTCAGCACTGTAGCTGCTGAAATAAAGGGTTAAATGGCGGAAAAAATTGGCGTGGGCTCCCGCGCAATTTTCTCCGCCAGAATGGTAAAGCCAGTGACTGAGGGCAGATATTAATAGCCAGGAGAGGGTCCATGGTTATTGGCCCCCCCTGGCTACAAACATCTGCCCCCAGCCACCCCAGAAAAGGCACATCTGGAAGATGCGCCTATTCTGGCACTTGGCCACTCTCTTCCCACTCCCTGTAGCGGTGGGCTATGGGGTAATGAAGGGTTAATGCCACCTTGCTATTGGAAGGTGACATTAAGCCAGATTAATAATGGAGAGGCGTCAATTATGTCACCTATCCATTATTAATCCAATTGTATGAAAGGGTTAAAAAACACACACACACATGATTTAAAAGTATTTTAATGAAATAAACACAGCGGTTGTTTTAATAATTTATTGTTCTCTCAATCCATTTCCAGGCCCTCGCTTGGCAAAATAATAAACGCACAAGATACATACCTTCTGATGTCAGATCACTTCCCACGATGTAATCCATCTGAAGGGGTTAATAATTTTACAGGCAGGAGCCCTGCAAATGCAGCGGTGTGCTCCGTGCCTGTAATCCCCGGCGAATGAATGAAATGTAGGTCATTGACCTACATTTCCTTCAGTCGCGGTGATGCGCCCCCTGGTGGATGTCCTCATATGACCTGGAGCGTGGGAAAAAGTTCCCAGGCTGCAGTTCCTGAGAACATCCAGCAGGGGCGCATCACCGCGACTCAATGTAAGTACAGATCACTGCTTTCCTTTCAGCACCCGGGGATTACAGGCACGAGCGAGTGGTTTATCGCAGCTCTGCCTGTAATATTAGTTAACCCCTTCAGATGGATTACCTCGTTGGACGTGATCTGACATCAGAAGGTATGTATCTTGTGCGTTTATTATTTTGCCAAGCGAGGGCCTGGAAATGGATTGAGAGAGCAATAAATTATTACAACAACCGCTGTGTTTATTTCATTAAAATACTTTTTAATCATGTGTGTGTGTGTTTTTTTTAACCCTTTCATACAATTGGATTAATAATGGATAGGTGTCATAATTGACGCCTCTCCATTATTAATCTGGCTTAATGTCACCTTCCAATAGCAAGGTGGCATTAACCCTTCATTACCCTATAGCCCACCGCTACAGGGAGTGGGAAGAGAGTGGCCAAGTGCCAGAATAGGCGCATCTTCCAGATGTGCCTTTTCTGGGGTGGCTGGGGGCAGATGTTTTTAGCCACGGGGGGGCCAATTACCATGGACCCTCTCCTGGCTATTAATATCTGCCCTCAGTCACTGGCTTTACCATTCTGGCGGAGAAAATTGCGCGGGAGCCCACGCCATTTTTTTCCGCCATTTAACCCTTTATTTCAGCAGCTACAGCGCAGAAATTTTGCACATACACACTACTAACATTAGTAGTGTGGAATATGCAAAAAAAAAGGGGATATGAGATGGTTTACTGTATGTAAACCATGTCTCATATCCTGTCGGGTTTGTGCAGGAGAAATGAAAAGCCGGCAATTGAATTACCGGCTTTTCACAGATATCGCGCTGAATGAAATCTAAATACAGAATATCTATATATGTGTCTCAATGACATATATATATATATATATATATACATATACTGTATATATGTTTTCTCGAACATTTGAGCACATAAATCCATTAGATGTCGGTTTTGCAAGCCTGCGCGAAAATCTCGCAGTACGGATGCCATACGGATTACATACGGAGGATGCCATGCGCAAAATACGCTGACACACCCTGACTACGGATCAATATTTTGGGAACATTTCTCCGTATTACGGCCGTAGTACGGACGTATAATACGTGGCGTATTGTCTTACACCAAGTGTGACCCCAGCCTAAATCACCCCCTTTTTGCTCAAATAAAAAAAAAATCAAACCTGCACATATTTGGTATCGCTGTGTTCAGAATCGCCCGATCTATCAATAAAACAAAAAAAAAATTAATCTGATCTCTAAACAGCGTAGCGGAAAAAAAATAAAAACGCCAGAATTACTATTTTTGGTCGCCGCAACATTACATTAAAATGCAATAACAGGCGATCAAAAGAACATATCTGCACAAAAGTGGTATCATTAAAAACGTGAGCTCGGCGCACAAAAAATAAGCCCTCACCCAACCCAAGATCATGAAAAATGGAGCCACTACGGAAGGCGCCATTTTTTTTTTGTTTTAGCAAACTTTGGAATTTTTTTTTCACCAAGTAGATAAAAGAGAAGCTATATATGTTTGGTGTCTATGAACTCATAATGACCTGGAGAATCCTAATGACAGGTCAGTTTTAGCATTTAGTGAACCTAGCAAAAAAGCCAAAAACAAGTGTGGGATTACACTTTTTTTTGAAATTTCACTGCTCTTGGAATTGAATTTTTTTCCTGTTTTCGAGTACACAACTTTGTAAAACCACTGATGTCGCTCAAATGTGCAACTTGTCTCGCAAAAAATAAGCTCTCACATGGTCGTATTGACGGAAACATAAAAAAGTTATGGCTTTGGGAAGAAGGGGAGTGGAAAACTAAAACTAAAAAAAGCTCCTGTCAAGAAGGGGTTAATATAATCAAACAAGTCCCATTTTATTGATAAAGGATATTCTTAGGGTACTGTCACACTAAACGATTTACCAACGATCACGACCAGCGATACGACCTGGCCGTGATCGTTGGTAAGTCGTTGTGTGGTCGCTGGGGAGCTGTCACACAGACAGCTCTCCAGCGACCAATGATGCCCGAGGTCCCCGGGTAACCAGGGTAAACATTGGGTTACTAAGCGCAGGGCCGCGCTTAGTAACCCAATGTTTACCCTGGTTACCAGTGTAAAATGTAAAAAAACAAACAGTACATACTCACCTTCGCGTCCCCCGGCGTCCACTTCCTGCACTGACTGAGCACCGGCCCTAACAGCAGAGCGGTGACGTCACCGCTGTGCTCTGCTTTCACTTTACGGCCGTCAGTCAGTCAGTCAGTGCGGGAAGCGGACGGCAAGGGACCTGACGGACACCGGAATGTGAGTATGTATTGTTTGTTTTTTTTTAACATTTACGATGGTAACCAGGGTAAACATCGGGTTACTAAGCGCGGCCCTGCGCTTAGTAACCCGATGTTTACCCTGGTTACAAGCGAACGCATCGTTGGATCGGTGTCACACACACACCGATCCAGCGACGAAATAAAGTTCCAAACGATCTGCTACGATCGCTGCTGATCGCAGTAGCGTGTCAGACACAGCGATATCGTATGGATATCGCTGGAACGTCACGGATCGTACCGTCGTAGCGACAAAAGTGCCACTGTGAGACAGTACCCTTAGACTTGTAGTTCCACTAACTGCTGAGCCCCGTCCACTTTTAGAGAGGGGAGATGAGGCACATCAGAGGCGGATAGCTGCACATAACTGTAAGCCATCAGATGTAGCAGAGTTGAAGCGGTCATGCTGCCCTGTATGTGCTGGGTATTAGACCAGCAGCCCCCAGGGTTATGCCAGAACATCGCAGAGGAACATGATGTGACATTAGTACAAGACATAATTTGAGCAAAGTCGCTTGATGCCCAATAAATGTGGTATAACCCCTTTTAAGAAATCACACTATGATTTCCCCAGATAACACACGACTCCTTCAGCACTGCTATATCCATACTCACGTGGCTGCTGTCCGGTCTCATAGTAACAATTTTGCACAATTCTTAACACCTGGAGATCAGTCATATTGTGCACTAATTCTGTGTATTTAGAAAGAACATTAGCTTCTCACTAGATTTCTAATGCACCATCCACTAAGCTTCAGCCCTGCAGTGTGTGCTGGGACCTGTAGTTCCACTCAAGCTGCACAGCTATAAGCTTGCTAGCAACCCTTGCCCCAGAGACTGGATATCCCACCTGCAGCTTCTAATGCTGCAAGCACAAAGTCTGTGTCCCATTCTCAGTGCAATAATCCGCCCCCCTTCCCCCACACAGGCTGCAGCGGACTGAGGCGTCAGACCGGACACAGCACTGACCTGCTGGAGGACACTTGGCAGAGCAGGGAGCCTGGCTGCATCTGCACCGGAGCAGCTCCTGCTAGGTATTGACGATAACTTAGGAACCACGTGACCCAGGCAGGTCCCTGCAAGATTGGGGTCTGCAGTGTATAGCACAAGTGTATAGCCGGCGCCCGAGACCCCCTCCCCCCGCAGCAGCCGGGACTGAGGTGGGTGGGCGGGGCAACCCCGGACTTTAAAAAAAATATATATATTTATTTATTTTTTTATTTTTTTTAAACCTTGCTCAGGTGCCGCCCCCTGCATTGTCCCCGCCCTAGGCACGTGCCCTCAAGTGCCTAGTGGCAAATACGGCCCTGATTATACTACTATAGTATATACTATACTATTGTTCTCTGAAAGGATAGGCAGAGGCCTGAGGTGACAATTGTGTCTCAGTCACTTTTCTTTTTTTTTTCGGGTGATCAGAAGTTCTTCCTTCACACCATAATAAACTCTCCCTCCCCCCAGGAATAGATATCTATGACCATATACCTGGGGTAGGATGGGAGGAGAAAAATTCAGGGCCTACGGCCTTCATTTTTTTTTACAAGCATAAGTGGACTATTGGCAGTTTATATCGGGGGATGTGGAGGAAGTCTGTTGCATCTGGTAGAGAAGAACTTGTGTGGAGGCTTGAGAATTTGCTGTCTGCTTGCACATAAAAGTGCCATGGTCATGCTTGGGCCTAATGGTTAGTTTGTGACTGTCCTGAAAGCGTATATAAGGTAGATAGGGCTGAATGTGTGTAAATTTGAGTACCATTCATTCCATAGGTTCTTGTTATGGTTCTCAATGGCAAGAGAACATAGCCCAACAAACATTAGTACTAGCTCTTGGAAGGATGGAAACTAAACTGACCATGAACTAAACCTGCCGCACAACTAACAGTAGCCGGGTAGCGTTGCCTACGTTTTATCCCTAGACGCCCAGCGCCGGCCGGAGGACTAACTAATCCTGGCAGAGGAAAATATAGTCCTGGCTCACCTCTAGAGAAATTTCCCCGATAGGCAGACAGAGGCCCCCACATATATTGGCGGTGATTTTAGATGAAATGACAAACGTAGTATGAAAATAGGTTTAGCAAAATTGAGGTCCGCTTACTAGATAGCAGGAAGACAGAAAGGGCACTTTCATGGTCAGCTGAAAACCCTATCAAAATACCATCCTGAAATTACTTTAAGACTCTAGTATTAACTCATAACATCAGAGTGGCAATTTCAGATCACAAGAGCTTTCCAGACACAGAAACGAAACTACAGCTGTGAACTGGAACAAAATGCAAAAACAAACGAGGACTAAAGTCCAACTTATCTGGGAGTTGTCTAGCAGCAGGAACATGCACAGAAAGGCTTCTGATTACAATGTTGACCGGCATGGAAGTGACAGAGGAGCAAGGTTAAATAGCGACTCCCACATCCTGATGGAAACAGGTGAACAGAGGGGATGATGCACACCAGTTCAATTCCACCAGTGGCCACCGGGGGAGCCCAAAATCCAATTTCACAACAGTACCCCCCCCTCAAGGAGGGGGCACCGAACCCTCACCAGAACCACCAGGGCGATCAGGATGAGCCCTATGAAAGGCACGGACCAGATCGGAGGCATGAACATCAGAGGCAGTCACCCAAGAATTATCCTCCTGACCGTATCCCTTCCATTTGACCAGATACTGGAGTTTCCGTCTGGAAACACGGGAGTCCAAGATTTTTTCCACAACGTACTCCAACTCGCCCTCAACCAACACCGGAGCAGGAGGCTCAACGGAAGGCACAACCGGTACCTCATACCTGCGCAACAATGACCGATGAAAAACATTATGAATAGAAAAAGATGCAGGGAGGTCCAAACGGAAGGACACAGGGTTAAGAATCTCCAATATCTTGTACGGGCCGATGAACCGAGGCTTAAACTTAGGAGAAGAAACCCTCATAAGGACAAAACGAGAAGACAACTACACCAAGTCCCCAACACAAAGCCGAGGACCAACCCGACGCCGGCGGTTGGCAAAAAGCTGAGTCTTCTCCTGGGACAACTTCAAATTGTCCACTACCTGCCCCCAAATCTGATGCAACCTCTCCACCACAGCATCCACTCCAGGACAATCCGAAGATTCCACCTGACCAGAAGAAAATCGAGGATGAAACCCCGAATTACAGAAAAAAGGAGACACCAAGGTGGCAGAGCTGGCCCGATTATTGAGGGCAAACTCCGCTAAAGGCAAAAAAGCAACCCAATCATCCTGATCTGCAGACACAAAACACCTCAAATATGTCTCCAAGGTCTGATTCGTCCGCTCGGTCTGGCCATTTGTCTGAGGATGGAAAGCAGACGAGAAAGACAAATCTATGCCCATCCTAGCACAGAATGCTCGCCAAAATCTAGACACGAATTGGGTTCCTCTGTCAGAAACGATATTCTCCGGAATACCATGCAAACGGACCACATTTTGAAAAAACAGAGGAACCAACTCGGAAGAAGAAGGCAACTTAGGCAGGGGAACCAAATGGACCATCTTAGAGAAACGGTCACACACCACCCAGATGACAGACATCTTCTGAGAAACAGGAAGATCCGAAATAAAATCCATCGAGATGTGCGTCCAGGGCCTCTTCGGGATAGGCAAGGGCAACAACAATCCACTAGCCCGAGAACAACAAGGCTTGGCCCGAGCACAAACGTCACAAGACTGCACAAAGCCTCGCACATCTCGAGACAGGGAAGGCCACCAGAAGGACCTTGCCACCAAATCCCTGGTACCAAAGATTCCAGGATGACCTGTCAACGCAGAAGAATGAACCTCAGAAATGACTTTACTGGTCCAATCATCAGGAACAAACAGTCTACCAGGTGGGCAACGATCAGGTCTATCCGCCTGAAACTCCTGCAAGGCCCGCCGCAGGTCTGGAGAAACGGCAGACAATATCACTCCATCCTTAAGGATACCTGTAGGTTCACAGTTACCAGGGGAGTCAGGCTTAAAACTCCTAGAAAGGGCATCCGCCTTAACATTCTTAGAACCCGGCAGGTAGGACACCACAAAATTAAACCGAGAGAAAAACAACGACCAGCGCGCCTGTCTAGGATTCAGGCGTCTGGCGGACTCAAGATAAATTAGATTTTTGTGGTCAGTCAATACCACCACCTGATGTCTAGCCCCCTCAAGCCAATGACGCCACTCCTCAAAAGCCCACTTCATGGCCAAAAGCTCCCGATTCCCAACATCATAATTCCGCTCGGCGGGCGAAAATTTACGCGAGAAAAAGGCACAAGGTCTCATCACGGAACAATCGGAACTTCTCTGCGACAAAACTGCCCCAGCTCCGATTTCAGAAGCGTCGACCTCAACCTGAAAAGGAAGAGCAACATCAGGCTGACGCAACACAGGGGCGGAAGAAAAGCGGCGCTTAAGCTCCCGAAAGGCCTCCACAGCAGCAGGGGACCAATCAGCAACATCAGCACCCTTCTTAGTCAAATCAGTCAATGGTTTAACAACATCAGAAAAACCAGCAATAAATCGACGATAAAAGTTAGCAAAGCCCAAAAATTTCTGAAGACTCTTAAGAGAAGAGGGTTGCGTCCAATCACAAATAGCCTGAACCTTGACAGGATCCATCTCGATGGAAGAGGGGGAAAAAATATATCCCAAAAAGGAAATCTTTTGAACCCCAAAAACGCACTTAGAACCCTTCACACACAAGGAATTAGACCGCAAAACCTGAAAAACCCTCCTGACCTGCTGGACATGAGAGTCCCAGTCATCCGAAAAAATCAAAATATCATCCAGATACACAATCATAAATTTATCCAAATAATCACGGAAAATGTCATGCATAAAGGACTGAAAGACTGAAGGGGCATTTGAAAGACCAAAAGGCATCACCAAATACTCAAAGTGGCCCTCGGGCGTATTAAATGCGGTCTTCCACTCATCCCCCTGCTTAATTCGCACCAAATTATACGCCCCACGAAGATCTATCTTAGAGAACCACTTGGCCCCCTTTATGCGAGCAAACAAATCAGTCAGCAGTGGCAACGGATATTGATATTTAACCGTGATTTTATTCAAAAGCCGATAATCAATACACGGTCTCAAAGAGCCATCTTTCTTAGCCACAAAGAAAAAACCGGCTCCTAAGGGAGATGACGAAGGACGAATATGTCCCTTTTCCAAGGACTCCTTTATATATTCTCGCATAGCAGCATGTTCAGGCACAGACAGATTAAATAAACGACCCTTAGGGTATTTACTACCCGGAATCAAATCTATGGCACAATCGCACTCCCGGTGCGGAGGTAATGAACCAAGCTTAGGTTCTTCAAAAACGTCACGATATTCAGTCAAGAATTCAGGAATCTCAGAGGGAATAGATGATGAAATGGAAACCACAGGTACGTCCCCATGCGTCCCCTTACATCCCCAGCTTAACACAGACATAGCTTTCCAGTCAAGGACTGGGTTATGAGATTGCAGCCATGGCAATCCAAGCACCAACACATCATGTAGGTTATACAGCACAAGAAAGCGAATAATCTCCTGATGATCCGGATTAATCCGCATAGTTACTTGTGTCCAGTATTGTGGTTTATTACTAGCCAATGGGGTGGAGTCAATCCCCTTCAGGGGTATAGGAGTTTCAAGAGGCTCCAAATCATACCCACAGCGTTTGGCAAAGGACCAATCCATAAGACTCAAAGCGGCGCCAGAGTCGACATAGGCATCCGCGGTAATAGATGATAAAGAACAAATCAGGGTCACAGATAGAATAAACTTAGACTGTAAAGTGCCAATTGAAACAGACTTATCAAGCTTCTTAGTACGCTTAGAGCATGCTGATATAACATGAGTTGAATCACCGCAATAGAAGCACAACCCATTTTTTCGTCTTAAATTCTGCCGTTCACTTCTGGACAGAATTCTATCACATTGCATATTCTCTGGCGTCTTCTCAGTAGACACCGCCAAATGGTGCACAGGTTTGCGCTCCCGCAGACGCCTATCGATCTGGATAGCCATTGTCATGGACTCATTCAGACCCGCAGGCACAGGGAACCCCACCATAACATCCTTAATGGCATCAGAGAGACCCTCTCTGAAATTCGCCGCCAGGGCGCACTCATTCCACTGAGTAAGCACAGCCCATTTACGGAATTTCTGGCAGTATATTTCAGCTTCGTCTTGCCCCTGAGATAGGGACATCAAGGCCTTTTCCGCCTGAAGCTCTAACTGAGGTTCCTCATAAAGCAACCCCAAGGCCAGAAAAAACGCATCCACATTGAGCAACGCAGGATCCCCTGGAGCCAATGCAAAAGCCCAATCCTGAGGGTCGCCCCGGAGCAAGGAAATCACAATCCTGACCTGCTGAGCAGGATCTCCAGCAGAGCGAGATTTCAGGGACAAAAACAACTTGCAATTATTTTTGAAATTTTGAAAGCAAGATCTATTCCCCGAGAAAAATTCAGGCAAAGGAATTCTAGGTTCAGATATAGGAACATGAACAACAAAATCTTGTAAATTTTGAACTTTCGTGGTGAGATTATTCAAACCTGCAGCTAAACTCTGAATATCCATTTTAAACAGGTGAACACAGAGCCATTCCAGGATTAGAAGGAGAGAGAGAGAGAGAAAGGCTGCAATATAGGCAGACTTGCTAGAGATTCAATTACAAGCACACTCAGAACTGAAGGGAAGGGGAAAAAAAAAAAAATCTTCAGCAGACTTCTCTTTTCTCTCCTTTCTCTGTCAATTAATTTAACCCTTTAGGGCCGGTCAAACTGTTATGGTTCTCAATGGCAAGAGAACATAGCCCAACAAACATTAGTACTAGCTCTTGGAAGGATGGAAACTAAACTGACCATGAACTAAACCTGCCGCACAACTAACAGTAGCCGGGTAGCGTTGCCTACGTTTTATCCCTAGACGCCCAGCGCCGGCCGGAGGACTAACTAATCCTGGCAGAGGAAAATATAGTCCTGGCTCACCTCTAGAGAAATTTCCCCGATAGGCAGACCAGACAGAGGCCCCCACATATATTGGCGGTGATTTTAGATGAAATGACAAACGTAGTATGAAAATAGGTTTAGCAAAATTGAGGTCCGCTTACTAGATAGCAGGAAGACAGAAAGGGCACTTTCATGGTCAGCTGAAAACCCTATCAAAATACCATCCTGAAATTACTTTAAGACTCTAGTATTAACTCATAACATCAGAGTGGCAATTTCAGATCACAAGAGCTTTCCAGACACAGAAACGAAACTACAGCTGTGAACTGGAACAAAATGCAAAAACAAACGAGGACTAAAGTCCAACTTATCTGGGAGTTGTCTAGCAGCAGGAACATGCACAGAAAGGCTTCTGATTACAATGTTGACCGGCATGGAAGTGACAGAGGAGCAAGGTTAAATAGCGACTCCCACATCCTGATGGAAACAGGTGAACAGAGGGGATGATGCACACCAGTTCAATTCCACCAGTGGCCACCGGGGGAGCCCAAAATCCAATTTCACAACAGGTTCTGGAGACACAGATGACTGTGGTGAGCGCTGCACTCGAGCTCTCCCACAATCATATTATACAAGGGAAATATGTTTACTGCAGGCGTGTAAGTGACCTTCTACAGCTGTCTGTAATAGAGGGGGGTCCTGTTTTGGATAATAAACCAACATGATCACAGCTGTTCCAAATTAAAAGAAAATTAGTTTATTACATTAAGAGTTTGCTCACATAACCATATAATATGGCCTAGAACTATCAAGTGTCTTATCAGATAGCACTAGGCCCAATGTTATACCATGGGGCAGCGCAGATCTGCAATTTTTTTCTCATTCTAATTCGGCATGAGAAAAAAAATCACAGCAACTGGCCACCTCCTGATGGACCCCATCAAGAATGTTCGTGAAGTGACCAGATTAAGTCCATTATCATTCTTCACCTTGGTTCTGCTGGACGTGGCTCTTCTCTAGAACATGATATTCATGAAGGGGTCACAAAAGCATTTTTTTTATTAAGCGGGTTTTCTATTTCTTGTTCAAATAGTTTTTATTGAAAATGTTTTAACTATTATACAAAATGGAGTTAAACAACATGAGGAAAAGAAACGGAAAAATATGGGGAGACAAGAGAAAATAAAGGAAAACGGGAGATGGAACTATCACAAAGCAATAACAATTATTCTATCTCTGATACATGTACCAAGAGATATTAAGGTCAAGGGTAAGACAATAGAATTATCATTTCTATCACAGTATCTCACCATAGTTTCATTGTCACATATTATGTAAGCTAGCTAACTATGTTCCTGATCAGGGCTGCCAAAAAGAATTTCAGGACCCCATAATGGCTCCCTTGAGACTCCTTCCAGGCTTCACCCCAGTTCTGCCTCTACCCAAGCACCACCTACACCCCTCAAACTTTCCACTGTCCCACCGCTCACTCTTGGAAAAACTCTTCTGCCTTGTCCTCACTAATCACACAGTAACAGTTCCTATGGAACCATATCACATAACCATCAGCTTTTGTGTTGACCAACAGATTATTTAAGCCTGCCACCACGACAAGGTAGACTCTTTTGGCAGGGCCCTACTCTACTCTAACGTATTAGCCATTTCTTAAAATATCCAATAATCTTTTTAGGTATATTTTTAATTACTTTTCTCTAAGGGAATGTGTCTCATATATTTTTTTTTTAAACTAATTGAAATCAGATTGTGTTATTATCTTTTGTATATCCTGTATTTCTGATTGCAGATTATTGTATTCTTTTTCCTGTACATTTATGGAAGCTGCTATCTTGCCTGTTTGGAGATATGGATATTGGACATATACATGTGTATATATCATAAGACATTATAGAGGACTCTATTTCCTTGGGAGATATTTCTATTCATGTTCTCATGTTTAGTGACATGCAGATGTCATTGTACAGCATGGGGGAAGAGGTGGGCTGTGACACTACCTTCTGTGAATGGTGGATTCTGTTATCTCTCATTGTAATCCTGATTGCTATGTTAATGAGGTGACTGCTAATAAAGGATCTCTTCTGGGCATGCCAGTCTATTAGAAAAGTAATTTCTGTTTATTTATTTTATGATATAGGGGGTGACATACTTTATTAAAGTAAATTCTTGAAAAACATTAAACTATGATTAAAAGGATTGGCCATGTTCTGGTTATTGTTGATAAATGTGTTTGAGATGATAGGACTCTTACTAATATGGCCTTTCTTGAATTTCAGCACCAAATATGAAATATGGTAAATAGAAATATAGGCTATGCTGAATTTTTGCACTAAATGCCTTTTAATCATGTCATATACTTGTAGATTGTAAGCCCTCGCGGGCAGGGTCCTTTCTCCTCTTGTACCAGTCTTGACTTGTATCGTTTAAGATTATTTTACTTGTTTTTATTATGTATACCCTTTTCACATGTAAAACACCATGGAATAAATGGCGCTATAATAAAAAATAATAAAAATAATAAACACATTGATTAAAAATAACCAGAGAGTTGTCAGTGCCCAAAACATAAAAGCTTCATAACATATTCCCACTAAATATTTTGCTAACTAAATCTATTTTCATAAGAGTCATTTAGTTAAATCCTTTGGTCAATTACACAAAATGCAAAATTACAGTGCCCATAACAAAAGAGAAACAAACAAAGAAAACAGACAAAAAAAAGACAGCACCTAAAACCAATAAACTCAATGAAAATAAGATAATTATGTGAGATCAGAGAAACATAACATAAAAACAGCTGGATGTTATATTCTGTATTTGTTAATGATTTCTTCCAGGGTCTGGGGCGTTCGTTGCCTGGAAGAAATCCCTGCCCTCTGTCCTCATTTCAATACTACACTGCTCCCATTAGCGTCAGTTATGGCCTTGGAATCCTGCGCCTGCGCCCTGCACCTTATCGGCGAGGATTTCTTCCAGGCAAACACACGCCCTGGAGCCTGAAAGAAATAATTTTTGGGTTATTGGGCTGATCGTTAGGATAAAGACAGAATATAACATTTCTCCACAACAAAATTATTAATATAAGGCATACAGGTAGGACTAGCTTAACATTTCTATTACCTGTATGCCCATAATAGTAGCTCATATATGTCTAGGGGATAAAAGTTCACAATAAAGCATAAAGACACATATATTAATTCTTATCTATCTAATAGGATGACGACAGCTGTCCAGACCTGCATCCCACCACAAGAAACACTCTGAAGTTATCCCGGGAAAAAGTGCTGCACAAACAGTTTGGGTGCAGCTGTGGGACCCTATTTCCAGAGATGATGTCCTCCACCCAAGTCTCAAAAAGCTGAAAGGGTCTTCAGGAGAAGTGGGTAGTCGAGCTAGGCTATCAGACGGTCACCTCTGTAGCTGTAGTGTCATCTTTCCTATGGTTCTATTCAGGGGTGGACAGGGGCGGACATGTTATTGGTGCAAATTGTGCAACTGCACATTGGCCAAGAGGTAAGGGGACATATTTTCACCTTCAATGCAGATGAAATTGTGTGTTATGATTGATTTATTGGGATGATCATTAGGAGAAAAGACAGAATATAACATTTCTCCACAACAAAACCATTAATATGAGGCATACAGGTAGGACTACCTTAACATTTCTATTACCTGTATGCCCATAATAATAGGTCATATATGTCTAGGGGGATAAAAGATTCCATATAAAGCATAAACACGCATATATTAATTCTTCTCTATCTAATAGGATGACAACAGCTGTCCAGACCTGCATCCTACCACTAGAAACACTATGAATTAATCTCGGGAAAGAGTGCTGCTCAAACTGATGGGGTGCAGCTGTGAGACCCTATATTCAGAGATGATGTCCTCCACCCAAGTCTCAAAAAGCTGAAAGGGTCTTCAGGAGAGGTGGGTAGTCGAGCAAGGCTATCAGACGGTCACATCTGCAGCTGTAGTGTCATCTTTCCTATGGTTCCATTCAGGGATGGACATGTTATTGGTGCTACTTGTGCAACTGCACGTTGGCCAAGAGGTAAGGGGGCTATTTCCACATTCAAAGCAGATGAAATTGTGCTTTATGATGAGTTATTGGACTGATCATTAGCATAAAGACAGAATATAACATTTCTCCACAACAAAACCATTAATATGAGGCATACAGGTAAGACTACCTTAACATTTCTATTACCTGTATGCCCATAATAATAGGTCATATATGTCTAGGGGGATAAAAGATTCCATATAAAGCATAAACACACTTATATTAATTCTTGTCTATCTAATAGGATGACAACAGCTGTCCAGACCTGCATCCTACCACTAGAAACACTATGAATTAATCCCGGGAAAGAGTGCTGCTCAAACTGATGGGGTGCAGCTGTGGGACCCTATTTTCAGAGATGATGTCCTCCACCCAAGTCTCAAAAAGCTGAAAGGGTCTTCAGGAGACGTGGGTAGTCGAGCAAGGCTATCAGACGGTCACATCTGCAGCTGTAGTGTCATCTTTCCTATGGTTCCATTCAGGGGCGGACATGTTATTGGTGCTACTTGTGCAGCTGCACATTGGCCAAGAGGTAAGTGAACCCATTTCCACCTTCAAAACAGATAAAATTATGCGTCATGATGAGTTATTGGGCTGATCATTAGCATAAAGACAGAATATAACATTTCCCCACAACAAAACCATTAATATGAGGCATACAGTTAGGACTAGCTTAACATTGCTATTACCTGTATGCCCATATTAATAGGTCATATAGGTCTAGGTGGATAAAAGACTCCCTATAAAGCATAAACACACATATATTAATTATCTATCTAATAGGATGACGACAGCTGTCCAGACCTGCATCCCACCGCAATAAGCACTCTGAAGTAATCCCGGGAGAATGCTATCATCCTCACTGACACAGTGAGGGGCTATGCACCCCTTTCTGCTCTGAGGCTATTTACTCATCTAAGAGTGCTGCTCAAACTATTGGGGTGCAACTGTGGGACCCTACTTTCAGATATGATGTCCTCCACCCAAGTCTCAAAAAGCTGTAATGGTCTCCAGGAAAGGTGGGTAGTCGAGCTAGGCTATCAGACGGTCGCTTGTAGCTGTAGTGTCATCTTTCCTATGTTCCATTCAGGGGTGGACAGGGGCGAACATGTTATGGGTGCAACTTGTGCAACTGCACACAGGTCAAGAGGTAAGGGGATCCATTTCCACCTTCAAAGCAGATGAACTTGTGCACTGTGATAAGTTATTGGGCTGCAAAGGGTCCATATATTGTTCATGCACAGTGTCCCTCTTCTGTCTGGGTTTTCCAGTGGCTCCAATGTATAATTAATTTCCTGTAATGAGAATCACATCACATTAATAATTTCCAGGCAATCAAGCTCAATACAATCAATCCTATCACTACCACTATGGGCTTTTGAAAAGTTGAGAGTAAATTGTTTAACCCAACTATGATAGACCCCATCCAGAAAAAGGGATTCCATCCCTCTTTGGATATATCTCTAGCTTTTTCCTGCAGCTCCTTTACTTTATCCATCTATTGAATCATGTGCATCTTCAATGTAGGAGCAGCATTCCTCACCTATAACAGCACTAGTGCCCTTTCAATTGCTAACAGGCAGTCAAGAGCCATTCTCTTCTGAGGGGCTACCATCCTCATTCAGTGACATCACAAGTAGAAGCTAATGGGGGTGAAACCAACAACCAAAACATTTGGTCACATAAGAAGTGGTAGCTTATGGGGGCAAAACTAACAACCAAAACATTCCGTGAATTTACAAATAAGAGCTAATGTGGGCGGAGCCAACAACCATAACATTCCGCGACATCATATTATGCATCTAATGGGGGCGGAATCAACAATCCCATCACTCTAAGACATCACAAGTAGCATCTAATGTGGGTGGAGCCAACAACCACCACATTCCGTGACATCACAAGTAGCAGCTAATGGGTACGGATCCAACAACCTCACTTCTATTGAAGTACATTGCCCAATAATATACTAGAGATCAAACAATATGAACCCTACCAATGTGGGGGAATATTTGAATAGCTGTACTACATATGGAGCTAATATGTATATACATCGGTGTTGTACAAGGATTTCCCAATATTGGTTGGATTTATATTTTTGAACTGAACTGTATATTACTATATGTCTCAATAACATCCGACAATTACATAATTATCTTCATGTTACAGGTGTTTCCTTCACAGGATATAACTTTAATCTCTCAGATTTGGATGATTCTATAACAATTTATGGCCTAAAAATCGAGAAGTCGTCATGTTCCAGTTATGGCTGAGGGGATTCTTTCAATTATAACTAATCTATGGACCTGATGAGCAAGAAAGTCAGAAACTAATAAAATGTGATGGATAATCAGTAAATCATTGTCTTTTCTGTACTTGAAGGTAAAACCCGTCACATCCTATATATTTTTTTACTATTGGAAGAAATGCTGTAAAATGTGGACACCTCCTAATATGAGGGGTTCACTAATTATTTTGGGCCTGCTTATATTATATAGAATAAAGACTCCTTAATGAATAAAAAATAGATGAGAAATAGATGATAGAAGATAATAAAGGACACAGCAAGAGACGACATAGAGCCGACTTACCTCTCTCTCCACCGTCTGCAACTGTCACATGGAATGTTGGCTCTGCAGCTCCTTACACAATGTGTGTGATGTCATAATGGAGGGGGCGGAGCCAGAAACGACAACATTCCATGACATCATCAGCAGGAGCAGCAGTTCTTATTTAAAGAGATCAGAGCAGGCCATACAACCAATTAATTACCATATAAATGAAGTGGACTCTTATTATCCACGTTGACCTCTTAAAACTTTTATAAAATGCCACAATGTCATTATTACCATACAATGTAATTCCGGAGTAGTTTCTACTGATCTAAACAGTGATAAATCAACAATAATAACATATATATCCCAGTATTACAGAAGATTAGATTATATGGATGGTTGGATGTAGAGGTGGACATGCTACTGTAGGATAAATGGCCAGTAAATAGAAGAGGACACTATAGCCAATGTTACTATATACCAGGGTTGGGCTATTAATTTTCCCAAGGGGAGACATGAGAGAACGTAACATATTAATTACAATTATTATTTTATATTAATAATAATTATATAACTTAATATTGAGCAGAATTAAGTATGCTGACACCCCCTACACACCATATGAGCCCATATACAGCTCCCCTCTATACCTGTATATACTGTAAAAGCTGACACCTAGCTTCCTACATACAGTATGAGTCCTCACATAACCCATCTACATACATTGTAAGAATCCACATAGCCTCTCTATATAGAGTATGAGCCCCTACCTAGCCTCTCTGCAGTCAATATGAGCCCTCACATAGCCCTTTGCATATAGTATGAGACCACACATAGCCGCTTATATACAGTATGAGCCAGAGGTGCATCTAGAAGTGATGAGCAAGCGTGCTTGCCACTGCTCGATACTCGATCAAGCATCGTGGTGCCTTGTTACACTTATTACTCGATTGGGTATCGCGGGTGCTCAAGCGCCATTCTCAAGTAGTTTTGGATTAGAGGCATATAGGCAGAGTTTATTCCATAGGTATACTGCTGCTGTAAGCTAAAAACAAAAGTCCTTTTCAAGGCTACATATTTTCTTTCCCCTATTAATACCAGAAAATTTGCAAGCATATATTATATACCTAATTTAAAAAATCACAAGGTGTGGGGTAAGGGACAGGAAAGTTTATGTGCTGCTGATGGTGCACGCAGGATCCGAGGACGTGGAGCAGGTGAAACTATGCATGCTGCAGGAACACAGCAAACACGCTGATCCATGAGACCTAGCTTCCTGTTACACTTTACAGGGGGTTGCAGGACAACACTTTTAAAGCCAGAACAGTGTAAAGAGTGTGTAGGCGGTTGTGACGGGGTTACCGAAATGGAGTGGAGTCAGAAGACTGCAGCGTCTGTTTGCTCCTACTACCCTGAGAAGAGGCACTTCTCCAGTGTATTAAACGTGTTTGTTTCTTCCAGCAGAACAGGGGTTAATCGTCAATATTGGAAAGCTAATACATTCAGCTGTACTCGGTTAGCCACTCCTTTCCTTGTAGAATGTAAGCCCATAAGGGCCGGGTCCTCGCTCCTCTGTATCAGTCTGTCATTGTTAGTTTGTTTACTGTAAGTGATATCTGTATTTTGATGTAACCCCTTCTCATGTACAGCACCATGGAATTAATGGTGCTATATAAATAACTAATAATAATAATAATAATAAAATCTGGGCTCGATTACCAAGTCATCGTCAGAGTTAGCAATACCTACATTGATCTTGGAGTGGGAGAAGCTGATGTTGTGAAGCAAGCTGAAGAAGTTTTCTAGCGACTGTTGCCTGGTTTGTATGCTTGGAAATTCCTTATCCTTTCCCGTTTTAATTTCTTCACCCTCACTACACACCCTGTTGAATACCTCTGTTATATGTGAGTGTATATTTTTTGTGTGTGGAGTTTTCATTTTACCCTTGTCTTTGTCACCCTGTCTGTCTGGTTGGTGTACTGCAGTACACAGTAGCGCCTCTCTTCCCCGGGTGGGGGAAGGAGACAGAAGGAGGGCTGTTATATGACATAAGGCAAGGGCGGAGGCCCCGGCATCTTCGCTATCTGAAGTATCCCGTGGAACAGGGCAAGCTAGGGCGCCCCCTAGTGTTAGGGCCAGGAAAGCTGTCCCCTGGTCCCAATTCACTCGTCAGTCGAATCGTGACATTAACTCTGACCGCAATCAATTTTTCTGATCCATGATGGATCTTATCGCGCCTCTGACAGGGCAGTTGCAGCAGCTCAGTCTAGAGGTGGCAGATTTGCGCACAATGGTTCTACAGCACCCTATTACATCTGGTGTGGGGATATTGCTCTCCAGGCAAACCTTTGTGGAGCCCAAGGTCACGTTACCAGACAGGTTCTCTAGAGGGTGTGACAAGTTGGTTGTGTTCAGTGAGGCCTGCAAACTTTATTTCAGGTTGCGTCCAGTATCCTCTGGTACAGAGGCGCAATGGATGGGAATTATAATTTCGCTCCTCCAGGGGGACCCACAAGCTTGGGCATTTTCTCTCCCATTTGACTCACAGTCACTTCTGATGGTAGAGGGTTTTTTTCAGGCTCTGGGGCTGTTGTATGATGACCCTGGCTGAGTCCTCTCTGTGCCAAATCCAGCAAGGAGACCACCTGGTGGAGAAATATTGATCTGAATGTCGGAGGTGGGCCATGGACACTAGGTGGAATGACCCGGCCCTCTGTAGTCAGTCCTGTGAGGGCATCTCAGGGAGAGTAAGAGATGCTTTAGCTCTTTGTGAGACTCCTGACTCCCTTGAGGCAGCCATGTCTCTGGCGATCTGGGTTGATCGCTGTCTTCACCAGAGACATAAGGAGTCACCTCTGGGGGTGGGAAGTCCAGGGTTGAGAGTGGTCCGTACTAAGCTAACTGTGGAACCCATGCAGGTGGGTGTGGCGTCTCAACCTGACAAATTGACGATTGTCCGATGTAGGGAAGGTGTATGTTTCTGTTGTGGCAAAAAGGGTAATTTTATGAGCACATGTCCTTCTCGACTTCAGTTTAAGCAACCGCTGGAAAACTAGTGAGCCCGGGTTGCGGGGAGGTTTAATAAGGTGGACGGTTCCGCCTTCCTGGACAGTGGGGCGGGGTTGAATTTGGTCGACGCAATGTTCAGCCGGGACCAAGGCCTAGACCCACATACATTGTCCAGACCTATACCATTTATTGCTGTAGACTCCGCCTCTTCTAAAACAAAGGCACTAGTGATGAGTGAGCACTAAAATGCTCGGGTGCTCATTGCTCGGATTAAGCAAATTGGAATACTCGGGTATCGACCCGAGCAACGAGCCCAATGTAAGTCTATGGGAAACCCAAGTATTTTTACCGCTATCCTTCCCCCGGGGGTCCTTTTAAGGTCTAAAAACGTCAGAAAATGATGAAAACACTCCTCAAATGACACAGGAACATCATGGGGATCGCCACTGGAAGCATTTCTGACTCCTAGGTCACAGCTGTAAGCACTGTTGTCAGACTTTCACGCCATTTTTACAGGCCCACCAACAAACATACAATAACGTAATCAAAATGTATTTTGCTGTGAAATATGTTAAGGTACATCCTTTCCAGGCTAATGACTTGTATATAAGGCAAAATAGTAAACCCCAGACCAAAATGCTCCTCCACCACTTGGGCTATGTTCACACGCAGCGTTTTTGATGCGTTTTTGAACTTTAACATTGCTTTCAACCAATACAAATGCATTCACTGGGAAATGTCATTGTAACATTTAACAACCCTAGCTGGCCACAAGGTGTATGACACATAAGCAGACACATCTTGGTTCATTTATGAAGGAGGGACTCTTAAATTCACAAAGCCTACTTTTAGAGGGGCATCAGACGGCCATTATTAAACAGTGGGTCTCCTATGCTGTTATTGCCTATGAAGTGAGTGGCTTGGCTGCCAAGAATTACGACTTACCCCAATACCCCTTTCACGAAAGGTACATGAGGGCTTCCTGTAAAAATGTTGCATTGAATGCAAGGCCTGCCCTGCTACCCAGTCATATGCACCCCAATAAGCCTTTGAACCCAGGTATTGAATGGCCACAGGAAAACCCACTTCACATTCTTTAGTTCGTCCTGCCATACTGTTTCATTATGCATTGAATGCAGGGGCCACCTTGACGCAAATTTGCACGCACCCCAATCACATTTTGGAAGAAACATGGAGGAGGGCCTCATAAAAAAAACTGTCCCATTACATAGGAGCTGGTCTCCTAGACTCATAATGCCCATAAACTAAGTGCATGGGCTGACAAACATTTGCCCATGGGAGTAAATATTTTAAAAATATTTAATGGGGATCATAAACACCCTTGCCAAAAAATTTACTGTCTGTAGCAACACGGAACACGTGAACCCTGGTGATCTAGTGGTGGAAAATGGTGATAGGGGGAGGAAGGCCTCATTAAAAACTAGGTCCAATTTAAAGGAGCTGGTCTCCTAGACTTGTAATGCCCATACACTAAGTATATGGGCTGAAAAGTACAGCGCCCCAGAGTCCTAGTTGCTGCAGTAATGTCATTCTTCCACCAGGGGGAGTGATGTTACATCTGATGGTACTAAAGGAGTTCACCTTACCTGGTATCACGGCATCACACACACTTCACACTCCAGACCACCAGGGGGAGCCATGTTCCTATCTAGTAGGGGGGCACTCCTCACAGAAGGGTAAAACTGGTGGGCTGGATAGAAAGTCAGGGAGACGCTGGCTGGGCTTTGCCCAGGCAACACCTGTCAGGCAGACAGGGGGAAAGGAGGAACATCTGAGCTGCAGACAGAGGGTCCCTGTCAGGGGTGGGATCCTGACAGAGGCCTAGCGAGACAGAAAGATACGGAGCTGCGCCTGCACCCCATGCGGCAGTATCCTAAGAAAAGATACGAAAGGAACTGTATTGTAGAGAGTGAGAAACGAAGGAGACAACAACAACAAGGAGACAACAACGGGAGGAGTTCTGCCCTGCAATAGGCTGCCTCCTTCTGAGGCGCGTAGCTGGTGGCCGGAACACCGAGGGAGTAATTGACTCTACGCATTACTTCAGAGACCGGCAGGACAATCAATTCCAAGTTGGCTGCCCGACCCTAAAACCTAAGAAGACATGGTGGCAACTTGTGGGGGTCGGGGCGTCACTAGGGTCCCTATAAACAAGCCTCAGGCCATCAGCCATATGGGTATGTCCTATCCATACCATCTGGGGGACAGAGAGAAGAGATAACATCTAGAACATCTACAAAGGTTGTTAGGACTATCCCGTGGTGCTCAGCAGGGAGGTACTACAACACAGGCGCTAGTAGGAAGGCTACTGATTTCCACCTGGATAAGGGAACTCTGGACTTGCCTTCGGACCGGCCGGACTCTGCCTACCCTGTGGTCTGCACCCTGGACTGTGGATGCTGAAGCTTCTTGTAAAAGGTAAAGAGACTGCAACCTTGTGTCCTCGTTATTTACTGCGCCATCCACCATTACCATCTACACTACAGGGAAGCCCTGGGGATACACTTCACCCGTGGGAAGGTACACCATCTAGCTGCCATTCCATCACCTCAGCGGACCCCTAAACAACGTCGGTCACCCTGACCGAATACCACAGGTGGCGTCACGAACACTTTCATCTTAAACAAACTCATATCACCTTTTATTTGGATGCTCCTCTTAGGGCCACGGTCCGGGTTGGGCCATCGTGACATCCCCATCGAGAACCGTAGGACCTGGTACCGAGTACCCCATTGCCCTAGCGTGGGGGCGCTTCAAACTTTGGCGTCACGAACAGGATCTACTTAAGCCTGAAAATCGGGTCATGTGTGCCTAAGAACTGTGTCAAAACTGTGTTTGAACTGCGATTTGCTTAAAGACTGTGCATTGCCATTTGCCGCCAAAATTCCCGCCAAAACCGCCGCCATTACAGCGCCACGAGGATCGCGGGAGAAGAAGGGCGTGCCATGGGAGGAGACTATCAGAGCGGTGCCAAAAGTGATGACCGCCCCCTCCAACTACTGCTACGAGATGACAACGTGCCCAGAAGCCAAGAAGGAGCTCCACCCCCAGAAAATGGAGGAGCCATGTGCATGTGCGGACGCAGATCCCGAGACAGTGACGGCGACCAGCAGGTACCTGAACGACGACGAAGTGACCCAGGGCAATCTCAGCCGATCGGAGGTGGACCTGAACCTGCCGCCATCGGAGGATCCGGACTCCTTGGATCCACTGTTGTGAATTCCGTTCTCGAGCTCCCTCTTGTGGTCATGAGTGGTACTGTGTGAATTTGTTCTTGGGATCCCTCTGGTGGCCTTTAGCGATATGGCTGGTCTTGGCTGGGCTCAGCTGATTCATTTGCTGCCTATGCTGGGCCTATTTAATTCACCTGGCCCTTCATTTGTCGCCTACTGTCGGTGTATTCAGTCTGGATTCTGAGCTCTCCTGAATATTCCTTGTGACCAGTCTCCTGTTGGTGAAGCTAAGTTTGCTTGTTCATTTTTGCTCATTATCTCCTTGTAAACGTTTCTCAGTATATGATGAGTTCAGTCCAGCTTGCTTTTATGTGATCTTTTCGCTTGCTGGTTAGTTCTGGGGTGCAGAGTGCGCCCCCCTCATCGTGAGTCGGTGTGGGGGTTCTTGCATTTTCTGCGTGGCTTGTTTTTTATAGTTTTTATACTGACCGCACAGACTCCTGCATTTTTTTCTGTCTATCTAGTATTAGCGGGCCTCATTTGCTAAAACTGTTTCATTTCTACGTTTGTGTTTTCCCCTTAACTCACCGTTATTATCTGTGGGGGGCTTTCTAAAACTTTGGGGTTATTTCTCTGAGGCTAGTGAGGTCTTTGCTTTCTCTCTAGGGGTAGTCAGTTTCTCAGGCTGTGAACGAGGCGTCTAGGTTTTCAGTTAACGCTCCACGGCTACCTTTAGTGTGTGTGGATAGGATCAGGATTGCGGTCAGTATAGCTTCCACATTCCCAGAGCTTGTCCTACGTATTCAGGTCATATTTGCCTGGTCAGTTTGAGATCCTGCCACCGGATCCATAACAGTACAGCAGGCCAAAAAGTGTTAATGCAGCAGAAGAGGGAGAAGAGAAATTCGGAGGTATTTTTTTTTTTCTCTGCACTGTGTTTAGCCTCTCTCCTCCCCTTAATCTCTGGGTGGCTTTGAACTCAGCTGCAGATATGGACATTCAGAGTCTGTCTTCTAGTGTGGATCATCTCACTGCAAGGGTACAGGGCATTCAGGATTATGTAGTCCGCAGTCCTATGTCAGAGCCTAAAATACCTATTCCTGAGCTGTTTTCCGGAGATAGATCCAGGTTTTTGAACTTTAAGAATAATTGTAAGTTATTTCTTTCTCTGAGACCTCGCTCCTCTGGTGATTCTGTTCAGCAAGTTAAAATTATTATCTCTTTGTTACACGGTGACCCTCAAGATTAGGCATTCGCTCTGTCGCCAGGAGATCCTGCATTGCAAAATGTGGATGCGTTTTTTTCTGGCGCTTGGAGTGCTTTATGAGGAACCAAATCTGGTGGACCAAGCAGAGAAAGTTTTGCTGGCTCTCTCTCAGGGTCAAGATGAAGCAGAGGTTTACTGTCAGAAGTTTAGGAAGTGGTCTGTGCTCACTCAATGGAATGAGTGCGCCCTGGCGGCGATTTTCAGAAAGGGTCTCTCTGAAGCCCTTAAAGATGTTATGGTGGGGTTCCCCACGGCTGCGCGTCTGAATGAGTCAATGTCTTTGGCCATTCAGATTGATCGGCGTTTGCGGGAGCGCAAGCCTGTGCACCATCTGGCGGTATTTTCTGAGCAGAAATCTGAGCTTATGCAATGCGACAGGATTTTGACTAGAGTTGAACGGCAAAACTACAGACGTCAGAATGGGTTGTGCTTTTACTGTGGTGATTCTGCTCATGTTATCTCAGCATGCTCTAAGCGCACAAAAAGGTTTACCAAGTCTGTCACCATTGGTACTGTACAACCTAAATTCATTTTGTCTGTTACTTTGATTTGCTCTCTGTCATCCTACTCAGTTATGGCTTTTGTAGATTCAGGTGCCGCCCTGAATCTGATGGATTTGTCATTTGCCAGGCGCTGTGGTTTTATCTTGGAGCCTTTACAATTCCCTATTCCACTAAGGGGAATTGACGCTACGCCATTGGCCAAGAATGAACCTCAGTACTGGACTCAAGTGACCATGTGTATGGCTCCTGCACATCAGGAGGTGATTCGCTTTCTTGTGCTACATAATTTGCATGATGTTGTAGTGTTGGGTCTGCCATGGCTGCAGGCTCATAATCCAGTCCTGGATTGGAAAGCAATGTCTGTGTCAAGTTGGGGTTGCCAGGGAATGCATGGCGATGCCCCTTTGGTGTCAATTGCTTCTTTTACTCCTTCTGAAGTCCCTGAATTTTTGTCAGACTACCAGGATGTATTTGATGAGCCCAAGTCCAGTGCCCTACCTCCTCATAGGGATTGTGATTGTGCTATAAATTTGATTCCTGGTAGTAAGTTCCCTAAGGGACGACTTTTTAATTTATCTGTACCAGAGCATGCTGCTATGCGGAGTTATATAAAGGAGTCCTTGGAGAAGGGGCATATTCGCCCGTCCTCGTCCCCTTTGGGTGCGGGGTTCTTTTTTGTGGCCAAGAAGGATGGTTCTCTGAGACCCTGTATAGATTATCGCCTTCTAAATAACATCACGGTCAAATTTCAGTACCCCTTGCCACTGTTGTCCGATCTGTTTGCCCGGATTAAGGGGGCCAGTTGGTTCACCAAGATAGATCTTCGAGGAGCGTATAATCTTGTGCGCATAAAACAGGGCGATGAATGGAAAACAGCATTTAATACGCCCGAAGGCCATTTTGAGTACTTGGTGATGCCTTTTGGGCTTTCTAATGCCCCCTCTGTGTTTCAGTTTTTCATGCACGACATCTTCCGAGAGTATCTGGATAGATTTATGATTGTGTACCTGGATGATATTTTGGTCTTTTCTGATGATTGGGACTCTCATGTGAAGCAGGTCAGGATGGTATTTCAGGTCCTGCGTGCCAATGCCTTGTTTGTGAAGGGCTCTAAATGTCTCTTCGGAGTCCAGAAGGTTTCCTTTTTGGGTTTTATTTTTTCTCCTTCTACTATTGAGATGGATCCAGTCAAGGTTCAGGCTATTCATGACTGGACTCAACCTACATCTGTGTGAAGAGTCTTCAGAAGTTCTTGGGTTTTGCTAATTTTTACCGTCGCTTCATCACTAATTTTTCTAGTGTGGTTAAGCCTTTGACGGATTTGACCAAGAAGGGTTCTGATGTTACGAATTGGTCTCCTGCGGCCGTGGAGGCCTTTCAGGAGCTGAAACGTCGGTTTTCTTCGGCTCCTGTCTTGCGCCAGCCCGATGTCTCCCTTCCCTTTCAGGTCGAGGTTGATGCTTCTGAGATTGGAGCAGGGGCTGTCTTGCCGCAGAAAAGCTCTGGTGGCTCTGTGATGAGACCATGTGCTTTCTTTTCAAGAAAGTTTTCGCCTGCCGAGCAGAATTATGATGTTGGTAATCGTGAGTTGTTGGCGATGAAGTGGGCATTTGAGGAGTGGCGACATTGGCTTGAGGGAGCCAAGCATCGTGTGGTGGTCTTGACGGATCACAAGAATTTGACTTATCTCGAGTCTGCCAAGCGGTTGAATCCGAGACAAGCTCGATGGTCGCTGTTTTTCTCTCGTTTCAATTTTGTGGTCTCATATCTTCCGGGTTCGAAAAACGTGAAGGCTGATGCCCTTTCTAGGAGTTTTGTACCTGACTCCCCGGAAGTTTCTGAACCGACTGGTGTCCTCAAAGAGGGGGTGATTTTGTCTGCCATCTCTCCTGATCTGCGACGGGTGTTGCAGGAATTTCAGGCCAATAGACCTGATCGTTGTCCCCCGGAGAGACTGTTTGTCCCGGACAGATGGACCAGTAGAGTTATTTCCGAGGTCCATTCTTCGGTGTTGGCGGGTCATCCTGGGATTTTTGGTACCAGGGATTTGGTGGCGAGGTCCTTTTGGTGGCCTTCCTTGTCGCGGGATGTGCGTTCCTTTGTGCAGTCCTGTGGGATTTGTGCTCGGGCCAAGCCTTGCTGTTCTCGTGCCAGTGGATTGCTTTTGCCTTTGCCTGTCCCAAAGAGGCCTTGGACGCATATTTCCATGGATTTTATTTCGGATCTTCCTGTCTCTCAGGGGATGTCTGTCATCTGGGTGGTTTGTGATCGTTTTTCTAAGATGGTCCATTTGGTACCCTTGCCTAAGCTGCCTTCCTCCTCTGATTTGGTGCCACTGTTTTTTCAGAATGTGGTTCGTTTACATGGTATTCCGGAGAACATTGTGTCTGACAGAGAATCCCAGTTTGTATCCAGATTTTGGCGGTCTTTTTGTACTAAGATGGGCATTGAATTGTCTTTTTCGTCGGCCTTCCATCCTCAGATGAACGGCCAAACCGAACGAACTAATCAGACCTTGGAAACTTATTTGAGATGTTTTGTTTCTGCTGATCAGGATGATTGGGTGACCTTTTTGCCATTGGCTGAGTTTGCCCTCAATAATCGGGCTAGATCTGCTACTTTGGTTTCACCTTTCTTTTGCAATTCTGGTTTTCATCCTCGTTTTTCCTCAGGTCAGGTTGAGCCCTCTGACTGTCCTGGGGTGGATTCTGTGGTGGATAGGTTGCAGCAGATTTGGAACCATGTGGTGGACAATTTGACGTTGTCCCAGGAGAAGGCTCAGCGCTTTGCTAACCGCCGTCGCTGTGTGGGTCCCCGACTTCGTGTGGGGGATTTGGTGTAGTTGTCTTCTCGTTATGTCCCGATGAAGGGGTCCTCTCCTAAGTTCAAGCCTCGTTTCATCGGTCCTTATAAGATTTTGGAAATCCTCAACCCTGTGTCATTTCGTTTGGACCTCCCTACATCGTTTGCCATTCATAATGTGTTCCATAGGTCATTGTTGCGGAGATATGTGGTGCCTGTGGTCCCTTCTGTTGATCCTCCTGCTCCGGTTTTGGTCGAGGGAGAGTTGGAGTATGTGGTGGAGAAGATCTTGGATTCTCGTATTTCGAGACGGAAGCTTCAGTACTTAGTTAAATGGAAGGGCTATGGTCAGGAGGATAATTCCTGGGTTGTCGCCTCCGATGTCCATGCGGCCGATTTGGTTCATTCCTTTCATTCGGCTCATCCTGATCGGCCTGGGAGTTTTGGTGATGGTTCGGTGACCCCTCCTCAAGGTGGGGGTACTGTTGTGAATTCTGTTCTCGGGCTCCCTCTTGTGGTCATGAGTGGTACTGTGTGAATTTGTTCTTGGGATCCCTCTGGTGGCCTTTAGCGATATGGCTGGTCTTGGCTGGGCTCAGCTGATTCATTTCCTGCCTATGCTGGGCCTATTTAATTCACCTGGCCCTTCATTTGTCGCCTGCTGTCGGTGTATTCAGTCTGGATTCTGAGCTCTCCTGAATATTCCTTGTGACCAGTCTCCTGTTGGTGAAGCTAAGTTTGCTTGTTCATTTTTGCTCATTAACTCCTTGTAAACGTTTCTCAGTATATGATGAGTTCAGTCCAGCTTGCTTTTATGTGATCTTTTCGCTTGCTGGTTAGTTCTGGGGTGCAGAGTGCGCCCCCCACATTGTGAGTCGGTGTGGGGGTTCTTGCATTTTCTGCGTGGCTTGTTTTTTATAGTTTTTATACTGACCGCACAGACTCCTGCATTTTTTCTGTCTATCTAGTATTAGAGGGCCTCATTTGCTAAACCTGTTTCATTTCTACGTTTGTGTTTTCCCCTTAACTCACCATTATTATCTGTGGGGGGCTTTCTAAAACTTTGGGGTTATTTCTCTGAGGCTAGTGAGGTCTTTGCTTTCTCTCTACGGGTAGTCAGTTTCTCAGGCTGTGAACGAGGCGTCTAGGTTTTCAGGTAACGCTCCACGGCTACCTTTAGTGTGTGTGGATAGGATCAGGATTGCGGTCAGTATAGCTTCCACATTCCCAGAGCTTGTCCTACGTATTCAGGTCATATTTGCCTGGTCAGTTTGAGATCCTGCCACCGGATCCATAACAATCCGCCGAAGGAGGAGCCGAATCCCCCAATCCTGAGCGCGGAGCCGACAGCGGCGAGGAAATGGAAGTCGGAGCTGTGCAAGAAGATCGTACGGGAGGAACCGTGGTCCGAACCGCCGCCGACTCCAGTGCCCTCATTAATGGAGAGGACCGACATCGGTGGAACCACATCAGACGCAGGTACCGAAAGCGCCCCTGCTCCACCGACCGATCCTACTCCGGTGACCGCTCCTCGCCCCGACTGTGACCAACTGGCCGCCGCCGAGCTCGTCGTGACAGCCCCCAGCACTATGGACGGAATGCTGCCCCCGTTGCCGACAGCTATGGGTGAACCGCTAGACGTGAGCTCAGAAGGGGTGATCTTCAAATGGGACGCCCCGAAGACCAAATTGGATGGGTCCAAAAAGGAGGGGTCCTACATTGCAGTGCTCACCTGGGACTGCAGCAGTATAAACAATGCCTAATTTCACACTGGAAACATCGAAAGGAGACAGAATCAAATGATCCACCTAAAGTACAGAAATCTAAGACCAAACGTGGTAATAAGAACTCGGCGAAGCAAGGAACAGTATTAGCCTTTCACCCGAAAAGGGGTTGGGGATTTATACTGGAGTCAGGACTGCAAACCGAAGTCTTTGTTACCAGCTATAACGTGGAAGCCCAGTTCCGCGATGGACACTACAACCGAAACTTGAGCAGAGCGGATCATGTGACCTACACTTGCCACTGGAGTGAGCAGGATTGATACGCTAAGAACGTTAAGCGATGCGAACCTGAGGTGGCACCACCTACTGCTATGACTAAGACTAACTCTGAACTGACTAGTTACAATATGACCACCACTGTGTGTATCATTTCTACTACGGAACCTGCTACCAAAACTGACATTCGAACCCAGACCACCAATGACTTGACCGCACCTGAGAGACAAGCCCAAGACGTGGCTACCGCATCAGACGAAAATACGGAACCAAAGTTTCCCCAGTCAGAAAGTGCCCGCTACAGACTGATGCCTTGCAACCTACTGTGAAAATAAACTTCGAAACCACGACCATGTAAATAGTTAACTCTTCGTTCTTTTCCTTCTTTGCTGCTAAAACCCGTCCAGGGTTAAACTCTTAAAGGGATCCCTTTGTTTACCCGGGATCCCTATTGTTCCAGTTTGCACAAGTTTTATTATTGAACTGCAGAATCATGAACTGCGCATGATTACAAACTGCTTGTACATAGTTTGCACCTTCTTAAAGGTGCTTTCTACTGGTTTTACATAGGAGGCTTTTACAGAGACTGCCTCTTAACAGAAACTGCTGTTAAATTATGCTGTAAATAACTGCTTTGCCTTACAGACCTGAAGAAAAACCCGTTGGTGTGGCAGAATTCCGGGTCAGGATTACACGTCTTGTAGCCCACCCAAGACCAATGTTTGGGGGTTTGTAACGGGTCCCTCATATCACGTCATACCGCTTTAAACAAACTTGGAGATTGATGATGTGATTATTTGCACTACTACCTCTGAAAAGACTTGGAGTTTCCTCTTAAAGGGAATGTTTACTTATTGCACTTGAATAATGTAGCTTTAAGAAGTTAGATAGTCATAATGTTTTACATAGTGATAGTATGTAGTTAGAAAACTAGTGATAAGAAATGTTTGATAATGTTGAAAGTGAATGTTTAATGATGTACTTTGAATAAAATTGAGGACAAAAGAAGTTGGAAGAAAGATACAGTCTAGCCCGTAGTGGGGGTGAAACCTGTTCTGCATTTCAATAAAGTGAACCCGTAGGGGTTAGTGAGTCCTCTAGAGAGCCATAGATAGATGGTTAATAGACTTTGCACTTAGAGAAGAATAAGAAAAAGGTTAATTTATTGTTCTGAGATAGCACTTATTAGATAATAGATAGAATACCTGTATGGGTACTTGCATTTCATAGATAGATAGTAACTGTTTTCAATTTGCCTTATGCACAATGTAAATTTGTTCTTGTTTGCAACGTTCAAGTGTTCTCACCTCCCACAAAGGGAAGTATTGTTTTATTTACTTGTTCAAAGCATTCCAAAAATTTTGTATGTCTTCTTGCTAATGTATTGCTGTTTTCTTTCCCCAGCCCGGGAGTGCTGGATTTAATGGGGGGGGAGTGCAGCGCCCCAGAGTCCTGGTTGCTGCAATAATGTCATTCTTCCATCAGGGGGAGTGATGTTACGTCTGATGGTACTAAAGGAGTTCACCTTGCCAGGTATCACGGCATCACAACACACTTCACACTCAAGACCACCAGGGGGAGCCATGCTCCTATCTAGTAGGGCACTCCTCACAGAAGGGTAAAACTGGTGGGCTGGATAGAAAGTCAGGGAGACGCTGGCTGGGCTTTGCCCAGGCAACACCTGTCAGGCAGACAGGGAGAAAGGAGAAACATCTGAGCTGCAGACAGAGGGTCCCTGTCAGGGGTGGGATCCTGACAGAGGCCTAGCGAGACAGAAAGTTACAGAGCTGCGCCTGCACCCCATGCGGCAGTATCCTAAGAAAGGACACGAAAGGAACTGTATTGTAGAGAGTGAGAAATGAAGTCACAGCACAAGGAGGCAACAACGGGAGGAGTTCTGCCCTGAAATAGGCTGCCTCCTTCCGAGGTGCATAGCCGGTGGCCGGAACAACAAGGGAGTAATTGACTCTACGCATTACTTCAGAGACCGGCAGGACAGTCAATTCCAAGTTGGCTGCCCGACCCTAAAACCTAAGAAGACACGGTGGCAACTTGTGGGGGTCGGGGCGTCACTAGGGTCCCTATAAACAAGCCTCAGGCCATCAGTCATACTGGTATGTCCAATCCATACCATCTGGGGGACAGAGAGAAGAGATAACATCTAGAACATCTACAAAGGTTGTGAGGACTATCCCGTGGTGTTCAGCAGGGAGGTACTACAACACACAGGCACTAGTAGGAATGCTACTGATTTCCACCTGGATAAGGGAACTCTGGATTTGCCTTCGGACCGGCCAGACTCTGCCTACCCTGTGGTCTGCACCCTGGACTGTGGATGCTGAAGCTTCCAGTAAAAGGTAAAGAGACTGCAACCTTGTGTCCTCGTTATTTACTGCGCCATCCACCATTACCATCTACACTACAGGGAAGCCCTGGGGATACACTTCACCTGTGGGAAGGTACACCATCTAGCTGCCTTTCCATCACCCCAGCGGACCCCTAAGCAGCGTCGGTCACCCTGACCGAATACCACAGGTGGCGTCACGAACACTTTCATCTTAAACAAACTCATATCACCTTTTATTTGGACGCTCCTCTTAGGGCCACGGTCCGGGTCGGGCCACCGTGACATCCCCATCGAGAACCGTAGGACCCGGTACCGAGTACCCCATTGCCCTAGCGTGGGGGCGCTCCACAAACATTTCCCCATGGGGGGTAAATTTTTAAAAAATATTTAATGGGGATCATAGACACCCTTACCAAAAAATTGATTGTAGCAGCACGGAACACGTGAACCCTGATGATCTAGTGGTGGAAAATGATGAGAGGTGGAGGAAGGTCTCATTAAAATATAGGCCCAATTTAAAGGAGCGGGTCTCTTAGACTTGTAATGCCCAAACGCTAAGTGGATGGGCTGACAAACATTTCCCCATGGGGGGAAAATTTGTTCAAAATATTTAATGGGGATCATAGACACCCTTGCCAAAAAATGGACTGCCTATAGCAGCACAGCACACGTTCAGCGTGATGATCTAGTGGTGGAGAATGAGGAGACATTGCTGAAGGCCTCATAAAAAACTAGGCCCAATGTAAAGGAGTGTATATCCTAGACTTGTTATGCCCATACACTAAGTGTATGGGCTGACAAACATTTCAACATGGGGGGCAAATTTGTTAAAAATATTTAATGGGGATCATAGACACCCTTGCCAAAAAATTGACTGTCTGTAGCAGCATGGAACACGTGAACCCTGGTGATCTAGTGGTGGAAAATGATAAGAGGTGGATGAAGGCCTCATTCAAAACAAGGCCCAATTTAAAGGAGCTGGTCTCCTAGACTTGTAATGCCCATACACTGTGTATGGGCTGAGAAACATTTCCCCATGGGGGATACATTTTTTAAAAATATACTATGGGCATCATAGACACTAGTGATGAGCGAACGTGCTCGCCGCCACTCGTTACTCGCCAGAGTATCACTATGCTCGGTGTACTCGGCGATCATGTGGGATTATTCGGCGGTAACTGGTGTCTCCACCCAGCGTTTTTGGCGGACTTTGGAGACCCAATCACGGCGCAGGGATTGTCTGCCAGGCCATGAAACGCTGCAGCCATCTTTGTTGTGGTCGTGCAGTGATTGGCTGGGCCATACAGCATCATCCCGAGTATAAGAGACCTGACACCGCCCTGCTCGCCGCATTCATATCCGGATTCAGCGAGAGTAGGGAGAGCTGCTACAGAGATAGGGTCAGTATCGTGGTTTTTAGAGTTAGTGTAGGTCTGCAACTCTTAAATCCACAACTTCTCAGAAACCAAAAGTCCTTTTTACGGCTAATTCGTGGGTCCCGATATTGCAGCGCTAGGCAGGCAGGGCACAGCATATCCACATCAGTGCAAGGCCTGCAGGCACTGTACTGTATGTGCATCCATTGCTCCCACTGCATCCCTCCCAATGCTCCATAACTGTCTGCTGCTGCAGCTTCTTTACTATATACCAAGTTTCATTTTTTTTTCCCAAAAATTCACCCCCCAAAAACAAAAATATACAGTCTGTTCTGACAGACTGAGGCCTGTTGAAAAATCATTGTTTGTCAGGCATACGTAGCATAGTTGTGTGTGCTACCCTTGTGCCACTTTTTTTTTGTGTGTGTTTTAAATTCACCATAAAAGGCCTCATATATCTCTGTGCTCCAAGTTTGGTCATTGTAGGCCGGAGGACCACTTTTTTTTTGCTGTCTGTTTCTGAAATTATATAAAGCACTATTTAGCTTAAAAAATATATAAAGGCCACATATTTGCCAGAGTGGTATTTCCATCAGAGCCCTCATATATCTCTGTGCTCCAAGTTTGGTCATTGTAGGCCGAAGGACCACTTTTCTTGCTGTCTATTACTGAAATTATATACAGCACTATTTAGCATAAAAAAAATATAAAAGGGCACATATTTGCCAGTGTGGTATTTCCGTAAGAGCCTCATATACAGTATTTGCGTGCTCCAAGTTTGGTCATTGTAGGCCGCCGGACCACTTTTTTTGCTGCCTGTTAGGCCGGCGTCACACTTGGCGTAAGACAATACGCCACATATTATACGTCCGTACTACGGCCGTAATACGGAGAAATGTTCCCAAAATATTGATCCGTAGTCAGGGTGTGTCAGCGTATTTTGCGCATGGCATCCTCCGTATGTAATCCGTATGGCATCCGTACTGCGAGATTTTCACGCAGGCTTGCAAAACCGACATTTAATGGATTTATGTGCTCAAATGTTCGGGAAAACATATATACAGTATATATATATATGTCATTGAGACACATATATATATTCTGTATTTAGATTTCATTCAGCGCGATATCTGTGAAAAGCCGGTAATTCAATTGCCGGCTTTTCATTTCTCCTGCACAAACCCGACAGGATATGAGACATGGTTTACATACAGTAAACCATCTCATATCCCCATTTTTTTTGCATATTCCACACTACTAATGTTAGTAGTGTGTGTATGCAAAATTTCAGCGCTGTAGCTGCTAAAATAAAGGGTTAAATGGCGGAAAAAATTGGCGTGGGCTCCCACGCAATTTTCTCCGCCAGAATGGTAAAGCCAGTGACTGAGGGCAGATATTAATAGCCAGGAGAGGGTCCATGGTTATTGGCCCCCCCCCGTGGCTAAAACCATCTGCCCCCAGCCACCCCAGAAAAGGCACATCTGGAAGATGCGCCTATTCTGGCACTTGGCCACTCTCTTCCCACTCCCTGTAGCGGTGGGATATGGGGTAATGAAGGGTTAATGCCACCTTGCTATTGTAAGGTGACATTAAGCCAGATTAATAATGGAGAGGCGTCAATTATGACACCTATCCATTATTAATCCAATTGTATGAAAGGGTTAAAAAACACACACACACATTATTAAAAATTATTTTAATGAAATAAACACAGCGGTTGTTTTAATAATTTATTGCTCTCTCAATCCATTTCCAGGCCCTCGCTTGGCAAAATAATAAACGCAGAAGATACATACCCTCAGCTGAACCGTCACGTCCCACGAAGTAATCCATCTGAAGGGGTTAATTATTTTACAGGCAGGAGCCCTGCAAATGCAGCTGTGCTCCGTGCCTGTAATCCCCGGCGAATGAATGAAATGTAGGTCATTGACCTACATTTCCTTCAGTCGCGGTGATGCGCCCCCTGGTGGATGTCCTCATATGACCTGGAGCGTGGGAAAAAGTTCCCAGGCTGCAGTTCATGAGAACATCCAGCAGGGGCGCATCACCGCAACTGAATGTAAGTATAGATCACTCTGCTTTCCTTTCAGCACCCAGGGATTACAGGCACGAGCGAGTGGTTTATCGCAGCTCGTGCCTGTAATATTAGTTAACCCCTTCAGATGGATTACTTCGTGGGACGTGATCGGACATCAGAAGGTATGTATCTTGTGCGTTTATTATTTTGCCAAGCAAGGGTTTCCTGATGGATTGAGAGAGCAATAAATTATTAAAACAACTGCTGTGTTTATTTCATTAAAATACTTTTAAATCATGTGTGTGTGTTTTTTTTAACCCTTTCAAACAATTGGATTAATAATGGATAGGTGTCATAATTGACGCCTCTCCATTATTAATCTGGCTTAATGTCACCTTACAATAGCAAGGTGGCATTAACCCTTCATTACCCCATATCCCACCGCTACAGGGAGTGGGAAGAGAGTGGCCAAGTGCCAGAATAGGCGCATCTTCCAGATGTGCCTTTTCTGGGGTGGCTGGGGGCAGATGTTTTTAGCCAGGGGGGGGCCAATAACCATGGACCCTCTCCTGGCTATTAATATCTGCCCTCAGTCACTGGCTTTACCATTCTGGCGGAGAAAATTGCACGGGAGCCCACGCCAATTTTTTCCGCCATTTAACCCTTTATTTTAGCAGCTACAGCGCTGAAATTTTGCACATACACACTACTAACATTAGTAGTGTGGAATATGCAAAAAAAATGGGGATATGAGATGGTTTACTGTATGTAAACCATGTCTCATATCCTGTCGGGTTTGTGCAGGAGAAATGAAAAGCCGGCAATTGAATTACCGACTTTTCACTAACACCGCTGCGTATTTCTCGCAAGTCACACTGCTGGTCCATGTGGAATCCGTATTTTTCTCGCCCCCATAGACTTTCATTGGCGATTTTTTTGCGCAATACACTGACAAACGCAGCATGCTGCGATTTTCTACGGCCGTAGAAAGCCGTATATTACGGATCCGTAATATACGGCTGATAGGAGCAGCCCCATTGAGAATAATTGTGCCGTGTGTAATGCGAGTTTTACGGACGTAGTTTCTGCGCTTTTACGTCCGTAAAACACGCATGTGTGAAGCCGGCCTTACTGAAATTATATACATCACTATTTAGCATAAAAAAATATTAAAAGGCCACATATTTGCCAGTGTGGCATTTCCGTGAGAGCCCTCATATATCTCTGTGCTCCAAGTTTGGTCATTGTAGGCCGGAGGACCACTTTTTTTGCTGTCTGTTACTGAAATTATATAAAGCACTATTTAGCTTAAAAAATATATAAAGGCCACATATTTGCCAGAGTGGTATTTCCATCAGAGCCCTCATATATCTCTGTGCTCCAAGTTTGGTCATTGTAGGCCGAAGGACCACTTTTCTTGCTGTCTATTACTGAAATTATATACAGCACTATTTAGCATAAAAAAATATTAAAAGACCACATATTTGCCAGTGTGGTATTTCCGTGAGAGCCCTCATAGATCTGTGTGCTCCAAGTTTGGTCAGGTAGATTTTCAGGCTGTTGAGCGATACCGTCCGATACTTGAAAGTATCGGTATCGGAAAGTATCGGCCGATACCGGCAAAGTATCGGATCTAATCCGATACCGATACCCGATACCAATACAAGTCAATGGGACTCATGTATCGGATGGTATTCCTGATGGTTACCAGGGTCTGAAGGAGAGGAAACTCTCCTTCAGGCCCTGAGAACCATATTAATGTGTAAAATAAAGAATTAAAATAAAAAATATTGCTATACTCACCTCTCCGACGCAGCCTGCACCTTACCGAGGGAACCGGCAGCGTTGTTTGCTTAAAATTCGCGCTTTAACTTCCTTACGCGAAGTCCCGGCTTGTGATTGGTCGCGCGCCGCCCATGTGGCCGGGACGCAACCAATCACAGCAAGCCGTGACGTGATTTCAGGTCCTTCAGGATTTTAAAATTACGTTCCGGCGTTGTGATTGGTTGCGTCGCGGTCACATGGGCGACGCGACCAATCACAAGCCGTGACGGCACGGGAGGCTGGACACGCGCGCATTTGAAAATGCGCGCGTCTCCTGCCTCCCGTGACGTCACGGCTTGTGATTGGTCGCGTCGCCCATGTGACCGCGACGCAACCAATCACAACGCCGGAACGTAATTTTAAAATCCTGAAGGACCTGAAATTACGTCACGGCTTGCTGTGATTGGTTGCGTTGCGGTCACATGGGCGACGCGACCAATCACAAGCCGTGACGTCACGGGAGGCAGGAGACACGCGCATTTTAAAATGCGCGCGTGTCCAGCCTCCCGTGACGTCACGGCTTGTGATTGGTCGCGTCGCCCATGTGACCGCGACGCAACCAATCACAACGCCGGAACGTAATTTTAAAATCCTGAAGGACCTGAAATTACGTCACGGCTTGCTGTGATTGGTTGCATCCCGGCCACATGGGCGGCGCGCGACCAATCACAAGCCGGGACTTCGCGTAAGGAAGTTAAAGCGCAAATTTTAAGCAAACAACGCTGCCGGTTCCCTCGGTAAGGTGCAGGCTGCGTCGGAGAGGTGAGTATAGCAATATTTTTTATTTTAATTCTTTATTTTACACATTAATGTTGTTTCGATACCGATACCCGATACCACAAAAGTATCGGATCTCGGTATCGGAATTCCGATACAGCAAATATCGGCCGATACCCGATACTTGCGGTATCGGAATGCTCAACACTACTCATCAGATATTATTTCGCTACTAATAAATATATTTGGGTTGAGCATTTGAAATAGTGCTGTAATCCATTTAAAATGGGTATGGTAAGGGGCAAGGGATGGGGAAGTGGACGTGATGATGATGGTGCATGCAGAGGACGAGACTGTGGCCAATGTGAAAGTGGGCCACAACAAAGACCCACATCTTCTCGCTCAACCTTCCTATCCCAGTTTCTAGGGGACCGCAGCACATCACTATTGAAGCCAGAACAGTGTGAAACGGTTGTTGGTTGGATAGTGGATAATGCTTCCAGTCACACAGCCACCACCACCACCATGTCTTCCACACGGTCAAGTCTGTGTAGCCATTAGTGTGGCCCGGATATTCCTCACCCTGATCCTCCTTCCTCCCCCCATGCCGAGTGCCCTGAGACAACTGATCCCACACTTGGACACTCTGAAGAGCTGTTCAGTTTTCCATTTCAAGATTCTGAAGTCTCGGCCGGTCAATTTGAAGTGGTGACAGCGGAGATCGCATGTAGAGATGCACAGAGCTTTGACCAGCCCCGATCACACGAAGGCGATGGTGGGAAAGTGTCAAGAGAGGCGGACGATGATGAGACACAATTGCCGGAAAGTCAGAAGGAGGAGCAGGGTGCGGATGTGGAAGATGAGGTGGTGGATGACTATGTGATGACTATTTTTTCAAATGTATTATTTAGCTTTCTGACCGAGCTCTCCGCCTCCTAGTCACTGGTGTTTTAATTACAGCAGGTCCATTACCCCTCCACAGAGAGAGAGAATGGTAGTCTCACAAGAGGTTTTCATAGGCACCCTGTTGTGAACTCTATTTTTAGGCTCCCTCTAGTGGTCACAAGCGGTACTGTGTAGTATTGTCTTTCTGCAGGTGGCTGCATCAGCTGGTTCGTTATCCTTGGTTGGTTTCCTATTTAACTCACCTGGATACTCAGTTCCTTGCCTGCTATCAATGTATTCAGTGCTCTTCAGATTCCTTGTGATTACCTTGCTCCCAGCCTCTCCAAGACAAGCTAAGTTTTTGTCCGTTCATTTTTTGATTATCAGCATTCATCATGTTTCTTGTCCAGCTTGCTAAGATGTAATCTCCTCGCTTGCTGGTTGCTCTAGGGGACTGAGTTTCTCCCCCCACACCGTTAGTTGGTGCGGGGGTTCTTGAAATCTCAGTGTGGATATTTTGTAAGGGTTTTTTACTGACCGCACAGACCCCTTTACTATTTTCTGCTATCTAGTATTAGTGGGCCTCATTTGCTGAATCTGTTTTCACCCCTGTGTATGTGCCTTCCTCTTACCTCACCGTTATTATTTGTTGGGGGCTTCTATATCTTTGGGGATTATTTCTCTGGAGGCAAGAGAGGTCTTTCTTTCTCTCTAGGGGTAGTTAGTTCCTCAGGCTGGCTCGAGACATCTAGGATTTTTAGGCACATTCACCGGCTACTTCTAGTGTGTTTGGATAGGTTCAGATTTGCGGTCAGTCCAGTTTGCCACCTCCCTAGAGCTTGTCCTATGTTTGTTACTTAGCTGGAGTAATTCGTGATCCTCAACCACTAAGGATCATAACAGTATAGCAGGCCAAAAAAGTGTTTAATGCATCGCAGAAGTGGGATAAAAAGAAGAGTACATTTATTTTTTTTTTTTTCCTCCCGCTTTTCCTTTGCTGCAGTCTGTTTAGCTTCTTTCATCCCCTTGAACTCTGGGTGGTTTTGAGCTCAGCTGCAGACATGAATATTCAGACTCTGACTTCTAGTGTGGAACATCTTACTGCACGGGTGCAAAGTATTCAGGATTTTGTTATTCATAGCCCTATGTCAGAACCAAAGATACCCATTCCTGAGTTGTTTTCTGGAGATAGATCTAGGTTTCAGAATTTTAAGAATAATTGTAAGTTATTTCTGTCTCTGAGACCTCGTTCCTCTGGTGATTCCGCTCAGCAAGTTAAAATTGTTATCTCCTTGTTGCGTGGTGACCCTCAAGATTGGGCCTTCTCTCTGGCGCCAGGAGATCCTGCATTGCTTAATGTAGATGCATTTTTTCTGGCTGAGTGATTCTATGGCTTTAGCCATTCAGGTTGATCGGCGTTTGCGGGAGCGCAAATCTGCTCATCCTTTGGCGGTATTTTCTGAACAGAGACCTGAGTCTATGCAATGTGACCGAACTCTCACCAGAATTGAGCGACAAAGTCATAGACATCAAAATGGGTTGTGCTTTTACTGTGGTGATTCTACTCATGTTATCTCAGCATGCTCTAAACGTTTAAAAAAAATCGCTAAACCTGTCACCATTGGTACGATACAGCCTAAATTTATTTTGTCTGTTACTTTGATTTGTTCTTTGTCGTCCTACCCGGTTATGGCTTTTGTGGATTCGGGTGCTGCCCTGAATCTGATGGATTTGTCGTTTGCCAGACGCTGTGGTTTTGTCCTGGAGCCTTTGGAATTTCCTATTCCTCTGAGGGGAATTGATGCTACGCCATTGGCTGAGAATAAGCTTCAGTATTGGACGCAAATGACCATGTGCATGACTCCCGTACATCAGGAGGTGATTCGCTTTCTCGTTCTGCATAATTTGCATGATGTTGTCGTTTTGGGTCTGCCATGGCTGCAGGCTCATAATCCAGTTTTAGATTGGAAAGCTATGTCTGTGTCAAGTTGGGGTTGTCAGGGAATTCATGGCGATACTCCGTTGGTGTCTATTGCTTCTTCCACTCCTTCTGAGGTCCCTGAGTTTTTGTCTGACTACCAGGATGTATTTGATGAGCCCAGGTCCAGTGCCCTGCCCCCTCATAGGGATTGTGACTGTGCTATAAATTTAATTCCTGGTAGTAAATTCCCTAAGGGACGACTTTTTAATTTGTCTATACCAGAGCATGCCGCGATGCGGAGTTATATAAAGGAGTCTTTGGAGAAGGAACATATTCGCCCATCCTCTTCCCCTCTTGGTGCAGGATTTTTTTTTGTGGCCAAGAAGGACGATTCTTTGAGACCTTGTATAGATTATCGTCTTCTGAATAAAATCACAGTCAAATTTCAGTATCCTTTGCCACTATTGTCTGATTTGTTTGCTCGGATTAAGGGGGCCAGTTGGTTCACTAAGATAGATCTCCGTGGTGCGTATAACCTTGTGCGCATTAAGCAGGGAGATGAATGGAAAACAGCATTTAATACGCCCGAAGGCCATTTTGAGTACTTAGTGATGCCTTTTGGACTCTCTAATGCTCCTTCTGTGTTTCAGTCCTTCATGCATGACATCTTCCGAGAATATCTGGATAAATTTATGATTGTTTATCTGGATGACATTTTGGTCTTTTCTGATGATTGGGAGTCCCATGTGAAGCAGGTCAGGATGGTGTTTCAGGTCCTGCGTGCTAATGCTTTATTTGTGAAGGGCTCAAAATGCCTCTTCGGAGTACAGAAGGTCTCCTTTTTGGGTTTTATTTTTTCTCCTTCCACTGTGGAGATGGACCCAGTCAAAGTCCAGGCTATTCATGACTGGACTCAGCCTACGTCTGTTAAGAGTCTTCAGAAGTTCTTGGGTTTTGCTAATTTTTACCGTCGTTTCATCGCTAATTTTTCTAGCGTGGTTAAACCTTTGACGGATTTGACCAAGAAGGGTTCTGATGTGACTAATTGGTCTCCTGCGGCCGTGGAGGCCTTTCGGGAACTGAAGCACCGGTTTTCTTCAGCTCCAGTCTTATGTCAACCAGATGTCTCTCTCCCCTTCCAGGTCGAGGTTGATGCTTCTGAGATTGGAGCAGGGGCTGTTTTGTCGCAGAAAAGCTCTGATGGCTCTGTGATGAAGCCATGTGCTTTCTTTTCAAGAAAGTTTTCGCCTGCCGAGCAGAATTATGATGTTGGTAATCGGGAGTTGTTGGCTATGAAGTGGGCATTTGAGGAGTGGCGACATTGGGTCGAAGGAGCTAAACATCGTGTGGTGGTCTTGACTGATCACAAAAACCTGATTTACCTCGAATCTGCAAGCGCCTGAATCCTAGACAGGCTCGTTGGTCGCTGTTTTTCTCCAGTTTCAACTTTGTGGTCTCATACCTGCCTGGTTCGAAGAACGTGAAGGCTGATGCACTTTCTAGGAGTTTTGTGCCTGACTCTCCGGGAGTTTCTGAGCTTGCTGGTATTCTCAGAGAGGGAGTGATTTTGTCTGCCATTTCCCCAGATTTGCGACGAGTGCTGCAGAAATTTCAGGCGGATAGACCTGACCGTTGTCCACCAGAGAGACTGTTTGTCCCGGATAGATGGACCAGCAGAGTTATTTCCGAGGTTCATTCTTCAGTGTTGGCGGGTCATCCTGGGATTTTTGGTACCAGAGATTTGGTGGCTAGGTCCTTCTGGTGGCCTTCCTTGTCGCGGGATGTGCGTTCCTTTGTGCAGTCTTGTGGGATTTGTGCTCGGGCTAAGCCTTGCTGTTCTCGTGCCAGCGGTTTGCTTTTGCCTTTGCCTGTCCCGAAAAGGCCTTGGACGCACATTTCCATGGATTTTATTTCGGATCTTCCAGTATCTCAGAAAATGTCTGTCATCTGGGTGGTGTGTGATCGTTTTTCCAAGATGGTCCATTTGGTGCCCTTGCCTACGTTGCCTTCCTCCTCCGATTTGGTTCCTCTATTTTTTCAGAATGTGGTTCGCTTGCACGGCATTCCTGAAAATATTGTGTCTGATAGAGGATCCCAGTTTGTGTCCAGGTTTTGGCGGACTTTTTGTGCTAAGATGGGCATTGATTTATCTTTTTCGTCGGCCTTCCATCCTCAGACTAATGGCCAAACCGAGCGAACTAATCAGACGTTGGAAACTTATTTGAGATGTTTTGTTTCTGCTGATCAGGATGATTGGGTGACTTTTTTGCCATTGGCCGAGTTTGCCCTTAATAATCGGGCTAGTTCTGCTACTTTGGTTTCGCCTTTTTTCTGCAATTCTGGTTTCCATCCTCGTTTTTCCTCGGGTCAGGTTGAGTCTTCTGACTGTCCTGGGGTGGATTCTGTGGTGGATAGGTTGCAGCAGATTTGGAACCATGTGGTGGACAATTTGAGGTTGTCACAGGAGAAGGCTCAGCGCTTTGCCAACCGCCGCCGCGGTGTGGGTCCCCGACTTCGTGTTGGGGATTTGGTGTGGCTGTCTTCTCGGTATGTTCCTATGAAGGTCTCCTCTCCTAAATTCAAGCCTCGCTTCATCGGTCCTTATAAGATCTTGGAAATCCTTAACCCGGTGTCTTTTCGTTTGGATCTCCCAGCATCGTTTGCCATTCATAATGTGTTCCATAGGTCTTTGTTGCGGAGGTATGTGGTACCTGTGGTTCCTTCTGTTGAGCCTCCTGCTCCGGTGCTGGTCAAGGGAGAATTGGAGTACGTGGTGGAGAAGATTTTGGATTCTCGTATCTCTAGACGGAGGCTTCAGTATTTGGAGAAGTGGAAGGGCTATGGTCAGGAGGATAATTCCTTGGTTGTCGCCTCTGATGTTCATGCGGCCGATTTGGTTCGTGCCTTCCACGCGGCTCATCCTGATCGCCCTGGGGGGGCACTGTTGTGAACTCTATTTTTAGGCTCCCTCTAGTGGTCACAAGCGGTACTGTGTAGTGTTGTCTTTCTGCAGGTGGCTGCATCAGCTGGTTCGTTATCCTTGGTTGGTTTCCTATTTAACTCACCTGGATACTCAGTTCCTTGCCTGCTATCAATGTATTCAGTGCTCTTCAGATTCCTTGTGATTACCTTGCTCCCAGCCTCTCCAAGACAAGCTAAGTTTTTGTCCGTTCATTTTTTGATTATCAGCATTCATCATGTTTCTTGTCCAGCTTGCTAAGATGTAATCTCCTCGCTTGCTGGTTGCTCTAGGGGACTGAGTTTCTCCCCCCACACCGTTAGTTGGTGCGGGGGTTCTTGAAATCTCAGTGTGGATATTTTGTAAGGGTTTTTTACTGACCGCACAGACCCCTTTACTATTTTCTGCTATCTAGTATTAGTGGGCCTCATTTGCTGAATCTGTTTTCACCCCTGTGTATGTGCCTTCCTCTTACCTCACCGTTATTATTTGTTGGGGGCTTCTATATCTTTGGGGATTATTTCTCTGGAGGCAAGAGAGGTCTTTCTTTCTCTCTAGGGGTAGTTAGTTCCTCAGGCTGGCTCGAGACGTCTAGGATTTTTAGGCACATTCACCGGCTACTTCTAGTGTGTTTGGATAGGTTCAGATTTGCGGTCAGTCCAGTTTGCCACCTCCCTAGAGCTTGTCCTATGTTTGTTACTTAGCTGGAGTAATTCGTGATCCTCAACCACTAAGGATCATAACAGTATAGCAGGCCAAAAAAGTGTTTAATGCATCGCAGAAGTGGGATAAAAAGAAGAGTACATTTTTTTTTTTTTTTTTTCCTCCCGCTTTTCCTTTGCTGCAGTCTGTTTAGCTTCTTTCATCCCCTTGAACTCTGGGTGGTTTTGAGCTCAGCTGCAGACATGAATATTCAGACTCTGACTTCTAGTGTGGAACATCTTACTGCACGGGTGCAAAGTATTCAGGATTTTGTTATTCATAGCCCTATGTCAGAACCAAAGATACCCATTCCTGAGTTGTTTTCTGGAGATAGATCTAGGTTTCAGAATTTTAAGAATAATTGTAAGTTATTTCTGTCTCTGAGACCTCGTTCCTCTGGTGATTCCGCTCAGCAAGTTAAAATTGTTATCTCCTTGTTGCGTGGTGACCCTCAAGATTGGGCCTTCTCTCTGGCGCCAGGAGATCCTGCATTGCTTAATGTAGATGCATTTTTTCTGGCTCTTGGACTGCTTTATGAGGAGCCTAATCTTGAGAATCAGGCAGAAAAAGCGTTGCTGGCTATCTCTCAAGGTCTGGATGAAGCAGAGGTGTATTGTCAAAAATTTCGGAAATGGTCGGTGCTTACTCAATGGAATGAGTGTGCCCTGGCTGCAAATTTCAGAGAAGGTCTTTCTGAGGCCGTTAAGAATGTTATGGTGGGGTTTCCCACCCCTACAAGTCTGAGTGATTCTATGGCTTTAGCCATTCAGGTTGATCGGCGTTTGCGGGAGCGCAAATCTGCTCATCCTTTGGCGGTATTTTCTGAACAGAGACCTGAGTCTATGCAATGTGACCGAACTCTCACCAGAATTGAGCGACAAAGTCATAGACATCAAAATGGGTTGTGCTTTTACTGTGGTGATTCTACTCATGTTATCTCAGCATGCTCTAAACGTTTAAAAAAAATCGCTAAACCTGTCACCATTGGTACGATACAGCCTAAATTTATTTTGTCTGTTACTTTGATTTGTTCTTTGTCGTCCTACCCGGTTATGGCTTTTGTGGATTCGGGTGCTGCCCTGAATCTGATGGATTTGTCGTTTGCCAGACGCTGTGGTTTTGTCCTGGAGCCTTTGGAATTTCCTATTCCTCTGAGGGGAATTGATGCTACGCCATTGGCTGAGAATAAGCTTCAGTATTGGACGCAAATGACCATGTGCATGACTCCCGTACATCAGGAGGTGATTCGCTTTCTCGTTCTGCATAATTTGCATGATGTTGTCGTTTTGGGTCTGCCATGGCTGCAGGCTCATAATCCAGTTTTAGATTGGAAAGCTATGTCTGTGTCAAGTTGGGGTTGTCAGGGAATTCATGGCGATACTCCGTTGGTGTCTATTGCTTCTTCCACTCCTTCTGAGGTCCCTGAGTTTTTGTCTGACTACCAGGATGTATTTGATGAGCCCAGGTCCAGTGCCCTGCCCCCTCATAGGGATTGTGACTGTGCTATAAATTTAATTCCTGGTAGTAAATTCCCTAAGGGACGACTTTTTAATTTGTCTATACCAGAGCATGCCGCGATGCGGAGTTATATAAAGGAGTCTTTGGAGAAGGGACATATTCGCCCATCCTCTTCCCCTCTTGGTGCAGGATTTTTTTTTGTGGCCAAGAAGGACGATTCTTTGAGACCTTGTATAGATTATCGTCTTCTGAATAAAATCACAGTCAAATTTCAGTATCCTTTGCCACTATTGTCTGATTTGTTTGCTCGGATTAAGGGGGCCAGTTGGTTCACTAAGATAGATCTCCGTGGTGCGTATAACCTTGTGCGCATTAAGCAGGGAGATGAATGGAAAACAGCATTTAATACGCCCGAAGGCCATTTTGAGTACTTAGTGATGCCTTTTGGACTCTCTAATGCTCCTTCTGTGTTTCAGTCCTTCATGCATGACATCTTCCGAGAATATCTGGATAAATTTATGATTGTTTATCTGGATGACATTTTGGTCTTTTCTGATGATTGGGAGTCCCATGTGAAGCAGGTTAGGATGGTGTTTCAGGTCCTGCGTGCTAATGCTTTATTTGTGAAGGGCTCAAAATGCCTCTTCGGAGTACAGAAGGTCTCCTTTTTGGGTTTTATTTTTTCTCCTTCCACTGTGGAGATGGACCCAGTCAAAGTCCAGGCTATTCATGACTGGACTCAGCCTACGTCTGTTAAGAGTCTTCAGAAGTTCTTGGGTTTTGCTAATTTTTACCGTCGTTTCATCGCTAATTTTTCTAGCGTGGTTAAACCTTTGACGGATTTGACCAAGAAGGGTTCTGATGTGACTAATTGGTCTCCTGCGGCCGTGGAGGCCTTTCGGGAACTGAAGCACCGGTTTTCTTCAGCTCCAGTCTTATGTCAACCAGATGTCTCTCTCCCCTTCCAGGTCGAGGTTGATGCTTCTGAGATTGGAGCAGGGGCTGTTTTGTCGCAGAAAAGCTCTGATGGCTCTGTGATGAAGCCATGTGCTTTCTTTTCAAGAAAGTTTTCGCCTGCCGAGCAGAATTATGATGTTGGTAATCGGGAGTTGTTGGCTAAGAAGTGGGCATTTGCGGAGTGGCGACATTGGGTCGAAGGAGCTAAACATCGTGTGGTGGTCTTGACTGATCACAAAAACCTGATTTACCTCGAATCTGCAAGCGCCTGAATCCTAGACAGGCTCGTTGGTCGCTGTTTTTCTCCAGTTTCAACTTTGTGGTCTCATACCTGCCTGGTTCGAAGAACGTGAAGGCTGATGCACTTTCTAGGAGTTTTGTGCCTGACTCTCCGGGAGTTTCTGAGCTTGCTGGTATTCTCAGAGAGGGAGTGATTTTGTCTGCCATTTCCCCAGATTTGCGACGAGTGCTGCAGAAATTTCAGGCGGATAGACCTGACCGTTGTCCACCAGAGAGACTGTTTGTCCCGGATAGATGGACCAGCAGAGTTATTTCCGAGGTTCATTCTTCGGTGTTGGCGGGTCATCCTGGGATTTTTGGTACCAGAGATTTGGTGGCTAGGTCCTTCTGGTGGCCTTCCTTGTCGCGGGATGTGCGTTCCTTTGTGCAGTCTTGTGGGATTTGTGCTCGGGCTAAGCCTTGCTGTTCTCGTGCCAGCGGTTTGCTTTTGCCTTTGCCTGTCCCGAAAAGGCCTTGGACGCACATTTCCATGGATTTTATTTCGGATCTTCCAGTATCTCAGAAAATGTCTGTCATCTGGGTGGTGTGTGATCGTTTTTCCAAGATGGTCCATTTGGTGCCCTTGCCTACGTTGCCTTCCTCCTCCGATTTGGTTCCTCTATTTTTTCAGAATGTGGTTCGCTTGCACGGCATTCCTGAAAATATTGTGTCTGATAGAGGATCCCAGTTTGTGTCCAGGTTTTGGCGGACTTTTTGTGCTAAGATGGGCATTGATTTATCTTTTTCGTCGGCCTTCCATCCTCAGACTAATGGCCAAACCGAGCGAACTAATCAGACGTTGGAAACTTATTTGAGATGTTTTGTTTCTGCTGATCAGGATGATTGGGTGACTTTTTTGCCATTGGCCGAGTTTGCCCTTAATAATCGGGCTAGTTCTGCTACTTTGGTTTCGCCTTTTTTCTGCAATTCTGGTTTCCATCCTCGTTTTTCCTCGGGTCAGGTTGAGTCTTCTGACTGTCCTGGGGTGGATTCTGTGGTGGATAGGTTGCAGCAGATTTGGAACCATGTGGTGGACAATTTGAGGTTGTCACAGGAGAAGGCTCAGCGCTTTGCCAACCGCCGCCGCGGTGTGGGTCCCCGACTTCGTGTTGGGGATTTGGTGTGGCTGTCTTCTCGGTATGTTCCTATGAAGGTCTCCTCTCCTAAATTCAAGCCTCGCTTCATCGGTCCTTATAAGATCTTGGAAATCCTTAACCCGGTGTCTTTTCGTTTGGATCTCCCAGCATCGTTTGCCATTCATAATGTGTTCCATAGGTCTTTGTTGCGGAGGTATGTGGTACCTGTGGTTCCTTCTGTTGAGCCTCCTGCTCCGGTGCTGGTCGAGGGAGAATTGGAGTACGTGGTGGAGAAGATTTTGGATTCTCGTATCTCTAGACGGAGGCTTCAGTATTTGGAGAAGTGGAAGGGCTATGGTCAGTGCAGCACCCCAGAGTCCTGGTTGTTGCAGTACTGTGGCTCCGCCACTATGGGGAGCTATGGTACGTCTGATTGCACTAAGGAGTTTCTCTGACCAGGTACACTCACACCACACTTCATACTCCGGCCACCAGGGGGGGTGGTCCTATCTAGTAGGCCACTCCTCACAACTCTGGTAAAACTGGGGGTTGGACAGGAAGACAGGGAGAAGTAGCTGGGAAGAGCTAGTGAGAGGACCTGTCAGGGATGGGATCCTGGCAGACTCCTCAGAGCAGAACTAACCAGTGCACAACGGGAATACAGTAAAGAAGTATTGGGACCAGAAGGAGTCGTGCTGTTAGACCGAGGCAACATCCTTCTGAGGCGCAAACAGTCGGTGGCCGGAACGCCGAGCAAGTAAGAGACTTTAAGTACACTGCAAACCACGGCCGGACAGCTAATTACAGGTTGGCTGTCTCACTTAACACCTAAGCAGACAACGGAGGCAGCTGTGGGAGAGGGGCGACTCTAGGGTCCCGGAAGAACTCCAGGCCTACCCCGTCATACGGGTGCGTCCTACCATATCACCTGGAGGACGAAGAGAACGAACAATAGAGACAGACAGAAACAGTTGTGAGGACTATCCCGGGAGCTCAGCAGGGAAGAACTACAACACCCAGCGCTAGCAGGTAGACACTGATTCCCACCTGTAAAGAGAACTCCTGATGTGCCTTTGGACCGGCCGGTCTCTGACAACCCAGTTAACAGCGCTCTGGACTGAGGTCTCCAAAAACCTTCAGTAAAGAGGTAAAGAGACTGCAACCTGGTGTCCTTGTTATTTACCGCGACCTGCACCTCACAACTGCACCGTTACAACACCACTTATTGCACCGGACGTCCCCCACTGACAGACAGGGCCACGGACCAGGTCTAGCCACCGTGACAACCCCAGGACTGAGACCCAGAGGCCCGGCTCCGGGTACCCCTCGGCCCTGCGGCGGTGTGGGGGCGCTCCAAACTTGGCGTCACGAACAGGATCTACTTAAGCCTGAAGAATCAGGTCATGTGTGCCTTAGAACTGTGATTTAGTGCGCTTGAATTGTACTTTATTGAAAAGACTGTGTATTGCCATTTACCGCCAAAATTCGCCATTGCCGCGCACGGAGGGAGGAGCCTTAGCTACGTGGGCGGAATCAGCCGAAAGAAGCGCGGAACGGAAAGCGCGGTAAGGCGCCAATCCCGGAAGAGGAACTCCGACCTCCAGCAGGTTCGTGGGAGGAAGGGACAGCCATGTCTGAGTCGGGAGGAGAGGAGGTGGCGGTCGCAGCCGCGGACGCAGGGGCAGCTCCGGTCCCCGCAGTGGACGGAGCCGCGGCCCTAATACCACCACCGGTAGCCGCAGAACCCGCTGTTCCTCCCAACCAGCCGGACGCTGCCGCTAACACAAAAGCCATAATGCCCTTCTCTATGCCGTACCTGCCCGGAGCGGCTTGGCTTCCGCGATACTCTGGGGAGTCGCATACGTTCACTGACTTTAAAGAGGGGCTCTGCAGCCTGCTCGAGTTCTATCCCCTAACCGAGCCTCAGAAGGTCCATATGATAGCCGGCCAACTCTTTGGGGCGGCTCTGAGAGAATTGAAATCCTGGCCCGCTGAGGATAAAGAAACTGCACAACAGATTTTTGCCAAGCTTAAAGCCACCTTTGATACTCGCACTGCTACAGAAATTAAACTGACTTTTTATGGATGCAAACAAAGGCCACAGGATAGCTTACGGGACTATGCCCTTAATCTCCAGGAAGCGATGCGGGCCATTAAGCAGAGTGACCCCGGCAGCATGCAGGATGAGGATAAAATCCTGAAGGAGCGGTTCATTGAGGGGCTCCTGTGCAGTCACCAGCGGGGCCAATTGCACTTCCTGGCCATGCAAAATCCAGACTTGACTTTTGCGCAGTTTAAAGATAAAGCTATCCAGGCATTGCAGGAGCGACAGCCCAGCCGCGCAGTACCACCCAGGCGCCCCGCTCTCACATACCACCAGGAGGTGGCATCGGATACCCCAGTTGCCGCGGAAGCCGACGCCCAGAGCTTCGAGGACGACTCCCCTGCAGGACTCCGTCTCCAGATGCAAGAGCTAACCAAGAGCGTTGCTGCCCTGGCCCGGATGGTGCAGTCCCTACAGGAGGCCCCCAAAGAGAAGATCCAGTTGGCTTCCAGCCCCGAGGATGTCCCTTGGATGCGACAGAGGAGGACTCCGCCGACCAGGAGCCGGCCCGACGATCGCTTCCACCAGGATGGGCGACCCATCTGCCGCCGCTGTCACCAGGTGGGCCATCTTGCAAGGTACTGTCCTTTAAACGAGCAACCCCTGGGGCAAAGGGCCAACCCCCAGGAGTAGGACGGTCAGGCCCGCAGCATTGGAGAACCAAGTATATTGGAGGACGACCAGTTCTCCCTGTAGTGATTGATGGAATCCCCTTGAATGCTTTGCTGGACACCGGTTCTCAGGTGACGACTATACCTTACGTGCTCTACAAACGGTATTGGGAGGACGCTGATATTACTCGTGGCCCTGACGATGATTTCACCATAATCACCAGTAATGGTCAGCCGTTGCCACAAGTGGGGTATAAGGAGGTCACCATCAAAGTGGGGCGGGTGGAATTGAAAGCCCAAGGGATTGTGATTGTTGATATTGATCGTCGAGAATGTAATCCCATGATGACTCTTGGTACTAATGTTATAGAAAATTGTCTTGCAGAAGTGATTGTTTTGTTGCAACAGGTGGCAGAAACCGCTGGCCACAGTGAGCAACGTGCCCTGCAGAAGGAAATCAGAGCTCTGATGCAGAGACAGCAGGTAGAGCTGACTGGTGGTGAGATTGGTCGTGTCACTGTGAGTGATTCAAACCCCATCGCGATACCCCCCAAGAGTGAAATGTTAATATGGTGTCGAGCAGCCATAGGCCTCAGGGGTAGGGACTACCAGGCCTTGGTAGAACCCGTATATTCAGACCATAGGCCTACTGTTCTGACAGCCCGGGGGGTGGTCGACGTCCGTCAGGGGAGAGTGCCCGTACGTGTCCTCAATTGTGGGGAGGAAGAGGTTCACCTCACCAAGTATACCATGCTCGCCAAATTGTTCAATGTCAATAATAATGTGATACAGACACCTGAACCCTTGGTCCCGTCAAACTTGGAGGAGAACAAAGGTTCTGCAGAGCCCTCGAAGGACTGGTGTCGGGAATTGCATGTGGGCACTGACTCTACCCCATCCCATCAAAAACAGGGGGCCTACAGGGTGGTACACGAGTACGAGCAGATATTCAGCAAACACCCCTCAGATTTTGGGCAGGTGAAAGGGATCCAACATCACATCCCCACGGGAGATCACCGACCCATAAAAGAGAGATATCGCCCTGTACCCCCAGCTCATTACCAGTGTGCCAAGGACATGTTGCGGGAAATGAAGGAGGCTGGGGTGGTGAGAGACAGCTGTAGCCCCTGGGCAGCTCCGTTAGTCCTTGTTAAAAAGAAAGATGGTACAATGAGGATGTGCGTTGATTACAGGCAGTTGAATCGCATTACACATAAGGACGCATACCCACTGCCTAGGATAGAGGAGTCTCTGGCTGCCTTAAAATCTGCTAATTACTTCTCTACCTTAGATCTCACCAGTGGGTACTGGCAGGTTCCTGTAGCGGAGGCGGACAAAGAGAAGACGGCCTTCACGACGCCAATGGGTCTCTGTGAGTTCAACTACATGCCCTTCGGATTGTGCAATGCTCCCGGAACGTTCCAGAGGATGATGGAGTGCTGCCTGGGACACCTGAACTTTGAAACCGTGCTGCTATATTTGGATGATGTCATTGTCTTCTCTAAGACCTACGAAGACCACCTGAAGCACCTGGCCGAGGTGTTTGAAGCCCTATCCAACTTCGGCTTAAAGGTGAAACCGTCCAAGTGTCATCTGCTGAAACCTAAAGTGCAGTACCTGGGCCATGTGGTGAGCGCTGAAGGAGTGGCCCCAGACCCCGACAAGGTCACAGTGATTAAGGACTGGCCAAATCCCAGTGACCTCCACGAAGTCCGGCAGTTCCTCGGGCTGGTAGGCTATTACCGGAGGTTCATTAAGGACTTCACCAAGAAGGCCGCACCCTTGCAAAACCTGTTGGTGGGCCAACCAAAGAAGACCAAGGGGAGGAACACCCCCTTTGATTGGAACGAAGAGCTGGAGGAATCCTTCACCTGTTTGAAGTCGGCACTGACGGGAGAAGAGGTACTGGCTTACCCCGAATACGACCAACCGTTTGTGCTGTACACAGATGCCAGTAATGTGGGACTAGGAGCCGTGCTGTCTCAAGTCCAGAAAGGCAAGGAAAGAGTGATCGCTTACGCCAGCAGGAAACTCCGTCCCACGGAAAGGAACCCTGACAACTACAGTTCCTTCAAGCTGGAATTCCTTGCCCTTGTCTGGGCAGTGACAGAGAGGTTTAAGCACTACCTGGCCTCCGCGAAATTCACCGTCTTCACGGACAACAATCCGCTAACGCATCTGGGTACTGCCAAACTCGGGGCTTTGGAACAGCGGTGGATGGCCCGGCTGTCCAACTATGATTTCACCATCAAATACCGGGCAGGACACCAGAATGCCAATGCCGATGCTCTGTCCCGAATGCCCAATTTACCAGAAGTGGGAGAAGACCCAGAGGCACTTGAAGAGGTGGAGCTGCCTGCCTTCCATCGCCCCAAAGCCACTCAGAACTCTCACCATGTGAAGAACAGGCACAAGAACCAACCGGATGCCACGCTGAATCCCCTGCCCCACCACGGATGGGCAGAAACCCAGGATAGTGACCCCGCGGTCCGTCAGGTGAAGGAGCTCTTGACGCAGGCTGGGTTGCACCCTGGCCCAGATGATCCACAAGAAACCCAACAGCTGTGGAAGGGGAGAAGCAAGCTGTTTATCCATGATGGCAAGCTGTGCAGGAGGAGCATCGACCCACGTACTCATGAATTGGTGTGGCAGATAGTGGTGCCAAGGCGAGATGCGCCCATGGTTCTGGGAGCCTACCATGATGGAGCCGGACACTTCGGATGGAGGAAGCTGGAGAAGCTACTCCGAGGGAGGTTCTATTGGATTGGCATGAAGAGAACCATTGAGAAGTGGTGTCGGGAGTGTGGTCCATGTAGTCTGCGCAGAAAGGACCGTGACAGTCAACGGGCTCCCCTGCGGCCTATCATCACCAAACGGCCGCTTGAACTGGTCGCGCTGGATCATGTGAAGCTGACACCTAGCCGGTCGGGCTATATCTACGCCCTTACCATCGTGGACCACTACTCCAGGTTTTTGGTGGTTGTGCCTGTTAAAGATCTAACGGCCAGGACTGCCGCCAGGGCCTTCCAGCAGCACTTTTGTAGACCCCATGGCTACCCAGAGAAGGTACTGACCGACCAGGGACCTGCCTTTGAAGCAGAAGTGTTCCAAGAATTCTGCCAGCTGTACGGGTGTAAGAAGATCAGAACCACCCCGTACCACCCTCAAACCAACGGGATGTGCGAGAAGATGAACCAGGTAGTGATCGATTTATTGAAGACCTTGCCTGTGGAGGAACGGAACCTGTGGCCGACAAAGTTGCCTGACCTGGTGGATATGTACAACCACATCCCAGTAAGTTCCACCAACTGTACTCCAGCTTACCTGATGCGAGGAAGGTCTAGTCGGTTACCCGTTGATCTGGACATGGGGGTCCTAGTACCCGAAGATACCTCGCCGGAGGCAGATTGGGATACAGAAAGGCAGCGAAGATACCGCGAAGTACAGGAGTGTGTAGAGAGAAGTCTCGCCCAGGCTAGGCAGAAACAAGAAAAGGACTACAATCAACACGCTCCTGCGATTCCCCTGTCACCTGGTGAGCAAGTACTTAAACGAAAGAGGAGATTACATAAGCTCGATGACCAATGGGAAGCGGAACCGTATACCATCCTGCCATCCGACTTCGACAACACAAAGGTCTGTCTCATCAGCAAGGACAGAGGGGAGACCTCGACAGCGGTATCCAGGGATCACCTTAAGGTCTGCCCCGATAAGTTGAAAGAGAGGGGCACGGCCCCAGAAATCTCCCCGCCGGTGGAAAAGGAGAAAATGTTCCATACCGTCCTTGGTGACTTTCCCCAATCCATGACTCAGATAAACCAAGCCATCGCGGTGCCTGTTCTAATGTTCCAACAGCCGGACCCACCAGAAACAATGGTGGTATCAGATCAGCTGGCCCCGCTACCTCAACAAGCCTTACCTGATGACACCATGCCGACCGCTGAACCAGCAAATCCTCCCTCTGCTGTCAGTGAATCTGCTGTACCCACTGTTGATAGCAGCAGCTCTGAGAGCCCCAACCTGCCAGTGCTACCCAGACTCACTAGAAGTGTAGCTAGAAGACAGTGCACTACACCAGCGGTAGCAAGCATAGCGGGTCCTGTTAGGCCAATAGCAACCCCTGCGCTGCGAAGGTCCACACGCAGCACTCAAAATCAAACTCCCCTCCGCTACAAAACTTGGAGGTATTGATAAGGGCTGCTATTTAATTGAAAATGTTTGTATGCATATCTTTTTGTTACAGGTTTTTAAATGGACACTAGAGTAATGGACGGTGAATTGCTCAAAAACTTTCATAAGGGGGACCCCTTTGTTTACCCGGGGTCCCCGCTGTTTCAACCACTGAACTGAGAGTCATAAACTGTGCATGACCTAACTTTTGCAACGTTCAAGAATCCTCACCTCCCGTAAAGGGAAGCATAGTTATGTTCAATTGTTATGCTATTTCAAAAATTTGTGTTTCCTGTTAACATGTATTATTGTTCTTGTTTTCCCAGTCCCGGAGTACTGGATTTAACCGGGGGGGAGTGCAGCACCCCAGAGTCCTGGTTGTTGCAGTACTGTGGCTCCGCCACTATGGGGAGCTATGGTACGTCTGATTGCACTAAGGAGTTTCTCTGACCAGGTACACTCACACCACACTTCATACTCCGGCCACCAGGGGGGGTGGTCCTATCTAGTAGGCCACTCCTCACAACTCTGGTAAAACTGGGGGTTGGACCGGAAGACAGGGAGAAGTAGCTGGGAAGAGCTAGTGAGAGGACCTGTCAGGGATGGGATCCTGGCAGACTCCTCAGAGCAGAACTAACCAGTGCACAACGGGAATACAGTAAAGAAGTATTGGGACCAGAAGGAGTCGTGCTGTTAGACCGAGGCAACATCCTTCTGAGGCGCAAACAGTCGGTGGCCGGAACGCCGAGCAAGTAAGAGACTTTAAGTACACTGCAAACCACGGCCGGACAGCTAATTACAGGTTGGCTGTCTCACTTAACACCTAAGCAGACAACGGAGGCAGCTGTGGGAGAGGGGCGACTCTAGGGTCCCGGAAGAACTCCAGGCCTACCCCGTCATACGGGTGCGTCCTACCATATCACCTGGAGGACGAAGAGAACGAACAATAGAGACAGACAGAAACAGTTGTGAGGACTATCCCGGGAGCTCAGCAGGGAAGAACTACAACACCCAGCGCTAGCAGGTAGACACTGATTCCCACCTGTAAAGAGAACTCCTGATGTGCCTTTGGACCGGCCGGTCTCTGACAACCCAGTTAACAGCGCTCTGGACTGAGGTCTCCAAAAACCTTCAGTAAAGAGGTAAAGAGACTGCAACCTGGTGTCCTTGTTATTTACCGCGACCTGCACCTCACAACTGCACCGTTACAACACCACTTATTGCACCGGACGTCCCCCACTGACAGACAGGGCCACGGACCGGGTCTAGCCACCGTGACAACCCCAGGACTGAGACCCAGAGGCCCGGCTCCGGGTACCCCTCGGCCCTGCGGCGGTGTGGGGGCGCTCCAGTCAGGAGGATAATTCCTGGGTTGTCGCCTCTGATGTTCATGCGGCCGATTTGGTTCGTGCCTTCCACGCGGCTCATCCTGATCGCCCTGGGGGGGCACTGTTGTGAACTCTATTTTTAGGCTCCCTCTAGTGGTCACAAGCGGTACTGTGTAGTGTTGTCTTTCTGCAGGTGGCTGCATCAGCTGGTTCGTTATCCTTGGTTGGTTTCCTATTTAACTCACCTGGATACTCAGTTCCTTGCCTGCTATCAATGTATTCAGTGCTCTTCAGATTCCTTGTGATTACCTTGCTCCCAGCCTCTCCAAGACAAGCTAAGTTTTTGTCCGTTCATTTTTTGATTATCAGCATTCATCATGTTTCTTGTCCAGCTTGCTAAGATGTAATCTCCTCGCTTGCTGGTTGCTCTAGGGGACTGAGTTTCTCCCCCCACACCGTTAGTTGGTGCGGGGGTTCTTGAAATCTCAGTGTGGATATTTTGTAAGGGTTTTTTACTGACCGCACAGACCCCTTTACTATTTTCTGCTATCTAGTATTAGTGGGCCTCATTTGCTGAATCTGTTTTCACCCCTGTGTATGTGCCTTCCTCTTACCTCACCGTTATTATTTGTTGGGGGCTTCTATATCTTTGGGGATTATTTCTCTGGAGGCAAGAGAGGTCTTTCTTTCTCTCTAGGGGTAGTTATTTCCTCAGGCTGGCTCGAGACGTCTAGGATTTTTAGGCACGTTCACCGGCTACTTCTAGTGTGTTTGGATAGGTTCAGATTTGCGGTCAGTCCAGTTTGCCACCTCCCTAGAGCTTGTCCTATGTTTGTTACTTAGCTGGAGTAATTCGTGATCCTCAACCACTAAGGATCATAACAGCACCCATTCAGATGGAGACGTTTATTCTCAGTGAGGAAGGAAGTAGTAGGACCTGGTATAAGAGAGATGCCGTAAAGTGGCTACCAGGTACACATAAAATTGGCCTTTTTTATGCGCTAAATGCTCTCATTTTTCATATTTCTAGTGCAGTAATGCAGTTAAATTTTCATGTTTCATGTTTGCATGTTTCAGCGCTACAGTGTGCTACCTTATTTGCTTGTATGTGACTGACCCAACCTGGCAGGAGGACATGCAGAGCGAGGGCAGCAGCACACATGGGGAAGGAGGTATATCACCCCAACAGGCAGGAAGAAGCAGTGTGGTGGCCACAGACAGAAGGCATGCATCCGTTCCCCGTAACACCAACATGAGGGAAGTAGCCATTCCAACTGTTAGATCTTCCCGAGTCTGGTTATTTTTTAAAGCCTCTGCCGGTAACCCCAAACAGGCCATTTTCAGCACCTGCCATGCCCACATCAGCAGGGGTAGCAAAACAACCAGCCTGACCACCACCAGCATGATCAGGCACATGACAGCAAAGCACCCAACTTTGTGGGCCGAACCCCAGGCTCCAGGGCCACTGCCTGCTTGTCACACCACTGCTTCTTCCACTGTTTTGTGTAGAAGCCAATCCCCAGTACACCGTGCATGTGAAGATGCCTCTTGCTCTGCACCTGTTGTGGCCCACAGTCAAACAGCACCATCAGCAAGCCTGTCCACGTCCATGTCCCAGCACAGTGTTCAGTTGTCTATAACCCAGTCTTTGGAACGCAAGTGGAAATACCCAGCCAATGCCCCACAGGCGACAGTCCTCAATTCTAATATTTCTCTCTGCTTGCGCTAGAAATGTTGCCTTTTAGGCTCATTGACACAGGAGCTTTCCGCAACCTGTTGGCGGCGGCCGTCCCAAGCTACTCGGCCCCCAGTCGCCACTATTTCTCCCGGTGTGCCGTACTGGCATTACACCAGCATGTGTCCCACAACATTACCCGTGCCCTCAACAATGCTGTTACAGGGAAAGTCCACCTAACCACGGATACATGGACAAGTGCTTGTTGGCAGGGACGGTACATCTCACTGATGGCACACTGGGTTAACATAGTGGAAGCCGAGACCCAGTCGGACCTTGGGATGGAACACATCCTCCCCACACCGAAGGTTGCTGGCCCTACGTCAATCAGGGTTGCCCCCACAGTCTACAGCTCCTGCACCTCCTCCTCCTCCATCTCTGAAATCAACACATCAGTCAGAAGCTGAAAGCACTGCAGCACTGCGTCAGCCAAGCGGCAACAGGCTGTGCTGAAGCTAATCTGCATAGGTGACAAACTGCACAATGCAGAAGAGTTGTGCACAGCGCTTAAAGATCAGTCAGATGTTTGGATGACACCGCTGAACCTACAGCCAGGCATGGTCGTGTGTGACAATGGCCTTAACCTGGTGGCAGCTCTGAGGCAAGATGAGCTCACCCACGTACCTTGCTTGGCCCATGTGACTAACCTCGTGGTTCAACGTTTTCTGAAAAACTACCCGGAGGTGCCGGATCTGCTAGTGAAAGTACGCCGTCTGTCTGCCCATTTTAGAAAGTAAGCTACAACTTCAACTGCACTTGCCGTGCTTCAGCAGCGTTTGCAGCTTCCAGCTCACCGGCTGGTGTGTGATGTCCCCACGCGCCAACATCAACAAGGCCGTTGATATTCAGTTCAGACTCCACACATAAGACTTCAGGAGTGGATATGGATGTCCGACATATGTACCATCCTCCAAAACTTTGAGGACTACACCAAGATGGTGAGCAGCGATTACACCATAATTAGCATCACCATCCCGCTTCTCAGCATTCTGAAAACCTCTCTGCTCACAATTAAAGAGGATGCTTTGCAGGCAGAGCACAAGGACATGAAGCAAGGAACCATACAGAGGGATTACACTCAGCCCAGCCTCATGTATTTTCAGTGTGGATTGGTAGCCAATGAGGAGGATGAAGAACAGGAGCTACTTTTGAGTCGCTTGCCACGCCCGTGGGGTACCCGGAACCGGGCCCGGTGTTCACAGGGGGATGTCACGGTGGCTGCGACCCGGTCCATGGCCCTGGGCGCCCATGTAAAAGGGAAAGGTCTTTAAAGGGAATAAAGTTTATGTTCATGACCCCACCTGTGGTACTCAGTCAGTGGGGACCGACACTGCTTTAAGAGGTCCTCTGGGGTGATGTTATGGCAGCAAGGTGGTATACCTTCCCACAGGTGAAGTATATCCCCAGGGCTCCCGGTGTGTAGATGGAAGATGGTGAGTGGCGCAGTAAAGAACGAGGACACAGGTTTGCAGTCTCTACCTTATTTACTGCAGACTTCAGGCAGCCACAGTCCAGGGCACCAGATCACAGGGCAGGCAGGGTCCACAAGGCTTGGAGGCAAGTTAGGAGTCCCCTTATCCAGGTGGAGACCAAAAGCCTTCCTCTAGCACGGTAGTGTTGTAGTCCCTTACTGCCTATGACTTCAGATAAGGTCCTCACAGATGTTCTTTCTCTGTTCCCCATATAGGATAGGACATAACCCGTATGACTGGTGACCTCCTGGGTATTAAGGCGGACAGGTAACTTGCAGTTCAGCTGTCCTGCTGGTCTCAGATGTAAGTCATGGAGTCCCTTACAGTCCTCAGTGTTCCAGCTACCGGTGTCTGCGCTGTCATGATTCTCAATGGCGAGAGAACATAGCCCAGCATATATGAGAACTAGCTCTTGGAAGATGGAAACTATACTGACCATGAACTAAACCTGCCGCACAACTAGAAGTGGCCGGGTAGCAGGCCTACGTTTTTTATTCCTAGATGCCCAGCGCCAGCCGGAGGGCTACCTAATCCTAGCAGAGGAAAATACAGTCCTGGCTCACCTCTAGAGAAATTTCCCCAAAAAGGCAGACAGAGGCCCCCACATATATTGGTGGTGATTTTAGATGAAATGACAAACGTAGCATGAAAATAGGTTTAGCAAAATCGAGGTCCGCTTACTAGATAGCAGGAAGACAGAAAGGGCACTTTCATGGTCAGCAGAAAACCCTATCAAAACACCATCCAGAAATTACTTTAAGACTCTAGCATTAACTCATAGCACCAGAGTGGCAATTTCCGATCACAAGAGCTTTCCAGACACAGTAACGAAACAGCAGCTGTGAACTGGAACAAAATGCAAAAACACACAAGGACAAAAGTCCAACTTAGCTGGGAGTTGTCTGGTAGCAGGAACATGCACAGAAAGGCTTCTGATTACATTGTTGACCGGCATGAAACTGACAGAGGAGCAAGGTTATATAGCGACTCCCACATCCTGATAGGAGCAGGTGAACAGAGGGGATGATGCACACAAGTTCAATTCCACAAGTGGCCACCGGGGGAGCCCAGAATCCAATTTCACAACAGTACCCCCCCCTCAAGGAGGGGGCACCGAACCCTCACCAGAACCACCAGGGCGATCAGGATGAGCCCTATGAAAGGCACGGACAAGATCGGAGGCATGAACATCAGAGGCAGTGACCCAAGAATTATCCTCCTGACCGTATCCCTTCCATTTGACCAGATACTGGAGTTTCCGTCTGGAAACACGAGAGTCCAAGATCTTTTCCACAACGTACTCCAACTCACCCTCAACCAACACCGGAGCAGGAGGCTCAACGGAAGGCACAACCGGTACCTCATACCTGCGCAACAATGACCGATGAAAAACATTATGAATCGAAAAGGATGCAGGGAGGTCCAAACGGAAGGACACAGGGTTAAGAATCTCCAATATCTTGTACGGGCCGATGAACCGAGGCTTAAACTTAGGAGAAGAAACCCTCATAGGGACAAAACGAGAAGACAACCACACCAAGTCCCCAACACAAAGCCGAGGACCAACACGACGACGGCGGTTGGCAAAAAGCTGAGTCTTCTCCTGGGACAACTTCAAATTGTCCACCACCTGCCCCCAAATCTGATGCAACCTCTCCACCACAGCATCCACTCCAGGACAATCCGAAGATTCCACTTGACCGGAGGAAAATCGAGGATGAAACCCCGAATTACAGAAAAACGGGGACACCAAGGTGGCAGAGCTGGCCCGATTATTGAGGGCGAACTCCGCCAAAGGCAAAAAAGCAACCCAATCATCCTGATCCGCAGACACAAAACACCTCAAATATGTCTCCAAGGTCTGATTAGTCCGCTCGGTCTGGCCATTAGTCTGAGGATGGAAAGCAGACGAAAAAGACAAATCTATGCCCATCCTAGCACAGAATGCCCGCCAAAATCTAGACACGAATTGGGTCCCTCTGTCAGAAACGATATTCTCCGGAATACCATGCAAACGAACAACATTTTGAAAAAACAGAGGAACCAACTCGGAAGAAGAAGGCAACTTAGGCAAGGGAACCAGATGGACCATCTTAGAGAAACGGTCACACACCACCCAGATGACAGACATCTTCTGAGAAACAGGCAGATCCGAAATAAAATCCATCGAGATGTGCGTCCAAGGCCTCTTCGGGATAGGCAAGGGTAACAACAATCCACTAGCCCGAGAACAACAAGGCTTGGCCCGAGCACAAACGTCACAAGACTGCACAAAGCCTCGCACATCTCGTGACAGGGAAGGCCACCAGAAGGACCTTGCCACCAAATCCCTGGTACCAAAGATTCCAGGATGACCTGCCAACGCAGAAGAATGAACCTCAGAGATGACTCTACTGGTCCAATCATCAGGAACAAACAGTCTACCAGGTGGGCAACGATCAGGTCTATCCGCCTGAAACTCCTGCAAGGCCCGCCGCAGGTCTGGAGAAACGGCAGACAATATCACTCCATCTTTAAGGATACCTGTGGGCTCAGAATTACCAGGGGAGTCAGGCTCAAAACTCCTAGAAAGGGCATCCGCCTTAACATTCTTAGAACCCGGTAGGTACGACACCACAAAATTAAACCGAGAGAAAAACAACGACCAGCGCGCCTGTCTAGGATTCAGGCGCCTGGCAGACTCAAGGTAAATTAAATTTTTGTGGTCAGTCAATACCACCACCTGATGTCTGGCCCCCTCAAGCCAGTGACGCCACTCCTCAAAAGCCCACTTCATGGCCAAAAGCTCCCGATTCCCAATATCATAATTCCGCTCGGCGGGCGAAAATTTACGGGAAAAAAAAGCACAAGGTCTCATCACGGAGCAGTCGGAACTTCTCTGCGACAACACCGCCCCAGCTCCGATTTCAGAAGCGTCGACCTCAACCTGAAAAGGAAGAGCAACATCAGGCTGACGCAACACTGGGGCGGAAGAAAAGCGGCGCTTGAGCTCCCGAAAGGCCTCCACAGCATCAGGGGACCAATCAGCAACATCAGCACCCTTCTTAGTCAAATCAGTCAATGGTTTAACAACATCAGAGAAACCAGCAATAAATCGACGATAAAAGTTAGCAAAGCCCAAAAATTTCTGAAGACTCTTAAGAGAAGAGGGTTGCGTCCAATCACCAATAGCCTGAACCTTGACAGGATCCATCTCGATGGAAGAGGGGGAAAAAATGTATCCCAAGAAGGAAATCTTTTGAACCCCAAAAACACACTTAGAACCCTTCACACACAAGGAATTAGACCGCAAAACCTGAAAAACCCTCCTGACCTGCTGGACATGAGAGTCCCAGTCATCCGAAAAAATCAGAATATCATCCAGATACACAATCATAAATTTATCCAAATAATCGCGGAAAATGTCATGCATAAAGGACTGGAAGACTGAAGGGGCATTTGAAAGACCAAAAGGCATCACCAAATACTCAAAATGGCCCTCGGGCGTATTAAATGCGGTTTTCCACTCATCCCCCTGCTTGATTCGCACCAAATTATACGCCCCACGGAGATCAATCTTAGAGAACCACTTGGCCCCCTTTATACGAGCAAACAAATCAGTAAGCAGTGGTAACGGATATTGATATTTAACCGTGATTTTATTCCAAAGGTCGATAATCAATACACGGCCTCAAAGAGCCATCTTTCTTAGACACAAAGAAAAAACCGGCTCCTAAGGGAGATGACGAAGGACGAATATGTCCCTTTTCCAAGGACTCCTTTATATATTCTCGCATAGCAGCGTGTTCAGGCACAGACAGATTAAATAAACGACCCTTAGGGTATTTACTACCCGGGATCAAGTCTATGGCACAATCGCACTCCCGGTGCGGAGGTAGTGAACCAAGCTTGGGTTCTTCAAAAACGTCACGAAAGTCAGACAAGAATTCAGGAATCTCAGAGGGAATAGATGATGAAATGGAAACCAAAGGTACGTCCCCATGAGTTCCTTTACATCCCCAGCTTAACACAGACATAGCTTTCCAGTCGAGGACTGGGTTATGAGATTGCAGCCATGGCAATCCCAGCACCAAAACATCATGTAGATTATACAGCACCAGAAAGCGAATAACCTCCTGGTGATCCGGATTAACACGCATAGTCACTTGTGTCCAGTATTGTGGTTTATTACTAGCCAATGGGGTGGAGTCAATCCCTTTCAGAGGTATCGGAGCCTCCAATGGCTCCAAATCATACCCACAGCGTTTGGCAAAGGACCAATCCATAAGACTCAAAGCAGCGCCAGAGTCGACATAGGCGTCCGCGGTAATAGATGACAAAGAACAAATCAGGGTCACAGATAGAATAAACTTAGACTGTAAAGTGCTAATTGAAACAGACTTGTCAGGCTTCTTAGTACGCTTAAAGCATGCTGATATAACATGAGTTGAATCACCACAATAGAAGCACAACCCATTTTTTCGTCTAAAATTCTGCCGCTCGCTTCTGGACAGAATTCTATCACATTGCATATTTTCTGGCGTTTTCTCAGTAGACACCGCCAAATGGTGCACAGGTTTGCGCTCCCGCAGACGCCTATCGATCTGAATAGCCATCGTCATGGACTCATTCAGACCCGCAGGCACAGGGAACCCCACCATAACATCCTTAATGGCATCAGAGAGACCTTCTCTGAAAATCGCCGCCAGGGCGCACTCATTCCACTGAGTAAGCACAGACCATTTGCGGAATTTTTGGCAGTATATTTCAGCTTCATCTTGCCCCTGAGACAAGGACATCAAGGCCTTTTCCGCCTGAAGCTCTAAATGAGGTTCCTCATAAAGCAACCCCAAGGCCAGAAAAAACGCATCCACATTGAGCAACGCAGGATCCCCTGGTGCCAATGCAAAAGCCCAGTCTTGAGGGTCGCCCCGGAGCAAGGAAATTACAATCCTGACCTGCTGTGCAGGGTCTCCGGCAGAGCGAGACTTCAGGGACAAAAACAATTTGCAATTATTTTTAAAATTTTGAAAGTGAGATCTATTCCCCGAGAAGAATTCAGGCAAAGGAATTCTAGGCTCAGACATAGGTGCATGAACAACAAAATCTTGCAAATTTTGTACCTTTGTGGCAAGATTATTCAAACCTGTAGCTACACTCTGAAGATCCATTTCAAACAGGTGAACACAGAGCCATTCAAGGATTAGAAGGAGAGAAAGAGAGGAAGGCTGCAGTATAGGCAGACTAGCAAGTGATTCAATTAAGAGCACACTCAGAACTAGAGGGAAAAAAAAAAAAAATTGTAGCAGACTTCTTTTTTCTCTCCTTTCTCAGCCAGTAATTTAACCCTTTTTTGGGCCGGTCAAACTGTCATGATTCTCAATGGCGAGAGAACATAGCCCAGCATATATGAGAACTAGCTCTTGGAAGATGGAAACTATACTGACCATGAACTAAACCTGCCGCACAACTAGAAGTGGCCGGGTAGCATGCCTACGTTTTTTATTCCTAGATGCCCAGCGCCAGCCGGAGGGCTACCTAATCCTAGCAGAGGAAAATACAGTCCTGGCTCACCTCTAGAGAAATTTCCCCAAAAAGGCAGACAGAGGCCCCCACATATATTGGCGGTGATTTTAGATGAAATGACAAACGTAGCATGAAAATAGGTTTAGCAAAATCGAGGTCCGCTTACTAGATAGCAGGAAGACAGAAAGGGCACTTTCATGGTCAGCAGAAAACCCTATCAAAACACCATCCAGAAATTACTTTAAGACTCTAGCATTAACTCATAGCACCAGAGTGGCAATTTCCGATCACAAAAGCTTTCCAGACACAGTAACGAAACAGCAGCTGTGAACTGGAACAAAATGCAAAAACACACAAGGACAAAAGTCCAACTTAGCTGGGAGTTGTCTGGTAGCAGGAACATGCACAGAAAGGCTTCTGATTACATTGTTGACCGGCATGAAACTGACAGAGGAGCAAGGTTATATAGCGACTCCCACATCCTGATAGGAGCAGGTGAACAGAGGGGATGATGCACACAAGTTCAATTCCACAAGTGGCCACCGGGGGAGCCCAGAATCCAATTTCACAACACTGCGCCTCAGAAGGAGGCAGCCTGCTCTCCCACTGGTGTTCCTCTCCTGTGCTTCGCTCTCCTACACGCTCACTGCAATATATTCGGCTTTCGTATAATCTCTTCCCAGGAGCTGCAGCACTGCGGCTACACAGCTTCGTACACCTTCTTTTGCCTCAGACTGCTCCAGTCTGCTTCCTGGCAAGAACTCACTAACTTTCCCTACAGACTACCATGTATATGGGGAGTCACCTAGTAAATAGGATCAAAAGCTCCCCCTGGTGGCCTGGAGTGTGAACATGTTGCATGCTTGTGTTTACCTGGTGACAGTTATCCTTTCTTGCCTCCAAACAGGATCACTTCCCCCATGAGGGAAGCAATGCTACTGTGATGACATGACCCTGGGGCGCCACACTTTCATGCGCTATAGACGGTACTACAAACAGCTGTCTTACCGTCTGTTCAGTGGGGATGGCCTGAGGACAGGGAGGAGGAGGATGAGGAGGAGGAGGACAGCATGGTCAGTCGTCCTGTTGGTGAGGACACGGAAGTCTTGCCTGTTAGCAGTCTGGTACGCATGGCTGACTTTATGTTGCCCTGCGTTTCACGTGACCCTTGCATTATAAAAATTTTGGGTGACACTCATTACTGGTTGGTGACACTTCTAGACCCACGCTACAAGGAGAACTTTCAATGTCTTCTGCCAGAGGCAGAGAGGTATACTAAAATGTTGCAGTACCAGAGGGCCCTTGTAGCTGAATTACTTAGAAAATTCCCATGGGAGAATGCTGGCAGCAGACATCAGAGTTTGTTGTACAACCAATGTTGTACAACCAAGGAGTCCAAGCGAGAGAGACAGAAGTACAATCCAGCTCAGGCAGGGGAACAATGGCAAAGTTCTGGGACAGTTTTCTCAGACCCTCCCATTGTGCTGGCACAGAGGCAAGGGGTGCTGTCACAAAAAGTGCAATGTTTGGGAAGATGCTGAGGGAGTACCTTGCAGATCGTACAAACGTCCTCTAGGATTCCTCTGTGCCTTTTAATTATTGGGTATCCAAGCTGGACACGTGGAATGAACTGGCTCTCTACACCTTGGAGGTCCTGGCCTGCCCTGCTGCTGGCGTTCTGTCAGAGAGGGTTTTTAGTGCCGCAGGTGGAATTATAACAGATAAGCGCATCCGCCTGTCAACTGTACACCACCAAGTGAAAACAGCCAGTTTGCAATAAAATTGCATTGTATTGCAAGTATTAGCCTTTTTTAAAGCCGTATCTGCACCTTAGTGTTAAAAAAATGGCAAATAAATTTGCCAAATTCTCCTGTAAATAATTCTGGAAAGAGGGAACCATCATACCATTAAAAAATACTAGTGGATTTTCATGGGGAATGTGGGCTCCAAGGCGTAGTGGGGTGCATATGACTATGCAGCAGGGCTGGCCTTGCTGCCAATGTGTAAAACAAAGGAGTACGGAGAACAAAATGTATATTGTGAAGTGGATTTTCAGGGGCCCATCCAGTATGTGGGTTCAAAGGCTTATTGGGGTGAATATGAATTGGTAGCAGGGCAGGCCTTGAATTTAATGCAACACTTTTTCAGATGTCCCCCCTGGACATCTTATGACAGGGGTATTGTGGTGCGTCGTAATTCTTGGCAGCTCATCCACTCCCAGCATAGGCTACAACAGCTTAGGAGACCCACTGTTTAATAATGGCCCTTTAAGAAGATTAATGCCGCCTGATGCACCAGTAAAAATAGGCTCTGTGTCTTTAACCCCTTTACCCCCAAGGGTGGTTTGCACGTTAATGACCAGGCTAATTTTTACAATTCTGACCACTGTCCCTTTATGAGGTTATAACTCTGGAACGCTTCAACGGATCCCGGTGATTCTGACATTGTTTCTCGTGACATATTGTACTTCATGATAGTGGTAAAATTTCTTTGATATTACCTGCGTTTATTTGTAAAAAAACCCAGAAATTTGGTGAAAATTTTGAAAATTTCGCAATTTTCCAACTTTTAATTTTTATGCAATTAAATCACAGAGATATGTCACACAAAATACTTGATAAGTAACATTTCCAAAATGTCTAATTTACATCAGCACAATTTTGGAACCAAAATTTTTTTTTGTTAGGGAGTTATAAGGGTTAAAAGTTGACCAGCAATTTCTCATTTTTACAACACCATTTTTTTTTTAGGGACCACATCTCATTTGAAGTCATTTTGAGGGGTCTATATGATAGAAAATACCCAAGTGTGACATCATTCTCTAAAAACTGCACCCCTCAAGGTGCTCAAAACCACATTCAAGAAGTTTATTAACCCTTCAGGTGTTTCACAGGAATGTTTGGAGTGTTTAAATAAAAATAAACATTTAACTTTTTTTCACAAAAAATTTAATTCAGCTCCAATTTGTTTTATTTTACCAAGGGTAACAGGAGAAAATGGACCCCAAAAGTTGTTGTACAATTTGTCCTGAGTACGCCGATACCCCATATGTGGGGGTAAACCACTGTTTGGGCGCATGGCAGAGCTCGGAAGCGAAGGAGCGCCATTTGACTATTCAATGCAAAATTGACTGGAATTGAGATGGGACGCCATGTTGCGTTTGGAGAGCCCCTGATGTGCCTAAACATTGAAACCCCCCCACAAGTAACACCATTTTGGAAAGTAGACCCCCTAAGAAACTTATCTAGATGTCTGGTGAGCACTTTGACCCATTAAGTGATTCACAGAAGTTTATAATGCAGAGCCGTAAAAATAAAAAATCATATTTTTTCACAAAAATGATCCTTTCGCCCCCAATTTTTTATTTTCCCAAGGGTAAGAGAAGAAATTGGACACCAAAAGTCGTTGTACAATTTGTCCTGAGTACGCTGATACCCCATATGTGGGGGTAAACCACTGTTTGGGCCCATGGGAGAGCTCGGAAGGAAAGGAGCGCTGTTTGACTTTTCAATGCAAAATTGACAGGAATTGAGATGGGACACCATGTTGCGTTTGGAGAGCCACTGATGTGCCTAAACATTAAAACCCCCCACAAGTGACACCATTTTAGAAAGTAGACCCCCTAAGGAACTCATCTAGATGTGTTGTGAGATCTTTGAACCCCCAAGTGTTTCACTGCAGTTTATAACGCAGAGCCGTGAAAATAAAAATTCTCTTTTTTTTCCACAAGCGCGGCCGATCGCGCTGGACTACTATCCAGTCGGTGGTCATACGGGCCCACCCCACCTCGACGGGATAGTACGTCCAATGTCAGAAAGGGGTTGAGTCCCTCCTTCATAAATGAAACAAGATGGGTATGCTTATGTTTCACACACCACATGGCCAGCTAGGGGTGTTAAATGTTACAATGACATTTCCCAGTGACTGCCAGTCTGTCATCATAAATTTGTGTGCTGTAAATGATATCTATTACCCTGTATGTAACCCCTTTCTCATATACAGCACCATGGAATTAATGGTGCTATATAAATAAATAATAATAATAATTGTGGTTGAAAGCAATGTTAAAGTTGAAAAATGCTGCGTCTGAACTAAGCCCAAGTGGTGGAGGAAATTTTCGGTCTGGGGTTCATTATTTGGCCTTACAGGCAAGTCATTAACCTGCAAAGGATGCACCTTGACATATTTCCCAGCAAAATCCGTTTTGGTTTCGTTTTCATGTGTTTTTTGTGGCACCGGGAAAAATGGCATGAATCTCGGAAAAAAATGATTAAGGCTGTGAACTAGGAGTCAGGAATGCTTCCAGGGCCGATCCCCATGATGCCCCTGTGTCATTTTAGCAGTGTTAACATCATTTTCAGATGTTTTTAGACCTTAAAAGGACCCCCGGGGTGGGATCGCTGTAAAAATACATGGGTTTCCCATAGACTTACATTGGGCTCGTTGCTCGGGTCGAGTACCTGAGTATACCAATCTGCTCGACCCGAGCAACGAGCACTCAAGCATTTTAGTGCTCACTCATCACTAGTGGTGAGCACTTTGACCCACCAAGTGCCTCACAGAAGTTGATAATGTAGAGCCGTAAAAATAAAAAATCATATTTTGATGATAATGTGTGCAAAACTGTAAAGCGCTGTTGAATATGTTAGCGCGATATAAACAAAAAAAAAATATAGGGATTATAAAAAGAATGTAAAGATTATATTTTTTCACAAAAATTATATTTTCGTCCCAATTTTTTATTTTCCCAAGATTACAGGAGAAATTGGGCACCAAAAGTTGTGCAATTTGTCCTGAGTACGCTGATACCCCATATATGGGGGTAAACCACTGTTTGGGCGCATGGCAGAGCTCGGAAGGGAAGGAGCACCATTTAACTTTTCAATGCAAAATTGACTGGAATTGAGATAGGACGCCATGTCGCGTTTGCAGAGCCCCTGATGTGCCTAGACAGTAGAAACCCCTCACAAGTGACCCCATATTGGAAACTAGACCCCCAAGGAACTTATCTAGATGTGTTGTGAGAACTTTGAACCCCCCAATTGTTTCACTACAGTTTATAGCGCAGAGCCGTGAAAATAAAAAATATTTTTTTCCACAAAAATGATTTTTTAGGCCCCAGTTTTGTATTTTCCCAAGTGTAACAGGAGGAACTGGACACCAGAAGTTGTTGTCCAATTTGTGCTGAGTACGCTAATACCCCATATATGGGAGAAAGCTACTGTTTGGGCACATGTCGGGGCTCGGAAGGGAAGAAGTGGCGGTTTGGATGGTAGACTTTGATGGAATGGTCTGCGGGTGTCACGTTGCATTTGCAGAGCCCCTGATATACCTAAACAGTAAAAAAAAACAAAAGTGACCTCATATTGGAAACTAGACCCCCAAGGAACTTATCTAAATGTGTTGTGAGAACTTTGAACCCCTAAGTATTTCACTACAGTTTATAACGCAGAGCCGTGAAAATAAAAAAATCTTTTTTTTCCCCACAAAAATGATTTTTTTAGCCCCAAAATTTTTATTTTCCCAAGGGTAACAAGAGAAATTGGATCCCACAAGTTGTTGTCCAATTTGTCCTGAGTACACTGTTACCCCATATGTTGGGATAAACCCCTGTTTGAGCGTACGAGAGAGCTCGGTAGGGAAGCAGCACGGTTTAAGTTTTTCAACTCGGAATTGGCTGGACTTGAGATCGGACGCCATGTTGCATTTGGAAAGCCCCTGACGTGCCTTAACAGTGGAAACCCCCCAATTCTAACTCCAACTCTAACCTCAACACACCCATAACAGTAATCCCAACCCTAACCATAACCCTAACCACACTCCTAACCCAAACACACCCCTAACCCTAATCCCAAACCTAACCACACCCCTAACCCCAACACACCCCTAAACCCAACACACCCCTAAATCCAACACACCCCTAATCTCAACCGTAACCACACCCCTAACCCTAATTCCAACCATAGCCCTAACCACACCCCTAATCGACACACCCCTAACTCTAATCCCACCCATAAATATAATCCAAACCCCAACGTTAGCCCCAACACTAACTTTAGCCCCAACCCTAACCCTAACTTTAGCCCCAACCCTAACCCTAACCTTAGCCCCAGCCTTAACCCTAACTTTAGCCCTAACAATAACCCTAACCCTAACTTTAGCCCTAACCCTAACTCTAATGGAAAAATAGAAATAAACACATTTTTTTTCCCTAACTAAGGGGGTGATAAAGGTGGGTTTGATTTACTATTTATTGGGGGTTTTTATGTTTGGCAGCTGTCACACACTAAAAGACACTTTTATTGCAAAAAAAAGTTTTTGCATTACCACATTTTGAGAGCTATACCGTATTTTTCGGACTACAAGACGCACTTTTCCCCCAAAAAAAGGGGGGAAAATAGGGGGTGCATCTAATAGTCGTAATGCAGGCTTACCGCGGCTGCACCTCTGCCGGTAACCACTGCTGCAACCCTTCCATGGACACCAGGCCATGGCGTCGCCCACCTAAGCAGGAAGGGACCCTGCTCAGGTGCATGCCGTACCGCATCACCCCACCTCTGCCGACACCATGCCTCCTATGACCCTGCTCTGCCACCGCCAGCCCTCAGGTAAGATTCTGTAAATTCAGACAATAAGACGGACCCCCATCTTATAAAAAAATCTTTTTTTCTGCAATTTTCACCCCAAATTTGGGGTGCGTCTTATGGTCCGGTGCGTCTTATAGTCCGAAAAATACGGTCATTTTTCCATATTTTAGTTCACAGAGTCATGTGAGGTCTTCTTTTTTGCAGGACAAATTGATGTTTTTATTGGTACCATTTTTTGGCACATGACATTTTTGATCGCTTTTTATTCCGATTTTTGATAGGCAGAATGAACAAAAACCAGCAATTCGTGAATTTCTTTTGGGTGGGGCATTTATACCGTTCTGCGTGTGGTAAAATTGATAGAGCAGTTTTATTCTTCGGGTCAGTACGATTACAGCGATACCTCATTTATATCATTTTTTTATGTTTTGGCGCTTTTATACAATAAAAACTATTTTATAGAAAAATAATTATTTTGCATCGCTTTATTTTGAGGGCTATAACTTTTTTATTTTTTCACTGATGATGCTGGATGGTGGCTCGTTTTTTGCGAGACAAGATGACGTTTTCAGCGTTACCATGTTTATTTATATCCGTCTTTTTGATGGCGTGTTATTCCACTTTTTGTTCAATGGTATGATGATAAAGCATTGTTTTTAGCCTCGTTTTTTTTTTCACTGAACGGGTTAACTAGTGGGACAGTTTTATAGGTCGGGTCGTTACGGACGCGGAAATACTAAATGTGTAAACTTTTATTGATTTTTTATTATCATTTACATAAAGAAAAAAAACACAAAAATTGAGCTTAACTTGAGTTGGTACACATGCAGAAGTTAAACGCATGTTAACATTGGCCACAAAACATATAAAACCTACAAGAGAAAAAGTGAGCAAAAACCCCTGCTGTAACTAAGTAAAAAAGCAAAAGTGCATTTAAATAACACAGAGTTTTTATTAATACTGTTTTTTGATCAAAAAATAGCACAAAAGCCATCCCACCACGTCAAGGTAACTCTGATCAGGACAGTCCTATGCTGTCTAATATTAAAACCTTACCATGTGTCAATATTGACCTCAGTGTGAATAAGGGCAGACAAGAGAACTGGGCCCAACCAGTGAGACACCAGACTGGGGAAGCCTTATATACAGTTTCCAGCTCAGGAGAGGGGAAGGCCACACCCTGGCTTACACAGAATGCAACAGTACAAAGAAAAAAAACACAAAAATTGAGCTTAACTTGAGTTGGTACACACGCAGAAGTTAAACGCATGTTATCATTGGCCATAAAACATATAAAACCTACAAGAGAAAAAGTGAGCAAAAAAACCTAAAGAAAGAAATGTATTTATTGGAACAATATTTATATATTTTTTTCTTTATGTAGGAATTTTGTAAAAAATTTTTTTTACACATGTTAATATTTTTTTTTTACTTACCTTATATACTCGAGTATAAGCCGACCCGAGTATAAGCCGACCCCCCTAATTTTGCCACAAAAAACTGGGAAAACTTATTGACTCGAGTATAAGCCTAGGGGGGAAAATGCAGCAGCTACCGGTAAATGTCAAAAGTAATAATAGATACCAATAAAAGTAAAATTAATTAAGACATCAGTAGGTTAAGTGTCTTTGAATATCCATATTGAATCAGGAGCCCCATATAATGCTCCATACTGTTCATTATAGCCCCATAAGATGTTCCATATTAAAATATGCCCCATATAATCCTGCATAAAGGTTAATAAAGGCCCCATAAGATGCTCCATAGACACATTTGCCCAATATAATGCTGCACAAATGCTGATTATGGCCCCATAAGATGCTCTATAAAGATATTTGCCCCTTATAGTGCTGCACAAACGTTATGGCCCTATAAGATGCTCCATACAGACACTTGCCCCATATGCCGTAGTGCCCTACAAACGTTATTTATGGCCCCATACAGACACTTGCCCCATATAGTGCTGCACAAACATTATGCCCCTATATAGTGCTGCAGAAACGTTATGGCCCCATATAGTACTGCAGAAACGTTATGGCCCCATATAGTGCTGCAGAAACGTTATGGCCCCATATAGTGCTGCAGAAACATTATGGCCCCATATAGTGCTGCAGGAATGTTATGGCCCCATATAGTGCTGCAGGAATGTTATGGCCCCATATAGTGCTGCAGGAATGTTATGGCCCCATAAAGTGCTGCACAAATGTTATGGCCCCATATAGTGCTGCAGGAACGTTATGGCCCCATATAGTGCTGCAGGAATGTTATGGCCCCATATAGTGCTGCAGGAATGTTATGGCCCCATATAGTGCTGCAGGAATGTTATGGCAGCATATAGTGCTCCAGGAATGTTATGGCCCCATATAGTGCTGCAGGAATGTTATGGCCCCATATAGTGCTCCAGGAATGTTATGGCCCCATATAGTGCCGCAGGAATGTTATGGCCCCATATAGTGCTGCAGGAACGTTATGGCCCCCATATAGTGCTGCAGGAATGTTATGGCCCCATATAGTGCTGCAGGAATGTTATGGCCCCATATAGTGCTCCAGGAATGTTATGGCCCCATATAGTGCTGCAGGAATGTTATGGCCCCATATAGTGCCGCAGGAATGTTATGGCCCCATATAGTGCTGCAGGAACGTTATGGCCCCCATATAGTGCTGCAGGAATGTTATGGCCCCATATAGTGCTGCAGGAATGTTATGGCCCCATATAGTGCTCCAGGAATGTTATGGCCCCATATAGTGCTCCAGGAATGTTATGGCCCCATATAGTGCCGCAGTAATGTTATGGCCCCATATAGTGCTGCAGGAACGTTATGGCCCCCATATAGTGCTGCAGGAATGTTATGGCCCCATATAGTGCTGCAGGAATGTTATGGCCCCATATAGTGCTCCAGGAATGTTATGGCCCCATATAGTGCTCCAGGAATGTTATGGCCCCATATAGTGCCGCAGGAATGTTATGGCCCCATATAGTGCTGCAGGAACGTTATGGCCCCCATATAGTGCTGCAGGAATGTTATGGCCCCATATAGTGCTGCAGGAATGTTATGGCCCCATATAGTGCTCCAGGAATGTTATGGCCCCATATAGTGCTGCAGGAATGTTATGGCCCCATATAGTGCTGCAGGAATGTTATGGCCCCATATAGTGCTCCAGGAATGTTATGGCATAATATAGTGCTGCAGGAATGTTATGGCCCCATAGGTGCTCCATACAGACACTTGCCCCATTTGCTGCAATAAAAAAAATCACATACTCACCTCTCCGTCGCTCAGGCCCCTGCACTTTCAATAGTCACCTCTCCTCGTTCCGGGCGCCGATCTGTCTCCAGCACTGACGTTCAGCAGAGGGCGCACACTGACCACGTCACCGCGCCCTCTAACCTCAGCGTCACTGCTGGAGACAGATCGGCGCCCGGAACGAGGAGCAGGTGACTATCGCGCAGCGCTCCCCTCCCCGTATACTCACCTGGTCCTGCCGCTGTGTAGATCCCGCTTCCCCGACGCCGCAGCACTTCATCTGTACTGAGCGGTCACATGGTACCGCTGATTACAGTAATGACTATGTGGCTCCACCCCTATGGGAGGTGGAGCCGAATATTCATTTACTGTAATGAGCGGGACCATGTGACCGCTGAGTACAGGAAGACGCTGAAGCTGCTGCTGCCGGCGCCGGGGAAGACAGGGACCTGCAGGGACCGCGCCTGGACTAGGTGAGTATTTTTAGACAGCCCCCGCTCCCCCCCCCTGCCGACCCCCGGGTATGACTCGAGTATAAGCCGAGAGGGGCAATTTCAGCCCAAAAAAGTGGGCTGAAAATCTCGGCTTATACTCGAGTATATACGGTATTTACATTGTCAGAGGGTGGAACATCATTGTATAGTGTCAGATCGCTGATCTGACACTTTGCACAGCACTTGCAAGCCACCTCCCTGCAGGACCCGGAAGGAACCCCGTGGCCATCTTGGATCCAGGGCCTGCAGGGAAGAGAACGGAGGAGACCCTCGGAACAACGCAATCATATCACGCTGTTCCGAGGGTCTCAGGGAAGCACGCAGGGAGCCCCCTCCCTGCGTGATGCTTCCTTATGCCACCAGAATGCTGCTATCATGTTTGGTCGCAGTGTTCCGGGGGTTAATGTGCCGGGAGTGGTCCGTGACCGCTCCTGGCACATAGTGCCGCATGTCAGTTGTGGTAATCAGCTGACTCCCGGCCACAATCGGCCACGCTCCCCCCCCATGAGGGCGGCTGATCGCGTTGGACATACTATTCCGTCCATGGGAATTAGGGCCCACTCCACATGGACGGAATAGTACATCCAATGCTAGAAAGGGGTTAAACAGCCCCCATTATAGCTAAGTCATTAGTTTCCATGACTATCCTTGGGCCTGACGTACAAAATATAGGATGTCAGGAATGAATATCACTATTTATCTCTTGTATTGTGTAAATGGCCAAAAAACAATGACTGCTTCATATCTAACATTGAAAACACACTCTCTGTTGAGCCTCACCTCTAAAGTGCATCACTTTTTTTTTACTTTTGTCTGTATTTTTTGGTGAAAAAGATTTAGGGATTTACCTTAGGGATTATCAGGGAAATGGTGGGGGTGCGGTCAGCTTCATTTGCCTATGGCACCAAAATAATGTACCTTGTCACGGCCCTGGCTGTGAGTGACAGCTCAGCCACCCTATGGATAGCAGGGGTGTGTCGGGTTGTCAGTTTTGAGTTTGAGATTCCTGCAGGTGTTTTTCGTCCCAGATAATTGCCAGGCTATTTAGCTGGCTGATAATATCAGATCATTGACAGTTGTAGCTTCAAACTCAGTGGTGTGTTGACGCTGTGCTCGGTATTTTGTTATGCTGATCTTTCGTTGCCGGACCTAGGATTTGCATTTGACTACCCATTTGTATAATCCCTTTGCCTTTGACCTATTCTGAATTTAGTTACCAGACCCTGGACTTTGCCCGACTATCTGTTTGTCTTATCCCTCTGTCTTTGACGTACCTTCCTGGCTTTTGACCTTGGACCTCTTGACCACTCTGCCTCATGGTTAGTCCATGAGTAGTGACTAGTGTCACAGGATGAAAGATAGTGAAGTGATGATGGGTCATATCATTATGGGGTTTCTGTTGTTTTCTTGAGTGTAATGGGTTCACCATCTAGGCCTGCAACTTCAATTAATCCTGTGGCTTTCAGGGTAGAGACTTCAGATTTCTTTAGGACACTGGGGGCTGCTACAGTGTCCACCAGACACTCTATTGTGTTGAAGGGCATATCAGACAGGGTAAAGTAAACAGAGTCATCACACCCCTAGTTTCAGAGATGACTGATAGAACTGGAAGCGCTTCATGTCAATTGATGCTTTCATGCAGTTTTTTCTTTGGGGTCTTACACTTGCTTCTAGAAGTGTCCCAGTTCATCTCAATTGTAGCACCTCACCTTACTGAGGTCCACCCTTCCAGGTAACACCCTTTTTTGGCTGATTTTTCAATTGTTTGTTTATAAGCATTTTAATTACTATTACTTTCTGGAATGCCTTTTCTTCCACCTCTTGAACATTCCTTTGAATTAAACTAGCAAAACTGAGTGTTGGGACTGACTTCTCATGCCAATTAGCATGAGCAAAAATTAATGAGTCTCCTTATTCAATCTAGACACCAAGATGGCAATCAACATTTTTCCCACCCTGGTCCTTCAGGCTCACTGCTATATCCTCAACTGCCTGCCTAAATCTCTTAAAGTAAACGTCAACTGTTTACTTCGCCTTTTGAAGAATATTTGTCACCCTTAGCCAGGACTGAGGAGCAAAATTCCCTCCAATTTTGCTTTGTAAATTCCAATGCATTTTGAGGGGAGTTTTCTTGCTCAGTTGGGTTAGATGGCAGAATGAGTCTTCTGCAGATGGCAGAAGCATCAATCTGTCCAGCTATTGCTTTAATTTTCTACAACAAGTGTCTCCATGTGGGGTTGTAACTGACTAATGTTATACAGCTCATTTACAAATGCATATGGATTGCTCTGTGGTTTGTTGATCGATGAGAGAAATCCCTTCACTTTCCCAGGTGTCCACGGAACATGTTGGGTGATTCTCCTATCTGACTGACCATTTATACAAGGCATAGATTTGTTCTCTGAAAGGATAGGCAGAGGCCTGAGGTGACAATTGTGTCTCAGTCACTTTGCTTTTTTTTTTCGGGTGATCAGAAGTTCTTCCTTCACACCATAATAAACTCTCCCTCCCCCCAGGAATAGATATCTATCCCCATATACCTGGGGTAGGATGGGAAGACAAAAATTCAGGGCCTACGGCCTTCATTTTTTTTTACAAGCAAAAGTGGACTATTGGCAGTTTATATCGGGGGATGTGGAGGAAGTCTGTTGCATCTGGTAGAGAAGAACTTGTGTGGAGGCTTGAGAATTTGCTGTCTGCTTGCACATAAAAGTGCCATGGTCATGCTTGGGCCTAATGGTTAGTTTGTGACTGTCCTGAAAGCGTATATAAGGTAGATAGGGCTGAATGTGTGTAAATTTGGGTACCATTCATTCCATAGGTTCTGGAGACACAGATGACTGTGGTGAGCGCTGCACTCGAGCTCTCCCACAATCATATTATACAAGGGAAATATGTTTACTGCAGGCGTGTAAGTGACCTTCTACAGCTGTCTGTAATAGAGGGGGGTCCTGTTTTGGATAATAAACCAACATGATCACAGCTGTTCCAAATTAAAATAAAATTAGTTTATTACATTAAGAGTTTGCTCACATAACCATATAATATGGCCTAGAACTATCAAGTGTCTTATCGGATAGCACTAGGCCCAATGTTATACCATGGGGCAGTGCAGATTTGCAATTTTTTTCTCATTCTAATTCGGCATGAGAAAAAAAATCACAGCAACTGGCCACCTCCTGATGGGCTCCATCAAGAATGTTCGTGAAGTGACCAGATTAAGTCCATTATCATTCTTCACCTTGGTTCTGCTGGACGTGGCTCTTCTTTAGAACATGATATTAATGAAGGAGTCACGAAAGCATTTTTATTATTAAGCGGGTTTTCTATTTCTTGTTCAAATAGTTTTTATTGAAAATGTTTTAACTATTATACAAAATGGAGTTAAACAACATGAGGAAAAGAAACTGAAAAATATGGGGAGACAAGGGAAAATAAAGTAAAACGGGAGATGGAACTATCACAAAGCAATAACAGTTATTCTATCTCTGATACATGTACCAAGAGATATTAAGGTCAAGGGTAAGACAATAGAATTATCATTTCTATCACAGTATCTCACCATAGTTTCATTGTCACATATTATGTAAGCTAGCTAACTATGTTCCTGATCAGGGCTGCCAAAAAGAATTTCAGGACCCCATAATGGCTCCCTTGAGACTCCTTCCAGGCTTCACCACAGTTCTGCCTCCACCCAAGCACCGCCTACACCCCTCAAACTTTCCACTGTCCCACCGCTCACTCTTGGAAAAACTCTTCTGCCTTGTCCTCACTAATCACACAGTAACAGTTCCTATGGAACCATATCACATAACCATCAGCTTTTGTGTTGACCAACAGATTATTTAAGCCTGCCACCACGACAAGGTAGACTCTTTTGGCAGGGCCCTACTCTACTCTAACGTATTAACCATTTCTTAAAATATCCAATAATCTTTTTAGGTATATTTTAATTACTTTTCTCTAAGGGAATGTGTCTCATACATTTTTTTTAAACTAATTGAAATCAGATTGTGTTATTATCTTTTGTATATCCTGTATTTCTGATTGCAGATTATTGTATTCTTTTTCCTGTACATTTATGGAAGCTGCTATCTTGCCTGTTTGGAGATATGGACATTGGACATATACATGTGTATATATCATAAGTAGTGTTGAGCGATACCGTCCGATACTTGAAAGTATCGGTATCGGAAAGTATCGGCCGATACCGGCAAAGTATCGGATCTAATCCGATACCGATACCCGATACCAATACAAGTCAATGGGACTCAAGTATCGGACGGTATCCCTGATGGTTCCCAGGGTCTGAAGGAGAGGAAACTCTCCTTCAGGCCCTGGGATCCATATTAATGTGTAAAATAAAGAATTAAAATAAAAAATATTGCTATACTCACCTCTCCGACGCAGCCTGGACCTCACCGAGGGAACCGGCAGCGTTCTTTGCTTAAAATGCGCGCTTTTACTTCCTTCCGTGACGTCACGGCTTGTGATTGGTCGCGTGCCGCCCATGTGGCCGCGACGCGACCAATCACAGCAAGCCGTGACGTAATTTTCAGGTCCTCAATGCCTAATTCTAGGCATTCAGGAATTTAAAATTACGTTCCGGCTTGTGATTGGTCGCGTCGCGGTCACATGGGCGACGCGACCAATCACAAGCCGTGACGTCACGGGAGGCAGGAGACGCGCGCATTTTTAAAATTACGTCATGGCTTGTGATTTGTTGCGTGCCGCCCATGTGACCGCGACGCGACCAATCACAGCAAGCCGTGACGTAATTTCAGGTCCTGATGCCTATTTCTGCATTGAGGACCTGAAATTACGTCACGGCTTGCTGTGATTGGTCGCGTCGCGGTCACATGGGCGGCACGCAACCAATCACAAGCCGTGACGTAATTTTAAAAATGCGCGCGTCTCCTGCCTCCCGTGACGTCACGGCTTGTGATTGGTCGCATCGCCCATGTGACCGCGACGCGACCAATCACAAGCCGGAACGTAATTTTAAATTCCTGAATGCCTAGAATTAGGCATTGAGGACCTGAAAATTACGTCACGGCTTGCTGTGATTGGTCGCGTCGCGGCCACATGGGCGGCACGCGACCAATCACAAGCCGTGACGTCACGGAAAGAAGTAAAAGCGCGCATTTTAAGCAAAGAACGCTGCCGGTTCCCTCGGTGAGGTCCAGGCTGCGTCGGAGAGGTGAGTATAGCAATATTTTGTATTTTAATTCTTAATTTTACACATTAATGTTGTTTCGATACTGATACCCGATACCACAAAAGTATCGGATCTCGGTATCGGAATTCCGATACCCGCAAGTATCGGCCGATGCCCGATACTTGCGGTATCGGAATGCTCAACACTAATCATAAGACATTATAGAGGACTCTATTTCCTTGGGAGATATTTCTATTCATGTTCTCATGTTTCGTGACATGCAGATGTCACTGTACAGCATGGGGGAAGAGGTGGGCTGTGACACTACCTTCTGTGAATGGTGGATTCTGTTATCTCTCATTGTAATCCTGATTGCTATGTTAATGAGGTGACTGCTAATAAAGGATCTCTTCTGGGCATGCCAGTCTATTAGAAAAGTAATTTCTGTTTATTTATTATTTTATGATATAGGGGGTGACATACTTTATTAAAGTAAATTCTTGAAAAACATTAAACTATGATTAAAAGGATTGGCCATGTTCTGGTTATTGTTGATAAATGTGTTTGAGATGATAGGACTCTTACTAATATGGCCTTTCTTGAATTTCAGTACCAAATATGAAATATGGTAAATATAAATATAGGCTATGCTGAATTTTTGCACTAAATGCCTTTTAATCATGTCATATACTTGTAGATTGTAAGCCCTCGCGGGCAGGGTCCTTTCTCTTCTTGTACTAGTCTTGACTTGTATTGTTTAAGATTATTTTACTTGTTTTTATTATGTATACCCTTTTCACATGTAAAGCACCATGGAATAAATGGTGCTATAATAAAAAATAATAAAAATAATAAACACATTGGTTAATAATAACCAGAGAGTTGTCAGTGCCCAAAACATAAAAGCTTCATAACATATTCCCACTAAATATTTTGCTAACTAAATCTATTTTCATAAGAGTCATTTAGTTAAATCCTTTGGTCAATTACACAAAATGCAAAATTACAGTGCCCATAACAAAAGAGAAACAAACAAAGAAAACAGACAAAAAAGACAGCACCTAAAACCAATAAACACAATGAAAATAAGATCATTTTGTGAGATCAGAGAAACATAACATAAAAACAGCTGGATGTTATATTCTGTCTTTGTTAATGATTTCTTCCAGGGTCTGGGGCGTTCGTTGCCTGGAAGAAATCCCTGCCCTCTGTCCTCATTTCAATACTACACTGCTCCCATTAGCGTCAGTTATGGCCTCGGAATCCTGCGCCTGCGCCCTGCACCTTATCGGCGAGGATTTCTTCCAGGCAAACACACGCCCTGGAGCCTGAAAGAAATTTTTGGGTTATTGGGCTGATCATTAGGATAAAGACAGAATATAACATTTCTCCACAACAAAATTATTAATATAAGGCATACAGGTAGGACTAGCTTAACATTTCTATTACCTGTATGCCCATAATAGTAGGTCATATATGTCTAGGGGATAAAAGATTCACAATAAAGCATAAACACACATATATTAATTCTTATCTATCTAATAGGATGACGACAGCTGTCCAGACCTGCATCCCACCACAAGAAACACTCTGAAGTTATCCCGGGAAAAAGTGCTACACAAACAGTTTGGGTGCAGCTGTGGGACCCTATTTCCAGAGATGATGTCCTCCACCCAAGTCTCAAAAAGCTGAAAGGGTCTTCAGGAGAGGTGGGTAGTCGAGCTAGGCTATCAGACGGTCACCTCTGTAGCTGCAGTGTCATCTTTCCTATGGTTCTATTCAGGGGTGCACAGGGGCGGACATGTTATTGGTGCAACTTGTGCAACTGCACATTGGCCAAAAGGTAAGGGGACATATTTTCACCTTCAATGCAGATGAAATTGTGTGTTATGATTGAGTTATTGGGATGATCATTAGGATAAAGACAAAATATAACATTTCTCCACAACAAAACCATTAATATGAGGCATACAGGTAAGACTACCTTAACATTCCTATTACCTGTATGCCCATAATAATATGTCATATATGTCTAGGGGGATAAAAGATTCCATATAAAGCATAAACACACTTATATTAATTCTTGTCTATCTAATAGGATGACAACAGCTGTCCAGACCTGCATCCTACCACTAGAAACACTATGAATTAATCCCGGGAAAGAGTGCTGCTCAAACTGATGGGGTGCAGCTGTGGGACCCTATTTTCAGAGATGATGTCCTCCACCCAAGTCTCAAAAAGCTGAAAGGGTCTTCAGGAGAGGTGGGTAGTCGAGCAAGGCTATCAGACGGTCACATCTGCAGCTGTAGTGTCATCTTTCCTATGGTTCCATTCAGGGGCGGACATGTTATTGGTGCTACTTGTGCAGCTGCACATTGGCCAAGAGGTAAGTGAACCCATTTCCACCTTCAAAACAGATAAAATTATGCGTAATGATGAGTTATTGGGCTGATCATTAGCATAAAGACAGAATATAACATTTCCCCACAACAAAACCATTAATATGAGGCATACAGTTAGGACTAGCTTAACATTGCTATTACCTGTATGCCCATATTAATAGGTCATATACGTCTAGGTGGATAAAAGACTCCCTATAAAGCATAAACACACATATATTAATTATCTATCTAATAGGATGACGACAGCTGTCCAGACCTGCATCCCACCGCAATAAGCACTCTGAAGTAATCCCGGGAGAATGCTATCATCCTCACTGACACAGTGAGGGGCTATGCACCCCTTTCTGCTCTGAGGCTATTTACTCATCTAAGAGTGCTGCTCAAACTATTGGGGTGCAACTGTGGGACCCTATTTTCAGAGATGATGTCCTCCACCCAAGTCTCAAAAAGCTGTAAGGGTCTCCAGGAAAGGTGGGTAGTCGAGCTAGGCTATCAGACGGTCGCTTGTAGCTGTAGTGTCATCTTTCCTATGTTCCATTCAGGGGTGGACAGGGGCAGACATGTTATGGGTGCAACTTGTGCAACTGCACACAGGTCAAGAGGTAAGGGGATCCATTTCCACCTTCAAAGCAGATGAACTTGTGCATTGTGATAAGTTATTGGGCTGCAAACGGTCCATATATTGTTCATGCACAGTGTCCCTCTTCTGTCTGGGTTTTCCAGTGGCTCCAATGTATAATTAATTTCCTGTAATGAGAATCACATCACATTAATAATTTCCAGGCAATCAAGCTCAATACAATCAATCCTATCACTACGACTATGGGCTTTTGAAAAGTTGAGAGTAAATTGTTTAACCCAACTATGATAGACCCCATCCAGAAAAAGGGATTCCATCCCTCTTTGGATATATCTCTAGCTTTTTGCTGCAACTCCTTTACTTTATCCATCTATTGAATCATGTGCATCTTCAATGTAGGAGCAGCATTCCTCACCTATAACAGCACTAGAGCCCTTTCAATTGCTAACAGGCAGTCAAGAGCCATTCTCTTCTGAGGGGCTACCATCCTCATTCAGTGACATCACAAGTAGAAGCTAATGGGGGTGAAACCAACAACCAAAACATTTGGTCACATAAGAAGTGGTAGCTTATGGGGGCAAAACTAACAACCAAAACATTCCGTGAAATTACAAATAAGAGCTAATGTGGGCGGAGCCAACAACCATAACATTCCGCGACATCATATTATGCATCTAATGGGGGCGGAATCAACAATCCCATCACTCTAAGACATCACAAGTAGCATCTAATGTGGGCGGAGCCAACAACCACCACATTCCGTGACATCACAAGTAGCAGCTAATGGGTACGGATCCAATAACCTCACTTCTATTGAAGTACATTGCCCAATAATATACTAGAGATCAAACAATATGAACCCTACCAATGTGGGGGAATATTTGAATAGCTTTACTACATATGGAGCTAATATGTATATACATCGGTGTTGTACAAGGATTTCCCAATATTGGTTGGATTTATATTTTTGATCTGAACTGTATATTACTATATGTCTCTGACATCTGACAATTACATAATTATCTTCATGTTACAGGTGTTTCCTTCACAGGATAACTTTAATCTCTCAGATTTGGATGATTCTATAACAATTTATGGCCTAAAAATTGAGAAGTCGTCATGTTCCAGTTATGGCTGAGGGGATTCTTTCAATTAAAACTAATCTATGGACCTGATGAGCAAGAAAGTCAGAAACTAATAAAATGTGATGGATAATCGGTAAATCATTGTCTTTTCTGTACTTGAAGGTAAAACCCGTCACATCCTATATATTTTTTTTACTATTGGAAGAAATGCTGTAAAATGTGGACACCTCCTAATATGAGGGGTTCACTAATTATTTTGGGCCTGCTTATATTATATAGAATAAAGACTCCTTAATGAATAAAAAATAGATGAGAAATAGATGATAGAAGATAATGAAGGACACAGCAAGAGACGACATAGAGCCGACTTACCTCTCTCTCCACCGTCTGCAACTGTCACATGGAATGTTGGCTCTGCAGCTCCTTACACAATGTGTGTGATGTCATAATGGAGGGGGCGGAGCCAGAAACCACAACATTCCGTGACATCATCAGCAGGAGCAGCAGTTCTTATTTAAAGAGATCAGAGCAGGCCATACAACCAATTAATTACCATATAAATGAAGTGGACTCTTATTATCCACCTTGACCTCTTAAAACTTTTATAAAATGCCACAATGTCATTATTACCATACAATGTAATTCCGGAGTAGTTTCTACTGATCTAAACAGTGATAAATCAACAATAATAACATATATATCCCAGTATTACAGAAGATTAGATTATATGGATGGTTGGATGTAGAGGTGGACATGCTACTGTAGGATAAATGGCCAGTAAATAGAAGAGGACACTATAGCCAATGTTACTATATACCATGGTTGGGCTATTAATTTTCCCAAGGGGCGACATGAGAGAACGTAACATATTAATTACAATTATTATTTTATATTAATAATAATTGTATAACTTAATATTGAGCAGAATTAAGTATGCTGATGTAGCGCCCCCACTGCCGCAGGGCTGAGGGGAACCCGGTACCGGGCCTCTGAGTCTCTGCTCTGGGGTTGTCACGGTGGCTAGACCCGGTCCGTGACCCTGCTGAGGGGCATACAATAAAGGTGTAGGTTTGATGACGATGTTATGGTGCGGTGAAGTGCCGGTTGCAGTAAATAACGAGGACACCAGGTTGCAGTCTCTTTACCTCTTTACTGAAGGCTTCTGGATCCTCAGTCCGGAATACGGTTAACCGGGCTGCGCAAGTCCGGCCGGTCCGATGACACCTCCAGAGTTCCCTTTGCAGGTGGAAATCTGTGCCTACCTTCTAGCGCTTGTGTGTTGTGGTCCTCCCCTGCTGTGCTTACGGGATAGTCCCCACAACTGTTGTGTCTGTTTCTCGTGTTCCCTCACAACTCGATTCTGATGTTCTTCTTCCTCGTCCCCCAGATGCTATGGTTAGGACGCACCCGTATGACGGGTAGGCTCGGAGCTCTTCCGGGACCCTAGAGTCGCCCCTCTCAAAATGTTGCCCCCTATGTCTTCGTAGGTGATTTGTGTGAGACAGCCAGCCTATAACTCACTGTCCTGCCGTAGGTTTGAAGTAATGCCTGGAGCTCTATACTTCCTCGGCGTTCCGGCCACCGGTTATTTGCGCCTCAATAGGATGTTGCCTCGGTCTTACAGCACGACTCCTACTGGTATTTCTCCATGTTGCGTTGATCTCGTTTCTCACTCAGCACAATAAATCTCGCTTCTTATCCTTTCTTGGGGTACCGCCGCTATATCGTGCAGGCGCGGTCCCGTAACGTTCTCTCTGTTTGCTAGGCCTCTGTCAGGATCCCACCCCTGACAGGGACCCTTCTGAATCTTCCCCTACAACACCCTCTGCCACAAGGTGTTGCCTGGTTCCAACCCAGTCAGCTTTCTGTTCTAACTTCCTATCTAACCCCCAGTTTTACCAGACTGTGAGGAGTGGCCTAATACATAGCACCCTTAGCTCCCCCTGGAGGCCATACTGTGAAGTGTATTGGTGTCTGTGATACCTGATCAGGTGAACTCCTTCAGTGCCATCAGACGTACCATAGCCCCCCTTAGTGGCGGAGCAACAGTACTGCAACGACCAGGACTCTGGGGCGCTGCACTGACACCCCCTACACGACATATGATCCCATATACAGCTCCCCTCTATACCTGTATATACTGTAAAAGCTGACACCTAGCTTCCTACATACAGTATGAGTCCTCACATAACCCATCTACATACATTGTAAGAATCCACATAGCCTCTCTATATAGAGTATGAGTCCCTACCTAGCCTCTCTGCAGTCAATATGAGCCCTCACATAGCCCTTTGTATATAGTATGAGACAGAGGTGCATCTAGAAGTGATGAGCAAGCGTGCTTGCCACTGCTCGATACTCGATCAAGCACCGTGGTGCCTTGTTACACTTATTACTCGATTGGGTATCGCGGGTGCTCAAGCGCCATTCTCAAGTAGTTTTGGATTAGAGGCAGGGGCGTAACTACCGCGGTCGCAGGGGTCGCAATTGCGACGGGGCCCGCAGTGCTTAGGGGCCCCTAAGAACTCTGAGCTACAAAATGGGCCGCCGGCCCTTTATAAACCTTCTTTACAGGCCCTGGTGCGCGTGCACTCTCTCAGTGCATGCGCGATCACGGGTGGGACTGCACTTGTCACGGCAGCAGAGCCCCTCCACCGCAGAGAGCCGCACACCACAACTATGGCTGCAGCTGCTCTGTGCGCACAGGACCTAGGATGAGGTCACAGGAGGGGAGGAGTCGGAGTCACATGATCAAGGGCTTCCGTGTAGTGCAGGACAGTAGTGCAGTGCTGGTTGTCATCATGCTGGAGGAGGGTAAGCTTTTGTGTGAGGTCAGGAGGGGTTTGTGTGGATGTAGCAGAGCAGTGTGTGTATGAGGTGTACAGAGCGGAGCCGTGTGTGTATGAGGTGTACGGAGCGGAGCTGTGTGTGTATGAGGTGTACGGAGCGGAGCTGTGTGTGTATGAGGTGTGCGGAGCGGAGCCGTGTGTGTATGAGGTGTACGGAGCGGAGCCGTGTGTGTATGAGGTGTACGGAGCGGAGCCGTGTGTGTATGAGGTGTACAGAGCGGAGCAGTGTGTGTATGAGGTGTACAGAGCGGAGCCGTGGGTGTATGAGGTGTACAGAGCGGAGCAGTGTGTGTATGAGGTGTACAAGGCGGAGCCGTGTGTGTATGAGGTGTGCGGAGCGGAGCAGTGTGTGTATGAGGTGTACAGAGCGGAGCCGTGTGTGTATGAGGTGTACGGAGCGGAGCCGTGGGTGTATGAGGTGTACGGAGCGGAGCCGTGTGTGTATGAGGTGTACAAGGCGGAGCCGGGTGTGTATGAGGTGTACAGAGCGGAGCCGTGTGTGTATGAGGTGTACGGAGCGGAGCCGTGTGTGTATGAGGTGTACAAGGCGGAGCCGGGTGTGTATGAGGTGTACAAGGCAGAGCTGGGTGTGTATGAGGTGTACAAGGCAGAGTTGGGAGTGTATGAGGTGTACGGAGCGGAGCCGTGTGTGTATGAGGTGTACAAGGCAGAGCTGGGTGTGTATGAGGTGTACGGAGCGGAGCCGTGTGTGTATGAGGTGTACAAGGCGGAGCTGGGTGTGTATGAGGTGTACGGAGCGGAGCCGTGTGTGTATGAGGTGTACAAGGCGGAGCCGGGTGTGTACGAGGTGTACGGAGCGGAGCCGTGTGTGTATGAGGTGTACAAGGCGGAGCTGGGTGTGTATGAGGTGTACGGAGCGGAGCCGTGTGTGTATGAGGTGTACAAGGCGGAGCTGGGTGTGTATGAGGTGTACAAGGTGGAGCCGGGTGTGTATGAGGTGTACGAAGCGGAGCCGGGTGTGTACGAGGTGTACGGAGCGGAGCCATGTGTGTACGAGGTATACGGAGCGGAGCCGTGTGTGTACGAGGTGTACGGAGCGGAGCCATGTGTGTACGAGGTATACGGAGCGGAGCCGTGTGTGTATGAGGTGTACGGAGCGGAGCTGTGTGTGTATGAGGTGTACGGAGCGGAGCTGTGTGTGTATGAGGTGTGCGGAGCGGAGCCGTGTGTGTATGAGGTGTACGGAGCGGAGCCGTGTGTGTATGAGGTGTACGGAGCGGAGCCGTGTGTGTATGAGGTGTACAGAGCGGAGCAGTGTGTATATGAGGTGTACAGAGCGGAGCCGTGGGTGTATGAGGTGTACAGAGCGGAGCAATGTGTGTATGAGGTGAACAAGGCGGAGCCGTGTGTGTATGAGGTGTGCGGAGCGGAGCAGTGTGTGTATGAGGTGTACAGAGCGGAGCCGTGTGTGTATGAGGTGTACGGAGCGGAGCCGTGGGTGTATGAGGTGTACGGAGCGGAGCCGTGTGTGTATGAGGTGTACAAGGCGGAGCCGGGTGTGTATGAGGTGTACAGAGCGGAGCCGTGTGTGTATGAGGTGTACGGAGCGGAGCCGTGTGTGTATGAGGTGTACAAGGCGGAGCCGGGTGTGTATGAGGTGTACAAGGCAGAGCTGGGTGTGTATGAGGTGTACAAGGCAGAGTTGGGAGTGTATGAGGTGTACGGAGCGGAGCCGTGTGTGTATGAGGTGTACAAGGCAGAGCTGGGTGTGTATGAGGTGTACGGAGCGGAGCCGTGTGTGTATGAGGTGTACAAGGCGGAGCTGGGTGTGTATGAGGTGTACGGAGCGGAGCCGTGTGTGTATGAGGTGTACAAGGCGGAGCCGGGTGTGTACGAGGTGTACGGAGCGGAGCCGTGTGTGTATGAGGTGTACAAGGCGGAGCTGGGTGTGTATGAGGTGTACGGAGCGGAGCCGTGTGTGTATGAGGTGTACAAGGCGGAGCTGGGTGTGTATGAGGTGTACAAGGTGGAGCCGGGTGTGTATGAGGTGTACGAAGCGGAGCCGGGTGTGTACGAGGTGTACGGAGCGGAGCCATGTGTGTACGAGGTATACGGAGCGGAGCCGTGTGTGTACGAGGTGTACGGAGCGGAGCCATGTGTGTACGAGGTATACGGAGCGGAGCCGTGTGTGTACGAGGTGTACGGAGCGGAGCCGTGTGTGTACGAGGTGTACGGAGCGGAGCCGTGTGTGCAAGGTGTACGGAGCGAAGCCGTGTGTGTACGAGGTGTACGGAGATCATAGACGCCGGTATAGTTGAATGCGATGGCGGGGGGGTGAGTTGGTGGCGGGGGGAGGCGGATCGAGCAGCCCATGACTGGCACCGGCTCTTCTGGCATTTGCCAGAAGTGCCCGATGGCCAGTCCGGCCCTGCTCTGACCTGCCGGCCCCGGGCCCCTGACCTGCCGGGCCCGGTCGCAGTGGCGACCGCTGCAACCGCGGTAGTTACGCCCCTGTCCATACTGTACAATGGCCACACATAGTGCTCTATACTGTACAATGGCCACACATGATGCTCCATACTGTACAATTGGCCACACATGATATTGCCTACAGTATAATGGCCACACATAGTTACTCCTACACACGCGGCTGAGCTCCGTACACATTGCACATGCGGCTCCCCTCCGTACACCTCGTACACACCCGGCTCCGCTCCGTACACCTTGCACTATGACGCCGGTACAGTTAAATGCAATGACGGAGGAGAGAGCGTCTACAGACGCTCCCTCTCCCATCATTCCCCGCTCTGCCTCTGACACTGCAGGTGCGCGATGACGCCATATCATCGCGCACCTGCTGTGTCCCGGGCAGACTGCAGCCGAGCCTGAGATCGGAGCAGGAAGCAACGCTGGCAAGAGGAAAGGTAAGGAGAGTGTTTTTTTGTTTTTTTACTGGACTGTGGGGGCATTCTCGGGGGGGGCGAGAGATGCGGGCTGTGCTGGATAGACCACTGTGCGGGCTGTGCTGGATAGACCACTGTGCGGGCTGTGCTGGATAGACCACTGTGCGGGCTGTGCTGGATAGACCACTGTGCGGGCTGTGCTGGATAGACCACTGTGCGGGCTGTGCTGGATAGACCACTGTGCGGGCTGTGCTGGCACCCAACACCATATTGCAGTGCAGGGGATTCCTCCTGCACAGCAACAGTCCGAGGCGTATCTAGGGGAAGGGGGCAGCCGGGGCACGTGAGAGACAGGAAGCAGCTCCAGTCATCACGATGAGACAGCTTCTCAATCTGTTTTTTCCCCCTCATACATCTCATGTACCTCTGAATGAGATCGTATTTAAGAGAAAGCCAAAATAACCCCGGGACAGAAGGCGAGAGCAGGGGGGAGGTGCGGGACAGAGCCGCTTTAGTCAGGAGAAGCTGAGGAGCTGCAGCCGGTTTACATCAGCCACCCCTGTACCAGAGAGGAGATTGTGAGTTGTGTATATGAGCTGGTATCTCTGGTGTGTGTGTGTGTGTGTGTGTGATATCTGTAGTATGTGTGTGTGTGATAACTGTAGTATGTGTGTGATATCTGTAGTATGTCTGTGTGTGTGTGTGTGATATCTGTAGTGTGTGTGTGATATCTGTAGTGTGTGTGTGATAACTGTAGTATGTGTGTGATATCTGTAATATGATGTGTGTGTGATATCTGTAGTGTGTGTGATATCTGTAGTATGTGTGTATGTGTGATATCTGTAGTGTGTGTGTGATAACTGATGTGTGTGTGTGTGTGATATCTGTAGTATGATGTGTGTGTGTGTGTGTGTGTGTGTGAGATATCTGTAGTGTGTGTGTGTGTTATCTGTAGTATGTGTGTGTGTGAGGCAGCGGCGTAACTACCACGGTCACAGCTGCAAGCGGCTCTGGCAGGTCAGGGGGCCGTGTGTCCCCTTGAGCCTGTCTCCCTTATGCTTGTGTCCCCATGTGCCAGTCTCCCTTGCCCATTAGTCCCTGTGTGTCCCCATGTGCCTGTCTCCTATGTCCCCTTGTGCTTGTGTCAGTCTCCTTTGTCCCCTTGTGCTTGTGTCAGTCTCCTTCGCCCACTAGTCCCTGTGTGTCAGTCTCCCTTTCCCACTTGTCCCTGTGTGTCCCCTTGTGCTTGTATCCCTTGTGTCAGTCTCTTGCCCACTAGTCCCTGTGTGTCCCCTTGTGCCTGTCTCCCTTGTCCCCTTGTGCTTGTCCCTTGTCCCCGTGTGTCCCCTTGTGCCAGTCTCCCTTGTCCACTAGTCCCCATGTGCCCTTTGTGTCAGTCTCCCTTGCCCACTTGTCCCCATGTGCCCCTTGTGTCAGTCTCCATTGTCCCCTTGTGTCAGTCTCCCTTGCCCACTAGTCCCCTTGTAACCTTCTCCCCTGCCTCCTAGCCCCCATGTGTCCCCTTGTGCCTGTCTTCCTTGCCCACTTGTGCCCTCTCCCCTGCCCCCTAGTCACCATTTGCTCGTGTCTTTCTGACTGCCCCTGTATGGAGGGGCTGCATTATACTATGAGGGGGGCTGCATTGTATTCTATGGGGGTTACATTGAATTTTATGGCGGGGGGGGCCCCATTTGGAAGTTCGCACCGGGGCCCATAACTTTGTAGTTACGCCACTGATTAGAGGCATATAGGCAGAGATTACTCCATAGCTATACTGCTGCTGTAAGCTAAAAACAAAAGTCCTTTTCAAGGCTACATATTTTCTTTCCCCTATTAATACCAGAAAATTTGCAAGCATATATTATATACCTAATTTAAAAAAGCACAAGGTGTAAGGGACAGGAAAGTTTACGTGCTGCTGATGGTGCACGCAGGGGCCGAGAACGTGGATCAGGTGAAACTATGCATGCTGCAGGAACACAGCAAACACGCTGATCCATGAGAACTAGCTTCCTGTTACACTTTACAGGGGGTTGCAGGACAACACTTTTAAAGCCAGAAAAGTATAAAGAGTGTGTAGGCGGTTGTGACGGGGTTACTGAAATGGAGCGGAGTCAGAAGACTGCAGCGTCTGTTTGCTCCTACTACCCTGAGAAGAGGCACTTCTCCAGTGTATTAAACGTGTTTGTTTCTTCCAGCAGAACAGGGGGTAATTGTCAATATTGGAAAGCTAATACTCGGTTAGCCACTCCTTTCCTTGTAGAATGTAAGCCCATAAGGGCAGGGTCCTCGCTCCTCTGTATCAGTCTGTCATTGTTAGTTTGTTTACTGTAAGTGATATCTGTATTTTGATGTAACCCCTTCTCATGTACAGCACCATGGAATTAATGGTGCTATATAAATAACTAATAATAATAATAATAATAATAATAATAATAAAATCTGGGCTCGATTACCAAGTCATCGTCAGAGTTAGCAATACCTACATTGATCTTGGAGTGGGAGAAGCTGATGTTGTGAAGCAAGCTGAAGAAGTTTTCTAGCGACTGTTGCCTGGTTTGTATGCTTGGAATTTCCTTATCCTTTCCCGTTTTAATTTCTTCACCCTCCCTACACACCCTGTTGAATACCTCTGTTATATGTGAGTGTATATTTTTTGTGTGTGGAGTTTTCATTTTACCCTTGTCTTTGTCACCCTGTCTGTCTGGTTGGTGTACTGCAGTACACAGTAGCGCCTCTCTTCCCCGGGTGGGGGAAGGAGACAGAAGGAGGGCTGTTATATGACATAAGGCAAGGGCGGAGGCCCCAGCATCTTCGCTATCTGAAATATCCCGTGGAACAAGGCAAGCTAGGGCGCCGGATAGTGTTAGGGCCAGGAAAGCTGTCCCCTGGTCCCAATTCACTCGTCAGTCGAATCGTGACATTAACTCTGACCGCAATCAATTTTTCTGATCCATGATGGATCTTATCGCGCCTCTGACAGGGCAGATGCAGCAGCTCAGTCTAGAGGTGGCAGATTTGCGCACAATGGTTCAACAGCACCCTATTACATCTGGTGTGGGGATATTGCTCTCCAGGCAAACCTTTGTGGAGCCCAAGGTCACGTTACCAGACAGGTTCTCTAGAGGGTGTGACAAGTTGGTTGTGTTCAGTGAGGCCTGCAAACTTTATTTCAGGTTGCGTCCAGTATCCTCTGGTACAGAGGCGCAACGGATGGGGATTGTAATTTCGCTCCTCCAGGGGGACCCACAAGCTTGTGCGTTTTCTCTCTCATTTAACTCACAGTCACTTCTGATGGTGGAGGGTTTTTTTCAGGCTCTGGGGCTGGTGTATGATGACCCTGGCTGAGTCCTCTCTGTGCCAAATCCAGCAAGGAGACCTCCTGGTGGAGAAATATTGATCTGAATGTCGGAGGTGGGCCACGGACACTAGGTGGAATGACCCGGCCCTCTGTAGTCAGTTCTGTGAGGGCATCTCAGGGAGAGTAAGAGATGCTTTAGCTCTCTGTGAGACTCCTGACTCCCTTGAGGCAGCCATGTCTCTGGCGATCTGGGTTGATCGCTGTCTTCACCAGAGACATAAGGAGTCACCTCTGGGGGTGGGAAGTCCAGGGTTTAGAGTGGTCCATACTAAGCTAACTGTGGAACCCATGCAGGTGGGTGTGGCGTCTCAACCTGACAAATTGACGATTGTCCGGTGTAGGGGAGGTGTATGTTTCTGTTGTGGCGAAAAGGGTCATTTTATGAGCACATGTCCTTCTCGACTTCAGTTTAAGCAACCGCTGGAAAATTAGTGAGCCCGGGTTGCGGGGAGGTTTAATAAGGTGGACGGTTCCGCCTTCCTGGACAGTGGGGCGGGGTTGAATTTGGTCGACGCAATGTTCGTTCGGGACCAAGGCCTAGACCCACATACATTGTCCAGACCTATACCATTTATTGCTATAGACTCCGCCTCTTCTAAAACAAAGGCACTAAAATGAGCACTAAAATGCTCGGGTGCTCATTGCTCGGATTAAGCAAACTGGAATACTCGGGTATCAACCCGAGCAACGAGCCCAATGTAAGTCTATGGGAAACCCAAGTATTTTTACCGCTATCCTCTGTTATGATCCTAGTGGCAAGGATTGCAAGTAGGACTAGCTAAGTAACTAAACAGACTACAAACTCTGGGGAAGTGGTAACTGAATTGACCGCAACCTGATCCTATCCGCACACAACTATAGGTAGCCGTGGAACGTTACCTGAAAATCCTAGACGTCTCTTCACGGCCTGAGAAACTGACTATTCCTAGAGGGAACGAAAGTCCTCACTTGCCTCAGTGAAATGACCCCAAAGATATAGAATAGCCCCCCACAAATATTAACGGTGAGTTAAGGGGAAGCACAAACGCAGAGATAAAATTAGATTTAGCAAATGAGGCCCGCTAACACTAGATAGCAGAAAATAGAAAGGGAACTGTGCGGTCAATTAAAAAACCCTATTCAAAATATCCACGCAGAGATTACTCGAGCCCCCGCACCAACTAACGGTGTGGGGGAAGCAATTCTGTACCCCAGAGCTAACCAGCAGCAAGAAATCACATATTAGCAAGCTGGACTAAACTCATCATACACAGAAATCATATTGCAGACTGATGAGCAAAAGATAATTAAACAGAACTTAGCTTCTCCTGAAGAGACTGAAACCGAAGATAATCAGGAGTAATCAGAGTAGCACTGAATACATTGACAGCCGGCAACAAGTGGAAGTGAAACAGAGCTAAATAGGAAACTCCCAAGTGAATAACGAGGCAGCTGATCCAGCCACAGACCCGCAGGATAACAAACAAAGCCACCAGGGGGAGCCCAAAACAAAAGTCACACAATACCACCTGTGACCACAAGAGGGAGCCTGAAAACAGAGTTCACAACAATCCTCCCCCCGGGGGTCCTTTTAAGGTCTAAAAACATCAGAAAATGATGAAAACACTCCTCAAATGACACAGGAACATCATGGGGATCGCCACTGGAAGCATTTCTGACTCCTAGGTCACAGCTGTAAGCAATGTTGTCAGACTTTCACGCCATTTTTACAGGCCCACCAACAAACATACAATAACGTAATCAAAATGTATTTTGCTGTGATATATGTTAAGGTACATCCTTTCCAGGCTAATGACTTGTATATAAGGCAAAATAGTAAACCCCAGACCAAAATGCTCCTCCACCACTTGGGCTATGTTCACACGCAGCGTTTTTGATGCGTTTTTGAACTTTAACATTGCTTTCAACCAATACAAATGCATTCACTGGGAAATGTCATTGTAACATTTAACAACCCTAGCTGGCCACAAGGTGTATGACACATAAGCAGACACATCTTGGTTCATTTATGAAGGAGGGACTCTTAAATTCACAAAGCCTTTTTTTAGAGGGGCATCAGACGGCCATTATTAAACAGTGGGTCTCCTATGCTGTTATTGCCTATGAAGTGAGTGGCTTGGCTGCCAAGAATTACGACTTACCCCAATACCCCTTTCACGAAAGGTACAGGAGGGCTTCCTGTAAAAATGTTGCATTGAATGCAAGGCCTGCCCTGCTATGAAGTTATATGCACCCCAAAAAGCCTTTGAACCCAGGTACTGGAATGCCACAGGAAAACCCACTTCACATTCTTCAGTTGGTCCTGCCATACTGTTTTCTTATGCATTGACTGCAATGCCTGCCCTGCTACCCAGTCATATGCACCCCAATAAGCCTTTGAACCCAGGTATTGAATGGCCACAGGAAAACCCACTTCATATTCTTTAGTTTGTCCTGCCATACTGTTTCCTTATGCATTGAATGCAAGGGCCACCTTGACGCAAATTTGCATACACCCCAATCACATTTTGGAAGAAACATGGAGGAGGGCCTCATAAAAAAAACTGTCCCATTACATAGGAGCTGGTCTCCTAGACTCATAATGCCCATAAACTAAGTGCATGGGCTGACAAACATTTGCCCATAGGAGTAAATATTTTAAAAATATTTAATGGGGATCATAAACACCCTTGCCAAAAAATTTACTGTCTGTAGCAACACGGAACACGAGAACCCTGGTGATTTAGTGGTGGAAAATGATGATAGGGGGAGGAAGGCCTCATTAAAAACTAGGTCCAATTTAAAGGACACTAAGTATATGGGCTGAAAAGTACAGCGCCCCAGAGTCCTGGTTGCTGCAGTAATGTCATTCTTCCACCAGGGGGAGTGATGTTACGTCTGATGGTACTAAAGGAGTTCACCTTACCTGGTATCACGGCATCACACACACTTCACACTCCAGACCACCAGGGGGAGCCATGCTCCTATCTAGTAGGGGGGCACTCCTCACAGAAGGGTAAAACTGGTGGGCTGGATAGAAAGTCAGGGAGACGCTGGCTGGGCTTTGCCCAGGCAACACCTGTCAGGCAGACAGGGGGAAAGGAGGAACATCTGAGCTGCAGACAGAGGGTCCCTGTCAGGGGTGGGATCCTGACAGAGGCCTAGCGAGACAGAAAGATACGGAGCTGCGCCTGCACCCCATGCGGCAGTATCCTAAGAAAAGACACGAAAGGAACTGCATTGTAGAGAGTGAGAAACGAAGTCACAGCACAAGGAGACAACAACGGGAGGAGTTCTGCCCTGCAATAGGCTGCCTCCTTCCGAGGCGCGTAGCCGGTGGCCGAAACACCGAGGGAGTAATTGACTCTACGCATTACTTCAGAGACCGGCAGGACAGTCAATTCCAAGTTGGCTGCCAGACCCTAAAACCTAAGAAGACACGGCAACTTGTGGGGGTCGGGGCATCACTAGGGTCCCTATAAACAAGCCTCAGGCCATCAGTCATACGAGTATGTCCTATCCATACCATCTGGGGGACAGAGAGAAGAGATAACATCTAGAACAACTACAAAGGTTGTTAGGACTATCCCGTGGTGCTCAGCAGGGAGGTACTACAACACACAGGCGCTAGTAGGAAGGCTACTGATTTCCACCTGGATAAGGGAACTCTGGATTTGCCTTCGGACCGGCCGGGCTCTGCCTACCCTGTGGTCTGCACCCTGGACTGTGGATGCTGAAGCTTCCAGTAAAAGGTAAAGAGACTGCAACCTTGTGTCTTCGTTATTTCCTGCGCCATCCACCATTACCATCTACACTACAGGGAAGCCCTGGGGATACACTTCACCTGTGGGAAGGTACACCATCTAGCTGCCATTCTATCACCCCAGCGGACCCCTAAGCAGCGTCGGTCACCCTGACCAAATACCACAGGTGGCATCACGAACACTTTCATCTTAAACAAACTCATATCACCTTTTATTTGGACGCTCCTCAAGGGGCCACGGTCCGGGTCGGGCCATCGTGACATCCCCATCGAGAACCGAAGGACCCGGTACCGAGTACCCCATTGCCCTAGCGTGGGGACGCTCCAAACTTTGGCGTCACGAACAGGATCTACTTAAGCCTGAAAATCGGGTCATGTGTGCCTAAGAACTGTGTCAAAACTGTGTTTGAACTGCGATTTGCTTAAAGACTGTGTATTGCCATTTGCCGCCAAAATTCCCGCCAAAACCGCCACCATTGCAGCGCCACGAGGATCGCGGGAGAAGAAGAAGGGCGGCGTGCCATGGGAGGAGACTATCAGAGCGGTGCCAAAAGTGATGACCGCCCCCTCCGACTACTGCTACGAGATGACGACGTGCCCAGAAGCCAAGAAGGAGCTCCACCCCCAGAAAATGGAGGAGCCATGTGCATGTGCGGACGCAGATCCCGAGACAGTGACGGCGACCAGCGGGTACCTGAATGACGACGAAGTGACCCAGGGCATTCTCAGCCGGACGGAGGTGGACCCGAACCTGCCACCATCGGAGGATCCGGACTCCTTGGATCCGCCGGAGGAGGAGCCGAATCCCCCAATCCTGAGCGCGGAGCCGACAGCGGCGAGGAAATGGAAGTCGGAGCTGTGCAAGAAGATCGTACGGGAGGAATCGTGGTCCGAACCGCCGCCGACTCCAGTGCCCTCATTAATGGAGAGGACCGACATCGGTGGAACCACATCAGACGCAGGTACCAAAAGTGCCCCTGCTCCACCGACCGATCATACTCCGGTGACCGCTCCTCGTCCCGACTGTGACCAACCAGCCGCCACCGAGCTTGTCATGACAGCCCCCAGCGCCATGGACGGGATGCTGCCCCCGTTGCCGACAGCTATGGGTGAACCGCTAGACGTGAGCTCAGAAGGGGTGATCTTCAAATGGGACGCCCCGAAGACCAAATTGGACGGGTCCAAAAAGGAGGGATCCTACATTGCAGTGCTCACCTGGGAGCAGTATAAACAATGCCTAATTTCACACTGGAAACATCGAAAGGAGACAGAATCAAATGATCCACCTAAAGTACAGAAGTCTAAGACCAAACGTGGTAATAAGAACTCGGCGAAGCAAGGAACAGTATTAGCCTTTCACCCGAAAAGGGGTTGGGGATTTATACTGGAGTCGGGACTGCAAACCGAAGTCTTTGTTACTAGCTATAATGTGGAAGCCCAGTTCCACGATGGACACTACAACCGAAACTTGAGCAGAGGGGATCATGTGACCTACACTTGCCACTGGAGTGAGCAGGGTTGGTACGCTAAGAACGTTAAGCGATGCGAACCTGAGGTGGCACCACCTACTGCTATGACTAAGACTAATTCTGAACTGACGAGTCCCAATATGACCACCACTGTGTGTATCATTTCTACTACGGAACCTGCTACCAAAACTGACATTCGAACCCAGACCACTAATGACTTGACCGCACCTGAGAGACAAGCCCAAGACGTGGCTACCGCATCAGACGAGAATACGGAACCAAAGTTTCCCCAGTCAGAAAGTGCCCGCTACCGACTGATGCCTTGCAACCTACTGTGAAAATAAACTTCGAAACCACGACCATGTAAATAGCTAACTGTTCGTTCTTTTCCTTCTTTGCTGCTAAAACCTGTCCAGGGTTAAACTCTTAAAGGGATCCCTTTGTTTACCCGGGATCCCTATTGTTCCAGTTTGCACAAGTTTTATTATTGAACTGCAGAATCATGAACTGCGCATGATTACAAACTTCTTGTACATAGTTTGCACCTTCTTAAAGGTGCTTTCTACTGGTTTTACATAGGAGGCTTTTACAGAGACTGCCTCTTAATAGAAACTGCTGTTAAATTATGCTGTAAATAACTGCTTTGCCTTACAGACCTGAAGAAAAACCCGTAGGTGTGGCAGAATTCCGGGTCAGGATTACACAAGCAGAAGAGACTTGTTTGGGCTGAAGAACACAAGGAATGGACATTAGACCAGTGGAAATTTGTGCTTTGGTCTGATGAGTCCAAATTTGAGATCTTTGGCTCCAACCACTGTGTCTTTGTGCGACGCAGAAAAGGTGAACGGATGGACTCTACATGCCTGGTTCCCACCGTGAAGCATGGTGACATGCTTTGCTGGTGACAGTGTTGGGGATTTATTCAAAGTTGAAGTATGCCTTCAACTTTGAATAAATCCTGTGCAAGATGCTGTGGCATGGCTACCACAGCATCTTGCAGCGGCATGCTATTCCATACGGTTTGCGTTTAGTTGGACCATCATTTATTTTTCAACAGGACAATAACTCCAAACCTCCAGGCTGTGTAAGGGCTATTTGACCAAGAAGGAGAGTGATGGGGTGCTACGTCATATGACCTGGCCTCCACAGTCACCAGACGTGAACCCAATCGAGATGGTTTGGGGTGAGCTGGACCGCAGAGTGAAGGCAAAAAGGCCAACAAGTGCTAAGCATCTCGGGGAACTCCTTCAAGATTGTTGGAAGACCATTTCCAGTGACTACCTCTTGAAGCTCATCAAGAGAATGCCAAGAGTGTGCAAAGCAGTCATCAAAGCAAAAGGTGGCTACTTTGAAGAACCTAGAATATAAGACATATTTTCAGTTGTTTCACACTTTTTTGTTAGGTATATAATTCCACATGTGTTAATTCATAGTTTTGATGCCTTCAGTGTGAATGTACAATTTTCATAGTCATGAAAATACAGAAAAATCTTTAAATGAGAAGGTGTGTTCAAACTTTTGTTAGGTACTGTATATATGTCAGTGAGTCACATATATATATATTTATATTTCATACAGAGCTGGATAGCAGAGTAGCTGGTAATTCATTTGTCGGCTTTTGCTAAATCTTTGCAGAGCCCAACAGGATATGAGACATGGTTTACATACAGTAAACCATTGCATATCTGTTAGATTTTTATATGTCCCTCACTAATAATGATGTTGCATTTACATTTATTGTGTGGAACGAACTGATTACACAAATTACACGTAGTATAATTGTATATAGATATGTAGGTTGTTTTGACAATTGATCCACATTTATGGCAGCGTATATGGTTCTCCCCTTTTGGGAATTAAGATTTTTTCAAATGTATAATATTTTTAATTTATGTACCCTGAGCACATTCTCGGTCCTGTAGCTGCACCGCTGAAAAAGTGAGGTGAATAAAATGGGTTCGCTGTTATAACGCCGGGAAGTGTGTGCGGTTTGGGAGCCTTTGGATTGGGACATACGCAGCGAGTGCCTTTCGGTACTTAGACACCGCTGACTGAGAAGGACTTCGGATGACATACACAATAACTTCACCGGAGAAGGGCAAGCCACAATTGCCTTGGACGTGCGCAGTTTGGCCAGCTGTGTGTTCACCAGAAGATTGATTCAACTACGCACATGGAGGACCTTATGATTCACAGCTACATCGATCTTACCTATCAGTGTTTGATTGATAGGGTCTGGACATTGCGAGTGGACATTCACACTGGTGTGTGCTGTGGGTTGGGGTGTATTACCATGATTGGTTTGTGCACTAAAAGGACATACCTGTGGGGGTGGTTATCGCCATGGGGACTATAATGCTGTCTATTGTTGGTGGTATCACTTTGTTTACATTTTAAGGGATAGCAGCTCTAAAATGATATGATTTACTTATAAGAGCGATCAGAGCTATTTAACTGCCTAGTATATGAAGGGCCTTTGTGGTAATGACTCTATGGGACTGTTTTTAATATTTTTGTATGTGTGTTAAGGTTATGGTGTTTTTTTCACTTTTGTATTGACACCCTATTGGTGCTAGGCTAATTAGTGGGTGGGGTTATGTGTATATAATGGTGGTTAGAACGCTGTATACTGTGCTTGATAAAGGTTTGTTGACCGAAACGTCGCTACAGGAGGCAGAATAAATGTAAGCTCCTATTTTTTCACCATCCACTGTGGCGCTGTCTCTTAGTTTTTTGTGGTCTTGGTACTGTCCGGGATGGGCTCCCTGGTTTTGGACGTGCGCCCTTGTGTCCGCTGAGACCTTCAATCTTTATATAAAAGGGTGCGGTTTTGACTTTCTTTTGTTTTTACCTCTTGAAGCTCATCAAGAGAATGCCAAGAGTGTGCAAAGCAGTCATCAAAGAAATAGGTGGCTACTTTGAAGAACCTAGAATATAAGACATATTTTCAGCTGTTTCGCACTTTTTTGTTAAGTATATAATTCCACATGTGTTAATTCATAGTTTTGATGCCTTCAGTGTGAATGTGAAAACAGCAAATCTGAATATACTGTATCTATTTGGAATTATCCAAAAAATCCCACCAACATTAGAAGAACATAGCTATAGTAGGAATTAAAACATAACCTTTAATGTATACAAGGTAAAAACTAAACAACAAAAAAACAAATAATGTCACCCCAAAAGAAATACTAAATGATGTAACCTGTATGGTAAAGCACCATTAATGGGTAGTATCAAAATAGATTATTAGTAGGAACAGTCGTTACACACGCAGGGTGTGCTGTCCCAAACTATCAAGATACCTCTAGTTTGTAACAAAAACATACATAAGTGCAAAGAATGTTTTACCAGGTAGTCTTGTTTATATAGGTATCAGCAGGTATCAAAGGCAAATTATAAACAAGCGGGATAGGGTAAAGCAAATAAGGTAGACATCATATAAAATGTTTAAAACAGGAATGATCTCACCAATTGCCGTTGACCAGGTAGGTAAAGCCCACAGTTCGCTGGAGCGGAGAAATCCATAAATCAGCGATGTCGGGAGACAATACCCTGTCAATCCCTGAAGGGCTATCCGTAAACCTAGGTCACGAGCTCCCGCCCTTACAAGGGCAGTCCACAGCTACCCCTGAGCAATATCATGCCCTGCACTCTCCCTATTGAAGTGTCCCGACGCGTTTCTTCGCAGGCCTAATCATCAGGGGACTTGCCTGCCTGGGAGATAAAGTGCACGAGTGCTAAAAAGAAGGACATAAGGACCTGCCACCCTCCTTGTTATGCTGAGGAGAGTGGGGAGAATTACTGGGTCCACTTAAATAGTAAACTAACGGGCATAATTAGCCTATCAAGTCTTAGACACAAATCATGTGATCGGTAAGTGTGAGTAAATACTATATGCAGCTAAACCAGTGAGCGGGAGAAGAGACCGGAGTCAGACAAAAACCGCAAATCGCTACAATCAAAGTTACCTGTAAGGTAGCAATCAGAAATATGAACGCCATAGAACCGATGAGGGAACACGAGGACGCTACCTCCGGTGATGTTGGAAGTTGATGTTGCTAGGATGCCAGGACGCTAAGCCGCGCCAGGACCTAGCAACTTCCGGTTATAGTGGAAGTGATAGTTGCTAGGACGCTACAGCGCTGTGATTACAACGAGGCTCTCCTTATTCTGACAACGGAGGCCAGAATCGCTAGAACGCTACAGCGCTACGATTACAACGGGGTTCTCCTTATTCTGACCACAAAGGCCAGATCGCTAGGAAGCTTGAAAGAGCGCCACCACTACACAATAGCACTAGTGCGCCCCATAAAGACATCATAGGGGTTGCTAAGACGCAAAAAACGTCACAGCTGCGCGGTGTCTATTCAGACGCTGAAGCGCCACAAATACATTAATATCCTCACCTCACAGAGATTACTGAGACATTAGGACGTGTCATAATCTATGTCTCAAAAAGGATAGAACACCACCACTGCACTATGATTGCTGAAGCGCTCGAGCGCAATAACTACATCAAAATCTCCTACTCACAAACCCAAATGAATGGGATAAAGGGTACGTTTTTGTCTATATATGTGTATGTCCATATATTCCCATATATTATCCAATAGGAACTCCATAAGCAAAAAGACCCCTCCATTTAGAAACTGCAAATTTACTCACATCCGTGACCCCAAATCAAAATTAGGTTAGATGATAACATACAATACTTATACAAATAAATGAAAAAGGGGATGACAAGAAAGGGATTACAAAAGGGCACAAAATGTATGTCAACTGACAATTAAGCTATCAATGAAGAAGGAACTAGGTAGGTCCTAACAAAGAATTAAAGAAAGCATCCATAGTTAATTTGGTCATTAAGACCATGAGGTGAGATGGTATTCAAATAAAAAATCCATTTTGCCTCTTTCTTTAACAGCAACTGATCCCAATTGCCTCCTCGAACGGGCATAGTAACTTTTTCGATCCCTACGAACCGTAGGTTGTTAACTTGTCCGTTATGCAGCTGGTTAACATGTCGAGACACAGATGTGTCTCTATTATGCAGCATGTCGCCCACATGTTCCCCAATTCTCTTCTTAAATTCCCTGATCGTCTTACCTATATATTCCATGCCACAGGTACAGGAGGCCCTATAGATGACCCCTTTGGTGCTGCAGTTAATAAACTGCTTAATGGGATACTCTTTGCCGGTTACATTACTGACAAAAGACTTGCTAATGTCAACATATTGGCACACCGAGCAGTGCCCACACTTATAGCACCCCGTGATATTACTCCTAAGCCACGTGTCCCTGGCTGGATTGGTAAAATGGCTATGGACAATTCTGTCTTGTAGTGATCTCGATTTTTTGTAGGTAATAGTAGGGACATCTCCCAGATGGCCAGAAATATCTGGGTCCATTTGAAGAATGGACCAGTGTCTTTTGAGAATGTCCCTAACTCGATTAGCCCCATTGTCATAGGTGGTAATAAAGCGGACAGAGGTATCATCCTGTTTTTTAAGGACAGGATTCAGCAGTTCACCACGATCCCTCCTTTTTGCCTCATGATATGCCTTGCTGAGGACACCCTGAGGATAACCTCTCGCCAAGAATCGCTCTCTCAATTCTTGGGATTGTGTCTCAAAAACATGATTATCGGAGCAATTTCTCCGAACCCGAAGGTATTGCCCCTTCGGGATACCTCTTTTTAGATGTGCCGGATGATGACTTTCCCAATGAAGGAGCGAATTGGTGGCTGTAGGTTTTCTAAATGTGGAGGTAAGTAGTTCTCCACCTCCACCCTTTGTGATCAGGATGTCCAAGAATGGCAAGGAGCAAGTATCAAAAACTGATGTAAAGGAGAGACCAATGTCATTATGGTTCAAAGAATTTACAAACATGGTGAACTCCTCCTCCGTGCCCCGCCAGACAATCAGAATGTCATCAATGTATCGTGTCCACAGTTCGGACACACGATACAGAGACGAATCACTTTCCTCAAGTTCATTACCCAGGACTAGGGTCTCCTCCCACCAGCCGAGGAAGAGGTTGGCATAAGCCGGGGCACAGGGACTGCCCATGGCGGTCCCCCTCAGCTGGTGGTAGGTCCTGCCATCAAAGACAAAATAATTATGTGTCAAACAGAACCAAAGGAGCCTTAACACAAAACAGTTATGTTGGTGAAACTGTTGACCCCTGGTGTTGAGGAAGTACCGTACTGCCTCAAGGCCTCTGTCGTGGGGAATAGAGGAATAGAGGGCCTCCACATCAATACTTGCAAGAGATGACTCTAGACCGATAGTGAGGCCCTCTATTCGTCGCAGAAGATCTGGGGTATCCTTGACGAATGATTGCAGTGCTGAAATGAAAGGTGATAGGACACGATCCAGGTAAATACCTGCGTTCTGGCAGAGACTGTCTACCCCTGATACAATGGGCCTACCCCTAAGAGGGTGTAGGCCCTTGTGTATCTTGGGCAGACTATAAAATGTAGCAGTCACTGGACATTTAGGAAAGATGTAATCAAACTCGGTTTTATTGATGGTCCCATCATTCAAACCTTCCTGTAAAATTGTTCGTAACTCAGCACAATATTCATTTGTGGGATTATGCGAGAGAATCTCATATGTTGTTCTGTCTGCCAGTATAGATTGGCACATATCCTGATAGTCTTTAATACCAAGTATAACAACGTTGCCCCCTTTATCAGAGGGCTTTATCACTATATTGGCATTCTGTTCCAACCGTTTAATGGCTTCCATTTCTTGCCTTGAGCAGTTAAACTCACATTGTATATGGCTTTGAGAAAGCTCCCTTAATTCTGCGGTAACGAGATTTGAAAAAATATCAATCGCTGAGAGGTCACCCGTATTAGGTGGCATTTTGGTGCTTTTTTCTTTTAACTGTGTGAAAGGTCCCAAACCCTGGGAGTTGGGTTCAATATCACCAATACTATTTAGTAGTCTCACATCAGATAGCATGTCCACCGGGATGCCAAGATCATAACATAAACGGGAATCTTGTTTATGAAAGAATTTCTTCCATCTCAGTTTGCGCAGAAAAAGGTTTAGATCTTTTACCGCCCTAAATAAATCAAAGTCAGTACTGGGAACAAAAGAGAGCCCTTTGCGCAGGACTGCCATTTCACAGTCATCAATATGTTGATCAGACAGATTGATGACTTGTATACTAGAGCCAGACTGGGTAGAGGAAGAATCTCTCGTCAAGACAGAACCAGGTGGGGGCATGTTTATTGTTTTCTCCCTTGAGCTTGTCGGTTTCGTAGGGGGTAAGCCTGATCTAAAAAAACCCCACTTTGTGTGTTGTCTGCTCTGTCCGTGGCCCCTCGAGCACCACGACCTTTACCCCTACCTCGATTTTTCCCCCTATAGGATCTAGATCTATTTTCAGATTCTGAGAAATCGGTGTCGGTAGAGGATAATTCTGTCTCTCTATCTGGTGGGGTAACTCTCGGAGCCAAGACTAAATATGCCTTGTTGTCCTTAAAATCCTGAATGACTCTCAGGTATTGGCGATGCTTCCTCTCCTTCAGATGGTACTGAAAACGCTCAATGTGTGTCTGGAGTTGAGTTTCCTTTACGGCAAAGTCCGTTTCTGTATAAAAAATTTTAGTGATCTCTATATGTTCCTTAAGCTTATCATTAAGGGCGGCTAGCGTGACCATTTCTTCCTCTAATAATAGTTGCATAAACCGTAGGGAACTATCAGTTGCCTCTCTTTCCCACTTATGAATAAATACGGAGTTTTTGTGTCTACTGCCAGCTGACAAATTAATCCTAAGACCCCGCGGAACAATTTTAGCCCTCAGGTAACTCTCTAGGCTCTGTACCTCCCACCAGGAGGTGATCTGATCTCTGTATACCTGTTGGAGTTCCTTAAAAGCTGTATTAAAAGAGGGAAGATATTTTTTCTGTGTGAAAGTCTGCTCTGAGAAGACCTCCTTTACTTCTGATAGCCAAGTGTCAGTATTCAGCCAGACAGATAAAAAACCTGCCATATCCCTAAGGAGAAAACGCGAAAACAGCAAATCTGAATATATCTATTTGGAATTATCCAAAAAATCCCACCAACATTAGAAGAACATAGCTATAGTAGGAATTAAAACATAACTTTTAATGTATACAAGGTAAAAACTAAACAACAAAAAACCTATTAATGTCACCCCAAAAGAAATACTAAATGATGTAACCTGTATGGTAAAGCACCATTAATGGGTAGTATCAAAATAGATTATTAGTAGGAACAGTCGTTACACACGCAGGGTGTGCTGTCCCAAACTATCAAGATACCTCTAGTTTGTAACAAAAACATACATAAGTGCAAAGAATGTTTTACCAGGTAGTCTTGTTTATATAGGTATCAGCAGGTATCAAAGGCAAATTATAAACAAGCGGGATAGGGTAAAGCAAATAAGGTAGACATCATATAAAATGTTTAAAACAGGAATGATCTCACCAATTGCCGTTGACCAGGTAGGTAAAGCCCACAGTTCGCTGGAGCGGAGAAATCCATAAATCAGCGATGTCGGGAGACAATACCTTGTCAATCCCTGAAGGGCTATCCGTAAACCTAGGTCCCGAGCTCTCGCCCTTACAAGGGCAGTCCACAGCTACCCCTGAGCAATATCATGCCCTGCACTCTCCCTATTGAAGTGTCCCGACGCGTTTCTTCGCAGGCCTAATCATCAGGGGACTTGCCTGCCTGGGAGATAAAGTGCACGAGTGCTAAAAAGAAGGACATAAGGACCTGCCACCCTCCTTGTTATGCTGAGGAGAGTGGGGAGAATTACTGGGTCCACTTAAATAGTAAACTAACGGGCATAATTAGCCTATCAAGTCTTAGACACAAATCATGTGATCGGTAAGTGTGAGTAAATACTATATGCAGCTAAACCAGTGAGCGGGAGAAGAGACCGGAGTCAGACAAAAACCGCAAATCGCTACAATCAAAGTTACCTGTAAGGTAGCAATCAGAAATATGAACGCCATAGAACCGATGAGTGAACACGAGGACGCTACCTCCGGTGATGGCGGAAGTTGATGTTGCTAGGATGCCAGGACGCTAAGCCGCGCCAGGACCTAGCAACTTCCGGTTATAGTGGAAGTGATAGTTGCTAGGACGCTACAGCGCTGTGATTACAATGAGGCTCTCCTTATTCTGACAACGGAGGCCAGAATCGCTAGAACGCTACAGCGCTACGATTACAACGGGGTTCTCCTTATTCTGACCACAAAGGCCAGATCGCTAGGAAGCTTGAAAGAGCGCCACCACTACACAATAGCACTAGTGCGCCCCATAAAGACATCATAGGGGTTGCTAAGACGCAAAAAACGTCACAGCTGCGCGGTGTCTATTCAGACGCTGAAGCGCCACAAATACATTAATATCCTCACCTCACAGAGATTACTGAGACATTAGGACGTGTCATAATCTATGTCTCAAAAAGGATAGAACACCACCACTGCACTATGATTGCTGAAGCGCTCGAGCGCAATAACTACATCAAAATCTCCTACTCACAAACCCAAATGAATGGGATAAAGGGTACGTTTTTGTCTATATATGTGTATGTCCATATATTCCCATATATTATCCAATAGGAACTCCATAAGCAAAAAGACCCCTCCATTTAGAAACTGCAAATTTACTCACATCCGTGACCCCAAATCAAAATTAGGGTAGATGATAACATACAATACTTATACAAATAAATGAAAAAGGGGATGACAAGAAAGGGATTACAAAAGGGCACAAAATGTATGTCAACTGACAATTAAGCTATCAATGAAGAAGGAACTAGGTAGGTCCTAACAAAGAATTAAAGAAAGCATCCATAGTTAATTTGGTCATTAAGACCATGAGGTGAGATGGTATTCAAATAAAAAATCCATTTTGCCTCTTTCTTTAACACCAACTGATCCCAATTGCCTCCTCGAACGGGCATAGTAACTTTTTCGATCCCTACGAACCGTAGGTTGTTAACTTGTCCGTTATGCAGCTGGTTAACGTGTCGAGACACAGATGTGTCTCTATTATGCAGCACGTCGCCCACATGTTCCCCACTTCTCTTCTTAAATTCCCTGATCGTCTTACCTATATATTCCATGCCACAGGTACAGGAGGCCCTATAGATGACCCCTTTGGTGCTGCAGTTAATAAACTGCTTAATGGGATACTCTTTGCCGGTTACATTACTGACAAAAGACTTGCTAATGTCAACATATTGGCACACCGAGCAGTGCACACTTATAGCACCCCGTGATATTACTCCTAAGCCACGTGTCCCTGGCTGGATTGGTAAAATGGCTATGGACAATTCTGTCTTGTAGTGATCTCGATTTTTTGTAGGTAATAGTAGGGACATCTCCCAGATGGCCAGAAATATCTGGGTCCATTTGAAGAATGGACCAGTGTCTTTTGAGAATGTCCCTAACTCGATTAGCCCCATTGTCATAGGTGGTAATAAAGCGGACAGAGGTATCATCCTGTTTTTTAAGGACAGGATTCAGCAGTTCACCACGATCCCTCCTTTTTGCCTCATGATATGCCTTGCTGAGGACACCCTGAGGATAACCTCTCGCCAAGAATCGCTCTCTCAATTCTTGGGATTGTGTCTCAAAAACATGATTATCGGAGCAATTTCTCCGAACCCGAAGGTATTGCCCCTTCGGGATACCTCTTTTTAGATGTGCCGGATGATGACTTTTCCAATGAAGGAGCGAATTGGTGGCTGTAGGTTTTCTAAATGTGGAGGTAAGTAGTTCTCCACCTCCACCCTTTGTGATCAGGATGTCCAAGAATGGCAAGGAGCAAGTATCAAAAACTGATGTAAAGGAGAGACCAATGTCATTATGGTTCAAAGAATTTACAAACATGGTGAACTCCTCCTCCGTGCCCCGCCAGACAATCAGAATGTCATCAATGTATCGTGTCCACAGTTCGGACACACGATACAGAGACGAATCACTTTCCTCAAGTTCATTACCCAGGACTAGGGTCTCCTCCCACCAGCCGAGGAAGAGGTTGGCATAAGCCGGGGCACAGGGACTGCCCATGGCGGTCCCCCTCAGCTGGTGGTAGGTCCTGCCATCAAAGACAAAATAATTATGTGTCAAACAGAACCAAAGGAGCCTTAACACAAGACAGTTATGTTGGTGAAACTGTTGACCCCTGGTGTTGAGGAAGTACCGTACTGCCTCAAGGCCTCTGTCGTGGGGAATAGAGGAATAGAGGGCCTCCACATCAATACTTGCAAGAGATGACTCTAGACCGATAGTGAGGCCCTCTATTCGTCGCAGAAGATCTGGGGTATCCTTGACGAATGATTGCAGTGCTGAAATGAAAGGTGATAGGACACGATCCAGGTAAATACCTGCGTTCTGGCAGAGACTGTCTACCCCTGATACAATGGGCCTACCCCTAAGAGGGTGTAGGCCCTTGTGTATCTTGGGCAGACTATAAAATGTAGCAGTCACTGGACATTTAGGAAAGATGTAATCAAACTCGGTTTTATTGATGGTCCCATCATTCAAACCTTCCTGTAAAATTGTTCGTAACTCAGCACAATATTCGTTTGTGGGATTATGCGAGAGAATCTCATATGTTGTTCTGTCTGCCAGTATAGATTGGCACATATCCTGATAGTCTTTAATACCAAGTATAACAACGTTGCCCCCTTTATCAGAGGACTTTATCACTATATTGGCATTCTGTTCCAACCGTTTAATGGCTTCCATTTCTTGCCTTGAGCAGTTAAACTCACATTGTATATGGCTTTGAGAAAGCTCCCTTAAAGGGAACCTGTCACCACGTTTTTGGAAGATGGGATAAAAATACCGTTAAATAGGGGCAGAGGTGGGCGTTACATTAGTGTGTTTGTTATGCGTTTATTACCCACCTAAGTTGCCGAAATACCTTTGCAAAGTCTCCGTTTTCGCCTGTCAATCAGGCTGGTCTGGTCAAAAGGGCGTGTTGTCTTCCCCCAGATTTTGCGTAGTTTTCCATTGGTGGCGTAGTGGTGTGCGCATGCCCAAGGTCCCGAATCCTCTGCCAGGGGATTTAAAAGAGCGCGCTGTTCGTTATTTCATTGGTGATCGGTGGGCGCGGCCATCTTCCTTTGGCCGCGCGTGCGCAGAAGCGGCGCTCTGCTGGCCGCGGCTTCAGGAAAATGGCCGCGGGATGCCGCGCGTGCGCAGATGGATATCGCGGCAGCCAGTTTCCTTTAATTCTGCGGTAACGAGATTTGAAAAAATATCAATCGCTGAGAGGTCACCCGTATTAGGTGGCATTTTGGTGCTTTTTTCTTTTAACTGTGTGAAAGGTCCCAAACCCTAGGAGTTGGGTTCAATGTCACCAATACTATTTAGTAGTCTCACATCAGATAGCATGTCCACCGGGATGCCAAGATCATAACATAAACGGGAATCTTGTTTATGAAAGAATTTCTTCCATCTCAGTTTGCGCAGTAAAAGGTTTAGATCTTTTACCGCCCTAAATAAATCAAAGTCAGTACTGGGAACAAAAGAGAGCCCTTTGCGCAGGACTGCCATTTCCCAGTCATCATTATGTTGATCAGACAGATTGATGACTTGTATACTAGAGCCAGACTGGATAGAGGAAGAATCTCTCGTCAAGACAGAACCAGGTGGGGGCATGTTTATTGTTTCCTCCCTTGAGCTTGTCGGTTTCGTAGGGGGTAAGTTCCTTAAGCTTATCATTAAGGGCGGCTAGCGTGACCATTTCTTCCTCTAATAATAGTTGCATAAACCGTAGGGAACTTTCAGTTGCCTCTCTTTCCCACTTATGAATAAATGCGGAGTTTTTGTGTCTACTGCCAGCTGACAAATTAATCCTAAGACCCCGCGGAACAATTTTAGCCCTCAGGTAACTCTCTAGGCTCTGTACCTCCCACCAGGAGGTGATCTGATCTCTGTATACCTGTTGGAGTTCCTTAAAAGCTGTATTAAAAGAGGGAAGATATTTTTTCTGTGTGAAAGTCTGCTCTGAGAAGACCTCCTTTACCTCTGATAGCCAAGTGTCAGTATTCAGCCAGACAGATAAAAAACCTGCCATATCCATAAGGAGAAAACGCGAAAACAGCAAATCTGAATATATCTATTTGGAATTATCCAAAAAATCCCACCAACATTAGAAGAACATAGCTATAGTAGGAATTAAAACATAACCTTTAATGTATACAAGGTAAAAACTAAACAACAAAAAACCTATTAATGTCACCCCAAAAGAAATACTAAATGATGTAACCTGTATGGTAAAGCACCATTAATGGGTAGTATCAAAATAGATTATTAGTAGGAACAGTCGTTACACACGCAGGGTGTGCTGTCCCAAACTATCAAGATACCTCTAGTTTGTAACAAAAACATACATAAGTGCAAAGAATGTTTTACCAGGTAATCTTGTTTATATAGGTATCAGCAGGTATCAAAGGCAAATTATAAACAAGCGGGATAGGGTAAAGCAAATAAGGTAGACATCATATAAAATGTTTAAAACAGGAATGATCTCACCAATTGCCGTTGACCAGGTAGGTAAAGCCCACAGTTCGCTGGAGCGGAGAAATCCATAAATCAGCGATGTCGGGAGACAATACCTTGTCAATCCCTGAAGGGCTATCCGTAAACCTAGGTCCCGAGCTCTCGCCCTTACAAGGGCAGTCCACAGCTACCCCTGAGCAATATCATGCCCTGCACTCTCCCTATTGAAGTGTCCCGACACGTTTCTTCGCAGGCCTAATCATCAGGGAACTTGCCTGCCTGGGAGATAAAGTGCACGAGTGCTAAAAAGAAGGACATAAGGACCTGCCACCCTCCTTGTTATGCTGAGGAGAATTACTGGGTCCACTTAAATAGTAAACTAACGGGCATAATTAGCCTATCAAGTCTTAGACACAAATCATGTGATCGGTAAGTGTGAGTAAATACTATATGCAGCTAAACCAGTGAGCGGGAGAAGAGACCGGAGTCAGACAAAAACCGCAAATCGCTACAATCAAAGTTACCGGTAAGGTAGCAATCTGAAATATGAACGATTACGACCCTGGATCTAACAAAGGGGTACTGGCAGATCCCTCTGGCCGAAGCGGCCAGAGAGAAGACGGCATTTGCTACACCGGAAGGGCTGTTCCAGTATATCTACATGCCGTTTGGACTTCACGGAGCCCCAGCAACGTTCCAGAGACTGATGGATCGAGTCTTGAGGCCCCACAGGCAGTACGCTTCTGCCTACCTCGATGACATTGTAATTTACAGCATGGACTGGGGGACTCACCTCCAGAAAGTACAAGCGGTGATTGATGACCTGAGAGACGCAGGCTTAACGGCGAATCCCAAGAAATGTCACATCGGCCTTGAAGAAGCCCGATACTTGGGCTACGTGATTGGCAGAGGAGTGGTTAAACCCCAGTTCGATAAAATACAGGCAATTCAGCGCTGGCCGCAACCAGTGAACAAAAAACAAGTTCAAGCGTTCCTGGGGATTGCCGGCTATTATCGCCGGTTCATACCCAACTTTGCAGCCATTGCCACCCCCTTGACGGATCTTACCAAAGGGAAGGATTCCGTCATGGTAAAGTGGACTTCAGCGTCCGAAGAGGCCTTCCACAGCCTGAAATGGGCTTTGTGCTCTCAGCCCGTACTAGTGACTCCTGATTTCAGCAGCGAGTTTGTGGTGCAAACTGATGCCTCTGATACTGGTATAGGAGCTGTCCTTTCCCAGGTGAAGGACGGAGTGGAACACCCGGTCCTCTACCTCAGCCGGAAATTAAATGTACATGAGCGGAGGTATGCCGTGGTTGAAAAAGAGTGCCTAGCCATCAAATGGGCTCTCGACTCCCTCAAGTATTACCTGGCAGGTAGGAAGTTTAAGCTGGTCACAGACCATGCCCCTCTCAAGTGGAGGCACCTCCACAAGGACCGTAATAGTAGGGTAACTCGCTGGTTCCTTGCCCTGCAGGCCTACTCTTTCACAGTAGAGCATCGCCCAGGGGCGCAGATGGGAAACGCCGATGCCCTATCCCGAGTGCACTGTTTCGGGAGTGTCCTTGCTCGACCGGAGTGGTCTGAGCAGGAGGGGGGGATATGTAAGAGTCAGGTCGGTCTGGTAGTTGGGGGCAGGTATATCTCGCCTAGATACCTGTCCTATGTGTGTTAGGCTGCTCTGTGACTTTAGCATACTCATGGGTTCATTAGTGCAGGTTCAAAAGATTACCAGCTGGAGGAATCAGGCGTCAGCCTGGGGCACACAGAATGCTTGTCTGTGTGGGACAAATGTGAGTAAGGAGCTGTGCTCATGACCTGTGTTATGTTTGCTGGGTGGGAGTAGCCCCCCAGTTGTTAGATAGGAACGTATTTGTCTAGTAAGTGCCGGACAGGCAAGGATTTTCTTTTATGCTTTGTTTTCTTTATGTTGCTTTCACCTTAAATAAACCTGACCAGAGGTCAGCATACTTCGTAACCAGCTGTACGCCTCAGATTCAATGCACAAACCACGTGACCTTTGACCCCAGCAAAGGCGATCCCGGAGTGTTTTGTCACAATATATATATATATATATATATATATATATATATATATATATATATACTGCTCAAAAAAATAAAGGGAACACTAAAATCCCACATCCTAGATATCACTGAATGAAATATTCCAGTTGTTAATCTTTATTCATTACATTGTGGAATGTGTCATGATTCTCAATGGCGAGAGAACATAGCCCAGCATATATGAGAGCTAGCTCTTGGAAGATGGAAACTATACTGACCATGAACTAAACCTGCCGCACAACTAGAAGTGGCCGGGTAGCATGCCTACGTTTTTTTATCCCTAGATGCCCAGCGCCAGCCGGAGAACTACCTAATCCTAGCAGAGGAAAAGACAGTCCTGGCTCACCTCTAGAGAAATTTTCCCAAAAGGCAGACAGAGGCCCCCACATATATTGGCGGTGATTTTAGATGAAATGACAAACGTAGTATGAAAATAGGTTTAGCAAAATCGAGGTCCGCTTACTAGATAGCATGAAGACAGAAAGGGCACTTTCATGGTCAGCAGAAAACCCTATCAAAACACCATCCAGAAATTACTTTAAGACTCTAGCATTAACTCATAACACCAGAGTGGCAATTTCCGCTCACAAGAGCTTTCCAGACACAGTAACGAAACAGCAGCTGTGAACAGGAACAAAATGCAAAAACACACAAGGACAAAAGTCCAACTTAGCTGGGAGTTGTCTAGTAGCAGGAACATGCACAGAAAGGCTACTGATTACATTGTTGACCGGCATGAAACTGACAGAGGAGCAAGGTTATATAGCGACTCCCACATCCTGATAGGAGCAGGTGAACAGAGGGGATGATGCACACAAGTTAAATTCCACAAGTGGCCACCGGGGGAGCCCAGAATCCAATTTCACAACAGTACCCCCCCCTCAAGGAGGGGGCACCGAACCCTCACCAGAACCACCAGGGCGATCAGGATGAGCCCTATGAAAGGCACGGACAAGATCGGAGGCATGAACATCAGAGGCAGTGACCCAAGAATTATCCTCCTGACCGTATCCCTTCCATTTGACCAGATACTGGAGTTTCCGTCTGGAAACACGAGAGTCCAAGATCTTTTCCACAACGTACTCCAACTCACCCTCAACCAACACCGGAGCAGGAGGCTCAACGGAAGGCACAGCTGGTACCTCATACCTGCGCAACAATGACCGATGAAAAACATTATGAATCGAAAAGGATGCAGGGAGGTCCAAACGGAAGGACACAGGGTTAAGAATCTCCAATATCTTGTACGGGCCGATGAACCGAGGCTTAAACTTAGGAGAAGAAACCCTCATAGGGACAAAACGAGAAGACAACCACACCAAGTCCCCAACACAAAGCCGAGGACCAACACGACGACGGCGGTTGGCAAAAAGCTGAGTCTTCTCCTGGGACAACTTCAAATTGTCCACCACCTGCCCCCAAATCTGATGCAACCTCTCCACCACAGCATCCACTCCAGGACAATCCGAAGATTCCACTTGACCGGAGGAAAATCGAGGATGAAACCCCGAATTACAGAAAAACGGGGACACCAAGGTGGCAGAGCTGGCCCGATTATTGAGGGCGAACTCCGCCAAAGGCAAAAAAGCAACCCAATCATCCTGATCCGCAGACACAAAACACCTCAAATATGTCTCCAAGGTCTGATTAGTCCGCTCGGTCTGGCCATTAGTCTGAGGATGGAAAGCAGACGAAAAAGACAAATCTATGCCCATCCTAGCACAGAATGCCCGCCAAAATCTAGACACGAATTGGGTCCCTCTGTCAGAAACGATATTCTCCGGAATACCATGCAAACGAACAACATTTTGAAAAAACAGAGGAACCAACTCGGAAGAAGAAGGCAACTTAGGCAAGGGAACCAGATGGACCATCTTAGAGAAACGGTCACACACCACCCAGATGACAGACATCTTCTGAGAAACAGGCAGATCCGAAATAAAATCCATCGAGATGTGCGTCCAAGGCCTCTTCGGGATAGGCAAGGGTAACAACAATCCACTAGCCCGAGAACAACAAGGCTTGGCCCGAGCACAAACGTCACAAGACTGCACAAAGCCTCGCACATCTCGTGACAGGGAAGGCCACCAGAAGGACCTTGCCACCAAATCCCTGGTACCAAAGATTCCAGGATGACCTGCCAACGCAGAAGAATGAACCTCAGAGATGACTCTACTGGTCCAATCATCAGGAACAAACAGTCTACCAGGTGGGCAACGATCAGGTCTACCCGCCTGAAACTCCTGCAAGGCCCGCCGCAGGTCTGGAGAAACGGCAGACAATATCACTCCATCTTTAAGGATACCTGTGGGCTCAGAATTACCAGGGGAGTCAGGCTCAAAACTCCTAGAAAGGGCATCCGCCTTAACATTCTTAGAACCCGGTAGGTAAGACACCACAAAATTAAACCGAGAGAAAAACAACGACCAGCGCGCTTGTCTAGGATTCAGGCGCCTGGCAGACTCAAGGTAAATTAAATTTTTGTGGTCAGTCAATACCACCACCTGATGTCTGGCCCCCTCAAGCCAGTGACGCCACTCCTCAAAAGCCCACTTCATGGCCAAAAGCTCCCGATTCCCAATATCATAATTCCGCTCGGCGGGCGAAAATTTACGGGAAAAAAAAGCACAAGGTCTCATCACGGAGCAGTCGGAACTTCTCTGCGACAACACCGCCCCAGCTCCGATTTCAGAAGCGTCGACCTCAACCTGAAAAGGAAGAGCAACATCAGGCTGACGCAACACTGGGGCGGAAGAAAAGCGGCGCTTGAGCTCCCGAAAGGCCTCCACAGCATCAGGGGACCAATCAGCAACATCAGCACCCTTCTTAGTCAAATCAGTCAATGGTTTTACAACATCAGAAAAACCAGCAATAAATCGACGATAAAAGTTAGCAAAGCCCAAAAATTTCTGAAGACTCTTAAGAGAAGAGGGTTGCGTCCAATCACCAATAGCCTGAACCTTGACAGGATCCATCTCGATGGAAGAGGGGGAAAAAATGTATCCCAAGAAGGAAATCTTCTGAACCCCAAAAACACACTTAGAACCCTTCACACACAAGGAATTAGACCGCAAAACCTGAAAAACCCTCCTGACCTGCTGGACATGAGAGTCCCAGTCATCCGAAAAAATCAGAATATCATCCAGATACACAATCATAAATTTATCCAAATAATCGCGGAAAATGTCATGCATAAAGGACTGGAAGACTGAAGGGGCATTTGAAAGACCAAAAGGCATCACCAAATACTCAAAATGGCCCTCGGGCGTATTAAATGCGGTTTTCCACTCATCCCCCTGCTTGATTCGCACCAAATTATACGCCCCACGGAGATCAATCTTAGAGAACCACTTGGCCCCCTTTATACGAGCAAACAAATCAGTAAGCAGTGGTAACGGATATTGATATTTAACCGTGATTTTATTCAAAAGTCGATAATCAATACACGGCCTCAAAGAGCCGTCTTTCTTAGACACAAAGAAAAAACCGGCTCCTAAGGGAGATGACGAAGGACGAATATGTCCCTTTTCCAAGGACTCCTTTATATATTCTCGCATAGCAGCGTGTTCAGGCACAGACAGATTAAATAAACGACCCTTAGGGTATTTACTACCCGGGATCAAGTCTATGGCACAATCGCACTCCCGGTGCGGAGGTAGTGAACCAACCTTGGGTTCTTCAAAAACGTCACGAAAGTCAGACAAGAATTCAGGAATCTCAGAGGGAATAGATGATGAAATGGAAACCAAAGGTACGTCCCCATGAGTTCCTTTACATCCCCAGCTTAACACAGACATAGCTCTCCAGTCAAGGACTGGGTTATGAGATTGCAGCCATGGCAATCCCAGCACCAAAACATCATTGTAGATTATACAGCACCAGAAAGCGAATAACCTCCTGGTGATCCGGATTAACACGCATAGTCACTTGTGTCCAGTATTGTGGTTTATTACTAGCCAATGGGGTGGAGTCAATCCCTTTCAGAGGTATCGGAGCCTCCAATGGCTCCAAATCATACCCACAGCGTTTGGCAAAGGACCAATCCATAAGACTCAAAGCAGCGCCAGAGTCGACATAGGCGTCCGCGGTAATAGATGACAAAGAACAAATCAGGGTCACAGATAGAATAAACTTAGACTGTAAAGTGCTAATTGAAACAGACTTGTCAGGCTTCTTAGTACGCTTAAAGCATGCTGATATAACATGAGTTGAATCACCACAATAGAAGCACAACCCATTTTTTCTTCTAAAATTCTGCCGCTCGCTTCTGGACAGAATTCTATCACATTGCATATTTTCTGGCGTTTTCTCAGTAGACACCGCCAAATGGTGCACAGGTTTGCGCTCCCGCAGACGCCTATCGATCTGAATAGCCATCGTCATGGACTCATTCAGACTCGCAGGCACAGGGAACCCCACCATAACATCCTTAATGGCATCAGAGAGACCTTCTCTGAAAATCGCCGCCAGGGCGCACTCATTCCACTGAGTAAGCACAGACCATTTGCGGAATTTTTGGCAGTATATTTCAGCTTCATCTTGCCCCTGAGACAAGGACATCAAGGCCTTTTCCGCCTGAAGCTCTAAATGAGGTTCCTCATAAAGCAACCCCAAGGCCAGAAAAAACGCATCCACATTGAGCAACGCAGGATCCCCTGGTGCCAATGCAAAAGCCCAGTCTTGAGGGTCGCCCCGGAGCAAGGAAATTACAATCCTGACCTGCTGTGCAGGGTCTCCGGCAGAGCGAGACTTCAGGGACAAAAACAATTTGCAATTATTTTTAAAATTTTGAAAGTGAGATCTATTCCCCGAGAAGAATTCAGGCAAAGGAATTCTAGGCTCAGACATAGGTGCATGAACAACAAAATCTTGCAAATTTTGTACCTTTGTGGCGAGATTATTCAAACCTGTAGCTACACTCTGAAGATCCATTTGAAACAGGTGAACACAGAGCCATTCAAGGATTAGAAGGAGAGGAAGAGAGGAAGGCTGCAGTATAGGCAGACTAGCAAGTGATTCAATTAAGAGCACACTCAGAACTAGAGGGGAAAAAAAAAAAAAAAAATTGTAGCAGACTTCTTTTTTCTCTCCTTTCTCAGCCAGTAATTTAACCCTTTTTTGGGCCGGTCAAACTGTCATGATTCTCAATGGCGAGAGAACATAGCCCAGCATATATGAGAGCTAGCTCTTGGAAGATGGAAACTATACTGACCATGAACTAAACCTGCCGCACAACTAGAAGTGGCCGGGTAGCATGCCTACGTTTTTTTATCCCTAGATGCCCAGCGCCAGCCGGAGAACTACCTAATCCTAGCAGAGGAAAAGACAGTCCTGGCTCACCTCTAGAGAAATTTTCCCAAAAGGCAGACAGAGGCCCCCACATATATTGGCGGTGATTTTAGATGAAATGACAAACGTAGTATGAAAATAGGTTTAGCAAAATCGAGGTCCGCTTACTAGATAGCATGAAGACAGAAAGGGCACTTTCATGGTCAGCAGAAAACCCTATCAAAACACCATCCAGAAATTACTTTAAGACTCTAGCATTAACTCATAACACCAGAGTGGCAATTTCCGCTCACAAGAGCTTTCCAGACACAGTAACGAAACAGCAGCTGTGAACAGGAACAAAATGCAAAAACACACAAGGACAAAAGTCCAACTTAGCTGGGAGTTGTCTAGTAGCAGGAACATGCACAGAAAGGCTACTGATTACATTGTTGACCGGCATGAAACTGACAGAGGAGCAAGGTTATATAGCGACTCCCACATCCTGATAGGAGCAGGTGAACAGAGGGGATGATGCACACAAGTTAAATTCCACAAGTGGCCACCGGGGGAGCCCAGAATCCAATTTCACAACAGGAATGTGTTGAGAACAATAAAACCTAAAAGACCTGGACAGTCTGTGGTGCAACGTGACATTGGTGGATGGTGCGAGACATGATGTCCCAGATGCAGGGCCGGACTGGGACTAAAATTCAGCCCTGGCATTTGAAGTCACACAGGCCCACTTGTCACATGGTGACTGTATAATATCTTTGTACACTTGTAGGCTACAAGAAGTGAGGGGAGTGTAACACGACTATATAACATATAATTACAGCTGTATCCAGCATTACAGCTCAGCCCCCATAGAATGTAATACAGCACAGCCCCCATAAAATGTAATACAGCCAGCCCCCATAGACTATAATACAGCACAGCCCCATAGAATGTAATGCTGCACAGCCCCCATAGAATGTAATGCAGCACAGCCCCCATAGAATGTAATGCAGCACAGCCCCCATAGAATGTAATGCAGCACAGCCCCCATAGAATGTAATGCAGCCAGACACCATACAATATAATGCAGCACAGCTCCCATAGAATGTAATGCAGCACAGCCCCATAGAATGTAATGCTGCACAGCCCCCATAGAATGTAATACAGCCAGCCCCCATAGAATGTAATACAGCCAGCCCCCATAGAATGTAATGCAGCACAGCCCCCATAGAATGTAATGCAGCACAGCCCCCATAGAATGTAATGCAGCCAGCCACCATAGAATGTAATGCAGCCAGCCACCATACAATATAATGCAGCACAGCCCCATAGAATGTAATGCAGCACAGGCCCATAGAATGGAATGCAGCACAGCCCCATAGAATATAATGCAGCACAGGCCCATAGAATGGAATGCAGCACAGCCCCATAGAATATAATGCAGCACAGGCCCATAGAATGGAATGCAGCACAGGCCCATATAATATAATGCAGCACAGGCCCATAGAATGGAATGCAGCACAGCCCCATAGAATATAATGCAGCACAGGCCCATAGAATGGAATGCAGCACAGCCCCATAGAATATAATGCAGCACAGGCCCATAGAATGGAATGCAGCACAGGCCCATAGAATATAATGCAGCACAGGCCCATAGAATGGAATGCAGCACAGCCCCATAGAATATAATGCAGCACAGGCCCATAGAATGGAATGCAGCACAGCCCCATAGAATATAATGCAGCACATGCCCATAGAATGGAATGCAGCACAGCCCCATAGAATATAATGCAGCACAGGCCCATAGAATGGAATGCAGCACAGGCCCATAGAATGTAATGCAGCACAGGCCCATAGAATGGAATGCAGCACAGCCCCATAGAATATAATGCAGCACAGGCCCATAGAATATAATGCAGCACAGCTCCCATAGAATGTAATGCAGCACAGCCCCATAGAATGTAATGCAGCCAGCCCCCATAGAATGTAATACAGCCAGCCCCCATAGAACGTAATACAGCCAGCCCCCATAGAATGTAATGCAGCACAGGCCCATAGAATGGAATGCAGCACAGCCCCATAGAATATAATGCAGCACAGGCCCATAGAATGGAATGCAGCACAGCCCCATAGAATATAATGCAGCACATGCCCATAGAATGGAATGCAGCACAGCCCCATAGAATATAATGCAGCACAGGCCCATAGAATGGAATGCAGCACAGGCCCATAGAATATAATGCAGCACAGGCCCATAGAATGGAATGCAGCACAGGCCCATAGAATATAATGCAGCACAGGCCCATAGAATATAATGCAGCACAGCTCCCATAGAATGTAATGCAGCACAGCCCCATAGAATGTAATGCAGCCAGCCCCCATAGAATGTAATACAGCCAGCCCCCATAGAACGTAATACAGCCAGCCCCCATAGAATGTAATGCAGCACAGCCCCCATAGAATGTAATGCAGCACAGCCCCCATAGAATGTAATGCAGCCAGCCACCATACAATATAATGCAGCACAGCTCCCATAGAATGTAATGCAGCACAGCCCCATAGAATGTAATGCAGCCAGCCCCCATAGAATGTAATACAGCCAGCCCCCATAGAATGTAATACAGCCAGCCCCCATAGAATGTAATGCAGCACAGCCCCCATAGAATGTAATGCAGCACAGGCCCATAGAATATAATGCAGCACAGGCCCATAGAATGGAATGCAGCACAGGCCCATAGAATACAATGCAGCACAGGCCCATAGAATATAATGCAGCACAGGCCCATAGAATGGAATGCAGCACAGCCCCATAGAATATAATGCAGCACAGGCCCATAGAATGGAATGCAGCACAGGCCCATAGAATATAATGCAGCACAGGCCCATAGAATGGAATGCAGCACAGGCCCATAGAATAGAATGCAGCACAGGCCCATAGAATAGAATGCAGCACAGCCCCACCCCCAATAGCTCCACAATCCAGTCATCACGCATTGATAAAAAAAACAAAAAAACACTCCTCACCTTTCCTCCTGCCCCGCGCTGCTCTGGCTCCGGTCTCAGCAGTCGCAGTCTGCCCGCCCAGTCACACAGCAGGTGCGCGATGATATGACATCATCGTGCACCCGCAGTGTCAGCGGCAGGCAGAGTGGGGAATGATGGGAGAGGAAGCGTCAGCAGACGCTCTCTCCTCCATCATTGCATTCAACTGTACCGGCGTCTATGACGCCGGTATAGTTAAATGCGGGGCCGGGAGTGCGCCGACAGCGGGGGGAGTGTGCCGACAGCGGCACACTCGAGCGGCCAACTACTGCCACCGGCCCTTCTGGTATTTGCCAGAACTGCCCGATGGCCAGTCCGGCCCTGCTCAGATGTGTTCAATTGGATTCAGGTCTGGGGAATGGGCGGGCCAGTCCAAAGCTTCAATGCCTTCATCTTGCAGGAACTGCTGACACACTTCAGCCACATGAGGTCTGGCATTGCCCTGCATTAGGAGGAAACCAGGGCCAACCGCACCAGCATATGGTCTCACAAGGGGTCTGAGGATCTCATCTCGGTACCTAATGGCAGTCAGGTTACCTCTGGAGGGCTGTGTGCCCCTCCAAAGAAATGCCACCCCACACCATTACTGACCAACTGCCAAACCGGCATGCTGAAGGATGTTGCAGGCAGAAGATCGCTCTCCACGGTGTTTACAGACTCTGTCACATGTGTCGAGTGTGAACCTGCTTTCATCTGTGAAGAGCACAGGGCGCCAGTTGCGAATTTGCCAATTCTGGTGTTCTGTGGCAAATGCCAAGCGTCCTGAACGGTGTTGGGCTGTGAGCACAACCCCCATCTGTGGACGTCGGGCACTCAGACCATCCTCATGGAGTCTGTTTCTAACCGTTTATGCAGAAACATGCACATTTGTGGCTTGCTGGAGGTCATTTTACAGGGCTCTGGCAGTGCTCCTCCTGTTCCTCCTTGCACAAAGGCTGAGGTAGCGGTCCTGCTGCTGGGTTGTTGCCCTCCTATGGCCCCCTCCACGTCTCCTGGTGTACGGGCCTGTCTCCTGGTAGCGCCTCCAACTTCTGGACACTACGCTGACAGACACAGCAAACCTTCTTGCCACAACTCGCAATGATGTGCTATCCTGGATGAGCTGCACTACCTGAGCCACTTGTGTGTGTTGTAGAGCCCGTCTCATGCTACCACGAGTGTGAAAGCACAACCAACATTCAAAAGTGACCAAAACATCAGCCAGAAAGCATTGGTACTGAGATGTGGTCTGTGGTCCCCACCTGCAGAACCACTCCTTTATTGAGTGTGTCTTGATAATTACCAATAATTTCCATCTGCTGTCTATTCCATTTGCACAACAGCTTGTGAAATTGATTGTCAAACATTGTTGCTTTCTAAGTCCAGTTTGATTTCACAGAAGTTTCATTTACTTGGAGTTATATTCTGTTGTTTAAGTGTTCCCTTTATTTTTTTTGAGCAGTGTATATATATATATATATATATATATATAAATAAATATAAAAATATTTGCGCTAAAAATTCCAGTAAAATAAAATGAATAGGGACATAACACCGTATAGAACTTAAAAAATCCCTGAAGAAGGAATCAGAGATTCCGAAATGCGTTGGAAAAGTGGTGTGGTGTGCTTTCCGTAGCCGGTCACGTGATCCATCACGTGTCAGTGACGTCACGCAAGGTCCTGCAGCCAGGCTACGCCTTGCCGGCTCTATCTGAGGACAGAGCCTGTATTGCCTGTGCACGGCAGGTTTTTCTCTTTGCTGGGGAGGTACGCCTGTTATCGGCCGGGACGGCGCCCCCCACACTTTAGTTTTTCTAGTTGCCCAGCACCTTATTATTCATCCCTCCTTGGGACACTCATTTGAACTGTGACGTCAGATCAAACTGACGCCCTTTGAAGGACCTTCTAGGATTCAGGAGATATCACCCATATACAGCACTAAAGACGGAGGTAATACTTTTTCTGCACCTATGGCAGGATTTTTTTAAGTTCTATACGGTGTTATGTCCCTATTCATTATATTTTACTGGAGTTTTTAGCGCAAATATTTTTATATTTATTTCTATATTGTTTATTCTACGGATAAACTGAGTGGTTTTCATCCTTATATTTGCTGCAATTGGTTTCAGTTATTCGTGCAGCGCCCTCTGGACTCTGGACTATTGTTTATTTATTAATATATATATACAGTATACCTATACTATGTGTAGACATTTATTTTATCTACTCTATTTTAACCTGTCAGTGTGATTTTACATTACACCGCACTGAATTGCCAGCTTTTCTAAAGGACACCGGTGCGTATTTCTCGCAAGTCACACTCATGGTCCGTGTGGTGTGCTAGTTTTTTCCGCACGCATCGATTTTCATTGGCGAGTCTCGGCCGTAATACGGTGCAAATCACAGCATGCTGCGATTTCTTCTGCACGTAAAATACTGCCGAGAAAACAACAGATGATAGGAGCTGCCCCATAGATTAAAGGGAACCTGTCAGCCCCCTCAGGCGTTTGTAACTAAAAGAGCCACCTTGTGCAGCACTAATGCTGCATTCTGACAAGGTGGCTCTTTTAGTTATGCTCCCTGCACACGCTGAAATAAAATGTGCCCCCTCATAACGTGAAATGGTCCCAGGGGCGGGTCTTTCCCCCCTAATCAAATGCAGCACAGCCGTCACTCCAGGAGCCACCTCCTCTTGCTTCATTAGCATCACTGGCGCCTGCGCTGTAAGTTCGAAGGGCAGCGCAACTGCGCATGCCCAGAAACAATACTTGATGTGTGAAGAGGTCCTAAGAAAAAGACAATCACAGGCTCACCAGTCCTTGCATGGAGAAATGACTTTCTTCTTAACTTGCAAGTCTGATATCTCTGATGTGTGAAGGGGTCCTAAGAAAAAGACAATCACAGGCTCACCAGTCCTTGCATGGAGAAATGACTTTCTTCTTAACTTGCTAGTCTGATATAGCTGAGAATTGGAATACATCAGTTTTAGAATGCATGCACAAATTTGGTGAGTTTGTACATACAGCTGTGAAAATAATCTATTAAAGAGAATCAGTCAGTCGGATCAACCCTCCCAAGCAGTCTCTATGAGCATGCAGGTCATAGGAAGCTGAAAAAAATGATAGCTTAAAATCTGAAATCTGATGTCTTATTCCATAGAAATTCATGTTCCTCTTATATGTATATGAGCTGGGCAATGATCTCCCTGAGAAGCTGCCTCCAGAGATTATTTTTCTATAAAAGGGGGAGTTACCAGTGTGAGCCAAGTAACTAACATAAAACTGGAGAACTATACTTTGTCTCCTTACAAACACATTTCTGCAGCTCTTGAGCTCTGCTGTATTGCAACAATATTGCAACCCTGCCCATGAGATGGAAGATGAAGCACTGAGAGCAACCTGCATATGTGTCAGTTAGGTCTGGTGCCCCCGGTCCGGAACTAGCAGCACTTTGGACACAGTGCATGTTCGCTGCGTCCAAAGCACTGGCATCTATTGAAGGCAGGTAAATCCTTTGCCCTTCTCTATTGCCAGAGTTTTGTTTTTTAATAAATTGATGACCAAGGAAAAGAGATGAGAAATGTTTTTTAAAGTACAGTATTTTTTTGTGTGTTTTTTTTCTTTTTACTTACTGGGTTAGTAATGGGGTGTCTGATAGACACCTCTCTATATCTAACACCAGAGCTGGATGTCAGCTTTGTTTTTGGACAAATAACAGTTGACATCAGCCCCAACTACCATTACTTCAATTGCCAAAGCACCAGGGCAATTGGGAAGAACGAAGGCGGAGTGCCAGACTCAGATCATCTCATGTGAATGTGCCAAAAAATATGTGGGAGACTCCCCAAATGTATGGAGGAAGGTGCTGTGGTCAGACAAGGCCAAAATTGAACTTTTTGGTCACCAAGGTTAACGCTATGTCTTGCGTCAAACCAACACAGCTCATCACCCCAAGAACACAAGAATTTTTTTTGACAGCAGGAACAGGGAAAATGGTCTGAGTCGAGAAGATGGATTGTGAAAAATACAGGGATATTCTTGAGCAAAACTTGTTTAGTATGTCAGTGATTTGAGACTGGGATGGAGGTTCACCTTCCTATAAGACAATGAACCTAATCATATTGCTAAAGCAACACTCAAGTGTAGGGTTGAGCGACTTTCATTTTTTTAAGGTCGAGTTGGGTTTTGTGAAACCCGACTTTGTCCAGAGTCGAGTCGAGTGCAGTCGGCCGATTATCGCTAAAAGTCGGGGATCGACCGAAACACGAAACCCAATGCAAGTCAATGGGGAAGCATAGTCGGCAGTGAGTGGAGGCCAGGAAAACACCTACAGTGCCCATTTTAATGCCAAAAACATCCATTCTTGTTTCTGAAGCTTGTCAATCTTAATTAACTTTATAATAATAGTTGGGCATTGGAACTTGGGGGTCATTTGGCAAAAGTTGTGGGGGGTAGGGCTGGTTCAAGGTTTTAGTGGGCCCAGGAAACGTGGACTACGTCACGTGGTGGAGCAGGGAGAGGTAAGTATTTCAACGTTGCAAGTGCTGTGATCCTGAGCAAGCAGGGGGGGCCCACTCGTTCGCATTGGCACTGGCACAGGGTCCCTCAAAGTACAGCGGTGTGTTTGCATGGCGGGGGCGCCTCCCACCAGCAGCGACACTTTTGCGTACTCTGAGGGGCCCTGTGCCAGTGACGTCGCCAACGAGTATGCCCCCCCCAACCTGATGAAGGAACCTGCACTTTCATCTGCACCTTCCTCTTTGTCCCTGTGTAAGGTGGTATAACATGCGGGAAGGGGAACCTTACTTTCAGCAGGGTCAGATTCTGGCTGTTTAGAGTGCAAGGGGAATGTAGTGGTCTAGGTCAATGTACCAGCAGACTCATCTAGCAGTGGCTGGGCAATGGGCAGGATGAGGAGGAAACAGATATAGGGCCAAAGAATATAGTAGGCTAAATGCAGTTCAAAATTGGTAACAGGACTAAACAGGCGGCATTGCTTTGTTCAGTGGAGTAGCAAACCCAAGAGCAGCAGACACTGTTTTAAGGGCCCAACCACACTAGTAGGCCAAATGCAGTTTAATATCTGCTACTGTAGGCCAAAAGCCAGAAGGTTGAAGCTCAGCTTTATTCAGTTGAGGACAAACAACATGGAGGGGCAGACACCGTTAGTAGGCCCTAACCACCAATTTTTAAAAACACAGCACTTAATGAGAGCCAGAAGGTTTAAGCTCAGCTGTATTCAGTTGAGGTCAGACTCAACACCAGGGAGGGGCAGACACCGTTAGTAGGCCGTAACCAAAGTTGAAGGTCAAATGCAGTTTAATATCTGATACTATAGGCCAAAAGCCAGAAGGTTGAAGCTCAGCTGTATTCAGTTGAGGGCAAACACCAGGGAGGGGCAGACACCGTTAGTAGGCCGTAACCAAAGTTGAAGGTCAAATGCAGTTTAATATCTGATACTATAGGCCGAAAGCCAGAAGGTTGAAGCTCAGCTGTATTCAGTTGAGGGCAAACACCAGGCAGGGGCAGACACCGTTAGTAGGCCCTAAACACCAAGTTTTTAAAAAACAGCACTTAATAAGAGCCAGAAGGTAGAAGCTCAGCTTTATTCAGTTGAGGACAAACACCAGGGAGGGGCAGACACCGTTAGTAAGCCGTAACCAAAGCTGAAGGCCAAATGCAGTTTAATATCTGATACTATAGGCCGAAAGCCAGAAGGTTGAAGCTCAGCTGTATTCAGTTGAGGGCAAACACCAGGGAGCAGCAAACAGAGCTATTAGGCCCCAACCAGCACTTTAAAAAAAAAATAAAAATTAAAAAATATATATATATATATTAGAGCCAGAAGGTTGAAGCTCAGCTGTATTCAGTTGAGGGCAAACACCAGGGAGGGGCAGACACCGTTAGTAGGCCCTAAACACCTATTTTTTGTTAAAAAAAAGCTTAATAAGAGCCAGAAGGTTGAAGCTCAGCTTTATTCAGATGAGGACAAACACCAGGGAGCAGCAAACAGAGGTATTAGGCCCCATCCAGCAATTAAAAAAAAAAAAAAAAAAATTAGAGCCAGAAGGTGGAAGCTCAGCTTTATTCAGTTGAGGACAAAAACCAGGCAGGGGCAGACACCGTTAGTAGGCCCTAAACACCAAGTTTTTTTTTAAAAAACAGCACTTAATGAGAGCCAGAAGGTTGAAGCTCAGATTTATTCATTTGAGGACAACTTGAATTAGGGACTGAAGACAGACTTACCAGGCTGTCCCCTGTGTGGACCATGCATCCAATACATTAACCCATTGCGCCACAAAGGACACGTAACCTTTAGGTCCATGTGTCTGTTGTCAGGTGTACCTTTGGACTCACAGATTGACAGAGTGCATGGACAATGCGGTCTTTTACATGCTGGTGGAGGGGTGGGATGGCTTTTCTCGCAAAAGAATTGTCAACTGGGTAGCTCATAGCGTGGTACAGCGTAGTCCATTATGGCTTTCTTAATATTAAATAAAATAAAAAAATAGGCTCTATGCACTGTAATATAGGTTCCAGGGGTAAACGGGCAGCATTGGTGTGGTCAGTGGAGGAGTAATGGAAGTAGGGACCGCAGACAGGCTAACAAAGGCCTAAAATAACAAACAATAGGCTCATGGCAGTTTTACATCGGTTACATGGATACACAGGCAGGCAGCATTGTGGTCAGTGGAGGAGTAATGGAAGTAGGGACCGCAGACAGGCTAACAAAGGCCTAAAATAACAAACAATAGGCTCATGGCAGTTTTACATCGGTTACATGGATACACAGGCAGGCAGCATTGTGGTCAGTGGAGGAGTAATGGAAGTAGGAACCGCAGACAGGCTAACAAAAGCATAAAATAACAAACAATAGGCTCATGGCAGTTTTAAATCGGTTACATGGATGCACAGGCAGCATTGTGGTCAGTGGAGGAGCAATGCAAGTAGGGACCGCAGACAGGCTATCAAAGGCCTAAAATAACAAACAATAGGCTCATGGCAGTTTTAAATCGGTTACATGGATGCACAGGCAGCATTGTGGTCAGTGGAGGAGGAGTAATGGAAGTAGGGACCGCAGACAGGCTATCAAAGGCCTAAAATAACAAACAATAGGCTCATGGCAGTTTTACATCGGTTACATGGATACACAGGCAGGCAGCATTGTGGTCAGTGGAGGAGGAGTAATGCAAGTAGGGACCGCAGACAGGCTAACAAAGGCCTAAAATAACAAACAATAGGCTCATGGCAGTTTTAAATTGGTTACATGGATGCACAGGCAGCATTGTGGTCAGTGGAGGAGTAATGCAAGTAGGGACCGCAGACAGGCTATCAAAGGCCTAAAATAACAAACAATAGGCTCATGGCAGTTTTACATCGGTTACATGGATACACAGGCAGGCAGCATTGTGGTCAGTGGAGGAGGATTGCAAGGAGTGTCTGACACAGTTAGTACTCCAAAAAAAAAATACATGTTAATGTCTCGCAAAACAACTATAAGTAAAAAAAGGGTGGCATGCTTAGGTACAGGGGTGGGCTCATCTGCAGAGTTTATGACAAAGTAATTTGGCAATAAATTAGTATTTACTGGTGTCAATATAGGACACTGCCCCAGACTACTTTAACTAGCATCATAGATGCAAACAAATTGGTATTGTTTGTCAGTGCCAGGCATTGAATGATGTCAGTGCATAGACTAAACATTGGTGGAGCTGTGCGAGATAATTTTGCACGTGGTAGAGCACAGTTTGAGCTGGGGGGGGGAACTCTCTTGTGGCCGGCGGTACCGCCCCAGGGCCCCTCATGTTACAACGGTGTGTCTGACGTTGGGTGCGCACCACCACCGCCAGAGACACTACATTGTACTATGAGGGACCCAGTGGCAGTGCCGTCGACCAAAAGCGGGCACACCCGCCTCTTCAGACAATCAGCACTGTAACGGGTGCTTGCGCCAAGTGGCGAGACAACGGCCCCGTGGGGGGATTTTTCCCATTGGGGGAGGTGTAAACATGTCGTATGCTGGACAAACAGCTGCTGCAAATTAAGAGATTGGAACACTCAGTAAGACCAGTCCACAAGCAAGACCTTTTTATAGGAAAGCTAGGTGTCAGCCGGGAAAGGTGGTGCAAAATAATTTGAAATCCAGGAGTGGTTCATTTTAATGAAGGTGAGATCATCCACATTTTGGGTAGCCAGACGAGTCCTTTTTTCAGTTAATATTGAACCAGCAGCACTGAATACGCTTTCTGATAGTACACTAGCTGCTGGGCAAGCAAGCTCCTGCAACGCATATTCTGCCAATTCATGCGGTGTCTAATTTTGATGCCCAGTAATCAAATGGGAATGACGGTTGAGGGAGAACATCGATAAGGGAAGAAAAATAGTTAGTAACCATACTGGACAAATGTTGTCTCCTGTCACTTTGAATAGATGCTGCAGTACCTGTCCTGTCTGCGGTCATTGCGAAATCACTCCACAACCTGGTCAGAAAACCCCTCTGTCCAACGCCACTTCTGATCTGTGCACCTCTAACACCTCTGCCATGTAGCCCCCTGCAGCTTGTGTGAGACTGAGAACCATCACCGGCGCTGTGTGCTGGGAATGCCTGAATCAAACGGTCTACAAGAGTAGCTTGTTTGGTTGCTAATATTTGTTCGAGGTTCTCATGTGGCATAATATTTTGCAATTTGCCTTTATAGTGAGGGTCAAGGATGCAGGCCAACCAGTAATCGTCATCGCTCATCATTTTAATAATGCGTGTGTCCCTTTTGAGGATACGTAAGGCATAATCCGCCATGTGGGCCAAAGTTCCAGTTGTCAAATCTGCGGTTGTGCTGGTTGGAGGGGCTGTTACAGGCAAATCTACGTCACTTGTCTCCCTTAAAAAAACAGAACCCGGCCTTGCAACGCCACTAATTTCTGTTGGCCCAGGAGAAGCTTCCTCATTCAAAAAGTACTCATCCCCATCATCCTCCTCGTCCTCCTCCTCCTCTTCGCCCGCTACCGCGTCCTCTACACGGCCCTGACCAGACAATGGCTGACTGTCATCAAGGCTTTCCTCTTCCTCGGCTGCAGACGCCTGCTCCTTTATGTGCGTCAAACTTTGCATCAGCAGACGCATTAGGGGGATGCTCATGCTTATTATGGCGTTGTCTGCACTAACCAGCCGTGTGCATTCCTCAAAACACTGAAGGACTTGACACAGGTCTTGTAGCTTTGACCACTGCACACCTGACAACTCCATGTCTGCCACCCAACTGCCTGCCCGTGTATGTGTATCCTCCCACAAAAACATAACAGCACGCCTCTGTTCGCACAGTCTCTGAAGCATGTGCAGTGTGGAGTTCCACCTTGTTGAAATGTCGATGATTAGGCGATGCTGGGGAAGGTTCAAAGACCGCTGATAGTTCTGCATACGGCTGGAGTGTACGGGCGAACGGCGGATATGCGAGCAAAGTCTGCGCACTTTGAGGAGCAGGTCGGGTAACCCCGGGTAACTTTTCAGGAAGCACTGCACCACCAGGTTTAAGGTGTGAGCCAGGCAAGGAATGTGTTTCAGTTGGGAAAGGGCTATGGCAGCCATGAAATTCCTTCCGTTATCACTCACAACCTTGCCTGCGTCAAGATGTACAGTGCCCAGCCATGACTGAGTTTCATTCTGCAAGAACTCGGACAGAACTTGTGTGGTGTGTCTGTTGTCGCCCAAACACTTCATTGCCAATACAGCCTGCTGACGCTTGCCACTAGCTGTCCCATAATGGCACACCTGGTGTGCAACAGTGGCAGCTGCGGATGGAGTGGATGTGCGACTGCGGTGTGTGGACGAGCTCTCGCTTCTGCATGAGGAGGAGGAAGAGGAGGAGGGGGGGCGAACGCCTACAGCCAACTCTTTCCTTGACCGTGGACTAGGCAAAACTGTCCCAATATTGCTGTCCCCTGTGGACCCTGCATCCACCACATTCACCCAGTGTGCCGTGATGGACACGTAACGTCCCTGGCCATGCCTACTGGTCCATGCATCTGTTGTCAGGTGCACCTTTGTAGTCACAGACTGCCTGAGTGCATGGACGATGCGGTCTTTAACATGCTGTTGGAGGGCTGGGATGGCTTTTCTAGAAAAGAAGTGCCGACTGGGTAGCTCGTAGCATGGTACAGCGTAGTCCATCAGCGCTTTGAAAGCTTCGCTTTCAACTAACCGGTAGGGCATCATCTCTAATGAGATTAGTCTAGCAATGTGGGCGTTCAAACCCTGTGTACGCGGATGCGAGGATGAGTACTTCCTTTTCCTAACAAGAGTCTCATGTAGGGTGAGCTGGACTGGAGAGCTGGAGATCGTGGAACTAGCGGTGGTGCCGGTGGACATGGGTGAGTGAGAGAGGGTTGGAGATGGTATTCTTGCCGGTGCCCTACATGCAGTGTTTCCTACTGCAAACCTGGTGATTCCCTGACTGCTTTGGCCTGCCGACGAAAGCTGCACAGATACTGCCGTTGGTGCGGGAAATGGTGGGTTTACAGTGAGGGAATGGATGTAGCGTTGCTGACTAGCTTCATTGGCCGAGGGTGCTGCAACCTTTAGGGACATTTGGTAGTTATTCCAGGCTTGCAAATGCATGGTGGATAAATGTCTATGCATGCAACTTGTATTTAGACTTTTAAGATTCTGACCTCTGCTTAAGGTAGTTGAACATTTTTTCACAGTGTTTTTCGGTGGCACACAATGAGAGACAGATGCCACACACAGGACTGGCACAGAGGCAGACTTGCCAATATTTATCTCCCAATAATTTTTTTTTTTTTTTAAAAGGGAGAATGTACCCAAAAACAAAAAAAATGGCCAAGTATCACACAGTGTTTTTCGGTGGCACACAATGAGAGACAGATGCCACACACAGGACTGGCACGGAGGCAGACTTGCCAATATTTATCTCCCAATAATTATTTTTTTTTGAAAAGGGAGAATGTACCCAAAAACAAAAAAAATGGCCAAGTATCACACAGTGTTTTTCGGTGGCACACAATGAGAAACAGATGCCACACACAGGACTGGCACGGAGGCAGACTTGCCAATATTTATCTCCCAATAATTATTTTTTTTTGAAAAGGGAGAATGTACCCAAAAACAAAAAAAATGGCCAAGTATCACACACTGGTTTTCGGTGGCACACAATGAGAGACAGATGCCACACACAGGACTGGCACAGAGGCAGAGTTGCCAATATTTATCTCCCATTTATTTTTTTTTTTTTAAAAGAGAGAATTTACCCCAAAAAAACAAAAAGGCCCAGTATTACACAGTGCTTTTCGGTGGCACACAATGAGAGACAGATGCCACACACAGGACTGGCACAGAGGCAGAGTTGCCAATATTTATCTCCCACTTATTATTTTTTTTTTTAAAGGGAGAATTTACCCCCAAAAAACAAAAAGGCCCAGCATTACACAGTGCTTTTCGGTGGCACACAATGAGAGACAGATGCCACACACAGGACTGGCACAGAGGCAGAGTTGCCAATATTTATCTCCCACTTATTATTTTTTTTTTAAAAGGGAAAATTTACCCCCCCCCAAAAAAAGGCCCAGTATTACACAGTGCTTTTCGGTGGCACACACAATGAGAGACAGATGCCACACACAGGACTGGCACAGAGGCAGTTGCCAATATTTATCTCCCACTAATTATTTTTTTTTGTTAAAAGGGAGAATGTACCCCCCCCCAAAAAAATGGCCAAGTATCACACAGTGTTTTTCGGTGGCAGACAATGAGAGACAGATGCCACACACAGGACTGGCACGGAGGCAGACTTGCCAATATTTATCTCCCACTAATTATTTTTTTTTTGAAAAGGGAGAATGTACCCAAAAACAAAAAAAATGGCCAAGTATCACACACTGGTTTTCGGTGGCACACAATGAGAGACAGATGCCACACACAGGACTGGCACAGAGGCAGAGTTGCCAATATTTATCTCCCACTTATTTTTTTTTTTTTTTAAAAGGGAGAATTTACCCCAAAAAAACAAAAAGGCCCAGTATTACACAGTGCTTTTCGGTGGCACACAATGAGAGACAGATGCCACACACAGGACTGGCACAGAGGCAGAGTTGCCAATATTTATCTCCCACTTATTATTTTTTTTTTAAAAGGGAGAATTTACCCAAAAAAACCAAAAAGGCCCAGTATTACACAGTGCTTTTCGGTGGCACACAATGAGAGAGAGAGATGCCACCCACAGCAATGGCACGGAGGCAGACTTGCCAATATTTATCTCCCACAAATTTTTTTTTTTGGAAAGGGAGAATTTAGCAAAAACAAAAAAAATGGCCAAGTATCACACAGTGGTTTTCGGTGCCTCACAATGAGAGAGAGATGCCACCCACAGCAATGGCACGGAGGCAGACTTGCCAATATTTATCTCCCACTAATTTTTTTTTTTGAAAAGGGAGAATTTAGAAAAAAAAAAAAATGGCCAAGTATCACACAGTGTTTTTCGGTGGCACACAATGAGAGACAGATGCCACACACAGGACTGGCACGGAGGCAGACTTGCCAATATTTATCTCCCAATAATTATTTTTTTTTTGAAAAGGGAGAATGTACCCAAAAACAAAAAATATGGCCAAGTATCACACACTGGTTTTCGGTGGCACACAATGAGAGACAGATGCCACACACAGGACTGGCACAGAGGCAGACTTGCCAATATTTATCTCCCAATAATTATTTTTTTTTGAAAAGGGAGAATGTACCCAAAAACAAAAAAAATGGCCAAGTATCACACAGTGTTTTTCGGTGGCACACAATGAGAGACAGGTGCCACACACAGGACTGGCACGGAGGCAGACTTGCCAATATTTATCTCCCAATAATTATTTTTTTTTGAAAAGGGAGAATGTACCCAAAAACAAAAAAAATGGCCAAGTATCACACACTGGTTTTCGGTGGCACACAATGAGAGACAGATGCCACACACAGGACTGGCACGGAGGCAGACTTGCCAATATTTATCTCCCAATAATTGTTTTTTTTTTAAAAGGGAGAATGTACCCAAAAACAAAAAAAATGGCCAAGTATCACACACTGGTTTTCGGTGGCACACAATGAGAGACAGATGCCACACACAGGACTGGCACAGAGGCAGAGTTGCCAATATTTATCTCCCACTTATTATTTTTTTTTTTAAAGGGAGAATTTACCCCCAAAAAACAAAAAGGCCCAGTATTACACAGTGCTTTTCGGTGGCACACAATGAGAGACAGATGCCACACACAGGACTGGCACAGAGGCAGAGTTGCCAATATTTATCTCCCACTTATTTTTTTTTTTTTAAAAGGGAAAATTTACCCCCCCCCCCAAAAAAAGGCCCAGTATTACACAGTGCTTTTCAGTGGCGCACACAATGAGAGACAGATGCCACACACAGGACTGGCACAGAGGCAGTTACCAATATTTATCTCCCACTAATTATTATTTTTTTTTTAAAGGGAGAATGTACCCCCCCCCAAAAAAAAATGGCCAAGTATCACACAGTGTTTTTGGGTGGCACACAATGCGAGAGAGATGCCACCCACAGCAATGGCACGGAGGCAGACTTGCCAATATTTATCTCCCACAAATTTTTTTTTTTGGAAAGGGAGAATTTAGCAAAAAAAAAAAAAATGGCCAAGTATCACACAGTGGTTTTCGGTGCCACACAATGAGAGAGAGATGCCACCCACAGCAATGGCACAGAGGCAGACTTGCCAATATTTATCTCCCTGCAGTAATCTCAGAAAAGTATGGCAGGCAGCTATAAAAAGGACTGCTGCACACAAAAGTGTGGACAAACACACAAGATAGCTGTGCAGAAAGGAAGGAAAAACAGGATTTGTGCTTTGAAAAAAGCAGTTGGTTTGCGCAGCGTCGTACACACACAGCAACGCAGCTATCAGGGTCAGGGAGCCTTCTAGGGCAGCCCAATGAGCGACAGCGCTGAGGAAAAAAAAATGTAGCTTCCACTGTCCCTGCAAACAAAAGGTGGTGTTGGACAGTGGAAATCGCTACAGCACAAGCGGTTTGTAGCTTTATGTACCCTGCCTATCACTATCCCTGCTTCTGAAGAAGCGGCAGCAACCTCTCCCTACGCTAAGATCAGCAGCAGTAAGATGGCGGTCGGCGGGAACGCCCCTTTATAGCCCCTGTGACGCCGCAGAAAGCAAGCCAATCACTGCAATGCCCTTCTCTAAGATGGTGGGGACTGAGATCTATGTCATCACGCTGCCCACACTCTGCGTCCACCTTCATTGGCTGAGAAATGGTGCTTTTAGCGTCATCGAAACGCGACTTTGGCGCGAAAGTCGCGTACCGCATGGCAGACCCCACACAGGGATCGGCTCGGTTTCATGAGACGCCAACTTTGCCAAAAGTCGGCGACTTATGAAAATGAACGATCCGTTTCGCTCAACCCTACTCAAGTGGTTTAAGAGGAAACTTGTTTTGGAGTGGCCTAGTCAAAGCCCCGACCTTAATTCAATTGAGAATCTGTGGTGAGGCTTGAAGATTGCTGTTCACCAGAGGAAACCATCTAACCTGAAGGAGCTGGAGCAGTTTTGCCTTGAAGAATGGGGGCAGAAACCCGGAGCCAAGATGTGGATAGCTCAGGGACCTATCCAGAGCGACTTGCAGCTGTAATTGCTGCAAAAAGAGGGTCTACAAAGTACTGACGTCAGGAGGTGAGTAGTTATGCACGATGAAGTTTTCAGTTATTTTGTCCTATTTGTTGTTTGCTTCACAATAAAAAGGAAACCCAAAGGTTTCCAGGTGTAGGCATGTTCTTTACATGAACTGATGCAAACCCTCCAGGGGTTCCAGGTTGTGAGGCACAAAAAATGCCAATGGGGAGTGGTTGGGGTGTATGAATACATTCGCAAGCCACTATAGTCATGTGTGGATCAAATTAATTTTTAGTGTGCTTCTGAGCAGAAAAGTAATAAAAACACATTTTGGATTTTCCGCATCTAATTCAATCTTACGGGGCAAATCCTTATATAAACCTCAGTGTACTCACAAGAAAAATTGACAAGTCACAAACTTGAAATACGCAATGTCCAAAGTGGTCAGCTTACGCTGTATGAAACAAAAGCACAGTGAGCATGAGATTTCAATAAATCCCTTCCACTTTGGAAGACATTGTGGTTGTTTTTTGCACATTGAAAATAAACAGCCTCAAAATAAAAAAAAACGTATTGTGGGAACTTAACCTGAGGCCCCTCAAGCTAAGTCATTCAGGTAATAAAGTCCCCATTCACATTAGATTAATAGGGTCCAAAGCTGACAGTTTTGTGGATCGTCCAATGTTTTTGGGGCTCCCTGATATCTGTCTGGGAGAAAAGGATCAGATATGCGGAATTACAACACTTTTGTTTCCCTTGGAGATAAGATTCTGCCATAGGTGTCTGGCAACTGCAAACTCTATTCTTCTTTTGCGAAATGACATGTATGATCAGACAAACAAAACATATATATATATATATATATATATATATATATATACACTCACCGGCCACTTTATTAGGTACACCATGCTAGTAACGGGTTGGACCCCCTTTTGCCTTCAGAACTGCCTCAATTCTTCGTGGCATAGATTCAACAAGGTGCTGGAAGCATTCCTCAGAGATTTTGGTCCATATTGACATGATGGCATCACACAGTTGCCGCAGATTTGTCGGCTGCACATCCCAAAGATGCTCCATACAAGGCAGGATGGATCCATGCTTTCATGTTGTTTACGCCAAATTCTGACCCTACCGTCCGAATGTCGCAGCAGAAATCGAGACTCATCAGACCAAGCAACGTTTTTCCAATCTTCTACTGTCCAATTTCGATGAGCTTGTACAAATTGTAGCCTCCGTTTCCTGTTCTTAGCTGAAAGGAGTGGTACCCGGTGTGGTCTTCTGCTGCTGTAGCCCATCTGCCTCAAAGTTCGACGCACTGTGCATTCAGAGATGCTCTTAGGCCTACCTTGGTTGTAACGGGTGGCGATTTGAGTCACTGTTGCCTTTCTATCAGCTCGAACCAGTCTGCCCATTCTCCTCTGACCTCTGGCATCAACAAGGCATTTCCGCCCACAGAACTGCCGCTCACTGGATTTTTTTTCTTTTTCGGACCATTCTCTGTAAACCCTAGAGATGGTTGTGCGTGAAAATCCCAGTAGATCAGCAGTTTCTGAAATACTCAGACCAGCCCTTCTGGCACCAACAACCATGCCACGTTCAAAGGCACTCAAATCACCTTTCTTCCCCATACTGATGCTCGGTTTGAACTGCAGGAGATTGTCTTGACCATGTCTACATGCCTAAATGCACTGAGTTGCCGCCATGTGATTGGCTGATTAGAAATTAAGTGTTAACAAGAAGTTGGACAGGTGTACCTAATAAAGTGGCCGGTGAGTGTATATATATATATATATATATATATATATATATATATATATATATATACATGTTTGGAGAGATAAAGTGCTGTGAAAAATAACTGACCATATAAGAGAGCAAAAAAAAAGCTGTTGCCAGATTGTATGGGCATGTAATGGGTTAAATCTTGATCGGCTATGGGCGCTGTCATACAAACACATGTCATACAAACACATACAAACAAAGTGGGTAGTGTACCTCTTTAAGGGCTCCTACATGTGACCAAATTTCCAGTACGTGTGGTGTCCATTTTCACACATACTGGAGACATGTACACAAGCACACTTCATCATCTATGGGGCTGCACCCATGTCCGTGTTTTCACACGAACTATGTGTCTGTGTGACCCATATGTACACATATCCATTTTTTTCCAGCAGTGCAGATGACAATACGTACTACATATGCACACAAGGATGACATAAGTGTGTCATCCATGTGCTGTTCATGTGATACGTACTGGAATAGAATGTAGAATAGAAATTACAAATGTTTAGATGTTAAAGATGTGCAAAGATATAGATAGATAAATATGGGGTAAATAGTTGATAAATAGATATCTGTGAGATAAATAATTAGTGACTTGCGTGTGTAGTGTACTGTACATGGATTGACATAATAAATTAATGAAAACATGAAGTGGGGTGCCACCCATTTGTGGCAATCAGCAAAGGTAAAGCCGACAGCTGTGAGCTGATATTAGGCTGGGAAGGTCCATGGTTATTAGGCCCTTCCAAGCCTAAAAATACCAGCCCTCGCTGTCCCAGAAGTGGAGCATCACATGAGATGCTCCAATTTTGGGGCTTTGCCTTCACTTTTCCTTATTGCCCTGGTGAGTTGGCAATCAGGGTAATGGGGTTGGGGTTGATGTGAATAGTCCAAAAACACAAATGGTGTCAAACTCTGGTGTTAGTAATGGAGAAGTGCCTATCAGACAACCCTATTACTAAGCCAGTAATAAAAAAAAATGCAGAAAAAAATACTGAATTTAAATAAACACTCCCTGAAACTTTCCCTTGTAGTAAAAATAATTACACATATTAGGTATCCACAGAACCCTAATAACATGGAGAATGTATTCAATTGGTTATTTGGTGTGAACAGTAATCATCTAAAGAAATTTTTTTTCTATTTTTTGGGGCTAAAAAAATTACTTAGATTAAACAATAATTTGTATGTACTCCAGTACGGGGTTAAAAACATAATCCAATGTGTCCCACTCAAATCGGATCCTCTTACAGCCACGTCAGTGAAAAAATACAAAAGTTATGGCTGCCAAAAGGCACAAAGGTAAAAAATAATTAAATTGGCCAGCCTTTAAGGGCTAGTGGCACAACTTTTTTTATTTTTTGGGTGACAATCATAGTGAGAACTTGATTATTTTTCAGAATTAGATGTATTTGTCAGTGGAATTTTTTTTGAACACATAATTTATTAACAAAATTTTATTAACTCCTTATGGAGGGAAATATAAACAAAACAGCTCTACTGCACTACTGACCCCATTCCCTCTCATCTCCTCCAGTCTCTCTCTCCAGTCGTCACAACTCACCTAACTACAATCTTTAATCTCTCTCTCTCCTCTCGCATTTTCCCCTCCATCTTCAAACACTCTATCATTACTCCATTACTAAATAAACCCGCCCTCGACAAAAGACTACAGACCAGTCCCCTTCATCTCTAAACTCTTGGAGCGCCTGATCTACTCCCACCTTACCCGTTACCTCTCCACTCATTTCTTCCTAGACCCTTCACAGTCCAGTTTCCACACCCTACAATCAACAAAAATTGCACTTATCAAGGTGACCAACGACTTTTGAACAGCAAAATGTAACGGTGACCACTCTCTGCTCTTTCTTCTCGAAGTTTCTGCAGCTTTCGACACTATTGACCACCCTCTCTAGGCTCCAGTCACTAGGCATTAAGGACACTGCTCTCTCCTGGTTCTCTTCCTACCTTTCTGATTGCTCCTTCAGTGTTCTGTTCGCTGGCTCCACTTCATCTACTCTTCCTCTCACTGTTGGGGTAACTCAGGGCTCAGTCTTTCGCCCCCTTCTCTTCTCCCTCTACACGGCCCCAATTGGACAGACCATCAGCAGATTTGGCTTTCAGTACCATCTTTATGCTGATGACACATAACTATACACGTCATCCCCTGAACTTACCCCCGCTGTACTAGAGAATGCCAGGGACTGTCTGTCCGCAGTCTCCAACATCATGTCCGTTCTCTATCTGAAACTCAACCTCTCTAAAACTGAACTTCTTCTGCTCCCGCCACCTACTAACCTTCCTAAATCTGACATTTCCCTCTCCAAGAGTGGCAGCATAATAACACCCTGGCAGCAGGCACGCTGTCTGGGTGTTATGTTTGACTCTGATCTCTCCTTCACATCCCATATCCAATCTCTTGCCCTCTCTTACAGCTTACATCTAAAGATCATCTCTAGAATCCGCCCTTTTCTCACCATGGAAACAACAAAAACCCCTCACTGTCGCCCTGATCCACTCCCGCCTGGACTACTACAATACTCTATTAAGTGGCCTCACCCTTACTAGACTTTCCCCTCTCCAGTCTATCCTTAATGCAGCAGCCAGGGTCATCCATCTAGCTAATCGGTATTCAGACATGTCCGCTCTTCACCAGTCGTTACACTGGCTGCCCATTCATTATAGAATCCAATTCAAAGTACTTGTTCTCACCCACAAAGCTCTCCACAGTGCGGCACCCCCTTACATCTCCTCCCTCATTTCTGTCTATCGGCCTAACCGACCATTGCGCTCTGCAAACAACTCGACTAACCTCTGCACTAATCCGTACCTCCCACTCCCGACTCCAAGACTTCTCCCGCGCTGCGCCAATCCTCTGGAATGCTCTACCCCAGGATATTAGGACCATCCACAATTTGCATAGTTTTAGGCGCTACCTCAAAACACATTTGTTCAGAGCAGCCTATCACTTTCACTAATCAAAGTCATTTTATGTTTGTGCATGTAGCCCATTCACTACTTCCATCTATCCCTCACCTCCTGAAGATGGCTGGACCATCATTGTAAATACATCATTGTAAATACACACCTGTACTTTGTATCTCCTCCACCTCATTGTAGATTGTAAGCTCTCACAAGCAGGGTAGCAGGGTCGTCTTATTTTGCTTTAATTATTGTATTGTTAACGTTGTTTCTTATGACTGTTGTGTTTGAAACTGTTAAACTGTAAAGCGCTGCGGAATATGTTGGTGCTATATAAATAAAGATTATTATTATTATTATTATTATTATTATTATTATTATTAAAACAGCAATCCTACCACAGTTTTTTTTGTGTTTTGAAAATTTGCACAGTTTGCTGTGCTATTTGTCAGGACTAATCTGTCAATGTCAAATTTAGTTTTATTTATGTTTTATTATTTTGTAGAATAAATACACACTTGAAAAAACATTGTTTTTGCGTCGTCATATTCTTAGGACCATAATTTTCACAATTTATCATCAGTGTAGCTGCATGAGGGCTTATTTTTTGTGTGATAAGCAGCATTTTTTATTGGTGCCATCTTGATAATGTTTTGTTAGATTTTTTGGGAGGCAAAATTAACAAAAAAAATTTAATTTTGAAAAATTTAATTTTGGGTGTTGGCACCCTTGAAATTGTTTGGAAAATAAAGTAATGACATTACACGTTTTGTTATATACATGCTTATTTCCTTTGGGTGTATTGGAATAACACAACAAAACTGAGAAAGAAAGGCAAATTGGACATAATTTCACACACAACCTCAAAAATGGGCAGACAAAATTGATGGCACCCTCAACTTACCATAATATTTGTCTCCATCTTCAGCAATGACTATTGCCCTAACCAATATGGATAACTAAAAGGTTCTGTACGGCCACAGTACTGTAACCAGTTGTAGCAACTCTGCTGGATGACAGCCCATGTTATGTACATCAGAAATCTGCAGATCAAACAAATCAGCTGCTAAACCTTGAAAGGTCTCTGTACCATGAAGCCAAGGATTACAGAAACTGTGTGATGGATCATAATTCTCCTCTTTCTGAAAAGGGACCTCTACTGGGGGATCCCATGCATGAAGTGATCGCCTCCAGAGTTTAATCTGCATATCCCAAGACCTCTGACTGTACTTCTTATATTTGTTGGGGCTGCAAGGATGAATTCCCGGTATCCTTTGAGATCTGGGAACTTCTTGTCGATAACACCGGTAACCAATTGTGTTTTTGCCATAATCTGTTTGTTTCTGCCGCCTCTAAGAAGAATGTCATCCATCTCAAGCTTTCCAGAATGTTGTGTTGGGGAGCTTAATACATTCTTTTTTAACTCCAACAAATCCAGTTCAGTGTCAACCCCAATACTGACCCTCTCTGGCACACTTTCCTCAGAGATAGACTTTGGACAATCTGGGAAAGTCAGCCTTCTGATATCAGCAATATATGAACGTTGATGACCTTTTGACAGCACACTTGGAGCACTGAGGATGTGGGATTTCAATGGTAACCCTAAAATTGTCTTCCATGGAAGTGAATTTATGTATTAACATCCAGGGTTCAGGAAGATGAGCCTTGGAAAGCCCATGGAGTGGAGGGTCATTGCAGGCCAATGACGGCATATATACTCCCAGCTGAGGATCTAGCCGCTGCATGGCTCAATAAACAGCTGATCATAATATTTGGTTGCACACCCTTTGGAATAAATAACTGCAATTAACCACTTTCTATAACAATCAACAAGCTTCTTACATCTCTCAACTGGAAATTTGGACCACTCTTCTTTTGGAAACTGCTCCAGGTCTCTCCTATTTGAAGGGTGCCTTCTCCCAACAGAAATGTTAAGATCTCTCCACAGGTGTTCAATAGGATTTAGATCCAGGCTCATTTCTGGCCACTTCAGAACTCTCAAGTGCTTTGTTTCCATCCATTTCTGGCTGCTCCTTGAAGTATGTTTGGTGTCCTTGTCCTGCTGAAAGACCCATGACCTAGGATACAAGCCCATGTTTCTAATACTGGGCACTACATTGAGACCCCAAATAATTCGGTAATCTTAAGATTTCATTATGTCTTACACACAGTCAAGACACCTAGTGCCAGAGGCAGCAAAACAGCCAAAAACATCTTTGAATCACCACCATATTTGACTGTACTTACTGTGTTCCTTTCTTTGTAGGCCTCATTCCATTTTCAGTAAACAGCAGAATGATATGCTTTATCAAAAAGCTCTATCTTGGTCTCATCTGTCCAAAATACTCTTTCCCAAAAGAATTTTGGATTACTCACATACATATTGGCAAACTACAGTCTAGCATTTTTATGTCTGTCAGTAGTGCAGTCCTCTTGGGTCTCCTGCTATAGCATTTAATTTCATTCAACTGTCAACAGACAGTTCACGCTGACTCTGATGCCCCCTGAGACTATGGGACAAATTGGATTTCTTTGGAATGTGATTGGGACTGGTTATCCACCATCTAAACTGTCCTGCGTTGAAGAAAAATAGAAGAAAAAGTAATGGTTTCCAGCTCCAGTTGAAATCAAGTCCTTTTTTTGAAGCATATTTAAAACCACAGAATCATGGTGATAAGGAGGATAAAAACAAGAAGACATTTGATGAACTGGTGCAACATGTTTCAGAAGTGTCTCCGGCGTCCTTTTTCAAAGCTACTGAGTTACAAATGAATAAACATTATATACCCATATAATTAGTTTCCGGTGATTAGGGTGGCTCTCTGCTTCCCAAGATGTAGGAGGAAGTGTCAATACAAAACTGCAAACATAGTAATAACAAGGCAAATAGGAATGGCATATCCCAATTGCCCCTTTCAAAATCAAGAACAGATAACAATGTTAGATGTATAAATTATATGTATAAAAGAAGAAAAACACAAACAGAAATCCATGAATAATGACACATGACGTCTTTACACATATTCAGACCATCTGGAACACACATGCCCAGGTTATACAACCAAAATACTTCCCTGGTGTCTTCTGTGGTTACCCTTCTCTCTGATTTTTTTACTTTTTCAATACCGAAAACTTGCAAAGATGTGGTCTGCTTATTATGGACTGTCTGAAATGTTGAGATGCATGAGAAATATTGCGATAAGTGACATTATTGCTAAACATATTTTATATGTTCTGAAATTCGGACCTTCAATTTGCGTGCAGTACAGCCAACCTATATTTTATTACAAGCAAAGCAATTTATAATGTACCGCATATACTCGAGTATAAGCCGACCCCCCTAATTTTGCAACAAAAAACTGGGAAAACTTATTGATTCGAGTATAAGCCTAGGGTGGAAAATGCAGCAGCTACTGGTAAATTTCAAAAGTAAAAATAGATATCAATAAAAGTAAAATTAATTGTGACATCAGTAGGTTAAGTGTTTTTGAATATCCATATTGAATCAGGAGCCCCATATAATGCTCCATACAGTTCTTTATGGCTCCATAGATGCCCCATATAATGCTCCATGCAGTTATGGCCCCATAGATGCTCCATATAATGCTCCATGCAGTTCTTTATGGCCCCATAGATGCCCCATATAATGCTCCATGCAGTTATGGCCCCATAGATGCCCCATATAATGCTCCATGCAGTTCTTTATACGTCATCGCGCCCTCTGACCTGCACAGTCACAGCAGAGGACGGGAAGACGGAGCGGCGCCCGGAAGAGGGAACGTGGACAGGTGAATATGAAATACTCACCTGCTCCTGGCACTCCTGACGCTGTCCCTGCCTGTCCCATAGTACCGCAGCTTCTTCCTGTAATGAGCAGTCACTGGTACCGCTCATTACAGTAATGAATGTGCGGCTCCGCCCCTATGGGAGTGGAGTCCATATTCATTACTTTAATGAGCGGTACCACGTGACCGCTGAATAGAGGAAGAGCTGCAGCGTGGGAGACCATGGGACAGGCTGGGACAGCGTTAGGTGCGCCGGGAGCAGGTGAGTATGCGACAGCCCTCTCTCCCCCTCACCTGCCGGCCATGACTCGAGTATAAGCCAAGGGGGGCACTTTCAGCCCAAAAATTTGGGCTGAAAATCTCGGCTTATACTCGAGTATATACGGTATATTACATTCTACTGGCTACTGCAATTAATATAATTTTTAATTTCATATTTACAAGTGCTGTCATGATTAAAAAAGTTTTTGTTACAAGTTCATGTGAATATGTTCTACATTTATTACCACCACACCTATAGAAACCCCTGTATGTTAGCTATTTTATCAGACCTGAGAGAAGAGGAAAATAACTTGGGGTCACAATATTACCAATTGTGTTTGCATGTTTGGCTACAATATCACATCTATTATCAAGAATGGAAGCTAGAATGGGGTCTTGAAATAATAATGACAAAAATGTAATAAAAATTGATTTGATGTGAGTAAATTATCTGCTATACTGAGTCGCAAGAACTGGTTTGTTGTCCCTGTTTTTAGTTTTTTTTGCCAAAAGGAGTTGTCTATTTTTGCTCTGGATGATATAAGATGCCCTTTCTACTGTCCAGGATGGATAACTCCTTTTAGATAGTCTGGCACTAGAATCTCTAATTTCCTTATTGAATGCATTTGATCACTACAATTCCTCTGAATTCTGCTAAAATCTCCAACTGGTATAGACCAGATTGTGTGTGGGAGATGGCCACTATGTGTATACAGAATAATGTTACCAGTATTGGACTTACAGGTATTGGCAGATACAGTGCCTTGTGAAAGTATTCCGCCTCCTGGAACTTTCCAACCTTCAAACATAAAGATACCAAATGTACATTTTTGGTGAAGAATCAACAACAAGTGGAACACAATTGTGAAGTTGAACGAAATGTGTTTTAAATTTTTGTGGAACTTCAAAAACTGAAAAGTGGGGCGTGCAATATTATTCGGCCCCTTTACTCTCAGTGCAGCAAACTCACTCCAGAAGTTCATTGTGGATCTCTGAATTTTCCAATGTTGTCCTAAATGCCTAATGATGATAAATATAATCCACCTATGTGTAATCAAGTCTCTGTATAAATGCACCTGCTCTGTGATAGTCTCAGGGTTCTGTTTGAAACACAGAGAGCATCATGAAGACCAAGGAACACAACAGGCAGGTCCATGATACTATAAAAAGGAGATGCACTGGCACTGAAAAAAAGTGTTGAAGCAAAAGTATAGCTTGTTTCCACGTTATTTTCGTGGGTGGATTTTTAGCTTGCGGGAGTCTAACAGCATTAGTAAGACCTGGGCGGTGCTATGCATGAATTGCAATAATCCGAAGAAAATGACCGTAGAGAAAAAGAAAATTGCAGCACTCACCCGTCAGTCTTCAATTCTTTAATGCAAAAAACAATCCATTAAAGGATGCGGCACAGAGACGGCTTGGGCTAGTGAGGGGAGCGGGAGTGTGCAGAGACGAGACAGACGACGGCCGTTTCACGCGATTGCGCTTCTGACATGTCCATTGACATGGACCCGTAGAAGCGCAATCGCGTGAAACGGCCGTCGTCTGTCTCGTCTCTGCACACTCCCGCTCCCCTCACTAGCCCAAGCCGTCTCTGTGCCGCATCCTTTAATGGATTGTTTTTTGCATTAAAGAATTGAAGACTGACGGGTGAGTGCTGCAAGGTCCATGATACTGTTGTGAAGTTTAAAGCCGGATTTGGATACAAAATGATTTCCAAAACTTTAAACATCCCAAGGAGAACTGTGTAAGTGATCATATTGAAATGGAAGGAGTATCATACCACTGCAAATCTACCAAGATCATCTCAAACAAGGAGAAGACTGATTCACACCTGAATGCCCTTAGGCTACGTTCACATTTGCGGTGTGCGCCGCAGCGTCGCCGCCGCAACGCACAGCGCAAATGTGAACACATGCACAACGCTGCTTTTTGCGCCGCATGCGTCCTTTTTTCCATTGAATTTGGACGCAGCAAAAATGCAACTTGCTGCGTCCTCCGCGCCCCGACGCGGGCGCCGCAGGGACGCATGCGGCGCAAAAAGCAAGTGCACCGCATGTCCATGCGCCCCCATGTTAAATATAGGGGCGCATGATGCATGCGGCGCCGCTGCGGCGCCCGACGCTGCGGCGCTAGCCGCAAATCTGAACGTAGCCTTAACTGGGGATATATTCACATGCAGGCATCTGCTAAAGACGCAGTCTGCTGCATTTCATCTTTTAACTTCCATCTTTTAAATTACATCTTTTTAATTATGAATTTGAATTAGACTGAATTGGACTGGAATTGACTGGAAGGTAACAGAACACCAAACCACTACAATGTTTCGGTTTCTTTTCTCATTCACCCCCATACTACTTTCCTTCTTGTAAGGAACTAGTCATTTCTTCCTCCATCCTCCCCAGCCATCTCACCTTATCCTCAGAACTGTTCCTCCACATACAATCCTTTTTCTCCAGACACACACGGCCACATCATGTCCTATCCAGCTCCCACCTTCTAACGCTCTGTCTGCTACTCCTCATTGCCGGTGATGTATCCCCAAATCCCGGCCCACCTCAACACATCCCCACGCTCATTTCTAACCCCCTACCTCGATCCTCCGCACGTTTTCCCAACCATGACAACCTCATACCCATACATCCAGCCCCCACTCCCCCGGTCCCCTTACCTGGAGCACTATGGAACGCACGCTCCGTCTGCAACAAACTGCCATTTATCCATGACCTCTTCATCACCAACAAACTCTCCTTCCTTGGCATCACGGAAACCTGGCTCACCCCCTCTGACTCAGCCTCTCCAGCTGCGCTTTCCTACGGCGGTCTCCACCTCTCTCACACCTCTCGCTCCACCAACAAACGTGGTGGAGGGGTTGGCTTGCTCCTGTCTGACACCTGCTCCTTCACTCCAATCCCGCTACCACCCTCCGCTACTCTTCCCTCATTTGAGGTGCACTTCATCCGCATCTATTCCCCCTCCAACCTCCAGCTGGCTGTTATCTACCGCCCCCCAGAACTAGCCATCTCCACCTTTCTCGACCACTTCACCACATGGCTACTTCATTTCCTCTCTGTTGACATCCCCACTATCATCATGGGTGATTTCAACATCCCGATTGACACCTCCACCTCAGCTGCCTCTAAACTTTTATCACTGACTGCCTCCTTTGGCCTCACTCAATGGTCCTCTGAGGCCACTCACAAAGATGGCCACACGCTGGACCTCGTCTTCACCCGCCTCTGCTCCCTTACTAATCTCACTAACTCACCCCTCCCCCTGTCTGACCACAACCTACTGACATTCTCTTCCCTCTCCTCTCCTAGTGTGCAACCCCCACTCCACGAACTCCCTCGCAGAAATCTCAAAGATCTCAACTTACAATCACTCTCTGAGTCCCTTCTCCCTCTTACCGACATAGCCTCCCTTCATGACACAAATGCTGCTGCTGCTTTTTATAACGCCACAATAACAGCAACACTCAATTCGGCCGCCCCGCTCATGCATAGCAAAACTCGTACAGTCAACAGGCAGCCCTGGCTGACCAGCCTGACTAAAGAACTGAGACGGGCTTCCAGGATCGCTGAGCGAAGATGGAAGCGATCCTGCTCTGCTGACCACTTCACCGCATACAAGCAGTCCCTCGCCAGCTTCAAGTCCGCGCTCACTGCCGCAAAACAAACTTACTTCTCATCTCTCATATCCTCCCTGTCTCACAACCCTAAACAGCTTTTCAACACTTTCAATTCTCTACTCCGTCCCCCTGCACCCCCTCCCTCCCCTCTCATTTCTGCTGAAGACTTTGCCTCTTTCTTTAAACAGAAGATCGATACGATCAGAGAAAGCTTTGGCCCACAGCGCCCACTGCCCCTCTTAGCTGCTCACCCCTGCTCCTCCAAAACCAGCTTCTCCACCATGACAGAAGATCAGCTCTCCACCCTCCTGTCGAGATCACACCTCACCACCTGCACGCTCGACCCGCTCCCATCTCACCTCATCCCTAACCTTTCCACGGTCTTCAACCCAACCCTAACGCACCTCTTCAACCTCTCACTCACAACAGGTGTCTTCCCCTCATCCTTCAAACATGCCAAGATCACACCCATCCTCAAAAAGCCCTCCCTCGACCCATCCTCTGTGTCTAGCTATCGCCCGATATCTCTTCTTCCTTATGCCTCCAAATTGCTGGAGCAACACATCCATCTTGAACTGTCCTCTCACCTCTCCTCCTGCTCCCTCTTTGATCGATTACAATCTGGCTTCCGTTCCCATCACTCAACTGAAACTGCCCTAACTAAAGTCACCAATGACCTACTAACTGCCAGGAACAAACGACACTACTCTGTCCTCCTTCTCCTGGACCTGTCTTCTGCCTTTGACACTGTGGACCACTCCCTTCTGCTACAAATCCTCTCATCTCTTAGCATCACAGACTTGGCCCTTTCCTGGATCTCATCATATCTGACAGATCGGACATTCAGTGTCTCCCTCCGCCACACCACCTCCTCACCTCGCCCCTTGTCAGTCGGTGTTCCTCAAGGCTCTGTTCTAGGACCCATACTCTTCTCCATCTACACCTTCGGTCTGGGACAGCTCATAGAATCCCACGGTATGCAGTACCATCTCTATGCTGATGACACGCAGATCTACCTATCCGGACCTGACCTCACCTCCTTACTTACCAAAATCCCGCACTGTCTGTCTGCTATTTCAGCCTTCTTTTCTGCTCGCTTTCTACAACTGAACATGGACAAAACAGAATTCATCATCTTTCCCCCATCTCACTCTACCCCTCCACCAGACCTATCCATCAATGTCAATGGCTGCTCACTTTCCCCAGTCCCACACGCCCGGTGCCTCGGGGTGATCCTCGACTCTGCCCTCTCTTTCAAGCCACATATCCAAGCCCTTGCCTCCTCCTGCCGCCTCAAACTCAAAAACATTTCCCGGATCCGCGCATTCCTTGACCGTGACACCACAAAAACACTAGTGCATGCCCTTATCATCTCCCGCCTCGACTACTGCAACCTCCTACTCTCTGGACTCCCCTCTAGCACTCTGGCACCACTCCAATCCATCCTACACTCTGCTGCTCGACTAATCTACCTGTCTCCCCGCTATTCCCCAGCCTCTCCCCTATGCCAAGCCCTTCACTGGCTTCCTATTGCCCATAGACTCCAGTTCAAAACCCTCACAATGACCTACAAAGCCATCCACAACCTATCTCCTCCATACATCTGTGACATGATCTCCCGGTACCTACCAACACGCAACCTCCGATCCTCTCAAGACCTCCTTCTCTACTCCCCTCTCATCTCTTCTTCCCACAACCGCATCCAAGACTTCTCCCGTGCTTCCCCCATACTCTGGAACTCTCTACCCCAGCACATCAGACTCTCGCCTACCATAGAAACTTTCAAAAAGAACCTGAAGACTCACCTCTTCCGACAAGCCTACAGCCTGCAGTGATCCTGAACCTACTGAACCGCCGCACAACCAGCTCTGCCCTCTCCTAGTGTATCATCACCCATCCCCTGCAGATTGTGAGCCCTCGCGGGCAGGGTCCTCCCTCCTTATGTACCCGTGTGCCTTGTTTTTTTGCTCATGTTTAATGTATTTGTCTATATTTGCCCCGTATTTCACATGTAAAGTGCCATGGAATAAATGGCGCTATAAAAATGAATAATAATAATAATAATAATAATTAGAGATGCAGCCAAAAGGCCCATGATCACTCTGAATGAACTGCAGAGATCTACAGCTGAGGTGGGACAGTCTGTCCATAGGACAACAATCAGTCGTACACTGCACAAATCTGGCAAGAGTGGCAAGAAGAAAGCCATTTCTCAAAGATATCCATAAAAAGTGTTGTTTAACCCCTTCATGACCCAGCCTATTTTGGCCTTAATGACCTTGCCGTTTTTTGCAATTCTGACCAGTGTCCCTTTATGAGGTAATAACTCAGGAACGCTTCAACGGATCCTAGCGATTCTGAGATTGTTTTTTCGTGACATATTGGGCTTCATGTTAGTGGTAAATTTAGGTCGATAATTTCTGAGTTTATTTGTGAAAAAAATGGAAATTTGGCGAAAAATTTGAAAATTTCGCAATTTTCACATTTTGAATTTTTATTCTGTTAAACCAGAGAGTTATGTGACACAAAATAGTTAATAAATAACGTTTCCCACATGTCTACTTTACATCAGCACAATTTTGGAAACAAATTTTTTTTTTGCTAGGAAGTTATAAGGGTTAAAATTTGACCAGTGATTTCTCATTTTTACAACAAAATGTACAAAACCATTTTTTTTAGGGACCACCTCACATTTGAACTCATTTTGAGGGTTTTATATGGCTGAAAATACCCAAAAGTGACACCATTCTAAAAACTGCACCCCTCAAGGTGCTCAAAACCACATTCAAGAAGTTTATTAACCCTTCAGGTGTTTCACAGCAGCAGAAGCAACATGGAAGTAAAAAATGAACATTTAACTTTTTAGTCACAAAAATGATCTTTTAGCAACAATTTTTTTATTTTGCCAAGGGTAAAAGGAGAAACTGGACCACGGACGTTGTTGTCCAATTTATCCTGAGTACGCTGATACCTCATATGTGGGGGTAAACCACTGTTTGGGCGCACGGCAGGGCTCGGAAGGGAAGGAGCGCCATTTGACTTTTTGAATGAATAATTGGCTCCAATCTTTAGCGGACACCATGTCGCGTTTGGAGAGCCCCCGTGTGCCTAAACATTAGAGCTCCCCCACAAGTGACCCCATTTTGGAAACTAGACCCCCCAAGGAACTTATCTAGAAGCATAGTGAGCACTTTAAACCCCCAGGTGCTTCACAAATTGATCCGTAAAAATGAAAAAGTACTTTTTTTTCCCCAAAAAATTATTTTAGCCTCAATTTTTTCATTTTCACATGGGCAACAGGATAAAATGGATCCTAAATTTTGTTGGGCAATTTCTCCTGAGTACACCGATACCTCACATGTGGGGGTAAACCACTGTTTGGGCACATGGTAAGGCTCGGAAGGGAAGGAGCGCCATTTGACTTTTTGAATGAAAAATTATCTCCATCGTTAGCGGACACCATGTCGCTTTTGGAATGCCCCTGTGTGCCTAAACATTGGAGCTCCTCCACAAGTGACCCCATTTTCGAAACTAGACCCCCCCAAGGAACTTATCTAGAGGCATAGTGAGCACTTTAAACCCCCAGGTGCTTCACAAATTGATCCGCAAAAATGAAAAAGTACTTTTTTTTCACACAAAATTTCTTTTAGCCTCAATTCTTTCATTTTCACATGGGCAACAGGATAAAATGGATCCTAAAATTTGTTGGGCAATTTCTCCTGAGTACGCCGATACCTCATATGTGGGGGTAAACCACTGTTTGGGTGCACGGCAAGGCTCGGAAGGGGAGGCGTGCCATTTGACTTTTTGAATGGAAAATTAGCTCCAATCGTTAGCGGACACCATGTCGCATTTGGAGAGTCCCTGTGTGCCTAAACATTGGACCTCCCCTACAAGTGACCCTATTTTGGAAACTAGACCCCCCAAGGAACTTATCTAGATGCATAGTGAGCACTTATAACCCCCAGGTGCTTCACAGAAGTTTATAACGCAGAGCCATGAAAATAAAAAATAATTTTTCTTTTCTCAAAAATGATATTTAGCCCACAATTTTTTATTTTCCCAAGGGTAACAGGAGAAATTGGACCCCAAAAGTTGTTGTCCAGTTTCTCCTGAGTACGCTGATACCCCATATGTGGGGGTAAACCACTGTTTTGGCACACGTCGGGGTTCGGAAGGGAAGTAGTGACGTTTTGAAATGCAGACTTTGATGGAATGCTCTGCGGGCGTCAGGTTGCTTTTGCAGAGCCCCTGATGTGCCTAAACAGTAGGAACTCCCCACAAGTGACTCCATTTTGGAAACTAGACCCCCAAGGGAACTTATCTAGATGTGTGGTGAGCACGTTCAACCCCCAAGTGCTTCACAGAAGTTTACAACGCAGAGCCGTGAAAATAAAAAATAATTTTTCTTTCCTCAAAAAAGATGTTTTAGCAAGCAATTTTTTATTTTCCCAAGGGTAACAGGAGAAATTGGGCCCCAATATTTGTTGCCCAGTTTGTTGTGAGTGTGCTGGTACCCCATATGTGGGGGTAAACCACTGTTTGGGCACACGTCAGGGCTCGGAAGGGAAGTAGTGACATTTGAAATGCAGACTTTGATGGAATGGTCTGCGGGCGTCACATTGCATTTGCAGAGCCCCTGATGTGCCTAAACAGTAGAAACACCCCACAAGTGACCCCATTTTGGAAACTAGACCCCCCCAAGGAACTTATCTAGATATGTGATGAGCACGTTCAACCCCCAAGTGCTTCACAGAAGTTTACAACGCAGAGCCGTGAAAATAAAAAAATCATTTTTCTTTCCTCAAAAAAGATGTTTTAGCAAGCAATTTTTTATTTTCACAAGGGTAACAGGAGAAATTGGACCCCAATATTTGTTGCCCAGTTTGTTGTGAGTGTGCTGGTACCCCATATGTGGGGGTAAACAACTGTTTGGGCGCACGTCGGGGCTCGGAAGGGAAGTAGTGACATTTGAAATGCAGACTTTGATGGAATGGTCTGCGGGCATCACGTTGCATTTGCAGAACCCCTGATGTGCCTAAACAGTAGAAACACCCCACAAGTGACCCCATTTTGGAAACTAGACCCCCGAAGGAACTTATCTAGATGTGTGGTGAGCACTTTCAACCCCCAAGTGCTTCACAGAAGTTTATAACGCAGAGCCATGAAAACAAAAAATAATTGTTCTTTCCTCAAAAATTATGTTTTAGCAAGTAATTTTTTATTTTTGCAAGGGTAACAGGAGAAATTGGACCCCAACAGTTGTTGCCCAATTTGTCCTGAGTACGCTGGTACCCCAAATGTGGGGGTAAACCACTGTTTGGGCGCACGTCGGGGCTTGGAAGGGAGGGAGCACTATTTGACTTTTTGAACGCAAGATTGTCTGGAATCAATGGTGGCGCCATGTTGCGTTTGGAGACCCCTGATGTGCCTAAACAGTGGAAACCCCTCAATTCTAACTTCAACACTAACCCCAACACACCCCTAATCCTAATCCCAACTGTAGCCATAACCCTAATCACAACCCTAACCCCAACACACCCCTAACCACAACCCTAACCGCAACACACCCGTAACCCTAATTCCAACCCTAATCCTAACCCTAATCCCAACCCTAACCCTAATCCCAACCCTAACCACAACTGTAACCCCAACACACCCCTAACCCTATCCGTAACCCTAACCACAAGCCTAATCTTAACCATATTTCCAACCCTAGCCCTAATTCCAACCCTAACTCTAATTCCAACCCTAACCCTAAGGCTATGTGCCCACGTTGCGGATTCGTGTGAGATTTTTCCGCACGATTTTTGAAAAATCTGCAGGTAAAAGGCACTGCGTTTTACCTGCGGATTTACAGCAGATTTCCAGTGTTTTTTTTCACCTGCGGATTCCTATTGAGGAACAGGTGTAAAACGCTGCGGAATCCGCACAAAGAATTGACATGCTGCGGAAAATACAATGCAGCGTTTCTGCACGGAATTTTCCGCACCATGGGCACAGCGGATTTGGTTTTCCATAGGTGTACATGGTACTGTAAACCTGATGGAAAACTGCTACGAATTCGCAGCGGCCAATCCGCTGCGGATCCGCGGCCAATCCGCTGCGGATCCGCGGCCAATCCGCTGCGGATCCGCGGCCAATCCGCTGCGGATCCGCAGCCAAATCCGCACTGTGTGCACATGCCATAACCCTAACCCTAACCCTAACCCTACCCGTAACCCTAACCCTACCCCTAGTTCTAACCCTAGTTCTAACCCTAACCCTAGTGGAAAAAGAAAAAAATATATTTTCTTTATTTTATTATTGTCCCTACCTATGGGGGTGATAAAGGGGGGGTTTATTTATTATTTTTTTTATTTTGATCGCTGTGATAGAACCTACCACAGCGATCAAAATGTACTTGTAATGAATCTGCCGGCCGGCAGATTCGGCGGGCGCACTGAGCATGCGCCCGCCATTTTGGAAGATGGCGGCGCCCATGGAGGAGGCGGACGGGCACCGGGAGCCTCGGTAAGTATAAGGGGGGGAGATCGGGGCACGGGGGGGGCGTCGGAGCACGGGGGGGTGACATAGGAGCACGGGGGGAGCGGACAGGAGGACGGGGGAGTGGAGCACAGGACGGAGGGGACTACGGGACAGATCGGTGGCTTGGGGGGCGATCGGTGGGGTGGGGTGGGGTCACTTCAGTATTTCCAGCCATGGCCGATGATATTGCAGCATCGGCCATGGCTGGATTGTAATATTTCACGAGTTTTTTAGGTGAAATATTACAAATCGCTCTGATTGGCAGTTTCACTTTCAACAGCCAATCAGAGCGATCGTAGCCACGGGGGGGTGAAGACACCCCCCCTGGGCTGAAGTACCACTCCCCCTGTCCCTGCAGAACGGGTGAAATCGGAGTTAACCCTTTCACCCGCTCTGCAGCGACGCGATCATTCCATGACGCCACATAGGCGTCATGGGTCGGATTGGCACGGGTTTTCATGACGCCTACGTGGCGTCATGGGTCGGGAAGGGGTTAAATTTTGCAACAAGCCACCTGAAAGACACACCAAACATGTGGAAGAAGGTGCTCTGGTCAGATGAAACCAAAATCGAACTTTTTGGCAACAATGCCAAACGATATGTTTGGCGTAAAGGTAACACAGCTCATCACCCTGAAAACACCATCCCCACTGTCAAACATGGTGGTGGCAGCATCATGGTTTGGGCCTGCTTTTCTTCAGCAGGGACATGGAAGATGGTTAAAATTGATGGGAAGATGGATGGAGCCAAATACAGAACCATTCTTGAAGAAAACCTATTGGAATCTGCAAAAGACCAGAGACTGGGACGGAGTTTTGTCTTCCAACAAGACAATGATCCCACACATAAATCAAAATCTACAATGGAAAGGTTCACAAATAAACATATCCAGATGTTAGAATGGCCAAGTCAAAGTCCAGACCTCAATCCAATCGACAATCTGTGGTGTGATGCAGGGGTAGCATCGTACGCATTGAAATGGAAGTGACCCAAGCAAGTTCAAACAAAACATTCCTTTAATGTGTTACTTCACACAGTCCATTTAGAAATACACAATACACAGCTTTAGTTTGCAGTCCATAAACAGGCCGGACTTCCCTTTGTCCAGTTTCCCTGGGTGACCGCACACTGGCACCAAGTCTCTGTACTCACGCAGCGCACAGCACTCTTTATCCTCCTGATTGCAGCTGGGTAAACATAAGACAGCCCAAGACGCAGGGTGTCAGTCTCTTTGGTTCCTCTGCACACAACTGCTCTGTCTGCTTCCAAGAACAACACTGACACACCTCCCCCTCTTCTACAGGGCTTTTAATCAGTCACTGCTCCCCCTCTACTACCAGGCTTTTAATCAGTCACTGCTTCACCATTCTAATTACAGCTACACCTGTGTCTGCAGTATGCCCTCATGGCCTCACTATTCCTCCGTGCGCATTCCGGAGAGCACAAACAGCGCCCCCAAGCTGTAACAGGGGTCACTGCCTCACAGTGGAAAGAGCTGAAAACTGCTGTTCACAAACTATCTCCATCAAACCTCACTGAGCTTGAGCTGTTTGCCAAGGAAGAATGGGCAAGAATTTCAGTCTCTCGATGTACAAAACTGATAGAGACATACCCCAAGCGACTTACAGCTGTAATCACAGCTAAAGGTGGCGCAACAATGTATTAAATTAAAGGGGCCAAATAATATTGCACGCCCCACTTTTCAGTTTTTGAATTTCCACAAAAATGTAAAATAACCAATAAATTTCGTTCAACTTCACAAATGTGTTCCACTTGTTGATTCTTCACGAAAAATTTACATTTGGTATGTTTGAAGCATGATATGTGGGAAAAGGTTGAAAATATCCAGGGGGGCCGAATACTTTTGCAAGGCACTGTACATTGACAACCTTCTATTTATTTGGGAGGGCCCCGTCTCTGCCTTACCAATATTCATGGGGTGCATAAACAATAAAAACTCTAATCTTAAATTCACTCATTCTTTTCATTCTGCTGAAATTTCATTTTGAATTTAAAATTGTTATGCATGCCGGGCAAGTTAATATCTACTTCAACTTATATTAAGCCCATTACTAATTACACTATTCTGTATGCACGTAGTGGCCACACACAATCTGGTAAAACTTTAGTTTTTACTAGTACAATTTTTGGGTGCGTATTACTTTTCAATCACTTTTTTTAATTCATTTTTTATTATTAGACATTATAAAAAATTATAAAAACAAATAAAATTTTGAAACAGTTTTTTAATGTATTTTTTTAATTTGTCACAGTAGAGTTTAACACACATGCTAACTTCATTCTGCATGTCAACATGATTACAATGATACTCAATTTGATTTGATGTGTTTTTGCTTTACTACTTTTGCACAAGAAAATCACTTGTTTAACGCCTTTACCCCCAAAAGTGGTTTGCGTGTTAATGACCAGGTCAATTTTTACAATTCTGACCAATGTCACTTTATGAGGTTATAACTCTGGAACGCTTTAACAATTCTCACTGAATATGAGAATTTCTTTTCATGATATATTGTACTTCATGATAGTGGTAAAATTTATTCGGCATGACTTGCGTTTATTTGTGAAAAAAAAGGAAATTTGAAGAAAATTTGGAAAATTTCGCAATTTTTCAACTTTTAATTTTCATGCCCTTAAATCACATAGATATATCACACAAAATAGTTAATAAGTAACATTTCCCACAAGTCTACTTTACATCAGCACAATTTTGGAATTAAAATTTTTTTGTTAGGAGATTATAAGGGTTCCAAGTTGACAGGCGATTTTTCATTTTTCCAACTAAATTTACAGAACTATTTTTTTAGGGACCACATCACATTTGAAGTCACTTTGAGGGGTCTATATAATAGAATATACTCAAAAGTAACACCATTATAAAACTGCACCCCTCTAGGTGCTCAAAACCATATTCAAGAACTTTATTAACCCTTCATGTGCTTCACAGGAATTTTTGTAATGTGAAAAAAAATGAACATTTAACTTTTTTTTTCACAACAAATTTACTTCAGATCCAAATTTTTTTATTTTGATAAGGGTAACAGGAAAATTTGTTGTGTAATTTTTCTGAGCATGCCGATATCCCATATGAGGGAGAAAACCACTGTTTCGGTGCACGGCAGGGCTTGGAAGGGAAGAAGCGCCATTTGACTTTTTCAATGTAAAATTTCCTGGAATCCTTAGCGGACATCAAGAAACCACTGGAGACTAAACGGATGTGGACATGACTTGGGGATGGATGGACCGAGAACTCCTGCAGCTTTTGTTTGTATTGCGGTGTAGATTTTAAACAAGAGTGTTGTTGCTTTAAGAGGAAGGAGTTTAGATGTTTGTGCCTGGTGTATTACTGTGAGGAGGGTGGGGCTTATATAGGGGAGGCAACTCTGGCTCTCCTTCTTTCTCTCACAGCATGGACAGGAGGAAACATTAACCCCTTAAGCCCCGAGGGTGGTTTGCACGTTAATGACCGGGCCGATTTTTACAATTCTGACCACTGTCCCTTTATGAGGTTATAACTCTGGAACGCTTAAACGGATCTTGGCTATTCTGACACTGTTTTCTCGTGACATACTGTACTTCATGATACTGGTAAAATTTCTTCTTTATAACTTGCGTTTATTTGTGAAAAAAACATAAATTTGGCAAAAGTTTTGAAAATTTTGCAATTTTCCAAATTTGAATTTTTATGCCCTTAAATCACAGAGATATGTCACATAAAATACTTAATAGGTAACATTTCCCACATGTCTACTTTACATCAGCACAATTTTGGAACCAACATTTTTTTTGTTAGGGAGTTATAAGGGTTAAAATTTGACCAGCAATTTCTCATTTTTACAACACCATTTTTTTTAAGGGACCACATCTCATTTGAAGTCATTTTGAGGGGTCTATATGATAGAAAATACCCAAGTGTGACACCATTCTAAAAACTGCACCCCTCAAGGTGCTCAAAACCACATTCAAGAAGTTTATTAACCCTTCAGGTGTTTCACAGGAATTTTTGGAATGTTTAAATAAAAATGAACATTTAACTTTTTTTCACACAAAATTTATTTCAGCTCCAATTTGTTTTATTTTATCAAGGGTAACAGGAGAAATTGGACCCCAAAAGTTGTTGTGCAATTTGTCCTGAGTACGCTGATACCCAACATGTGGGGGTAAACCACTGTTTGGGCGCATGGCAGAGCTCGGAAGGGAAGGAGCGCCATTTGACTTTTCGATGCAAAATAGACTGGAATTGAGATGGGACGCCATGTTGCGTTTGGAGAGCCCCTGATGTGCCTAAACATTGAAACCCCCACAAGTGACACCATTTTGGAAAGTAGACCCCTTAAGTAACTTATCTAGATGTGTGGTGAGCACTTTGACCCAACAAGTGCTTCACAGAAGTTTATAATGCAGAGCCGTAAAAATAAAAAATAATATTTTTTCACAAAAATGATCTTTTCGCCCCCAATTTTTTTATTTTCCCAAGGGTAAGAAAAGAAATTGGCCCCCAAAAGTTGTTGTGCAATTTGTCCTGAGCACGCTGATACCCCATATGTGGGTGTAAACCACTGTTTGGGCACATGGCAGAGTTCGGAAGGGAAGGAGCGCCATTTGACTTTTCAATGCAAAATTGACTGGAATTGAGATGGGACGCCATGTTGCGTTTGGAGAGCCCCTGATGTGCCTAAACATTGAAACCCCCCACAAGTGAAACCATTTTGGAAAGTAGAACCCCTAAGGAACTTATCTACATCTGTTTTGAGAGCTTTGAACCCCCAAGTGTTTCACTACAGTTTATAACACAGAGCCGTGAAAATAAAAATTATTTTTTTTTCACAAAATAGATTTTTTTAGCCCCTAGTTTTGTATCTTCACAAGGGTAACTGTTATGGTTCTCAATGGCAAGAGAACATAGCCCAGCAAACATAAGTACTAGCTCTTGGAAGGATGGAAACTAAACTGACCATGAACTAAACCTGCCGCACAACTAACAGTAGCCGGGTAGCGTTGCCTACGTTTTTTATCCCTAGACGCCCAGCGCCGGCCGGAGGACTAACTAATCCTGGCAGAGGAAAATATAGTCCTGGCTCACCTCTAGAGAAATTTCCCCGATAGGCAGACAGAGGCCCCCACATATATTGGCGGTGATTTTAGATGAAATGACAAACGTAGTATGAAAATAGGTTTAGCAAAATTGAGGTCCGCTTACTAGATAGCAGGAAGACAGAAAGGGCACTTTCATGGTCAGCTGAAAACCCTATCAAAATACCATCCTGAAATTACTTTAAGACTCTAGTATTAACTCATAACATCAGAGTGGCAATTTCAGATCACAAGAGCTTTCCAGACACAGAAACGAAACTACAGCTGTGAACTGGAACAAAATGCAAAAACAAACGAGGACTAAAGTCCAACTTAGCTGGGAGTTGTCTAGCAGCAGGAACATGCACAGAAAGGCTTCTGATTACAATGTTGACCGGCATGGAAGTGACAGAGGAGCAAGGTTAAATAGCGACTCCCACATCCTGATGGAAACAGGTGAACAGAGGGGATGATGCACACCAGTTCAATTCCACCAGTGGCCACCGGGGGAGCCCAAAATCCAATTTCACAACAGTACCCCCCCCTCAAGGAGGGGGCACCGAACCCTCACCAGAACCACCAGGGCGATCAGGATGAGCCCTATGAAAGGCACGGACCAGATCGGAGGCATGAACATCAGAGGCAGTCACCCAAGAATTATCCTCCTGACCGTATCCCTTCCATTTGACCAGATACTGGAGTTTCCGTCTGGAAACACGGGAGTCCAAGATTTTTTCCACAACGTACTCCAACTCGCCCTCAACCAACATCGGAGCAGGAGGCTCAACGGAAGGCACAACCGGTACCTCATACCTGCGCAACAATGACCGATGAAAAACATTATGAATAGAAAAAGATGCAGGGAGGTCCAAACGGAAGGACACAGGGTTAAGAATCTCCAATATCTTGTACGGGCCGATGAACCGAGGCTTAAACTTAGGAGAAGAAACCCTCATAGGGACAAAACGAGAAGACAACCACACCAAGTCCCCAACACAAAGCCGAGGACCAACCCGACGCCGGCGGTTGGCAAAAAGCTGAGTCTTCTCCTGGGACAACTTCAGATTGTCCACTACCTGCCCCCAAATCTGATGCAACCTCTCCACCACAGCATCCACTCCAGGACAATCCGAAGATTCCACCTGACCAGAAGAAAATCGAGGATGAAACCCCGAATTACAGAAAAAAGGAGACACCAAGGTGGCAGAGCTGGCCCGATTATTGAGGGCAAACTCCGCTAAAGGCAAAAAAGCAACCCAATCATCCTGATCTGCAGACACAAAACACCTCAAATATGTCTCCAAGGTCTGATTTGTCCGCTCGGTCTGGCCATTAGTCTGAGGATGGAAAGCAGACGAGAAAGACAAATCTATGCCCATCCTAGCACAGAATGCTCGCCAAAATCTAGACACGAACTGGGTTCCTCTGTCAGAAACGATATTCTCCGGAATACCATGCAAACCGACCACATTTTGAAAAAACAGAGGAACCAACTCGGAAGAAGAAGGCAACTTAGGCAGGGGAACCAAATGGACCATCTTAGAGAAACGGTCACACACCACCCAGATGACAGACATCTTCTGAGAAACAGGAAGATCCGAAATAAAATCCATCGAGATGTGCGTCCAGGGCCTCTTCGGGATAGGCAAGGGCAACAACAATCCACTAGCCCGAGAACAACAAGGCTTGGCCCGAGCACAAACGTCACAAGACTGCACAAAGCCTCGCACATCTCGAGACAGGGAAGGCCACCAGAAGGACCTTGCCACCAAATCCCTGGTACCAAAGATTCCAGGATGACCTGTCAATGCAGAAGAATGAACCTCAGAAATGACTTTACTGGTCCAATCATCAGGAACAAACAGTCTACCAGGTGGGCAACGATCAGGTCTATCCGCCTGAAACTCCTGCAAGGCCCGCCGCAGGTCTGGAGAAACGGCAGACAATATCACTCCATCCTTAAGGATACCTGTAGGTTCAGAGTTACCGGGGGAGTCAGGCTCAAAACTCCTAGAAAGGGCATCCGCCTTAACATTCTTAGAACCCGGCAGGTAGGACACCACAAAATTAAACCGAGAGAAAAACAACGACCAGCGCGCCTGTCTAGGATTCAGGCGTCTGGCGGACTCAAGATAAATTAGATTTTTGTGGTCAGTCAATACCACCACCTGATGTCTAGCCCCCTCAAGCCAATGACGCCACTCCTCAAAAGCCCACTTCATGGCCAAAAGCTCCCGATTCCCAACATCATAATTCCGCTCGGCGGGCGAAAATTTACGCGAGAAAAAGGCACAAGGTCTCATCACGGAACAATCGGAACTTCTCTGCGACAAAACTGCCCCAGCTCCGATTTCAGAAGCGTCGACCTCAACCTGAAAAGGAAGAGCAACATCAGGCTGACGCAACACAGGGGCGGAAGAAAAGCGGCGCTTAAGCTCCCGAAAGGCCTCCACAGCAGCAGGGGACCAATCAGCAACATCAGCACCCTTCTTAGTCAAATCAGTCAATGGTTTAACAACATCAGAAAAACCAGCAATAAATCGACGATAAAAGTTAGCAAAGCCCAAAAATTTCTGAAGACTCTTAAGAGAAGAGGGTTGCGTCCAATCACAAATAGCCTGAACCTTGACAGGATCCATCTCGATGGAAGAGGGGGAAAAAATATATCCCAAAAAGGAAATCTTTTGAACCCCAAAAACGCACTTAGAACCCTTCACACACAAGGAATTAGACCGCAAAACCTGAAAAACCCTCCTGACCTGCTGGACATGAGAGTCCCAGTCATCCGAAAAAATCAAAATATCATCCAGATACACAATCATAAATTTATCCAAATAATCACGGAAAATGTCATGCATAAAGGACTGAAAGACTGAAGGGGCATTTGAAAGACCAAAAGGCATCACCAAATACTCAAAGTGGCCCTCGGGCATATTAAATGCGGTCTTCCACTCATCCCCCTGCTTAATTCGCACCAAATTATACGCCCCACGGAGATCTATCTTAGAGAACCACTTGGCCCCCTTTATGCGAGCAAACAAATCAGTCAGCAGTGGCAACGGATATTGATATTTAACCGTGATTTTATTCAAAAGCCGATAATCAATACACGGTCTCAAAGAGCCATCTTTCTTAGCCACAAAGAAAAAACCGGCTCCTAAGGGAGATGACGAAGGACGAATATGTCCCTTTTCCAAGGACTCCTTTATATATTCTCGCATAGCAGCATGTTCAGGCACAGACAGATTAAATAAACGACCCTTAGGGTATTTACTACCCGGAATCAAATCTATGGCACAATCGCACTCCCGGTGCGGAGGTAATGAACCAAGCTTAGGTTCTTCAAAAACGTCACGAAATTCAGTCAAGAATTCAGGAATCTCAGAGGGAATAGATGATGAAATGGAAACCACAGGTACGTCCCCATGCGTCCCCTTACATCCCCAGCTTAACACAGACATAGCTTTCCAGTCAAGGACTGGGTTATGAGATTGCAGCCATGGCAATCCAAGCACCAACACATCATGTAGGTTATACAGCACAAGAAAGCGAATAATCTCCTGATGATCCGGATTAATCCGCATAGTTACTTGTGTCCAGTATTGTGGTTTATTACTAGCCAATGGGGTGGAGTCAATCCCCTTCAGGGGTATAGGAGTTTCAAGAGGCTCCAAATCATACCCACAGCGTTTGGCAAAGGACCAATCCATAAGACTCAAAGCGGCGCCAGAGTCGACATAGGCATCCGCGGTAATAGATGATAAAGAACAAATCAGGGTCACAGATAGAATAAACTTAGACTGTAAAGTGCCAATTGAAACAGACTTATCAAGCTTCTTAGTACGCTTAGAGCATGCTGATATAACATGAGTTGAATCACCGCAATAGAAGCACAACCCATTTTTTCGTCTTAAATTCTGCCGTTCACTTCTGGACAGAATTCTATCACATTGCATATTCTCTGGCGTCTTCTCAGTAGACACCGCCAAATGGTGCACAGGTTTGCGCTCCCGCAGACGCCTATCGATCTGGATAGCCATTGTCATGGACTCATTCAGACCCGCAGGCACAGGGAACCCCACCATAACATCCTTAATGGCATCAGAGAGACCCTCTCTGAAATTCGCCGCCAGGGCGCACTCATTCCACTGAGTAAGCACAGCCCATTTACGGAATTTCTGGCAGTATATTTCAGCTTCGTCTTGCCCCTGAGATAGGGACATCAAGGCCTTTTCCGCCTGAAGCTCTAACTGAGGTTCCTCATAAAGCAACCCCAAGGCCAGAAAAAACGCATCCACATTGAGCAACGCAGGATCCCCTGGAGCCAATGCAAAAGCCCAATCCTGAGGGTCGCCCCGGAGCAAGGAAATCACAATCCTGACCTGCTGAGCAGGATCTCCAGCAGAGCGAGATTTCAGGGACAAAAACAACTTGCAATTATTTTTAAAATTTTGAAAGCAAGATCTATTCCCCGAGAAAAATTCAGGCAAAGGAATTCTAGGTTCAGATATAGGAACATGAACAACAAAATCTTGTAAATTTTGAACTTTCGTGGTGAGATTATTCAAACCTGCAGCTAAACTCTGAATATCCATTTTAAACAGGTGAACACAGAGCCATTCCAGGATTAGAAGGAGAGAGAGAGAGAGAAAGGCTGCAATATAGGCAGACTTGCAAGAGATTCAATTACAAGCACACTCAGAACTGAAGGGAAGGGGAAAAAAAAAAAAAAAAAAAATCTTCAGCAGACTTCTCTTTTCTCTCCTTTCTCTGTCAATTAATTTAACCCTTTTGGGCCGGTCAAACTGTTATGGTTCTCAATGGCAAGAGAACATAGCCCAGCAAACATAAGTACTAGCTCTTGGAAGGATGGAAACTAAACTGACCATGAACTAAACCTGCCGCACAACTAACAGTAGCCGGGTAGCGTTGCCTACGTTTTTTATCCCTAGACGCCCAGCGCCGGCCGGAGGACTAACTAATCCTGGCAGAGGAAAATATAGTCCTGGCTCACCTCTAGAGAAATTTCCCCGATAGGCAGACAGAGGCCCCCACATATATTGGCGGTGATTTTAGATGAAATGACAAACGTAGTATGAAAATAGGTTTAGCAAAATTGAGGTCCGCTTACTAGATAGCAGGAAGACAGAAAGGGCACTTTCATGGTCAGCTGAAAACCCTATCAAAATACCATCCTGAAATTACTTTAAGACTCTAGTATTAACTCATAACATCAGAGTAGCAATTTCAGATCACAAGAGCTTTCCAGACACAGAAACGAAACTACAGCTGTGAACTGGAACAAAATGCAAAAACAAACGAGGACTAAAGTCCAACTTAGCTGGGAGTTGTCTAGCAGCAGGAACATGCACAGAAAGGCTTCTGATTACAATGTTGACCGGCATGGAAGTGACAGAGGAGCAAGGTTAAATAGCGACTCCCACATCCTGATGGAAACAGGTGAACAGAGGGGATGATGCACACCAGTTCAATTCCACCAGTGGCCACCGGGGGAGCCCAAAATCCAATTTCACAACAGGTAACAGGATAAATTGGACCCCAAAAGTTGTTGTCCAATTTGTCCTGAGTACGCTGATACCCCATATGTGGGGGGACCACCGTTTGGGTGCATGGCAGAGCTCGGAAGGGAAGGAGCGCCATTTGGAATGCAGACTTGGATGGATTGGTCTGCAGGCGTCACGTTGCATTTGCAGAGCCCCTGATGTACCCAAACAGTAGAAACCCCCCACAAGTGACCCCATATTGGAAACTAGACCTCCCAAGGAACTTATCTAGATGTGATGTGAGAACTTTGAACCCCCAAGTGTTTCACTACAGTTTATAACGCAGAGCCGTGAAAAAAAAAAAAAATTCCACAAAAATTATTTTTTAGCCCCCAGTTTTGTATTTTCCCAAGGGTAACAGGAGAAATTGGACCACAAAAGTTGTTGTCCAATTTGTCCTGAGTAAGCTGATACCCCATATGTGGGAGCAACCACCGTTTGTGCGCATGACAGAGCTCGGAAGGGAAGGAGCGCCATTTGGAATGCAGACTTAGATGGATTGGTCTGCAGGCATCACGTTGCATTTGCAGAGCCCCTGATGTACCCAAACAGTAGAAACCCCCCACAAGTGACCCCATATTGGAAACTAGACCTCCCAAGGAACTTATCTAGATGTGTTGTGAGAACTTTGAACCCCCAAGTGTTTCACTACAGTTTATAACGCAGAGCCGTGAAAATAAAAAAATAATTTTTTTTTCCACAAAAATTATTTTTTAGCCCCCAGTTTTGTATTTTCCCAAGGGTAACAGGAGAAATTGGACCCCAAAAGTTGATGTCCAATTTGTCCCAAGTACGCTGATACCCCATGTGTTGGGGTAAACCCCTGTTTGGGCGCACGGGAGAGCTCGGAAGGGAATCACTGTTTTACTTTTTCAACGCAGAATTGGCTGGAATTGAGATCAGACACCATGTCGCGTTTGGAGAGCCCTTGATGTGCCTAAACAGTGGAAACTCCCCAATTCTAACTGAAACCCTAATCCAAACACACTCCTAACCCTAATCCCAATGGTAACCCTAACGACACCCCTAACCCTGACACACCCCTAACTCTAATCCCAACTGTAAATGTAATCCAAGCCCTAACCCTAACTTTAGCCCCAATCCTAACTTTAGCCCCAACCCTAACCCTAACTTTTGCCCCAACCCTAACCCTAACTTTAGCCCCAACCCTAACCCTAGCTCCAACCCTAGCCATAACCCTAACCCTAGGCCTAGCCATAACCCTAGCCCTAACCCTGACCCTAACCCTAGCCCTAACCCTAGCCCTAATCCTAATGGGAAAATGGAAATAAATACATTTTTTTAATTTTATTATTTTTCCATAACTAAGGGGGTGATGAAGGGGGGTTTGATTTACTTTTATAGTGTTTTTTTATAGCGGATTTTTATGATTGGCAGCTGTCACACACTAAAAGACGCTTTTTATAGCAAAAAAAGTTTTTGCGTCTTAACATTTTGAGACCTATAATTTTTCCATATTTTGATCCACAGAGTCATATGAGATCTTGTTTTTTTCGGGACGAGTTGACGTTTTTATTGGTAACATTTTCGGGCACGTGACATTTTTTGATCGCTATTTATTCCGATTTTTGGGAGGCAGAATGACCAAAAACCAGCTATTCATGAATTTCTTTTTGGGGGGTGGCGTTTATACCATTCCACGTTTGGTAAAATTGATAAAGCAGTTTTATTCTTTGGGTCAGTACGATTACAGCGATACCTCATTTATATTATTTTTTTATGTTTTGCCGCTTTTATACGATTAAAACTATTTTATAGAAAAAATAATTATTTTGGCATCGCTTTATTCTGAAACCTACAACTTTTTTATTTTTTTGCTGATGATGCTGTATGGCAGCTCGTTTTTTGCGGGATAAGATGACGTTTTCAGCGGTTATTTATATCTGTCTTTTTGATCGTGTGTTATTCCGCTTTTTGTTCGGTGGTATGATAATATAGTGTTGTTTTCTGCCTCGTTTTTTTTTTTTAATTTTTTACGGTGTTCACTGAAGGCGTTAACTAGTGGGACAGTTTTATAGGTTGGGTCGTTAAGGACGCGGCGATACTAAATATGTGTACTTTTATTGTTTTGGTTTTTTTTTTATTTAGATAAAGAAATGTATTTATGGGAATAATATTTTTTTTTTCTTTATTTAGGAATTTTTTTTTTCTTTTTTTACACATGTGGAATTTTTTTTTTTTACTTTGTCCCAGGGGGGGGACATCACAGATCGCTGATCTGACAGTTTGCACAGCACTCTTACACTCTTACAGCACTCCTGGCTTACCAGCGCCTGAGCATGTTTGATCGCAGTGTGCCAGGGGTTAATGTGCCGGGGGCGGCCCGTGACCGCTCTTGGCACATAGTGCCAGATGTCAGCTGCAATAGTCAGCTGACACCCGGCCGCGCTCCCCCCGTGAGCGCGGCCGATCGCATATGACGTACTATCCCATCGGTGGGAATTAAGGCCCACCCCACCTCGACGGGATAGTACGTCATATGGGATTAAAGGGTTAAGGAAACATGTCTGCAGTGTCAGGGAGTATAATACTGGGGTTATCACCTCACATTATAGCTGATAGGAGAGCATTCACCTCACACATCATGTATTAGTGTAGTATCAGCTCCTACATCATATATGGGATCAATTTTACCTCAGAAATTCATGTAGCCGCCATGTTCCCCCGTGTGTACCTCCCTGCAGACATAGCTGATATACTACTCCACATTCATCATGTATTAGTGTAGTATCAGCTCTTACATCTTATTTGGGAGCAGTATTACCTCAGAGATTCATGTAGCTGCCATGTTCCTTCATGGGTCTGTTACAAGTTGCCTCACACACTGCAGAGACTGCTCCTGTGTGACCTCCTTACAGACATGTCTGTTGTGTCACATTTCCGCTGTATTATACAGAGTCTTCATGAGTTTTAGGTATCTGTATGATAGGTCAGAGCATTGACACATACAGTGTCTGCTATTGCTAGCGTGGAGCTGGGCAGTTACAGGGACTATTTACTGGGGTGGGGGGAGGTGTAACAGGGGATGGTGTATATATACACCGTATATACAGGTCCTTCTCAAAAAATTAGCATATAGTGTTAAATTTCATTATTTACCATAATGTAATGATTACAATTAAACTTTCATATATTATAGATTCATTATCCACCAACTGAAATTTGTCAGGTCTTTTATTGTTTTAATACTGATGATTTTGGCATACAACTCCTGATAACCCAAAAAACCTGTCTCAATAAATTAGCATATTTCACCCATCCAATCAAATAAAAGTGTTTTTTAATAACAAACAAAAAAACCATCAAATAATAATGTTCAGTTATGCACTCAATACTTGGTCGGGAATCCTTTGGCAGAAATGACTGCTTCAATGCGGCGTGGCATGGAGGCAATCAGCCTGTGACACTGCTGAGATGTTATGGAGGCCCAGGATGCTTCAATAGCGGCCTTAAGCTCATCCAGAGTGTTGGGTCTTGCGTCTCTCAACTTTCTCTTCACAATATCCCACAGATTCTCTATGGGGTTCAGGTCAGGAGAGTTGGCAGGCCAATTGAGCACAGTAATACCATGGTCAGTAAACCATTTACCAGTGGTTTTGGCACTGTGAGCAGGTGCCAGGTCGTGCTGAAAAATGAAATCTTCATCTCCATAAAGCATTGACCCTGCCCTTGATGAAACACAGTGGACCAACACCAGCAGCTGACATGGCACCCCACACCATCACTGACTGTGGGTACTTGACACTGGACTTCAGGCATTTTGGCATTTCCTTCTCCCCAGTCTTCCTCCAGACTCTGGCACCTTGATTTCCGAATGACATGCAAAATTTGCTTTCATCAGAAAAAAGTACTTGGGACCACTTAGCAACAGTCCAGTGCTGCTTCTCTGTAGCCCAGGTCAGGCGCTTCTGCCGCTGTTTATGGTTCAAAAGTGGCTTTACCTGGGGAATGCGGCACCTGTAGCCCATTTCCTGCACATGCCTGTGCACGGTGGCTCTGGATGTTTCCACACCAGACTCAGTCCACTGCTTCCTCAGGTTCCCCAAGGTCTGGAATCGGTCCTTCTCCACAATCTTCCTCATGGTCCGGTCACCTCTTCTCGTTGTACAGCGTTTTCTGCCACATTGTTTCCTTCCATCAGACTTACCATTGAGGTGCCTTGATACAGCACTCTGGGAACAGCCTATTTGTTGAGAAATTTCTTTCTGGGTCTTACCCTCTTGCTTGAGGGTGTCAATGATGGCCTTCTTGACATCTGTCAGGTCGCTAGTCTTACCCATGATGGGGGTTTTGAGTAATGAACCAGGCAGGGAGTTTTTAAAAGCCTCATGTATCTTTTGCATGTGTTTAGAGTTAATTAGTTGATTCAGAAGATTAGGGTAATAGGTCGTTTAGAGAACCTTTTCTTGATATGCTAATTTATTGAGACAGGTTTTTTGGGTTATCAGGAGTTGTAGGCCAAAATCATCAGTATTAAAACAATAAAAGACCTGACAAATTTCAGTTGGTGGATAATGAATCTATAATATATGAAAGTTTAATTGTAATCATTACATTATGATAAATAATGAAATGTAACACTATATGCTAATTTTTTGAGAAGGACCTGTATATGATGGTAAGAGGCTGCACTTCATGTCTGTGCATTGCATGCTGCTGTGTGCTGATTCCCCCCTTCCCATTTATGGAGTCTGGTGACCTGTATGTGACCTCATTGTTGCTACAGTACAGTCTGATGATGCTGGGTGTACAGATCCAGCATAACAGGTTACTCTCACTATATACAGTCATATGAAAAAGTTTGGGCACCCCTATTAATCTTAAGCTTAATGTTTTATAAAAATTGTTTTCTTTGCAACAGCTATTTCAGTTTCATATATCTAATAACTGTTGGACACAGTAATGTTTCTGCCTTGAAATGAGGTTTATTGTACTAACAGAAAATGTGCAATCTGCATTCAAACAAAATTTGACAGGTGCATAAGTATGGGCACCCTTATCATTTTCTTGTTTTAAATACTCCTACCTACTTTTTACTGACTTACTAAAGCACTATTTTTGGTTTTGTAACCTCATTGAGCTTTGAACTTCATAGCCAGGTGTATGCAATCATGAGAAAAGCTACTTAAAGTGGCCACTTGCAAGTTGTTCTCTTGTTTGAATCTCCTCTGAAGAGTGGCATCATGGGCTCCTCAAAACAACTGTCAAATGATCTGAAAACAAAGATTATTCAACATAGTTGTTCAGGGGAAGGATACAAAAAGCTGTCTCAGAGATTTAACCTGTCAATTTCCACTGTGAGGAACATAGTAAGGAAATGGAAGAACACAGGTACAGTTCTTGTTAAGGCCAGAAGTGGCAGGCCAAGAAAAACATCAGAAAGGCAGAGAAGAAGAATGGTGAGATCAGTCAAGGACAATCCTCAGACCATCTCCAGAGAGCTGCAGCATCAACTTGCTGCAGATGGCGTCACTGTGCATCGGTCAACTATACAACGCACTGTGTTTTTTTGCCACCATGCATAACACCTTTTTGCATGACCAAACAACTCAATCTTTGTTTCATGAGTCCACAGGACCTTCTTCCAAAAAGAAATTGGCTTCTCCAAATGTGCTTTTGCATACCTCAGCCGACTCTGTTTGTGGCGTGCTTGCAGAAACGGCTTCTTTCGCATCACTCTCCCATACAGCTTCTCCTTGTGCAAAGTGCGTTGCATAGTTGACCGATGCACAGTGACACCATCTGCAGCAAGTTGATGCTGCAGCTCTCTGGAGGTGGTCTGAGGATTGTCCTTGACTGATCTCACCATTCTTCTTCTCTGCCTTGCTGATGTTTTTCTTGGCCTGCCACTTCTGGCCTTAACAAGAACTGTACCTGTGTTATTCCATTTCCTTACTATGTTCCTCACAGTGGAAATTGACAGGTTAAACCTCTGAGACAGCTTTTTGTATCCTTCCCCTGAACAACTATGTTGAATAATCTTTGTTTTCAGATCATTTGACAGTTGCTTTGAGGAGCCCTTGATGCCACTCTTCGGAGGAGATTCAAACAGGAGAACAACTTGCAAGTGGCCACTTTAAGTAGCTTTTCTCATGATTGCATACACCTAGCTATGAAGTTCAAAGCTCAATGAGGTTACAAAACCAAAAAAAGTGCTTTAGTAAGTCAGTAAAAAGTAGGTAGGAGTATTTAAAACAAGAAAATGATAAGGGTGCCCATACTTATGCACCTGTCAAATTTTGTTTGAATGCAGATTGCACATTTTCTGTTAGTACAATAAACCTCATTTCAAGGCAGAAACATTACTGTGTCCAACAGTTATTAGATATATGAAACTGAAATAGCTGTTGCAAAAAAAACAATTTTTATAAAACATTAAGCTTAAGATTAATAGGGGTGCCCAAACTTTTTCATATGACTGTATATGTGATATATGAGTAAAGGCCTATCTCTGCTACAGTACAGTCTGATGATGCTGGGTGTACAGATCCAGCATAACAGGTTGCTCTCACTATATATATGTGATATATGAGTAAAGGCCTATCTCTGCTACAGTACAGTCTGATGATGCTGGGTGTACAGATCCAGCATAACAGGTTACTCTCACTATATATATGTGATATATGAGTAAATGCTCCATCTCTGCTACAGTACAGTCTGATGATGCTGGGTGTACAGATCCAGCATAACAGGTTACTCTCACTATATATATGTGATATATGAGTAAATGCTCCATCTCTGCTACAGTACAGTCTGGTGATGCTGGGTGTACAGATCCAGCATAACAGGTTGCTCTCACTATATATATGTGATATATGAGTAAAGGCTCCATCTCTGCGCAGCATGCTTATCATGTATACAGACTTTGAGTGCATGTTAGATCCTGGGTCTCCAGGTTATTTTCCTTGCTGCACATATAATTTGTGCATGACTTCCAAATCCGTGCTTTATTTCTGGAGATATGGCAGCCTTTAGTCCTATTATGTTGCATGCTGTCCTGCCTGATATATCCACCCCTTTCTCTGTATATTGTCCCCTTCATATGTTTGCAGGATCGGGTTATACCCACTGAGCGCTTATTTATATTACCTAAGATGGTGGATAGCACAAGCCTGAGTGGATTACCTGGAGCCTTACTATATATATATTTTATCAGGTGTCAATAATTATTCGGGGAGTGATTCAGCACATGGCGGGGTGACGAGTGAGGCACTAATAATGCAGCATATGGCAGGCAGTGAGTGGGCACTACTAACGAAGTCATGGCGGGCATTGAGTGGGCACTAATAACTCAGCACATGGCGGGCATTGAGTGGGCATTAATAACTCAGCACATGGCGGGCAGTGAGTGGGCACTCCTAGTGTGATGCTGCACCTTACGCTGGAAAACACATCATGGGCCCAGTTTTCAGCCCTGTCTCTCGTCTATTGTATGTAGGTAGTGTGACTGACTGGGGACACAGACCTTGCAGTTTTCTGCACATACACTTATGGCTGCTGGCAGCTTATACTAGACCTACATATTATATTTTCTTACCATATATGTGCAGCTGGTGATTAGAGAGCCTGTCTGTAACTGCTGTAGAGGAGCAGGCGGCTTCTTTATTGTTACAGCATATAACACAGCATTGCCCATCATCGAATTTATTTGACCTTATGATGGGACATTTTCCAGTAACAACCTGTAATATACTTTGGTTGTAAACTTACATGGTGTTTTCATCTTCACTTATCCCACATCTTGTGCAGTTGAGCGTGGGGGGGGTCCTTGAAGTTGGTTATGAATTGGTCTGGGGGATCCATTGGGATATGGATTCTTCTTTTTGGAATTTAATTTGGTTCGTGATCTGGTGAATGGTAGAGGGGATTTTCAGCAAGGGTTTGTTGAATCCTCAGGAAGTTCAAGTGAACATTGGAACCCTGTGATAATGGTGCTCCCGAGCTAGTGGGGTAACGGCTGGGAGTAATTGGTACATTTTATGTTCACTTTTTGTTTGGTAATCACCAGATCTTATGAGCTTCAAGGACTCCTCCCAGCAGGTTAATGTTCTTTATGCTTTGATGTTTTATTGTATGTTCTTTTAATTCTTATATTGTTGGAGCGCCCTCAGATGCAGGGCCGCGGGGTACTCGGTACCGGGTCTCTCTGTCTCGGTCCTGGGGTTGTCACGGTGGCTAGACCCGGTCCGTGACCCTGCTAAGGGGCGTCTGTTGTGAATTTGGATTCTGGGCTCCCCCGGTGGCTACTGGTGGAATTGAACTGGTGTCTTCATCTTCTCTGTTCACCTGTTCCCATCAAGATGTGGGAGTCGCTATATAACCTTGCTGCTCTGTTAGTTGCTTGCCGGTCAACAATGTTATCAGAAGCCTCTCTGTGCTTGTTCCTGCTCCTAGACAACTACTAGATAAGTTGGACTCTTGTCCATGTTTGTTTTTGCATTTTTGTTCCAGTTCACAGCTGTAGTTTCGTTACTGTGTCTGGAAAGCTCTTGTGAACAGGAATTGCCACTCTGGTGTTATGAGTTAATGCCAGAGTTTTAAAGTAATTTCTGGATGGTGTTTTGTTAGGGTTTTCAGCTGACCATGAAAGTGTCCTTTCTGTCTTCTGCTATGTAGTAAGTGGACCTCAAATTTGCTAAACCTATTTTCATACTACGTTTGTTATTTCTTCTTAACTCACCGCCAATACATGTGGGGGGCCTCTGTCTCCTTTCGGGGTATTTCTCTAGAGGTGAGCTAGGACTAATATTTTCCTCTGCTAGCTTTATTTAGTCCTCCGGCTGGTGCTGGGCATCTAGAATCAACGTAGGCATGCTACCCGGCCACTGCTAGTTGTGCGTTAGGTTTAGTTCATGGTCAGCTCAGTTCCCATCTTCCAAGAGCTTGTTCCTATATATGCTGACGCTATGTTCTCTTGCCATTGAGATCATGACAGTACTGTCATGATCTCAATAGCAAGAGAACATAGCGTCAGCATATATAGGAACAAGCTCTTGGAAGATGGGAACTGAGCTGACCATGAACTAAACCTAACGCACAACTAGCAGTGGCCGGGTAGCATGCCTACGTTGATTCTAGATGCCCAGCACCAGCCGGAGGACTAAATAAAGCTAGCAGAGGAAAATATTAGTCCTAGCTCACCTCTAGAGAAATACCCCGAAAGGAGACAGAGGCCCCCCACATGTATTGGCGGTGAGTTAAGAAGAAATAACAAACGTAGTATGAAAATAGGTTTAGCAAATTTGAGGTCCACTTACTACATAGCAGAAGACAGAAAGGACACTTTCATGGTCAGCTGAAAACCCTAACAAAACACCATCCAGAAATTACTTTAAAACTCTGGCATTAACTCATAACACCAGAGTGGCAATTCCTGTTCACAAGAGCTTTCCAGACACAGTAACGAAACTACAGCTGTGAACTGGAACAAAAATGCAAAAACAAACATGGACAAGAGTCCAACTTATCTAGTAGTTGTCTAGGAGCAGGAACAAGCACAGAGAGGCTTCTGATAACATTGTTGACCGGCAAGCAACTAACAGAGCAGCAAGGTTATATAGCGACTCCCACATCTTGATGGGAACAGGTGAACAGAGAAGATGAAGACACCAGTTCAATTCCACCAGTAGCCACCGGGGGAGCCCAGAATCCAAATTCACAACAGGCGTCCAATGAAAAGTGTGATGGTGGTGCGTGGTGCAAGTCGCGATGAATAACGAGGACACAGGGTTGCAGTCTCTTTACCTCTTTACTGAAGGCTTCAGGATCCGCAATCCAGAGCACTGGTAACAGGGCTGGCTGAGACCGGCCGGTCCGAAGGCACATCCAGAGTTCCCTTTGCAGGTGGAAATCAGTGCCTACCTTCTAGCGCCTGTGTGTTGTAGTACCTCCCTGCTGAGCACCACGGGATAGTCCTCACAACTGTTGTGTCTGTTTCTGATGTTCTTTCTCACAACTCGTATCTGTTCTGATGTTCTTCTCCGTCCCCCAGATGATATGGCTAGGACGCACCCGTATGACAGGTAGACCTGGAGTTCTTCCGGGACCCTAGAGTCGCCCCTCTCCCACAATTGCCCCCTATGTCTGCTTAGGTGATTTAGGTGAGACAGCCAACCTATAATTAACTGCCCTGCGGCTGTTTGAAGTAATGCTTGGAGCCCAATACTTCCTCGGCGTTCCGGCCACCGGCTACGCGCCTCAGTAGGATGTTGCCACGATCTTAAGGCACAACTCCTACTGGTTTATCTCCTTTGTGCTGCGATTTCGTTTCTCACTTCTCCACAGTAAACCTCGCTTCTTATCCTTTCTTAAGATACCGCCGCAATGAAGTGCAGGCGCGGTTCCGTAATGTTCTGTTCTGTTCGCTAGGCCTCTGTCAGGATCCCACCCCTGACAGGGACCCTCCTGAATCTTCCCCTGCAACACCCTCTGCCACAGGATGTTGCCTGGATCCAACCCAGTCAGCTTCTGACTAACTTTCTGTCCAGTCCCCAGTTTTACCAGATTGTGAGGAGTGGCCTAATCATAGAACCCTTTGCTCCCCCTGGTGGCCAGATTGTGACATGTAATGTGTGACTGTGGTACCTGGTCAGGTGAACTCCTTAGGTGCCATCAGATGTACCATCACTCCCCTTAGTGGCGGAGCAACAGTACTGCAACGACCAGGACTCTGGGGCACTGCACTCCCCCCCGGTTAAATCCAGTAATCCCGGACTGGGAAGAAAATAACAATACATGTCAGCAAAAGACATACAAATTTTGAAATGCAATTAACAAGTAAATATAACAGTGCTTCCCTTTATGGGAGGTGAGGACTCTTGAACGTTACATACAAAATATGGTTAAATATTTTAAATAACATACTATAAATAACTTCTATTTCCCAGCCGGGTATTTTACTAAGTGCAAATTCTGAACAATAATTTAACTTTTCCTTTAAGGGCGTATAAGCTGAACCCACTAAAGGCTTACTATAAAACTCTAAAATATAAATTAACTTTTTCTTTATTTCTTCTCTTCCAAGTGCAACATTTTTCTTTTTACTCTCTGATTTGTCATATGCAGGACCACCTGTCTATCTGCCCAGGCCTACTGCCTCTTTTCTTACAGGATCACCGAACCATCTCTCTATGGCTCTCAGGAGGACTCGCTATCTAACCCCTACGGGTTTACTTTCCTGTCCTCATTCTCTAGTAACATTATTAAAACATTCTCTATAACTATCTAGCTAACTACATATTACTCCTATGTAAAACATTATTACTATCTACTTTCTTTAAGGAAGCATTATACTTTAAGTGCAACTGGTGAACGTTCCCTTTAAGAGGGAACCAAGTCTCTTTGAGGTAGTGCAGACTCTCTCTATCTGCAAGTCCCTTTAAGGCAGGAGCTTCCATGCTGGATTCAGGAACAGTCTCTTCAAAAGCTTTCTCTTTTGTAAAACCAGTAGAGGGCACCTTTAAGAAGGTGCGAACTATTTACATTACAGTTTGTGAACCATTCACCGTCCATGATTCGGCAGTCTTTATAAACAATGATGAACAAAAGCAAAAACAAAAAAAAAACAAGAGCAATAATAAAAAGCAATAGGGATCCCGGGTAAACAAAGGGATCCCTTTAAGAATAACCCTGGTCGGGTGTTAGCAGCAAAAAGCAGGAAGACAAACAGTTAACTATTTACAGTTTCAGGTTTCTGAGGTTTAGTTGGACGGCTTCCAGGGCTGCACCTGGCACTTAACCCTTCTTGGCCTGGGAAAAGTGAGGTCCAGGGTTACACCCAGTGCTGGACAAACGCCATTAATCCGTCTTTCATGTACGGTTAAATCATGCGCAGCGATGGAGGTCTGCGAAGCTTGAGTATGGACATTTGCTGCAGCAGAGGTAGCGGCTGCTGCAAGATCAGTCACTGGAACGGAGTTAGCAGCTGTGGCACTAGCAGCCGCTGGAGTGGTGTCAGTCATCAGGGCAGGGTCGTCCTTCATACCTGCTTCAGATGTGGTCCCTCCGGTGCCGGTCCGCTCCGTCTCCGCTGGGGTCTGGAACGCTGGTTGCGGGGCCTTGTGCTGCGGCGTTGTCATCTCTGTTGGCAGCATCTCGCTTTCCGGCAGGGCCTTGCTTTCTGGCTTCGGAGCGCTGGAACTTCTTTCTTTCTCCAGACCAGACGAGGCTGCCGACAGGTGTCTGCAGAGGCTCCCGACGAAGGTCTTCTTCCACCCGGCCTCAGTGCTCAGCTGCGTCCGCCGGAGTTGGTCGCTGAGCTTGTCCACTCCGGCCTGCAGGAATTCAGCATCAGCGGTGGAGGCCTGGTTACGGTGCCCCTCCGGGTAGCTGGGGGAGTCCTCTGCTCCGACCCCACGCTCCGGCTCCGGGTGGCTGGCCATGGTGTCCTCCACGTGGCTGACTTCTTCTTTGTCCTTTTCCCGCTTTCTCCTTCGTGGGCGGTTTCTTTTTCTTTGTCTCCGCCCTCCATTGAGGATGAGGAGGCGGATCTCGGCTGCTGACGGACACGTCCTCAAGGTACAGAAATATTTACACTGGGCGGCCATTGTCTTTCACGCTCTCCAGCTCATGTACGCCCACTCCACGCCCTTCTTCATCTCCTGCGCTCCTCATAGCGCTGTAATGGCGGCGGTTTTGGCAGGCATTTTTGGCGGCAAATAGCAATACAAAGTCTTTGCAGTAAATCACGGTTTAAGCACAATTCAATCACAGTTCCAAGGCACACATGACCTGATTCTTCAGGCTTAAGTAGATCCTGTTCGTCACGCCAAGTTGGAGCGCCCTCAGACGCAGAGCCGTGGGGTACTCGGTACTGGGTCTCTCTGTCTCGGTCCTGGGGTTGTCACGGTGGCTAGACCCGGTCCGTGACCCTGCTAAGGGGCGTCCAATGAAAGGTGTGATGGTGGTGCGTGGTGCAAGTCGCGATGAATAACGAGGACACAGGGTTGCAGTCTCTTTACCTCTTTACTGAAGGCTTCAGGATCCGCAATCCAGAGCACTGCTAACAGGGCTGGCTGAGACCAGCCGGTCCGAAGGCACATCCAGAGTTCCCTTTGCAGGTGGAAATCAGTGCCTACCTTCTAGCGCCTGTGTGTTGTAGTACCTCCCTGCTGAGCACCACAGGATAGTCCTCACAACTGTTGTGTCTGTTTCTGATGTTCTTTCTCACAACTCGTATCTGTTTTGATGTTCTTCTCCGTCCCCCAGATGATATGGCTAGGACGCATGGGTAGGCCTGGAGTTCTTCCGGGACCCTAGAGTCGCCCCTCTCCCACAATTGCCCCCTATGTCTGCTTAGGTGATTTAGGTGAGACAGCCAACCTATAATTAACTGCCCTGCGGCTGTTTGAAGTAATGCTTGGAGCCCAATACTTCCTCGGCGTTCCGGCCACCGGCTACGCGCCTCAGTAGGATGTTGCCATGATCTTAAGGCATGACTCCTACTGGTTTATCTCCTTTGTGCTGTGATCTCGTTTCTCACTTCTCCACCGTAAACCTCGCTTCTTATCCTTTCTTAAGATACCACCGCAATGAAGTGCAGGCGCGGTTCCGTAACGTTCTGTTCTGTTCGCTAGGCCTCTGTCAGGATCCCACCCCTGACAGGGACCCCCCTGAATCTTCCCCTGCAACACCCTCTGCCACTGGATGTTGCCTGGATCCAACCCAGTCAGCTTCTGACTAACTTTCTGTCCAGCCCCCAGTTTTACCAGATTGTGAGGAGTGGCCTAATCATAGAACCCTTTGCTCCCCCTGGTGGCCAGATTGTGACATGTAATGTGTAACTGTGATACCTGGTCAGGTGAACTCCTTAGGTGCCATCAGACGTACCATCACTCCCCTTAGTGGCGGAGCAACAGTACTGCAACGACCAGGACTCTGGGGCGCTGCATTGTCCCCTTCATATATTTGCAGGAATGGTGTATACCCACCGAGTGCTTAATTTTATATTACCTAAGATGGTGGATAGCACAGACTGAGTGGATTACCTGGAGCTGGGCAGTTGGGGGGGTCCTTGAAGTTGGTTACAAATTGGTCTGGGGAATTCATTGGCATATGGATTCCTCCTTTTGGTATTAAGTATGGTTCTGGATCTGGTGCAATGTAGAGGGGAATTTCGGCAAGGGTTTGTCGGATCCTCAGGAAGTTCAAGTGAACATTGGAACCCTGTGGTTTTGGTGCTCCCGAGCCAATAGGTAACGGCTGGGAGTAATTGGTACATTTTATGTTCATTTTATGTTTGGTAATCGCCAGATCTTATGAGCTTCAAGGACTCCTCCCAGTGAGCTAAGGTTATTTATGCTTTGTTGGGTTAGTGTATGTCTGTTTTAATAAAGGTGTGTATTAAAAAAAAGCACTTATTTCTTTTTTAGTGGGTCCTTGAAGCTAATTATAATTTCGTCAGTAGGGGTAACCATCTCATGTATGGACCCTCTGTTTAAGGGGGTATTCATCATAGTATGACCCCTTGTGTGGAGGAGTAAACATCTCGGGTATGGCCCCTGGATGGAGGGGTGTACATCATAGTATGACCCCCTGGTATGGAGGGGTAACCATCTTTGGTATGGCCCCCTGGTGTGGAGGAGTGACCATCGCGGTATGGCCCCCCTGGTCTCCAGAAGCATTAATATCTTACAAGACCCTGTTAGGGTAATGTCCCTGTGGTCATGGCAATCATATTTTACATGCCTACAAATTAAATTGGGTCCTATGAGCTAGGAACAATAGCTGGAAGAAAAAAAAAAATAGGCATGCATTTCAATACAATCGGTAGCTTCAAGGACGCTCTCTTTTTTCATGTGACTTGAGAATGCTGAGGCACAGATTTTGACTGTTTATATTGACCAACTCCTGTTTTTTTCAAGGTTGTCGTCTGGACCATGCAGTAATATGGGGCATTAAACTGAAGAGCAAGGTACCTAAAATGGGTGCCCTGGAGTCAGTGGGAGTGACTAAGGGAAAAGTGATAAAGTGCATCCCGATGCCCTTGAGCCAGTGGGAGCGGCTAAGGGTGAAGTAATCAAGCGCATTAACATGAAGGGCAATGTGCCTATTCCCAATGCCTTTGTCCCAGTTGGAGAGGGTTAATGGTATATGTTATCAAGTGCCTGTAAAGCAATTAACAATGGCGTGGCAAGGTTATTAATAATGCCTTTGTAGACTTTTCTGCTATAGGCTTATTTCATTTACTATGTCCAAATATTACAGAAATTAAATTATTTAATGATCGGTTATACTGTCCATATTATATTGTATATGGCTTTTAATTACTCCTTGTTTATAGTATCTTTCTCTTTATATACACTCATCACTTTTTGGGTAGTAATAGTAAGTGGGTTTAAGAATTGGTTACTGCATCCCAGCTACTGTATGTAATGGTGGTTTCTAGAACTAAAATCTGTGAATTGGTGAGTTATTAGTGCTGGCTACAATTCATGTGGTATAATAGTTTTTGGGGCATGACAGATGTCATTATACAGGTGGTCAGACTGTGGCTACCCCTTTATTATAGTTTAGTTTCCGCATTCCCCATTATAGGATCCTCATTGCAGGATGTTTAGCGGCTGTTATTTTGCTGTAGTTACCGTATTATCGATCATAATTTGGTAGTGTTGCATTGTTAAAATTAATCTTTTGTAGCCCTGGAATTTTGTTACTCATATGCAGTCTTTCCATAGCAAGCAGAACTGGTTGATGACTTTATTAGGCATGGGTGATGGGGGTCGAGTCCATTCAAGGTGTCAAATGGCCTCGCTGGTGGCGGTTTAGTAGTCAGGCAAATGAGACTTGGAATTTATAACCCGTCACGGCTTTGTGGTTTAGGAGTCAGGTGGAAGTTGCAGACAAGTTAAGGTGGACTCATTTTAACTAATAGAGGATGTAAAACCTCATGGTGGTGAGCAGGCTCGGCTTTGGTGGCCAGCCTCAAGGACGTTGTAATGGTAACATCAATCAGGGGCGGGCACAGTGGTTAAGCACAGGAGTGAGGATAATAGGGTCATTGGTGCCCTGAAAGTTTACTGGCTCTGCTTGAATGGCAAGCCAGTGCGTGCCGCCCCTTTATGGCTGTCTGTCCTGGTGCTGTATGTCAGACAGCTGGGGATATCGCAGTACTTGTGAATCCCAATGTACTAGCACTCCACCTGACCCCTACTGTGATTATTTAATCCTGTGATTTGAATAAAAGCTGTGGCCATTTTGAGAACCAAAATAATGTGTTTTGTGTATTTATTTTAGTACCTAGGTTTACAGTAGTTATGGTGGTTTTAAGATGGAGTGGGGTCCATCCCATATCCAAAAGTCATGTCCCATTTTGGAGCCCCTGACATGCCTAAACAGTGGAAATCCCCCACAAGTGACCCCATTTGGGAAACTAGACCCTGTAAGGAATGTAGATGCGTGGATAGCACCTTGATCCCCCAGTTGCTTCACTAAAGTTTATAACGTTGAGCTATGAAATTAATAAAATCACATTTTCCTCACAAAAATGTTATTTTAGCCCCAAATTTGGCATTTTCATAAGGGCAATTGGAGAAATTGCACCATACAATTTGTTGAGCAATTTCTCCTAAGTACGCCGATACCCTATATGTGGGGGAATATTGCTTCTGAGGCACAATGCAAAGCTCAGAAGGGAAGAGGCGCCAAAATGGAGTTCAGATTTTGCTGGAGTGGTTTGAGGGAGCCAAGTCACATTGGCAGAGCCCTGAGGTGCCAGAGAAACAGAAACACCCAATATGTGAACTCATTTTACAAACTAAACTCCCCAATGAATTAATCTAGGGGTGCAGTGATCATTTTGACACCACATTTGCCTCACAGAATTTTATACCATTGAGCAGTGAAGAAAGAATAAATTACATTTTTACCACTAAAATATTATTTTAGCTCCATGTTTTTAATTTTTCTAAGGGCTAATAGGAATTTTTTAAAATAAAAAACTGAGGTCCATTTTTTTTTGAGTGTGCCAATACCCTACATGTAATCGGGAAATATTTTTCAGGCACAGTGCAAAGCTCAGACGGCAAGGAGTGTCAGATTTTACTGTTATGGATTGCAGGTGCTATGACCGACTGAGAGAGCCAATGAGGTGCCAGAACAGCAAAACTATCCATAAGTGACCCCATATTACAAAGTGCATCGTTCAATGCATTCATCTAGGGGTGCAGTGATCATATTGACACAATCGGTGTGTCACAGAATTTTATACCATTCGGCAGTGAAAGAAAAACAACTACATTTTTACTACAAAAATTTTGTTTTCGATCCAGATTTTACATTTTCACACAAGAAGTGGGTAAAGATGGAACCATAGTTTGTCCCACAATTTCTACTGAATGTAGCAATACCCCATATGTGGCTGTACAGTACTACTTAGTCATACGGAGAGACTTGAGAGGAAAGGAGCGCTATTTGCCTCCTGGAGCGCAGATTTTCCTAGAACAATTTGAAGACTCCATACTCATCGCTCTAATTGGTAAAAGAGCAGAATCCCCCCTCAAGTGACCCAATTTTGCAAATTATAACCCTTTGGGAATTTATCTACAGGTGTAGTGACGATTTTGACACGGGTATTTTCCAGAAACAAGCAGCAATGAATGTTGCTGAGTGAAAATTGCAAACTACCATTGTAGTGAAGAGTACCTAGCAGTCACCAGTACATTATGCACAGCCTGTGCTTCTGGAGACACGCACACGTAAGATAGGCGGGCTCTCATCGCTTCAGAAATGCCAAACATATGGACTCTATATGTGGTTTAGATACACTGGGGCTCAGAAGGGAGGGTGTTATGATCCGGTGACCCTGGAGCCGCAGGAGACTATCTCTGGAGTAGGTGGTACCTGTACTGACCGCAATTCTAATACTGACACCGCAACTAGAAGTAGCCGTGGGATGTACCTAACCAGGCCTAGACACCTTGACACAGCCGGAGGACTAAATACCCCTAAAGATGGAAATGGGAAATCCTATCTTGCCTCAGAGCAGAGCCCCAAAGGATAGGCAGCCCCCCACAAATATTGACTGTGAGTTTAAGAGGAAATACGTACACAGGCAGAAAAAACAGAGTTTAGCAAAAGAGGCACTTCTAGCTAAAATAGAAAAGGATAGGACAGAGTTCTAAGCGGTCAGTATTAAAACACTAGAAAAATCCACAGCAGAATATACTATATACTACATCTAACTAAAGACATAGGATGTATATCTGCATCTCCAGAGAAACCAGCATGACAGAAAAATCCAAACAAGTCTAAGCTGGACAAAAACACAATAGATTGCACTGCACATAAAAGCACACTGCATGAGTGCTACAGAGAACCAAAACCAGACACTTATCTTTAGCTGAAATGACAGCAGGGCAAGTGGAGCCAGACAGAGATGCAATCCCTCCAAGATACAATGAACAACTGGCAGGGATTGATGGATCCTACAAACCTAAATACCTAATAGAGCTGCAATAAGCAGAAACACCTGCCCTGGCTATAATCCAGAGACCACTGCACTACCACTAACAACCACCGGAGGGAGCCCAAGAGCAGAATTCACAACAGTACCCCCCCTTGAAGAGGGGTCACCGAACCCTCACCAGAGCCCCCAGGCCGATCAGGACGAGTCAGATGAAAGGCCCGAACCAAATCAGCAGCATGGACATCAGAGGCAAAAACCCAAGAATTATCCTCCTGGCCGTAACCCTTCCACTTGACAAGGTACTGAAGCTTCCGTCTCGAAAAACGAGAATCCAAAATCTTCTCAACCACATACTCCAACTCCCCATCAACCAACACAGGAGCCGGAGGATCAACAGAGGGAAGAACGGGCACCACATATTTCCGCAATAAAGATCTATGGAAAACATTATGGATAGCAAAAGATGCTGGAAGGGCCAAACGAAAAGACACCGGATTGATAATCTCAGAAATCCTATAAGGACCAATAAACCGAGGTTTAAACTTAGGGGAATAAACCTTCATAGGAACATGACGGGAAGACAACCAGACCAAATCCCCAACCCGAAGCCGGGAACCAACACACCGACGACGATTAGCAAAACGTTGCGCCTCCTCCTGAGACAACACCAAATTGTCCACCACATGAGCCCAAATTTGCTGCAACCTGTCCACCACAGAATCCACACCAGGACAATCAGAAGGCTCAACCTGCCCTGAAGAAAAACGAGGATGAAAACCAATATTACAAAAGAAGGGCGAAACCAAGGTAGCTGAACCAGCCCGATTATTAAGGGCAAACTCGGCCAATGGCAAGAAAGCCACCCAATCATCCTAATCAGCAGACATGAAGCATCTCAAATAAGTTTCCAAAGTCTGATTAGTTCGCTCTGTTTGGCCATTTGTCTGAGGATGAATTGCGGAAGAAAAAGACAAATCAATGCCCAACCTAGCACAAAAGGCTCGCCAAAACCTAGAAACAAACTGGGAACCTCTGTCGGACACAATATTCTCCGGAATACCATGCAAATGAACCACATGCTGAAAAAACAATGGAACTAAATCAGAAGAGGAAGGCAACTTAGGCAAAGGCACCAAATGAACCATCTTAGAAAACCGGTCACAAACCACCCAGATAACCGACATCCTCTGGGAAACCGGAAGGTCTGAAATAAAATCCATAGAAATATGCGTCCAAGGCCTCTCAGGGACCGGCAAAGGCAAAAGCAACCCACTAGCGCGGGAACAACAAGGCTTAGCCCGCGCACAAGTCCCACAGGACTGCACAAAAGAATGCACATCCCGCGACAAAGAAGGCCACCAAAAAGACCTACCAACCAAATCTCTGGTACCAAAAATACCAGGATGACCAGCCAACACAGAACAATGAACCTCCAAAATCACCCTACTAGTCCATTTATCAGGAACGAACAGTTTCCCCACTGGACAGCGGTCAGGTTTGTCAGCCTGAAATTCCTGAAGAACCCGTCGCAGATCAGGGGAGATGGCAGAAAGGACCACCCCTTCCTTTAGAATGCCGACCGGTTCAAGGACCTCCGGAGAATCAGGCAAAAAGCTCCTAGAGAGGGCATCAGCCTTAATATTCTTAGAACCAGGAAGATTCGAGACCACGAAATCAAAACGGGAGAAAAACAAAGACCATCGAGCCTGTCTAGGATTCAGCCGCTTGGCAGACTCGAGGTAAATCAGATTTTTATGATCGGTCAAGACCACAATACGATGCTTGGCTCCCTCAAGCCAATGTCGCCATTCCTCGAACGCCCACTTCATAGCCAACAATTCCCGATTACCGACATCATAATTACGTTCAGCAGGCGAAAACTTTCGGGAAAAGAAGGCACATGGTTTCATCAAGGAACCATCAGAATTCCTCTGAGATAAAACGGCCCCTGCCCCAATCTCAGAAGCGTCAACCTCAACCTGAAATGGAAGAGAAACATTTGGCTGACGCAACACCGGGGCAGAAGTAAATCGGCGTTTAAGCTCCTGAAAGGCAGAGACAGCCGCAGAGGACCAATTCGTCACATCAGCGCCCTTTTTTGTCAAATCGGTCAGGGGTTTAACCACACTGGAGAAATTAGCAATGAAACGGCGATAAAAATTAGCAAAGCCCAAAAATTTCTGAAGACTCTTCAGGGACGTGGGCTGAATCCAATCATGAATGGCCTGAACCTTAACCGGATCCATCTCTATAGATGAGGGAGAAAAAATAAAGCCCAAAAAAGAAACCTTCTGCACTCCAAAAAGACACTTAGACCCCTTCACAAATAAAGCATTGTCACGAAGGATCTGAAAAACCATCCTGACCTGTTTCACATGAGACTCCCAATCATCGGAAAAAATCAAAATGTCATCCAAATATACAATCATGAATTTATCAAGATAATTCCGGAAGATATCATGCATGAAGGACTGAAAAACGGATGGAGCATTAGAGAGCCCGAAGGGCATCACAAGGTATTCAAAATGGCCCTCGGGCATATTAAACGCAGTTTTCCATTCGTCCCCCTGCTTAATACGAATAAGATTATATGCCCCTCGAAAGTCAATCTTAGTAAACCAACTAGCCCCCTTAATCCTAGCAAACAAATCGGAAAGCAAAGGCAAAGGGTATTGAAATTTTACCGTGATCTTATTCAAGAGGCGATAATCAATACAAGGTCTCAAGGAGCCATCCTTCTTGGCAACAAAAAAGAATCCCGCTCCCAATGGCGAAGAAGATGACCGAATATGCCCTTTCTCCAAAGACTCCTTAATATAACTCCGCATGGCGGTATGTTCAGGCACAGACAGGTTGAAAAGTCGGCCCTTAGGAAACTTACAACCTGGAATCAAGTCAATAGCACAATCACAGTCCCTATGCGGGGAAGGGAACTGGACTTGGGCTCATTGAACACATCCTGAAAATCAGACAAGAACTCTGGAATTTCAGAAGGGGGGGAAGAGGAGATTGCCATCAAAGGAACGTCACCATGAACTCCCTGACAACCCCAACTAGTCACAGACATAGATTTCCAATCCAACACCGGATTATGTACCTGCAACCATGGAAAACCCAGCACAATAGCATCATGCAAATTATGCAACACCAAAAAGCGACAATCCTCCCGATGGGCTGGCGCCATGCACATGGTCACCTGTGTCCAAAACTGGGGTTTATTTTTAGCCAAAGGTGTAGCATCAATGCCCCTTAAAGGAATAGGGTTCTCCAAAGACTGCAAGGGGAAACCACAACGTCTAGCGAATTCAAAGTTCATTAAATTCAAAGCGGCGCCAGAATCTACAAACGCCATGACAGAAAATGATGACAATGAGCAGATCAATGTCACAGATAACAGAAATTTAGGTTGTACGGTACCAATGGTAACTGAACTAGCGATTCTCTTAGTACGCTTAGGGCAGACCGAAATGACATGTGTTGTGAAATTGGATTTTGGGCTCCCCCGGTGGCCACTGGTGGAATTGAACTGGTGTGCATCATCCCCTCTGTTCACCTGTTTCCATCAGGATGTGGGAGTCGCTATTTAACCTTGCTCCTCTGTCACTTCCATGCCGGTCAACATTGTAATCAGAAGCCTTTCTGTGCATGTTCCTGCTGCTAGACAACTCCCAGCTAAGTTGGACTTTAGTCCTCGTTTGTTTTTGCATTTTGTTCCAGTTCACTGCTGTAGTTTCGTTTCTGTGTCTGGAAAGCTCTTGTGATCTGAAATTGCCACTCTGATGTTATGAGTTAATACTAGAGTCTTAAAGTAATTTCAGGATGGTATTTTGATAGGGTTTTCAGCTGACCATGAAAGTGCCCTTTCTGTCTTCCTGCTATCTAGTAAGCGGACCTCAATTTTGCTAAACCTATTTTCATACTACGTTTGTCATTTCATCTAAAATCACCGCCAATATATGTGGGGGCCTCTGTCTGCCTATCGGGGAAACTTCTCTAGAGGTGAGCCAGGACTATATTTTCCTCTGCCAGGATTAGTTAGTCCTCCGGCCGGCGCTGGGCGTCTAGGGATAAAAAACGTAGGCAACGCTACCCGGCTACTGTTAGTTGTGCGGCAGGTTTAGTTCATGGTCAGTTTAGTTTCCATCCTTCCAAGAGCTAGTACTTATCTTTGCTGGGCTATGTTCTCTTGCCATTGAGAACCATAACAGTTTGACCGGCCCAAAAAAGGGTTAAATTAATTGACAGAGAAAGGAGAGAAAAGAGAAGTCTGCTGAAGATTTTTTTTTTTTTTTTCCCCTTCCCTTTAGTTCTGAGTGTGCTTGTAATTGAATCTCTTGCAAGTCTGCCTATATTGCAGCCTTTCTCTCTCTCTCTCTCCTTCTAATCCTGGAATGGCTCTGTGTTCACCTGTTTAAAATGGATATTCAGAGTTTAGCTGCAGGTTTGAATAATCTCACCACGAAAGTTCAAAATTTACAAGATTTTGTTGTTCATGTTCCTATATCTGAACCTAGAATTCCTTTGCCTGAATTTTTCTCGGGGAATAGATCTTGCTTTCAAAATTTCAAAAATAATTGCAAGTTGTTTTTGTCCCTGAAATCTCGCTCTGCTGGAGATCCTGCTCAGCAGGTCAGGATTGTGATTTCCTTGCTCCGGGGCGACCCTCAGGATTGGGCTTTTGCATTGGCTCCAGGGGATCCTGCGTTGCTCAATGTGGATGCGTTTTTTCTGGCCTTGGGGTTGCTTTATGAGGAACCTCAGTTAGAGCTTCAGGCGGAAAAGGCCTTGATGTCCCTATCTCAGGGGCAAGACGAAGCTGAAATATACTGCCAGAAATTCCGTAAATGGGCTGTGCTTACTCAGTGGAATGAGTGCGCCCTGGCGGCGAATTTCAGAGAGGGTCTCTCTGATGCCATTAAGGATGTTATGGTGGGGTTCCCTGTGCCTGCGGGTCTGAATGAGTCCATGACAATGGCTATCCAGATCGATAGGCGTCTGCGGGAGCGCAAACCTGTGCACCATTTGGCGGTGTCTACTGAGAAGACGCCAGAGAATATGCAATGTGATAGAATTCTGTCCAGAAGTGAACGGCAGAATTTAAGACGAAAAAATGGGTTGTGCTTCTATTGCGGTGATTCAACTCATGTTATATCAGCATGCTCTAAGCGTACTAAGAAGCTTGATAAGTCTGTTTCAATTGGCACTTTACAGTCTAAGTTTATTCTATCTGTGACCCTGATTTGTTCTTTATCATCTATTACCGCGGATGCCTATGTCGACTCTGGCGCCGCTTTGAGTCTTATGGATTGGTCCTTTGCCAAACGCTGTGGGTATGATTTGGAGCCTCTTGAAACTCCTATACCCCTGAAGGGGATTGACTCCACCCCATTGGCTAGTAATAAACCACAATACTGGACACAAGTAACTATGCGGATTAATCCGGATCATCAGGAGATTATTCGCTTTCTTGTGCTGTATAACCTACATGATGTGTTGGTGCTTGGATTGCCATGGCTGCAATCTCATAACCCAGTCCTTGACTGGAAAGCTATGTCTGTGTTAAGCTGGGGATGTAAGGGGAAGCATGGGGACGTACCTGTGGTTTCCATTTCATCATCTATTCCCTCTGAGATTCCTGAATTCTTGACTGAATATCGTGACGTTTTTGAAGAACCTAAGCTTGGTTCATTACCTCCGCACCGGGAGTGCGATTGTGCCATAGATTTGATTCCGGGTAGTAAATACCCTAAGGGTCGTTTATTTAATCTGTCTGTGCCTGAACATGCTGCTATGCGAGAATATATAAAGGAGTCCTTGGAAAAGGGACATATTCGTCCTTCGTCATCTCCCTTAGGAGCCGTTTTTTTCTTTGTGGCTAAGAAAGATGGCTCTTTGAGACCGTGTATTGATTATCGGCTTTTGAATAAAATCACGGTTAAATATCAATATCCGTTGCCACTGCTGACTGATTTGTTTGCTCGCATAAAGGGGGCCAAGTGGTTCTCTAAGATAGATCTCCGTGGGGCGTATAATTTGGTGCGAATTAAGCAGGGGGATGAGTGGAAGACCGCATTTAATACGCCCGAGGGCCACTTTGAGTATTTGGTGATGCCTTTTGGTCTTTCAAATGCCCCTTCAGTCTTTCAGTCCTTTATGCATGACATTTTCCGTGATTATTTGGATAAATTTATGATTGTGTATCTGGATGATATCTTGATTTTTTCAGATGACTGGGACTCTCATGTCCAGCAGGTCAGGAGGGTTTTTCAGGTTTTGCGGTCTAATTCCTTGTGTGTGAAGGGTTCTAAGTGCGTTTTTGGGGTTCAAAAGATTTCCTTTTTGGGATATATTTTTTCCCCCTCTTCCATCGAGATGGATCCTGTCAAGGTTCAGGCTATTTGTGATTGGACGCAACCCTCTTCTCTTAAGAGTCTTCAGAAATTTTTGGGCTTTGCTAACTTTTATCGTCGATTTATTGCTGGTTTTTCTGATGTTGTTAAACCATTGACTGATTTGACTAAGAAGGGTGCTGATGTTGCTGATTGGTCCCCTGCTGCTGTGGAGGCCTTTCGGGAGCTTAAGCGCCGCTTTTCTTCCGCCCCTGTGTTGCGTCAGCCTGATGTTGCTCTTCCTTTTCAGGTTGAGGTCGACGCTTCTGAAATCGGAGCTGGGGCAGTTTTGTCGCAGAGAAGTTCCGATTGTTCCGTGATGAGACCTTGTGCCTTTTTCTCGCGTAAATTTTCGCCCGCCGAGCGGAATTATGATGTTGGGAATCGGGAGCTTTTGGCCATGAAGTGGGCTTTTGAGGAGTGGCGTCATTGGCTTGAGGGGGCTAGACATCAGGTGGTGGTATTGACTGACCACAAAAATCTAATTTATCTTGAGTCCGCCAGACGCCTGAATCCTAGACAGGCGCGCTGGTCGTTGTTTTTCTCTCGGTTTAATTTTGTGGTGTCCTACCTGCTGGGTTCTAAGAATGTTAAGGCGGATGCCCTTTCTAGGAGTTTTGAGCCTGACTCCCCTGGTAACTCTGAACCTACAGGTATCCTTAAGGATGGAGTGATATTGTCTGCCGTTTCTCCAGACCTGCGGCGGGCCTTGCAGGAGTTTCAGGCGGATAGACCTGATCGTTGCCCACCTGGTAGACTGTTTGTTCCTGATGATTGGACCAGTAAAGTCATTTCTGAGGTTCATTCTTCTGCGTTGACAGGTCATCCTGGAATCTTTGGTACCAGGGATTTGGTGGCAAGGTCCTTCTGGTGGCCTTCCCTGTCTCGAGATGTGCGAGGCTTTGTGCAGTCTTGTGACGTTTGTGCTCGGGCCAAGCCTTGTTGTTCTCGGGCTAGTGGATTGTTGTTGCCCTTGCCTATCCCGAAGAGGCCCTGGACGCACATCTTGATGGATTTTATTTCGGATCTTCCTGTTTCTCAGAAGATGTCTGTCATCTGGGTGGTGTGTGACCGTTTCTCTAAGATGGTCCATTTGGTTCCCCTGCCTAAGTTGCCTTCTTCTTCCGAGTTGGTTCCTCTGTTTTTTCAAAATGTGGTCCGTTTGCATGGTATTCCGGAGAATATCGTTTCTGACAGAGGAACCCAATTCGTGTCTAGATTTTGGCGAGCATTCTGTGCTAGGATGGGCATAGATTTGTCTTTCTCGTCTGCTTTCCATCCTCAGACTAATGGCCAGACCGAGCGGACGAATCAGACCTTGGAGACATATTTGAGGTGTTTTGTGTCTGCAGATCAGGATGATTGGGTTGCTTTTTTGCCTTTAGCGGAGTTTGCCCTCAATAATCGGGCCAGCTCTGCCACCTTGGTGTCTCCTTTTTTCTGTAATTCGGGGTTTCATCCTCGATTTTCTTCTGGTCAGGTGGAATCTTCGGATTGTCCTGGTGGAGTGGATGCTGTGGTGGAGAGGTTGCATCAGATTTGGGGGCAGGTAGTGGACAATTTGAAGTTGTCCCAGGAGAAGACTCAGCTTTTTGCCAACCGCCGGCGTCGGGTTGGTCCTCGGCTTTGTGTTGGGGACTTGGTGTGGTTGTCTTCTCGTTTTGTCCCTATGAGGGTTTCTTCTCCTAAGTTTAAGCCTCGGTTCATCGGCCCGTACAAGATATTGGAGATTCTTAACCCTGTGTCCTTCCGTTTGGACCTCCCTGCATCTTTTTCTATTCATAATGTTTTTCATCGGTCATTGTTGCGCAGGTATGAGGTACCGGTTGTGCCTTCCGTTGAGCCTCCTGCTCCGGTGTTGGTTGAGGGCGAGTTGGAGTACGTTGTGGAAAAAATCTTGGACTCCCGTGTTTCCAGACGGAAACTCCAGTATCTGGTCAAATGGAAGGGATACGGTCAGGAGGATAATTCTTGGGTGACTGCCTCTGATGTTCATGCCTCCGATCTGGTCCGTGCCTTTCATAGGGCTCATCCTGATCGCCCTGGTGGTTCTGGTGAGGGTTCGGTGCCCCCTCCTTGAGGGGGGGGTACTGTTGTGAAATTGGATTTTGGGCTCCCCCGGTGGCCACTGGTGGAATTGAACTGGTGTGCATCATCCCCTCTGTTCACCTGTTTCCATCAGGATGTGGGAGTCGCTATTTAACCTTGCTCCTCTGTCACTTCCATGCCGGTCAACATTGTAATCAGAAGCCTTTCTGTGCATGTTCCTGCTGCTAGACAACTCCCAGCTAAGTTGGACTTTAGTCCTCGTTTGTTTTTGCATTTTGTTCCAGTTCACTGCTGTAGTTTCGTTTCTGTGTCTGGAAAGCTCTTGTGATCTGAAATTGCCACTCTGATGTTATGAGTTAATACTAGAGTCTTAAAGTAATTTCAGGATGGTATTTTGATAGGGTTTTCAGCTGACCATGAAAGTGCCCTTTCTGTCTTCCTGCTATCTAGTAAGCGGACCTCAATTTTGCTAAACCTATTTTCATACTACGTTTGTCATTTCATCTAAAATCACCGCCAATATATGTGGGGGCCTCTGTCTGCCTATCGGGGAAACTTCTCTAGAGGTGAGCCAGGACTATATTTTCCTCTGCCAGGATTAGTTAGTCCTCCGGCCGGCGCTGGGCGTCTAGGGATAAAAAACGTAGGCAACGCTACCCGGCTACTGTTAGTTGTGCGGCAGGTTTAGTTCATGGTCAGTTTAGTTTCCATCCTTCCAAGAGCTAGTACTTATCTTTGCTGGGCTATGTTCTCTTGCCATTGAGAACCATAACAGACATGAGAAGCATCGCCACAGTAAAAACACAACCCATTCTGACATCTGAATCCCCGTCGTTCAGCTCCAGACAGAATCCTATCGCACTGCATAGGCTCAGGTACCTTGTTGCAACAGGGTCAACAAGGTCTTCTCAGCATGAGCCACAGAATTTGGTTCATCATATAATAACTCTAGAGCCTGAAAAAAGGCTTCTACATTAAGCAAGGCAGGATTCCCAGATTCCAGGGAAAATGCCCAATCCTGAGGATCGCCACGCAGCAGGGAGATGACAATTTTAACCTGCTGAATGGGATCACCAGAAGAACGAGGTTTCAGAGCAAAAAACAGTTTACAGTTATTTTTAAAACTCAAAAATTTAGACCTGTCCCCAAAAAATAAATCAGGAGTAGGAATCCTAGGCTCTAAAACCGGAGTCTGAACAATATAATCGGAAATACCCTGTACCCTAGCAGCTAGTTGGTCTACACGAGAAGCTAATCCCTGAACATCCATGCTAGCACACAGCTCTTCAGTCACCCAGAGGAAAAGAGGGAAGGAAAGACAAAACAGACTGCAGAAAAAAAAATGGCTCAGCACTTTTCTTCTGAGATGCATTTAACTCATTGTTGGCCAGTTGTACTGTTATGATCCGGTGACCCTGGAGCCGCATGAGACTATCTCTGGAGTAGGTGGTACCTGTATTGACCGCAATCCTAATACTGACACCGCAACTAGAAGTAGCCATGGGATGTACCTAACCAGGCCTAGACACCTCGACACAGCCGGAGGACTAAATACCCCTAAAGATGGAAATGGGAAATCCTATCTTGCCTCAGAGCAGAGCCCCAAAGGATAGGCAGCCCCCCACAAATATTGACTGTGAGTTTAAGAGGAAATACGTACACAGGCAGAAAAAACAGAGTTTAGCAAAAGAGGCACTTCTAGCTAAAATAGAAAAGGATAGGACAGAGTTCTAAGCGGTCAGTATTAAAACACTAGAAAAATCCACAGCAGAATATACTATATACTACATCTAACTAAAGACATAGGATGTATATCTGCATCTCCAGAGAAACCAGCATGACAGAAAAATCCAAACAAGTCTAAGCTGGACAAAAACACAATAGATTGCACTGCACATAAAAGCACACTGCATGTGTGCTACAGAGAACCAAAACCAGACACTTATCTTTAGCTGAAATGACAGCAGGGCAAGTGGAGCCAGACAGAGATGCAATCCCTCCAAGATACAATGGACAACTGGCAGGGATTGATGGATCCTACAAACCTAAATACCTAATAGAGCTGCAATAAGCAGAAACACCTGCCCTGGCTATAATCCAGAGACCACTGGACTACCACTAACAACCACCGGAGGGAGCCCAAGAGCAGAATTCACAACAGGAGGGGGTATTTGGATTTGGGAGCGCAGAATTTGCTGAATTTCTTTTGGAGAGTTATGAAACCATTTCACTTTTCCAGAGCCTTTGTACTACCAGTAACATGGAAGCCCCATATATTTCCGTTAACAGATGACACACCTGATTGGGCACTTGCTTTTTTTGTTGAATCTTTTATTGAGAACATTTTCCATAATATTTGGGATCACATTTATCTGGCGCTCTGCGCTGACCAATTACTTTGTGGTTTTCATCTAAATCTCTGACTGATCTTATTCAGATGAAACCCCCGAGGGATCCATTCACTATAATGAAGCAGCAGAGTTACTCTGGACTCCATCTGGCCTCTGTTCAGTGGTGTCCTTCTTTTCAGAAGTGTACAAAACTGCGGCAGACGGCACTTTTATGCAATCCTAAAAAGACGGACACCGCCGAATCACAGGTCAGATAGGGTCCACAATGACTCCATCTGCCTCATTATAGGGAATCTACCACCAGAGGTTCCGTCTGAATCACGTATTTCATAGATTTACACGGAAACCCCAGTGCAAGCGCTCAGTGCAGAGTGCAGGATAAATGTCCTCTGAGTCTTACTGCGATCTTTGGGAGGCATAATGAGAAAATGAACAGTATGTGAAGAATTGGTTTTATTTATTTTTTACGCCATTCCTCGTGCCGTACCAGTGATTTGGCGACTTTATTCTTGGGGTCAAAGCGATTACAGCGATACTAGATTTATATCAGATTTTTATGTTTGGCTGCTGTCACACACTAAAGACACTTTTTATTGCAAAAAAATAGTTTTTGCATCACCTTATTTTGAGAGCTATAATTTTTCCATATTTTGGTCCACAGAGTCATGTGAGGTCTTGTTTTTTGCGGGACAAGTTGACATTTTTATTGGTACCAATTTCGAGCACATGACATTTTTTGATCGCTTTCGATTCCGATTTTTGGGAGGCAGAATGACCAAAACCAGCAATTCAAGAACTTATTTTGGGATTGCTGGAAAGAACTTATTTATGCTGTTTGTGTGGCAAAATTGATAAGGCAGTTTTATTCTCCGGGTCAGTATGATTACAGCGATACCGCATTTATAGTTTTCTTTAGGTTTATGTTTTGGCGTTTTTACATAATAAAAACTATTTTCTAGAAGCATCGCTTTATTCTGAGAGCTATAACTTTTTTATTTTTCCGTTGATGGAGCTGTATGGTGGCTTGTTTTTTGCAGGACAAGATGACATTTTTAGTGGTAACATGTTTATTTATATCCGACTTTTTGATTGCGTTTTATTCTACTTTTTCTTTGGCGATATGATGATAAGGCACTGTTTTTTGTCTTGTTTTTTATTATTTTTTTCTGGTGTTTACTAGAAACTAGTTGGATAGTTTTATAGGTCAGGTCATTGTGGATGCAGTGATACCAAATATCTGGACTTTTATTGTTTATATATTTTTTTCATACAAATATTTATTTATAGATACAATATATTCTTATTTTATTATTTTTATTTTTTATTTAAAAAAATATATTTTTACAATAATTTAAAAATTTTTTTTTAACTTTTTTACTTTGTCTCACTATGGGACTATCATTTTTTTCAGGCTGATCACTTGTATAAACACCGGAAAAAAATGGAGTACAAAACAACCACCAAGTGGAGTGAAATCCAAATAATTTTATTAAACAAAATTAATACATGAATAAAATATGAGTCATAGAAAATAACACAGAGAGGGGAAAGAAAAAGGAGACATGCTGGTACAACAGGGAAAAAGATTGACAGCAAAGTAACCAGGGGCAAACAGGTTCATAGATCATATACCAAAATCAGTGCAAACAATAGCAATAAAAAGAACATGAAAAAGGACTGGTGAATAAGCAAAAGTTGTCAATATGTATACCACCAGATTCATATGCCCGACAGGGTTAAACCCACTTACACATAATGACTGGTAGCCTCCACACATCTCCCTACTGGCCCCATTGATGCTCGTGTCCCAAGGGTTTATATAGGGGATACGACCCTGGACGCCAATACATACCGCGCACGCATCCCAGATAACATGCACCGGAAATAACTCCTTCCCCATGGCCATCAATACACTGTGCGCATGTGGGCGAAAATTTCACCCGATGATGTCAATAGACATGCGCACAGTACATACTAGGATAGCCACTGGCAAAGCAAGATGGTGCATAAATCAAGCGCGCATTCGAACTGCGGCAGCCATTTTCAAGACGACCAAGGGCGCGGACATCGGGAAGAGGACAACGAAAAGAAGTCCCCCATGGTGCCTACAATGGTAAATCAAGCACTGTGCGGTGCGCACAAACAGTGGATAAGGTATGTCAGATGTGTAAAAGGGCATGGTGGCCTGAAAACAATAATAAAGAAGCAAGCGCTATGCTATGAATGATCAAAGTGCAATGTGCAAATACCCTACAATTGTATACAAACTATTAAAGTGACAGTGTGCAATATTAATCACTACAAATACAAATAGTAAAAACATACATGATGGAAAGTGCTAAAAGAGGGAATGGGGAACGAAAAATGAAAAAATAAAATGAAAAAATAAAAAGATAATAAAAAATGGGAAAAATAAAAAAATGATAAATAAATACAAAAATAAGAATAAAATATATGCAACAGCATCCCCATACTATGCAAACTGTCAGCTCTGCACTGACAGGGAAAGTTGCTGATCATGCACTGCGCATGATCGAGGAACTTTCCTAGCTCTGGTGACCCAGATGTCCTCATGACAACATCGAGTTAGCATGGCAATGTTCGGGGTCTCCGATCCAAAGGCAGAGGGGCTGTCATCCCTCTGCCAGCTTCCGGAATGTTGTTATCGCGTTTGATTGCAGCATTCAAGGAGTTACAGTGCCAGGAGCAATGCATGACTGCTCCTGGCACTTAGTGCCTGGTGTAAGCTGTCAGAATCAGCAGACACTCGCCGGTGATTGCCCACACACAGCCCGTGTGGCGGGCAATCCCAATGACGTAATAATCCGTCCCTGCTTAAATAGGCTCAGGACATATGGATGGATTATTATATCAGATGTCAGAAAGGAGTTAAAAAAACTTTTTTAATGAGTTAACATATTGTTAGAGCTATAACTTTTTCATATTTCTGAATGCAAAGCTCTTTGAGGGCTTGTTTTGTGTGACATTTGGCCCATAATCGTGGACCTTCATCTGACCAAACAGATTGCACAATTGCATAGCTACAGTGTCGCTACAATCATTCTGTCTGAACTTCTCTTCTCCATACGCAATCTGTTTGGTCAGTCAAAGGATCAGCGTAAACACTTATCAACAATTCTGAATTACAAAAATAAAGGTTTGCATCTACTTGACTTATTGGAGTGCCAAGTTATTCATCTGTGAATGGAGTGGAGCTCTACACGAGCCACCGTGAACCAGACGTGATGTATAGTTGACAAATTAGTGGCATCCTATTGGCACATTACAGACTTATGGCATATCTCCCCTCTTCTCTATAAACGTCCATTTGCTGTACGGACCAATAGCTTTTCGTTGATCCATATACATACACATTCATTTTAAAAATGAATCTTTGAGTCAGATCCATGAGACTCGGGGCAGTAATATTCCCATGTGTTTTGTGTATCAGACTTGGCCATTAAAGAGGTTGTCCGGCCTTAGGCTACAAGTCTGCAGTTACTTTATGCAACTGCAGACTTGTGAATCCACACATTGCCCGCAGGCAGTCTGCCTCTTTCAGATCTTAAAAACGAACAAGAAAAAAAAAGGATGCAACACGGATGTAAACTGATGGCATTATGGTTGATATATACAGTACATATGTTCGGTTGGCACAGATGTAAAAACAGACACAAATGTGTGGATCTAGCCTAACTGCCACTGATACACAAGGAACAACAGGAAAAAACGCCTGAATTTTAGTTAGATTTTTGCTCATTCTGCCTTCCAAAAAGAGAATAACACGTGATGAAAACATTGTAAGAACTCCAAATAGAATCAATGAAAAGCACATGTTGTAAAGAAGAAAAATACGCTTTCATAAAGCTTGTCAACATGAAAAATAAAACTCTTTTGGGTCAAAAAATATCATTAAAAGTATTTTTCTGTTTTTATGCAAAAGCAATGAAACATAAAACTAAAGAAATTTGGTATCTCCATAATTGCACTGATCCACAGGATTAAGATTTCTTGCCAAATATACCACTTTTAGATGCTGTAAAAACTAAATCCAAAAACAATAAAGGAATTGTTGTTTTTTACATAAAAAGATCATACAATTTAGATAGCGGAGATCTAAAAAAAAGATTAAAAAAATTCCTAAATTCTTAAAGGGAATCTGTCACCATGAAAATGCAGTCTAATCTGCAGGCGCCATGTTATAGAGCAGCAGGAGCTGAGCAGATTGATGCATGGTTATATGAGAAAAGATTCAGCATAACTAATGTTTTAATAAATGAATCCTCTGCTCTTTCTGAGATTTTGGGTCCAGTGGGCGGTCCTATCAATGACTGACAGCATACATACATTGGTTTATATGTAATGGATACTTACTAAAGCTTAAAGGTTTTGTTCAAGAATGGATGAACCATCCCTATCTTTTTCTATTAGTCAGCTTTAGTAGTTTGGCAATATGGCTGGAGATGATTGATTATTTGTAGTGGCCTCTTGCCTCTGTACATAGATGTGAGTCACATCTGATTTGGACCTCGATATATTATTTACAAGATATGTAAATTAGATTACCAGATACAATTTGTGAAAAGATGTGTGACTAGTAATGTGAAATCATCGGCCAACATCAGTGGTGGCTTCAAAGTTTAGATTGTCACTTAATCTGAAGGTATTATTATTGCTTCTCCAGGACGAGGAGCGAAGAGCTAATTAATATGTAAGGCAGAATGCTCATTAGTAGCTGAGGATCGGAAATGGAAACTGGTAAAGGACATGAGGGAAGTTTTGTAAGTCATAAATCTTCACTGTACACGGAGGAAAAGCTGACAGGAATTTTCCAGTAGGTGGAAAGGACATACACTCATGAATATTTGATACCAGCACAGGAAGACTTTTTTTTTAACTAATGATTTTTTACTAAAGTTTCGGCTCTCAAACAGAGCTGCAGAATACACTATTCAACTGCTACTGAATGCATCTCTGTGAGGAAGGAATACCTGCCTGCTGCCAAATGTTACAGTGCCTTTTATAGTCACTTATTAAATCTATCTATCCAGGGTTGTCTATTCTTCTCGGAATGTCAACCTTCCATTATATGATGGAAAGTCTCTAGAAAACATTTTTTTATTGTTGTGTTGTCCATGGTGTTTGCATTTATAAACACCATCTTTGAGTTTTCATGTTTTTGTTAGCTTTTGGCCTGTACAGATACTAATCTGTAACTATATAGATTTGTACGTGTGACCAGTGGCTTGCGAATGTATTCAACCCCCTTGCTTTTTACCTATTTTGTTACTTTACAACCTGTGTTTAAATATTTTTGTAATCCGATTTGTGTGTGATGTATCAGCATTCAGCACTAAATAGTCTAAGTTGGTGAAGTGAGAAAAATATAGGCATAAATTAAATTTATGGAATCAAATAACTAAAAATTGTCATGTGCATATGTATTCATCTCTTTAGTGATGAAGACCCTAGAAGTTTCTGGTGCAAGCAATTACTCTCATAAATCACATGCTTAGTGAAAAGAAGGCCCCCTTTGTGCAATCTAAGTGTCACATGGTCTGTCAGTATATACACACCTTTTCTGAAAGGTCACAGAGGCTGCAAAACCATTAAGCAAGAGGCTCCACTAACCAAACAACATCACAAAGAACCAGGAGATCTCCAAACAAGTTAAGGACAAAATTGTTGTTAAGTACAAGTCAGGGTTGGGTTATAAAAAATATCCCAATCTCTGATGATCCCCCGGAGCACCATCAAATCCATTATCAAATGGGAAGAAAATGGTACCACAACAAACCTGCCAATAGAGGGCCACCCACCAAAACTCTCAGCCCGGGCAAGAATGGCATTAATAAGACAGGCAGCAGCACAGAGATCAAAGGTAACCATGAAGGAGCTGCAGAGTTCCCAAGCAGACACTGGATAATTTATCCATACAAACACAATAAGCTATAGAGGTGGCCTTTTTGGAAGAGTGGGCAGAAAAAAACTTTTACTTACACACAAAAATTATATGGCTTGTTTTGAATTTGCTAAAAAAACATGAGGTAGATTCCCCAAATGTATGAAGGAAGGTGCTGTGGTCAGATGAGACTAATATTTAACTTTTTGGCTAGCACAGTAAACACTATCTCTGGTGCTAAACCAACACAGCTTATCACCCCAAGAACACCATCCCCACAGTGAAACATGGTGGTGGCAGCATCATGCTTTGGGGATGTTTTTTGGCAGCAGGGACAGGGAAGATGGCCCGAGTCGAGGGGAAGAAGGATGGTGCAAAATACAGGGATATTCTTGAGCAAAACCTGTATCTGTCTGTCAGTGATTTGAGACGGACGGAGGTTCACCTTCCAACAAGACAATGACCCAAATCATACTGCTAAAGCAACAATTGAATGGTTTAATGGGAAACATGTTTTGGAGTGACATAGTCACAGCTCAGACCGTAATCCAATTGAGAATCTGTGGTCAGACTTGAAGGTTGCTGTTCACCATAGGAAACCATCAAGCTTGAAGGAGTTGGAGCAGTTTTGCCTTGAAGAATGGGCAAAAACCCAAGTGGCCAGATGTGGAAAACTCATAGAGACTTATCCAAAGTGACGTTCAGCTGTAATTGCAGCAAATGGAGGGTTTTCAAAGTGCTGACTTAGGGTTGGCGAATGGTTATGCACACTGAAGTTTTCAGTAATTTTGTTCTGTTTGTTGTTTGCTTCAAAATCAAAAGTAAACCAACTGTTCACAGTTGTAGGCATGTTCTTTACATGAACTAATGCAAACCCTCAAAAAAAAACATTGAAATTCCAGGTTGTCTGGTAGCAAAACACGAAAAATGCCAAAGGGGTGAATACTTTCGCAAGCCACTGTACGTCTAGGGCTGCAGCCGAACAGATGCAAGAACATGGCTGCATTGATGAGACCACACAACCAAAGGCATCCTTCACATATCCATTTTGCTTGTACGTGAGGTATCCGTTTTTTCACAGATATAAGACATACCCATTATAATCTATGATGTCCGTGTTTTTCACAGATGGTGCGTCCGTGCAAAACACAAGGAGCTATGACCATTTTTTTTCTGGCAACACGGATGACAAGGGCCAATACAAGTCTATGTGTCAATGAAAAACACGTACTGCACACGGAGGTCATCTGTGTACTATCCGCATGTTGTCCGTGTTCAACAATATAAAGTATAAGAAAAGCTTTGTAATTTATTTTTTATCCATCCGTGAAAAACACTGATGACACACTAATGGTAAAAACAGACACATTGATATCACACTGCACAACACTGATGACACCGATACCATGTATATTTAAACGCGGACATGTGAATAAGCGCTCATGACTCTTTGTACATACTATAAGTGTAAGCTGTCTGTGGTTTGGGCAACATGAATCACCTGACAGGTTCCCTTTAAGGTCCTCATTACGACAGAGACCAACATTTTAACCCTTACAATTGATGGCCCTCCCGCTGTCCTTTGCCAAATTACACGCGACGCACATTATGAATTATTTTGTTGCATGCACGTCGGTCACAGCTTTTATTTAAAACTAGATGGTGGCCCGATTCTAACGTATTGGGTATTCTAGAATATGCAGGTAGTATATAGCACAGGCTACGTACTATATTGCACAGTGACATAATATATAACACAACCGATGTAGTATATAACATAGCTATGTAGCTATGTATAACAGAGCTACGTAGTATGTAACACAGTGTACGTAGTATATAGCAGAGCAACGTAGTATATAACACAGCCACGTAGTATATAACATAGCCACGTAGTGTATTGCACAGTTATGTAGTATATTGGTCAGCCACGTAGTATATAGCAGAGCCACGTAGTATATAACATAGGCACGTAGTATATTGTAGAGCCACGGTAGTATATTGCACAGGCACGTAGTATATTGCACAGCCACGTAGTATATAACACAGTCACGTAGTATGTAACACAGCCACGTAGTGTATTGCACAGCTACGTAGTGTATTGCACAGCTATGTAGTATATTGGTCAGCGATGTAGTATATAGCAGAGCCACGCAGTATATAACATAGCCACGTAGTATATTGTAGAGGCACGTAGTATATAACAGAGCCACGTAGTATATTGCACAGCTACGTAGTATATTGGACAGTCACGTTGTATATTACACAGCCACGTTGTATATTGCCCAGCTACATAGTATATAGCACAGAGATGTAGCATATAACAGAGCCCACGCAGTATGTAACACAGCCCACGTAGAATATAGCAATGTGGGCACTATATGCGTGGTTAAAAAATACTTAAAATAAAAAATAAACATATACTCACCTTCCGAAGGCCCCTTGAAGTCCTGGCGCCTGTGTGCGGTGCACGCGGCAGCTTCCGGTCCCAGGGTTGGTATGAGCACAGGACCTGTGATGACGTCGCGGTCACATGACCGTGACGTCATGGCAGGTCCTTCTCGCATAGCATCCTTGGCACCAGAACCTGCCGCTTGCACTGCCGAGGACAGCGCGCGACGTCAGAAGGTGAGAATAACCTTTTTTTCATTATTATTATTGTTTGTAACATTAGATCTTTTTACTATTGATGCTGCATACGCAGCATCAATAGTAAAAAGTTGGGGACACACAGCGTTAATAGCAGCGTTAACGGAGTGCGTTACCCGCGGCATAACGCGGTCCGTTAATGCTGGCATTAACCCTGTGTGAGCGGTGACTGGACGGGAGTATGGAGCAGGCGCTGGGCACTGACTAGACGGAAGTAGGGAGGGACTAATTCTCGGCCTGACTGTGCCCGTCGCTGATTGGTCGCGGCAGCCAGGACAGGCAGCAGGCGAGACCAATCAGCGAAGAGGGATTTCCGTTACAGACAGACAGACATACAGACAGACGGAAGTACCCCTTAGACAATTATATAGTAGATTCAACCAGATAACATGTCAGGTATCAATGGATTTGAAGCAGTATGCCAACCATCCCTGCTGGGGAGCAATTCTGTCACTTATTGGGATATCAAAACAGCACTACAGTCAGAAACAAGAGCAGTAAGAACATATACAAGCAATTATAAAAAATAAAATCAATTTCATTAAAGGATGGCAGCTCTACAAAAGGCAGTTGGAAAGAGACAGCTTTAGGTAGGCAGGGGGTTAAATTAATGTGGGTGTTCCGTCAGATACATGAAGGAGGAGCAGGGACTTGAATATAGGCTGTACTATTAACAGCAAAGGAAAAAGGGATACAAGGAAATACAGGCATTCTGTTGCAAAGTCTTAAAGAGAATGCACCCTGTGCCAAAATAACAGGGTAACTGCCGGGTCAAAATCTGAGCAGTGTCTAATAGAAGCTCAGGTCAGAATCTTGCAATCAGTAACATACAGGTGTTCTCACAAAATTAGAATATCATCATAAAGTTCATTTATTTCAGTTCTTCAATACAAAAAGTGAACCTCATATAGTATATAGAGTCATTACAAACAGGGTGATCTATTTCAAGTTTTTATTTCTATTAATGTTGATGATTATGGCTTACAGCCAAAGAAAACCCAAAAGTCATTATCTCAGTAAATTACAATACTTTATAACACCAGCTTAAAAAAATTATTTTAAAATCCGAAATGTTGGCCTACTGAAATGTATGTTCGGTAAATGCACTCAATACTTCATGGCTCCTTTTGCATCAATTACTGCATCAATGCGACGTGGCATGGAGGCGATCAGCCTGTGGCACTGCAGAGGTGTTATGGAAGCCTAGGTTGCTTTGATAGCAGCCTTCAGCTCATCTGCTTTGTTGGGTCAGGTGTCTCTCATCTTCCTCTTGACAATACTCCATAGATTCTCTATGGGGTTAAGGTCAGGCGAGTTTGCTGGCCAATCAAGCACAGTGATACGTTGTTTGTAATCCAGGTATTGGTACTTTTGGCAGTGTGGACAGGTACCAAGTCCTGCTGGAGAATTAAATTTCCATCTCCAAAAAGCTTGTCGGCAGAGGGAAGTATGAAGTGATCTAAAATTTCCAGGTAGACGACTGCGCTGACTTTGGTCTTGATAAAACAAAGTGGACCCACACCAGCAGATGACATGGCTCCCCAAACCATCACTGATTGTGGAAGCTTCACACTAGACTTCATGCAGATTAGATTGTGGCCTTTCCACTCTTCCTCCAGACTCTGGGACCTTGATTTCCAAATGAAATGCAAAATTTACTTTCATCTGAAAAGAATACCTTGGACCACTGAGCAACAGTCCCGTTCTTTTTCTCCTTGGCCCAGATAACACGCTTCTGGCATTGTCTATTGGTCATGAGGGCAAGACACAAAGAATGCGACACTTGTAGCCAGGGACAGACTGGGACTGAAATTCAGCCCTGGCATTTGAAATCACAGAGGGCCATGCTGTCCCCGCCCCCGAAAGGGAAATATTACTAATATTACCCTGCCTGGAGGAAACCAAGATTTAGTGCAAGACCAATATTTCCAATAATACCAATAATATTGCTATATAAGATTAAATAATTATTATATCACAATTATAATAGTTGATCCAGGGAACTAGTCTGATTGCCGTATGTGGAGTCGGGAAGGAATTTTTTCCCCCAATGTGGAGCTTACTCTTTGCCACATGGTTTTTTTTGCCTTCCTCTGGATCAACATGTTAGGGCATGTTAGGTTAGGCTATGGGTTGAACTGGAAAGACTTAGTCTTCTTTCGACCTTGATAACTATGTTACTATATTGCAATATTACAGACAAATACCAACAAACTATTACCAAATATTACAAGAATATACAGCTATAATAATACCACCATACTGATTGTTAAAGGGGTTGAGGATAAAGTCTATGTAACTTCAGACTTCTGAATTCTCATAGCGCACACTGTGAGGATTCTCTGGTGCTGGCATTGAGAGCGGGCTGTCATGGCTTCGCTAATTTCACTTGTATTGAGTGAGGCCGTGCACATCTAGTCAGCACGTGACCACATTTCTGCAAATCTCATACTTGCATTTAAAATGATCAGGGATGAAATGACAGTAAGTGCAAGGGTTGCAATCGCACCCGGGCCCTGGAGGCTAGAGGGCCTCAAAAGTCCCTTTAGCCTATAAAAAAAGACTAATACTATTAAAGACTTGCAATAATTGGGGGCCCCGTTAGAGATTTTGCTTTTCTTTTTTGCCCAGGAGAGGCGCCATATCAGGTCACGCACTCAAGTTTGAAGGGCGCCTTGATGTGGCCAATCTATGCGCTAAGTACCTTCTCTTTTACTGTATTTTTCATGGCAATTTTACAGATGAATATTTCATATATACACTATATAGCGCTTTTTCCCTTTTTTCCCATTTTCTATGGCAGTAATGCAGTTTCAATGTTCTAGAGAAGTGATGGTGAACCTTTTAGAGACAGAGTGCCCAAACGGCAACCCAAAACCCGCATATTTTTTACAAAGTGCCAACACAACAATTTAACCTGGGGCTGAGGCAGACATCACAGAAGACTTGTAAAATACACACACACACAAGCACGCACTCATACACACATGCCTGCCCTCTGCAAAAACACTGTGATGTGTCTCCACTATCTGTAGACGGGGAGTATTCACTTGGCTGGTCGTTGAGGAATGTACCGGGACACTCAGGGTTAAAAAGTCCATTCGGTTTATTAGTACACAGCATAAACCTCTCTTCAGGAACTTGGTAACACACAGCAACCCGTGCACCGTCCGGCAGCCATTCGGCTTCATAGAACCCACGGTCCTCGCTGAGCCCCAGTATGCCTGATACAGATTAGTGTCCGTTAACTGTCAGCGATGTCCGCACAGGTGCCCAGATATTTCTTACTCTCAGAGGCATCTGTAGCGGCCCCACTGCTGCAGGGCCGAGGGGTACCCGGTACCGGGCCTCTGAGTCTCTGCTCTGGGGTTGTCACGGTGGCTAGACCCGGTCCGTGACCCTGCTGAGGGGCGTACAATAAAGGTGGAGGTATGGGATGATGTTATGGTGTGGTGAAGTGCCGGTCGCAGTAAATAACGAGGACACCAGGTTGCAGTCTCTTTACCTCTTTACTGAAGGCTTCAGGATCCTCAGTCCGGAATACGGTTAACCGGGCTGCGCAAGTCCGGCCGGTCCGATGGCACATCCAGAGTTCCCTTTGCAGGTGAAAATCTGCACCTACCTTCTAGCGCTTGTGTGTTGTGGTCCTCCCCTGCTGTGCTTACGGGATAGTCCCCACAACTGTTGTGTCTGTTTCTCGTGTTCCCTCACAACTCGATTCTGATGTTCTTCTTCGCCTGCCAGATGATATGGCTAAGACGCACCCGTATGACGGGTAGGCCCGGAGCTCTTCCTGGACTCTAGTGTCGCCCTTCTCCTGTTGTTGCCCCCCTATGTCTTCGTAGGTGATTTGTGTGAGACAGCCCGCCTATAACTGACTGTCCTGCCGTAGGTTTGAAGTATTGCTTGGAGCCTAGTACTTCCTCGGCGTTCCGGCCACCGGCTACGCGCCTCAGTAGGATGTTGCCTCGTCTTACAGCACGACTCCTACTGGTACTTCTCTGTTGCGTTGATCTCGTTTCTCACTCAGCACAATAAACCTCGCTTCTTGTCCTTTCTTAGGGCACCGCCGCTATTTAGTGCAGGCGCAGTCCCGTAACGTTCTCTCTGTTCGCTAGGCCTCTGTCAGGATCCCACCCCTGACAGGGACCCCCCTGAGTCTCTCCCCGCAACACCCCCTGCCACGGGATGTTGCCTGTTTGATCCCCAGTCAGCTTTCTGTCTAACTTCCTATCTAACCCCCAGTTTTACCAGATTGTGAGGAGTGGTCTAATACATAGTACCCTTAGCTCCCCCTGGAGGCCAGACTGTGAAGTGTATTGGTGTCTGTGATACCTGGTCAGGTGAACTCCTTCAGTGCCATCAGACGTACCACAGCCCCCCTTAGCGGCGGAGCATCAGTACTGCAACGACCAGGACTCTGGGGCGCTGCACTCCCCCCCGGTTAAATCCAGTACTCCTGGACTGGGAAGAAAACAACAATACATGTCAGCAAAAAGACATACAATTTTAGAAATGTAGTAACAATAAGCAAATTTGAACAGAGCTTCCCTTTATGGGAGGTGAGGACACTTGAACGTTACAAACATGGTTAAATATTATAAGTAACATACTATAAATAACTTTTCTTACCCAACCGGGTATTCTACTTAGTGCAAATTCTGAACAATAATTTAACATTGCCTTTAAGGACGTACACGCTGAATCCACTAAAGACCTTCTTATAAAACACTATAAGGCTAATCAACTTTTTCTTCATTCTCCATCTTTACATCTGCAGGACCGCCTGTCTATCTGCCCCAGGCCTACTGCCTCTCTGCTACTATACACAATATAGAACGTATCATCCATCTCTCAGTTCAGGATCACCGAGCCATCTCTGTATGGCTCCTAGGAGGACTCACTGACTAACCCCGTCTGGGTTCACTTCCTGTCCTCATTCTCTAACACATTATTAAGCATTTCTTACAATTAACTAGCTTTCTACATATAACTTTACATGCAAGCATTATCACTATTTCTCTTAAGGCATCATTATACTTTAAGTGCTATGAGTGCACGTTCCCTTTAAGAGGGGACCAAGTCTCTATGAGGTAGTGCAACTTCTCAAGCTGCAAGTCCGTACGCAGCAAGGACTCTGGTACTGCTTCCAGGAACAATTTCTTCGCAAAGAGTCCTTTCTTTTATAAAACCAGTAGAGGTCACCTTTAAGAAGGTGCAAACTATTTACAAGGAGTTTGTAATCATGCAGTGTTCATGATCCAGCAGTTCTTTCAACAATGATAAAACAGGAAACAAAAACAAAAAGCAGAAGAAGGGATCCCGGGTAAACAAAGGGATCCCTTTAAGAGTTAACCCTGATCGGGTTGTAGCAGCAAGAAGACCAACAGTTAACTATTTACATGTGATGAAGCATTCTTGCTTACTCAGTTTCTGGCTGGACAGGAGGCGGCCTCCTCCCGGGCCTCACCGGACAAACGGGTCATGATGGTGTAGCAAAGACCGGTCCCAGTAACGATAGGATCCCTCGTCGGGACACCCTCCTCGCTCGTGGGTGAGTCTGAATCCCCTGAGGTTCCGCGGGGGCTGGTTCAGGCACCTTCTCTGCAGGAGGCTCGTCTTCCGACGTTCCGGCAGCGGCCTGGAGTGCGACGCACCGCTGGACGCCCCGAGCTATCCAGCCAACCTCTCTCCTCCACCGGGTGTAAGTTACCGCGTCTCCAGGCTCCAGGTCACGACCGTACCTTCCCCCGCAGGGCTCCACCTCTTCCCGATCAACACGAACCTGCAGTGGTTCTCCAATTTCTTGGATGACTCCCCTTCCTTCCCGGGAGTTGAAGAACACCACCACACCCCAGTGTGACGGCGGGGCCTCCTCACCACCCGTCAGGTCGACCTGGGCTGCAGGTTGGGGTCTGTTCCGCCATGCCGCCATCAGGCGCTGCAGGTGTTCTGCCTCCGGCAGGATCCTCAGGCCCTGTGCCTGCAGCTCACACTCTGCCGCGGCCGGGATGGAGAAAGCAGGGGACACCGGAGTTAGGCGGACCTCCGTAGGTTGACCCAGCCGAGCGGTCACACGAGCGTCGGCCTCAAGGCGACGTGCTATCTGCCGGGCCTCAGCTACGGCCACACACTCCTCAGACGGCGGCCAGTTGGGTCTGTCCATCGGTAGCTCCGTAAGGGCCAGTCCCTGCAACGATGGCGCATCTGGGGCTGTGTCGGGTGGTGCAGCCTCATGCTGGGTCGGGTCGTCCCCACGTGGTGCTCCCGGCGTCGCCATCTTCGCTTCTTCTCCAGTGTCTTCTTCCCGCGGTCTCTTTCGTGGGCGGCCCCGTCTCCATCGTCCCCACTCCCCAAAGAGGATGAGAAGGCGGACCTCGGCTGCTGACGGACACGTCCTCAGGATGCAAAAATGTTTAGACTGGGCGGCCATTGTCCTTTCGCGCTCTTCAGCTGGTTCACGCCTACTCCACGCCCCTCTTCTTCTCCTGTGCTCTCCTCAGCGCTGTAATGGCGATGGTTTTTGGCGGCAAGTGGCACTACACAGTCTTTGCAATAAGTCACAGTCCAAGCACAATAAAGCACAGTTCCAAGGCACACATGACCTGATTCTTCAGGCTTAAGTAGATCCTGTTCGTGACGCCAAGTTGTAGCGCCCCCACTGCCGCAGGGCCGAGGGGTACCCGGTACCGGGCCTCTGAGTCTCTGCTCTGGGGTTGTCACGGTGGCTAGACCCGGTCCGTGACCCTGCTGAGGGGCGTACAATAAAGGTGGAGGTATGGGATGATGTTATGGTGCGGTGAAGTGCCGGTCGCAGTAAATAACGAGGACACCAGGTTGCAGTCTCTTTACGTCTTTACTGAAGGCTTCAGGATCCTCAATCCGGAATACGGTTAATCGGGCTGCGCAAGTCCGGCCGGTCCAATGGCACATCCAGAGTTCCCTTTGCAGGTGGAAATCTGTGCCTACCTTCTAGCGCTTGTGTGTTGTGGTCCTCCCCTGCTGTGCTTACGGGATAGTCCCCACAACTGTTGTGTCTGTTTCTCGTGTTCCCTCACAACTCGATTCTGATGTTCTTCTTCGCCCGCCAGATGATATGGCTAAGACGCACCCGTATGACGGGTAGGCCCGGAGCTCTTCCTGGACTCTAGTGTCGCCCCTCTCCTGTTGTTGCCCCCCTATGTCTTCGTAGGTGATTTGTGTGAGACAGCCCGCCTATAACTGACTGTCCTGCCGTAGGTTTGAAGTATTCCTTGGAGCCTAGTACTTCCTCGGCGTTCCGGCCACCGGCTACGCGCCTCAGTAGGATGTTGCCTCGTCTTACAGCACGACTCCTACTGGTACTTCTCTGTTGCGTTGATCTCGTTTCTCACTCAGCACAATAAACCTCGCTTCTTGTCCTTTCTTAGGGCACCGCCGCTATTTAGTGCAGGCGCGGTCCCGTAACGTTCTCTCTGTTCGCTATGCCTCTGTCAGGATCCCACCCCTGACAGGGACCCCCCTGAGTCTCTCCCCGCAACACCCCCTGCCACGGGATGTTGCCTGTTCGATCCCCAGTCAGCTTTCTGTCTAACTTCCTATCCAACCCCCAGTTTTACCAGATTGTGAGGAGTGGCCTAATACATAGTACCCTTAGCTCCCCCTGGAGGCCAGACGTGAAGTGTATTGGTGTCTGTGATACCTGGTCAGGTGAACTCCTTCAGTGCCATCAGACGTACCACAGCCCCCCTTAGCGGCGGAGCATCAGTACTGCAACGACCAGGACTCTGGGGCGCTGCACATCCTTCCAACATATCTCACTCTGGTCACACTAGCCAGCAGTGCTGTCCATGCACAAACACACAGACTCCATCTTGAGTCTCTAGACACACCCCTTTGGGTGGGATATGTAGGTGACTGGACCCACCCATCTCACCAAGTCATCTAGAAGCCTTCACAATGTATAGTAAACCCTCAGCAGTAGCTCTACTGAGAAAACAAGCTCGGGCTTCCATCACAGGGCCATCCACCTCTGCTATACATACTGCCCATTAACCACATGACCCATCGCTATACCACAACACAAACACTGCCCCTCTGCAAAAAACACATATTGTCCCTCTGCTAAATACACACACTGCCTCTCTGCAAAATATACACAGTGCCCCTCTGCAAAATACAAAAACACACACACTACCTGTCTGCAAAATACACACACTACCCCTCTGCACAATACACATATGCTGCCTCTCTGCAGAATACACACACACACACTGCCTCTCTGCAAAATACACACACACACACACACACACACACACACAATGCCTCTCTGTAAAAAACACTCGCACTGCCCCTCTGCAGAATACACACACATACACACTGCCCCTCTGCAGATTACACACAGATACTATCCCTCTGCAGAATACACACACACGCACACACACTGCCCCTCTGTAAAATACACACACACTCCCCCTGTGAAGAACACAGACCCACTGCTCTTCTGCAAAATACAGACATGCACTTCCCCTCTGCAAAATACACACACACACCTATTACGCCTCTGCAAAATACACACACACACACACATTACGCCTCTGCAAAATACACAGGGATGCCTGTGGCCTGCTGTGGTAGGTGATGAAGCCAGCGACTTTGTGCTGTGTCACAACTGCTAACAGTGTGGGCGTCTTGAGGATGCAGATCCTGATAACAATGTAGCAGTCAAGGTGGCCCAAGGCCAGACAGGCCCTTCTGGCATTTGCCAGAAGTGCCAGATGGCCAGTTTGGCCCTGCTTGTAGCCCATGTCCTGGATACCATCAACAGCGAAGAAAAACACCCAAAATAAGTCCAGTGATAAAATCAAAATTTTTATTTAAATAAATACCACAATGATAAAATAAAGTAAGGGGGAAATTGGTGGGAACAATACCAGAACTTAGAGGGGCACACCGAAGGGACTGACAAACTGCAGAATATTGAGTAGCATCAGATAAATACATGAATACATAAAATAGAGAACGGCAGAAACTATATATAAAAATTAATAAATACAGAAAAAGTTAATAAATATACTGCCATTCTAAAAAAGTGCAGAAAGATTGCATGCAAAAGGTAGCATGGATGAGGTACACAACTATAATACCAATTAAGGTGCACATGCAAAGTGTAAAGAGGGATGGAGCAAGACCAGTGCCATCACTGGATAATACAATACCAAGTGATAGTATCTTTATAAATATATACTGCCCAAATACAGTCTCCAATAGGACCCTCCAAAATAATTACCTTAACGTATACTGCAGAGTCCCCAGGATGCGCCCGACCCCGACGCGCGTTTCGGCGTCTGCCTTCGTCAGGGGGATACGTCTGTGTGTGGTGGCTCTTGAAACAATGACTCCAGCAGCAGTCCACACTTTTTGAATCTCCCCCAAATTTTTGAATGGCCTTTTCTTAACAATCCTTTCAAGGCTGAGGTTATCCCGGTTGCTTGTGCACCTTTTTCTATCACACTTTTTCCTTCCACTCAACTTTCCATTAATATGCTTGGATACAGCACTTTGTGAACAGCCAGCTTCTTTAGCAATGACCTTTTGTGGCTTTTTTAAATGCTAAGGAAGCCTTTGCAGGTGTTTTTTCCGTTAATTATTCTCATTTACTGAGATAATGACTTTTTGGGTTTTCATTGGCTGTAAGCCATAATCATCAACATTAACAGAAATTAACACATGAAATAGGTCACTCTGTTTGCAATGACTCTATATAATATGAGTTTCACTTTTTGTATTGAAGAACTAAAATAAATTAACTTTTGATGATATTCTAATTTTGTGACAAGCACCTGTACTTCCTAAATTATATGATGTCATCCTGGACTTCAGACTCCTATGTTACTTTTAGTTGTAATATAGTCTTGACGAGTTCAGTTTAATGGGATTGGTCATTTTCTCATTTATTTTTTTTTATATATGCGTAAGAATTAGTTAATAGAATAACTAATACAACATAATTACTAGAATTACACTGATATCTTCTTTTCAAAAGTACCTGCCATTCATTAAAGCACCCTGGTCCAAAACATACTGTAGATGCTGATGAATAGTCATGCAACTAGATCCACCTATTAGTGGCCTCCAATAATCTCTGCATGGCATTAGAAAACAGTGTATGTACGGTACCGTGTGCAGGGCCTTTCAATGGAGGCCGCTGATGGATGCGTCTCATCACATGCCCCACCATCTTGACAAGAGTCAAGAATTAAATTGTGATGGGGCGGCACTTTTGAGAAGAGGAGATTAGCGTTGCTCTAATAACAGATTATATTAGTTCCTTGATTATGTAATTTCTGCACATTTCTAGGTATAATTAGATTATGTCTAATAATGTGGAGCATAAAATTAGTATAACCTGAGTAGCTATAGTACCTACACTATCTATCTATAAGATGAATATAGCAGTACAAGTCCAATATATATATGCCCTTTCAGGAGAATATCGGTTTCTGCCACTAGTTCCTCCCACCTCCACTCTCCATAGAACCTTATGAGCATCAACTGTCGTATTATATCTCAGAAAGTGGGAAATTCTGTCTTCCCTGCATAGACTTTACAGATTTTACCAATGAATTGAAAGTGAAAAATCAATCCAGGAGGAGAAAGGAGCAGATTTCCCTGATGACACAAAGTTGCTTATTTTCATGTGTACTATCTAAATAAAAAAAGTTGCGGCAGCACACCATAGATCAACTATAAAGTGCTATTTATTAGCTAATAAATAGCACTTTATAGTTGATCTATGGTGTGCTGCCGCAACTTTTTTAGATTTATATTGAAGGACTGGTATGTACCTATGAGGCTTTGCACCTTATACCAATTTGTCCTGCTTTTTTTGCTATCTATCTAGAAAAAGTATTAGAGCAGCACAAAAAACACAAAAGTGAAAATAGAAAAATAGAGTCGGGTGCAGAGCCCCCCAGGCATAGACCAAACCTCAAATGTAGGAATCCAAAAAATGGTGGCAGCACAGCATTAGGCCAGTCTCACACGTCCAGATAATTCCGGTACCGGAAAAATTGGTACCGGAAAAATTGGTACCGGAGTTGTTCCTCCAAACACTGTGAGTTGATACCAAAAAATTCTATTCTGGTCTCATCTGACTACATGAGCGTCTCCCAAGCATCTTCTGGATCATTCAGATGGTCATTGGTGAATTTCAAACGGGCCTGGACATGTGCTGTCTTGAGCAGGAGGACATCGCGTGCCCTGCATTATTTTAATTCATGACAGCATAGTGTGCTACTAATGGTAATGTTTGAGACTCTGTTCCCAGCTCCCTTCAGGTCATTGACCAGGTCCTCCCGTGTAATTCTGGGCTGATTCCCAACCTTTCTCAGAATCATCCTTACCCCACGAGGCAAGATCTTGCATGAAGCCCCACAACAAGGAAGATTGACAGTCATCTTGTGTTTCTTCCATTTTGTAATAAATGCATGAACGGTTGTTGCCTTCTCACCAAGCTTCTTGCATATTGTCCTGCAGTCCATCCCAGCCTTGTTCAGATCTACAATTTTGTCCCTGGTGTCCTTACACAGCTTTTTGGTCTGGCCATGGTGGAGAGGTTGGCATGTGATTGAGTGTGTGGACAGGTGTCTTTTATATAGGTAATGATTTCAAACAGGTGCAATTACTGTATATACTCGAGTTTTTTGGGGCTGAAAGTGCCCCTCTCGGCTTATACTCGAGTCATGGTCAGCAGGGGGGTCGGCAGGTGAGGGGGAGCGATGACTGTCACATACATACCTGCTCCTGGTGCTCCTGACGCGGTCCCTGCATGTCTCATGGTCTCCGGCGCAGGCACCTTCTTCCTCTGTTCAGCGGTCACGTGGTACCGCTCATTAAAGTAATGAATATGGACTCCACTCCCATAGGGGTGGAGCCGCATATTCATTACTGTAATGAGCGGTACCAGTGACCGCTGAACAGAGGAAGAAGGTGCCGGTGCCGGAGACCATCTGTCCGAGAGAAGCTGCCAGGGACCGCGCCGGGAGCAGGTGAGTATTTCATATTCACCTTCCCTCGTTCCACCGCCGCTCCGTCTTCCGAGTTTCTCTGCAGTGACTGTTCAGGTCAGAGGGCGCGATGACGTATTAGTGTGCGAGCTGCCATCTGCCTGAACAGTCAGTGAGGAGAGAAGGGACGCTGAGGAGCATCGACGAGAGGTGAGTATGTCATTTTTTTTTATTGCAGCAGCATTACATGTGGCACATTGTTATATGGAGCATCTTATGGGGCCAAAATGAACTGTATGGAGCATTATATGGGGCATATTTTAATATGGAGCATCTTATGGGGCCCATCATAAATTTTATGGAGCATTATATGGGGCCCATCATGAACTATATGGAGCATTATATGGGGCTCCTGATTCAATATGGATATTCAAAAACACTTAACCTACTGATGTCTCAATCAATTTTACTTTTATTGGTATCAATTTTATTTTTGAAATTTACCGGTAGCTGCTGCATTTTCCACCCTAGGCTTATGCTCGAGTCAATAAGTTTTCCCAGTTTTTTGTTGCAAAATTAGGGGTCTCGGTTTATACTCGGGTATGCTTATACTCGAGTATATACAGTAATACAGGTAATAAGTGCAGAGTAGGAGAGTTAATTAAAATAAAAACTAACAGGTCTGTGAGAGCCAGAATTCTTGCTGGTTGGTAGGTGATCAAATAATTATTTCATGCAATAAAATCCAATTTAATTATCTTAACACCTTAACCCCCGGTCTACTTTTTTTGCATTTTCGTTTTTTGCTCCCCTTCTTCCCAGAGCCATAACTTTTTTACTTTTCAATATGGCCATGTGAGGGCTTGTTTTTTACAGAACAAGTTGTACTTTTGAATGACACCATTGGTTTTAACATATTGTGTACTGGAAAACAGGAAAAAAATTCCAAGTGCAGTGAAATTGCAAAAAGAAGTGCTATTCCACAGTTTTTTTTTCTTTTTTACCACTTTGACTAAATGCTAAATCTGACCTGCCATTATAATTGTCCAGGTCATTGCGAGTTCATAGACACCAAACATGTATAGGTTCTTTTTTATTTAAGTGGTGAAAATTTTTATTTTTAAATGGTGCCATTTTCCGAGACCTGTGGCGTCTCCATTTTTCGTGATATGGGGCTAAATGAGGGCTTATTTTTTGTGTGCTGAGCTGAAGTTTTAATTGATATAATTTTGTTGTAGATACAATGTTTTGATGGCTCGCTATTGCATTTTATTGCAGTGTAGCGGCAACCACAAAAACGTAATTCTGGAATTTTTTATTTTTTTCTCACTACAAAATTTAGCGATCAGGTTTTCTTTTTTTTATATTGATAAATTGGGCAATTCTGAATGCAGCGATACCAAATATGTATATGTTTGATTTTTTTTATTGTTTTATTGTGAATGGGGCGAAAGGGGGGTTATTTAAACTTTTCTATTTTTTTATTTTTTAAATATTCTTTAAAACATTTTTTCACTTTTGGCATGGTTAAATAGTCTCCATGGGAGACTAGAGGCTGCAGTACTTTGATCGCCTCTGCTACACACAGGCAATGATCAGATCGCCTGTGTGTAGCAGAAATGCTCTCTTGCTGTCGGGGCAGTGCTCATAGCAATCTGGCAATGACAACCACAGAGGTCTGCAGCAACTGTCTGGTTGTCATGCCAGTCCATTGGTGACCCGCGATCAGGTGAGGGGGTCACCAATGGACGGAGCCAGTAACGCGCTTCCTGTAAGTGCAAGTTAAATTCCGCTGTCAGAGATTGACAGCGGCATTTAACTAGTTAACAGCCGCGGGTGAATCGCGATTCCACCCGCGGTGTTGCGGGCACATTTTAGTTGTATAGATCAGCTGTTATGTGCCCGTGACGGAGGCCGCATCAAACAGGGGAATTCTGACATGTGCGTATTATTACAGCACATGTCGGAAAGGGGTTAAAATAGTGTGATCTATCTATTATCTATTTACAGACAGCTAACCTTTATGAAGAGATATCATAGCTGAACCTTCGATGATTCTGCTGCAACATACTGCAATGTTAAGCAATGTTTGTCTTAAGTGTAACACAATCAGGAAGAATATCCAAATTAAATGCCGGAGGGATTACAACGGTGAGGACACTTAGGCACATATCTATTTGTACTGCGTTGAATTGAGTGGTTTTCTGTAACCATGAACAGCAGCCAGCCACGCATAAAGAAGCAGAATGCTTGTCCCTCGTTTGCCTCATTAGTTTTCAAAGACATTAACTGGGCATTTGGCCTTTTCAAACATCCATTGTCGTAAGAATGATGAAGGCAAAAGTAATGAATTTATTGCAAAACACTGCTGATCAGCAATGAGAACAGCAATCAGTTCTGCGGTATGATTAGTCAAGGACTCTGTAGTACACAGCCTGAAATATCTCAATGGGTTTCTATTACAGATGAAAATTAACCCATTTAGTACATGCATTGTGAGCAAGCTCCTACACGACAAAAACAGTATGATGCTTCAGACAAATCATTTACCGATTCAGCCTGATGATCGTTTAGAACTTTAGAGCTTGACATTTGGCAAAGACTGAGCTTTATGTTCAAGTTGTATAATCACAGCCTATATTCTGTTATTAGGTACAACATTAAAAAGAAAGCACAAACCTATCTCAGCTAATAACCCCATAAAAATCTGGAAATTTATGGATGCAGTAATTTTTCTGTTTTTTCCCTAACTTATCTTTTTTTCTGTCTGCATAATGAGGGCTTGTCTTTAGCAAGATGTATTGTGGTTTTGAATAGTCCATTCCATTTACTATACGGTTTCAGAGTTTTAAGGTTGAAAGAAGACAAGTTTTACTATTTCGATTTACAGTTGTGTGAAAAAGTGATTGCCCCCTAAACCTAATAACTGGTTGGGCCATCCTTAATACCCTTGGTTGCTCTTCTCTGCACCCGTCCTTCTTATACACTGGAGCCCATGATTATACACAGTATTCTGTGTGGCCGCACTAGTGATTTGTATAGAGGTAAAACTATGTTCTTGTCATGAGCATTAATGCCTCTTATAATGGACCTCATGATTTTATTAGCTTTGGCAGCGGCTGTCTGGCAGTAGTCACTAAATTTGAGATTTCTGTCTACCAATATATACCCAAGTCTTTTCAAGTGAAAGTTTTACCCAGAGTTTTACCATTTACTATATAGTTGTACAACGTATTTCATTGGTCTAAGTGAGTGACCTTATATTTATACATATTAAACGTCAATTTTCATTTCTCCACCCAAGCCACCAACGTACAAAAACCCCTCTGAAATATTAATTGTTTTGCTCTGTGTTGATTATTTTGCAGAGTTTGGTATCATCTGCAAAAACTGAAATTATATTCTATATGTCCTCTACAAGGCCACTGTCACGCTCACTCCCTGGCTGGTGGGCGTGAGCTCGGGGGTTTGTGGCCCCACTGTGCCACAAACCAGACTACCCTGGAAGAGGCATGACTATGATAGCTGCCTGGGTTTTTGCTGGAGCCTCTGATGGTGAGGTCAGGCTTGTGCAGCAGGCAGCTGCCAGGTGCTACTCCAGGGTGGTGTCTGGCTGTGGCTGCTGATCCCACTTGGGAGACAGGAACACTAGGATTGGTGCGGGCATCAGGCAGGACTAGCAGATGAGCACGGATGAGATTTAGATGAGTAGGCTGGCACGGCTGAGACACAGAGCTGGCAGAGACACAGGGCTGGCAGGCACGGCAGAGAACACAGGGCTGGCAGGCACGGCAGAGAACACAGGGCTGGCAGACACAGCAGAGAACACAGGGCTGGAGGGAATGACATAGACACAGGGCTGACAGGCACGGCAGAGACACAGGGCTGGCAGGCATGGCAGAGAACACAGGGCTGGCAGGCACGGCAGAGAACACAGGGCTGGCAGGCACGGCAGAGAACACAGGGCTGGCAGGCACGGCAGAGAACACAGGGCTGGCAGGCACGGCAGGAAACATAGGGTGGGCAGGCACAGCAGAGAACCAGAGAACACAGGGCTGACAGGCACGGCAGAGAACACAGGGCTGGCAGGCACAGCAGAGAACACAGGGCTGGCAGGCACAGCAGAGAACACAGGGCTGGCAGGAACGGCAGAGAACACAGGGCTGGCAGGTATGGCAGAGACACAGGGCTGGTTGGTGTGGTGTATGAAGGAACAGGTAGGGACCTGTTCACACAGGAGGTGCAGGTAAGGAGACAAGCAGAAAGAAATGAAGTATGAAGGAACAGGTTGGGACCTGTTCACACAGGAGTTGCAGGTACGGAAACAATCGGAAGGAATGGAGTGTAAAGGAACAGGTTGAGACAGGAACAGTGTAAAGGAACAGGTTCCAGTTCACACAGGAAGAGAGCCGCAAGGCTGCGGATAGCAATGGTAGAGCAGCAAAAGATGGAGCAGCAACAGAAGCTAAGCAGAGCGGAACCGCAAGGAATGCGGAGAGGAGCTGAAGCAAGAGATTTCTGCAGCAACAGGAGCGGAGTAGAATGGAGCAGAACTGCAGGAGTGCAGAGCAGAGGTAAAGCCACAAAGGTATAGAGCAGGCAGAGCCGCAAGAGTGCGGAGCGTAAGCAGACTGAGAACACAAGGAAAGACACAACAGGGAAGGAAGCCACAGACAAGGAGACAGAGATAAGACTAAGTTCAGACAAGGTAATGGAACAAGACAAGGAACAAGAACAAAGACACAGGGACCAGGATATTCTGCCTCCTGGAGGGCGGACAACAAGCTCAAGGCAAGAACACAGAGAAAAGCCTCTAGAGAGGGAGTAACACAGAGCAAGGCCTGGCAAACTCAGAAGCTAAACACAAACTGAGCTAACACATTGCACAGGCCCAGTCCACTGGGTGGAGCTGCACTAAATACTGGAGGCCTCTTGGCAATTGGTCTGGAACAGATTAGACAGGTGCACCTGATTCCTATAAGAACCAGAGAGTTCAGGCACCGCCCCCCTATGCACACAGCCAGGAAGCATGAAGAGAGCAGAGGCACAGAATATAAAACTGGCAAGAAACAGAAACCACAATATGATCTGGAGCAGTGGGTAAGATAGTGTGAGAGATGAGAGGCCATGCCGTGATGCCAGCAGAGTTGTTACAGCCATTAATAAATATATTGAAGAATAGGGTCCAATATTGATCCCTCTAGTACCAAGTTGTTAACTGTGACCCAATTAGAGTTTGGTGCATTAATAACCACTCTTTGTTTCCTATCACTGAGCCAAGTGTTAACCCAATAACACATTTTTTCCCATAGTCTGTTTGGTCTCATTTTACGTACCAACTTTTTATGTTGAACTGTATCAAACGCCTTTGAAATGTCCTGATAGAAAACATCCACAGCAATACCCTCGCATGGTCTGGAACTTACCTCTTCATAGAAACTTTATTAGGTATGCATTAAAATTGAAAAACACACAACCTAAAAATCGGAGTCACTCAGTCGGATACCGTGATAAATAATGTACTTGGGGGTTAGGAAATAGGTTCTAAGGGGCTGATATTGCCTGGGTGAACCTGTAGTTTCCTGTCTAACTTCGGAGGTTGGCACCCTAAGTTGTTAGCGACAGTAGCACCCCTGCTCCACGGCAGCTGTCCCTAGGTAACTCTAGGTCACCCTAATGTAGCTAAATGTTAACAGGCAAAGTAATTATTGAAAAAAATCTTGAACACCTCCCAAAGTGCATCTATAATAGAGTGCCCTCTAAAAACATTAAAGTGACATTGTGCAGATATACTGTATATGTACCTTTCCATAAGGGGTTAGATTCTGCAACAATAAGGAAATATGTGGCCTATGAATTCCCTATGAAGTCCTTATTCTCCTGCCTGCCTTACTGTGGAGGTTTATTTTTTATTATGCATTTCTTATATAGCATTATCATATTCCGAAGCACTTTTACATACATTATCATCACTGTCCCCAATGGGGCTCACAATCTAGATTCCCTATCAGTATGTATTTGAAATGTGGGAGGAAACTGGACAACCAGTAGGAAATCCACGCAAACATGGGGAGAACATACAAACTCCTTGCAGATGTTGTCCTTGGTGGGATTTGAACCCAGGGCCCCAGCGCTGCAAAGCAACAGTGCTAACCACTGAGCCACCATGCTGCCTTAGATGGCAACGATAGTGGTTCCCTCGCTCCTCGATGACTGTCCATACGTAACCCTAAGTCACCCTGAAAATATTAGTGGAACAGTTACCACTAGGTTAAATTGTAAGGCATAAATTATATGATAAATGATATGTTGCCCAGAGTGTGCCTCAGCACGTTTCAAGGTTTCTCAAGAGGCTGATAATTATGATGTGTCAAAAGGATAATGAGATTTAATCTTTTTTCTAAAAAAATAATTCAGTCATGCTCTCTGGTTATCCTGTTTGAGGGATACCCTTATCATACATTATCTTTTTATCATGTTCTGGTCTTTGTCCACAAATTTTGGATCCACCTGAAGTTTTATATAATAATTCTATAAGAAATATCACCCCTTTTCAAATTAATAAGTCTTACTTAATGAACTTGTTCTATCAGATATACCCCAATTCTTATGCACTCCCATAATGCATATGCACTAAAAGGGTTATCCAGGACTATTTTTTTTTTGTTATGGGCCTAAGAACTTACAGTTGCTAACTACCTGTTTGTTGTGCCTAGTGCTGATCTCCTCAAGCTTGGAGTGGTCATGGACATCTCCTGCCAATGATTCTTCAGCTTCCGGTGACATCCTGTCGACAGAGCAGCTTCTTCTCTTCCACTCTGCTATGATGATGGGGTATGAATGCCATGAGATGACTGTCAGCCAGCATGATGTCAGCAGTCACACCATGTTGACTGAGGAAACTGGAAGAGGAAGAGCTACTCTGTTGATGAGAAGCAGCAGAATCACCAGCAGGAGTGGTTTGTGATCACTCTGAGCCAGCACCGGGCAGAACAGACAGGTAGTTAGCCTGTAAGTTCTTAACCCCATGAGAAAAAAATAAAAAAGTCCTGGACAACCCTTTTAAATGGGCCTCATCTCTCCCATATCTAGTCCATATTGCGTAAGGTCTGTATCCCATTTTGTGAAGTAAACTAGGAGTCCTCTCCACCCTGTAAATCAAGTATAGTTGAGAAAGAATTTGAAATTTGCTCAGTGAACAAATGTAATATTTAATTATTTTAAATATGTGGTTTGTATTACTATTGGCAACGTACCTAATCCTGCTCTTTTCAACATTTGCCAGCCCCATGCTATGAACAATTGCCTTTTTTGTATGTTAATTAAATATGATAACGTGCACAGACTTCTGAGAGAACTGCACACAGATCTGCTGGTATCTTGTTTTTCTACATGAAGGCATGATAAAATGATAACTGCTGCTTTACATGAAAGTTGTGGCTAGTTTGATTAGGAGTACAATAATATTTCTTTATGAAACATTCTTTGTTGTCTGTGGAGATAATAACTCTGTAATTGGAACAAAAGTAATCGTAATCCAAAGTTATTTACAGTAGTGAATGGTGGCATTTACGTACAATATCTGCTTAGTTTGGAGAACGTTTTGTGTCCTATCAAATGGCAAAGTTGAAAATAAATTATAAAATCTATCTATTGCAAATAGTTGAGCCTTCTTACAACATAGCTTTTGTGTGACCATATTGTGGAGATTAGCACCATTCCTGTTTGAGAAATATGTAACCTTGTGCCAAACTTTTGGATGTGAAAGATTTGGAAGTTCACACAGGCCTGTGTCCAAGTGATAATTTTATTTTATCCATTACACAATGTGATTCAGGTAGGAAAATTATTGACTGAAATAAAAACTTGAAGTTCCAAGATCTCATGAATCTTAGAATTAAATGGCCGAGATCCGAGTTCTTGCCGATCTTTACTTTTACAGCCCAGGCAGATTTCTCATAAGGCCAACCTAAGCCACGGCCTAGGGTGCAGCAGTAAGGGGGGTGGATATACAGAAGAAATAAAATATTTACACATTTTTCAGGCAATATAAAATGTTTTTTTTTAAATTTACATCCATAAACATTAAATAAATTGAGTGGTACATTTACGATGCCCATCTCTACAACTTGCGCTGTCTTGCTCAGTCACAGGCAGAAAGCATTTGCTATTTCTCTCTCACACTCTCGGCATAAACAGTGAAAACCACCCGATAACGGAAAATTCCAGATTTGGCGTTACAATAGTGATTCCAAGTAATTCATTACTATCATATTGCTTGACCTCTACATATCTGCTGCCATGTCAAGAACTTGAGCAGAAGCTAGAGGTACACTCATCAAGCCGTGAACACTTGAAACAGAGTTCATTGCACAGTTTGGGGGAACAGTGCTGCTCAGATTACACCAAGTGAACACATGGGTGACTGCACCGGGGCCTGGAGGCTCCGGGGGGCCCCTGCAGGGCAGCTAATAATGAGGGCAATCTAACCATTTTATCCGTCCCCAGCCAGATTGCCCTCATGTGCGGCGGGCAAGGAGCAATCCCTGAAGCTCCGCTGCCTGCAAGAGAAAATTGCAGCAGAGCGGAGGTGCAGGGATCCATCCTGCTTCCTGTCTCACACAGCAGAGGCGCGGCTGTGCGAGATAGAAAGCTGCCGGCAATGGTGCGGCTTCAGGATACCATGCGCAGAGGTGAGGTGTGTGTGTATGCAGAGGTGAATGTGTGTCTGTATGTGTGTAGGTGGAGGAGAGGGCAATGATGGGGGTGATGGAGCAGAAGGCAATAATTGTGTTGACAGAGAGGGCAATGATGGGGTGATGGGGCAGAAGGCAATGATCGGATCGGTTTAATGGAGAGGGCAATGATAGGGGTGGTGGGGGAGAAAGCAATAATGAGGGTGGTGGGGGACGAGTAAATGATGGAGGTGGTGAGTAGGCAATAATGGGGGTAGTGGGGAGGAAATGATGGAGGCGGTGTAATGGGCAATGATGGGGTTGTGGGAGAAAAGACAATGATGGTGGTGATGGAAAGGGCAGTGATAGGGATGGTGGGGAGGAGGCAATGATGGAGGTGGTGGAATGGGTAATGATGAGGGTGGTGGGGAAGAAGACAATGATAATGGCAGTGGAAAGGACAATGATGGGTTGGTGGGGAGGAGGCAATGATGGAGGTGGTGGAATGGGTAATGATGGGGGTGGGGGGAGAAGACAATTATAATGGCAGTGGAAAGGACAATGATGGGGTGGTGGGAAGGAGGCAATGATGGAGGTGGTGGAATGGGTAATGATGAGGGTGGTGGGGAAGAAGACAATTATAATGGCAGTGGAAAGGACAATGATGGGGTGGTGGGAAGGAGGCAATGATGGAGGTGGTGGAATGGGTAATGATGGGGTGGTGGGGGAGAAGACAATGATAATGGCAGTGTAAAGGACAATGATGGGGTGGTGGGGAGGAGGCAATTTTGGAGGTGGTGGAATGGGTAATGATGAGGGTGGTGGGGGAAAAGACAATGATGGTGGTGGTGGAAAGGGCAATGATGGGGATGGTGGGGAGGAGGAAATGATCGAGGTCATGGAATGGGTAATGATGGGGGTGGTGGGGGAGAAAACAATGATGGCGGTGGAAAGGACAATGATGGGGTGGGGGGAGGAGGAAATGATGGAGGTGGTAATATCGGTAATGATGGGGTGGTGGGGGAGAAGGCAATGATGGTGGCAGTGGGAAGGACAATGATGGGGTGGTGGGGAGGAGGCAATGATGGAGGTGATGGGGAGAAAGCAATGATCGAGGTGGTGAAGAGGACAATCATGGGGGTGGGGGAGAGGGCAATAATGGGATGCGGGGGGAGTAGGACAGTGAGGGGTGTGGGGGATTGGGATGGGAGGAAGGGGGATTTATAATACATTTAGGAACAGGAGAAGGTGGAGGAAGACGTTATTATCGATTATTATGGCTAACACAGTCCCTTAGTATAAAATGTACTCACTTATTAGGTAAAGAACAGTCCCTTAGTATATAGTGTACCTACTTATGTATAGCACAGTCCCTTAGTGTATAGTATACTCACTTATTATGTATAACACCATCCTTAGTTACATAATTTCCTCTTTTGTTATGTATAACACCATCCCTTATTACGTAACATCCTCTCTAGTTATATATGATGCACTCCCTTATTATATAGCTTCCTCTGCTGTTATGTACAGTGCTTTCTCTTACATAGTGTATTCTTGTTATTTTTGTTATTCACAGCGCTCTCTTTTATTACATAGTCCCCTCTCTTGTTAAATATAAAATGACTACTGATGGAGGAGCCGGTGGCCAGACTACCAGTCCATCAGCTCCTCATTTAGAAAAGAAGTTTCCCCATGCTCCATCAGCCATCATTGCATTATACAGCTAACAAGACAGGACGGTATGTAATAAAAAACAGGACTCTATAATATCCAATGTAAGCGACGGTGCTGTGCATAACAAGAGAAGGCACTGTATAATAAGGGATGGCAATATACATAATAAAGGAGACTGTAATAAATACATGAATGTGTGTGTGGATATATACAGTATATATATATGTATACTATATATATATGTATATATATATGTATATATATATATATATATATATATATATATATATATATATATATATATATATACAGTGCCTTGCGAAAGCATTCGGCTCCCTGGAACTTTTCAACCTTTTCCCACATATCATGCTTCAAACATAAAGGTACCAATGTAAATTTTTGGTGAAGAATCAACAACAAGTGGAAGATAATTGCGAAGTTGAACAAAATTTATTGTTTAATTTATATTTTTTGGGAGATTCAAAAACTGAAAAGTGAGGCGTGCAATATTATTTGGTCCCTTTACTTTCAGTGCAGCAAACTCACTCCAGAAGTTCATTGTGGATCTCTGAATGCTCCAATGTTGTCCTAAATGCCTAATGATAATAAATATAATCCACCTGTGTGTGATCAAGTCTCCGTATAAATGCACCTGCTCTGTGATAGTCTCAAGGTTCTGTTTGAAGCACAGAGAGCATCATGAAGACCAAGGAACACAACAGGCAGGTCCGTGATACTGTTGTGGAGAAGTTTAAAGCCGGATTTGGATACAAAATGATTTCCAAAACTTTAAACATCCCAAGGAACACTGTGCAAGCGATCATATTGAAATGGAAGGAGTATCATACCACTGCAAATCTACCAAGACCAGGCCATCCCTCTAAACTTTCATGTCAAACAAGGAGAAGACTGATCAGAGATTCAGCCAAGAGGCCCATGATCACTCTGGATGAACTGCACAGATCTACAGCTGAGGTGGGACAGTCTCTCAATAGGACAACAATCAGTCGCACACTGCACAAATCTGGCCTTTATGGAAGAGTGGCAAAAAGAAAGCCATTTCTCAAAGATACCCATAAAAAGTGTTGTTTAAAGTTTGCAACAAGCCACCTAGGAGACACATCAAACATGTGGAAGGTGCTCTGGTCAGATGAAACCAAAATTTAACTTTTTGGCAACAATGCCAAACGATATGTTTGGCATAAAGGCAACAAAGCTCATCACCCTGAACACACCATCCCCACTGTCAAACATGGTGGTGGCAGCATCATGGTTTGGGCCTGCTTTTCTTCAGCAGGGACAGGGAAGATGGTTAAAATTGATGGGAATATGGATGGAGCCAAATACAGGACCATTCTTGAAGAAAACTTGTTGGAGTCTGCAAAAGACCTGAGACCGCGACGGAGATTTGTCTTCCAACAAGACAATGATCCCAAACATAAAGCAAAAATCTACAATGGATTGGTTCACAAATAAACATATCCAGGTGTTAGAATGGCCAAGTCAAAGTCCAGACCTCAATCCAATCGAGAATCTGTGAAAAGAGCTGAAAACTGCTGTTCACAAACGATCTCCATCAAACCTCACTGAGCTCGAGCTGTTTGCCAAGGAAGAATGGGCAAGAATTTCAGTCTCTCGATGTACAAAACTGATAGAGACATACCCCAAGCGACTTACAGCTTATTGTTTTTTTTTTTCTTATTACTGGTTTGATGTATTTGTGGATTACCTTTTATTAGACAGGTTAGGGACTACCAGGGATAGCCGACGACGAGTGTGGGCACCACTGTCGCAATTCTAGGGTGCCAACCTCTGTGGCTTAGATAGGTATCATATTCAGGGAAAGACCCCACATATTTAAAAAATTCTTTCTTTGGGTCTATCTAAATCCCTATTTTTCAAATAGGAATGGTGACCATTTGTGTGATCTAATTCTGTCTTTATCTGGCTCAGTATTTGAGGGAATTGGATTCTGTGCACTTTATAGCCACAGATTAGTTCGTATTGTGTGTTAGGTAGTTTTAATGCATATCTATTAACCCCTTTCTGACATATGATGTACTATCCCGTCGAGGTGGTATGGGCCCGCATGACTACCGACGGGATAGTACGTCATCACCGATCATCCGCGCTCACGGGGGGAGCGCGGCCGATCGGGGACGGGTGTCAGCTGACTATCGCAGCTGACATACGGCACTATGTGCCAGGAGTGGTCACGGACCGCTCCTGGCACATTAACCCCCGGAACACTGCGATCAAACATGATCGCAGCGTTCCGGCGGCTTAGGGAAGCATCCTGAGATGTGATCGCGTTGCTCCGAGGGTGTCCTACCTCCTCCTCCCTGCAGGCCCCATTTCCAAAATGGCCACAGGGGGCCTTCCGGGTCCTGCAGGGAGGTGACTTGCAAGCACCTGCTCAGAGCAGGCGCCAGCAAGCCTCCCTGCAGTGCCTGTCAGATCGGTGATCTGACACAGTGCACTGCAAAGTGTCAGATCAGCGATCTGACAATATATAGTCATGTCCCCCCCTAAGGCAATGTCCTAAGTTAAAAAAAAAATATTTACAAGTGAAAAAAAAAAACCTAAATAAAGAAAAAAAAATATTTTTCCAATAAATACATTTCTTTACCTAAATAATAAAAAAAACAATAAAAGTACACATATTTAGTATCGCCGCGTCCGAAACGACCCGAAAAAACGCTTTATTATCATACCACTGAACAAAATGTGGAATAACACGCCATCAAAAAGAGGGATATGAAAAAAACATGGTACCGCTGAAAACGTAATCTTGTCATGCAAAAAACGAGCCGCCATACAGCATCATCAGCGAAAAAATAAAAAAGTTATAGTCCTCAGAATAAAGCGATGCAAAAATAATTATTTTTTATATAAAATAGTTTTTATCGTATAAAAGCGCCAAAACATTAAAAAAATGATATAAATGAGGTATAGCTGTAATCGTACTGACCCGAAGAATAAAACTGCTTTATCCATTTTACCAAACGTGGAACGGTATAAACGCCACCCCCCAAAAAGAAATTAATGAATTGCTGATTTTTGGTAATTCTGCCTCCCAAAAATTGGAAAACATCACTTGCCCGAAAATGGTACCAATAAAAATGTCAACTCGTCCCGCAAAAAAACAAGACCTCACATGACTCTGTGGACCAAAATATGGAAAAATTATAGCTCTCAAAATGTAGAGATGCAAAAACTATTTTTTGCAATAAAAAGCGTCTTTTAGTGTGTGACAGCTGCCAATCATAAAAATCCGCAAAACAAACCCACTATAAATAGTAAATCAAACCCCCCTTCATCACCCCCTTAGTTAGGGAAAAATAATAAAATATTTTTTATTTATTTATTTCCATTTTCCCATTAGGCTTAGGGTTGGGGCTAAAGTTAGGGATAGGGTTTGGATTACATTTACGGTTGGGATTAGGGGTGTGTCAGGGTTAGGGGTGTGGTTAGGGTTATGGTTGCGATTAGGGTTAGGGAGTGTGTTGGAGTTAGGGGTGTGGTTAGGGTTGGGATTAGGGGTGTGTTGGGTTTAGGGGTGTGGTTAGGGTTATGGTTGGGAATAGGGTTAGGGGTGTGTTTGGGTTAGGGTTTCAGTTAGAATTGGGGGGTTTCCACTGTTTAGGCACATCAGGGGCTCTCCAAACGCGACATGGCGTCCGATCTCAATTCCAGTCAATTTTGCATTGAAAAGTCAAATGGCGCTCCTTCCCTTCTGAGCTCTGCCATGCACCCAAACAGTGGTTTACCCCCACATATGGGGTATCAGCGTACTCAGGACAAATTGCATAACAACTTTTGGGGTCCAAGTTCTTCTGTTACCCTTGGGAAAATAAAAAATTGGGGGCGAAAAGATAATTTTTGTGAAAAAATATGATTTTTTATTTTTACGGCTCTACATTATAAACTTCTGTGAAGCACTTGGTGGGTCAAAGTGCTCACCTCACATCTAGATAAGTTCCTTAGGGGGTCTTGGTAAAATAAAACAAATTGGAGCTGAAGTAAATTTTTTGTGAAGAGAAGTTAAATATTCATTTTTTGTTAAACATTCCAAAAATTCCTGTGAAACACCTGAAGGGTTAATAAACTTCTTGAATGTGGTTTTGAGCACCTTGAGGGGTGCAGTTTTTAGAATGGTGTCACACTTGGGTATTTTCTATCATATAGACCCCTCAAAATGACTTTAAATGTGATGTGGTCCCTAAAAAAAATGGTGTTGTAAAAATGAGAAATTGCTGGTCAACTTTTAACCCTTATAACTCCCTTACAAAAAAAAAATTTTGGTTCCAAAACTGTGCTTATGTAAAGTAGACATGTGGGAAATGTTACTTATTAAGTATTTTGTGTGACATATCTCTCTGATTTAAAGGCATAAAAATTCACATTTGGAAAATTTTGAAATTTTCAAAATTTTCTCCAAATTTCCATTTTTTTCACAAATAAACGCAGGTAATATCAAAGAAATTTTACCACTATCATGAAGTACAATATGTCATGAGAAAACAATGTCAGAATCACCGGGATCCGATGAAGCATTCCAGAGTTATAACCATCATAGGCTATGTGCACACGTCAGGATTTCTAGCAGAAATTTTCTGCCAGAAATCCGCATGCGTTTTTGATGTGTTTTTTTGTGCGTTTTTTTTCCAAATGCATAGAATTGCGGAAAATCCGCAAAATTAATGAACATGCTGTTTTTTTTCTGCGATGCGTTTTTTTCGTGGAAAAAAACACACCATGTGCACAAAACATGCAGAATGCATTCTAAATGGTAGGATGCAGGGCCGTATTTGCCACTAGGCACTCGAGGGCACGTGCCTAGGGTGGGGACGATGCGGGGGGCGGCACCTGAGCAAGCGAGCAAGGTGTTTTTTGTTTTTTTTCCCACCTCCCGACCGCCCCAACCCCCGCCCCCCCAGCCCCCCCCCCCGGGACCAGCCTCCCACCCACCCTCCGACCGCCGCCCCCCCGCCTCCCCCCGCCCTCCTTGAAGACGATACTCACCTTGCTCCAGCGATGCCTGGTCTCAGCTTCTGTAGCGCGTCCTGAGTGAGCGGTCACGTGGTACCGCTCATTAAGGCTCATGAATATGCGCATATTCATGAGCCTTAATGAGAGCGGTATCACGTGACCGCTCACGCAGGAAGAAGGAGCTGCGAGCCTGCGCCTGTGCGCCGGGAGTCGGGACAGAGAGCCGGAGGGATGTCGCCGTCGGCGCGCCCGCTTGGTGTGAGACAGCTGACAGGTGAGTATGAGGGACAGAGGACAGGGGGGATTGAAGGAGGACGGTAAGCCGCCCGTGCCATGGGAGAAGGAGCGGGGAGCGGAGGCTGGTGGTGGAGTGATGAGCCATGCATGGGGGGGAGGGGGGCGTGATGAGTGATGAGCCATGCATGGGGGGGGAGGGGGGAGTGATGAGCCATGTATGGGGGGGAGGGGGGAGTGATGAGCCATGCATGGGGGGGGAGGGGGAGTGATGAGCCATGCATGGGGGGGGGGGAGTGATGAGCCATGCATGGGGGGGAGGGGGGAGTGATGAGCCATGCATGGGGGGGAGGGGGGAGTGATGAGCCATGCATGGGGGGGAGGGGGGAGTGATGAGCCATGCATGGGGGGGAGGGGGGAGTGATGAGCCATGCATGGGGGGGGGAGGGGGGAGTGATGAGCCATGCATGAGGGGGGAGTGATGAGCCATGCATACGGGGGGGGGTTTGGGGGGGGAGAGATGAGCCATGCATAGGGGGAATATGAGTCATGCATACAAGAGGTGGGGGGGTTATGAGCCATGCATACAGCCAGGGGGGCGGATATGAGCCATGCATACAGGAGGTGGGGGGGAATTATGAGCCATGCATAGGGGGATATGAGCCATGCATACAGGGGGGCGGATATGAGCCATGCATACAGGAGGTGGGGGGGAATTATGAGCCATGCATATGGGGATATGAGCCATGCATACGGGGGGGGGAATTATGAGCCATGCATACGCGGGGGGATATGAGCCATGCATATGGGATGGGAGGAAGATGAGCCATGCATACAAGATGGGAGGGGGGCATTATACACTATTGAGCATCATATGGGGTCATTATACAGTATGGAGCTTCATGTGGGGTCATTATACAGTATGGAGCATCATGTGGGGTCATTATACAGTATGGAGCATCATTTGTGGCCAATATACAGTATGGAGCATCATGTGCGGTCATTATACAGTATGGAGCATCATGTGCGGTCATTATACAGTATGGAGCATCATGTGCGGTCATTATACAGTATGGAGCATCATGGGTGGCCATTATACAGTATGGAGCACTGTGTGGCCATTATACAGTATGGAGCATCATGTGTGGCCATATTTTTTTGGTTATAATTATTGTATATGAAACAGTTGTGATCAGCAGTGCTAAATGGGTGTGGTTGGGACTTGGAAATGGGTGTGACTAGTTGTGAAATGGGTGTGGTCAGAGGTGTGGCCTAAAATTTGCCGCAGCGCACTACGTGCGCCGCAACCTTTATGCCTCTTTCCCTTCAACAGTTGGGAGGTATGGTACCGCATTTGCCAGATCACAGCAAGTGCCACAAATCCCATAGGGAATGAATGAATGAAGCCAAACGCAGTGTTGCCATAAGTGATCCGTTGTAAGTGATCCATTACGCGGCAGATGCGAAAAAACTGCCCGATCTGCTGCAAAAGGCTATTTTCACAGCAGCGATTCTTGCCAAAGTCACTGCCGATAGTGTCATACTCACCAATGGGGGAGGCAGCACTAAAAGTGCCTAGGGCAGCAGAAACTCTAAATACGGCCCTGGTAGGATGCATAATGTATGTGTTTTTAATTAGCTTTTATAGCGTTTTTATCGCGGAAAAACCTGAACGTGTGCACATACCCATAAAGGGACAGTGGTCAGAATTGTAAAAATTGGCCCGGTCATTAAAGGGAACCTGTCACCACGTTTTTGGAAGATGGGATAAAAATAGCGTTAAATAGGGGCAGAGGTGGGCGTTACATTAGTGTGTGTGTTAAGCGTTTATTACCCACCTAAGTTGCCGAAATAACTTTGCAAAGTCTCCGTTTTCGCCTGTCAATCAGGCTGGTCAGGTCACATGGGCGTGGTGTCTTCACCCAGATTTGGCGTAGTTTTCCGTTGGTGGCGTAGTGGTGTGCGCATGCCCAAAGTCCGGAATCCTCTTCCAGGGGATTTAAAATAGCGCGGTGTTCGTTATTGCATTGGTGATCGGTGGGCGCGGCCATCTTCCTTTGGCCGCGCGTGCGCAGAAGCGGCGCTCTGCTGGCCGCGGCTTCAGGAAAATGGCCGCGGGATGCCGCGCGTGCGCAGATGGATATCGCGGCGGCCATTTTCCTGAAGCCGCGGCCAGCAGAGCGCCGCTTCTGCGCACGCGCGGCCAAAGGAAGATGGCCGCGCCCACCGATCACCAATGCAATAACGAACACCGCGCTATTTTAAATCCCCTGGAAGAGGATTCCGGACTTTGGGCATGCGCACACCACTACGCCACCAACGGAAAACTACGCCAAATCTGGGGGAAGACAACGCCCATGCGACCTGACCAGCCTGATTGACAGGCGAAAACGGAGACTTTGCAAAGTTATTTCGGCAACTTAGGTGGGTAATAAACGCATAACACACACACTAATGTAACGCCCACCTCTGCCCCTATTTAACGCTATTTTTATCCCATCTTCCAAAAACGTGGTGACAGGTTCCCTTTAAGTGCAAACCACCCTTGGGGGGTAAAGGGGTTAAAAGTGTTTTTAGGGGAATTTATGTAACTAATTTCTGATATCCTCATAATACATGCCCATAGTTAAATATTTTTTGGCAGGGTGAGGAGGCATGAGGCAGGGTGAGGAGGCATGAGGCAGGGTGAGGAGGCATGAGGCAGGGTGAGGAGGCATGAGGCAGGGTGAGGAGGCATGAGGCAGGGTGAGGAGGCATGATGAGACACTGTGAACGAGGAGGCATGAGGCAGAATGAGACATTGACACAGAACGAGCAGGCAATGCATCCAGGCAGGATGAGGAGCGGCCCCACCTTTACGTCACACACACGCAACCTTTCGGACGGTCACGTGGGATGTGGTCACATGACCGCACGGTCACGTGATTAGAGTTCTCGGATCATGGCGCTGGAAGACGAGCAGGAGGCTCTGCTGCCCGGGAGCGGTGGGAGCCCCGCTAGCAGGGAGCCCCGGCCGCAGATGGCGGCCATCTGTGACCCCAGCAGGTTCGCCCATCGGGTCGTGGTGCTGATGCTTATGTGTTTCTTGGGCTTCGGTGAGTGAGCGCCTGTGTGTGCGGAAGTGCCGGGTTACAGGGTGGTAGAGGCTCCTGTACACAGGGTAGTGCGCGGTGTATGGTCTCGGGGCTGCAGGACCCTGTATGGGGGGTCATCACCTTTTATTATTTAACCCCTTAAGGATCCTGCAATACCTTTGTCATGTCCCCCTCTTCCAGCCGCCATACCGTTCCATTGTCTGTCAGTGCGGCGTGCTGACCTCTCTTGTGCAGGACTAGCCCTTGTCCTCAGCCGCTCTATCCTGAGACCCCCAAGTGTGTATATTTGGGGGCAGAGATGTATCAGGACCTGTATGGTCTTATGTGCAGGAGTGCATTTATAATACCATTTTGGGGTCAAAGCAACTTTTTTTGGCACTGACAATAGTAAAGATTCTTTTTTTTTTTTTTTTTCCTTTTCTCCCTTTTTTGCGTTTCATGTAGTGACTGCGCGCTCTGCTGTACGTGGTGACCGCACTTGGGACCTCTAGTCCCTGTTCACACCTGTTTCACTGTTAAATGTGCTAAGAAGCTGGATTGTTGTGGACAGCTGACCTGCTTGCACCACCATGTACCGTCCTCTGATTACGGGTCCGTCTGGTTTCCATTTTATGAATGGGAAAAGCAGCTGTGCCTGATGGGCTTTCTGTTCACAAATCCCAGACGGACCCCATTGTAGTTACCGGGAGCTTTCTGCTGCTTTGCATCTGTTCTGTAATGGGTCCATATTCCTAAAACTGAACAGATAAACAGACCCCGAGACCCAGGTGTGAACTGAGCCTAAGTGTCCCTTTACCTTATCAAATCTATTTAAGCAGATGGTTTTGATTTTGGGGTGGACCAGTATTTATGGTTTGGTTCCACAATTCGGCATTTGTTCAGCCCAGCACAGGACCCTAGAGAGGCACATGCCCAGACGTTACTATACGCTTCCATTCTGTGTAATTTGGGCTGTTTCGCCCCTTGGTGCACATTTCTTCACTGAGTGAGGGGGCCGCTCCTTCCTCCGCCTTGGCTGAGACACTACAGTCCCCCCTAAGCCCCTTTGCTTCCTGGCACCCCTGACTTCCCATACACTTGTATCAGTTTCAGAAGGTCACATTCATATTCAGTAGTGGGGGCTGTGCTTCTCACCAACTCTCCTCCTTGTGCACATAAATGGTTAATGGGAGTAATGTAATGTCACTATTTGGCTGGTGAGAGGCAGGAGTCCAGTGGTCTCATCCCACAGTGTGAGGACAATGCTCTGCATAACAATCTGCCTTAACAGCACTGCTGAGATCAGCTCCACAAGGAATTGGGAGGCAGTTAACCCCTTGTCCACCTGCTGTGTGGTGTGAAGAGGGAGGGGAGCCCTGCATCAGTTAAGCCCCCGTCACACTAAGCGAGGTCGCTAGCGAGATCGCTGCTGAGTCACAAGTTTTGTGACGCAACAGCGACCTCAGTAGCGATCTCGCTATGTTTGACACGTAGCAGCGACCAGGCCCCTGCTGTGAGATCGCTGGTCGTGTCGGAATGGCCTGGACCTTTTTTTGATCGTTGAGGTCCCGCTGGGTAGCACACATCGCTGTGTTTGACACCTTACCAACGACCTTGTTGACGACTCAGACACGGAATCGTCATAATAGCTGCCATGTGACATCGTTGTACAGGTCGCCATATCGCTGCTGCGTCGTTGGGAAGATCTCACTGTTTGACATCTCACCAGCGACCACATAGCGACGCAGCAACGATCCCTGACAGGTCGTATCGTTGTCGGGATCGCTTTAGCGTCGCTAAGTGTGACGGGGCCTTTACTGGCTGCAGTGCCAAAGACAGAGCAGTGGGAATATTTAGTTAAAGGGACTCTGTCACCCCCTCCAGCCGTTAGAAACTAAAAGAGCCACCTTGTGTAGCAGTAATGCTGCATTCTGACAAGGTGGCTCTTTTAGTTATTGGTGCAGTCAAAGCAGAAATAAAGCGTTTTATAATTTTGCAAAAATACCTGTCTTTAGCCCTGGAGGCAGGTCTTAACCCCCCTGCTGCACACGCCACACTGCCGTCACTCAAGGCTTCTTCGGCGCCGCCCCCTCCGTGCTGTTTTCAAATCAAATCCGGCGCCTGCGCTGTTTTGTTCTGCCTGGGGCAGGCGCAGTGAGCGCTGCCCGTCTGACCTCAGATGCAGTCTCGCAGACTGCGCCTGTGCAGCCACCCAGCTTGTGAATCCCAGCCCCGCACTGCGCCTGCCGCAGGCAGAACAAAACAGCGCAGGCGCCGGATTTGATTTGAAAACAGCACGGATGGGGTGGCGCCCGGCGCCGAAGAAGCCTTAAGTGACGGCAGTGTGGCGTGTGTAGCGGGGGGGTTAAGACCTTCCTCCAGGGCTAAAGACAGGTATTTTTTGCGAAATTATAAAACACTTTATTTCTGCTTTGACTGCACCAATAACTAAAAGAGCCACCTTGTCAGAATGCAGCATTACTGCTGCACAAGGTGGCTCTTTTAGTTTCTACTGGCTGGAGGGGGTGACAGTGGCCCTTTAAGAACAAAACTGACCCTCTTTGTTGTGGTGAAGTCTCCTTCATACACTATTTTATCCGTTTCTTCATCATACCTTTGTGTCAAAGATGGTCTGAATTTCAGGCGCTTTTCAGACACTTGTTCTGGTTTGCATCATGTTTTTCCTGTAGGCAAATTGGCAGAAATGTCACCTCATGCCCAGTCTATGCTGCCATTGGAACTAAAGCAAACGACTGCATGTGAATGCAGACCAGGGGGCGTCACTGGTATGCAGAAATGTAGGCTCTGTATTGTGCTCATTCACAATAGTTTGTATGGCTTTTGGTAATTAGGATAGGATCTCCAATGAATGCTGCTAGGGTTAAAGGTACTGTCACACTCAGCAACGCTGCAGCGATATAGACAACGAGCCGATCGCTGCAGCGTCGCTGTTTAGGTCGCTGTAGAGACGTCAAACACAGCAGCTCCACAACGATGCAGGAGCGATCCTGTGACGTAACGGTGACTCACTTATCGTTCTCACAGGTCGTTAGCTCCATGTAAAACATTGCTGGCATCGTTGCTTTTGCTGTCCAACATGACGATACACGCCGACCTGACGACCAAATAAAGTTCTGGACTTCTAGCTCCGACCAGCGATATCACAGCGGGATCCAGATCGCTGCTGCGTGTCAAACTCAACGAGATCGCTATCCAGGACGCTGCAACGTCACGGATCGTTGTCGTTCTCGTTGTAAAGTTGCTGAGTGTGAAGGTACCTTTAGTGTACTCGCCTCTTATAGCCAGTCGCATTACTCCTGGGGCCTCACAGGTAATTACACTGCAGCCTAGGGCTATGTTTACACGGGGCATATTGCTTGAGTTTTTGCTGCCGATTGGGCGCTGCGTACAGATGTTACAGCATAGTGGATGGGATTTTATAAAATCCCGTCTCCACTATGTGTGCAGGGCTACATCCGGTGACTCTGTGTAACCGTACATGCGGCGCGTCTTTCCAGACCGCAGCATGTCTATTTATCTTGCGGAGACGCTCAGTCTCCACAACATAAATAGCCCGGTCTATGAATACGATGCGGTGATTCCGCATGTGTTCAATGAACACATCTGGAATCACCGCGCGTACAACAGGGGGCGGCGCTTTGGGCAGAGCAGGGTATCCGCTGCGTCCAAAGCGCAGAGATTGTGCCCCGTGGATTCATAGCCTAAGGGTTTGTGCACACTATCAGTAATTGCTGCAGGTTTGACGGTGTACTTGTGCAGCGTTCAACCCGCAGCGTCCATATGTTACAGCATAGTGGATGGGATTTCAAGAAATCCCATGTCCACTATGCGTCCACAGATGCCTGCGGATCATCCGCGGAGATGGACATGCGGCGCCTCTCTCCAGACCGCAGCATGTCTATTTATCTTGTGGAGACTCTGTTTCTGCATGAGAAATATCATCAATAGAAATATATTGAAAGCGGTGAATCCTCACGGTTCACTGAACACATGTAGATTCACCTGCGTTTAATACACTGCAGCACTTTGCATGCAGCGAACATGCTGATTCTGGATTGTGGGCACGCGGCCTAAGGCCGGGATCACACATGCGAGAAATACATCCGAGTCTCGCATGGTAATACCCGGCTCTGCCGCCGTCACTCAGGAGCGGAGAGTGCCGCCGCATAGCAATACATGCAGCCGCACGCTCCGCTCCAGAGAGACGGCGGCAGAGCCGGGTATTACCATGCGAGACTCGGATGTATTTCTCGTATGTGTGATCCCGGCCTAAGGCTATCATCACATGTTGCTTTTTTTATTTGCTGCTTTTCATGCAAATTTTCAGCTGCATTTCACAGTACCAGCAAAGTTTGAGATTTCAGAAATCTCAGCACACACCTTGTTTTTATTTTTCCTGATTGTTTTGTGAAAGAGCTGTTTTTTTTTGCAAAATCTAGAATGTCGCTTCTTTTAGCAGCATTTTTCGCCCTTTCAATGGGTAGTACAAAAAATTCTGCAAAAAGCGCAGGTATTTTTTTTTTCTACACTAAACGTTCTCAGCATGCACAAGAGACAAATATACCATGACAAAAAACACAGCAAAAACGAAACAAAACTTGCTTTTTGCAAGCTGCTTAAATTTTGCAGCAAAAATGCAAAGTGTGAACATAGTCTTAGGCAGTGTGCCTGTGATCAGTTTTTTGTGAGTTTTGATCCTGTGTATTTTCGCTGCGTCATTACAGTTTCTGCAGAGTGGATGGGATTTATAGCAATCTCCTGCCCACTGTGCTACTTTCTTAGTCGGTGTAACCTGACCCGCGGTGTGTGTTTCAGATCTGCAACACGTCAGTTTCTCTTGCAGGTACACTGAGATTTTGTGTGCAGATGTTTGCCATAGGATTGCATTAAATGTGGAAAACACACCCTTTAAAAATGGGGCCCTGCTTGTCTGACTAGTCCCCAATGGCTTTTAAAGTATGTGTTTTTCCCTGAAATGACGCAGCATTTGAGTCAAACATGCCTAGCTGAGCTAATCCAGCCAGTGCCTGATACATGCTGCCCGTGCTGTATATATCAGCAGTCAGGATCACTTTAAGGCTATGTGCGCACGTTCAGGATTTTTCGCATTTTTTTTTCAGCCGTTTTCCACTGAAAAATGCTTTAAAAAAAGCTTACATTAAGCATACCATCATTTTAATGCATTCCGCAATTTATGTGCGCATGCTGCGTTTTTTTTTTTTCTGCGAAAAAACGCATTGCGGTAAAAAATGCAGCATGTTCATTAATTTTGCGGATTTTTTGAGTTTTTGCCGCTATATTAGGCTATGTGCACACGTCTGGAATTGCCACAGAAATTTCCGTGGCAATTCCGCAACTCCCTGCCGCGGGAAATACGCATGCGGAATTGGCATGCGTTTTCCATGCGATCTGTAGCATCGCTTGGAAAACTGACAGGTTGGTCACACTTGTCAAACATAGTGTTTGACAAGTGTGACCAACTTTTTACTATTGATGCTGCCTATGCAGCACCAATAGTAAAAGATCTAATGTTAAAGATAATAATACAAGAAGTAAAAAATCGTGATATTCTCACCTTCCAGCGGCCCTCGCAGCCTTCCCGATCCTCGCAATGCTTCCGTTCCCAGTAATTCCTCGCGGCAATGACCCCAGATGACGTAGCATCACGCGAGACCGCTACATCATCACTGGTCGTAGCCGCGAAGCATTACTGGGAATGGGACCGTCGCAAGGAGCGGGAACGCTGGGAGGGCTGCCGGAATGTGAGAATATCACTGTTTTTTTTTACACAAGATATGGTGCCCAGTCCCTGGAGGACAGTCTCCTCTCCTCCACCCTGGGTACCAACCGCACATGATCCACTTACTTCCCGCATGGTGGGCATAGCCCCATGCCGAAAGTAAGCGGATCAATGCATTCCTATGTGTGCGGAATCCCTGCAATTCTGCACAAAGAATGAACATGCTGTGTTTTTTTTTTTCCGGAATGCGATTCCGCCGCGGAAAAAAACGCAACATGTGCACAAAAATTGCGGATTGCATTCTAATAATAGGATGCTTTAATGTAAGCGTTTTATCACGTTTTTATAACAGAAAACCATGGAAAAAACGCAAAAAAATCCTGAACGTGTGCACGCAGCCTTATTGCATTGGGAAGCGCCTGAAAAAATGCGAAAAATCCACAGAAAAAAACCGAGTGGATTTCCTGCAGAAAAAGTCCTGTTTTGTTCAGGAAAATTCTGCTGACGTTCCTGAACGTGTGCACATAGCCTGAGGCCAAATTAAGACATCTGAGAATCAAGTAAGACTATGTTCACATGTTGCATTCTTTTACGCAGATTTTCAGCTTCGTTTCATTTTTTTTTTTTTTTCTACATGTTTTCCAATAATTTTGACACATACCCTTTATAATGTATGTGTGGGTTCACATGTGGATCTTTTGTGAGAAATCACTGTGACATTTTTTTTTTATGTAAGTTTTTTTTTCTTTTTACATCTGAATGATGCCCAAGTTGTTTTTTAACTTTCATCTGTGATATCTCGTATCTCAGACAAAGAACTATTACCTAAATTAAAATTCCAAAATTGTTTTGGATAATGCATAAAATGTACAATAAAATAATTTAAAACAAAGGTACCTAAACTAGGACATTCCACTCCTGTATAACTGATTATACGTATAGGACAAAAAGTGTGTAAAAGCCCATAGAATTAATTCTTAGTATAATACCAGTACAAGAAATGACTATCCTTGTGTAATTCCCATTGTCCATGGTATGCCAGAACACTTATGAGTGGGGTCTGACCCCCAAGCTCTACAGAAAGGAAGGAACATCAGGAGTCTCCCTGTGGGGAGGAGGCACAGTACTGTATATGTGGCCGTCTCTGCATGCTCTGTACACGCACTCATTAGTGGTTACTGGATTTCTGGCTTTATTTTGAGGGATCTACCTATGAGTCAGGGCCCAATGTCCTCATGTTCTCAGGGTAATCCAGTGTTTACCTACATCAATGAGGGAGCGGCAGCTGGGAGTCACTAAGACTGGGCACACGGATTAGCTGACTGCTTTGTCCTGTAATCGTGATCTAGGAGCACTTTTTCTCCCTCTAGCTAAAACTCTTTAGGCAAGGAGTGCATATATTTATTCCTATCTTCAAAATCTTTTATAAACGCTTTCTCCCCAGCCTGAAATGAAGTGTCAGTGACCTCAGTTTCAGGCGCTTAGTTTGTGCCAGCTCTGAGCTTGCGTCATATTTCAATTCCAGCATATGCTCAGTAGGATCTTGTTACTGTACGATATTCTTCTTTATGCACAGTGACAGTGTGCTCCCTCACCAGCTCTGAAGAGAAATAACAAGCCAGCAAGAGAGCGCACTGTCAGTGTGTATTGTAAAGAGATCACCTGGCAAGCAGGAAAAGCAGAGATCAGCCCCACCCCTCTCCTGAAAGTGATGTCACAGTTCTCCTATCCATCCCTCCCCCCTACCAAAAAAGTGAAAAAATTATTTTCTCTGCTCCATAATGGTACCAATAATACCTACAGCTCAGTTTTCACAATAAGCCATCACACTGCTCCATTGACAGAAAAATAAAGCACATTATCAGTTTCAGAAGATGTGACAAACTTCTGATTCCACTGATATATACATACACCTCTCCCCATGTTGTGTTAGTCGTTCTGGCCCGAGGAATCATGTTGGCAGGTTATTTTTCCCACACTCTGAGTGTGTAATGTGTTTTTTTTTTTCAGCACATTTGGAATTTTATTGCCTGATAATGCTGGAAAAAAAGCACTATTTACGGTAGCTATCTGAAAACCAACACGGCTGCACTGTTTTGCATTCCTGTTGTATGCAGCCCCTTGAAAAACTTGTTTGGGTCCATGCATTCCTGTGTGCCCCGCCGTTATCACGTGTCCAAAGTCCTCATTTACCAGGGACCTATAATCTTATGTCCAGTTAGCTGTGCATTTCCTACAGCCTCAGAAGCTGGCGTGGTGTTCTTGTACCGCCCTGTAATATAACCCTTCATGCTTGGCACGTCAGAGGAGCGGTTATCAGGACCTTGGCATGATGACCAGTGAACAGTTGGGAGGGTTTCTTTTCAGGAGACTACTCCCTGCCTGTGATGTTTCGCTGAGGTCTGCAGAAGCCAAACTCTGTGTTCTTATGTCTAAACTAAGGAAAAAAGGATTCTGATAAGGTTACACTGGAACTGTCCTCCATAAATCTATACTTTTTTTCCCTCTTATCAACCATAGAGTAAACGTGGTAGAGCTTTTCTTAATTTATGTAGCGCCACCTATTTTTCAGCATTCTAAATAGATTATCACTCGCATTGCTCCCTAACCCGTTGCGACTCCCTATCAAAAGTGTAAATTAATCTACGTATATTTTTGGGTCGTGGGACGAAACTACTGTACCCAAAAAAATCAGTTTTTTTGTGTTTTTAATATTTTATTAAGCTTTCATTAAGTATTTTCTTAAAGGGGTCCGCTACTAGGTCAACCCCTACTTAAACTAAATGTTCGGCCCCGATAAAATAATAAAGCCTATACTTATCTCCCTTGCCTGTGCCGTTCCCGCGTTGTCGGCACTCGCTCTCACCAGGGCTGTGATGCGGTGTTGTGACGCCGGTGCCCAATCAGCGCTGGCGTCACTGTCTCCACCTTTGTATGAACATGAAGCCAGGGATCCGCTGCAGCTCATCTCTCACTTCCTTTTCATGTTCAGTTTGCCTGAAGGTGGAGACAGTGACGCCAGCACTGATGGGGCACCAGGCATCACGTGTCACAGCACCGCGGGAATGGAGCCAGCGCGGGAAGTAAGTATAGGCTTTACTATTTTATCTGTGTCCTAGTAGTGGACAACCCCTTTAACATTGTTTTTGGGGACTTTTTTTTCTGTACATCAATTGAGTAAGAGATACCAGTGCATTTTTAGCTTTGCCAATGACTTCTATTGTAAAGTTATGGATTGGCGTCGTAGCAGAGAAAATGCCGGAAGAGTGGTCGTCTTGTGTCTTTTAACTGCTTCTATTTAAAGAAGAAGAAAAACTTCAGCAGTTAAACGAAAACTTTCAAAACCCTGAACATTATACAAAGCAAGTTATTTTACAATAGGAAGATAATTTCAGATGTGTTCTGAGGGCTTTTTTTTCCTTTTAAGTAGATTGGCTTAAAAAAACAAACAAAAAAAAAACCCAGAATGTGAACACACCGTTGGTGTTGTCTGGATTTCTGTGAAGATTCTGTGATCTTGTATACGACATACATTGTCTATGTAGTTTACTTCTGTTTGTTTATGGAAGCAGCAAATAGTTAAGTATCCCTTTTAAATAGTTATCATTGATATTTTGCCTGGATTCTATTCTGCATCATCATGTGTTTATTTTGTTACTATTGATATTCTGTGTTTTTTGAGTTGTTCCTGTATATATATATTTTTTTCTAGGAAGTTATTTTTGCTATGACAACCCATCAGCTCTGCAAACTCAGGTTCAGCTGGTAAGTAGTTACTTGTTGTACCCCACTGTCTTTCCTCACAAATTAATAAATGAACCTGTAGGCGCTCCATGTTTGACTGTCTTAAATAGTGGGGTCAGAGGAATCCATAGAACCACGAAATGCCCCCCACATACAGATATCCTGGCTGCCATATTTTGGATTTGTGGGGCCCACAGAAGACTTATTTGCTAGAAATGTATGCTAATGGACTATTTTTGAGTGTTTTTTACAATTTCTTTTTCTTTTCTGTAGGACATGAAGGTGAACACCGCTGATTTCATGCAGCTGTATGCCTTTTATTCCTGGCCCAATGTTGTCCTTTGCTTTTTTGGAGGATTTCTCATTGATCGAGTGTTTGGAATTCGGTATGTCTCTCCCAAGAATCTACTAAAAGCCACAAAATTAAATTGAGTACCCCAATATGATGTAGTGTAAACATACATCTCATCCTGCCAAAGAGCAAGCCCTCTTACTGCTATGTCAACATAAGTTAAAGGGGTATTCCCATTTCAACATCCTAATCCCAATATGTAGTAGGTATAATAATATTAGCAAATGCCTCCAATTAGAAATGTAGTATAGTTCTCCTGATAACCTATGTTTCTTACCCCGTGTGCAGGCCTTTGCAGTAGCTTAGGCATCCATGGTTACGGCCACTCATAGTGACAGTTCTTAGTGGTCATAACTAGAGATGGGCGAACTTGAACAGTAAAGTTCGGCGTCAGTACTAAACACCTACTGTTCGGGCACGGACACCGACCACAGACTTCACCAGTAAGTCTGTGTTAGGCCATGTGCACACGCTGCAGATTCCAATGCGGAATTTTCTGCTGCGGATTTGATAAATCTGCAGTGAAAAACCGCTGCGGTTTTTACTGCGGATTTATCGCGGTTTCTTCTGCGGTTTCCTCTGCGGGTTTTCACCTGCAGATTCCTATTGGAGCAGGTGTAAACCCGCAGCGGATTCCGCAGAAAGAATTGACATGCTGAAAATAAACTGCAGCATTTCCGTGCGTTTTTTTTTCCCGCAGCATGTGCACTGCGGACTTTGTTTCCCATAGGTTTACATTGTACTGTAAACTCATGGGAAACTGCTGCGGATCCGCAGCGTGTGCACATAGCCTTACTGTTTGGGTTTGGCTGCCCGAACACCGGTTGTTTGTTGCGCTGTCATGTGCATGACAGTGCAACAAACACCGCTTATGTTTGGCTGTGAAATAATCACCACCGGTCAGAGAGTCGCGATTCCCACACTGTCAAATGACAGCGTGAGCGCTCAGCTCTGACTGGAGATATAAACTTTACCTCCGGTCATTGGTGTCAGCTGATGGACTACTGACCCCATCAGCTGACACTCGCTGCCGCTAATAACAGTGCGCGCAGGAGCGGCGGATGGGAGTATTCATCTTCTGCTCCTGCGCTGTAAATAAATAATTTAAAAAAAAAAAAACCCGTTTGGGTTCCCCTGTGTTTTTGCTAACCAGCCAGACAAAACTCACAGCTGGAGGCTGCAGCCCTCAGCTGCCAAGGCTAGTAATCAAGAATAGAGGGGTCCCCACGCTGTATTTTTAATTAAGTATTTAAAAAAAACGGCGTGGGCTTCCCCCATTTTTGACAACCAACCTTGCTAAAGCAGACAGCTGGGGGCTGTTGTTTTCAGGCTGGTAATGGGCCATGGATATTGGGCCCCCCAGCCTAAAAATAACAGCCCGCAGCTGCCCAGAAAAGGCACATCTATTAGATGCGCCAATTCTGGCGCTTTGCCCGACTCTTCCCACTTGCCCTGTAGCGGCAAGTGGGGTAATAGTTGTGGGGTTAATGGCACCTTTGTATTGTCCAATGACATCAAGCCCACGGCTTAGTAATGGAGAGACTTCTATAAGACACCGATCCATTACTAATCTTACAGTTGTATCTATATATATTTATATAATTGTCTAAGGGGTACTTCTGTCTTTCTGTCTGCAACTTCCGTCACGGAAATCCCGCGTCGCTGATTGGTCTCGCCAGCTGCCTGTCATGGCTGCCGCGACCAATCAGCGACGGGCATAGTCCGATTAGTCCCTCCCCCTACTCCCCTGCAGTCAGTGCCCGGCGCCCGCTCCATACACTCCCCGCAGTCAGTGCCCGGCACCCGCATACTCCCCTCCACTCACCGCTCACACAGGGTTAATGCCAGCGGTAACGTTACCGCTGCTATTAACCCTGTGTGTCCCCAACTTTTTACTATTGACGCTGCCTATGCAGTGTCAATAGTAAAAAGATCTAATGTTAAAAATAATAAAAAAACAAAAAACCTGCTATACTCACCCTCCGTAGTCCGATGATGCGCTCGCGCCAGCTGCCATCTTCCGTTACCAGAGATGCTTCGCGAAATTACCCAGAAGACTTAGCGGTCTCGTGAGACCGCTAAGTCATCTGGGTAATTTCGCGAAGCATCCTCGGAACGGAAGATGGCGGCAGCCGCTTGCATATGGACAGCTTCGCTGGATCCCAGGGGGTGAGTATATAACTATTTTTTGTTTTAATTATCTTTTTTTAACACGGATATTTGCCCACACTGCTATATACTATGTGGGCAGTGTTCTATAGCACGTGGGCTGCGTTTTATACAGCGTGGCTGCTACATACTACTTGGCCAGTGTTATGAACCGCGTGGGCTGCGTTATGTACCGTGTGGGCTGCGTTATGTACTACGTGGCTTCTATATACTGCGTGGGCTGTTATATACTGTTTGTGCTGTGTTATATACTGCGTGGCCACTGTTATATATTGCGTGGCCTGTATTAACGCATCGGGTATTCTACAATATGTATGTATGTATATAGCAGCCACATAGTATATAGCACAGGCCACGTACTATTTGCTATATACTACATGGATCCTATATACTACGTGGCCTGAGCTATATACTATGCGGCTGCTACATACAGACATATTCTAGAATACCCGATGCGTTAGAATCGGGCCACCATCTAGTGGTAAATAAAGACCCAGCAAGAATAAAGTCCAGTATTTGAAGTAAGACTAAACACAGTTTTCCATTTTTATCATACTCCTAATTCCAGCGAAGCCCTCGATCTCCTATAATAAAGGTAAAATTATAAAGCAACAATATACCATACCTGTCCATCTTTCTGTCCCACGCCGTAATCCATGTCTGGGGGATAAACAGTTTTCAACCTGGACGGTGCCAAGATGCAACCATCCCGGCTGAAAACCACTGGTGAATGAGCTGCTGGGAACGCAGCCTCAGAGACTGGTGGTGACGTCATTGAGGTTACCTCCGGTCACTGAGGCTCTGTTCCCAGCCAGGCTGAACTGCGGTGACCTCGGTGAGATCCCCGCTAGCATTGTGAGACCTTTTCTGTGGAGTACTGATCACTTGAATGATTGTATTTCTTTTTTCTATTCACAGGCTGGGAACGATAATTTTTAGCCTGTTTGTCTGTGCAGGGCAGGTAAGCACCAGTGCTATAATAATGCATTAATAAGCCATCATATATTTTAGCCCCTTCCCGACCTCCGCCGTACTATTACTGCGGAGGTCGGGTCCCCTGCTTTGAAGTGGGCTCCGGCGCTGAGCCCACCTCAAAGCCGGGACATGTCAGCTGTTTTGAACAGCTGACATGTGTCCGTAATAGCGGCGGGTGAAATCGCGATCTGCCCGCGCCTATTAACTAGTTAAATGCCGCTGTCAAACGCTAACAGCAACATTTAACTGGTGCTTCTGGCCGCGCGACTGGAAATAATCGCATCGCCGACCCCCGTCACGTGATCGGGGGTCGGCAATGCGTCAGGATGGTAACCATAGAGGTCCTTGACACCTCTATGGTTACTGATGCTGGCTTGCTGTGAGCACCACCCTATGGTCGGCGTCATAGCAAGTCTGCATTTCAGCTACATAGCAGCGATCTGATGATCGCTGCTATGTAGCAGGGCCGATCGAGTGGTGCCAGCTTCTAGCCTCCCATGGAGGCTATTGAAGCATGGCAAAAGTAAAAAAAAATCGCCCTCCTTTCGCCCCATTCAAAATAAAAAAAAAAAAAAAAATCAAACCTACACATATTTGGTATCGCCGCTTTCAGAATCGCCCGATCTATCAATAAAAAAAAAAAAAGGATTAACCTGATCGCTAAACGGCGTAGCGAGAAAAAAATTTGAAACACCAGAATTACGATTTTTTTTTTTTTGGTCGCCACGACATTGCATTAAAATGTAATAACGGGCGATCAAAAGAACGTATCTGCACCAAAATGGTATAATTAAAAACACCAGCTCGGCACGCAAAAAATAAGCCCTCACCTGACCCCAGAAAAATGAAGACGCTACGGGTAACGGAAAATTGCGCAAACTTTTTTTTTTTTTGTTAGCAAAGTTTTGAATTTTTTTTTTGTTACCACTTAGATAAAACGTAACCTAGACATGTTAGGTGTCTATGAACTAGTAATGACCTGGAGAATCAAAATGGCAGGTCAGTTTTAGCATTTAGTGAACCTAGCAAAAAAGGCAATCAAAAAACTAGTGTGGGATTGCACTTTTTTTGCAATTTCACCGCACTTGGAATTTTTTTCCCGTTCTCTAGTACAAGATATGGTAAAACCAATGTTGTCGCTCAAAAGTACAACTCGTCCCGCAAAAAATAAGCCCTCACATGGCCATATTGACGGAAAAGTAAAAAAGTTATGGCTCTGGGAAGGAAGGGAGCGAAAAACGAAAACGCAAAAACTGAAAAAGGCAAGGTCGTGAAGGGGTTAAAGAGAACCTGTCATCTGATTCATGCTGCCCAAACCACAGACAGAATGAATCCCTTTGGCTGCGTGATTGCTGCCCGGTATGTTTCATGTGTCTCGGTTGACTAGTTGGAGGGGACTTCTCCCTGCTATGCTCCCCTAGACTGGCAGGTTTCTCTGTTTGCGTATGGGGGGACACCTTTCAGTAAAAAGATTGATGCTCCTACAAGTTGATGGGGACCCACCTCAGATTTGTCATCTGAGACACCTATTTCCCAGCCGGCTTTTCAGAGTATATTTACTTTTACACTCTGCAGCCTTTCAGAAATCTAAAGTACATGATGGCAGTAATGGAGCCAGTGACTTATTAACACTGCTTGTGGTTTGGGCAGCATAAATCCGATGACCGGTTCCCTTTATCATTCATAAAAGAACTTTAATGGCAACGAAGACTTTGTACTCGCTAGTGTCCACTCTTCTCTCTCTACCTAATCCATGCAGGATATGATTAGTTTGTTGATCCTATTGATTCTTAATACGTTTTTGCCATATGAGAGCCGAAATGGCAAATATCGCTGTTAACTGAGCCGTCTCTTCTCTATATAAGATGATGTGGTGGTCTGTGACTATGACATAATCAGCGCATAAGGATCTTGATCTGAGCATAGTTCTGTTTTCTATGTGAAAGTCCGTTACATAGTAAAATCCCTGCATGCCCGGGAAACCACGGGACTCTGTGCCGAGCATTACACACAGAGTTTCCTGAACTGCAGTTCCCTATTATGTAACGTCAGGCCACGGAGACGTAGAATATAATCACTTACATGAGCTGCATAAGACGTCATTGATCCCTTTTCTTTTAATTACTGCATAAATAAGTTTTTATGGTGTTTGTGAATTTTACTTTTCAGGTAATATTTGCAGCAGGTGCCCTGTTCAATGCTTTCTGGCTGATGGAAACTGGCCGACTTGTGTTTGGGTGAGATTATTGCATTTGTAACATAACACGTTGGTAGATAAAAAGTGCACGAGAATTTTGGCTCCATTTTAGCATGAAAATTATCATACGTGACTTTTGCCACATTTAGTATTCATCACCCAAACTAAAATGAAAGTAGTTCCTGGCTCATTTTATCTTAGACAGGGAGGCACAACCTTTATTAACGCATATATTCGAGTATAAGCCGACCCCCCCCCCTTCTAATTTTGCCACAAAAAAATAGGAAAACTTAATGACTCGAGTATAAGCCTAGGGTGGGAAATGCAGCAGCTACCAGAAAATGTCAGAAATAAAAATAGATACCAATAAAAGTAAAATTAATTGAGATATCAGTAGGTTGTGTTTTTTGAATATCCATATTGAATCAGGAGCCCCATATAGTGCTCCATACAGTTCATGATGGGCCCCATAAGATGCTCCATAAAGATATATGCCCCATATGGTGTTGCTGCGAGTAAAAAAAAAAAAAAAAAAAATGTCATACTCGCCTCTCGTTGCTCAGGCTCCTGGCACTTGCAATACTCACCGGTCCTCGTTTCGGCGCCGCTGTGTCTTCTGCTTCCTCTGCACTGACGTTCAGGCAGAGGGCGCGAACTAACCACGTCATCGTGCCCTCTGACCTGTGTCACTGCAGAGGACGCGGAAGACGGAGCGGCGCCCGGAACGCGGACAGGTGAATATCACGCAGTGCTCCCCCTCCCCATTATACTCACCTGCTCCTGGCGCGGTCCCTGCATCTCCGGTCTCCGGGCGCTGACAGCTTCTTCCAGTGTTGAGCGGTCACCGTTACCGCTCATTACAGTAATGAATATGCGGCTCCACCCCTATGGGAGTGGAGTCGCGTCCATATGAGCGGTACCATGTGACCGCTCAACTCTGGAAGTAGCTGTCAGCGACCGGAGATCAGGGACCTTGCCAGGAGCAGGTGAGTATGTCACAGCCGCCGCTCCCCCTCCCCAAAGACCCCCCTCCCGGGACAATGACTCGAGTATAAGCCGAGAGGGGCACTTTCAGCCTAAAAAATGGGCTGAAAATCTCGGCTTATGCTCGAGTATATATTTGTTGTTTTTTTTATGGTATTCAAGGGCCACTTTGTCTGATTGAATCAACCTCATGGCCGCAATACAACATCATAAACCTCACCATGTAAATATCAAATGGGTGCTGTTTCCATTAAGTCTCCCACCCATGAGATGTCCTCTTCTCTCCCAATCACAATCCACAAAGGTAGAGGCCGTGGGTTCCGCTTTCTCCATGGTAGTTTGTGAGAGATACAAACGGTCTCTTGTTTTCTTTCTCCCGCAGGCTACAATGATTATGGCAGAGCACTCGTTCTTAACCACTTTACTTCATCTTGTCTAAATTACGACATGGTCAGGGACACAGCCATACAATGCGCCATTAATAGTTCTCTATTCCTACAGTGCTACCTGACACTTCTATACCCCCTATCATGGAAAATACTTATGAGCAGCCACAGGCCTCTTGTGAGGCATTTTTGTGACTATAGATTTGAGGCACCACAGAAAGGCATAAAGCTCCACATGTGGACATTGGGCCGCAGGTTACGCACCTCCGGTCTAAACGCTCGTCCATGCCTGCTTCACTAGAAGCCTGTTAAAATCCTTTTAAAGAGGACATTTCTGTTTTGGAGATATTAACTTTTAAATGTTAGATTCTATCTTCCCAGTCTACCAAGGGGTCGTAGGCAGAGATTCTTTATGGGAGGGCATGGAAAAAACACGCTTTTTTGTGTGAGGCATGTCCTGACACACAGCCCTGCTCTCCTCACTGATCTCACTGTTGGTATCTGCTGGGATCACAAGTGGGGGTGGGTACAGCAGAGTTGTGTGTCCTTGAGCACACCTCTTGCATCACTTCTCACAGCAATGTCTGCTCTGCTCTACTCTTCCTCTGCCCACACTGACTGCTGTGGTGTGAACACTGCTCTACTCTCCTCCCCCACTAAGTGTCACAGTAGATGTTCCCAGTAAGATCAGTGAGGAGTTTGGGGCCGTGGAGTTGCATGTGACCATGAGAAAGTGAGGCCTAATCTTCATTGGGAAATGTACTGCTCCCCCTCATCTGCCTATGATTCACCAATGTCATGCCGTGGAAAACATAGAAAAAACCCTTAGCCGAATCTTTGCTAACACCCCTTTTGGTCTTAGTGGAAATTAGAGTCTAAACTTTACAAGTTAATTATTTCTGCAACAGTAATGAAAAATTAAAAACAAATAAATGACTTATTAACCTCTGCAGCCACTATTTCGTGATGCGTCCAGTTTGAAGGGAAGGTGCCATCAAAAGTAACTTTCTCCTACGTATCATTGGGGGACACAGGACGAATGGGTGTTATGCTGCTGCCACTAGGAGGACACTAAGTTAAACACACACAAAAGATTAACTCCTCCCCTGCAGTATACACCCACGGGCTGGACAATCCAGAGCCAGTTCTTACTTAGTGTCTCAGGAGGCACTTGGGTCCTCTGGACCCCACCAATTTTTGTTTTTTAACGGAGAGAAGGGAGCGACAGGCAAATTTTCAGCTCTGATCTCTCCCGCACCGTGCCCCCTCAGAAGTACAACGCTGCCCCGCGGCTGCAGAGCCGCATTAGTAAGGGAGTAAGGGGCCCCCTCCTGTCAGCTCGTCGGTCCCCGCACTTACCCTGTGCGATAGAACCGATGCTCCATGCACCTTCACCTTGGTAGGGAGAGGGTGGAGAGCTTCTGCCGCCGTGCGTCATCCGCTATGTTCAGTGGTGATGCAGTGGGCGGCTGCACGGACGCCATGTCCTTCTGTCCGGCTGTGCCCTGGCTCCAGGAAACTTAGGTGGATGATTAGTCCCCGTGGTCGCCTGACAGGGAGGGAGGGAGATCGGAACGCTAAGGAACCGTCGCCACACTGAAAAGTGAGCCAGGGCTGGCATCCATCGTCGCGGGAAAGGATACAGGAGGAACGCTCCATGTACTTGCCCGTTGTTGGTGCGGGAGAGATCAGAGCTGAAAATTTGCCTGTCGCTCCCTTCTCTCCGTTAAAAAAACAAAAATTGGTGGGGTCCAGAGGACCCAAGTGCCTCCTGAGACACTAAGTAAGAACTGGCTCTGGATTGTCCAGCCCGTGGGTGTATACTGCAGGGGAGGAGTTAATCTTTTGTGTGTGTTTAACTTAGTGTCCTCCTAGTGGCAGCAGCATAACACCCATTCGTCCTGTGTCCCCCAATGATTGACTCGGAGAAAAAGATTTTACGGTGAGTACACAAAAATCTCCTTTTTTTTTTTTCCCAACAATTGAAAATTTTTTTAAAGTATTAATGTTTTTTAATTTTTTAAAAGTATAATGCGTGATTCCGCTCCGTCCTCTTCTATGGGAGCAGAGGTGTAATGCGTGACTCCGCTCCGTCCTCTTCTATGGGAGCAGAGGTGTAATGTGTGACATAGCTCCGTCCTCTTCTATGGGAGCTGAGGTGTAATGTGTGACATAGCTCCGTCATCTTCTATGGGAGCAGAGGTGTAATGCGTGACTCTGCTCTGTCCTCTTCTATGGGAGCAGAGGTGTAATGTGTGACATAGCTCCGTCCACTTCTATGGGAGTAGCGGTGTAATGTGTGACAGCTCCGTCCACTTCTATGGGAGCAGGGTTGTAATGTAAGGGGCATATCGCATGATGGGCATTAGATACACGGTCTGCTATCTCAGTATATGGCTCCTGCATAGACTACACTGATAATATAGCAGAGCTGAGTCCATTATCAGAGCGGAGCAGCGTGATGATTACTCTGTTGTGCTCTGAATAGGACGGCAGTAAAGAGCGGTGATCAGCATCCTGGTGGTGTTCTTCTAATGTGAGACTGCGAACACCGCTCCCCACCACCAGTACTCTCCTCCTCCCGGACCTCTGCATCCAGGCACCTCCTGTCACGGTTGCTTCTAGACCACAGCAGCTCCAGTGAGGATCCTTCCAGCAGCTCCACTCTAGACGGCTCACTGGTGAGGTGAATAGAATGGGAGTTGTAGTGAGGATCTCGCCGGAGCCTCCACTCTAGACTCAGTGCCTGAGGTGACCGGGGCTGCTGGGGCGAGGTCTTCACAGGGCTCCAATCTACATGGCTCAGCAATGACAGGACCAGAATGGCGGTGATTCCACGAGCTCCTCACCCACGCTCCAGTCTAATCGCCTCATGATTCAACTGGCTAGAATGGAGTCCCTGCAGTGAGGAGCAGGAAGTAATGCGATTACAGGAGTTTTTTTTTTTTTTTTCTTGGATAAACATTAAGTCCTATATTGAATCAGCTTTACAAATGTAATGATTTCATGGCTTATTAATGGTTTTGGAGATATTGCTTTAAGTTTTTAATGGCGCAAACCTAAAAAATTGCACATTAATTTTTTTTTCTGTTTTTCTATAAGCCTAACAAGTTCGGCAAAATTCAGTTTTTTTCTGATTAACAAAACTTGTATTTTTTTTTTTATAATATATAAATGACAGCGCGCAGGCGACAGTTGTAAAGTACATCAGTGACAAATTATGACAGAACTGTACGAGGTCACTGTAGTAAGTTGCAATTATGCCACTTTTGAGTTGTAAATTATGACTGTCAGCTGTGCTCCATCATGGTCTCGCCCCTCTCCACAAAGCTCCGCCAACTCTTCAACATGGTGGTGCTGAGACTTGTGTACATGCAGGAAGTGTCAATTTCCATGAAACGTGTAACTTTTTGTATTATGAAAAGCGATAATAAAAATGCAAAAAACCATCTCCACACAGCCTCCAGCATGCAGCCCCACAAAAGGAACATCACCCTCTTCCTCATGTAACTCTCCAGAATGTAGCCTCACACAAGGAACATCACGCTCTTCCTCATGTAACTCTCCAGAATGTAGCCTCACACAAGGAACATCACCCTCTTCCTCATGTAACTCTCCAGAATGTAGCCTCACACAAGGAACATCACCCTCTTCCTCATGTAACTCTCCAGAATGTAGCCTCACACAAGGAACATCACCCTCTTCCTCATGTAACTCTCCAGAATGTAGCCTCACACAAGGAACATCACGCTCTTCCTCATGTAACTCTCCAGAATGTAGCCTCACACAAGGAACATCACCCTCTTCCTCATGTAACTCTCCAGAATGTAGCCTCACACAAGGAACATCACGCTCTTCCTCATGTAACTCTCCAGAATGTAGCCTCACACAAGGAACATCACCCTCTTCCTTGTGCAGCCCCCCAGCATGCATCATCAACCTCTCCCTCGAATAGCCCCCATCATGCAGCTCTGCTCAAGTAACCACACACCCCCACCCCTGTTATCACACAGCCCCCAGCAGGCAGCCCCATGAGTAAAATCCACCCCCCTTTACTGCACAGACCCCCATCATGCAGCATCATTATCATTCCCTTCCCCACGCAGCCCCAAAGCATGCAAACCCCACAAAAGGAACATCAACTGCTTTCCTATTAAAACCCTCACAATATGCAGCCCCATACAAAAAGCAGCAGCCCCTTCCCTGTGCAAGCCTCCAACATGCAGCCCCCAGGAAGTAACTTCATCCGTGCTTCTTTGTCCCAAAATACATCCCCGGACCACTGACATATAGTTCTATTTATATAGGCTGTGTGCACACGTTGTGGATTTTTACTGCGAAAAAACCGCATTGCGGTAAAAAATGCAGCATGTTCATTAATATTGCGGATTTCCGACTATATCATTGCGTTGGGAAATCTCCAGAAAAATCTGCAAAAAAAGTGAGAAAAACGCACAAAAAACGTGAAAAATACACATGCGGATTTCTTGCAGAAAATGTTCGGTTTTGCTCAGGAAATTTCTGCAATAAATCCTGAACGTGTGCACATAGCCCATAATGCTGCCCCGCAGTCCTCTTGCCCACACAACTTATTGCCTCTGCATAACGGCGCGTCTGGTGGCCCTGTGACGTCATCTCTGGTGACTGGGGGGAAGTTGGAGCTCTCAGCATAGCTGTGGGCTTAAAAAAAAAAGGCACCTATCTCCTCCCATAGCTGTGACCTGAACAGTCCAGTGGGTGTGCCCAGCTCACAGCTAAGACAGCCTGGAGATGCTGTCGCTGACCGACTGCAGAGTCCTATGAACATGGTTGTTGAATAAAAAAAAAAAAAAAAAAAATGTGAATTTAATTTTATATTTAAAAATAATTGATTTATATACCGTAATCCATTATTAAAAATAAATGCAGCACCTTTCCTTTTAGTTTAGGCAAACTGGTGAAAGGTCCTCGTTAAGTCCTGGACCACAGTTTAATAGACTCATCCCATTAGGGGGGCCACTGGTAGTTGTGGGATGTGATTGCTCTCTATGGCTATGTTCACACGTTGTGTTTTTGCAGTATTTTTTTATGAAAATGTTCTGCTGTTTCACAGTACCTGCAATGTCTTGAGATTTAAGAAATCTCACACGCACACTTTTTTTTTTTCTTTCTGACTTTTGTCAAAAAGATGCGATTTTGCAAACTGCAGCATGTCACTACTTCTTTCAGCATTTTTTTTAGCCATTTTTACTGTGTTTTTTGTTTGTTTTTCCATTGAAAGTAATGGATAGTTTAGAAAGCGCTATAAAAAAACCCGCAGGTATCAGGTTTTGCTGCGTTTTTGGTGCCAAAACTTGATGACGTTGAATCAGATTTTTTTTGTATGCACTAAACTTTATCAGCATGCACAAGAGACAAATGTGCTATAGCAATAAAACTGCTGCAAAAACGAAGCAAAACCTTCTTTTTGTAAACAGCTTAAACTTTGCATAAAAATAACAGCAAAAACGTGACTTGTGAACATAGCCTTACTGTTACCTCCTCTGGGAATGAATGGTGTGAAGACATCTTCCTCTCCTTTATAGAATGGTTGTTTGGATGGCTCCAATGTTCCTCCATTGTTCCTTTCAGGATTGGCGGGGAATCGCTAGCTGTTGCGCAGAATACGTATGCAGTCAGCTGGTTCAAAGGGAAGGAGCTGAACCTGGTGTTTGGATTACAGCTGAGCATGGCCAGAGTGGTGAGTACCGGGAAAGCGGTTGCTTGCTGATCAGTGCACCAGCTATATAATTGTTCTCTGCTTTAAGCCCTAAATGATTGATCTACTCCCGCACACAACCGCCTTGTCCTTCAGGATGGGGATCAGGGGTCTGTAACCTGCTCAAAGCATTACACTGGACAACATCCAACATGGCTAAGTGAATTTCACTCTTACATACTCACTTGAAAGATGTTGAAAATGCAGTGGCAATGGCCTATCAGCAGATTCTGGCTATTTTACACCCCCTCCCTTCACAAAATAAAAATAAACAGTAAACCCTTTAGGCCTTCTTGATGGCCATTACCATGGCAGCTCTTATGTTGTATACATTTTCAAGCATAATAAAGTTTTTCACCTGATCTATATTCCTTGTATGTAGCCCATCCCGGGATACCCCCATCTACTTATATTTGGTGGAATTGGGAATATTAGTAGAAAAGCAAAGGCATCAGCCATCTCTAATACACAAGGTGCCCTTAACAAACCAATGTGGAGGTCGCACATCATGCTGTGCATTCCCTGTGTGGGTGGTGAATGCAGCAGGAGAGGCCACCACAGGATGGTGAAGCCGGTGCAGCTGACGTTACCATGCTGGTTAGTGCGTGGGAGCCGTTCTCTGCTGCGCGCTGAGTGTAGGACACCGTTGGGAGACAACTTCCTTCCACTTCACCCTCACACTTGTTACAGCACCTTAATATGTGTGTAGAAGGAGCTGCCCTCCGCTACACTGGGGGTGCGGCATTGTTTGTTGTGAATTCTGCTCTTGGGTTCCCTCCGGTGGTTGTTGGTGGTAATACAGTTGTCCCTGGGTTGCAATCCTGGGCAGGTGTCTCTGCTGATTGCAGTGCTGACTGGGGTATTTAAGGTTGCAGGATTCATTAGTCCTGGCCAGTTGTCCATTGTTCTTGGAAGGTTTGGATCTCAGTCTGGTTCCTCCTGCCCTGTTGCCAATTCAGCAAAGATAAGTGTCTGGTTTTTGTTTCTGCAGCACGCATGCTGTGTGCTTTACAGATCAGTGCTATTCATTGTTTTTTCTTGTCCAGCTTAGACTGTGCCAGGATTTTTCCAGTCAAGTTGGATTCTCAGGAGATGCAGATATACGTTCCATGTCTTTAGTTAGATGGTGGAATTTTTGTATTATCTGCTGTGGATATTTTCAGGGTTTTATTACTGACCGCTTAGCATTCTGTCCTATCCTTTCCTATTTAGCTAGAGTGGCCTCTTTTGCTAAACCCTGTTTTCTGCCTGCGTGTGTCTTTCCTCTAATACTCCCAGTCAATATTTGTGGGGGGCTGTCTATCCTTTGGGGTTCTGCTCTGAGGCAAGATAGGATTCCCATTTCCATCTATAGGGGTATTTAGTCCTCCGGCTGTGTCGAGGTGTCTAAGATTGTTAGGTACATCCCACGGCTACTTCTAGTTGCGGTGTCAGTTTAGGGATTGCGGTCAGTATAGGTTCCACCTACTCCTGAGAAAGTCTCATGCGGCTCCTAGGTCACCGGATCATAACAATTGTTCAACCGGAACCCCATCCCTTGGCTGGTGAGTGCAGATCAGGGTCCTCTACAGTATAAACAATTAGGCATGAAGCCCACCTCCATTGGTATATGTGTATGTATGTATGTATGTATATATGTATAATACATAAACATATATGTATGTATATGTGTGTGTGTGTGTGTGTGTGTATATATGTATATATGTATGTATATATATATATATATGTGTGTATATATGTATATATGTGTATATATATATATATATATATATATATATATATATATATATATATATATATATATATATATATATATATATATATATATATATATATATTTCAGCTGCAAACCAACACAGGCCACAATGACAGATGTCATGGACATTCTGATCTTCTATATATTGCATCTTTAATGCTGCCAAATCGTTGCCCATTACGAGAGTGGTGTAATTGAAGAGAAATGGAGTCTTTGAACCAGTTAATTCATCAAAATAATGATATGCCAGCATTTCCATATCTACTTTTTTATTCTATGTAAGTCTGTTCAACCATCAATCACCTTCCATCTAATGTGTATGGGCCACCTTTAAGACCTCCATATACCCAAGACAAATATTGGTTGTTTAACGGAAGGTGAAAAAAAAAAAAACCCCCGTCGTAGACTGTTCTGGCCTTGTCAGTGTGTCATTCTCTAATGGGTTTTCCTCAGATCCATAAGCCACAGTACCATTTATGCTGCAGTCTTAGTAAGCCAGCTCACACGTTGTTTTCTGTTTCAGGGCAGTACAGTAAATATGAATGTCATGGGCCTGGTGTACGAGCGGATAAAGGATGCAATGGGCTCTGCCGGTCACACAACGCTTGGTATAACGCTCATGATCGGTGAGTCTTTTCTTACAGATCATTTACAGCATACGATTAAAGGGGTATTCCCATCTCCAAGATCCTATCCCAGTATGTTGTAGTAGATGTAATAATATTATTTGCAAATACCTCCAATTAGGTTTTCGGGAGACCTGTACTTTCTCTGTACCTTGCCTCATGTGCAGGGCACTGCGGTTTCTTGCTTAGCTTCTAGTGGTCGTAGCCATGGGTGGCTTAGCTGCTGCAACGCCCTGCACATGAGGTAAGGTACATAGATTTTCAGGAGAACTATACCACATTTCTAACTGGTGGATTATTATTAGAAAAATATTATTATTGTCTTTGATATATGTACAACAACTTCTGCAAATATATTCATGTTTGAGACTGTTTTCCAGAGCCCGTATGCCATAATCTCCCATACATTTCCTATACATGATGCCAGAGAGTATATTGACCAGCATCAGGAGCTGAGCTCACTCTGTATGTGGTGGCCTAATATACTGTAATAATCTGATAACTTTTATCCCAGCCCTTTAAGCCTCTCAGATGCTGTGGTTCATTACTACCATAACATCTAATGCCTATCTACACACATTCCCCAATGATGCAGTTCAAATGCGTACGTATCTTTTCCCTCATATTGTTTAATTTTTTTTTTTTAATCAGGTAAATTTTTATTAAGGAAAAACAATTATAACAAATGACATCAAGCTGTTATTCACAGATAATCATATATTTTATGAACAAAAGTCCCTTTCCCCCCCTATCCCCCCCCCTTCGAGACCCCTTTAATGCCTTCCCAATTTCCCATCCGATATTCCTTCCCCAATTCAAATACAATTGTATAGTATGAACTTCATGTATGCCATTATGCATCCTCCCCACAATTCTAATTCCATTCTATCCATGGCTGCCATACCTTTTGAAATACATCTAGTTTATTTCTTAGTATAGATACTTTTTTCCATTAACCCCTTTCTGCCATTGGACTTACTATTCCGTCCATGTGGGGTGGGCCCTAATTCCCAAGGGCGGAATAGTACGTCCAGCACGATCGGCCACTCTCACGGGGGGAGCGCGGCCGGGTGTCAGCTGCCTATCGCAGCTGACATCCGGCACTATGTGCCAGGAGCGGTCACGGACCGCCCCTGGCACATTAACCCCCGGCACACCGTGATCAAACATGATCGCGGTGTGCCGGCGGTACAGGGAAGCATCGCGCAGGGAGGGGGCTCCCTGCGGGCTTCCCTGAGACCCCCGGAGCAACGCGATGTGATCGCGTTGCTGCGAGGGTCTCTTACCTCCTATCCCTGCAGGCCCCGGATCCAAAATGGCCGCGGGGCTGCATCCGGGTCCTGCAGCAGGGATTACTTCCGGGTGCAGACCAGGCTGTGGTAAGCCTGCAGCACTGGAACTCAGATCGGTGATCTGACAGTGCTGTGCAAGCTGTCAGATCAGCGATCTGTAATGTTCCCCCCTGGGACAAAGTAAAAAAGTAAAAAAAAAATTCCCACATGTGTATAAAAAAAAAAAAAAAAAAAAAAAAAAAGGAAAAAAATTCCTAAATAAATAAAAAAATATATAATATTCCCATAAATACATTTCTATATCTAAAAAAAAAAATAAAAAAAAAATCAAACAATAAAAGTACACATATTTAGTATCGCCGCGTCCGTAACGACCCCACCTATGAAACGATATCACTAGTTAACCCCTTCAGTGAACACCGTAAAAAAAAGAGGCAAAAAGCAACGCTTTATTTTCATACCGCCAAACAAAAAGTGGAATAACACGCGATCAAAAAGACGGATATAAATAACCATGGTGCTGCTGCAAACGTCATCTTGTCCCGCAAAAAACGAGCAGCCATACAGCATCATCAGCGAAAAAATAAAAAAGTTATAGTCCTCAGAATAAAGCGATGCCAATAATTATTTTTTCTATAAAATAGTTTTTATCGTATAAAAGCGCCAAAACATAAAAAAAATGATATAAATGAGGTATCGCTGTAATCGTACTGACCCGAAGAATAAAACTACTTTATCAATTTTACCAAACACGGAACGGTATAAACGCCTCCCCCAAAAGAAATTCATGAATAGCTGGTTTTTGGTCATTCTGCCTCACAAAAATCGGAATAAAAAGCGATCAAAAAATCTCCCGTGCCCGAACATGTTATCAATAAAAACGTCAACTCGTCCCGCAAAAAACAAGACCTCACATGACTCTGTGGACTCAAATATGGAAAAATTATAGCTCTCAAAATGTGGTAACGCAAAAAATATTTTTTGCAATAAAAAGCGTCTTTCAGTGTGTGACGGCTGCCAATCATAAAAATCCGCTAAAAAACCTGCTATAAAAGTAAATCATCACCCCCTTAGTTAGCGAAAAATAAAAAAATTAAAAAAAATGTATTTATTTCCATTTTAGGGTTAGGGTTGGGGCTAGGGTTGGGGCTAGGGTTAAGGCTACAGTTAGGGTTGGGGCTAAAGTTGGGGTTAGGGTTTGGATTACATTTACGGTTGGGAATAGGGTTGGGATTAGGGTTAGGGGTGTGTCTGGGTTAGAGGTGTGGTTAGGGTTACCGTTGGGATTAGGTTTAGGGGTGTGTTTGGATTAGGGTTTCAGTTATAATTGGGGGTTTCCACTGTTTAGGCACATCAGGGGCGACATGGCGTCCGATCTCAATTTCAGCCAATTCTGCGTTGAAAAAGTAAAACAGTGCTCCTTCCGAGCTCTCCCGTGCGCCCAAACAGGGGTTTACCCCAATATATGGGGTATCAGCGTACTTGGAACACATTGGAGAACATCTTCTGGGGTCCAATTTCTCCTGTTACCCTTAGGAAAATACAAAACTGGGGGCTAAAAAATAATTTTTGTGGAAAAAAAAAAAAAAATTTATTTGCACGGCTCTGCGTTATAAACTGTAGTGAAGCACTTGGGGGTTCAAAGCTCTCACAACACATCTAGATGAGTTCCTTAGGGAGTCTACTTTCCAAAATGGTGTCACTTGTGGGGGGTTTCAATGTTTAGGCACATCAGGGGCTCCCCAAACGCAACATGGCGTCCCATCTCAATTCCAGTCAATTTTGCATTGAAAAGTCAAATGGCGCTCCTTCGCTTCCGAGCTCTGTCATGCGCCCAAACAGTGGTTTACCCCCACATATGGGCTATCGGCGTACTCAGGACAAATTGTACAACATCTTTTGCGGTCCATTTTCTCCTGTTACCCTTGGTAAAATAAAACAAATTGGAGCTGAAGTAAATTTTGTGTGAAAAAAAAGTTAAATGGTAATTTTTATTTAAACATTCCAAAAATTCCTGTGAAACACCTGAAGGGTTAATAAACTTATTGAATGTGGTTTTGAGCACCTTGAGGGGTGCAGTTTTTAGAATGATGTCACACTTGGGTATTTTCTATCATATAGACCCCTCAAAATGACTTCAAATGAGATGTGGTCCCTAAAAAAAAAAAAAAAAGGGTGTTGTAAAAATGAGAAATTGCTGGTCAACTTTTAACCCTTATAACTCCCTAACAAAAAAAAAATTTTGGTTCCAAAATTGTGCTGATGTAAAGTAGACATGTGGGAAATGTTACTTATTAAGTATCTTGTGTGACATATCACTGTGATTTAATTGCATAAAAATTCAAAGTTGGAAAATTGCGAAATTTTCAAAATTTTCACCAAATTTCCGTTTTTTTTTCACAAATAAACGCAGGTAATATCAAAGAAATGTTACCACTATCATGAAGTACTATATGTCACGAGAAAACATTGTCAGAATCACCAGGATCCGTTGAAGCGTTCCAGAGTTATAACCTCATAAAGGGACAGTGGTCAGAATTGTAAAAATTGGCCTGGTCATTAACGTGCAAACCACCCTTGGGGGTGAAGGGGTTAAAATTATATGATCCGCCTGCGTAAGAAAGTCTCGTCCAGTCGGAGGCTCATCCCTGATCCAGAACCGAGCTATCAATTTCCTTGCTTTGAATAACAGTCTAGCAATCGCCAGTTTAACCATAGATACCACTGCTATTTCTTCCACATAGCCTAATATACAGACCAAAGGGTCTCTGGGGATTACACACCTATATACCAATTCAATCCGATTCAATACAACTGTCCAGAAGGCAGACAATCTAGGGCAGTGCCACAGCATGTGTAACATGTCTGCCTGTTCCTGCGAACATCGTGGACACTCGGAATCAGACCTCAATCCCATCTTGAACAGTCTATCGGGAGTTCTGTAAGCTCTATGAATCACATATAATTGAGACATCCTCCCAGGTTCGCTCATAGAGATCTTAGTCACATATTCTAAAATAGATTCCCATCTATCATTTATCTCCCCAATTCAGCTTCCCATTTCACTCTAGACTTGATGGGATGTTTGACTAGAAAGGTGAATAATACATCTCTATACACTTCTGAAATTGCCCCCCTTGTCCCGCTGTTCTCCAAAATGGAAGCCAGCGTGATATCAATCTGGATCTCAATAAGTTTTCTCCGACATTGCGACTGATGCGCATGCTGAATTCTTTTATAATGATATAAATTTAAATGTGATAACTGGAATTCTGTTTGTAACTCCACGAATGACTTAAGTCCCCCTTGACCCAGTAGCTGACCCATCTTTCTAATTCCTGCCTCTCTCCATGGCCCATATCCTTCCATTTGCTTAAATTCTTGTAAGTTTATATTATCCCATATAGGTGAGTATTTGGTAAGGCCCGTGACACCCCTAATCTGTTTAACTTTTTCCCATACCTTATGAATTAGGAGAACAGTTGGAAACCGAGAACCCAGTTTCAAAAATTGCCCCCCTTCCAAACTCTCACCCAGAGGCCATTTTCCAAACAAATATCTCAAACCACTGGGCAATTGCCCCTTTCCCATCTCCTCCCCCCATCCTCCAATATGCTGGCGTTGTGCTGATAAAAATATACCCAAGGGTTAGGGAGCGCCAAGCCCCCTTCCGCCTTTGGCCTCTGCAAAGTTTCTTGTTTAAACCTTGGGCTCCCCCCCCATATTAGTTCGCCAAACAGCGATTTGATTTTACGGAACCTACTCTGCGGAATCCAAATTGGAGAATTATGCAGTACATATAACAACTGCGGCATCACAATCATCTTCAAAAGGTTCACTCTTCCAATTACAGAGAGATGTAGTTTGTTCCACACCAAAATTTTTGTTCGTATTTTTTATAGCAGAGGGCTTAGATTAAGTTCTTCAAACCTCGTCAGAGGAAGGGCAATTTGTATCCCCAAATATTTAAATTTTGAAACTATTTTCAATTTTGCTGACATTTCCACCTCCCCAGTACCCCTTTCTACCTCATCAATGGGCATAATGCACGATTTGTCCCAATTTATTTTGAGTCCAGAGAATTCCCCAAATTCCTCAATTAATGCCACCGCGTTATCCAGATTCTCCCCTGAGTCCCCCAAAAATAGCAAAATAGCATCATACAGAGACCTTCTCCTCCTTCATTCCATAGACAAATCCTTTTATCTCTCGTGCCTCCCTTAATTTAGCAGCCAAGGGTTCCACAGCTAGGGCAAATAACAACGGAGACAATGGGCACCCCTGCCTTGTACCCCTATGCAATGAGAAACTATCAGATAATTTATTATTTACTCTAATTTTTGCTATTGGAGAGGAGTATAACAACCCCACCCAAGATATAAACTTAGGCACGAACCCAAGGCACAACAAAACCGACCACAAATAATTCCATTCTACACAGTCAAAGGCCTTATGGGCATCCAAAGACACCACCACTCTTTCCAGCATTTTCAGCTGGAATTTGCATATTAAATATAGTCTCCTTAAATTGATTGCTGTAGATTTGTTGGGCATAAATCCAGATTGATCTGGGTGGATTACTTTATCAATCACATGGGTTAGTCTGTTGGCCAAGGCCTTCGGCAAAATTTTTATATCCGCCGTAAGGAGTGAGATTGGTCTGTAGGACTCCGGATTCAGCGGATCCTTATCAGCTTTAGGAATGACCACAACAATGGCCTCTCTCATAGATGTAGGTAGTATTCCCCTCTCCAACGACTCATTAAATACCTTCTCCAATTTAGTTATTATTTCTTCATTAAAAATTTTGTACACCTCTACCGGAATGCCGTCCGCCCCCGGGGCCTTATTACCCGCCATGTCCGCCAGTGCCACCCTCAGTTCCTCCGCTGCCATCGGCCTATCCATCCATTCTCTATCTTCATCACCTAGTCTAGGAAGCTTAATCACACTCATACCTATTCATCTCCTCTTGACCTTTATGTATCTTAGAGGAGTATAACTCACTGTAAAATTGTTTAAATACATCCAAAATTTGATCCCCTTGTGTAACCACATTACCTTCCTTTGTTTTAATTGCGTATACATGCGAGGATTCCCGTTGTGCCGAAGCTACCACTGAGAGCAGGTGCCCCACTTTCTCACCCTCCGCATAGAATGCCTCGTTCTGAAATGCCCGCAGTCTCTCTGCCTTACGGATGTGAAGTTTATTAACCTCCGACTGGGCCACTCTCATGCGGGTCTGCGTAGCTTTGGAACACTGCGCACCCAATGCCTCCTCCGCTGCCCTTAATTCCTCCATCACTGCTTTATCTAGTTTTTGAGGCCTAGTCTTATATCGAGATAATTCTCTGAATAAGATCCCTCTCAAAAACACCTTCATAGTATCCCAAACTATATGACCCTCTGCACTACCTTCGTTTATCCTAAAGAATTCACCCAGTTCCTCTCCTATCTTTCCCATATCCAGCAACCGTAACCAAAAGGGGTGAATTTTCCATCCCATACCTGCCAACCTCCCCTGTTCTCCCAATTGTAGAGATGATCCGATAGACCTCTGGGCAAATATTCCACTTCCTGCACCAAGTTATCCATCCCTTCATTTCCCAAAGCCACATCAATGCGAGACAAGGAACCATACGTCGCCGAGTAGCACGAGTAAGTGTAGTTCTCCATATTTCGAACTCATCACAAGTCTATCCATCCAATTTCCCTCATGTAGTTTCCAAAAGGTGTTACATTCCCTTCCTCTCTGTTCCCTGTATGTTTGCCCATATCTCAATGATCATTTGCAGCATTATTCACGTCTCCTATTACAAGCAACGGGACTCCAGTCCATTTCCCCGATATGTCCAGTATTTCCTGAAAACGGTGGAGGGATATATAAAGACACTATACATAATAATCTATGCAATATCTTACATACAATAAACACATATTGCCCATCTTTGTCTATTATAACCTCCACTTCTTCATATGGAGTAGAAGTGTGGATTAATACCGACACTCCCCTAGCATAGGCTGAGTACGTCGAGTGATAAGCCTTCCTCACCCATCTTTTTTGTAACATAGCTACTTTGTCTTCTACCAGGTGTGTTTCTTGAAGGCAAATCACTGAGGGCCTCAGCTTCAACAGATATTGTAGAGTTGCGGCCCGCTTTGAGACATTGGCGAGTACCCTAACGTTCCAGCTTATAATTTTAAATCTACCCCCCATGATACATCACAGTACCAAACGTTTGACTCATTAAGAAAGGAGGTCTCGGTCCCCCCCCCCGTCCCAACCTTCCAGCTGAAATAACTCCCATCTTTCCCATCCATCCCCCTCCCGAAAAACTGTTTGTCTCCCACAACTTTTAAGCTGATAAGAATTCACTCTCCCTCTCTATTTGAGATCTAGGAGGGCGTTTTTACAGCCTAACAATACAAGCTCAATGCTCCAACTACTCTCCCGTCCACATTTATCAAACTGCAATGTCCGTTGCGCCGCCGAACACAACCCACATATACCAGCACAGCATTATGTCATCTCAGAGATGACCATTAACTTATCAAATTCAAACTGAATAACAGGTATTCACTGTTTCAACATCACTCAGTCTGCTTCAACGGGACCGTTCCGCTCTGATATTTTTGGTGTTAGAATCCAGCCAGTGTGTCGCCTCCTCTGGATTCTGAACAAAGTGCACCCGATCCAAGGCAGCGACTCTCAGCTTAGCTGGGTAAATCATTGAATAGCGCAAATCCAAGTCTCGTAGTCGCCTTTTGACTTCTCCAAACGTCATTCGGAGCTTTTGGGCTGCTGCAGAATAATCTGGTTAGATGGAGATGCGATTGCCGTCTATGGTTAGATCCGCACAGTTCCTGGCTTTCCTCAGCAGGGTATCCCGGTCCCGATAATTCAGAACTTTAGCCAAGATGACTCTTGGGGTTGATCCTGGGGGCAGGGGTCTAGTGGGCACACGATGTGCCCTTTCAACGGAAAACATTTTAGTGAGACCATCCCCTCCTACAGTGTTTTTCAGCCATGACTCAATGTACTCAGTGGGGTTATTTCCTTCTGCTTTTTCCCCCACAATCGTCAGGTTACTCCTGCGGGAGCGGTTCTCAAGATCATCAGTTTTAAATTCCAGTTCAGCTATACGCTGCACATACTTTTTTTTTTCCTTTTTTTTTTCCCCTTTTCAACAGTTCATTAACCTGGTCTTCAGCGCTCCCCACACGTTCTTCCACCACCTCCACTCTCTGTTCAACTTTGCGCACTGCAGCATTAATAGCAACCATCTCTCCCTTTAATTCATCCACACGACTGTTCAGAGCTCCAAGGGCAGACTTGTACATCACCACAGAAAATATATCTTTGAGCGTCGGCTCTGCTATGTCTAGTGTGTCCGGCTGTTCAAGTTGGTCAGCACGTTTATCCACATCAGGGGATCTCTGTTCCTCCCCACTGCTCTGCGACTGGCCCCCTCCTTCTTGTTGTTCCCCAGGGACATATGATGTTTCAGGTCTCTGACCTTCAGCCGCTGACCGCTCATTAGCAGCCACCTCTGACCTCGCAAAGTGTTCCAGCCGAGCGATCACCTCCATCTTCCTTAGATATGCTGCGCTCGCCCTTGCCGCCTCCTCTGCAGTCTCTGCGCCATCTTGGGCCTGAGAGCTTCCAGATTCTGCCGGCTCCTTCTGTCTCCTGCGCCGGTCATCCTCATGCGGGACTCCTCTCCACCCGACCGCACGCCGCTCACTGCTACTCCCCGGGTCCCTGCACCCTCCTTAGAGTGGTTTCAGCATTCGGCGGCGCCTCAGGTACCAATATTTAGGGAGATTGTGGCAGGAGAGCTCAGCCGCACGTCTTCTCACATCCTGCGCTAGACCACGCCCCCCCTCATATTGTTTATAATTGTTACATAAAAATAAAATAAGCAGCAATGGTATTGCCATGTCTATAATGGTGCGAACTATTGAAATATCGTGTTTTTCCAGCGAGTGGAAAAATGAGGCAGACTTGCTGTTTATTGGATGTTTCACATTCACCTTCCCCACTTAAAAATAAGTGGTGTGTATCTCAGTGATATCACCAAGTACAGGCTATCATGGAAGGCTTAGTCTTTGCACAGCTCTATCTCTTAAAGGCATTTTTATATTTTAAATGTGATAAAACATAACATTTTAAATCTAGTATTGATGTAAGCATATTGATGCACAGAATCCTTCCAATGTCATTTTTGTCGAAAGTGAGCATATTCAACATAACCTTAAAAGCATTGCTATTTTCTAATATAAAGTTTTTCACTAAATGGTCTGAATTATTTGTTCCAATATATGGCGCTACTAAAAATGACATCTTCCTGCTCTTATGTGCATTCATGAACAGAAAAATAATCCCCCAAAACATCTTCCATCTCTCACCATATGACTGATAAGACCATTGTTGTAAAGGACCGTATTGACTTTGGGAAGGTGCATCATATTTTGGGTTCTGATGACTGCAGACTGTGTGTGGGGGGCTTAGTGCACGGTATAGTGGGTACTGTGCACAAGGATTCAAAGAACCAAGGGAATTCCTGTGTGTTGCACCACACTGCTCTTTTTATGGCTTGCACTAGGTGTCTAATGCATGTACGCATACAGGTAATAATTTGTAGACCGCATTTGTGATGTTGGGTTGGATTTGGTGTCCTTACATTTTATTTGTTTTTTCTTTTTCTAGGTGCAATAACGTGTTTGTTCTCACTGACTTGTGCCCTAGTGCTTGGTTATCTGGATAAGCGAGCTGAAAAAATACTCGAGAAAGAGCAAGGAAAGACTGGTAGGATTTGTACTATAGCCATCAGCCCTATGGCGTACCCCTGGCATAGCGGGCCGACTGAGTCATTCTGCCGCTCACTGTTGGTAACACATTGTAATGATGATGTTTCTTTTTCTAGGTGAAGTCATTAAGCTGACTGATGTCAAGGACTTTTCTCTCAGCCTTTGGTTAATCTTTTTAGTATGTGTTTGCTATTATGTTGCCGTCTTCCCTTTCATTGGCCTTGGAAAGTAAGTATGCATTATGTGCTCCCTAGCTAGCTTTGTGTTCCAGCATATGTCAGATTATGTAGAGTATGTTTGATTAGATTTTGTCTTTCTAGTTTTGTCTAAGCATTTTGCCCCCATATACTGGATTAAAAGGGCCACAACCCCTCTGACAATGGCCCCTTCCCAGGACATAACTATAGCTCTGGCAAAAATTAAGAGACCACCACATTAAAAAAAACCCTGTCATGGGCAGCCCAATCTCCAGACCTGAACCATATTGAAAACCTCTGGAATGTAATAGAGGATGATGGTTAGTCACAAGCCATCAACCAAAGAAGAACTGCTTAAATTTTTGCACCAGAAGCAGTGTGAAAGACTGGTGGAAAGCATGCCAAGACGCATGAAAGCTGTGATTAAAAATCATGGTTATTCCACAAAATATTGATTTCTGAACTCTTCCTGAGTTAGAAAACTAGTATTGTTTCTAAATGATTATGAACTTGTTTTCATTGCATTATTTGTGGTCTGAAAGCACTGTTTTGTTTTTATTTTGACCATTTTTTTCTTTGTCAGAAAAAAAATACAAAATTTATTGCTTGGAAAGTCAGTCATGTTGTCAGAAGTTTATAGAATAAATGAACAATTTACATTTTACTCAAAAATATACCTATAAAGAGAAAAATCAGACAAACTGAACTGGAAGTATTTCCTCTGCTGTGTCTGCTTCATGTAGAATGTAATAATACATGGGCAGCCATTAAAATAAAAGCTGTGGTACTAACACAATGATGGCTATAATATTTGGGAAATGGGGGGTGAGTGAGGGAAGACACATCACCATAATGTCTATATGCCCGAATAGTCTGTGTGGACAGTGGAAATCCATTCAAAATGCCGTAAACTAGAACAGCCAGGCAGCATGTCTTGTCATTTTGCTATCATTAATATTTGCCATTATGTCTTGCTCTTTAGGGTTTTCTTCATTGAGAAATATCAGTTTTCACCTCTACAGGCAGGAGCCATAAACAGGTATGCCTTTACTTCACATAAATTAACATGTGCCGAGTACAAAATTGGTTTTATTTTTTATTTTTTCCTTAACCTTTTTGCTTTTTTTTTTCTTACTAACTTTTAGCGTGGTGTATATCATCTCTGCACCTCTCTCACCTGTATTTGGTTTTATGGTTGATCGAATCGGGAAGAACATTATCTGGGTGATGTGCGCTGTGGTGACAACACTTGCTGCTCATCTCATGTTGGCCTTTACATTATGGAATCCTTGGATTGCTATGGTAAGAACAGATAAAACTCCTATGTAAGATAATGCCACTTTATTAACGTTTATAGGTCTTTCACACACTCCAAGTGTGACGCTCCTTTTCCTGAAAATGATTGATTGCAGATGGCTTATATTTATTCATAAACTCTGGTCCGTTATTAACTTGCCCAGATGTTCATATTGTGATTCCGAGAGATGCCATGGTATCCCAGTTAGAGAACTACAATTCAAGTATTTTTTAGAATAAGCCTCACGATGTAACCTTCAGAGAAAATGAAAATGTAAAATTAAAAAAAAAAAAATGTATATTTTCTACATGTATTGCAATAATGTCCACTCTTAAATTCATATTTCAAGCCCTGTGATCCAAGGTAAACTATGTCCTGTCGTTTGTATGGACTTTACATCTTTAGGAACAGACCAATGGAATTGATGTACAAATAGATCTGTTACATAACTCGTGAAAACAGAGGCGGAGGAGCCTGGTAGATGGGTCCGTCTGTGTTCTGTTTTTAGAATGGAATGTCGAATTCCGAGGACCAGTAAATTGAACATTGCTTTTTTGGTTATTTTATAACAGTTTAAACAGTTTTAACCTACTTTGCAAAAAAAATTGCCGGCTGCACGGTGGATGCTATGAGCAGGTTTTCTTGAACGGGAATCTGTAACTTGATTCATGCTGCCCAAACATTAGGCTTCATGAATCGGAGCCTGTTTCATGCCGCCTACTGTTTTGGCAGCATGAATCAGGTTAGTGTTGGCAGTAGATAAGAGGTGGTTCTTGGGGTTCTCGTCCGGCGACCACAGATTACTGATGTGGCCAATGGGTCTGGTCCTGTGTATTGATTCAGATGGACTCTACTAGCAAGCTCTTTCCTGTTCATCTCCTCTGAAGCTACCCTGGATACACTCGAAGAGCACGCTGTTGGCTACCGATCCCAGCCAGCTGCAGTGCAGTAATTGCTCATAAAACCATTTTGATATAGTTCATATAGTTAAATTTGCAATTCAGCAAGATCAAAGCAAAACTTTGCAGAGCAAAAATTGTTTTCACAAGACACTTATTTTATTTAATGGCTCATTCATAAAATCTTTTCCTTCTGTTATGATCACACGGCCAAGAAGTGTAATCAGTTGTATATAAATGGCTACGGTCTGTGGAAATGAATGCACACCTCAGTAATGTTGGCTTATCATTCATTCCACAGAGTTTATTGGGGGTCTCGTATTCTCTTCTGGCCTGTGCGCTGTGGCCCATGGTTGCTTTTGTGGTCCCTGAGCATCAGCTGGGAACGGCATATGGATTGTAAGTAACTTTCCTCCCACCTATTTTTCCCTGTGGAGATTAGTAATACTTCCTAATAGTAGAAGTGTACTTAATGTGTAATAACAGTACTGCCCTAATCCTACATAAGGAACACCCTGAAAGTCTATGCTCTTCTCATTGCAGTATGCAGTCTATCCAGAACCTGGGGCTTGCCATTATTGCCATTCTTGCTGGTGTCATATTGGATTCTCGAGGATATCTGTTTCTAGAAGTTTTTTTCAGCTCCTGCATTTGTAGTAAGGATCTTATTAAATCTACTGCATAATATTTTAAAGCCTGAGAATTCAGGCTTAAGCTTGCATTACCTTTATGTCCATAGGTTTGTAATGTGTAAAAGTAACAAACTAAGGTTTACTGTTGACAGGCTGCTGTAGTGATGTCTGTGCAGCCAATCTGGTTTGATGCTGACTACATTAACTTCACCACTGAGCCCAGTGATTGACTGTAGCATTTATCTGCTGTTGGAAAGACTTGCAGATTTGTTGTTCTCTTGGTAAATAACGGGGGGTCTTGGTGTAGGGCATGAGGTGCGTCACAGCTGACAGGTTTACATAAAATTACTGAAAACATACAGGTGCTTCTCACAAAATTAGAATATCAGTTAATTATAGGGCGGCAGCACGGTGGCGCAGTGGTTAGCACAGCAGCCTTGCAGCGCTGGAGTCCTGGGTTCTAATCCCACCCAGGACAACATCTGCAAAGAGTTTGTATGTTCTCTCCGTGTTTGCGTGGGTTTCCTCCGGGTTCTCCGGTTTCCTCCCACATTTCAAAGACATACTGATAGGGAATTTGGATTGTGAGCCCCATCAGGGACAGTGATGATAATGCCTGTAAAGCGCTGCGGAATATGTTAGCGCTATATAAAAATAAAGATTATTATTATTATTATTATTTTTATAAGTTAATTTATTTCAGTTCTTCAATACAAAAAGTGAAACTCGTATAGAGTCATTACAAACAGAGTGATCTATTTCAAGTGTTTATTTCTGTTAATGTTGATGATTATGGCTTACAGCCAATGAAAACCCAAAAGTCATTATCTCAGCAAGTTAGAATAATTGACAAAAACACTTGAAAAGGCTTCCTAAGCGTTTAAAAAGGTCCCTTAATCTTGTTTCAGTAGGTTCCACAATCATGTGGTTGACTGCTGACTTGACATGTCCAGAAGGCAGTCATTGACATACTCCAAAAGGAGGTTAAGCCACAAAAGGTCATTGCTAAAGAAGCTGGCTGTTCAGAGTGCTGTATCCAAGCATATTAATGGAAAGTTGAGTGGAAGCAAAAAATGTGGTAGGAAAAAGGTGCACAAGCAACCGGGATAACTGCAGCCTTGAAAGGATTGTTAAGAAAAGGACATTCAAAAATCTGGGGGAGATTCACAAGGAGTGGACTGCTGCTGGAGTCATTGCTTCAAGAGCCACCACACACAGACGTATCCAGGATATGGTCTACAAGTGTCACATTCCTTGTGTCAAGCCACCTATGACCAATATACAACGCCAGAAGTCTTACCTGGGCCAAGGAGAAAAAGAACTGGACTGTTGCTCAGTGGTCCAAGGTGTTTTCAGATTAAAGTAAATTTTGCATTTCATTTGGAAATCAAGGTCCCAGAGTCTGGAGGAAGAGTGGAGAGGCCACAATCCAAGCTGCTGGAGGTCTAGTGTGAAGTTTCCGCAATCAGTGATGGTTTGGGGAGCCAGGTCATCTGCTGGTGTAGGTTCACTGTGTTTTATCAAGACCATAGCGTATCTACCAGAAAATTTTACAGCACTTCATGCTTCCCTCTGTCGACAAACTTTTTGGAGATGGAAATTTAATTCTCCAGCTGGACTTGGCACCTGTCCACACTGCCAAAAGTACCAATACCTGGTGTAAAAACAACAGTATCACTGTGCTTGATTGGCCAGCAGACTCGCCTGACCTTAACCCCAGGTTGCTTTCAAAGCAACCTGGGCTTCCATAACACCTCAGCATTTCCACAGGCTAATTGCCCTTCCTGCCCTGCAGCAGTGATACAGTAATACAGTAGATGCAAAAGGAGCTCCGACCAAATATTGAGTGCATTTACTGAACATACATTTCAGTAGGCCAACATTTCGGATTTCAATATTATTTTTCAAGCTGGTGTTATAAAGTATTCTAATTTACTGAGATAATGACCTTTTGCGTTTTTATTGGCTGTAAACCATAATCATCAACATTAGCAGAAATACACACTTGAATAATAAATAATAATAATAATTTTATTTATATAGCGCCAACATATTCCGCAGCGCTTTACAACTTATAGAGGGGACTTATACAGACAACAGACATTACAGCATAACAGAAATCACAGTTCAAAACAGATACCAGGAGGAATGAGGGCCCTGCTGCTCGCAAGCTTACAATCTATGAGGAAAAGGGGAGACACAAGAGGTGGATGGTAACAATTGCTTTAGTTATTTGGACCAGCCATAGTGTAAGGCTCGGGTGTTCATGTAAAGCTGCATGAACCAGTTAACTGCCTAAGTATGTAACAGTACAGACACAGAGGCTATTAACTGCATAAAGTGTATGAGAACATGATGGAGGAACGTGATTATGTTGTTGTTTTTTATTAATAGGCCACACAGGGATAATTAGGTTAATGCGTTGAGGCGGTAGGCCAATCTGAACAAATGAGTTTTTAGTGCACGCTTAAAACTGTGGGGATTGGGGATTAATTGTATTAACCTAGGTAGTGCATTCCAAAGAATCGGCGCCGCACGTGTAAAGTCTTGGAGACGGGAGTGGGAGGTTCTGATTATTGAGGATGCTAACCTGAGGTCATTAGCAGAGCGGAGGGCACGGGTAGGTTGGTAGACTGAGACCAGAGAGGAGATGTAGGGTGGTGCTGAGCCATGGAGTGCTTTGTGGATGAGGGTAGTAGTTTTGTACTGGATTCTGGATTGGATGGGTAGCCAGTGTAATGACTGGCACAAGGTAGAGGCATCGGTGTAACGGTTGGCGAGGAATATGATCCTGGCAGCAGCATTCAGGACAGATTGGAGCGGGGAGAGTCTGGTAAAAGGTAGGCCAATTAGTAGAGAGTTACAATAGTCCAGACGAGAATGAATAAGTGAGACAGTAAGAGTTTTTGCAGAGTCGAAAGTAAGAAAAGGGCGAATTCTGGAAATGTTTTTGAGATGCAGATAAGAAGAGCGAGCCAGTGATCGGATGTGGGGGGTGAATGAAAGCTCGGAATCAAGGATGACTCCAAGGCAGCGGGCATGTTGCTTTGGAGTAATGGTGGAACCGCACACAGAGATGGCAATGTCGGGCAAAGGTAGGTTTGTAGAGGGAGAGAACACGAGGAGTTCAGTTTTTGACAGGTTCAGTTTCAGATAGAGGGAGGACATGATGTTAGAGACAGCGGTAAGACAATCACTGGTGTTTTCTAAAAAGGTCGGCGTGATAACAGGAGAAGAGGTATATAATTGGGTGTCGTCAGCATAGAGATGGTACTGGAAACCAAATCTACTGATTGTTTGTCCAATAGGGGCAGTATACAAAGAGAAGAGGAGGGGGCCTAGGACTGATCCTTGAGGAACCCCAACAGTAAGGGGAAGGTGAGAGGAGGAGGAACCAGCAAAACAAACAGTGAAAGATCGGCCAGAGAGATAGGAGGAGAACCAAGAGAGAACGGTGTCCTTGAGGCCGATGGAGCGGAGCATAGTGAGGAGGAGCTGATGATCCACAGTGTCGAATGCTGCGGAGAGATCCAAGAGAATTAGCATGGAATAGTGACCATTAGATTTAGCTGTTAGTAGGTCATTAGAGACTTTAGTGAGGGCAGTTTCAGTAGAGTGTAAAGAGCGGAAACCAGATTGAAGAGGGTCGAGAAGAGAATTATCTGAGAGATAGCGGGTAAGACGGGAGTGGACCAGGCGTTCCAGGAGTTTAGAGATGAAGGGAAGATTCGAGACAGGTCTATAATTAGCGGCACAATTTTGATCGAGGGAGGGCTTTTTAAGTAGTGGATGTATGATGGCATGCTTAAATGAGGAGGGAAAAATACCGGAAGTGAGGGAAAGGTTGAATATTTTTGTTAGGTGAGAGGTGACAGCCGGGGAAAGGGACTGGAGGAGATGCGACGGAATGGGGTCGCTGGTGCAAGTGGTCGGGCGAGAAGATGCAAGGAGCCTGCTTACTTCTTCTTCTGTAACTGGTTCAAAGTCAGAGAGTGAACTAGATGCAGTGGGGGAGGGAGGACAGTGCTTGGTATGAAGAGATTGGGAAATGATTTCCTGTCGAATGTGGTCAATTTTTTCTTTGAAGTAATTGGCCAGATCGTCAGCGTGGAGATCTGTGGTTGGGGCCTGCTCTCTTGGGTTGAGTAGGGACCGGAAAGTGTCAAAGAGACGTTTAGGGTTATTGGACAGCGAGGTGATGAGGGTGTTGAAATAGGTTTGTTTGGAGAGGTAAAGGGCAGAGTTGTATGTTTTTAACATGAACTTATAATGGATGAAATCTTCGGGCAGATTAGATTTTCTCCACAGACGTTCGGCGCACCTGGAGCACCGCTGCAGGAAACGTGTTTGCAGCGTGTGCCACGGTTGTCGCCGTCTGTGCCGAGTTGTTCTATGTATAGGAGGTGCAGCTTCTTCCAGGGCACTTTGCAGGGTTTCATTGTAATGCTTCAGAGCAGAATCAGGACAAGAGATGGAGGAGATTGGGGCCAATGAAGACTGCAAGTTCTTCATAAGTTTCTGGGTGTTAATGGCCTGTATGTTTCTATAAGTGTGGAAAGTGGGGATGACCTGAGCGGGATGGCAGTTCTTGATAGAGAATGAAAGAAGGTTGTGGTCAGAGAGCGGGAGAGGGGAGTTTGTGAAATCATCCAGTGAGCAAAGCCGGGAGAAGACCAAATCAAGGGAGTTTCCATCATCATGTGTTGGAGAGTTAGTATGCTGCGAGAGGCCGAAAGAGGAGGTTAGAGATAAAAGGTGAGAAGCAGATGGGGAGAGGGGAGAAGCAATTGGGATATTGAAATCACCCATGATGAGGGTGGGGGTGTCATAAGAGAGAAAGTGTGGAAGCCAGGTGGCAAAATGATCCAGGAACTGGTGAGAGGGTCCGGGAGGACGATACACCACCGCCACTCGCATGGAGAAGGGGACGTAGAATCTGACAGCATGGACCTCAGAGGAAGGGAATACAAGTGAGGGTACTTGGGGGATAACTTGGAAGGTACATTTGGGTGAAAGGAGCAGACCAACGCCTCCACCTGCTCTGTTGTCTGATCTTGGGGTATGAGAAAAGTGTAGTCCACCAAATGAGAGAGCAGCAGCAGCGGTGGTGTCTGACTGCTGGATCCAGGTTTCAGTAAGAGCCAGGAGATTAAGAGAGTTAGAAAGGAAGAAGTCATGAATGAAGGAGAGTTTATTACACACAGAGCGAGAATTCCAAAGAGCACAATTGAAAGAGACAGAAGGCATGCATGGAATATTAATAAGGTTAGAGGGGTTTCTGGGTGTAGCAGTTGGGAGGTTTGACTGGCTATAACATGGGGGGCCGGGGTTCGGAGAGATGTCTCCAGCAACTAGGAGAAGGAGGATAGAAAGAGTGAGCAGATGGTTAAGTGATTTGTGAGAGCGTCTCTTGTGTTGGATGGTGGGACTGAATGGATCTGTACTGTTGAGCAATGTGAACAGAGCATGAGTGCTCTTGAAATAGATCACTCTGTTTTTAATGACTCCATATATGAGTTTCCCTTTTTGTTTTGAAGAGCTGAAATCCATTAACTTTTTGATCTAATTTTGTGAGAAGCACCTGTAGGTGCGCATTGTATCTCATATCTGGTGTAGGTTGCATTTTCTGGTGCACAGACTAATTAAGATGAAGCAAATTTATTTAGAGACCTCCACTTAAATATAGCTGGGGACAACTCTAGTGCACTGGTGTATTAGTTTTTTTGGTAAATTCCCCCCCCCCCATATAGTTCATTTTGACTTTTAGATACCGTAATTAAGATTGATTTGATCTGTAAGCTTTTCGTACCTGTTTTTGTGGTTTGGCAGATGATTGATAGCAGTTTGTTTTTCTTCTTATGAATTTGTCCTTTTCTTTTTCAGTGGCCATTGTAGCAGTTGTCATGTTGTATTTTGTGAATCATCTTAGAGGTAAGTAGTTCTATCTGCTGTTCTAGGTGACTGGTAAGGAGTGAAATGTCTCTACATTGGAAGTCAGTGTTTTGTTTTTGTTTTTTTGTATTCTGTTTGTATATTGAAGTCTTGTATCAAAGTGAAATTGTCCCAAGTGTCTTCTACTTGTGCATTGCCATCAGATTTAAGTTTTCAAACCTCTTTTTCCTAGGTGGTGACCTTAATCTATCGTCTTGGGAAAGGGAAAGACTGCAAAAACAAGCCGACATTGAGTGAGTATCATCAGAAAAAGCTAAAAATTCAAAAAGGAGCCTTAGTAACTCTTTCCTCCAGTACTGCCCCCTAAGCAGCTTCCTTGGCCCTTCGAATGTCTACATCAAGACAGACTTGTTTAGTGAGTGGCTGCAGTGGTCCCATGCTTTAGTTGTGATATTACTGCATCCTTGTCAACAAAGACCAGGGGAAGTTGGCAAGGGTTTGTGATGCTGATTTTGTTTTAACACTTACAAAAGTCTTTGGGATAAAAAAAATGTTAAGGATGAACACCTACTTTAAAAGAGGACCTGTCACCGGATCGAAAGTAGACAGTTTTTGCTCTTATTTTATTCGTACTGCTCCCCTGAGTGGCAGATTTGAAAGAAGTAGAAAAACATTGTTCATAGACATTGGACTTTTTATTTAGTGGTAGATTATAGTCTTCACCAAGGGGGCGTGGCTTTCAGGATTCTATGTGGTCATGTATTTAGGCTGCTCTATGTTATTACCCTGTGAACATCGCCCCCTTGGAAAAGAACAATAAATATTAGCACTAAATGGAAAAGACCCAGCACTGTGGAACCATATGGTAGAACTAAAATACTCTGGAGCAGCAAAAGTGAAATGAAAGCAAAAGCTGGTCTCTCTTGACCTGGTGAAGTAATTTTAATTTTTTTAAATCTCCAATGTGAATTTTTTTTTCTTTTTCTGGATTAAATTCTCCACGGTATAATCAAAGACTTTGCAAAGATCTGATGTATTTGGAAAGTTTAAAGGGGTATTCCTATCTCCAAACTCCTATTCCAATATGTATAGTAGGAGCAATAGCAAATACCTTCAATTGTTCTTGTCCTTCTGATTCACTGTCGCTTGCCCCATGTGCTGGTCATTGTATCCATGGTTACGACCACTCCTATAGTAAGTTAGTAGCTAGTGGTCGTGTCCGTGGATACCTGAGCTACTGCAATGTCCTGCACATGGGGTAAGCAACATCAGAACTATACTACATTTCTAATTGGAGGTAATTGCTATAAATATTATTACTGTGAAAGGGTCTAATTGTATCCTCTTGGAGTAAATTATAATCTCTCCCATTAAATGATTGTAAGCCGAGAACTAGAAAATTAAAGAATTGACCCTTTGTATAAATGAATTAACCCGATTGTAAGGTACTGAAGCAGAGTTGTATGATGGATTCGGCAGAGGTCATGGCTTTCATGCCCCATGGCTTTAACTTTTTATCATACAACAGATGAGCTTTAGTTTCTGACTTCAAACAACAAACTTTAAGTTCCAAAATGTTACAACCCTTTAATGTTTTGTGATTGTCCGTGCCATTGCTGCTAACGGCTGTAGTTTAGAGGATTGGGCCGCACCTGTTAATGCTTTCTGCAGCTTTGCGCTTTTTACCTTTCCTGCCACTGCTTACTATAAGGCATCCGTTTCCACATGATTTCCTCTGTCACTCGGTCTGGTTTGCTAAGTGCTGCGTCTGCACTGAAAATTCTCGGCAACTTCCCTTTTTATGGCTCGCTCAGATAATGCGGATTGCAGGATTTCGCCTAGTCTGCAGCAATTTATATTAAAATACATGTACATGGTGTCGTCAGTACCCATCCATATGTGACCTAAGAATCTGAGTGGAAATCGGTAATATTCAGTGATGATCTGCAGTTGATTTTCACTCCTTGTGCAGTCAGCAACTGAAAAACTCCATGTACCAGTGCTGCGCTATCTAATTCAAAGACTAATCTTTAAATATACTAGTCTCTAAAATGAAGATGGTTTTAACCCTTTCCCGACTAGGGTTCACCACTGCTCATGAGTTGTACTGTAATTCACACGATAATTTATAGCTGCTGTAGTTTTGTTTGGCGTGTGCCCCAAATTTGAGGTTTTTACCTCTTAACACATTTGGCACATCTTTCTTTCTCTAGGTGGCTACAATTTAGATAAGATCTATAGGCAATCTATAGGTTCAGCAGTTTTTTTTTCTTGTTTGATCCTTATGTTTCTAGAGAGGTAAGCAGCATAAGTGGAACTCTATCCCCCTCTATCCTTTCCTAATTTACTTGTGCGAATATACCGTGCAGCAGAAGAGTGGGTGAGCGGAGCTTAAGGGTACTGTCACACTGTGAAATTTCGATCGCTACGACGGTACGATTCGTGACGTTCTAGCGATATCGTTACGATATCGCAGTGTCTGACATGCAGCAGCAATCAGGGATCCTGCTGAGAATCGTACGTCGTAGCAGATCGTTTGGAACTTTCTTTCGTCGCTGGATCTCCCGCTGTCATCGCTGGATCGTTGTGTGTGACACCGATCCAGCGATGCGTTCGCTGGTAACCAGGGTAAACATCGGGTAACTAAGCGCAGGGCCGCGCTTAGTAACCCGATGTTTACCGTGGTTACCAGCGTAAAAGTAAAAAAAAACAAACCGTACATACTCACCATCTGATGTCTGTCAGGTCCCTTGCAGTCTGCTTCCCTCTCTGACTGTGAGCACCGGCCGGAAAGTGAGAGCAGATCACAGCGGTGACGTCAGCGCTGCGCTCTGCTCTCAGTGTATGGCCGGCACTGTCAGAGCAGGAAGCAGACTGCAAGGGACCTGACAGACATCAGATGGTGAGTATGTACGGTTTTTTTTTTTTTACTTTTACGCTGGTAACCACGGTAAACATCGGGTTACTAAGCGCGGCCCTGCGCTTAGTTACCCGATGTTTACCCTGGTTACCAGCGAACCTCGGCATCGCTCCAGCGCCGTGATTGCAAAGTGTGACCGCAGTCTACGACGCTGGAGCGATATTCATACGACGCTGCGACGTCACGAATCGTGCCGTCGCAGCGATGGAAATTTCACAGTGTGACAGTACCCTAAGGCTTACCTACACTTTAGTTGGCGGCCAAACCAATGTTCTAAGCTATTTTGCCCGACTCTCCCATACACAGGAGCACTCTGTTCTCGATTTCTTTATAAGGGTATGTTCCCACGGTCAGGAAGCGGCAGCGCTTTGGACGCAGCACATGTCCGCTCCGTCCAAAGCGCTGCCGGCTTTTGAACGCCGATGATTCCACATGTGTTCATTGAACCGTGTGGAATCACCGCGCCCAATACATTGTACAGGGACATTTATCTTGCAGAGACTGAGCGTCTGCACAAGATAAATTGACATGTTGCGGTCTCGAAAGGCGCGCCGCATGTCCGTTTACCCTGGTTAAAAGCGAACGCATCGCTGGATCGGTGTCACACACAACGATCCAGCGATGACCGCGGGAGATCCAGCGACGAAATAAAGTTCCAAACGATCTGCTACGACGTACGATTCTCAGCAGGGTCCCTGATCGCTGCTGCGTGTCAGACACAGCGATATCGTATGGATATCGCTGGAACGTCACGGATCGTACCGTCGCAGCGATCAAAGTGCCACTGTGAGACAGTACCCTAAGAGTGCTGCTGTCACTCTTCTGGGCTCTTCTGTTTTAGACCAAAAGAATCTGAAATCGGACATAGCGTATCCTTACCTCCCCAACATAATATTTTGGGGGCTTTTATCACATTAGGCTGTGGGTTATAATCAGCGGGTTCGACAGACATTCCCGTAAAGAGTATCAGTCGTTATATTACTTCATAGATCAATCACATGAAAAGAAGTAACGTATAATATATCTTATCAGAGAAATCCACCTTTTTTTTCCTCTTGGGCTCATCATTCGTTCTAAGTTCATGGGCAAAATCTGTATTTAGTGAAGACAGAGAATCCCAGAGCGGAGATGAGTTACTACAGACAATCTGGATCCATGGCAATATTTAATGAGGAAGAAGTTTTAAAGGACGTTTGCCAGAACTCTGGAACGATTTGCACCAAATCAAGTCTTTACACCATATTATTTATTTATTTTCAAAAGACCTCTTTCTGCACCTTGTCTGTCAAGGTGGTGAGGCTGCAAATGAACGTAGCTTGGCACAAACAAAATCCGCTAATGCCTGGCACAGTGTAAACCAGCTATAATAAGTAGTGCAGACTTAGACTTTCTAAAGATGCCTCAGATTTATCATTCCACATGAGTCACTGATAAATCTGAAGTATTTTAGGAAAATTAATGTTGTGGTTTTTTTTTTTTTAAATTGGGTGATATTGTTCCAAATATACCTGTATATTGTTCTAGAAATTAAAAAGACACAGGTCTGGTATGACTGGCCAGGAAAGAATGCACTTGATGGACCAATCACTAGATTAGTTATAAGCCGCAATGTAACAACCAGTCCTTTCATAAATTCTGTTATAGCAGACCTTGGCATAGTGCGGCCTGTGGGCCTTTTGCTTCCCTTTGCTTGTCTCTGTGCGGCACGGGGACCAGAATAGCCAAATGGTTGGAAACCGTGGCTTTCTGCACCTCGTGGCTGTCCTCTGTCTAGCATCTCCATTTCATTAGTTTCTTCATCTTCTGGATGCAGATACCAATGAATAAACTGATGGAGCAAGGAGCCATTAGCTCCCTCTTCCTCCATTAGGCTGTGCGTCTGAAAGCCCATCAGGTGTGATGACCTCACTACATCGTGAGTGTAGAGTGGAGCCTCGATACAGTGCCGACCGAAGTATGGGGGGAGCGGGGATAGGTGAGTAGGTTTTTTTTGTTTTCTTTTTTAAATTGTCAGTACTTGTAGGAAAGTGTGGAGACCTTACTGTGTTTGGGGCCATCATCATGTTGGAACCTGTTGACCAAGGTACACGGGCTGAACAACCGGAGCAGTGTGATTTTCTGTTTCTAAACATTATTAATTATACCTGCTGCTAAGAGGACACAATAGAATAAGTCCTATCGAACATGCAGTAGCAACGGGTAACTATGTACGTAATTCTGTTCAATATTAAGTGATATAAAACATTAAGTTTGGCATGTTGGTTCGGCCCTCCACAACAGTCAAATGCTCTCATGTGGCCCAATGAGAAAATGAACTGCCCACCCTGGTGTTATATTGTCTGCCATTACTACCACTTGTGGTAGGGCTCTAGCAGTAAAGAACCCTTATCTTTTTGCCTGCCAAAATTGCCTTTCTTCCACATGTAAAGAATATCCCATGGTCCTTTTGGGAGGAATAAATCATCCCGTTTGTGTGGACCATTTTCATTTCAAACCCCTCACAATCAGAGACCTTGACCATCACTTGAACTGATCAGTTGCTCAGTGGTAATTTTTCTAAGAAGCTTAGACGATTAATGGTGTATATGAAGTCTATGCAGGGAGCCTGGTTGAGTTACATGGCATGGTATAGGCCCTTCATACCGCCGTGCTCTAGAACCCCTTCTGATCAGCTGTATAAAGGAGCGCTCCGGTATGTGCAGCGTCCCCTCTGTTTGCCAAACACCGCTCAGGACAGTGGGATTCTGTTCCATCAGACTGTGTTGCTCTGAATTACATACTGTACATAGCTGTAAGCTTGGTAGGGGACAAGGAACGAGTATTTTCACCCAATAGTACCAAATTAAAATATAACTTTTAATATAATATTTTAAAAATTGACATAAATATTTGTCTCCATATTCCCATTATCCCATATGATATAGGTCAGTTCAAACTTTTGAAAATTTGAAGGAAGGGGGGAAAAAAAATTCCACCCTATTAAATCACTATAGATTCCCTTCCTAACAGTGGAGGTTGGCACCCTCAACCTGCGCAATGGCGCCCCCGCTCAGCAACGGCTCTCCCTCCTTTCCCTGAATGGCCCTAATAAGACAGAGTGCAAAAAGAACACTACTGTACCATGTGTAATAAGATTAACCTAATATCTTATCTCTGATATACCATATGGCATGTGCAATAGATCAGAGAGGGAGATTAATTGACAGACACCAATATCATATATAGAAAGTTTTACATAGGCAGATATATACTGCACATATTCCCAGATGTAGGGTATATCAAAGTGGCGCAAATAATATTCTAAATTCAAGTTGTATTTTAATAGATGTACCACATATCACACTATACTTTGGGTATATTCTCTGTTATACTGAGAATGTCCTTTGTTGCCTATATTAACCAGAGCTCAGATTAATTAACTGTAGCAAAGTAGAAGCTGAGCTGTGATTGGTTGCTTATTGGCAGCCTGATTAATCCCCAGCCTACAGGAAGCCCACCCCCCTGGCAGTATATATTAGCTCACACATACACATAATAGACAGGTCATGTGACTGGCAGCTGCTGTATTTCCTATATGGTACATTTGTTGCTCTTGTAGTTTGTCGGCTTATTTATCAGATTTTTATTTTTGAAGAATAATACCAGACTTGTGTGTGTTTTAGGGCGAGTTTCATGTGTGTTGTTCAGTTGTGTGTGTTGAGTTGCGTGTGGCGACATGCATGTAGCGACTTTTGTGAGATGAGTTTTATGTGGCGACATGCGTGTAGCAACTTTTTGTGTCGAGTTGCATGTGACAGGTTAGTGCAGCAAGTTTTGTGCATGGCGAGTTTTCCATGAGGTGAGTTTTGCACTTGTGCCGAGTTTTGCGTGAGCCTAGTTTTGCATGTGGCGAATTTTGCGCATGGCGAGTTTTGAGTGGCGACTTTTGTGTTTTGAGTTTTATGTGGCGAGGTTGGTGTATGTGTGGTGAAATGTGTGCTGAGGGTGGTATATGTGTTCAAGCACATGGTAGTGTGTGGCGCATTTTGTGTGTGTGTTCATATCCCCGTGTGTGGTGAGTATCCCATGTCGGGGCCCCACCTTGGCAACTGTACGGTATATACTCTTTGGCGCCATTTCTCTCATTAAGTCCCCCTTGTTCACATCTGGCAGCTGTCAATTTGCCTCCAACACCACACACACACACACACACACACACACACACACACACACACACACACACACACACACACACACACACACACACACACACACACGCGCGCGCCTTTATGTATTAGATTGGTGTCTGTCAATTAATCTCCCTCTCTGATATATTGCACGTGCCATATGGTATATCAGAGATAAGATATTAGGTTCAACTTATTACATATGGTACAGTAGTGTTCTTTTTGCACTCTGTCTTATTAGGGCCATTCAGGGAAAGGAGGGAGAGCCGTTGGTGAGCGGGGACGCCATTGCGCAGGTTGAGGGTGCCAACCTCTGCTGTTAAGAAGGGATTCTATAGTGATTTAATAGGGTGGAATTTTTTTGCCCCTTCCTTCAAATTGTTTGAACAGACCCATATCATATGGGATAATGGGAATATAGAGAAAAATATTTGTCAATTTTTATACTATTATATTAAGTTACATTTTAATTTGGTACTATTCTATGAAAATGTTATTTTTGGTACCAATCTATTGGATTTACGGTGAACGACAAGGAACGAGTGCCTCTGCCTAAGCTGATCAGTGGGGTGCTGCGAGTCCAGCTCTCACCAGTCCTGTTTTAGTTCTGACCCAAGTAAAGAGCGCTGCTACCCCAACTTTTATTGGTGATGTCCTCGAAAGGGACGTACCGTCAGGTTTGCTTCATTAGCTAGGCCAGCCCTCCTCTCTGTTTGCATTGACTCTGGAGGCTTGCTTGGCTAATGATCGGAGACTGACACAGAGGATACAAAGTGCTTTGCTGGTGTTTGAATGAAATGTGAAAATAAAATGCTAGAGAAATGTGATGATGAAGCATTTCAGTAACTGATGGGAGATTTTTGGTCTCAAATGCTCGAGCTCTGTTGTTCACTTGCCTGCCACAGGAGGGTGCTGTTGTAATGTTAAATAATGAGACTTTTTTCTGTCTTTTGAGCTTGTCTTTCTCCTTCTGTTTTTTTTTTTTTTTTTTAACTTGTGTATGAATCAAAATATTTTAGAAGTTAAGGTACCTTCACACGAAACGACATCGCTAGCGATCCGTGACGTTGCAGCGTCCTCGCTAGCGATATCGTTTCGTTTGACACGCAGCAGCGATCAGGATCCTGCTGTGATGTCGCTGGTCGCTGAATAAAGTCCAGAACTTTATTTGGTCGTCCGATCGATGTGTATCGTTGTGTTTGAAAGCAAAAGCAACGATACCAGCGATGTTTTACACTGGTAACCAGGGTAAACATCGGGTTACCAAGCGCAGGGCCGCGCTTAGTAACCCGATGTTTACCCTGGTTACCAGCGTAAAAGTAAAAAAAACAAACCGCACATACTTACATGCGTCCCCCAGCGTCTGCTTCCTGACACTTACTGAGCGCCGGCCCTAAAGTGAAAGTGAAAGCACAGCGGTGACGTCACCGCTCTGCTGTTAGGGCCGGAGCTCAGTCAGTGTCAGGAAGCAGACGCTGGGGGACGCATGTAAGTATGTGCGGTTTGTTTTTTTTACTTTTACGCTGGTAACCAGGGTAAACATCGGGTTACTAAGCGCGGCCCTGCGCTTAGCAACCCGATGTTTACCCTGGTTACCCGGGGACCTCGGCATCGTTGGTCGCTGGAGAGCGGTCTGTGTGACAGCTCTCCAGCGATCAAACAGCGACGCTGCAGCGATCGGCATCGTTGTCGCTATCGCTGCAGCGTCGCTTCGTGTGAAGGTACCTTTACTGTCTTGTGTTTTATAAATTTGTGTCCTTTTAAGTTGTCACTGAGCTTTTCCTTCGGAGTGTGCTGGTCATCACTACCATAGAAGGCTTCTTAATCTGTGCTGTGCATTTTTTTTGCTTGGCTTGCTTGTTTCTTCTCCCGCTCGTGTTCTTTGACTACTGGGTGCAACTTCCCTAATCTTTGACAATAGCAGTAATACTCAAGTGTGATTGCTATTTTCAGTTTTGGTGGTAGCGGGTAGCACAAAAGCGACATTTTCTTAGTTTCTGTGCTTTTCTCCACAACAGCTTAAAGGGTAGTATGCCTTGGACAACCCTTCTAGATTGTGGGTGCTCCAGTGACCATACGGTTATAGAAGACCTATTATCAAATCTGTTGGTTTTCCTGTTGTGTAAATTTGGAGATTTTTAGAAGGTCCCATGACATGGACGATAATAAGTGCATGCCACTAACTTTACTGGTATCTGCAGGGGATTGCCTACATTATGCCTTTGGTTCTGTAATCTAGCATTGACATTTATACTGATTTTAATGTAACTTTATAATAATCTTTTGCAGAAAAGAAACTGAATAGCAAAATATCACCTTCCTGTTCGCTGAAAGCGGTCAGCAAGCTGTCACCTCGAAGAGCCTTGGTGTCTTCTGAGCTTGCTGCAGACATTACTCGAGTTGTATAAACTAACCACCTCCTTGTATGCCAGTACTAATGAAGGAATCCTTGTTCTAGGCCTTAATGGTCGTCATTGCACACACTGGCTAAATGGCATCGATTGCATTTGGTACTCCATGTGGTCTGTTCTTGCAGCTTGCTTTTAATTTTGTTTTGGCCTGATGCACTTAACATGGGTCACTTTATGTTCTAAAGGCTCTTATTTCTCTTTTTTAGCACTTTATGCCTTAGCGCAACGTACTGCAGAAATGCGGCATATTTACTGCTTGTTTTACAAATGTATTTTATTTTTATTTAGTGCTTTGCTGCAGTGAGTGATATTGTAAAATTTAATCCACTCCAGTACTGCAAAATGCAGCAGATTTTCCAGCTGTAGATATATGCATTAAACAGCAGCTCTCAATATCTTCCTGCACTTTAGGATGTTTTATGAAACAAATAAACAGCAATTACTGGGGAATCTGTCATGTAAAAACAAAAAATAATGTTGATCTGCGAACATGTGGTTAATCTTTAGGTTAATAGCATTCTAAAGCTGCCCAGCCACTGCACTGAGACCACAGCTGCTGGAAGGAAATGAACTTTATTCCTCCCGGCAGCCTCAGGCTTTCAGTCATAGAGGTGCGGCCCCATCCCACCTCCCGCACTGACTGCCAGGTAGCTCTACATTGATACCCAGTCGTGCCTCCATAGTTCCTACTGGCCGCCAGGCTTTAAGTGCATAATCCAAGCAGGTTAGTAACTCTATCAACTTGCTGATTAACCCCAAATTTGTTTTACATGACAGGTTCCCTTTTAATCATACAGTTACAGCTACTAGGCCATGACGATATATATATATATATATATATATATATATATATATAGTATGTTTTGCTCAAAAGTTTAAAGTTTACATACCCCGGCAGAATTTTTTAATAACACCAAAACTTCTCCGCTCTTGGTTTGGTTAGTGATTGGGTGAAGCCATTTATTGTCAAACTACTGTGTTTTCTCTTTTTAAATCATAATGACAACCCAAAACATCCAAATGACCCTGATCAAAAGTTCACATACCCCATTAATACCGTGTATTGCCCCCTCGAACATCAGTGACAGCTTGAAGTCTTTGAAGTGGTTGTGGATGAGTTTCTTTATTTTCTCAGATGGTAAAGCTGCCCACTGTTCTTGGCAAAAAGCCTCCAGTTCCTGTAAATTCCTGGGCTGTCTAGCATGAGCTGCGTGCTTGAGATCTCCCCAGAGTGGCTCAATGATATTGAGGTCAGGATACTGGGATAGCCACTCCAGAACCTTCACTTTGTTCTGCTGTAGCCAATGACAGGTTGACTTCGCCTTGTGTTTTGGATCGTTGTCATGTTGGAACGTCCAAGTACGTCCCATGCACAGCTTCCGGGCTGATGAGTGCAAATTTGCCTCCAGTATTTGCTAATAACGTGCAGCTTTCATCTTTCCTTCAACTTTGACCAAGTTTCATGTTCCTATGTAGCTCATACATCCCCCAAAACATCAGTGATCCACCGCCGTGCTTTACAGTAGGAATGGTGTTCCTTTAATCATAGGCCTTGTTAACCGCTCTCCAATTGTAACGTTTATGGTTGAGGCCAAAAAGTTCGATTTTGGTCTCATCATTCCAAATTACCTTGCTCCAGAAGTTTTGAGGTTTGTCTCTGTGCTGTTTTGCTTATTGTAGGCTATATACTTTGTGGCATTTGCTCAGTAATGGCTTTCTTCTGGCGACTCGACCATGCAGCCCATTTTTCTTCAAGTGCCTCCTTATTGTGCATCTTGAAACAGCCACACCACTAGTTTTTATAGAGTCCGGTATTTCAGCTGATGTTATTTGTGGGTTTTTCTTTGCATCCCGAACAGTTTTCCTGGCAGTTTTGCTGGTCTTCCTGACTGGTTTTGTTTTTACAGAGCCCCCAATTTTCCTTTTGTTAATCACAGTTTGAACATTGCTGACTGGCATTATCAATTTCTTGGATATCCTTTTGTATCCCTTTGCTGTTTTATACAGTTCAACTACCTTTTCCCGTAGATCTGTTGACCATTCTTTTGCTTTCCCCATGACTCACAATCCAGAAACATCAGTTACTGGATGAAAGATGCAAGAGTCTGTCTGGATCCCAGAAACTCACTCAGTTTTTATGCGCACACACACTGATTACAAGCAGACGGGTCACAGGTGAGGATGGTACCTTTAGTAGCCAGTCTCTGGAAAAAGGCCAGGAAAGCAAAAATTTTGTTGAGGTATGAAAACTTTTGAGCACAACTGTATATATTTATAAGAGAGTGTAGTGTCTGCTTGCTTGCTCAATTCTAAATGTTGTAGGCCAAAAAATGGGCAATCGTAACCAGAGATTAGTGGATTTCCCCATTCCCCTATCCAATTTTTTTTTTTTTTGTCTGTCTCTTGCCAAAATACACGTCGGGCTTGATATTTTTTTCCTTAAAAGCATATGCACTGTTCGCACTCTTTTCTGCACTTTCTTTATTTTGGCTACCAGCAATGGCTATCTGTTTAAAATCCAAACTCTAGATGCCTTGTATGAAAGTACTGGTATATATTGGGGAATTGCATAAACAGCATCACCTTTTATATGTTACCAGCCTGGAAGCCATCTGATGGGGGAAGGTAGAGTCTGCAAGGACCCTATCCATGCCGTTTCCCTGCTTCATTATCAGATTCCGCTTTCTTTAAGGATTTGCTTATAATGTAATACGAGGCTTGTAACTATAGAGTACTTTATACCGCCTCTTCTGTATGAACTCAAGTGAGGCTGCTGCTTTGGCGTTTACCATTCTTTTTCTGGTGGTTTTGTCCTTTGTTACATTTTCTATGAAACTTTTTTGCCTTTCCTGTAGGTAGCTGCTTCCGCTATTACAGCACACATAATGATTGGCTGTGTGATCTTGTTGTCACGCTGTAATGGAGCATGCAGTTGCCTTTTCACATTTGGCAATTCAAGGTTCTCTAGTCCATGCCTCTCGCCATGCTTGTACTGTGTTACCATTTTTGCTTGTTTGCTATGATTTAAATGGTTTTTTTTTTTTCAATGGAACTGCACCATGCTTGGCTAAGATTGCACTATGTGGCTCCAAGAGCTCTGTAGTAAATGACATAAAGTAATGAGAACATAGACTCACCTGATAAACGCCCTCCTGCTGCTCCAGCACCGCCTGGTGCTCCCCTGTGCTCCCGTTCACCCCTCTGCAGCATTGACATTCCCTTCTATCCATGTAACCGCTGCAGCCAATCACTGGCCTTAGTGGTGATGTGGCCCTAAGGGGCATTATTCCTGCAGGAGGTAAGCAAATGCTGACTGTACCAAAGGGGGGGAACACTGGAGCTAAGGTGCTGAAGTAGCAGATTTCAGGCGAGTATAGGTTCTCTTTGATGATTTTTTTTTTTGCAGTTTCCTTTTGTAGGCAATTGTCTTCAAAGCTTGGAAAATCTTTTTAAAGGTTTATTCTCATCCTCCTGAATGGTTATATTTGCAAATTACTTATTTAAAGACCCTCTTCATTCTTAAGAATAAAGGGCTTTTTAATGGTTCAGCTCGCTGCTCATTGCCTAGGTTACAGGCTACCTCTGCTGTGTCGGCAGTGGCCCGCCTCCTTGGCAGGGAGCACAGTGTTGTTCTGAAGCCAGTGCCATTGTGCTCCTCCCAAGGCTTGCAGCATCGGAAAGTGCACATTTTGGGTGCGATGCTGCTGTAAATCAAGCAGGAGCACAGCTGTAGACTTGGAAGCTGGGAGTTAGGGCACCAGTGAGCTCCTGAAGAAGTTGAGAAAATCCCTTTAAAGGTTATTCTCCACTTTATGAGGTACTTAACAGAACATACAGTAATTAATATGATGTCACCACTTGGCAGCAGGGGTCATCCAAAAATGAATATTAGGCATGATGTAGTAACACCATTGTATTTTGTTTTTATTGTAGTGTTGCTGTTTTAAGCAATTTTCTAGTCTTGCACTTTAGTAGTACCTGAGTGGCAGCGGTATTTATTATGCTTGAAGGGTTGCTCTACTTTTATGTTGATAACATAGCCATGGAATAAATGGCGCTATAGCAATAAATAATAATAATAATAAGATGGGCCATCAATATTAGATCGGTGGGGGTCCGACTCACGGCACGCTCTGTGATCAGCTGCTTTCTTTGTGGGCTGCAGCTGGATGTTAAGGCCCCGTCACACATAGCGATTTACCAACGATCACGACCAGCGATACGACCTGGCCGTGATCGTTGGTAAGTCGCTGTGTGGTCGCTGGGGAGCTGTCACACAGACGGCTCTCTCCAGCGACCAACGATCAGGGGAACGACTTCGGCATCGTTGAAACTGTCTTCAACGATGCCGAACTCCCCCTGCAGCACCCGGGTAACCAGGGTAAACATCGGGTTACTAAGCGCAGGGCCGCGCTTAGTAACCCGATGTTTACCCTGGTTACCAGAAAAAACAAACAGTACATACTCACCATCTGATGTCCGTCAGGTCCCTTGCCGTCCGCTTCCTGCTCTGACTGAGTGCCGCCGTACAGTGAGAGCAGAGCGCAGCGGTGACGTCACTGCTGTGCTCTCACTGTACGGCCGGGAGTCAGTCAGAGCAGGAAGCAGACGGCAAGGGACCTGACTGACATCAGATGGTGAGTATGTACTGTTTGTTTTTTTTGGTAACCAGGGTAAACATCGGGTTACTAAGCGCGGCCCTGCGCTTAGTAACCCGATGTTTACCCTGGTTACCAGTGAAGACATCGCTGGATCGGTGTCACACACACCGATTCAGCGATGTCAGCGGGACCTCAACGACCAAAAAAAGGTCCAGGCCATTCCGACACGACCAGCGATCTCACAGCAGGGGCCTGATCGCTGGTACGTGTCACACATAGCGAGATCGCTACTGAGGTCGCTGTTGCGTCACAAAACTTGTGACTCAGCAGCGATCTCGCTAGCGATCTCGCTATGTGTGACGGCGCCTTTAGTTGTCGGAGCTATGCTGTTCATCTTCTCAACCGCTGTGTAGTGGTGGCTGCCGGGTCCTGCATGCCTGTCCCTATGCTAATAAGAGCAATCTGCAGTTCCCAGCCATGGCCATTATACAGATGATGGAGCTGTTCAGCTCTGCAACTGCTAACCTCTGTCTGCTGTTAGCGCCGAGAACAGCTGATTGTTGGGGGGTGTCAGTTGTCGGACCCCCACTGCTCTTATATTGATGACCTAGTCTTAGGACAGGTCATCAGTTTAAGGCTATGTGCACACGTTGCAGATTTGACTGTGGAATTTTCTGTGCAGATTCGCAATTTCTTGGCAGAAAACGCAGGTTAGAATCTGCACCTTTTTTTGGTATGTGCACACGTTGCAGATTTTTGTGCGGATTTCTTCCTTTTTTTTACCCCTGCGGATTTCTATAATGGAATGGGTGCAGTAACGCAGCAGTTCTGCACAAAGAATTGACATGGTCCTTTTTTGAATCTGCTGCATTTTCCGTGCAGATTTTTCTGCACCATTAGCACAGCATTTTTTTTTTGCCATTGATTTACATTGTACTGTAAATCACTTGCAGATCTGCAGCGTTTGTACTAAATCACTTGCAGATCTGCAGCGTTTCTGCAGGAAAAAAAAAAAAAAGCTGCAGATCTGCAGGAAATCTGCAACGTGTGCACATAGCCTAAAAGTAGTGGAGCAGCCCCAATAGCTGGTACTCGAGCAGTTTTTTTTTTTTTTTTTTTTTTTTTTTTTTTAAACATGGTCATCTTCAGAAACGTAATTTGTATTAACCTGGTGTTCTCACAGGCGTTACTCAGGGAATGTGTCTGTTCTAATATGCGGAGCCCTCCGAGCATTCCATTACCGGAACTGTATGCTTTACTTGTTATGTATTTATCATGTTGTGTTTTTTTACTAAGAAGCAAATATTTTCCACAATGAAAATGTGATTTCTTTAAAAAATTTATTCCAAGTTTAAAATAAAATTCTTGTTAAAAAACAAACAAACATGGTTTCTATTGTCGTCATTGCATGAAATGGAGCCATTACATCGGTGTATTGTTTCTCTTTGTAACATCTGGTCCTGGTTTATGCTTTGCGCTATAGAAGTGCAACCCGAATGTGAGCAGAGCCCAGCTTCTCAGCAGTACCTTCCTTTGACCTTGATCAGGTTCCTGTTTTTGGTTTGTTCTGTACATATGGCCGAAAAACTTTATATAACGTATTTAACCTTTTTCGTAGTGTTGTGTTTTTTTGTTGTTGTTTTTTTGGTGATGTGCCCAAATGTTAGATCACACACACCAGACAGCAGAATTATACTCTAATTATTTTTGCAAAACTGCTTGCTATATTACTACATGTATCCTATTAGGCCAACCATTTACCATACCTTTATTCATATGATTTATAGGGCTGAAAAGGCACGAATACGAAGGCAAAATTCAGAAAGTAGGTTTCGTCCTCTTAGTGCTTTTGCTTTAAGGGTTAGATATCTCTCCAAGTTGGGCGCACAGGTACGTGTCATAATCACCATTGGTAACAAATGTGTGTTGTTTTTTTCTGTAATGAACAATTGAATAATGCTTCTAAATATGTAAATGTTTAGACTGGCATCTTTTCTATCCCTAAATTCTATTCACTGTTCAATAACCATGGGTATCTGGAATATTTAATTGGCACCTGTTAGGTTTCATTGATGGGGGTGGGGGGCTAAACAGATCTCTGTTTTTAGGAAAATTAGTGTTGCATGATATTATTGTAGTTCTTTGAGTAGTTAGTTGGTAATGTTATATTGTATATTTACTGGTGATGAGTGAACGTTCTCGTGTGCTAACCGTGTCTTCGGCCTGATCGAAAAATATGTTCGAGTCCCTGCGGCTGCATGTCTCACGGCTGTTCAACAGCCACAACACATGTGGCGACTGCCTGTTTGTTAGACAATCCCTGCATGTGTTGGAGCTGTCAAACAGCCACGAGACATGCAGCCTCACGGACTGGAACTTTTTTTTTGAGCACGCCAAAGACCCTCGGTTAGCACATCAGCGTGCTCTGAAAAAGCCTCATTCGAATATGTTCGTTCATCACCAGTATTTACTAAACCACTTGACAATTTCCATATATAATTTACAATATAAAACCAATAGTGGTTACCGCTTAGAAACTACTTGGAAAACATCATGTTGTCTTCACCCAAAAAGATGAATTTGCGTTTGGAGCGTCTATAAAATCTCCTGCATTCCGTGTGGCTGCTACTCAGAATGTGAATGATTCCTAACCAGATTTTCCCCTTATTTTGTTATTTCTTTGTTTCCCCCCAGCTGCCGGAGCATTACTGCAGCCACTTGTCATCTCTGGCCCACAGAAGTGTCCTAAAGTAACGTCAGAAATATTTTACCAAGAAGTTATAGTCTTTCAGTATGCCAAAGGGTTAATGACGCTGCTTTTAGTTTAGACGGGGGGGGGGGGTGTACATTAATATTTTTGTGTATCAAAGACTTCAGTCTATGCAAATTGGGCAACATTGATATGCACCTATTATTTTTTTTTTTTTTTTTTTTTTTTTCATATATATATAAATGGTGCTCATACTCTGGAAAGTGTGTCTAGCTGGTAAGCCAGGGTAATCTGAAGAATGACTTATGCTCCAATCTTCTGAGAAGCAATATAGAGACTTTTGCGTTGACATTGGTAAATGGTGAAGTAATATAGGGATCATCTGTACTTTGTGAAGGCTGCTATAATTAATGCTGTGACACGAAGGTTCGTAATACGTTGATGAATTTCTAGTAGGTGGACTGTTTACAATGGATGGGTTTCCTTACGACGATGGATCCACTGGTGTCCCTGCACAGCTATTCTGTAGGAGTCCTGCTAGGCCCTGTTCACTGTTTTCGGAACCCCTCCCCTATAAAAACCTGACTCAAAACAACCACCGATGGGGGCCATGAATTTCATTTATTCAGATGGACACAAACTTATTCTGCTACGGACACGTTCACAGTGAAAAAGAAAAACTTTGGAATGACCCGGAAAGGGGTCAAATTAAGTCTGTGGCCTCTTCGGCAGTTCATCTGAATCTCGTTAGGTAGACAGAACCCTGGATACACTGCAGGAACACAATATGTTGACAAGATCATCTGTTTAAAGAGCGTGCCGCATCAGACTAAGGCAGTAAATATAAACCTAGCACTCAGCCTAAATGCGTTGAAAAATAATTTATTGCAGTACACGGAAAACGTTTTGGCCCAAACAGTTGCGTGCTGTACTGAACATGTAGGGTACGTGACTCTCTGAGAGACCGGATGTGCTTTGCGATATAGCCTGTAGCGAGTAGCAAGGAAAGCTGGAATAAGCACGTAGGTTCCGTGTACTTCAATAAATTCTTTTTCACCGCATTTAAGCTGAGTGCTAGGTTTATATTTACTGCACTTTTGGTTTGGGAATCTAACCTTAGCACCACCCCATAGCTGTGCTCACAGTGTCTCTTTACACATCAGACTAAGGGGCATGATTAAACATGGCCACTGATTCTAGTCCTCTTGTCTAACAATGCTGTTTGTCTGAGTTCAGAATAAGCATTTGATTCCTTTTTAAGTCATATGCTATTTGTGCTGCTCTGAGTGTTGTTTTTTTTTGTGTTTTTTTTTTTTTTTTTTTTTTTTGCCTCTCCTTGTGGTTGATGAAACGTCATTGTACTATTGAATAATATACTTTAAAAGGGTTGTCCATCGTCATACTAAATTGGTCCATAGGTAGGTAATGCTTTAAAATGATAAGCTAACCATTACTTCCCACTCCAGTGCCTCAGGGCTGCATCTGGTCTTCAACTTGTAGCGACTGCAGGCAATCATTAGTTTCAGCGGTCTCATACCATTTTATATTGAGATTGATTGGCTGTAGCTGTTGCATGTTATAAAGTTAAATGTCACCACTGCGACCCTGTCAGTAAAGGATTTCCACAGTTAGAGGGTTGTCCGGTCTTGGGGCAAAAGTTTGCTTTACTAGACTGCAGACTGCTAAATCTAAATCGTGCAGTCTAGACCCATCTGTCGTCTCTCAATTCACTTCCACTAAGCAGCTAAATGAGTCTAGTCTGCACTTGGCTGCAAGTGTGCAAATCGCATACATGCAGTCATGAGACCACCTACCCACACCAGGAATCCCAGGAAATCGCTACCATCACATGCTGTCATGATTTGCCAGAGACTACAGTCTTTTTTTTGTCCCAAACCTGGACAACCACCTTAAAGGTTTATACCAACTTTTGGTCACCAGCCAGCCTAACTTTCTGGTGGGGAAGGTGCACTAATGTTTGAGTGACAGTTCACTCCAGCAGTATTGTTGCACTGATTTGTTTGATGGAACCATAGAGCTCTTCAATACATGTAGATGTAGAGTGATGGAACTTTGCCAGTTACTTACACTTTTAAGGACTTCCAGAACATACCCATCTAAAAAAAACCCTAAGCATTACATAAGAGGGTTAGGTCATTTTGAATCATTTCCTACTGGTGACTCAAATTGGAGTCAGGATGGCCAATCCTTATAAAGTGGTGCATGGGCCTTTTTGATATGATCCCTTTTAATATATGTTGAGGTGGAGGAATAGAGTAACCCTTCATCTTGTACACTATTCTGTAGAGGTTACATCAATGCCTCCATTTACACCACTACATTCCTACAGACTTCTGAAGTTTGGAACCTCTCAGAAGGGGAAAAAAGTCTGAGGAAAGAAGTTCAACATAACAAGTAGAGTTTGTGGTGTTTTTTTTTTTTTTTTTTTTTTTTTTTTAAAGTTTTATTAAAGTAAAATACCTCACCAGTCATGTGATCCACTCGACCACAGAGTACAAAGATTCATGATCAGTGCCATGCCACATTTTATTTGACTTTTATAGATATGAAGACTTTTTGTGTTAACCGTGCACCTTGTGTCACTAGTTCTGTATTTTGCAAAGATTATCTGTTTCAACTCTTTATTCTTCACAATTCTACAAAATAAGCTATTGGAGATGTCATGTACACTGTTTCAAGAACATTTGTGTGTTCAGACAATAATGTGATGCTGAGCAGTGACTTCAAGAAAATAATTTTATAGCAACTTTTTTTTTGCGCGAAATGATGAGAATATAAGTAAAGATAAGTATACTCATGAGTATTTTGTATAGGAAAATGATTCAGGATAACGCCTCTACATTTTTTTTTTTCTTAAAGACACGGAGTTTACATTTTTTACGTTTGCCATAGGCGCCCCTCCAAAGAACTAGAATTGAACTGCAGACTATTGACTCTTGTCCTCGGCATCCTTAGAACTGCCAAATGCTATATGTAGGTAAATCCTTGTAAAGACCCATACACATTAAAGCAAAGTTGGCAAACCTCCAGATTTCAATGGACCTGCTGGTTAGATTACATGTTGGGGACTTCCTGATCCCCACCCCCCACTTCCAGATTTCAGGGGAGTGAAAATCAGGAACGTTTACTTTTAAAGGGAACTTGTCCCCAAGACAAGAAAAAGAGCTTTTATTATACTCTCCTACGGAGTAGTCCGGTCTGATGGGCATTGCTGGTCTGGATCTGGCTCTTCCTCTCTTGCAATGCTGTCCTTCTCTGCATAGTATGGATGACACGTCCTTGACCAAGGTCATCCACACAGTGTCCAGCATTTTGGTCCTGCTCAGGCATACTTCTCTCTGCCCAGAGTAAAGTACTGCAGTGCACCTGCACCCATAGGATGTGTCATCCACACACAGCAGAGAAGGACAGCAGTCACAAGAAGAGAGGAGGGGCTGGACCTAGACCACCAATGCCCATCTGACTAGATTGCCCCATAGTTGAGTATAATAAAAGGTGTTTTTCTTGTCTTGCAGGCTGGATTGGTGGAATATAAACACCATATTAGAAAGTTGTATATGAGCACTTACAGGTACTGGCCTTGCCTCAAACGAGAAAAACCTGGTGATGAAAACCAGATCCTTTTGTTCGGTGACTACAAGCCTTTGGAAGTCACCAGGATCACTGCACCCTAAGTTTGATTGCAGCGGTCAGGTTTCTCGAAGAGCTCATAATTAGAGATGAGTGAATTTGATTGGGTCAGGGTTTATTTGGCAAGCTATAGCTCTTACCGAATAAGCTTGTAGAGGCTTCCTGGATGGCTCCGGCTGATCAACTGTTTGGCGCCGCAGCTGTGTGACAGTACATTCATGGAGAGCCTGTGTGTTGACTGTCACAGCCGTGATACATGCAGCTGCAGAGCCGAACAGCTGATCAGCCGGAGTGCTCCAGGTATCCAGTTCCCTCTGCATATTATTCGGTAAGAGCTATAGCATGCCGAATAAGCCCTGACCCGATCAAATTCGCTCATCTCTACTCTTAATCAAAGAAACATCCGATAACGTGCTCTTCTGGTCATTACGTGAGCTGCACAGTAAGTTTACGTTATCTTTGAACAATCTCATGGTCCATTAACACATTACTGAAATACCATACTGACCTGTGGTATCCAGCTAGAAAATAATGGCCTATATTTGTAACAGTAACAAGCGGATCCTTTCTGCCGCCCAATAAACCTCCAATCGTGTTTTCTGTCTGCCCTGGGATATGCTGCAGTGGTGAATGTCAGGCTCAGACTTTGGGCCTCGATTAGACAGTTCATTGTATTATCTTTAGTTTACATTGTTACTTTCCATGTTTACAATTTGTACTGAAACCACTATATTCATATCGTAAGAAATTGTAATTCTATTTTTGTGTGTAAAATTAAACATTTTTTTCTTCACCTTTTTGGTTTCTTAAGATAATTGTAAAAGTTCCTTTCTTTTTATCTTGAACGTTTGTTAGATTACAAATCATAGTATTTGCATTGCCTTTGGGCTAGGTTCCCACTGTGGAGATGCTGCAGCGATATCTGCAGCAACTTTTACTGTTTCGGATATCTTTGCGGAGAAGCAGTGGGGGGAGCCTCATTTTTAGGTATTGCAAAGAGTGTAATTCGCATCTACATACACATCTAAAAAAAAGTTCATTGCGGATATGTTTTGCAGCATGCTCTTGAGAGGTTTTAAGATCTGCAGTGTTTTCACAACATGTGAACTTGCTATTAATCAGTTCTGAACCATAAAATTAAAATAAATCTGTAACCTATGTCTTTTACTAATACCACAGGGGTTTTTTTTCTGTCTTTTTCAGTAATTTTAATATTTCTATGATTCCTAACTTCTACAGTGTATTTTTTTTCCAGCAGCTTTAACCCCTTAACGTCTGACCAATATGCCTTTTATCAGCGGCCATTAATGGGCCTTATTCCTCAGCACTGCTTTTCAATGACGCTGAAGAATAAAAGCATAGCACCTCTCGGTGGCGGCGATTCCCGTGGATGTCAGCTGTATATGAATGCTGACATCCTGCAGTATCGGACTTGGATGGTTTTGTGACCGATCGGGGCCGATTAAACCTTTTAAATACTGCTGGCAATCGCAACAGTGGTTTTAAGTTGTTGCAAGGGGGTCACAAGACCCCCCTTAGTAACCATCGGACCCCACGATGGGAAACGCGGGTCCCGATGGCTACCAGCATACCTTGAGGTCATGTGCTGACCCCAGAGTATGGTGGCCTGTGAGATCCATCTATAAACTGTCTCTCAGGCTGAGTCAGTGACTCACTGACTGCTCTCATGTACTACAAGTACATGAGTACTGCAGTGTATGAGACCAGAGATCAAAAGAAAAATTGTACATGTCCCAAAGTGAGACAAAAAAGTAAAATAAAATATGTAAAAAAAAAATACACATAATTGGTATCGCCGCATCTGGAACGACCGGCTCTATAAAGCTGGCATGTTATTTATTCAGTATGGTGGACGCCGTAAAAAAATATGGCAAAAATGTCGCTTTTTCATCATAAAGACTCACAAAAAAGTGATTAAAAAGCGATCAAACAGTCGTAAAAGAAAAAACAAAACCTCCAAATCTTCCTGCAAAAAATCTACCCCTAATATGGCTCATTCGGGAGAAAAAAGTTATAAATCTCAAAATGATGCAAATACAAATGAATTTTTGTAACACAGTGTTTTAGTCTGTAAAAATAGCAAAAAATAAAAAAAAAATTATAAATCTGGTATCGCTGTAATCATACTGACCTGAAGAACAATTGGTGAATGGCGCAAAAATTAAAAACTGAATTCCTAGTTTTTGTTCATTCTTTGTTTGAAAAATCTGAATAAAAAGCGATGAAAAAATATTACATACCTCCAAAATGGTACCAAAAAATCTGCAACTCGCCCCACAAAAAGCAAGCCCTAATACAGCATTGTTTTCCAAACATTAAAAAGTTACAGCACTCAAAATATGTTGATGAATAAAACTACTTTTTCTAACAAAGCATTTTTACTGTTTGATGGCAGCAAAACCTAAAAAACAAACAAAGCCCAATATAAATTTGGAATTTCACCACTCGAAGAATAAATCCGCCTTGTCACTTATACTGCACTATGATCAGCGCAAAAATAAGTACTGTTCTTGTACTGCTGCTTTTGTTAATTTCACCTTAAAAAAAAAAAAAAAAAAAAAAAAAAAAAATCAGAACAAGGCTCAGCTCACATTTAGGCTGTGTGCACACGTAGCATATTTTTCGCGTTTTTTTCGCTATAAAACCGCGAAAAAAACGCTACCATTAAGCATCCTATGTAATAGAATGCATTCCGCATTTTTTGTGCACATGCTGCATTTTTTTCCTGAGCGGAATCGCATTCCAGAAAAAAACGCAGCATGTTCATTAAAATTGCGGAATCGCGGCAATTCTGCACCCATAGGAGTGCATTGATCTGCTTACTTCCCGCACGGGGCTGTGCACACCATGCCGGAAGTAAGCAGATCAAGTGCGGTTGGTACCCAGGGTGGAGGAGAGGAGACTCTCCTCCACGGACTGGGCACCATATAATTGGTAAAAAATAAAAGAATAAAAATAAAAAATAGCGATATACTCACCCTCGATGTCCCCCGCAGTCTTCCGGCCTCTCCGCTAACGCTGCCGCTTCGGTTCCTATAGCTGCTGGGCGGTGAAGGACCTGCGATGACGTTAGTGTCTTGTGATTGGTCGCTAGACCGCATGTGACCGCTCACGCGACCAATGACGTCATCTCAGGCCCTTCACCGCACAACAGCTATAGGAACGGACGGCGCTGAGGTCTGCAGGTGAGTATAACCATTTTTTTTATTTTTTTTATTATTTTTAAACATTCTATCTTTTACTATAGATGCGGCATAGGCTGCATCTATAGTAAAAAGTTGGTCACACTTGTCAAACACTATGTTTGACAAGTGTGACCAACCTGTCAGTCAGTTTTCCAAGCGATGCTACAGATCGCTTGGAAAACTCCAGCATTCTGCAAGCTAATTACGCTTTTTAACTATTTATAGAAAAGAAAAAATGAACATTGGGAGGGTCAAAAAAATGTCTGCATTTGTCTTTACAAACTCACAATATGTACTTTATTTGTGGATATAGCATTCCTGTGAATTACCAACCTAATATTTGGTTGTATACTCCGGTTTTTTTTTTTGTTTTTTTTTAGAACTGCTTCACATCTATGTTTCATAGAGCCAACCAACTTCTGGCACCTGTAAACTTATTCCAGCCCAGGATGCCCGCGGCAATTCTGCAACGTGTGAACTTAGCCTTATTCTTCGCTCTCCGCTGAATGCTTAGGTCAGGCTATGTGCACACGTAGGAAATGTGCAGAATTTTCTGCACTAAATCTGCATCTGCAGATTTGATGCAGTTTCTGTGCAGTTTCTGTGCAGTACAATGTAAATCACTGTGAAAAAAAAAGGCTGTGCACATGGTGCAGAAAAATCTGCAGCAGAAACGCTGCAGAACTGCACAAAAAAAGCGACGTGCACTTCTTTGAAATCTGCAGCGTTTCTGCGCAGATTTTTCTGCACCATGTGCAGAGCTTTTTTTTTTTTCACATTGATTTACATTGTACTGTACATCACAGTGCAGATCTGCAGCTTTTCTGCAGCAGAAAAATCTGCTGCAGTTCTGCACCAATTCTGCACTAAATCTGCATCATGTGCACATACCCTCAGGGTTTCTGTGTAAACTCAAAACCGCTATTCAGGAAAAAACAACCAAACATGGAACCACTCACTTACAGTAGTGTTCAAAACAGCCGTTCAATATGAGCTATTCAGGAAAAAGCAACCAAACATGGAACCACTCACTTACAGTAGTGTTCAAAACAGCCGTTCAATATGACTAACCAGATTAATCACTGTTTTTGGTTTAAATTATATTACCACAAGGAAACCACCAGACTCCGCAATAATGATCTGCATGTTTGAGTTATGTATCAGAATAATTAATTGAAAGGGGGGTGTTCAAAATAATAGTGTGAAGTTCAATTAGTGAGGTCAATCATTCTGTGAAGAAACAGGTGTGAATCAGATGGCCCTTATTTAAGGTGAAGTCAGGACATGTACATGCATTTCTCCTTGAAAGCCTGAGAAATATGGGTCGTTTAAGACATTGTCCAGGAAAACAGCGTACATTGATTAAAAAGTTGGTTAGAGAGGGTAAAACTTATAAAGGAATGCAGACAATGATAGGCTGTTCAGCTAAAATGTTCTCCAATGCTTTAATATGGAAAGCCAAACCAGACAGACGTGGAAGAAAACGGAAGACTACCATTCGAATGGATGGAAGAATGGCGAAGGCTCAGACAATGATCAGCTCCAGGATGATCAAAGACAAGTCTCAAGTTACCTGCGAGGACTGTGACAGAAGACGCTTGTGTGAAGCTAATCTTTTAGCAAGAAGTCCCCGCAAAGTTCCACTGATGACAAGATTAGCAAAAATACATACACTAAAGAGAATACAATTTGTCAAAGAACACATCAACTGGCCTAAAGAAAAATGAAGAAACATTGTGGCTTGATGGAAGTAAAATTGTTCTTTTTAGGGTGACCCCCCAACTCTGTATTTAAGCCCCAGTACCCTCTGAAAACAGTGAAGCATGGTGGTGCGAGCATCACGATATGGGCATGTTTCTCTTACGATCTGCAATCCACCACGCGCTCAGGAGCAAAGGACGGAAGAATGCAGGCCGGAGAACTCTACAACGATCTGCAATCCACCACGCGCTCAGGAACAAAGGACAGAAGAGCTATCGTGTCACCTCATATGGCAAGGCCGCAAACCAATTAGAACGCAGTAGCGACCACCAATCGGAACTGAATGGGCGTGGAAAAGGCACCGCAAATGCACGCCTATTGTCGGTGTCTGAGTCGTCAACGAGGTCGTTGGTAAGGTGTCAAACACTGCGATGTGTGCTACCCAGCGGGACCTATACGACCAAAAAAAGGTCCAGGCCATTCCGACACGACCAGCGATCTCACAGCAGGGGCCTGGTCGCTGCTACGTGTCACACATAGCGAGATCGCCACTGAGGTCGCTGTTGCGTCACAAAACTTGTGACTCAGCAGCGATCTCGCTAGCGATCTCGCTATGTGAGACGGGGCCTTTACTGTGGTGTCGGGCCTATTTACCACATACCAGGGATCATGGACAGTTTGCATATGTTAAAATACTTGAAGAGGGCATGTTGACTTATGCTGAAGAGGATATACTGTTGAAATCGGTGATTCAACAAGACAACGACCCTAAACTCACCAGAAAACAAGCAAAATCTTGGCTCCAGTCCAACAAAATTGAGTTTATGGAGTGGCCAGCCCAATCCCTGGACTTTAATCCAATAGAACACTTGTGGGGTGTCATTAAAAATGCAATTTCTGAGGCAAAGCCAAAAAATTGTGGGATGTAGCCAAGCATCCTGGGCTGGAATAAGTTTACAGGTGCCAGAAGTTGGTTGGCTCTATGAAACATAGATGTGAAGCAGTTCTAAAAAAAACCAAAAAAAAAACCGGAGTATACAACCAAATATTAGGTTGGTAATTCACAGGAATGCTATATCCACAAATAAAGTACATATTGTGAGTTTGTAAAGACAAATGCAGACATTATTTTTTTGACCCTCCCAATGTTCATTTTTTCTTTTCTGTAAATGGTTAAAAACTATCTACATTTCTCTTCATGGTTTTTAATTAGAAATCAGTGGGCAATGTTCCCAATGCATGGAAATAAAAACTAGTATAAAGATTTTGATTAACCCCTTTCTGACATTAGACGTACTATCCCGTCCATGTGCTTTTGGCCCATCTGACTATGGATGGGATAGCATGCCATCGCCGATTGGCCGTGCACACGGGTGGCGTGCGGCCGGTTGTCAGCAGATTCTCACAGCTGACCCCCGGCACTTAAGTTCCAGGAGCGGTCTTTGACCGCTCCCGACACCTTGGCCCCCAAAACACTGCAATCGTACATGATTGCAGCATTCTGGAGCCGGCATGGGCTGACAGCCCCTCTGCCTTTGGATCGGAGACCCTGTGGCAAGCCGCGGGGTCCCGACCGCTGCCATGGAGACCCAATGTCGCCATGACGACATCTGGGTCTCCAGAGAGCTAAGAAGACTTCCTGTCATGCGCAGTGATGATCACGAAGTCTCTCAGGTCAGTGTGCAGTATTTGCAGCCCTGACCGTTTCTATAGCATGCAGATGCTGCTTCATGCTACAGAAGTGATCAGCCTGCACAAAATGATTGCTGATTGCCCCATAGTGGGACAAAGTGTAAAACGTAGAATGAAATTTATTTTTTTTTTTTAATAATTGTAAAAAATAAATCAATATTCTATCACTGAATAAATATTTGAATGAAAAAAATCTAAACAATAACGGTACACATATTTGTATCGCCGCGTCCGTAATGACCCAACCTACAACTGTCCCACTAGTTAACCTTTAGTGAGCATTTAGATAAAGTATTTTTTTGCCGTTTTTTTTTTTTTTTTTTTAATCATACCTCCGAACAAAAAGTGGAATAACACGCGATCAAAAAGACATGTAAATAAACATGGTACTGCTAAAAACATCATCTAGACCAACAAAAAACGAGCCGCCATACAGCTCAATCAGCGGAGAAATGAAAAAAGTTACAGCTCTCAGAATAAGGCGATGCAAAATAATTATTTTTCATATGAAATCGTTTTTATTGTATAAAAGTGCCAAAACATAAAAAATATATAAATGAGGTATCGCTGTGATCGTACTAACCCAAAAAATAAAACTGCTCTATCTATTTTACCGCACGCGGTACGATATAAACGCCCCCCCAAAGAAATTCATGAATTCTTGGTTTTTGTTCATTCTGCCTCCCAAAAATGGGAATAAAGAGCGTTAAAAAAATGTCATGTGCCTGAAAATGGTACCAATAAAAACAAGACCTCACATGACTGGTGGGCCAAAATATGGAAAAATTATAGCTCTCAAAATATGCAAAAAAACAATTTTGCGCAATCAAAAGCGTCTTTTAGTGTGTGACAGCAGCCAAACCTAAAAACCCACTAGAACGCCTCTTTCACACGTCCTGATATTTCCGGTACCTGAGATGTCATTATCCATGTGTGTAATACTTGTGACGTGTGTGCCTTATCAGTACCACAAGGACTGGCGCCAGGGAAGAAGCGTTACAGTAAGCACTGTTCCCCGGCGCTGGGCGCTGAACACGGCTCTCATTCTTCCCTGCTTGTGCCAATCGCCGGCAGAGCAGGGGAGAATGATGAGCCGTGTTCAGCACTTGGCGCCGGGGAACAGCGCTTACTGTAATGCTTCTTTCCCGGCGCCGTTGCGTGTCACATGGATGACATCCATGTGTGTTATGCATATGCACGTGTTCTGGATGTTTTGTGGCCCGTGCTGACATAAAAAAACGGGCATGTCAGCATGTTTTGCCCACGGACACACGGTCTGTGGAAACACACTGATATGTGCACAGAACGATTCACTTGAATAGGCAGATAGCGCTCCGTTCCGCCTGAGTTTCTCTGCATGGCTGCCCAATAGTATAAAATTCTGTGATACACTCTTGGTGTCAATTTGATCACTGCACCCCTAGATGAATTAATTGAGAAGTTTAATTCGTAAAATGGGGTCACTTATGGGTGGTTCTGCTGTTTTGGCACTTCATGGGCTCTCCCAGTTGGTCATGGCACCTGCAAACCAGAACAGTAAAATCTGGCACTCCTTCCCTTCTGAGCTCTGCCATGTGCCCAAACAGTGGTCTACCCCCACATATGGGCTATCAGCGTACTCAGGACAAATTGCACAATAACTTTTGGTGTCCAATTTCTTCTTTTACCCTTGGGAAAATAAAAAATTGGGGGCGAAAAGATCACTTTTGTGGAAAAAAAAATTATTTTTTTTATTGTTACGGCTCTACATTATAAACTTCTGTGAAGCACTTGGGGGTTCAAAGTGCTCACCACACATCTAGATGAGTTCCTTTGGGGGTAACTAGTTTCCAAAATGGGTTCACTTGTGGGGAGTTTCCACTGTTTAGGCACATCAGGGGCTCTCAAAACGCTACATGATGTCTGCAGACCATCAAAGTCTGCATTCCAAAACGTCACTACTTCCATTCCGAGCCCCAAAGTGTGCCCATACAGTAGTTTTCTCCCACATATGGGGTATCGGCGTACTCGGGACAAATTGGACAACTTTTGGGGTCCAATTTCTCCTGTTACCCTTGGGAAAATAAAAAATAGGGGACTAAAAGATCATGTTTGTGGGGAAAAATATGATTTATTTTTTTTTTTATTATTTTCACGCCCGGGCATTATAAACTTTAGTGAAACACCTGGGGGTTCAAAGTTGTCTCCACACATCTAGATAAGTTTCTTTTGGGGGATCTAGTTTCCAAAATGGGGTCACTTGGGGGGTTTCCACTATTAAGGCACGTCAGGGGCTCTCCAAACGTGACATGGCGGCTGATCTCAATTCCAACCAATTTTGCGTTCAAAAAGTCAAACGGTGCTCCTTCCCTTCGGAGCTCTGCCATGCGCCCAAACAGTAGTTTACCTTCACATATCAGCATGCTCAGGACAAATAGGAGAAATTGGACCCCAAAAGTTGTTCTGTTACCCTTGGGGAAAAAAAAAATTGAAGTAATTTTTTTTGTGAAAAAATTCAAATGTTCATTTTTTTTTTTTTTTTTTTGTTATACATTCCAAATATTGCTGTGAAGCACCAGAAGGGTTAATAAAATTCTTGACTGTGGTTTTGATTACCTTGAGTGGTGCAGTTTTTGGAATGATGTCACTTTTGGGTATTTTCTATCATATAGACTCCTCAAAGTGACTTCAAATGTGATGTGGTCACTAAAAAAAATAAAAAAATAAAAAATGGTGTCATAAAAATGAGAAATCGCTGTTTTAACTTTTAACCCTTATAACTTTCTGACAAAAAAAAAGTGGTTCCAAAATTGTGCTGATGTAAAGTAGACATGTGGGAAATGTTACTTATTGTAACATAGTAACATAGTTAGTAAGGCCGAAAAAAGACATTTGTCCATCCAGTTCAGCCTATATTCCTATATTCCATCATAATAAATCCCCAGATCTACATCCTTCTACAGAACCTAATAATTGTATGATACAATATTGTTCTGCTCCAGGAAGACATCCAGGCCTCTCTTGAACCCCTCGACTGAGTTCGCCATCACCACCTCCTCAGGCAAGCAATTCCAGATTCTCACTGCCCTAACAGTAAAGAATCCTCTTCTATGTTGGTGGAAAAACCTTCTCTCCTCCAGACGCAAAGAATGCCCCCTTGTGCCCGTCACCTTCCTTGGTATAAACAGATCCTCAGCGAGATATTTGTATTGTCCCCTTATATACTTATACATGGTTATTAGATCGCCTCTCAGTCGTCTTTTTTCTAGACTAAATAATCCTAATTTCGCTAATCTATCTGGGTATTGTAGTTCTCCCATCCCCTTTATTAACTTTGTTGCCCTCCTTTGTACTCTCTCTAGTTCCATAATATCCTTCCTGAGCACCGGTGCCCAAAACTGGACACAGTACTCCATGTGCGGTCTAACTAGGGATTTGTACAGAGGCAGTATAATGCTCTCATCATGTGTATCCAGACCTCTTTTAATGCACCCCATGATCCTGTTTGCCTTGGCAGCTGCTGCCTGGCACTGGCTGCTCCAGGTAAGTTTATCATTAACTAGGATCCCCAAGTCCTTCTCCCTGTCAGATTTACCCAGTGGTTTCCCGTTCAGTGTGTAATGGTGATATTGATTCCTTCTTCCCATGTGTATAACCTTACATTTATCATTGTTAAACCTCATCTGCCACCTTTCAGCCCAAGTTGCCAACTTATCCAGATCCATCTGTAGCAGAATACTATCTTCTCTTGTATTAACTGCTTTATAGTTTTGTATCATCTGCAAATATCAATATTTTACTGTGTAAACCTTCTACCAGATCATTAATGAATATGTTGAAGAGAACAGGTCCCAATACCGACCCCTGCGGTACCCCACTGGTCACAGTGACCCAGTTAGAGACTATACCATTTATAACCACCCTCTGCTTTCTATCACTAAGCCAGTTACTAACCCATTTACGCACATTTTCCCCCAGACCAAGCATTCTCATTTTGGGTACCAACCTCTTGTGCGGCACGGTATCAAACGCTTTGGAAAAATCGAGATATACCACGTCCAATGACTCACCGTGGTCTAGCCTATAGCTTACCTCTTCATAAAAACTGATTAGATTGGTTTGACATGAGCGATTTCTCATAAACCCATGCTGATATGGAGTTAAACAGTTATTCTCATTGAGATAATCCAGAATAACATCCTTCAGAAACCCTTCAAATATTTTACCAACAGTAGAGGTTAGACTTACTGGCCTATAATTTCCAGGTTCACTTTTAGAGCCCTTTTTGAATATTGGCACCACATTTGCTATGCGCCAGTCCTGCGGAACAGACCCCGTCGCTATAGAGTCCCTAAAAATAAGAAATAATGGTTTATCTATTACATTACTTAGTTTTTTTTTTTGTGTGTGACATATCTCTGTGAATTAAGGGCATTAAAATTAACCCCTTAGTCCCGTATGACTTACTATCCTGTTAAGGTGACCTGGGACTTAATTCCCGGTGACGGGATAGTACGTCATACGCGATCGGCCGCGCTCACGGCCGGGTGTCAGCTGCCTATCGCAGCTGACATCCGGCACTATGTGCCAGGAGCGGTCACGGACCGCCCCCGGCACATTAACCCCCGGCACACCGCGATCAAACATGATCGCGATGTGCCGGCGGTATAGGGAAGCATTGCGCAGGGAGGGGGCTCCCTGTGGGCTTCCCTGAGACCCCCGGAGCAACGCGATGTGATCGCGTTGCTCCGAGGGTCTCCTACCTCCTTCCTCCCTGCAGGTCCCGGATCCAAGATGGCCGCGGCATCCGGGTCCTGCAGGGAGGGAGGTGGCTTACCGAGTGCCTGCTCAGAGCAGACGCTGGTAAGCCTGCAGCCCTGTCGGTGAGATCGGTGATCTGACAGAGTACTGGGACAAAGTAAAAAAGTAAAAAAAAAATTTTTCCACATGTGTAAAAAAAAAAAAAAAAAAAATCCTAAATAAATAATAATAAAAAAATATATATTATTCCCATAAATACATTTCTTTATCTAAATAAAAAAAACAAAACAATAAAAGTACACATATTTAGTATCGCCGCGTCCGTAACGACCCAACCTATAAAACTGCCCCACTAGTTAACCCCTTCAGTAAACACCGTAAGAAAAAAAAAAAACGAGGCAAAAAACAACGCTTTATTACCATAACGCCGAACAAAAAGTGGAATAACACGCGATCAAAAAGACGGATATAAATAATCATGGTACCGCTGAAAACGTCATCTTGTCCCGAAAAAAACAAGCCGCCATACAGCATCATCAGCAAAAAAATAAAAAAGTTATAGTCCTGAGAATAAAGCGATACCAAAATAATTATTTTTTCTATAAAATAGTTTTTATCGTATAAAAGCGCCAAAACATAAAAAAATGATATAAATGAGGTATCACTGTAATCGTACTGACCCGAAGAATAAAACTGCTTTATCAATTTTACCAAACGTGGAATGGTATAAACGCCTCTCCCAAAAGAAATTCATGAATAGCAGGTTTTTGGTCATTCTGCCTCACAAAAATCGGAATAAAAAGTGATCAAAAACGGTCACGTGTCAGAAAATGTTACCAATAAAAACGTCAACTCGTCCCGCAAAAAACAAGACCTCACATGACTCTGTGGAGCAATATGTGGAAAAATTATAGGTCTCAAAATGTGGAGACGCAAAAACTTTTTTGCTATAAAAAGCGTCTTTTAGTGTGTTACAGCTGCCAATCATAAAAATCCGATATAAAAAACGCTATAAAAGTAAATCAAACCCTCCTTCATTACCCCCTTAGTTAGGGAAAAATAATAAAATTAAAAAAATGTATTTATTTCCATTTTCCCGTTAGGGTTAGGGCTAGAGTTAGGGTTAGGGCTAGGGTTCGGGTTGGGGCTAAAGTTAGGGTTAGGGCTAGGGTTGGAGGTAAAGTTAGGGTTAGGGTTGGGGCTAAAGTTAGGGTTAGGGTTGGGGCTAAAGTTAGGGTTAGGGTTTGAATTACATTTACAGTTTGGATAAGGGTTGGGATTAGAATTATGGGTGTGTCAGGGCTAGGGGTGTGGTTAGGGTTACCGTTGGGATTAGGGTTAGGGGTGTGTTTGGGTTAGGGTTTCAGGTAGAATTGGGGAGTTTCCACTGTCCAGGCACATCAGGGGCTCTCCAAATGCGACATGGCGTCCAATCTCAATTCCAGCCAATTCTGCGTTGAAAAAGTAAAACAGTGCTCCTTCCCTTCCGAGCTCTCCCGTGCGCCCAAAAAGGGGTTTACCCCAACATGTGGTTATCAGCGTACTCGGGACAAATTGAACAACAACTTCTGGGGTCCAAGTTCTCTTGTTATCCTTGGGAAAATTAAAAATTTGGGGGGCTAAAATTCATTTTTGTGAGAAAAAAAATGTTTTATTTTCACGGCTTTGTGTTATAAACTGTAGTGAAACACTTGGGGGTTCAAAGTTCTCATAACACATCTAGATAAGTTCCTTGGGAGGTCTAGTTTCCAATATGGGGTCACCTGTGGGGGGTTTGTACTGTTTGGGTACATCAGGGGCTCTGCAAATGCAACGTGACGCCTGCAGACCAATCCATTTAAGTCTGCATTCCAAATGGCGCTCCTTCCCTTCCGAGCTCTGTCATGCGCCCAAACAGTGGTTCCCCCCCACATATGGGTTATCAGCGTACTCAGGACAAATTGGACAACAAATTTTGGGGTCCAATTTATTCTGTTACCCTTGTAAAAATACAAAACTGGGGGCTAAAAAATCATTTTTGTGAAAAAAAAAAAAAATATATATTTTCACGGCTCTGCGTTATAATCTGTAGTGAAACACTTGGGGGTTCAAAGCTCTCAAAACACATCTAGATAAGTTCCTTAGGGGGTCTACTTTCCAAAATGGTGTCACTTGTAGGGGGTTTCAGTGTTTAGGCACATCAGGGGCTCTCCAAACGCAACATGGCGTCTCATCTCAATTCCAGTCAATTTTGCATTGAAATGTCAAATGGCGCTCCTTCCCTTCCAAGCTCTGCTATGCGCCCAAACAATGGTTTACACCCACATATGGGGTATCAGCATACTCAGGACAAATTGCACAACATTTTTTGGGGTCCAATTTCTTCTCTTACCCTTGGGAAAATAAAAAATTGGGGGCGAAAAGATAATTTTTGTGAAAAAATGATTTTTTATTTTTACGGCTCTGCATTATAAACTTCTGTGAAGCACTTGGTGGGTCAAAGTGCTCACCACACATCTAGATAAGTTCCTTAGGGGGTCTACTTTCCAAAATGGTGTCACTTGTAGGGGGTTTCAGTGTTTAGGCACATCAGGGGCTCTCCAAACGCAACATGGCGTCTCATCTCAATTCCAGTCAATTTTGCATTGAAAAGTCAAATGGCGCTCCTTCCCTTCCAAGCTCTGCTATGCGCCCAAACAATGGCTGATACATATGGGGTATCAGCGTACTCAGGACAAATTGCACAACATTTTTTGGGGTCCAATTTCTTCTCTTACCCTTGGGAAAATAAAACAAATTGGAGCTGAAATAAATTTTGTGTGAAAAAAAAGTTAAATGTTCATTTTTATTTAAACATTCCAAAAATTCCTGTGAAACACCTGAAGGGTTAATAAACTTCTTGAATGTGGTTTTGAGCACCTTGAGAGGTGCAGTTTTTAGAATGGTGTATTTTCTATCATATAGACCCCTCAAAATGACTTCAAATGAGATGTGGTCCTTAAAAAAAAAAAATAGTGTTGTAAAAATGAGAAATTGCTGGTCAACTTTTAACCCTTATAACTCCCTAACAAAAAAAAATTTTGGTTCCTAAATTGTGCTGATGTAAAGTAGACATGTGGGAAATGTTACGTATTAAGTATTTTGCGTGACATATGTCTGTGATTTAAGGGCATAAAAATTCAAAGTTGGAAAATTGCGAAATTTTCAAAATTTTCGCCAAATTTCCATTTTTTTCACAAATAAACGCAAGTTATATCGAATAAATTTTACCACTAACATGAAGTACAATATGTCACGAGAAAACACTGTCTGAATCGCCAAGATCCGTCAAAGCGTTCCAGAGTTATAGCCTCATAAAGGGACAGTGGTCAGAATTGTAAAAATTGGCCCGGTCATTAACGTGCAAACCACCCTCGGGGCTTAAGGGGTTAAAAGTTGGAAAATTCCGAAATTTTCGCCAAATTTGTTTTTTTCTCAAACGCAAGTCATGTCAAAGAAATGTTACAACTATCATGAAGTACAATATGTCATGAGAAAACAATGTCAGAATCACTGGGATCCATGGAAGCGTTTCAGAGTTATTACCTCATAAAGGGACAGTGATCAGAATTGTAAAAATTGGCCTGGTCATTAACATGCATTTACCTTGGGCGTAAAAGGGTTAACTCATGTTTTTGAACACCAAACCATGCCCCCAAACTATCAGGCTTGGAGAATGCTCACAATAGAACTGATAAAATAACTTGCAGGGAAGAAGCGCAAATAGGGTCTTATCTCACAAATTATAGCAGATATATCTGTAAAATTAACTGCTCACCTGATGTAGAATATTCACAAGCATATATTGCTGCCTGCTGCAAATCCACCAGTCTGCGTGCGACCGTAGTTAAATCGCTGAAAAGGAGGATTTGTGGATTTTGATCCGCGCTACCAGCACATCCAAAAAACGAAACGCGTAGAATAAACAACGGTTTAACTATACAATTGGTCTGAGTACACATGCCTCCTTCCTCAGGAAATACCACAAGTCAAGACTTGTGGTATCGCCTGAGGAAGGAGTCATGTGTACTCTGAAGCGCGGATCAAAATCCACAAATCCTCCTTTTCAGCGACACAATAGAACTGAGCAGCTGCTGGGGATGTAAAAGAGTCCCAAGATGGGAACATGGTCTAGACACTCACAGTATGTGAGGAAAGATTACCCCTGAAGACCAAAGGGAGCAGGTCTGTACTATGTGCTCCCTCATATGATGATGCCCCTGAACCAACTATGAGAGTTGTATTTGCAGAAATCTCCTTGTCTAACACTACTCTAGCAATGATTAGTGAACAAATAGGCAGCATAAAGGATTATATTCACTGCATTAAACGACCTCCATACAGTAAATGAAAGCGTGGAGTAGGGTTGGATGCATGGAGGATAAAATGCCTCAAATCATTAGAAATAAGTGATTGTGCGCTCTTAGGGCACGTGTGATGATTACGAACCACGCAATGGGATGTACCCACGCACCAGACTGGCGTATGTGCAGACTAGTAGCAAAAATAAATACCTGGTTTACCTCTCCTGCCACTGCAATCTTGTGTATGAAAAAGGTCTGTAGTTAATACTCTTCAGGTAGAGCTATACGATAGCGCTGTCCATGAAGAAAGTGAACGGGTAGAGCTATCCCATAGCCCTATTCCTAAAGGAAATTAACGGGTAGAGCTATCCAATAGCGCTAGTCCTCAATGTTCCTGATTGTAAGCTATTTCACGTGGTTGAGCCCACTTGGGATCTGCCCCCCAAGGCCCTGCCCATGCTGAATGTTTGGTCTGTAGACTGCGGCTAGGAGTTAGTCCAACTTTTGTGTACAAAATTTTTTGGCTTTTACAATTGTTATAACGCTTAATAAAAGACTTTCTTTGTACACACAGTTGACGGTAAACAATTTGTCAACGTTAGGAATAAGTTTACCCTGCTTCTGTGTCGCAAATATTTTGACCCTTATTTGTTGGCTTTTCCTTCCCCTGGAGAAAGCCACATATAACTGCCCCCGTGAAAACACTGAGAGAGGCAAATAAATTCCTACAATACCCAAGGACTGTCCCTGAGATTTATTGATGGTCATTGCAAAAGCCAACATGACAGGAAACTGACGCTGTCACATCTGGACTGGCAAGTTTTTATCTTTGGAATTCAGGTCAATTCTTGGAATAAGAACTATCTGACCCTTTGCTTTTCCATTTAAAGCAGCGGCATGAATAACGTTTGCTTTTAAGCTTTTCACATAAAGCCTTGTGCCATTACAAAGGCCACACTTAATGTTAAGATTACGCAGGAGCATAATTACAGCTCCTGGTTTCAGCTTTAGGTTCATGAGGAGGCATCCCAGTTAAGTTAAGAAACTCTACAGGGTAATCTGAGAATCACACCCTCTTCAGCAATTTTATCGACTGAGCGATATGTTGAGTGTTCACCTTGAACTTGACTAAGAATTTTGTAATTCAAGGCGTGGATGTCATCATTCAATGGTGAAAGAATTGCTTTATTGGCAATTGCTTCTACCCTTACATCGGTAATCTCAATTGAGTCACCAAAAATAGCTGTAATTAAATCACCCTCTTCAATAAAAGAATTCAGGATTTCAATTGTGTCTTCTGGCAGACCATATACATTTGACAACTCTCCATTGCCAAGTTTCAGTAACCATGACTTGTAATCCACTTCATCCTGAGACATTCTCATAGTCTGTTCTAACTGGAACTGTGAAAATGGATTCCAGGATTTTGAGTATTTAATGGTGGACTGTACAATTTGGGCTTTTTCCACCTTCCACTATTGGTAGGGTTTGACGAAAGTCACCACCGTTTATGAAAACTTTTCCACCAAATGGTCTTTTTGTCTTACCCCCATGACGGCACCACGGAGAGAGAGGGATCCGCTCTCAGGGACAGGAAACCTACAGGTGAAAAAGGCAGTACCTCTCTCCCACATCAGTTTGGTTTCCTGTCCCTGACTGGGAACCTGCAGCATACCTGATCGTTGTGGTAAGGTCCAGGTAGCAGCGCTGGGGGCCCTTTACAACTGCGACTTGGCGGGGAATCACTGGATAAAGAGATTCATTAAGGCCTTGAGTAGATCTAGACCAGTTGTACACCATACTACACCTCCCTAGGATCTAAATTTAGTTCTCTCTGCACTAACTAAAGCACTTTTTGAGCCGCTGTCTCAAGCCTCTTTAGAAAAATCTCTCAAAACCTTCCTTCTTGTGGCACTAACATCAGCATGTAGAATCAGTGACATGCATACCCTATCAGCATACTCACCTCTAACACAGATACTAGATGACAGAGTAATCCTTAATAGACCCATCCTACCTTCCCAAAGTGGCGTCACGTTTCCATAGATCTCAGGAAATCTCTTTACCCTCTTTCTGTCCTAATCCCAGAAATAGAAAAGAACATCTACATACACTAGACGTTAAAAGATGTTTAGTCCAATATCTAGCGGCCATGAGGGACTGTAGGAAGGATAGGTCTCTGTGTTTTCAGGGTCCAAATAAAGGGCATAAAGCATCGAAGGCCACACTTGCAAGATGGATAAGGGACGCCATCATCCTTTCGTATTCGTCAAGTAATGAAGCCATTCCAGAGGAAGTCAGAGCTCATTCAACCAGATCGGTGGCGACTTCCTGGGCAGAGAGAGCAGGAGCATCAATTGAGCAGATATGTAGGGCGGCCACTTGGTCGTCTCTTTCCACATTTTTTAAACACTACCAACTAGACCTGACTTCCTCTTCAGACCTCACCTTTGGCAGAAGGGTCCTAGAGGCAGTGGTCCCTCCCTAATGTACATCTATGAAATTCTCTCCGTGGTGCCGTCATGGGGGTAAGAGAATATCGTAGTTACTTACCGATAACTGTATTTCTCTGATCCCATGACGGCACCCGTACATTCCCTTCACGTGTGGGTGTGCACACTAGAGTTAGTCTTAATACTTAGTCACACGGTGCCTCTAATAAGTTTAAAATTAAATTTTGTTTGATAACCATTTAAGTTACAGCTGAAGTTCTGTTAAGGCTCTGTAAACCAACTGATGTGGGAGAGAGGTACCGCCTTTTTCACCTGTAGGTTTCCTGTCCCTGAAGGCGGATCCCTCTCTCCATGGTGCCGTCATGGGATCAGAGAAATACCGTTATCGGTAAGTAACTATGATATTTTTCCACATATGTCTTGGAACAAATTATCCACAGCGTTCATATTAAAACAGGGAGTCTTTGTTACTTTGTCCCAAGTAACGACAGATGATTCTCTAAGCTCCTTTGCTTGAAGTGAGGTTGGCTTAATTTTTGACACTGGTCTCATTTGTTGTAATTCCAAGGCCAAGCTTGGAATGGTACGTGCTACCGTTATGTAGTAATATAGCCGCCAATCCAGTGGAGGCTACTGAGCAAATAGACTTCTGCTTGTAGTGTCTTGTGCAAGAAGTTGTACAAAAATGTCTTTCCAGGTCACCACCTGACAGCACCATGGAGGACGTACTTATCCATAGTGGGACAGGAAACCACGAAAGTTTAAAAGGAACCTCCCCTACCACCATTCAGTGTTTTTCCTGTCCCACTGTGGATGGGAATGACAAGAGTCCGTCCATCCCGTGCAGAGAGTGAGGATCGTGGGGGCTTGGCCTCTTCCCACTACAAGACTCTGCCGTGCTGACACCTGAGTCATAGAGTCCCTCAGCAGCACCAGTGTAGCGCTGCTCCTGGTTCAGGGTCGCTTCCCCCTGGGGGGGCTCTCGACCCTTGGCGCAAGACCCCGATGTACCTGTCATTTTGAACGCCTCTTCAAGGTGCACCCTTAGAAAGCGGATTTGGGGGTAGTGCCGCAGGTCATCTCGGAGGTGGCCAGCGTGTCTGCAGAGATCCGGGAGTGCGGTGGGTGCTCGCTTCTGGATCGCGCTCCTGCGCGAATCACTTCCGGGTTCGCGGCTGCCGCGCACGTCACTTCCGGGTTGTGGCTGGCAGCATGGGGCAACGTCTTCTCTCCTACTCCTTTGGGCGTCAGGAGGTCTGGTACAGGGCGGCAACAGCATAAAGGTATGTGTGGGCTATGGGGGTTACCAGCTAACCGGCGGTATGGATGATAATGCAAAACCCAAGATACTACAGGAGCCCCAGGCACATGCAAGTCCCAGGCAGCTGCTGCTCCCTCAGTCCATCACTAAAGCATATGGGCCCATGAGACATTTTTATATTGTGTTATAGGTCTTGTCCTCTTCGGTGGCTAAGAAGTTTGGGAAGTACAAGAAATGTCCCATTTGTGCCTTAAGACTTAAGGACTCCTGGCAGAAATCTCTCTGTGAGTCTTGCACCAGCCGTATTGTGGGAGAAGAACAGGCCTCTCTCATGATGAATATGAGAGCCATTGTCAGAGAGGTGCAGGCCTCAATATCTGGCTTAAGATTTCCCCAGCCCATCCAGTCTGATCCACAGAGATCCAAGAAAAGGCAGAGAGAATCGGATCTGTTGTCCGAGGACAGCTCTTTTGAATCAGATCTGGAAGAGGAAGAGTTAAGCAGAGATCCTCCAGAGAGAGGGAAGAAATATTTGTTTTCGTCTAATGATATAGAAGAGCTTCTGGGAGCGGTTAGACTGACTATGCAGATTGAAGAACCCGCATCTACTCCGACAGTTCAAGACGAAATGTTTGGGGGACTACGTTCTCAGACCTCAAAAGTCTTTCCCGTTAATGCCCATATTCGTTCTATGATTTTAGAAGAATGGTAAGAAGCGGAAAGGAGGTTAGCAATTCCTAGAGACTTCAGGCTCCGCCTGCCTTTCGATCATGAAGAGGTCAAGGACTGGGAAGATATCCCAAAAATTGACATTCCTCTTGGAAAAGTTTCTAAGAGAATCGCCATTCCATTTGAGGACTCCTCTAACTTAAAGGAGGAGATCGCAAGGCGGATGGGCTCTTAAAAAGAGCCTGGGAAAGCTCAGATGCGGTAATCCGCACAAATATAGCGGCATCATCTGTGGTGCGGGCTATGCATTTGTGGGCAGATGACTTGAAAGATCAGTTGTCAGCTAGAACCCCTAGAGAGACCATTATAAAAGCAATTTATAAAGCTAGCAACTGACTTTCTAGCAGATGCTACTGCAGAGTCGGTTAGGTTCACAGCTAGAGGCCAGTCAGTTATCAAGCGCAGCCAGGACGGCTATATGGTTGAAAAAGTGGTCAGGTGATGTTCATTCTAAAAATAAGCTGTGCTCCATCCCTTTCTTGGGGGGTAGAGTCTTTGGACCCATTCTTGATGATATTCTGGAAAAAGCTTCAGATGATAAAAAGGGGTTTCCAGAGGAAAAGCGTAGAAAGTATCAGCCCTTTCGCAGGCCGTAATATAGTCAAAGATCAGACTATAGGGGTAAGGGAAAGCAGGGGTGATGGAGCTATCAAAAAGGAATGACGCAATCAGAACTAGGGGGTGGCTGTTGAACTTCTGGATAAAGTAAGGGAAGATTACCAGAAGTCCTTGGGTTCTCCAGGTTATTTCCCAGGGGTACAGAATAGAATTCGACTCCCTTCCCCCAGAAAAAATTTTTGGGTCCAGATTTGCGGTGGAAAAGGAAGGAAGAGTCTACCATTACCAATTTCGTTGCCTCCCATTCGGTTTGGCAACAGCGCCCAGTTTTTACAAAGTTTGTTGTAGAAATAGTGGCTTATCTGAGAAATAGAGACATCACGATAGTACCCTATTTAGACGATTTTTTGATAGTGGCAGACTCTATAGGGCAGCTCAAAATCGACTGTCAGTTGGTGATCTCCACTCTGCAGAATTTAGGTTGGGTGGTGAACTGGTCAAAGTCAGACCTGACACCCAAACCAAGAATAAAATTTCTGGGAGTTATCCTAGACTCAAACGTCAGACAATCTTTTCTTCCAGACGGGAAGCGGACCGATTTAACGAAGAGGATTCGACATTTTTTAAAAAGTCGAGTCTCCATCAGGGATGCAATGAAGATCCTCGGATTAATGACAGCCTGCATCCCCTGTGTCAACTGGAGCCAGTTTCATTCCCGTTGGTTACAGAGGGCAGTTCTCACTTCCTGGGACAGAAGATAAACCTCACTGGACAGGGAGTTCCGTCTATCCCATCAAGTCAGACGATCCGTACGCTGGTGGACTGTTCCCAGAAATCTCCAGGTCTGCGTTCCATGGATCCAGTCTCCAGCAGTTATGGTGACCACAGACGCAAGCCAACAAGGTTAGGGTGGTCTAGTCCTCAAAAGATACTATCAGGGACAGTGGAATTCAGAAGACAGCAAAAATTCCTCAAATCAGAGAACTACACGCGGCTTGGAAGGTCCTGTATTCAGCACAAGTTCTACTAAAGAACAAACACCTGAAGATTCTGTCGGACAACACGACGACGGTAGACTTTCTTCGGCATCAGGGTGGTCCAAGACATCCAAAATTACAAAATCTAGTGGATCAGATCTTCAGTTTGGCAGAGAGATCGGTGCTCTCAATTTCAGCAGTGCATCTGGAGAGTTCGAAGAACCAGGTTGCGGATTTTCTGAGCAGAAAAAAGCTGTCAGCTACGGAGTGGGAGCTAAACTGAAGTTTTCAGCGAGCTATGCCAATGCTGGGGAACACCGGAGGTGGACTTATTCGCTGTCAGATGGAACGCGGAGGTCGAAACCTTTTATTCACTGAACCCTTGGAAAAGACCAGCGGGAGTAGACGCGCTCTGTCATGGAGCAGGGGTCTGTTATATGCTTTTCCCCCCCTCTTGCATTAATCCCAAGAATCCTCAGGAAGATATACGAGGACAGAGCTCAGGTCATTCTAATGGTTCCGTTCTGGCCCAAAAGGAGCTGGTTCCCCTTACTAAAAAAGTTGGCTGTAGAAGAACCTTTTCTCCTTCCGAAAAGAAGAGATTTGATCCTCCAGGGTCCGATTCTTCATCAGAACCCAGACAGCCTCCAACTTCTGCAATTTATTTAAAAATTTGGAAAAAATTCTGCAGTTTTTGTGGAGACACGATTGATTTTGATCATCCTGACATTCCCAAGATTTTGATTTTTTTGCAGCAGGGATTTAAGAAAGGTCTTAAACCAAGTACTCTGAAAGTTCAAGTGGCAGCCCTCAGCGTATTTTATGATTCTTCCCTAGCCTCCCACCCCTGGATAGCTGTTTTCCAGGGCAGTTCTGAGGCCAAGACCCTTAATCAGGAAAACTGTCCCACCTTGGGATCTCAACCTGGTCCTTAAAGGGAACCGGTCACCTGAATTTGGCGGGTCCTTTTTTGGGTCATATGGTCGGTGTTTTCGGGTCTTTTCTTAACCCCTTTTTTCCCGCTGGCTGCATGCTGGTCGCGAAATTGATTTGATGTTGATTCGCTTTCCTCCCTAGTTAACGCGTGCGGAACACAGCTAAATACTTCCGGGACATAGTGCGCCGGCGCATGTGCACTAATGGTTTTCGGCTTTGCCCGCAGTTGGGCAAAGCCTACTGCGCGTGCGCAAGGCAAGATTGCTTTGCGCATGCGTTAACTAGGGAGGAAAGCGAATCAACATCAAGTCAATTTTGCGACCAGCGTGCGGCCTGCGGGGAAAAAAAGGGGTTAAGAAAAGACCCGAAAACACCGCCCATATGACCCAAAAAAGGACTCGCCAAATTCAGGTGACAGGTTCCCTTTAATGAGTTGTGCAAAAATCTTTTGATCTAGCAGAAGATATAGACATTGCTAATCTTTCACTCAAAACAGCCTTCCTAGTAGCAATTACATCGGCTAAAAGACTGGGGGAACTTCAGGCCCTGTCCACCCAGAACCCCCATTTGCAAATATTTGATGATAGACTGGTCTTAAGACTTGATCCAGGCTTTCTTCCTAAGGTGGTCTCAGATTCAAATATAAATCAGGAGGTAGTGCTTCCATCATTTTGCCAGTTTCCCAAAAACCAGAAGGAGAAATTTTATCATAACTTGGAAGTTAGGGAGACCGTACTTAAGTACTTGGAGGCAACTAGGGCCTGGAGACGGGATACTAATCTGTTTATCCTTTTTAGAGGTCCTAATAAAGGGAGAAAAGCATCAAAATCTCATAATTGCATCGAAAGCTAATTTCTGAGCTTTATTAAGCATAGCTTTCAATTGCTCAGCCTACTGCTTTATTGCAGCATAATTCAGTTGGTCCAGTATTTCATCTGGAACATTTACTGGAGTTGGCAATCCGTAGTCAGCACAGGACTTTTTATTGCTTAAGAGCACTTCATTAATATCACAAAGAGCCAGTTGCTCAGCAATTTCTGGAGTATACCGCCTGGTGTAATCCTCATAAATTCGGTTTTATATTTTTTGCCTTTAGGCCAATGGTTTAGCTGGTTCCCCATATACACAAATTATAGCAAATAATTTGCAAAGTTGGTAGGGCATTTGGAAAGCGATTGCATCCATTATACAGTCTTCCCATTGGGAATCATTTTCAAAAAGATGAAGATCAATGCACACATTTTTATACGTGTCATGTACGACTCCATTGACAGTCCTTAAGTTGGCATAAGACTTTGCTCCTCTTACATGAAGTAAAAGGAGTCTTGGGTAATACAGCTCACCATCTGTTAACCCCTTTACCCCCCAAGGGTGGTTTGCACGTTATGGACCGGGCCAATTTTTACAATTCTGACCACTGTCCCTTTATGAGGTTATAACTCTGGAACGCGTCAACGGATCCCAGTGATTCTGACACTGTTTTCTCGTGACATATTGTACTTCATGTTAGTGGTAAAACTTCTTTGATATTACCTGCATTTATTTGTGAAAAAAACGGAAATTTGGCGGAAATTTTGAAAATTTCGCAATTTTCCAACTTTGAAATTTTATGCAATTAAATCACAGAGATATGTCACACAAAATACTTAATAAGTAACATTTCCCACATGTTTACTTTACATCAGCACAATTTTGGAACCCAAATTTTTTTTGTTAGGGAGTTATTAGGGTTAAAAGTTGACCAGCAATTTCTCATTTTTACAACACCATTTTTTTTCGGGACCACATCTCATTTGAAGTCATTTTGAGTGGTCTATATGATAGAAAATACCCAAGTATGACACCATTCTAAAAACTGCACCCCTCAAGGTGCTCAAAACCACATTTAAGAATTTTATTAACCCTTCAGCTGTTTCACAGGAATTTTTGGAATGTTTAAATAAAAATGAACATTTAACTTTTTTTCACCAAAAATTTACTTCAGCTCCAATTTGTTTTATTTTACCAAGGGTAACAGGAGAAAATGGACCCCAAACGTTGTTGTACAATTTGTCCTGAGTACGCCGATATCCCATATGTGGGGGTAAACCACTGTTTAAGCGCATGGCAGAGCTCGGAAGGGAAGGAGCGCCATTTGACTTTTCAATGCAAAATTGACAGGAATTGAGATGGGACGCCATGTTGCGTTTGGAGAGCCACTGATGTGCCTAAACATTGAAACCCCCCACAAGTGACACCATTTTGAAAAGTAGACCCCCTAAGGAACTTATCTAGAGGTGTGGTGCGCACTTTGACCCACCAAGTGCTTCACAGAAGTTTATAATGCAGAACTGTAAAAATAAAAAAAATCCTTTTTTTTCACAAAAATTATCTTTCCGCCCCCAATTTTTTATTTTCCCAAGGGTAAGAAAAGAAATTGGACCCCAAAAGTTGTTGTCCAATTTGTACTGAGTACGCTGATACCCCATATGTTTGGGTAAACCCCTGTGTGGGCACACGGGAGAGCTCGGAAGGGAAGGAGCACTGTTTTACTTTTTCAACGCAGAATTGGCTGGAATTGAGATTGGACGCCATGTCGCGTTTGGAGAGCCCCTGATGTGTCTTAACAGTGGAAATCCCCCAATTATAACTGGAACCCTAATGCAAACACACCCCTAACCCTAATCCCAATGGTAACCCTAACCACACCTCTAACCCACACACCCCTAATCCCAACCCTATTCCCAACCGTAAATGTAATCCAAACCCTAACCCTAACCTTAGCCCCAACCCTAACCCTAGCCCCAACCCTAACCCTAACCCTAGTCCTAACCCTAATGGGAAAATGGAAGTAAATGTTTTTTTAATTTTTCCCTAACTAAGGAGGTGATGAAGGGGGGTTTGATTTACTTTTATAGCGGGTTTTTTAGCAGATTTTTATGATTGGCAGCCGTCACACACTGAAAGATGCTTTTTATTGCAAAAAATATTTTTTGCGTTACCACATTTTGAGAGCTATAATTTTTCCATATTTGAGACCACAGAGTCATGTGAGGTCTTGTTTTTTGCGGGACGAGTTGACGTTTTTATTGGTAACATTTTCGGGCACGTGACATTTTTTGATCGCTTTTTATTCCGATTTTTGTGAGGCAGAATGACCAAAAACCAGCTATTCATGAATTTCTTTTGGGGGAGGCGTTTATACCGTTCCGCGTTTGGTAAAATTGATAAAGCCGTTTTATTCGCCGGGTCAGTACGATTACAGCGATATCTCATTTATATCATTTTTTTATGTTTTGGCGCTTTTATACGATAAAAACTATTTTATAGAAAAAATAATAATTTTGGCATCGCTTTATTCAGAGGACTATAACTTTTTTATTTTTTTGCTGATGATGCTGTATGGTGGCTCTTTTTTTGCGGGACAAAATGACGCTTTCAGCGGTACCATGGTTATTTATATCTGTCTTTTTGATCGCGTTTTATTCCACTTTTTATTCGGCGGTATGATAATAAAGCGTTTTTTGCCTCGTTTTTTTTTTTTTCTTACGGTGTTTACTGAAGGGGTTAACTAGTGGGACAGTTTTATAGGTTGGGTCGTTACGGATGCGGCGATACTAAATATGTGTACTTTTATTGTTTGTTTTTTTATTTAGATAAAGAAATGTATTTATGGGAATAATATATATATTTTTTTCTTTATTTAGGATTTATATTTTTTTTATTTTTTTTTTTACACATGTGGAAATTTTTTTAAAAACTTTTTTACTTTGTCCCAGGGGGGGACATCACAGATCGGTGATCTGACAGTTTGCACAGCACTCTTGTCAGATCACCGATCTGACTTAGAGCACTGCAGGCTTACCAAGCGCCTGCTCTGAGCAGGCACTCGGTAAGCCACCTCCCTCCATGCAGGACCCGGATGCCGCAGCCATCTTGGATCCGGGACCTGCAGCGAGGAAGGAGGTAGGAGACCCTCGGAGCAACGCGATCACATCGCGTTGTTGCGGGGGTCTCAGGGAAGCCCTCAGGGAGCCCCCTCCCTGCGCGATGCTTCCCTATACCGCGGCACACCGCGATCATGTTTGATCGCAATGTGCCGGGGGCAGTCCGTGACCGCTCCTGGCACATAGCGCCGGATGTCAGCTGCGATAGGCAGCTGACACTCGGCCGCGCTCCCCCCATGAGCGCGGCTGATCGCGCTGGACGTACTATTCCGTCCTTGGGAAGTAGGGCCCACCCCACATGGACGGAATAGTACGTCCAATGACAGAAAGGGGTTGAAGAGACTGTATACATTCGGGCAATTGTTTTCCCAAATTGAGCCCGTCGTTTTTTTCCATCCTTCTAGTACAGCTTTTCTATCCCAGACATAGTGTTCAGGGATTTCACTGTACAAATACTGACGGGTGGAAGCGTCAACTCTGTTTAGCTCAAAATACGCCTGCAGAGTAGAGGCGTTTGAGTCCGAAAAAACCATATCCACATTACCATCTTCGAAAAACACTTGCTGCATGTTTTCAAGGTGAACAACAAGCCTTTTAATGGTATGTGAAGCATCATGCATTTTATTTTTTCTTATTCTCCACATGCCCTCAGGGGCGCTTATATACCGAGAATCTAGGTACAAGGCTGGTTCATTCCAGTTTAATGTATCAAACTTGATATTGGCACAGTCATGTCCTTTGTATACATATTTGAAAAGATATTGAACACTTTTTATTGAAGCACATATCTCAACATTGATATGGCAATTGTACTTGAGTAATAAATAAGGGTTGTATGGAACTACCCATCTATTGTCGATTTCTCGCGTTCCTCGTCTGGTTTTCCCAGTATTGCTTTGACAGTACTGAGGATAACCATCAACATTGGGGTTTCTCTGTATTATATTCCTTTGGGAATTTTTTGCGCATTGACCATCTGTCATGCATATAGCACCAGGTTGATCTTCACCACATGGGCCATGAATCATGTGCTTCACCACTGCCTCATGCAGTTTTGGATTTTCTGTCTCATTTGGGATTTCAGCAGAGACCAATCCGTCAATTATTCCTTTGTCCCCCGGTTTATCTTCTCCGAGGATTAAGAGCATGTGAGCGTGTGGTAGTCCACACTTTTGAAATTCTATTACATGCACATAGGCAACTACACGGCCAAAAATGTGTTTTTTCAAAATCTCGTTAAGGAAGGGGAACACAGCAGGGTTGTCCCCTGTCACCCATTCTTTTTGCAATAGCCATAGAGCCACTTGCATGTTTGATTCTAAATAATCCTGCGATCTCTGGCTTTCGGTGTGGCTCAATAGAGATGAAAATCTTTCTATACACTGATATGCTTTTTTGGAGTGACCTAGGCACTTCCAGTAATGCACATAATTAAAACATACGGAAAATGTTTGGGCCTTCTAACTAACCCCTTTCTGACCTCGGACGGGATAGTACGGCCGAGGTCAGAAGCCCCTCTTTGATGCGGGCTCCGGCGGTGAGCCCGCATCAAAGCCGGGACATGTCAGGTGTTTTGAACAGCTGACATGGGCCCGTAATAGGCGCGGGCAGAATCGCGATCTGCCCGCGCCTATTAACTAGTTAAATGCCGCTGTCAAACGCAGACAGCGGCATTTAACCTGCTCTTCCGGCTGGGCGGCCGGAAATGAGCGCATCGCCGACCCCCGTCACATGATCGGAGGTCGGCAATGCTTCTCCATTGTAACCTTAGAGGTCCTTGAGATCTCTATGGTTACTGATCCCCGGCAGCTTTGAGCGCCACCCTGTGGTCGGCGCTCACAGCACACCTGATTTTCTGCTGCATAGCAGCGAACAGCAGATCGCTGCTATGTAGCAGAGGCGATCGTGCTGTGCCTGCTTCTAGCCTCCCATGGAGACTATTGAAACATGGCAAAAGTAAAAAAAAAAAAAAAGTAAAAAAAAATATAAAAGATTAAATCACCCCCCTTTCGCCCCAATCAAAATAAAAAAAAAAAAAATCAAACCTACACATATTTGGTATCGACGCGTTCAGAATCGCCCGGTCTATCAATAAAAAAAACATTAACCTGATTGCTAAACGGTGTAGCGAGAAAAAAATTTGAAACGCCAGAATTACGTTTTTTTGGTCGCCTCGACATTGCATTAAAATGCAATAATGGGCGATCAAAAGAACGTATCTGCACCGAAATGGTATCATTAAAAATGCCAGCTCGGCACGCAAAAAATAAGCCCTCAACCGACCCTAGATCATGAAAAATGGAGACGCTACGAGTATCGGAAAATGGCCCAAATTTTTTATTTTATTTTTTTAAGCAAAGTTTGGAATTTTTTTTCACCACTTAGATAAAAAATAACCTAGCCATGTTAGGTGTCTATGAACTCGTACTGACCTGGAGAATCATAATGGCAGATCAGTTTTAGCATTTATTGAACCTAGCAAAAAAGCCAAACAAAAAACAAGTGTGAGATTGCACTTTTTTTGCAATTTCGCCGCACTTGGAATTTTTTTCCCGTTTTCTAGTACATGACATGGTAAAACCAATGATGTCTTTCAAAAGTACATCTCGTCCCGCAAAAAATAAGCCCTCACATGGCCAAATTGACGGAAAAATAAAAAGTTATGGCTCTGGGAAGGAGGGGAGCGAAAAACGAACACGGAAAAACGGAAAATCCCAAGATCATGAAGGGGGTTAACTGGAGCTAATCGGTACTTATGCCTGTTGATCCTCTTACAGAGGATTACTCATTGGAGCATACACAAATTCAAATAGTAAACTCTTAAATATTTGGGGGTAATAGTCTCTGCTAACCCTCAGGACTTTCATTTACATAATTTAGCCCCACTGCTGTTAAAATGTAGTTTAAGGTGGATACATGGCGTCTCCTCCTGATGTCTCCAGTGGGAAGAAGTAGTCTTTTGAAAATGATCCTAATGCCTCAACTCTTTTATTTTTTTCATAAGACTCCGATTTGGATTCCTATGTTTTTCTTTCTTAAAGTACATGGGCTGTTTCAGGAACTCATCTGGAAAAAACAGCAATCCAGAGTTAAACTTGAAACACTGCAAAGGAGAAAGGATAACGCTTGATTATACTTCATAGCCTCGCAACTACAGCAGTTTCAGGGCTGTGGTACAACTGACCACTGTGGAGCTTCAGGTCAGCTAATAAAGGAGGACACTAAATGGGAGATCCCATTAACTCTTGAGGCTGGTTTTCTCAGGAAAAATGAGTCAATGGCTTAGGGTACTGTCACACAGTACCATTTTGATCGCTACGACGGTACGATTCGTGACGTTCTAGCGATATCGTTACGATATCGCAGTGTCTGACACGCAGCAGCGATCAGGGATCCTGCTGAGAATCGTACGTCGTAGCAGATCGTGTGGAACTTTCTTTCGTCGCTTGATCACCCGCTGACATCGCTGGATCGTTGTGTGTGACAGCGATCCAGCGATGTGTTCGCTTGTAACCAGGGTAAACATCGGGTAACTAAGCGCAGGGCCGCGCTTAGTAACCCGATGTTTACCCTGGTTACCAGCGTAAACGTAAAAAAACAAACAGTACATACTTACATTCCGGTGTCTGTCCTCCAGCGTCTCAGCTTCTCTCCACTGTGTGAGCGTCTGCCAGCCGGAAAGCGAGCACAGCGGTGACGTCTGACGTCACCGCTGTGCTTGCCGGCTATGGCGCTTACACAGTGGAGAGAAGCAGAACGCCGGGGACAGACACCGGAATGTAAGTATGTACTGTTTGTTTTTTTATTACTTTTACGCTGGTAACCACTGTAAACATCGGGTTACTAAGCGCGGCCCTGCGCTTAGTTACCCGATGTTTACCCTGGTTACCGGGGACTTCGGCATCGCTCCAGCGCCGTGATTGCAACGTGTGACCGCAGTCTACGACGCTGGAGCGATATTCATACGATCGCTGCGACGTCACGGATCGTGCCGTCGTAGCGATCAAAATGGTACTGTGTGACAGTACCTTTAGTCTAAATTTGATCTATAAAATCTGGGATAGGGGCAAGGACATTCTCTGTATCAAGGGATTCACAAACTATTCCCCTCTGTGGCACAATGTGACGGATCAATCCAAAGTTTTGATCAGATTCGCTCTGGGTTTGCCATTCCACATAGAGCCTTCTATCAGTATTTGCTGCTTTGTTGTGCCTTCCAGACACAAATTAAGAATACTAAGGTAAGGTAGATATTACTAATCACTATATCTTAGATTTAATTGCTACATCATCTAATGCGAAGGGCATTATTTCCTCCATTTACAAGATATTATTACCCTTGTATCTGGATAAGCATCCCATGTTGGTCAGATCAAAGTGGGAAGAGGATGTTGGCCCCATATCTGAAGAACAATGGAATGAAATACTAGAAACGACACCTATACTATCTCTATCTGAGTCCCAAAGAATGTCCCAAATTTTCCTTATCCACAGGACACCTAATATATTGTTTAAAATTGGGGATCGGACTGAAGGCTCATGTCCGAGATGCGGTACAAATGGGGCCCATCTGATGCATATGCTATGGGAATGTGTTGATATAGGCTATTACTGGGTGGGAGTGACCTCTCAGATTAAGTATTCGGCATACACATACAACTTGATCCTGCATACTGGGCTTTCTGAGGGTGGGGGTAGATTTAAGATTCCCTGTGACTACCGCCATTCTGAGAATTCTGTTTCTGGCCAGGAAATTGTTAACATTGCACGGGTTAGACCGTAATCCCCCAACATCGGAGCAATTGAAAGCTAAAATTAATAATACCATATGCCTGGAGAGAGGTACTTAATTAAAAGGGTCTCAATAAAAAAGTTTATAAATATATGGGAATGACGGCTTGTCACCCCTGGGGTGGCATCTGTAGACCTACTCAGAATAACTCTACTAGACCGGTTGACTATTTCGGCTTTTATATTGTATGTGGAGGATATATAGAAACAATTATTTTCTGTTTGTAAACATGTTGTTGGTGAACATACAACCAATACTAGTTTTGGTATAATCCCTGTATTTAATAGTGTGTCACCAGTCTTTGGGAAAATCTTCATTTGGACAAAATTGATAACCTTGGTAGGTATAGGACTAGTTTATTGTGTTTGTACTATATTGTACAGTGGGGCAAAAAAGTATTTAGTCAGTCAGCAATAGTGCAAGTTCCACCACTTAAAAAGATGAGAGGCGTCTGTAATTTACATCATAGGTAGACCTCAACTATGGGAGACAAACTGAGAAAAAAAAATCCAGAAAATCACATTGTCTGTTTTTTTTATCATTTTATTTGCATATTATGGTGGAAAATAAGTATTTGGTCAGAAACAAAATTTCATCTCAATACTTTGTAATATATCCTTTGTGGCAATGACAGAGGTCAAACGTTTTCTGTAAGTCTTCACAAGGTTGCCACACACTGTTGTTGGTATGTTGGCCCATTCCTCCATGCAGATCTCCTCTAGAGCAGTGATGTTTTTGGCTTTTCGCTTGGCAACACGGACTTTCAACTCCCTCCAAAGGTTTTCTATAGGGTTGAGATCTGGAGACTGGCTAGGCCACTCCAGGACCTTGAAATGCTTCTTACGAAGCCACTCCTTCGTTGCCCTGGCGGTGTGCTTTGGATCATTGTCATGTTTCATCTTCAATGCCCTTGCTGATGGAAGGAGGTTTGCACTCAAAATCTCACGATACATGGCCCCATTCATTCTCTCATGTACCCGGATCAGTCGTCCTGGCCCCTTTGCAGAGAAACAGCCCCAAAGCATGATGTTTCCACCACCATGCTTTACAGTAGGTATGGTGTTTGATGGATGCAACTCGGTATTCTTTTTCCTCCAAACACGACAAGTTGTGTTTCTACCAAACAGTTCCAGTTTGGTTTCATCAGACCATAGGACATTCTCCCAAAACTCCTCTGGATCATCCAAATGCTCTCTAGCAAACTTCAGACGGGCCCGGACATGTACTGGCTTAAGCAGTGGGACACGTCTGGCACTGCAGGATCTGAGTCCATGGTGGCGTAGTGTTACTTATGGTAGGCCTTGTTACATTGGTCCCAGCTCTCTGCAGTTCATTCACTAGGTCCCCCCGCGTGGTTCTGGGATTTTTGCTCACCGTTCTTGTGATCATTCTGACCCCACGGGGTGGGATTTTGCGTGGAGCCCCAGATCGAGGGAGATTATCAGTGGTCTTGAATGTCTTCCATTTTCTAATTATTGCTCCCACTGTTGATTTCTTCACTCCAAGCTGGTTGGCTATTGCAGATTCAGTCTTCCCAGCCTGGTGCAGGGCTACAATTTTGTTTCTGGTGTCCTTTGACAGCTCTTTGGTCTTCACCATAGTGGAGTTTGGAGTCAGACTGTTTGAGGGTGTGCACAGGTGTCTTTTTATACTGATAACAAGTTTAAACAGGTGCCATTACTACAGGTAATGAGTGGAGGAAAGAGGAGAAGTTACAGGTCTGTGAGAGCCAGAAATCTTGATTGTTTGTTTCTGACCAAATACTTATTTTCCACCATAATATGCAAATAAAATGATAAAAAAAACAGACAATGTGATTTTCTGGATTTTTTTGTCTGTTTGTCTCCCATAGTTGAGGTCTACCTATGATGTAAATTACAGACGCCTCTCATCTTTTTAAGTGGTGGAACTTGCACTATTGCTGACTGACTAAATACTTTTTTGCCCCACTGTATAATGTATGTAATTGTTTATAAAATCAAATAATCAATAAAAGTTATCTGATTTAAAAAAGAATCCTACTTCAGACAAGAATGGGACAACAATCCTCTCCTAAACTTCAGCAATTGTTCTCCTCATTTCCCTCACGGTTATAAGGGAGGATGTTACATAATGGTAGACGTGGACCTATCCAAACTTCTGAGATGTTGCTGCCATCAATTTCTAAATTAGTTAATATATTCAAATGAAACAGAAAAATGTCTAGTTATCATCTTCTGTTCTACATTCTTTGTTCTGTAGTGAATAAAATATGGCTATAAGAGATTTCCAAATCACTGGATTATTGGTTTCTTTACAGCATCCCAGCTCTTTTGGAAATGTATGCTATAAAATTGTTATAATTTATCTTTTATTAACATCTTATTCTCCTGTATGCAAAAAAGGAAAAAAGAAAGCGGTAATCACCAATCCATTTAAAAATTCAATTCCTTTATTCCATACTTCGGGACAAGGTCATGGTGTACAGGGAGAGGAGAAACAGAGGACAATGGCCGTTTTGCGTTAACGCAACGCCCTGAACCCATAGAAACGTTGCATTAACCCCTTTCTGCCATCGAACAGAATAGTATATCCGATGGCAGAACCCCCGCTTTCATGTGGGCTCCGGCGGTGAGCCCGCATGAAAGCTGGGGCATGTCAGCTGTTATGAACAGCGCGGGTGAAATCGTGATCCAGCCGCATCTATTAACTAGTTAAATGCCACTGTCAAACTCTTGACAGCGGCATTTAACAAGCGCTTCCAGCCATCCAACCGTAAATGCGTGCATCGGTGACCCCGTCACGTGATCGGGGGGTCATTGGTGCGTCAGCATGACAACCAGAGGTCTCCTTGAGACCTCTATGGTTGTTGATGCCAGATTGCTATGAGCGCCACCCTGTGGACGGCGCTCATAGCAATGCTGTAATTCTACATTGAGGCGATCTGAGCATCGCCTCTATGTAGCAGAGGCGATGGAGTTATGGCAGCTTCTAGTCTTCCATGGAGGCTATTGAAGCATGCCAAACTTTTAAAAAAACTTGAAAAATTTGAAAAAAATTAAAAAATATAAAAGTTTAAATTACCCCCCTTTCAACCCATTCAAAATAAAGCAATAAAAAAAAAATCAAACCTACACATATTTGGTATCGCCGCGTTCAGAATCGTCCGATCTATCAATAAAAAAAAAAGATTAACCTGATTTGTAAACGGTGTAGCAAGAATAAAGTTAAAATTCCAGAATTACGTGTTTCTTTGGTCACCGTGATATTGCATTAAAATGCAATAACGGGTGATCAAAAGAACGTATCTGCACCAAAATGGAATCATTAAAAATGTCAGCTCAGCGCACAAGAAATAAGCCCTCACCTGATGGAGATGCTGCAGGTGACGGAAAATGGCGCAATTTAAAAAAAAAAAAATTCACAAAGTTTGGAATTTTTTTCACCACTTAGATAAAAAAGAACCTAACCATGTTTTGTGTTTATGAACTCATAATGACCTAAAGAATAATAATTGCAGCTCAGTTTTAGCATTTAGTGAACCTAGCAAAAAAGCCAAACGAAAAACAAGTGTGGGATTGCACTTTTTTTTGCAATTTCACCGCAATTGGAATTTTTCTTCTCGTTTTCTAGTACACGACATGGTAAATCCAATGGTGTCATTCAAAAGTACAACTTGTCATGCAAACTTTAGCCCTCACATGGCCATATTGATGGAAAAATAAAAAAGTTATGGCTCTGGGAAGGGGAGGAGTGAAAAACGAAAACACAAAACCTTAAGCTCCGGGTGTTAAGGGATTAATGTGCAATGGCCATTGTCCTTTTCCCCTCTCCCCACACTCCTTGTCTCCCTGCACACCATGTTCATGACCCGAATCTACTATATAATTGTCTAAGGGTCACTTCCGTCTTTCTGTCTGTCTGTCACGGATATTCATTGTAACGCACTCCGTTAACGCAGCTATTAACCCTGTATGACCAAGTTTTTACTATTGATGCTGCGTATGCAGCATCAATAGTAAAAAGATCTAATGTTACAAATAATAAAAAAAAAAAGGTTATCACCTTCCGACGTCTCGTTCTGTCCTCGGCGGTGCAAGCAGCAGGTTCCGGTGCCAAGGATGCTATGCAAGAAGGACCTGCCATGACATCACGGTCATGTGACCGTGACGTCATCACAGGTCCTGCGCTCATACCAACCCTGGGACCGGAAGCTGCCGTGTGCACCGCACACAGGCGCCAGGACTTCAAGGGGCCTTCCGAAGGTGTGAGTATATGTTTATTTTTTATTTTAAGTCTTTTTTAACCACGCATATAGTGCCCACATTGCTATATACTACGTGGGCTGTGTTGCATACTGCATGGGCTATGTTATATACTACATCTCTGTGCTATATACTATGTAGCTGGGCAATATACAACGTGACTGTCCAATATACTACGTGGCTGTGCAATATACTACGTGGCTGTCCAATATACTACGTGGCTGTCCAATATACTACGTGGCTGTGCAATATACTACGTGGCTGTGCAATATACTACGTGGCTGTCCAATATACTACGTGGCTGTGCAACATACTACGTGCTCTGTGTTATATCCTACGTAGCTGTGCAATATACTATGTGGCTGTGTCGATTCTGTTATATACGATGTCGACTGTGCAATATACTACGTGGCTCTGTTATATACTACGTGGCTGTGCAATATGCTACATACCTGTGCAATACACTACGTGGCTATTTATATACTACGTGGCTCTGTTATATACTACGTGGCTCTGTTATATACTACGTAGCTATGTTATATACTACGTCGGTTGTGTTATATACTACGTCACTGTGCAATATAGTACGTAGCCTGTGCTATATACTACCTACATATTCTAGAATACCCAATACGTTAGAATCGGGCCACCATCTAGGTATGTAATAAAGGACTTGTATTTTTAAAATGATCTGTGAGTGCCGCTTTCTTTTTCCATGAACTTTACCTACTTACAGCAGAGCACTCAAATATATCCGATATATTGCGCAGCTCATGTGGCAAGGAAATGATTGATTGGAAATCACTGTTGTCTGGTACAGATTAAACTTTTTTTTTTCCTCACAGCCAGATGAGATGCGTGACATCACACTAGAGGGAATAAGGATAAATCCTGCCTATGTTTGCAGCAATCATATAGCGTGCAATCACTATTGCTGTTCTAGGCAAAAGTGAGCAGTTGGCAAACAATGGGAAATATAAAATAAATTAACATGTTTAATAATATTTTCTAAAATGTGAAATAATAAAAATAATAATGTAATACTTAATTTTTTTTTTATAGAACATAGTCCCTTTAATGCATTCAGTGCTACAGTCCAAGCAAACCCAGTAGGAATTATTGCTGGAAATCATCAAACACTGCTCAAAGTTGTCAGACATTTTTATATATGGTGTCTTTTGTTTTTCATTTTGATACTATTTAGCAACCAGTTAGTAATGAAAAAATAACCATAACATTTGGACTGGATCGTCTTTTGGAGATGTTCCTATGGCAATAATCTGGCAATTGTTTAAAGGGTTGTTCTATCTGGACAACTCATGTCAATCCGTATTTCCCATTAAGTGTATAGACGTCATAAATTTGGCTCTTGCAGAATCAAATTGTCCACGTATGACATGAACTGCCAATCAGTAGGCTGTGTCTGTGTCAGCCGGACCAGCAGGGGATGTGTGTGCATTGCTCCATCAGTAACCATTCACTCTGTATGGCAGAACAATATGAAATGGACTTATGGATTCTTGACATGAAAAGGTGTGTTTTCATTGTGTTACTGTGAATGTGTCCAGTGGATGTCACTACATCCATATCTTATTACTCCTGTAGATCCTGAAGGTGAAGTATGACAACTAACAATTCCAAGGTAATGCATACAAGCATATATATTATGTACTGGCATAGGAATATGAACACAAGATGCACTGTGCTATGCTGGGTAGTGGCGGAATTTTTTTTTTTCTTGTAAGGATTAGCAATGAGCGCATTTGTTCAGAAAATGATCGTCAAATAAATTCGGCACAAATATGGCACATTTGGATTCTTGATCGGAAACATGAGCAAAATTTTATAAAATTGGTAGAAATCGGTCACATTCGGTAACAAGTGCGGGAAAATATTTGCGTTGGCACAAAAATATTTTCAGTATTTTAGCAATGATAATGGTGGTGTATCATGAGCATTTGGCATGTGTTTGATGAGGGGAGGGGGTTTTCAGAGCTCAGAGGCGCAGCGTTCTTGTAAACAGGATTTTTTTTTTCCCCCCAAACTTTGTGTGCACATTATGGCTAGCCAATCAGGGCGCAGGAAACATCCACAATGTCCTGAAGAGGAAGACGAGGAGGATGTATTGCGCCGTACATTGCAGACAATTAGTGATGCAGCCACGACGAGCAATCCATCAGCCACAACTGTGGTTGTGACCAGCAGTGTCTGCGGGTCTGCAGCTCACAGGAGTGTCAAGGGTTGCCTAGCCTGGGCCTTTTTTTTTTTTTTTTGACACTGCAAAGGATGAGCCAACTCACAAAATCTGCAAAATAAAACTTAGTAGTGGTAAATAGTGCCATAATTTGACTACTACATGTATGAATGAAGGTTGTTGCGCAATCAACATGTGTTACTCTGGGAAACCCACTATGCAAAAATGCAGACCAGCGAACTTCAATAACCATCAGCCGCCCCTTCATTCGAAAGCTGATGGCTGTTGCAGTTCCCCAGTACCAATAACCCAGTTGCCATTACTTTTTTAAGAAAGCTGTACCTGGTCTATACCAGCATGTCGCAGACAGCATAACCAATTCTGTGACTAAATCTATGTCTGCCAGGGTGCATTTCACCACAGATACTTGGATGCGTAAGCATGGCCAAGGGCATTACATCTCGCTGATTGGGCACTGGGTGGCTGTGGGGGCAGGCGATGCTCCACAAGTCTTGTAATCCCCAAGGCTTGCTAGACAAACCTCTACATTTAACACTTCTGCCACTGCTTCTATCTCCTCAGGGCCTCCACCTGCGCCCTCAACCTCTGCCTTAATGAGACATGCATTCCAACAGCCAGGGCTCACCGCAATCAGGCAGTATTAAAATCGATATACCTTAGAGATCGCAGTCATACAGCTGAAAAGTTGTGAACAGCTCTCCAGGCTGAGTTTGAATAATGGCTGTCTCCGCTATACCTGCATCCAGGGAAGGCCATGTCCAATAACTGTGTGAATCTGGTGGCGGCCCTATGGCGAGGCAAGCTCACACATGTGCCTTGCATGGCTCACATCCTCAACCTGGTGGTGCAGTGCTTTCTCTGCCACTATCCTGGCCTGAGTGAGCTGCTCCAGAAAGCACGTAAGCTGTGTGCTCATTTCCACCATTTGCACCCCTCAGATCATCAACTTGCATCAATACACAGGTCTTTGTCCATGCCAGTTAACAGGTTGATATGCGATGTGCCGACATGGTGGAATTCCACTCTGCACATGTTGCAGCGACTGGCAAAAGCAATGAGCCCTGGTGCAGTATGGCATGTTGTATAGCCTGGGCCAACACAGTATGGATGTGGTGCATATCATGTTTAAGAAGTGGGCACAGATTAAGGAACTCTGCACCCTTCTGCACAGTTTTGAAATGACTACTAAGATGGTTAGTGCTGACGACACCATCCTCAGCATCTCTATACCGGTCAACTATATGCTGGAGCAGACTTTGAATAGCCTGATGGAGGAGATAGTGGTCCCAGAAGAAGAGGAGGAAGCGGATGAGGATGCCGAAGGGATAACATTGTCTCTAAGTTCAAGACTGTTGTCACACAGGTGGGTGCCAAGGGAGGGATTACTCCCACCAACCACGATCTCTGTTGATCGTGGTTGGCAGGAGGGGACGGAGGAAACAAGCATCAATGTTACCCAGCCACCGACACAGCATGGTCTTGGACCATTTTTATTGGGGATTTCCTCTCCCACTCTGGGTTAGTCCCAAACTTGTAACTATCTTATCCTATGATCACCACCTTTTGTACTACTTACTAGTATGTCTTTTTCCTTAGCATTAAACTATTTCTTATCCTGCAATATACACTAATCTTTGCTGATACATTACATTTTAAACTACAATACTTTATAGAGTATATACCTAAATCTGCACAATATTCACGTTATAATACACAGCACAGCGCTATTGGTGTTTTCAGGGACAGGATCGCGACAGTACAGTCCTCAGTTCTTACATCACTGTCATTATTGACAGCGGCATCAAAGAGGTTAAACGCCCGTGACTGGCGCTAGTACCAATCCTGGGTATTGCTGCAGGGTGTCGGCTCTGAGTGAGTTCACCAATTGTAATACTGTACATGGACGGCGGCTTGTGTAACACACCTCACACTGCGCCATACATGTTCTTCGAATGTTCTGAAGAGGTTAAGATTTCATTTCACTGGAACTAAGGGGGCTAGGCCAACCCCTGGGAAACAACAAAACATCATTCTCCCTCCTCCATCAAACCCAACAGTTCGCACAATGCAGTCAGGGGGTTACTGTTCTCTTGGACCGAGAAACCATCAGAGAAGTGTGATCACTCCACATAACATTTTTCCTCTGCTCCAGAGTACAGTGGTGATGAGCTTCTCCTTCTGATGCTTGACATTGTGCTTTTGTAAGACTTACATGGCCAGGGAAACCCATAACACAATGATCCAAGCACACAGTTTTTGCATGGATGTTAAAGTCAGAAGAGGTTTAGTGCTCACCAGTTATTGAGTACTAGATGGTGGCCCGATTCTAATGCATCGGGTATTCTTGAATGTATGCGTAGTGTATAGCACAGCCCACGTAGTACATTGCGCAGCCAACGCAGTACATTGCGCAGCCCACGTTGTATATTGCGCAGCCCACGTATATAGCAATGTGGGCATGATATCACTATAAAAAAAAAAAAAAGAATTAAAATAAAAATAGTTATATATTCACCTTCCGTTGGCGCCTGGATCCAGGAAGCGGTTACAGACGCTTGGGATCCACCGACGCTCCGCTGAACCGCTCGTGCCGGCCGCCATCTTCCGTTCCCAGGATGCATTGCGAAATTACCCAGATGACTTAGTGGTCTCTCTCGAGACCGCTAAGTCTTCTGGGTAATTTCGCAATGCATCGCCGGGAACGGAAGATGGCGGTCGGCGTGAGCAGCTCGGCGGACTACGGAGTGTGAGTATAGCAGGTTTTTTGTTTTTTATTTTTAACATTACATTTTTTTACTATTGATGCCGCATAGGCTGCATCAATAGTAAAAAAATTGGGGACACAGGGTTAATAGCAGCGGTTACGGAGTGCGTTACCCGCGGCATAACGCGGTCCGTTACCGCCGACATTAACCCTGTGTGAGCGGTGACCGGAGGGGAGTATGCGGGCGCCGGGCAGTGAATGCGGGGAATAAGGAGCGGCCATTTTCTTCCAGACTGTGCGCGTCGCTGATTGGTCGTGGCAATGATCGTGGGCGTTTTGCCACGACCAATCAGCGACTTGGATTCCATGACAGACAGGCCGCGACCAATGAATATCCGTGACAGACAGAAAGACGGAAGTGACCCTTAGACAATTATATAGTAGATACAGCAGCAATGGTGGCTTTTATGTTCTATGGCACTGAGTAGTGATGAGCGAGTATACTCGTTGCTCGTGTTTTCCTGTGCATGCTCGGGTGATATCCGAGTATTTGTGATTGCCCGGAGATTTAGTTTTTCTTGCCGCAGCTGCATGATTTGCGACTGTTAGACAGCTTGATTACATGTGGGGATTCCCTAGCAACCAGGCAACCTCCACATGTACTCAGGCTGGCTAGCAGCCGTAAATCATGCAGCTGCGTCAACAAAAACTAAGTCTCCGAGCACTAACAAATACTCGATCACCCGAGCGTGCTCGGGAAAACACGAGCAACGAGTATACTCGCTCATCACTAGTACTGAGCTCTCAGCGACTCTTCTCTGTTACTTTACATGTTCTGCCACTTTGTGGCTGAGTTAATGTCTTTCTGAAAGCTTTTCAATAATGCCACTCAAGGTTGATTGAGGAATATTTAGGAGGGCATAAATTTCAGGAACTGTCTTGTTACACTGGTCATGTACTACTAGCGGACCACCCTCAAATTCAGTGAGCTCTTTAGAATGAGCCGTTCTTTCACAATTGCTTGTAAAGATTGACCACGTTGAGAGGGGCTGCATTTTATACTCCTATGGCAGTAGGATTAAATGAAAACTTTAATTCAGTGATTAGGTGTGTTCCAATGTGTTTATCAATATAGTGTATGTTATAATTAAATTCAATTATTCTCCTGTTGATGATTTTCTTGGGCGATGTGGATAACCTAATTATAACCAATCTATTATGAGCACAAATGGTATTTACTGTTCTTCTTCCTAAGCCTTCGTATCTTAAATGAAGCACAGCAGAGAAAGTGTTCATATTTTGCTGTTAAATGAATTGGTCTTATATTCTGAACGCCATAAGGGGCCCTGTTGTAGCTTTGGGAAATATCTAGCAAATTAAATATCAGTAGCAGAACTCTCCGTGATCTTTTGATGTGCTTTATCTCAGCAGGATGGCAAATCTCTGGTGGCTCAGACAGCTGTGCAAAGAACTAGTCCTAGTCCAAAGAACTGTGATTGGAATGATTAGAGGATTAAATTAGCAAATGCTTAGAGCATCCACACAAACCATATTACTGCAAAAATATTGTAGATCATGATTGCATTGGTATTAAAGAGCACATCTGGAAGTGTATATAATGTCTATGTGGCCAGTAGAGTTCTTATTTATTTTTGCCATTTTGACAAATAAAAAACAAAAACATTAAACCTAAATTCAGCTGAGAAGGACCACTACATGACTACCACTGTCGCCTCCCTCCTTTGCAAAAGATTTATCCTTGAACTGCTTTAGACCAGTGAAGTGAGTGGTCTTACTGGTTATTCAATAATGTGGGCACTGGCTCTTTTAGAAACTGACCAGTTTGTCAGTTGCTTTTGGGTGTAGTTTACCAGGCAAACCACCCTATAGTGTGTAATGTGCTGTGTATCCTTTTTGTTATTTTACAAAGCTAAAATCACATTTTACCCCAGAGCAATGCCTTGCTCACGCACCATACCAGCTGGAATCGGAGTATAAAAAAGACCCTGTGACCCTTGGGGCATTGTCAGATTTCCCATAATGCCAACCTAGGCCATGGCCTAGGGTCCAACAGTCAGGGTGCGCATATACAGAAGAAATAACCAAGTATTTACAAATATTTCAGTATTATTATGAAAAGGTCATATAAAATGCAGTTTTTTTATTTTACATCGACATACTGTATTTTGTGGATTATAAGACGCACCCCAAGTTATGGGGAAAACAATGTTCTTTTAACCCCTTAGTGACAGAGCCAATTTGGTACTTAATGACCACGCTAATTTTTAAAATTCTGACCACTGTCACTTCATGAGGTTATAGCTCTGGAACGCTTCAACTGATCAAACTGATTGAGTTTGTTTTTTTTCATGACACATTGTACTTCATGTTAGTGGTAAAATTTCTTCAATATAACTTGCGTTTATTTATATAAAAAAAAACTGAAATTTGGCAAAAACTTTGAAAATTTTACAATTTTCAAACTTTTAATTTTTGTACGCTTAAATCAGAGAGTGGTGTCACACAAAATAGTTAATAATAACATTTCCCATATGTCTACTTTACATCAGCACAATTTTGGAAACAATTTTTTTTTTGTTAGGACGTTATAAGGGTTAAAAGTTGACCAGTGATTTCTCATTTTTCCAACAACATTTGCAAAACCATTTTTTAGGGACTTCCTCACATTTGAAGTGAGTTTGGGGGGTCAATATAACAGAAAATACCCAAAAGTGACACCATTCTGAAAACTGCACCTTAAGGTACACACAACCATTTTTAAGAAGTAAAATTAACCCTTCAGGTGCTTCACGAGAACTAAAGCAATGTGGAAGGAAAAAATGAACATTTTACTTTTTTCACAAAAAATTTACTTTAGAACCAATCTTTTTATTTTCAAAAACGTGTCAGGAGAAAATTAACCACAAAATTGGTTGTGCAATTTCTCCTAGGTACGCCGATACTCAATATGTGGGGAAAGCCACTGTTTGGGTGCATGGCAGGCTCAGAAGGGAGGGAGCACCATTTGACTTTTAAGCACAAAATTGGCTGGAATTAATGGTGGCATCATGTCATGTTTGGAGACCCCCTGATGTACCTAAACAGTGGATCCAACCCTAACCCCAACACACCCCTAACCCTAATCTCCACCATAACCCTAACCATAACCCTAACCCCAACACACCCCTAACTCTATTCCCAACCCTAACCATAAACCTAACCACAAACCTAACCCTAACACACCCCTAACCATTATCCCAACCCTATCCGTAATCCAAGCATAACCACAACCCTAACTTTAGCCCAACCCTAACTTTAGCCCAACCCTAACTTTAGCCCAACCCTAACTTTAGCCCAACTCACTTTAGCCCAACTCCAACCCTAATAGAAAAATGGAAATAAATATATATTTTTTATTTTATTATTTTTACCTAAGGGTGTGATAAAGGGGGGTTTGATTTACTATTTTTTTTATTTTGATCACTGTGATAGGATCTATCACAGTGATCAAAATGAACCAATAGGAAAAATTTCCTATTGCAACTGGGTGCCAGCCGGCAGATCTTGGCGGTCGCACTGCGCATGCGACTGCCATTTTCTCCCGGAAGAAGACGCTGGCATCCCGAGGGACTTAACAGGGGAATGCAGGGACACAAGAGGTACTGGGAGGATCAGGGGAACCCTAATTCTCTTTCCTCTGATGTGCGATTACATCAGAGGAGAGAGAAATTAAATGGAAAATGTGACTTTTTTTGCGGGTTACATTATACCGTTAATAACGGTGATCGCAACACTGGGGTGAGTAAAAACCAACCTGAATCATGTTCATTGGGGTCTCAGCTACTCCCAGTAGCCGAGACCCTGGAGAAATTCTGACTCTGGGGCGCTATACACTTATTTCTCAGCTTGGTTAAAAAGCGGCGCTGAGGCATAAGTACACTTAATTGGCACAGTTAACCTGTGGGGCAGCGGTGAGGGATCGGGGTCCCAGGTGGCAGAGATGCTGCTGGCAGAAGCAGGAGACACTGCGAGCTCCAGGCTGGTAGGATGGGGTGTTAGGCGACGGCCGGAGTTAGGCCATGGCTGCGGATCCCAGGCTGGTACGATGAGATATTCAGTGGTGCTGGGGCTATGCCATCATTTTATGAAAGCCCAGAGCCCCCCACCTTCCATACTTTATAAGGCGATGTACTCCAGGAAAATGGCCACCGGAGGCAGCACATGCACAATTGAGATCTCCGGCTGCCATTTTCCCGCTCCGCTGGACACCGCGTTGTACCAGCCTGGGGCCCACAGCCATCGCCTGACTCCTGTCTCTGCCGCTGCCAGAAACTTCTGGCAGCAGCAACTACTGCAGCCAGTAAGCTCCTAATCGCCACAGCTACAATTCGGATTATAAAACGCACCCTCGTTTTCCCCCAAAATTTTTTTGGGGAAAGTGCGTCTTATAATTTGAAAAATATGGTACATTGAATAAATTAAGCGGTTCATTTACATTTCCCATCTCTACAGCTTGCGCTGTATTGATTAGTGTTCTGTCCATTCTAATGAAGGACAGGGTGTTCGTATCATGCATTAAAGTTTTAGTACTACCATGTTTCCCCGATAGTAAGACACCCCCGATAGTAAGACGTAGTGGGGGTTTTAGCGGGGTCGGCTAATGTAAGACGCACCCCGAAAGTAAGACATAGTACTGTACGTTGGAAAAATATAAGCCGTACCAGTACCTTTTGCTGCATTAACTGCGGGATGCGGACGATTCAGCTATGTCTTCACTGGTAACCAGGGTAAAAATCGGGTTACTAAGCGCAGGGCCGCACTTAGTAACCCGATGTTTACCCTGGTTACCAATGTAAATGTAAAAAAAAAAAAAAGTGAGGTGTCATATCTTGTTTTTTCCAGAGGTGATTTTGGAGTTTTTGGGCTGTCGGGACAGAATACAGTGGCTCTTCCTTTGCCTTTTGGTGTTTTTAATCCTTCAGAAAGATACTGTTGACTTCCATCTCCAAGTTCTAATCGTCGCTTCGCCGGAGGGCGCCCCAGTGCAGGCTGCAGTAGGCCGGCTCTGGCGGCGCGTCCATGCGGGGTGGAGTAGATGAAACTGGCCGCTGCTTGCTGCTCTGGAGCGCACAGTCCGTGCGGGGGATGGTGCACCGGGCCGGGGGAGGACAGGACGTGCAGGTATCCGCTGCCTCCTGCGCCAACCACAGCGCCGCCCCCGGCCACGAACCCCCCCGGAGCATTTGTCGGGGAGCAGCAGCTGGTCGTGCCCGAGGTGGCTTCCCTTTCTCATGGTACGGAGCCGCCGCCTTCTCCGCTCTCCTCCTTGTGAGACGGATTGTACGGCTGTGTGTGCTCGGGCCCCAGCTCCGACCTTCGCGCGTAAACCGCATCCCTTCATTCATTGTCAGCTTCCTGGAGCCATTTTTCAGCCGCGGCGGTGGCAGGGAGGTCGGAGCTGGGGCCCGAGCACACACAGCCGTACAATCCGCCTCCATCTGCCTCCCCCGGTGCTCGATAGCCCTCCGACGAGCTCACCTCAGCACCTGCTCTAACTGCAGTCCCGGCTATTTGTAGGGTGCAGGCCGGGCAGTGCGGATTACTGGGGTCACAAGGAGGAGAGCGGAGAAGGCGGCAGCTCCGTACCATGAGAAAGGGAAGCCACCTCGGGCACGACCAGCTGCTGCTCCCCGACAAATGCTCCGGGGGGTTCGTTGCCGGGGGCGGCGCTGTGGTTGGCGCAGGAGGCGGTGGATACCTGCACGTCCTGTCCTCCCCCGGCCCGGTGTACCATCCCCCGCACGGACTGTGCGCTCCGGAGCAGCAAGCAGCGGCCAGCTTCATCTACTCCACCCCGCATGGACCCGCCGCCAGAGCCGGCCTACTGCAGCCTGCACTGGGGCGCCCTCCGGCGAAGCGACGATTAGAACTTGGAGATGGAAGTCAACAGTATCTTTCTGAAGGATTAAAAACACCAAAAGGCAAAGGAAGAGCCACTGTATTCTGTCCCCACAGCCCAAAAACTCCAAAATCACCTCTGGAAAAAACAAGATATGACACCTCACTTTTTTTTTTTATTTTTTACATTTACTCTGGTAACCAGGTTAAACATCGGGTTACTAAGCGCGGCCCTGCGCTTAGTAACCCGATGTTTACCCTGGTTACCAGGGGACTTCGCATAGTTGGTCGCTGGAGAGCTGTCTGTGTGACAGCTCTCCAGCGACCACACAGGTTTTTTTTCCTATGTAAGACATACCCCGAAAGTAAGACATAGTGGGACTTTTGAGTGGTAAAAGAATGTAAGACACTGTCTTACTTTCGGGGAAACACGGTATTAGTGTTTTGGTTTGCTGTGTCATAGCACCATCTAGCGGTGGTTAAATTTATAACCTGTGTTTTTAGCTATAATTAGAGTGTTGCATTCTGGGATTGCACCAAGGTATCATGGGATAGGGAAACTCCATTTTTTCTCTGTGTATTTCCTGGACACACGCGCTCATGTGCTGTGCTGGAACCATCTCTTTTACTTGCCATCCTGGTTAAGTTTATCCGGAAAGATTGCTACCTCTGTTCTTGCAATATAGTGTTGTACAGAATGTGATTTACTGTTTAGCAACTAGTACTCAGGAAATCTATTATCTATGACTTACTGTATGTAGTTATATACCAGTTGCATCGTACTGTATGCTTTCTCTGTTAGTTGCAGCCGTGTTATTATTTGCCCAATACTTACCCATATCATTTGTATTCTTATAGTTTTACCGCGCTCATGTTTACCAATAAACAAGTTAGACTACAGAGAACAGTCTGCTTATTTGGGAGACAGAAGTGGTTTATGCCGTATGTCGGATCACACACCGTATCAACATGTATGAAGACAGAACAATTAGTAATCAAATACAGAACTCAGTGAATCAGCATAAACCATGTGCTAAAGGAAAAATCCAGATATGGCGTTACAATAGTGATTCTAAGTGATTCATTGTGCTCATATTGCTTGATCTCTACATATATACTGCCATCATAGGTGTTCTAAAATTCTTAGAAAATGATAAAACCTAAAAATCAAGAATTTGAGCAGAACCTAGAAGTATAATCAAGCTGCAAAGACTTGAAACATTGTTCATAGCACAGTTGTGGGGAACAGTGCTGCTCAGATTACAAGTAAACAAGTATGTGCAAAATGTGAAAATTGATGTTTTGGAAGTTGCTAAAGTTCTAGTAAAGTTCCTGATAGCATTGCAAGAAGAGTTTGTTTTCTATGAGGAAAAAGCATTCAACATTTCTGAAAAGAAAGTATATGAGCATGATAAAAAGCGTTTGATTCTCAGGAAATTTCAATCTGATCATACACATGATGGTGAAGTTTGATAAAATGGGCATGACAACTTTCGAGTCAATGCGTTTCTAATAACCTTTTTGAGGTAAAGAGGGGACACAGAATTATGTGTTTTGGCCTATGGTATAGAAATGTGTAAATCCAGTCTTGCATAGGGGAATATTGTAGTGTATGATGTGCACCCTCTGCTAGAGGTATGAGCCAGTCACCATGCCAAATGCACTGTATTTGGAGAGAAAGCCTGCCAGTGTAGGGGTGATAGGTGAGATGGAGCTACAGAGGCACAGCTGGCTGCAGTTGCTAGCAGAGAGTAAAGAGAAAAACTATAGAAAAGTTCCAGAAGTTCTCACCATCTGTGTGAGCTAGGCAGTCAAAAGTATGTGACTGTGCAGCCGAACTAAATACATCACCCGTGGGAGTTGAGCAGAAGGAGCTGTAGGTTGCAGTGTAGCCACATTAGAGAAGCAGAGACTTTGGCATTGTAAGGAGGTAGACCAGGCTGCAAGTACCTGTATTGAACTGCTGAGGCTGCATCCTCTGTTTCCTGGGGGAAAGCAAAAAAGGACCGGACTGGGGCTCTGACCCGGAAGCTGGGGGCGCGGTTAATGGAAAAAGCGCGAGTAGCGTTGGGCAGTTTCCCACTGGCCACTAGAGGGGCAAGGTGTGTGCGTAGTGGGCTCCGAGAGGTGCGCAGCCAGGCCGCAACAACACACAGCCGATCCAATGTTGGGACGCTGCCGGAGCCCACCGCAGTAATAGGGAAAGGGCCGAGAGCCCTGTTCAGCTAAGTGCCGCATGCCAGCTTAAGAGCCAGGGCAGAGTTCAGGACTGTTCGCTGCTGCCCTCGTCAGACCGTGCTTTTCAGTACCCCGCCGGAGAAGCAGCGCACCAGTGGTTGTCAGCGCTACAGTCTTGGTGGGAACAGGCAGCGTGCAGCATAGAGAGAGAAGTGCAGCGCACCCCGTAGCTGATAGAGATCAAGGTGCTGTGTGCTTCGTGACCGTGAGTACATTGCACGTGCCGCAAAGAAAGAACTGAGTACTAGATAGATTTTAGTAACCCACCTTACCAGCATATACTTTCCTGCCCACGGGAGACCCTGATTGTGCTGCTGCCTTGTTTGCTCCCGCCGCATATGTTCATGGACTAGGGGCTCAGTGGAAGGTACTGGAGACCGACCGCTGCCGTAGGGAAGACGGAACACCGTTAGCAGTTGAACCTTCTTGTACCAACACCGTGTCAGCCGTTGTTGGCGCTATTGACTTCTTAGCAGCATTCACAGTCTGAGGAGTTACTGCTACGTTAAGTAATTCACAGGAACTACCATTACCTGATTCATTGTCCCTCAACTCTGCATATCCTTTTTCAATTAGACGGTTTATTCCCCTGTTTAACCCATTGCCTCCCTGTGTAGAGTATTCCCGTTATTAAACTTGATAACCCTTGCTCTGCCTCCTGTCTGTCACTGCATCCCACTACCTGCTCACAGCATCATGCTATTACATGAATCTACCATGTCATAAGTGCTTAGTGACAGGCCAGGATGGGGCTGCTAGGGACCGCGTGAGCCCAGGATCTTGGGGAAGTGGATTGTCAGAGAAACCCTCCGCACGAGTCCCATTTGCCAGCCTGGGAACCTAGAGATACACGTTGGGGCCTGGGGGCACACTCCTTCTGTAAAGCTGCAGGAGAAACTTGACTCAAACCTCTAGAGACAGAGTGAGATGGAATCCAAATATACTGCTAGAAAAGAAGATCCCCTAGAACTAAAAGGGATGGTAAAAGACATGTTCTACCGAGAACCAGGGCTGAAGTTGTATCTGGTATCTGTGGAAAAGATGACAACCCTTTGGACCTTATCCCCTTCAAATACTGTAAATACGGCCAATCAGAAGTAAAAGTTTGCTTGTTTTTATGCTCACAAGGGTAAAAGGAGAAATTAGACCCCCAAAGTTGTTGTGCAATTTGTCCTGAATATGCTGATACCTCATATGTGGGGGTAAAACACTGTTTGGGTGATTGGAAGGGCTCAGAAGGGAGGGGGCACCATTTGACTTTTTGAACCCAAATTTGGCTGGAATCAATGGTGGCGCCATGTCACGTTTGGAGACCCCCTGAGACACCCCTAATCCCAACCCTAACAATAACCCTAACCCCAACACACCCCTAATCCCAACCCTAACTCCAACACACCCATGACTCTCTAGTCCCAACCCTAACCATAACCTGTTGTGATCCGCTTTTTGGGCTCCCCTAGTGGTGGCTGGTGGTACTGGAGACTTGTGTGTTCTTTTCTGCCTCAGCTCACCTGCTTCCATCAGTTTTGGGAGTTCCCTATTTAGCCTTGCTCTCCAGTCACTTCCTTGCCGGTCATCATTGTAACCTGAGTCTTTCAGTTGCATGTTCCTGCTACCAGTCTGCTGATCAGCTAAGTGGACTCTTGTCCTTTTTGTTTTGTATTTTTTGTCCAGTTTACAGTTTGTCATTTCCTGTTACTGGAAGCTCTTGTGGACTGAAATTGCCACTCCTGTGTCATGAGTTGACACAGGAGTCTTAAAGTAATTTCAGGATGGGTTTTTGAAAGGGTTTTTCAGCTGACCGTGAAGTCCTCTTTTGTATCCTTCCTCTATCTAGTAAGTGGACCTCGCTTTGCTAAATCTACCTTCATACTGTGTATGTCTTTTCCTCTGAACTCACCGTTAATATATGTGGGGGCTACTATCTTCTTTGGGGAATTTCACTAGAGGTAAGCCAGGTCTGTTCCTTCCTCTTCCAGGCGTAGTTAGTTCTCCGGCTGGCGCATGGCATCTAGGCAGCCGTAGGAATGCTTCCTGGCTACTGTTAGTTGTGTGGTAGATTTAGGTCACGGTCAGCTTGAGTTTCCATCACCCGAGGGCTAGTCTGTTATTTTGTGTTTCTGATGTTCCCATGCCATTGGGGAATCATGACAGTATGACCGGCCACTGTTAAAGTAATTGGCAGAAGAAAGAGTAAAAGAAGTCTGTAGATTTTTTTTTTTTTTTTTTTTCCTCACATGTTTGCTACTTAGTTGGCTCAGTTGTATTTCTGCTCTATTTACAGCCTTGCCTTTCTCTCCTTCTAATCCTTGAATGGCTCTGATCTCTCCGGTGTAAGGATGGACTCTCAGAGTTTGGCTGCAGGTTTGGATAATCTTGCTACGAAGGTTCAGAATTTGCAAGATTGTGTTATGCGTACTCCTATTTCTGAACCTAAGATTCCTACACCAGAGGTATTTTCCGGAGATAGATCTCGGTTTCTGAATTTCAAATGTAATTGTAAATTATTCCTTTCTCTCAGACCTCACTCCTCTGGAGATCCTGTTCAGCAGGTTAAGATTGTGATTTCTTTGCTGCGAGGTGACCCTCAAAATTGGGCATTTTCATTGACACCAGGGGATCCTGCGTTGCTCAATGTGGATGCGTTTTTTCTGGCTTTAGGGTTGCTGTATGAGGAACCTAATTTGGAGATTCAAGCTGAAAAAGCTTTAATAGCCCTGTCTCAAGGGCAAGATGAAGCTGAGATATACTGCCAAAAATTTCGTAAATGGTCTGTGCTTACTCAGTGGAATGAGTGTGCCCTAGCGGCAATTTTCAGAGAAGGCCTTTCTGATGCCGTTAAGGATGTCATGGTGGGGTTTCCTACGCCCACAGGTCTGAATGAGTCCATCACAATGGCGATTCAGATTGATCGGCGTTTGCGGGAGCGCAAACCCGTGCACCATTTGGCGGTATCTTCTGAAGGGACGCCAGAGAAAATGCAATGTGACAGAATTCTGTCAAGAAGCGAGCGGCAGAATTATAGGCGCAAAAATGGCTTGTGCTTCTACTGTGGTGATTCCGCGCATGTTATATCAGCATGCTCTAAACGTACTAGGAAGGTTGACAAGTCTGTTTCTATTGGCACTTTACAGTCTAAATTTCTTCTGTCTGTAACTCTGATTTGTTCATTATCAGTTATTACCGTGGATGCCTATGTGGACTCTGGCGCCGCTCTGAGTCTCATGGATTGGTCCTTCGCCAGGCGCTGTGGGTTTGATTTGGAGCCTCTCGAAGTTCCTATACCTCTGAAGGGTATTGATTGTACACCTCTGGCTTGTAATAGACCACAGTTCTGGACGCAAGTGACTATGCGTATGACTCCAGACCATCAGGAGATGATTCGCTTCCTAGTGTTGCATAATTTACATGATGTCTTAGTGCTTGGATTACCATGGTTGCAATCTCATAACCCAGTACTGGACTGGAAAACTATGTCTGTGTTAAGCTGGGGATGTCGGGGGGCTCATGGGGACATACCTTTGGTTTCTATCTCGTCATCCATTCCCTCTGAGGTTCCGGCATTTTTGTCGGATTTTGGGGATATTTTTGAAGAGCCTAAAATTGGTTCTCTCCCTCCCCACAGAGAGTGTGATTGCGCCATAGATCTGATTCCAGGCAGTAAATTTCCAAAGGGTCGTTTGTTTAACCTATCTGTACCTGAGCATGCTGCCATGCGAGAGTATGTTAAGGAGTCCCTGGAAAAGGGACATATTCGTCCTTCTTCATCACCTTTAGGAGCTGGGTTTTTCTTTGTCTCTAAAAAGGATGGCTCACTGAGGCCTTGTATTGATTATCGACTCCTGAATAAAATTACTGTCAAATATCAGTATCCGTTGCCGCTGCTTACTGATTTGTTTGCTCGCATAAGGGGGGCTAAGTGGTTCTCCAAGATTGATCTCCGTGGGGCGTATAATTTGGTGCGAATTAAGCAAGGGGATGAGTGGAAAACCGCATTTAATACGCCTGAGGGCCACTTTGAGTATTTAGTAATGCCTTCCGGCCTTTCTAATGCACCTTCAGTTTTTCAGTCCTTTATGCATGATATTTTCCGTGAATATCTGGATAAATTTATGATTGTGTATTTGGACGATATTTTGATTTTTTTCTGAGGACTGGGAGTCTCATGTTCAGCAGGTCAGGAGGGTTTTTCAGGTCTTGCGGGAGAATTCTCTGTGTGTAAAGGGTTCTAAGTGTGTTTTTGGGGTTCAAAAGATTTCCTTTTTGGGGTACATTTTTTCCCCTTCTTCTGTTGAGATGGACCCTGTCAAGGTTTGGGCTATTTGTGACTGGACGCAGCCTACTTCTCTAAAGGGTCTTCAGAAGTTCTTGGGCTTTGCTAATTTTTATCGTCGATTTATAACTGGTTTTTCTGGTGTTGCTAAGCCTCTTACGGATTTGACTAAGAAGGGTGCTGATGTTGCCAATTGGTCCTCTGCCGCTGTGGAGGCCTTTCGGGAACTTAAGCGCCGCTTTTCGTCTGCCCCTGTGTTGCGCCAGCCTGATGTCTCTCTCCCCTTTCAGGTTGAGGTCGATGCTTCCGAGATCGGAGCGGGGGCGGTTTTGTCGCAGAAAAGTTCCGATTGCTCAGTGATGAGACCTTGTGCGTTCTTTTCTCGAAAATTTTCTGCCGCCGAAAGAAATTATGATGTCGGTAATCGGGAGCTTTTGGCCATGAAGTGGGCATTTGAGGAGTGGCGTCATTGGCTTGAGGGTGCTAGACATCAGGTGGTGGTTTTGACTGATCACAAGAATCTGATTTATCTTGAGTCTGCCAGGCGCCTGAATCCTAGACAGGCGCGCTGGTCGTTGTTTTTCTCTCGGTTTAATTTTGTGGTCTCATATCTACCAGGTTCTAAGAATGTGAAGGCAGATGCCCTTTCTAGGAGTTTTGAGCCTGATTCCCCTGGTGATTCGGAACCTACAGGTATCCTTAAGGATGGGGTGATATTATCCGCTATTTCCCCAGATCTGCGACGTGCTTTGCAAGAGTTTCAGGCGGATAGACCTGATCGCTGTCCACCTGGTAGACTGTTTGTTCCTGATGATTGGACCAGTAGAGTCATCTCGGAGGTTCATTCTTCTACGCTGGCGGGTCATCCTGGAATTTTTGGTACCAGGGATTTGGTGGCTAGATCCTTCTGGTGGCCATCTCTGTCTCGAGATGTGCGTGTTTTTGTGCAGTCTTGTGATGTGTGTGCTCGGGCCAAGCCTTGTTGTTCTAGGGCTGGCGGGTTGTTGTTGCCCTTGCCTATTCCGAAGAGGCCTTGGACGCACATCTCGATGGACTTTATTTCTGATCTTCCTGTCTCTCAGAGGATGTCTGTTATCTGGGTGGTGTGTGACCGTTTTTCTAAGATGGTTCATTTGGTGCCATTGCCGAAGTTGCCTTCCTCGTCTGAGTTGGTTCCTTTGTTTTTTCAAAATGTGGTTCGCTTGCATGGTATTCCTGAAAATATCGTTTCTGATAGGGGTACCCAGTTCGTTTCTAGATTTTGGCGGGCATTCTGTGCCAGGTTGGGCATTGATTTGTCTTTTTCGTCTGCCTTCCATCCTCAGACTAATGGCCAGACGGAGCGAACTAATCAGACTTTGTAGACGTATTTGAGGTGTTTTGTGTCTGCGGATCAGGATGATTGGGTTGCCTTTTTGCCGTTGGCAGAGTTTGCTCTTAATAATCGGGCTAGTTCGGCCACTTTGGTTTCCCCTTTCTTTTGCAATTCGGGGTTTCATCCCCGTTTTTCTTCTGGTCAGGCTTAGTCTTCGGATTGTCCTGGAGTAGATGCTGTGGTGGATCGGTTGTATCGGATTTGGGAACAAGTGGTGGACAATTTGAATTTGTCCCAGGAGAGGACTCAGCGGTTTGCTAACCGCCAGCGTCGGGTTGGTCCTCGCCTTCGTGTTGGGGACTTGTTGTGGTTGTCTTCCCGTTTTGTCCCAATGAGGGTTTCTTCTCCTAAATTTAAGCCTCGGTTCATCGGTCCCTATAGGATTTTGGAGATTATTAACCCTGTTTCCTTTCGTTTGGACCTCCCGGCATCTTTCGCTATCCATAATGTGTTCCATCGGTCGTTGTTGCGGAGATACGAGGTGCCGGTGGTTCCTTCTGCTGAGCCTCCTGCTCCTGTGCTGGTTGAGGGTGAATTGGAGTACGTTATAGAGAAGATCTTGGACTCCCGTATTTCCAGGCGGAGACTCCAGTATCTGGTTAAATGGAAGGGCTATGGTCAGGAAGATAATTCTTGGGTAACTGCCTCTGATGTTCATGCCTCGGATTTGGTTCGTGCCTTTCATAGGGCTCATCCAGGTCGCCCTGGCGGTTCTTGTGAGGGTTCGGTGCCCCCTCCTTAAGGGGGGGGTACTGTTGTGATCCGCTTTTTGGGCTCCCCTAGTGGTGGCTGGTGGTACTGGAGACTTGTGTGTTCTTTTCTGCCTCAGCTCACCTGCTTCCATCAGTTTTGGGAGTTCCCTATTTAGCCTTGCTCTCCAGTCACTTCCTTGCCGGTCATCATTGTAACCTGAGTCTTTCAGTTGCATGTTCCTGCTACCAGTCTGCTGATCAGCTAAGTGGACTCTTGTCCTTTTTGTTTTGTATTTTTTGTCCAGTTTACAGTTTGTCATTTCCTGTTACTGGAAGCTCTTGTGGACTGAAATTGCCACTCCTGTGTCATGAGTTGACACAGGAGTCTTAAAGTAATTTCAGGATGGGTTTTTGAAAGGGTTTTTCAGCTGACCGTGAAGTCCTCTTTTGTATCCTTCCTCTATCTAGTAAGTGGACCTCGCTTTGCTAAATCTACCTTCATACTGTGTATGTCTTTTCCTCTGAACTCACCGTTAATATATGTGGGGGCTACTATCTTCTTTGGGGAATTTCACTAGAGGTAAGCCAGGTCTGTTCCTTCCTCTTCCAGGCGTAGTTAGTTCTCCGGCTGGCGCATGGCATCTAGGCAGCCGTAGGAATGCTTCCTGGCTACTGTTAGTTGTGTGGTAGATTTAGGTCACGGTCAGCTTGAGTTTCCATCACCCGAGGGCTAGTCTGTTATTTTGTGTTTCTGATGTTCCCATGCCATTGGGGAATCATGACAATAACTCTAACCACAAACTTAACCCTAACACACCCCTAACCCTAATCCCAACCATAACCCTAACACACCCCTAATCCCAACCCTAACAATAACCCTAACCCCAACACACCCCTAATCCCAACCCTAACCCCAACACACCCATAACTCTAGTCCTAACCCTAACCACAAACTTAACCCTAACACACCCCTAATCCTAATCCCAACCATAACCCTAACCCCAACACACCCCTAATCCCAACCCTAGCCACAACCCTAACCCCAACACACCACTAACCCTAATCCCAACCATAACCCCAACACACCCCTAACCCTAATCCCAACCATAACCCTAACCCCAACACACCCCTAATCCCAACCATAACCCTAACCCCAGCACACCACTAACCCTAATCCTAAACACAACCCTAACACACCCCTAACCCTAATCCCAACCATAACCCTAACCACAAACCTAACCCCAACACACCCCTAACTCTAATCCCAACCATAACCCTAACCACAACCCTAACCCCAACACACCACTAATCCCAACCCTAACAATAACCCTAACCCCTACCCTAACCCCAACACACCCCTAATCCCAACCATAACCCTAACCACAAACCTATCCCTAACACACCCCTAACCCTAATCCCAACCCTAGCCCCAACCCTAACCCCAACTCACTTTAGCCCAACTCACTTTAGCCCAAATCTAACCCTAATGGAAAAATGGAAATAAATGTATATTTTTTATTTTATTATTTTTCCCTAACTAAGGGGGTGATAAAGGGGGGTTTGATTTACTATTTTTTATTTTGATCACTGTGATAGGGTCTATCACAGTGATCAAAATGAATCAATAGGACATATTTCCTTTTGTTGCCAGGTGCCAGCTGGCAGATCTCAGCGGGCGCATTGCGCATGCACCCGCCATTTTCTCCCGGAAGAAGACATCGGCAGGGGACCCTATTTCTCTCTCCTCTGATGTGCGATCACATCAGAGGAGAGAGAAATTCCAACTCTGAGGGGGCGCGATATGCTTAAACCTCAGCGCCGTAAAAAAGCGGCGCTGTGGTTTAAGTACCCTTAACTGCTGCCGTTAAAAGGCGTATCGGCGGTCGTTAAGGGGTTAAATACAGTATATAATACATTGGGTGCTGGATGTGCTGTAAATGTTTTCATAATAATTTGGGAAAGTTATAAAATGCCCTGTAAATGTCTGCTCTGTTTCTGATCTAAGGATCGGGGCTTTTAGTTGAGATGAATCTGTGCTGCACTTTATGTACATGTTCAGTAATGAGGCATGTATGAGGGTGCCAGAGTCTGGGAAATTGAGGAGTTAGAGTTGGAGGCTTACCGACTCCACAGCACATCTGCCGTTTACATCGGCGATGTGCTGCCAGGAACAATGATTTATATTCTGCCATAAACAATCCAATCACCCAATGAATGAGCAGCATTTTGCTTGTTCGCTGAACAGTTGCCAACATGTCTATATGTATGAACTAACATACACACATACATATATAGCAAACACTTGTACACACATGCACATGAACATGGCATACAATTATACGCACACACACGTACAAGGCACATACTTACACACACAAATGTGCGTGGCACACACATGTACATGGTGCACACTTATACACACACGTACATGGCAAACACATATATACACACGTACATGGCATACACACACATACTTGGCACACATGTGTACATGGCACACACATACGCACACAAGTAAATGACACACACTTAATACACACAGACGTACATCGTAGACACTTATACACACACATGTACATGTCCACACACTTATACACGTGAGGGGCGCCAGGGTCGTAGTCGTGGCTGACATGTATTGCTCAATCGAGCCCTGGTTCCCCATCACATAAATACAATGTCCCTTTTTTGGCATACCTTCTACTTCACCCTCTGCACCATCTGGGTCCCATCGGGGCTGCTGAAGTTCTGCTACACAAAGAGACAGAGTCCTATTCCAACTTTAAACATAGAACTTTACTTGTTTTCAATCGCAATACGTCCGCCTCAGTTACAGCATCAACACAGAGTTCTGCACCGTTCACATTCTTCACTTTCCCTGTGCTCTTCCCTATGTTCTTCAGTTTGTACCTGGTTCGTCCCGTCTCCACCAGTACCGCAGCGTCCTCCCTTTACAGCTTCACTACTTTCAGGGTTCCCTTGTCTGTTTCGCACCGGACAGGAGGGCATCTGCCCATGTAGAAAGCTGCTGCATCTTGGAGCAACCTGCATTCTATTCTGCTGTAACCTTCTGGCACACTGGCCCTGGACGACTGGGCCCTTTACTTAAACATTGTGCAGCTGACCGCCATGACTGGGCTCTATGGCCCCTACTGACTAAGAACAGGAAAACTCTACCTTATCCACCGTTAGCTCCTCCTAAATAAACTATGTAAACTATTATGTCCCATCTAGTGTCCAACCTGAGGTACTGTAATAATAAGTATATACAAAAGTACATTTACACACTAATCATAATATACCCCATAAAACCAATTTTTATTGAATAATGTTAAAATACCACCAACCTGTGACCATACCAAACACACCGTGAAAAAGTACATTTAGCAGCATTAAGAAACATACAGTCAACTTTTACCAACGTTTGAACGGGGCATGCTTGGGACATAGGATAGTCTCTGCGGCCCCTTACACACACACACACACACACACACACACACACACACACACACACACACACACACACACACACACACACACACACATTTATACACACATATACATGGCACTTACATGCTGCACAACAAATGCTCATTTGATACATGTGATTCATATAAACACATACACATAGATCACAGACAGCACACACTACACATACCACACACTATACACACTGCACACACCTCACATACACACTGCTTTATGCTGGAGTGAATGAGATGTTCCACAATTTGAACTGCAGCTTCTGCTTCCAGCAGCACTGTCCCAGGAGACATCTCCCTGTCCTCTCCTCTGCTGGGACTGCTGACAAGAGCAGGAGGAGCTGACAGGAAACATTTTCCCCAGGAGCAGCACACACATTGGATGCTGTACTACTTATCTGACAGCTCAAGTTGGTAGCTGCTGGCCACTTCTAGCTCTCCCTTCCCCTCAGAGGCACCATGTAGGAGGACAGGAGCACGGGTCAATGATAGTGATGGGCAGTCCGGCTCTTTTTGGTGATCCGGCTCTCATGGCTCCGGTCACCAAAAAGAGCCGGCTCTTTCGGCTCGTGAACCGGCTCTTTTTGGATCCTAAATGGATCCCTATTCAATATCTATTTAGGCATCCGAAACTCCGCCCACCTACCGCAGAAACCCCGCCAACTTCTTAGAGCCAATTAATTTGAAGAGTGGGTGAGGTTTTACTCAGGTGGGTGGAGTTACGCATGCCGAAGTCTGGATTTTACGCCCAGTGAGAGCCATTCAGGAATTTTAGTGGCTCTCACTGGTGTTCCGGCTCCCATCGTTCACAGCAGGGAGCCGGCTCTTTGTGTCGGCTCGTTCGTGAACGACACATCACTAGTCAATGAGCACTTCTATCACTCTGATGGGGGAAGTTCAGTGGCCGAGGCTACTGTCCTTCACTGACCACTCCTTTTTCAATGCCAGGTCCTCACCAAAGGTCCTGACATTCCCAGAGTGCATGGCCTGTGGTAACATCATGGTCACATGGCAGGTCACATGATCGTTATGTCCCTACAGCTCCTCAACCAGTCTCTACATCGGAAGCTTCACTGATAATGCTGACTTTTGCTGAAAAATAATTTGGTGGGAACTATATACGGCAGATAGTGAGTGCATAACTTCATAAATATTTCTCTTATTACATTGAACATCTTTATACACCTTCTCTCCATCCTTCCCAAAATGACTCCGTTCTGCCTTCCTTAGTCCTCTATCTTCATCACAACCCAGCACAATACTTCAGGAACTTCCCTGTCACCAATAATGATACTACAGTCAGTAAGTGAGAGTTCTGAACTTCAACCCGCTGTTCCGCATTCTTTTTCTACTCAGGGGAGCAACTTTACCACTTTGGCCATTACTCAACTTCTCTACTTGTCGTCGCCTTGGAATTACCACCCAGGGCACTGACTACATCTCATCTCCCCTATTCTGATCCATCTCAGTACCTTCTGGATTTGCAAGCTCGGTGTAATGATGATGTGTTTGGACCCACTATGCCACGGGCCAGGCTTTCCCTGGACAGGCATGACTAGGTGTCTATGAGGTCTTTACTAGAACCTCTGGGTGTGAGGATAGGCTAGGCTGGGCTGCAGGCAGACACCAGGTACCTCTCAAGGGCAGTCCCCTGGGACTGCAGCAGCTGACCGCAAGGTCAGTGGTGTGGGTACAAGGTACAGGATGGTGAAGACAGAGACATGGTCAAATGGTCCGAGGTCGGAGCATGAAGCACAGGGTCGATGCACGTAGCTGAGATCAGAATCAGAGAGGTTAGACAGGACTTGTAGGCAAGTCAGGTTCATAATGGAAGCAACAAATCACTTATGCACAAATAGGATGTTAGTAATGTGCCTCTCCATTACTAAGCCGTGGAACTGATGTCACCGGACAATGCAAAGGTGACATCAACGCCACAAATATTACCCCACTTGCCACCACTACAGGGCAAGTGGGAAGAGTCGGGCAAAGCGCCAGAATTGGTGCATCTAATAAATGTGCCTTTCTGGGTGGTTGCGGGCTGCTATTTTTAGGATGGGGGGCCAATATCCATGGCCCTTTACCAGTCTGAGAATACTAGCCCCCAGCTGTCTGCTTTAGCAAGATAGGTTGTCAAATATGGGGAGGGGGGAGCACCATGCTGTTTTTAAAAATTGTTTATTTGAATAATTTAAAAAACAGCGTGGGAACCCCTCTATTCTGGATACACAACATTGCTAAAGCTGACAGCTGAGGGTTGCAGCCCCCAGCTGTCAGTTTTGCCTGGCTGGTTATAGAAAATGCATGTGAACCCATACCGAGTTTTTACTTTATACCTCCGATCACAGCTGTGGGCTCATGCTGTCACTTGACAGTGTGGGAACCCCGACTCTGACAGGCAGTAATTATTTTACCACCGATCAGAAGCCGTGTTTGACGCGCTGTCATGCACATGGCAGCATTGTAAACCCTGGATGATCGGGCACCCCATTCAAGTGAATAGGGTATGGGTTCGGGTCCAAGTCCTGTTCTGGCACTCGAACCCGACCATTTTTTTAACTGTTTGGCCGAACCCGCTTGACACGAACATCCAGGGATCCGCCCACCTCTACCCATGAAAAAAATTGTTGAGCGATCTGTGTGTGCTTGCTTTTTTCTGCCATCCCAGAGTGGAGAACCACTATTACTAAGGACCATTTTATTCATACTCTGAAAGGGGAAACCCATCATAACATCAGTGTTAAAGTGTTGCCTTTTTGTCTACCACACAAAGGAAAACAATGAATTTACAGGCTCTTACTACTTTCCTCTCCAGTAATTTTTATAGAAACACTTTGAGCAGCAGCAATGTCCTCTCCACTATGTGTGATCCCTCCGTTGTCCTTGATATTCATTAAAAGTGTCTGCTGATCAGCTTTCGTCTTGTACATGGTATACCAAGAAGGCTATCAATCAGTGGCAGGAGAGCCAGCCATTCACGAATACTTGGGCTCAGCCAGGGCTGCCACTAGAAATCTCGGGGCCCCATACTGGCAAATTTTTTGGGGCCCCCTTGAGACTCCACCCCAGCCCCACCTCCACCCCTCGAACTGTCCACAGTCCCACCGCTTTCTCTTGGAAAAACTCCACTTCTCACCTATCACACATTAACAGTTCCCATCACCAGATCACACATATAGCCGGCAGCTTTTGTTTTGGCCAAAAGATTTTTTTAAGCCACCACCATAACACGGGAGACACTTTTGGCCGGGCCCTACTCTACTGTAACCTATTAAATATTGGTTAAAATATGCAATACAATTTAGGTATATTTTTATTTATTTTTCAATTTTTAAAATGACCAATAATATCACATACAAGGAATAAATACCGCTACACCATGTCAAGACCACATATTACCACCACAGTGATTGAATAATATCACATACAAGGAACAAATATGACAACGCCATGACCAAACCACATATTACCACCACAAAGTGAGCAAAAAGCACATACAAGGGACAAATACTACAACACCGTGTCCAGACCACATATTACCACCACATAGTGACTGAATACTACAATACTGATCAGTAATAAAACCCCCCCCACAAAACTATCACCATAAGTGCCATTATACAGAGGAGATCTGTACTTAGTATGCAGTGTCTGTGTACAGGTAATCACTGGTGATATTATACACAGGAGCTCTGTATATAATGTATAGGTAACACAGTGATCACTGGTGACATTATACATAGGACCTCTGTATATAGTATACAGTGTATAGATAACACACTGACTCACCAGTGACATCTCTAGGTGAAGTCCTTTATCTTTCAACTTTCATCCAGCACAGAGCACCATCACTTTTTCCAGCCAGGACTTGTCTCTGCAGGAAATAACACAGTTATCTCGAGCTCCGCTTGCAGAACACATTACTTAATTTTTCCCAACTTCTACATTACACCACTTGAAGAAAAAAAGGCGACATAGTATCACTCTACACCTTAACAGGCCACCCCATTTAAAACGGTATACTCAAAAATAAAATATGTCGCTGCAGTAATAATATCCCTTAATTAGCCCCTATGGTAATAATATTCCCCATCCTAGCTCCCATGTGTCTCATTCCTGGCTCCAGCCATATGTTCTCCCATCCTGCCCCCATGAGTATGCAGTGCCCCAGAGTCCTGGTCGTGCAGTATTGTCGCTCTGCCACTAAGGGGAGTGATGGTACGTCTGATTGTACTAAAAGAGTTCACCTGACCAGATATCACAGTCACACATTACACTTCACACTCCGGCCACCAGGGGGTGCAAAAGGTGCTATTTACTAGGCCAATCCTCACACTCTGGTAATACTGGGGGTTGGATAGGAAGTTAGGGAGAAGCTAACTGGGTCTTGCCCAGGTAGCATGTAGTGAGAGGAGAGCGTTGCTTGGGAAGACTCAGGGGGGTCCCTGTCAGGGGTGGGATCCTGACAGTGGCCTAGCAAGAGACAGATCGTTATGGAGCCACACCTGCACTTCATTGCGGCGGCCTCCTAAGAAAGGACAAGAAACGGAGTATATTGTGGAGAAGTGAGAAACGAGATCACAGCACTAGGAGATAATACCGGGAGGAGTCGTGCTTTAAGATCGTGGCAACATCCTTCTGAGGCGCGTAGCCGGCGGCCGGAACGCCGAGGAAGTAACAGGCTCTACGCATTACTTTGAACTACGGCAGGGCAGTTAACTCTAGGTTGGCTGTCTCACCTTTTCACCTAAGCAGACAACGGAGGCAATTGTGGGAGAGGGGCGTCTCTAGGGTCCCTATAAAATAACTCCAGGCCTACCCCGTCATACGGGTGCGTCCTAGCCATACCAACTGGGGGACGGAGAGAGAGAGAACATCAGAAACAGATACAAGAGTTGTGAGGACTATCCCGTGGTGCTCAGCAGGGAGGTACTACAACACACAGGCGCAAGTAGGAAGGCTATCGATTTCCACCTGTAAAGGGAACTCTGGATGTGCCTTCGGACCGGCCGGTCTCAGCTTGCCCTGTTAGCAGTGCTCTGAATTGTGAATGCCGAAGTCTACAGTAAAAGGTAAAGAGACTGCAGCCCTGTGTCCTCGTCATTTACTGCGTTCTACACCATCACCATCTACACCTCGTGGGAAGCCCTGGGGACATACTTCACCTGTGGGAAGGTATACCATCTAGCTGCCATTCCATCATCCCGGCGGACCCCTAGCAGCGTCGGTCATCCTGTCCGAACACCACAGGTGGCGTCACGAACACTTGACAGACTTCTACCTACTCCTTTGATTGGGCGCTCTTTAGCAGGGCCACAGACCGGGTCGGGCCACCGTGACATCCCCAGAACCGAGACAGAGAGACCCGGTACCGAGTACCCCGCTGCCCTGCGTTTGGGGTCGCTCCAAGTATCCATTCTGCCCCATATGATCTCCCCATCCTGCCCCATATGATCTCCCCATCCTGCCCCATGATCCTGCACGATCTGTTTCCAATCCTGCCCCCAGTGTCACCAATCATGCCCCCATGTCTTTCATTCTGCCCCGTGTCTCCAATCATGCCCCGTATCTCCATTCTGCCCTGTGTTTCCAATTATGCCCGTATCTCCATTCTGCCCCCTATGTCTCCAGTCTGGCCCCCAGTGTCTCCACCATTCTGCTCCCAGTGTGTCCACAATTCTGCCCCCAGCATGTGCAGCATCTCTGCTCTCAGTGTGTCCAGCATCTCTGCCCCCAGTGTTTCCAGCATCTCTGCCCCAGTGTGTCCAGCATTTGTGCCCCCAGTGTGTCCAGCATTTGTGCCCCCAGTGTGTCCAGCATTTCTGCCCCCAGTGTGTCCAGCATTTCTGCCCCCAGTGTGTCCAGCATTTCTGCCCCCAGTGTGTCCAGCATTTCTGCCCCCAGTGTGTCCAGCATTTCTGCCCCCAGTGTGTCCAGCATTTCTGCCCCCAGTGTGTCCAGCATTTCTGCCCCGTGTGTCCAGCATTTCTGCCCCCAGCTTGTGCAGCATTTCTGCCCCAGTGTGTCCAGCATTCTGCCTCCAGTGTGTCCAGCATTTCTGCCCCCAGCTTGTCCAGCATTTTTGCCCCAGTGTGTCCAGCATTTCTGCCCCCAGTGTGTCCAGCATTTCTGCCCCCAGTGTGTCCAGCATTTCTGCCCCCAGTGTGTCCAGCATTTCTGCCCCCAGTGTGTCCAGCATTTCTGCCCCCAGTGTGTCCAGCATTTCTGCCCCCAGTGTGTCCAGCATTTCTGCCCCCAGTGTGTCCAGCATTCTGCCCCTAGTGTGTCCAGCATTTCTGCCCCGTGTGTCCAGCATTTCTGCCCCCAGCTTGTCCAGCATTTCTGCCCCAACTTGTCCAGCATTTCTGCCCCAGCTTGTCCAGCATTTCTGCCCCCGGGTGTCCAGCATTTCTGCCCCCGGGTGTCCAGCATTTCTGCCCCCGGCTTGTCCAGCATTTCTGCCCCCAGCTTGTCCAGCATTTCTGCCCCCAGCTTGTCCAGCATTTCTGCGGCACACGTCTGCTGCCAGCCTCCAATTGGCTGGCAGCTGTTAACTATTGATGTGCGGGCCCACACCCGCACGTCAATAGCCTTACTGTCGCAGCGCCGGGAGGGGGGGCCCGGTGAGCAGATGAGACGGGGCCCGATGCGGGCCCCCTCTACCCACCGGGCCCCATACGCCAGTCAGGCCAGTAATGCCCTGATGGCGGCCCTGGGCTCAGCACTCTGCTTATGCTGCAGCTGAAAAACACACATTTTATGAAAACTACACTATGGAAATAAGTAAGTAACACAGCTCTAGAGTTTAAGAATTTCACAACTCTATGGCTGCCATTAGATGAGGCAGCATAAGCCTGGTGGCATATTCCTTTCAACATTATTTTATGTGAAGGGATCCAAATCATGAGAAGAACAAATCCTCATTATTCAGCTATTCACCACTCTGACATTACATAGTTAAAGAGAATCGGTCATTGGGTTTTTTCCACCTAATCTGAGAGCAGCATAACATAGGGACAGAGACCCAAAATTCAGTGATGTGTTTGTGTACTGTTAGCTGCAGTTTTGAGAAAATCACTGTTTATCACTGGAGATTATCACTAGAGAACTAGTAAACCTGCTACCATGTAGTTCTGCATATTCATGAGCTCTGTATAACCCTGCCCCTACCACTAATTGGCAGCTTTCTACCTATGCACAGTATACAGAAATTTGCAATCAGTGTTGTGAGCAGGATTATACAGAGCTCAGCAGTCAGGGAACTGGTAGGTCTACAGTAGATATAACTGATGTTATCAATGCTACAACAAGCAAGCCAAGTAACTAACAGGGCTTGTGCCCCCACATCATGCTACTCTTAGATTGGGTTACATGGTTACAGATTTTCTTTAACCCCTTTACGACTTTAGACGTATTCATACGTCCAGGTCGCCTGCTACTTACCGACCTTTGATGTATGGGTATGTCATGGCGATCGCCTGTGCACATAGGCTGTGCATGTGTGATCGTCGCTGGGTGTCAGCTGATTCTGACAGCTGAAGTATGGTTCTCAGTACCAGAAGCAGTGCCCGCACCGCTTCCGACACTGTAACCTCTTAAATGCTGCGATTGCAGCATTTAGCGAGCAGCAGGGAGAAGAAAGCCCCTCTGCCCTTGGATCAGCGCCCTGCGCGATGTCATTCTGATATCTGGGTCACCAGGCTCCAGCCAGTTAGAGTTGCTTCTCACAAAATTAGAATATCATCAAAAAGTTAATTTATTTCAGTTCTTCAATACAAAAAGTGAATCTCGTATATTAGATAGGCATTACAAACAGAGTGATCTATTTCAAGTGTTTATTTCTGTTAATGTTGATTATGCCTTAAAGCCAATGAAAAACCAAAAGTCATTATCTCATTAAATTAGAATGCTTTATAACACAAGCTTGAAAAATGATTTTAAAATCTGAAATGTTGGCCTACTGAAATGTATGGTCAGTAAATGTACTCAATACTTGGTCAGGGCTTTTTTTGCATCAAATACTGCATCAATGTGGCGTGGCATGCAAGTGATCAGCCTGTGGCACTGCTGAGGTGTTATGGAAGCCCAGGTTGCTTTGATAGCAGCCTTCAGCATGTCTGCATTGTTGGATCTGGTGTCTCTCATCTTCCTCTTGACAATACCCCATAGATTCTCTATGGGGTTAAGGTCAGGCGAGTTTGCTGGCTAAATAAGCACAGTGATACTGTTGTTTTTAAACCAGGTATTTGGTACTTTTTACAGTGTGGACAGGTGCCAAGTCATGCTGGAGAATCAAATTTCCATCTCCACAAAGCTTGTCGGCAGAGAGAACCATATAGTGCTCTAAAATTTCCTGGTAGACGTCTGCGCTGACTTTGGTCTTGATCAAACACAGTGGACCTACACCAGCAGATGACATGGCTCCCCAAACCATCACTGATTGTGGAAACGTCACACTGGACCTCAAGCAGATTGGATTGTGTGCCTCTCCACTCTTCCTCCAGAATCTGGGACCTTGATTTCCAAATGAAATGCAAAATTTACTTTCATCTGAAAACAATACTTTGGACCACTGAGCAACAGTCCAGTTCTTTTTCTCTTTGGCACAGGTAAGACGCTTCTGGCGTTGTCTATTGGTCATAAGTAGCTTGACACAAGGAATGCGAAACTTGTAGCTCATATCCTGGATATGTCTGTGTGTGGTGGTGTGATGGACACCGTATCAGATTCACCATCAGAGACCGTATGCATCCAAAGACGTGCTGGGGAATGTGGGGACTCCTGCAATGGAATGTGGATATGGCAGAAAGTGTGCTGCAGGAGGAACAGGACCTGCGATCACATGAGCACTGGGGGAGTGATTGGGATGGAGCTAGGTCCCTGACTCCTAACAGGAATATTGGGACCCAGCAGAGATGGGAGAACAGTCTGAAAAGCCGAGGTCAGAAGCCAGAGAAAGCAATGCAGTACCAGGGGAACAGGCAGGCTGGGAAGTCAGGGACGTAGCTGGGATAGAACCAAGATTAACACAGAAAGTACAGAATCAGCAGACGAATATCAATATGGGAAATAGACCGGGTCATACACAAAGCAATTGTACAGAAGCAGGCAATATACACAAGTATACAAGGGTCAGCTACTCAGCCCGGAACGGATGTTTCACTGACAATGAGCATAGCACCAGTGCGTTTATTTATAGCCCTCCCCAAACCAAAGAGAGGCCACATAGGATTAACCCTAGAAGAACCATAACAGAACTTCCAGGCAGACTATGACAGATAGCTCTTGAAGCAATGACTCCAGCAGCAGTCGATTCCTTGTGAATCTCCCCCAAAGTTTTGAATGGCCTTTTCTAACAATCCATCCAAGGCTAATTTAAATATAACTCATTATTACCAAAGATCGTGTCTCCACCGGAGTAAATGTTAAACCTATAAACATGATACACAACCAATATAATAAAATATATCTTTTTAATAATTATAAAGTACTAGATGGTGGCCCGATTCTAACGCATCTGGTATTCTAGAATATGTATGTAGTTTATTTATGAAGATTTCAGAATAATGCAATGAATACACAGGATTCGGCCAGCTGGGCGCGACCAATTAGCGAAGCGTGGTTCAAATCCTGTGCCAATTCGCGGCTGGACAGCATCTGTTGCTGATTGTTCGCGGCTGGCAGGGCGCGACCAATTAGTGAAGCCAGGGCCGGCTTCAGGTTTGAGGGCCCCGGGCAAAAGAGTCTCACAGCCCACGTAGCATATAACACAGCCCACATACTATATAGCACAGCCATGTAGTATATAGCACAGCCACGTAGTATATAGCACAGCCACGCAGTATATAGCACAGCCACGCAGTATATAGCACAGCCACGTAGTATATAGCACAGCCACGTAGTATATTGCACAGCCACGTAGTATATTGCACAGCCACGTAGTATATTGCACAGCCACATCGTACATAGCACAACCCACGTAGTGTATAACACAGCCCATGTAGTATATAGCACAGCCCACGCAGTATATCGCACAGCCCACGCAGTATATCGCACAGCCCACGCAGTATATAGCACAGCCACGTAGTATATAGCACAACCCATGTAGTATATAGCACAGCCCACGCAGTATATAACACAGCCCACGCAGTATATAACACAGGCCATGCAGTATATAGCAATGTGGGCACCATATCCCTGTTAAAAAAAAAAGAGTTAAAATAAAAAATAGTTATATACTCACCCTCCGGCGGCCCCCGGATCCAGCCCAGGCGTTTAGCGATGCTCCTCGCGACGCTCCGTTCCCAGTAATGCCTTGCGGCAATAGCCCGTGATGATGTAGCGGTCTCGCAAGACCACTACGTCATCTGGGGTCATTGCCGCAATGCATTTTTGGGACCAGAGCATTGCGAGGAGCGAGAAAGGCTTGCCCGGACGCCGGAAGGTGAGAATATAATGCTTTTTTTTAAATTATTATTATTATTATTATTTTTAACATATGTTTTTACTATTGATGCTGCATAGGCAGCAACAATAGTAAAAAATTGGTCACACTTACAGGGTTAATGGCAGTGTTAACGGACTGCGTTACACCGCGGTGTAACGCAGTCCGTTTAACGGACTGCTAAAACGCTATGTGGGTGCTGACTGGAGGGGAGTATGGAGGGGGCACTGACTGGAGGGGAGTAGGGAGGGGCCAATTCGCAGCCGGACTGTGCCTGTCACTTATTGGTCGCGCCAAGCCGGCCGCGACCAATCAGCGACGCGGGATTTCCGTGACAGACAAACAATCAGACGGAAGTGGACCTTAGACGATTATATATAGATTAAAACCATAACAACAAAAAAAAAGGAAAATACAAACAGGTAAAAACTGTGCAAAAAGGTGTCGGGCAATATCATCATCAGCAAATTTATATATAAGATCTAAAAATTATAAATTATGATGCAATAAATAGATAAAACCTGTAGTATAAATCAGGTAGATGTTAAATCAGTATATATGTTATAAATTAATCAGAGAATACATAATTATAAATTTATCCATTTAAAATACATCAAATTAACAGGATCTATATAAATGACATGTATGTAAAATGATTGTGCAAATGATGGCAATAAAGCTTGCATAGAGTGAGTGTGCAATAAAGGTTGGTCAGCTTATAAGATATTGCTTATATATAGCAGTACAGCAGTATATGATATCATTAATCACAATGTGATTCCATATTGCAGTCGTGCAGGCGGTCATCAGCTTAAATGGTAACCATTCCAAAAAGTGTCTTGGGCCTAAGGCCAAGACAAGGTGAAGCTGAAACGGCGAGCCTTTTACTTTTTGCTTTGAAACCGGATGAGTGGAATGGGAGGAAGCAGGTGGACCTAAAGGCACGGACGGGACAGGGATTGTCCAGGAAGAGCAGTGATTGCTGGAACAGGACAAGGATTGTCCAGGAAGAGCAGTGATTGCCAAGACAGGACATGGATTGTCCAGGAAGGGCAGTGATTGCCAAGATGGGACAGGGATTGTCCAGGAAGGGCAGTGATTGCCAAAATGGGACAGGGATTGTCCAGGAAGGGCAGTGATTGCCAAAATGGGACAGGGATTGTCCAGGAAGGGCAGTGATTGCCAAGACGGGACATGGATTGTCCAGGAAGAGCAGTGATTGTCAAGACGGGACATGGATTGTCCAGGAAGACCAGTGATTGCCAAGACGGGACATGGATTGTCCAGGAAGGGCAATGATTGCCAAGATGGGACAGGGATTGTCCAGGAAGAGCAGGGATTGTCTAGGAAGAGCAGGGATTGTTATTAAGACAGGGAAAGCGCTAGAAATTTTATTCTGTATGCACTGTGCCGTAACTGTACTGAAAACCCTACTGACAAGTAAAGTTAACCTATTAACAATAGACACTGTTTCTCGAGATGCTTATGAGGCCCATGGAGCTGAAGATATAATCATAGGAGCTGAAGGGACTCCGGTGATTAACGTGAGTGTTCTGTTGCGCATGTTACACATACAGCAGAAGGGACATTATCAGGGCCAGACTGTCCATCTGGCAATTCTGGCAAATGCCAGAAGGGCCTGTCTGGTCATGGGCCGCCTTGTCTGCAACGTTGTTAACAGAATCGGTGTTCTCAATACACCCATACTGTTAAGAGTTGTGACGGAGCACAAAGTCGCTGACTCAGTCATTTACCCCAGCAGGCCACCGGTATCATTAGAAATATTGGTCTTGTAGTAAATCTTGCTTTTCTCTATCCAGGATAATATTAGTAATATATCCCATCTAGTGCTTGGGGACGGGGACAACATAGGCCTGTGTGATTTCAAATGCCAGGACTGATTTTCAGCCCCAGTCCGTACCTGGACATTATGATTCATTTGTGAGGCGCCAAGGTGTGGCAAACCTACAGCACCTCACCACGACTACCACCCTGGCCGCCTTACACCACCACACCACCAGTGGAAATGGTATTCACTACAAGATAGACGTTTCTGGGATTTATGCAGCGGCGCTGTGATGAATCTATGTAAATACATAAAAATGTGAATTCATCAAACTCCAGACTTCAACTTTTCAGTCATTAGTAAAAAGCAAGTGCATTAAATAATTAACATAGGGTACTTAGTTTTTGATAAAAAAAAAGCATGAAGCTGTCCTACCGCGGCAAGGTGTACCCTATTGGGACAGTAACTACACTCTCTAATGTTAAAGCCTGCCTAGTGTGAATAGTGGCAGAGAGTCACAGGGTCCCATTATCATATATTCAAGTCATACTCCGGCTCAGTTTTCTGTTTTGTTTTTTTCTTCAGTATTTTTGTATTCAGTACAAATAGGGCATGGCCCCCTTTTCACTGAGCTGGCAGTTCATATATAGTCCCTCCAAAGCTGGGTGTCCGGTTGGGACCCTGTGACTCTCTGCCATATACAAGGTTTTTGAACTGTTCACATAGTTCATAGGTTTTCAAATATAGAGGTGTAATTGCCTCAGAAGCATTGTTTCTATGGGGGAATGTCTCAGTGCCCCTTGCATCTGTAGACTTGTGCATAAAAACTGTGGGTACAATATTAGAAAGGCATACAGCATCCAAGAATTGCTTTAAAGGGAAAGTGTCGGTAAGATCAACCCTCCAAACCTCATGTAATGGCATGCCAGGTCTTTGAAATGTTAGGCTAAGTGCACACGTTGCGGATTCTGTGTGGATCCGCAGCGTTTTTTGGGGTGCAGAAACACTGCAGATCCGCAAATGATTTACAGTACAATGTAAATCAATGAGAAAAAAACAAAGCTGTGCACACTTTGCGGAAAATCCGTTGCGGAAATGCTGCTGTTTAAAAGAAGTAGCATGTCACTTCTTTTTTGTGAATCTGCAGCGTTTTTGTACCCATTCCATTATAGAAAACCGCAGGGGTAAAAAACGCAGCAAATCCGCAGAAAAACCGCAGCAAAAACGCACAAAAAACACGACAAATCCTCAGGTGCGTTTTCTGCCAGGAGAGGTAGAATCCGCACCAGAAATTCCTAATGCTAATCCGCAACGTGTGCAAATAGCCTAAATCCATCAACCTCTTTATATTTTTGTCTGTTGCTGCATTCACAAAAAAAAGTGTTTTTATTTATCTGCAAATTAAGTTTTAAGTGCTCAGAGCACTTCCTGATCCTCTTCTCCTTGAGGTTATTTCCCTGCCCAGCACCAGCCTCCTGATAGGTGAATGTATATGTGACCCCAGTTATCAGGGAAGGAAATCAGTTAGTGAGCTATCAATCAAGCTAAAATTGCTGGGGCCAAGCAAGGAAACAACCTGGGAGGCTGAGGATTGGGAACTGCTCTGTCACACCCACAGCACTTCTTCATTTGAATGTGAATATTTTCAGTAAATAGATTTACATTTCAAAACAACTAAAGGATTAAAATATACTTTACTTTGTTTCAACAGTTATTCTGTGCTGACAGAGTCCCTTTAAAAAAATGATTGTAAAATTATTTTCAGTTAAAATGCATAGATTAAAAGGGGACTGACAGCAGAATTTTGCTATGTAATCTGAAGACAGCATTAAGTAGGGGTTAAATACAGAATTCATCAATGCCTCTCCTATCAAGCTCCAAAGTTTTGTTTGCTTACAATGATTGTTTTAGCACCAGGAGCTTATCATTGCTGTGACTAGCTGGTCCAGTGAGCCTTGGCCTGACACACCCCCTCTTGTGACAGGCAGCTCACTGTCTATGGACTTTGTATATGGAGAGCCTGGTGTGGGCGGGGTTAGCTTTCTCAGCTCTGCTTCATTGCTAAATCTTAAAGCTGTGATTGTGTCAGAACGCTGCTCCCAGTAATCTAATACACCTGATACATTTTTGGTTTCAGGGGCTCTTTGCCTATATCAGGCTTCTCTCAGATGAAGTAGCAAAAACCTGCTGGCAGATTCCCTTTAAGTGAGAAAAAAGCTCAAACATCTCCGTATCCTTTTAAGTAGGACAGCATATCATGGCAACATGCATTTTAATGAATAATGCACACCAAGTTCAGAGAGAGATTTGTGACCTAATGTAAACTGTAGGAAAACTCAGTAAGATGCACAATAAGCTCCATTTACTAATCTACAGAACATTTTGCATTGAAAAGCACAATACTCGCTGTTATAGTCATCCCACAATACATCAGTAAGATGCTTTTGTGTGTACAAATATCAAATTATCCAACATAAGAAATGCGCAGGCAGAATAAAGGTTTTGATTTACTGAGACTTTATTCCTTTGTTGTGCAGTAAAAATCTTTACTCTCGTAATGTGTTAAGACACCTCTGAGACTTGTAGCTTTTACAAGACTACTATAAACAATTGCTCATATATTATACAGTCTCTTTATGTGTCACATAAGGATCCTAGGAGTGCGGTCAGCCAGGGAAATGGTGTTCTTCATTTTCTTATTCCTCGATTTAAGCTCGCCTTCTAAAGAGATCTGGCTTCCCAGAGACTTTACAATAATGTTCTAAAGCCGCTCATGTTGGAGAAGAAAGAGATGGACGGGCATTCAATAAATAGATCAGTGAATCTCCTGATTAAGCAACATCACCTCTGGAGGTCTTTGGCACACAGGGGCCATTCTGTCTTGCAACGCTGCACAGAAATCTTGTCTTCTAAGAATTATCTGCAGTAATGTACATCTAAACTAGTTAGTATGATTGCCTCTGTGTATAATGCTCACATTTTTATGGTGCTCTCTAATAATGAGGATGACTTAATGGGTTTGGTTTGTCTTGCAAAATATTATTCCCCTGAAAATGAAAAAGACAAGGTTCTGTGCTAATGGATGACCATAATTGCAATTAAAGATAGAGTCAATCAGGCACAGCATAGTGTAGGCCCAAGAGAGTTTGGACGGCATAGCAAGCTAGGGAACGCTTAAAAGGTTGTCCAGGTTTTGCACGGAAGTCACATGGAGTGACTGCAGACCTGTGAATCTTCACATAGCGCACAGTGCTGACAAGAATTCACTAAATGAGGACCTAAAGAACTCTAAATGCCTACTAATTCTACAAATCACTGACTTGAGTGGACTTAACAATAAAATATTACCTTTATTTAATTAGATAAAATATAAGTTCTAATCCACTCTACTCTGTGCAAGTCTGTTCACCAGTAAACTAACCAAGTGCTCAGTATAACCTCCCGGTTATTAGTAAGACAATGCCTGTATTCTGGGTTATTCGTTATTAATAAGGGTTATTATCCATTGCCAGCATACTATCTTTAGCAACAATACCCGCCACCTTATATTGGACAACAATATTCTCAATGATAACCCCTTAAAGTGATATTCAAAATATCTCACTATCTGTCTCACATAAAGCTGCCACTTAAATTAGCAATTAGATCAGAAAAACCCCTAAGGAGATTTGCAGATATTAATGTTATGACTGCCAAAGCAAATTCACACAGGCAACTTAAAACCATTTAGACAAAACCTGAACCTGAAAGGTCCCTATTCAGATTAGGTAAAACCCTTGTCTGATTCAGGTCTGTCCATGCCTGACCACAAACATAATGACGCCCCCACTCGATGCCGACTTACGCTAAATGTCCTTAGCAGCTCTTAGGATAGCTAGAGTGGCAGTTCCCTAAGGCTCGGTTCATACTGCATTAAAGCAGCCTGTTAAACGGACTGCGCTAACGCAAGTGCCGAGATGCTCTATCTGCGCTAGCGGTGACGGACCCGGAAACGCTGCAGCCCGCGTCCGAGGGACACAGAATGACGGCACATTGCTAGGGCATGCCCATTATGGCATGCGTTGGTGATGCACCCGAAATAGGGGTTAATGGCAGCGTTAACGGACTGCGTTACACCGCGTTATGCCACGGTGTAACGCAGTCCCTCTAACGGACTGCCAAAACGCAGTATGAACCCAGCCGGAGGGAAAAAGTAATCACACACAGAACAACTGCAACCAGCACAAACTACAGACAAGGGAATTAATCCAATAAAATCTATCACCAGCAGGAAACACAAGTAGGGGAAGGTATTTAAAGCTGCACCTGAAAAGTGATAGGACAGACAAACAGAGTAAATGAAAAACACCTGTGTTAAGCTAGACAGACTGCAGCCAGAATAGCAGAACTCAAACACACAGAGAAAAAATGTGTCTTTTGTGGCTCAGCAGAAAAAGAAAGCTGAGCACAGAACACAAACTCAAGGGTTTGAATCCAGGAGCATGACAATTATCATGAATATTGCAATATTCCATGTGCTGCCACAGTTATTTTGCACAATAAGGTTTTTTATGGATATTGCATTCTATTATGTTTCACCTACTGTATAGTAACATTATCATAAATACTTTATATAGAGTTCCTGATAGCTGCAGATAATGAGTTAATATCAAACGCCACTTTAAACTGAACCGCAGTACCACTCCATTTGACCATTTAACTCCTATTGAACCCTAGATATTAGTTGTATTGTCTAAGTCATTTCAATGAGAACAACTAAACTACAGTAGCTTGCAAAATCCCTCCCCTTGGCTTTTTACCTGTTTTGTTATATTACAACTTGTGTTTAACCCCTTTACCCCCAAGGGTGGTTTGCATGTTAATGACTTTGAGGTTATAACTCTGGAATGCTTCAATGGATATGGGTGATTCTGTCAATGTTTTCCCCTGACATTTTGTACCTCATGATAGTGATAAAATTTCTTTGCTATGACTTGCGTTTATTTGTGAAAAAAATGGAAATTTGGTGAAAATTTTGAAAAAGTCGCAATTTTCCAACTTTGAATTTTCATGCCCTTAAATCACACAGATATGTCACACAAAATATTAATGATTAACATATCTCACGTCGACTTTACATCAGCACAATTTTGGAACCAGAATATTTTTTTGTTAGGGAGTTATAAGGGTTAAAAATTGACCAGCGATTTCTAATTTTTACAACATTTTTTTTTAGGGACCACATCACATTTGAAGTCATTTTGAGGGGTCTATATATGATAGAAAATACCCAAAAGGGACACCATTCTAAAAACTACACCCATCAAGGTGCTCAAAACCACGTTCAAGAAGTCTATTAACCCTTCAGGTGCTTCACAGGAATTTTTGGAATGTTTAAAAAAAAAAAAGAACATTTAACTTTTTTTCATAAAAAATTTAGTTCAGATCCAATTTGTTTTATTTTCCCAAGGGTAACAGGAGAAATTGGACCCCAAAAGTTGCTGTGCAATTTGTCCAGAGTACGCTGATATCCCATATGGGGGGGTAAACCACTGTTTGGGCGCATGGCAGAGCTTGGAAGCGAAGGAGCATCCTTTGACTTTTCAATGCAAAATTGGCTGGAATTGAGATCGGATGCCATGTCACGTTTGGAGAGCCCCTCATGTGCCTAAACCGTGGAAACCCCCCCATAAGTGACACCATTTTGGAAAGTAGACCCCCTAAGGAACTTATTTAGATATGTGGTGAGCACTTTGAACCCCCAAGTGCTTCACATAAGTATATAATGTACAGATGTTAAAATAAAAAATCATATTTTTTTCACAAAAATTATCTTTTCGCCCCCAATTTTTAATTTTCCCAAGGGTAACAGGAGAAATTGGACCCCAGCAGTTGTTGTGCAATTGTTTATCTTGAGTACGCTGATACCCCTTTTGGGGGGATGTTTATACCGTTGATAAAATTGATAAAGCAGTTTTATTCTTCGGGTTAGTACGATCACAGTGATACCTCATTTATATCATTTTTTATGGTTTGGCGCTGTTATACAATAAAAACTATTTTATATAGAAAATTATTATTTTTGCATAGCTTTATTCTGAGAGCTATAACTTTTATTTTTTCGCTGATGGTGCTGTATTGCGGCTCGTTTTTTGCGGGACAAGATGATATTTTCAGAGGTACCATGTTTATTTAAATCCGTCTTTTTAATCGCGTGTTATTCCACTTTTTTTTCAGTGGTATGATGATAAAGCATTGTTTTCTTGCCTTTTTTTATGGGGTTCACTAAAGGGGTTAACTAGTGGGAAAGTTTTATAGGTCGTGTCGTTACGGACGCGGCGATACTAAATATGTGTACTTTTATTGTGTAGATTTGTTTTATTTACATAAAGAAAATTATATATTGGACAGTATATATATATTTTTTCTCTATTTAGGAATTTTAAAAAAATATATTTTTACACATGCTAATATTTTTTTTTTTAAACTTTTTTACATTGTCCCAGGATGTGTCGCTGTCGCTGATCTGACACTTTGCACTGCACTGTATCAGATCAGTGCTCTGACAGGCAGTGAAGGAGGCTTGCTGGTGTAAGCTCTCAGCAGGCACTGAGAAGCCACCTCCTTGCAGGACCCGAAAGGACCTCGTGGCCATCTTGGAGCCAGGGGTTTGAAAGGAGAACCTCCGGACAACGCGATCACATCGCGTTGTTCTGAGGGAAGCATGCAGGAAGCCCCCTCCCTGCGCAATGTTTCTCTATGCCTCTGCCGCCACCGAAATGCTGCAATCTTGTTTGATCGCAGTGTCCGGGGTTAAAGTGTCAGCTGTGAGAATCAGCTGACACCTGGCCCCGATCGGCCACACACCACCCGTGTGCGCAGCAGATCGGCTGGTCATACGGGCCCAGGTCACATGGACGGGATAGTACATCAGATGTCAGAAAGGGGTTAAATATTTTTGTAATCTGACTTGTGTGTGACACATCAGCACCAAATAGTGTAAGTTGGTGAATTAAGAAAAAAAAATAGATCAAATAACTAAACATTGGCATGTGCATATGTCTTCTCCCCTTTTGCTACGAATCTGTTAAAAATTTCTGGTGCAAGCAATTACCTTAGTCACATACTTAGTGAAAGGAAGTCCACCTGTGTGCAATCTAAGTCACACATGGTTTGTCAACATATACACACCTTTTCTGAAAGGCCACAGAGGCTGCAACACCATTAAGCAAGAGGCTCCACTAACCAAACAACACCATGAAGACCAAGGAGATCTCCAAACAAGTCAGGGACAAAGTTGTTGAGAATTACAAGTCAGGGTTGGGTTATAAAAAAATGTCCCAATCTCTGATGATCCCCCGGAGCACCATCAAATCCATCATCATCAAATGGAAAGAACATAGTAACCTGCCAAGAGTAGTGTGCGCATCACAACTTTCAGACGGGGCGAGGAGGGCATTAATCAGAGAGGCAGCACAGAGACCAAAGGTAACCCTGAAGGAGCTGCAAAGTTCCCAAGAAGAGACTTGAGTATCTGTCCATACAACCACAAGCCATACACTCCATAGAGGTGACCTTTATGGAAGACTGGGCAGAAAAAAAGCCTTTACTTACACACAAAAATTGTAAGGCTCGTTTTGGGGTTACCAAAAGACATGTGGGAGACTCTCCAAATGTTTGGAGAAAGATGCTGTGGTCAGATGAGACCAAAATTTAACTTTTTAGCCACCAAGTTAAATGTTATGTAGGATGCCAAAGCCACACAACTCATCACCCCGAGAACACTGTCCCATAGTGTACACGGGATGGGGAGAGTGGAGATTTTTTAGCACTATGTGTCTATGGGTGCAAGAGCCGTGATAAGCCTCCACTACATGCAGAGCCATAATCACCTATCTTGCCCCACTACTTGTACACTATGGTTCAACTACTAAATTGTTTTTGTCTTGGGGACCACAAAAATCTACAAATTAATATACAAAGAATGAGAGGTATTCAAGAAAGTAATGTGGGGCAAAATAAATAGAAGAGTTTTGCAACAAATATAATGGTTAATAATTATTAGAACATATTGAAAAATTAAAATTAAAAAATGTAATAAAAATTTAAGAGGATTTCAATACAATTTGTTTGAGACATAGGGTACACATAAAGAATGAGGAAGGCTCTAAAGAGTTCTTTGTCTGCAAGTTAAATTTATATATGTATTTTGTACAGGAGAGTTTGTTGGATGTCCTTTCTAGTGGCTCTGGCCCCAATGTGGGGCTCTGGCCCCAATGTGGGGCTCCATTGCTTACAAGTTTTAATTTCAAGAAAGAAGGAATACTCACAAGCTTTCAGTGTTGAAACCACACCCACAACTGATGGGGATGTCTATATAAAACGCAGGTCATTTTGTTTTATACATCTGAGGAAGGTTCTTTTAGAGCAGAAACGTGTTGTGTTTTTAATTACTTTTTAAGGTTTTTCATGTTATTTTAATCTGTAACCAGCATGAAAACGCCATCTCCCTATATGGATTTTTAAATTAATTCAATTCCATAAGCAAAAGAGTGTCATCATCACTAATCTGAACATTACCCGGAGGTATGTTCTACATCTGACGTTTGTTTGGGTTCCCCACCGGAAGAGGGAAGTGCCTCCAAATTTTCTTTTCTCACATTTCCTTTTGGAGTCGTTAATAGAATAAGACTAACTCAACTCCACATGAATCATAAGGGCAGTACGCCGAGGTTGGATCTCAACTTGCCTACCCTGCATAACCTCTACAGGTGAGCACATATATATGTATCACCTCTACCATTCATATGTCATTTATTGCGCTTAGGTAGTGCTCTCTTATTTTCTCTCCCCTCACTTCAGCCTACTGCCAAAACCTATATAGGTGTCTACAAGAGATACTAAAAAAGAACAGCATTAAGCACAAGTGATACACACCAGTATTAACATCATCCCACAGGTTTGCATTTGCAGCAGTGTGCAAATGCGAAGCTGGGAGTGGAGCTTCAGTGACTAGTGGTGACGTCACCGAACCTGCGCTCCCTCACAGCATGAACTCAGATGAACTCTTCAGCGTGGGAAAATGCCATACTGTGAGGGAGCGCAGTGTCAGGACTCTGAACATTTTTTACCTTTTGTGCATTACTGCCCTTTTCCAAGATGGCATCTTTGGTCTCATGTGCACTGTGTCTTCTTGCTATAAAACTCCACCCCAGCCTTCATTCTGTGCTAGAGTATTCTGCCTTGCATCCAGCTCCTGATCTCTGATTACTCCCTGGCTATACACCTGCTCCTGTGAACCTGTGTGGTGATCCTGCTACTCTGCTCTGAGTTCCTGCTGCATACACAAGTTTCCAGTAATCCTCCTTCATCTGCTGCTCGTGTTTACTTCCACCTGCATTTGCTGGACATGTAAGCTGCTGCTGCTTTGCATTAACCTGAGACTATTAACCAGGCCTCCCTGCTTGAGCTAAGATATGATTTGAACTGCCTATAGCATATCTATCTGTGTCTGGACTAAGACAAGGATTTATTCGTGTCAAGTATCCTCAAGAATAACTGTGCTTCATAGACTTTCTGCTTGATTGCATTTTGCTCTGAAGTTTCCTATAGACTGCTAAGCTGCATTTATTATTTGCACCAAGTGTTGTGGACTTGAGTTTCTCACCTGTTTGAATAATATAGACTTTACCACTTATAAAACTGTGTCCTGTAGTTGTCTTGTTCCATGCAAAGAGTCTCCTGAGTTATCCCCTATAATTATTACACGCAGCTTCGGTGATGTCACCGCTAGTCTCTGAAGTTCTGCTCCTAGCTCCTCAATCATTCCCCAGTAGTTTAAAGCCGGGAGCAGTCACATTAGCAGAGCTCCCGGTTGTAAACTATAAATTCCCCTAGATATGGATTACTGCATGGGACTGATTATACACCGAACAGGTATGGTACATTGTTGGTTTATTATTTTGACTTTTTTTCCAGGAAATCGAGGGCTTCGCTTGGAATGGCAGACTAATAAAGATGGTAAAAATGTGTATATTGTTTTATTTCATTAAAATACTTTTTCTTGCTGTGTGGTGTGTTTGATTAACCCTTTATCTATAGGACTAGTAATGGGTAGGTGTCTTATTGACACCTCTCCATTACCAAGCCGGCTTAGTAGTGGGTAGAACCGGGCAAAGCTCCAGAAATGGCGCATTTAATAGATGCGCCTTTTCTGGACAGCTGCGGGGTGCTTTTTTAAGGCTGGGGGGCCCATATCCATGGCCTTTTACCAGCCTGAGAATAGCAGCCCGCATCCGTGAGTTTTGCCAGGCTGGTTGTAAAATATAGGGGGGACCCCACGTCATTTTTTTCTTTCATTCATTGTCCCCTGCTTGCGCTGCTCGCCGGCCGAGCAGGGGACAATGGATGGGAGCCGGCTGCAGCACCACATGCAGGGTACAGCGGCTTACAGTAGCGCTGCTTCACCCATGGTCATCCATGCGCATGGAGGACAGTGTACACTTCTCCATGTGCACATGTGCAGGACGTTTGGTGGGCCGTGTGTCCGGATAAAAACAGACATGTCTGTGTGTTTTGTACACGGACACACGGTCTGTCAAAACATGCTGACATGTGCATAGTGTCATTTGAATGGGTCTACATGTGTCAGTGTCTCCGGTACGTGAGAAAACTCACCACACGTACCAGAGACACTGACATGTGAAACAGGCCTTAAGGTACCATCACACTCAGCGATGCTGCAGCGATATAGACAACGAGACGATCGCTGCAGCGTCGCTGTTTAGGTCGCTGTAGAGATGTCAAACAGCTCCACAACGATGCAGGAGCGATCCTGTGACGTAGCGGTGACTCACTTATCGTTCTCACAGGTCGTTAGCTCCATGTTTAACATTGCTGACATCGTTGCTTTTGCTGTCAAACACGACGATACACGCCGATCTGACGACCAAATAAAGTTCTGGACTTCTAGCTCCGACCAGCGATATCACAGCGGGATCCAGATCGCTGCTGCGTGTCAAACACAACGAGATCACTAACCAGGACGCTGCAACGTCACGGATCGTTGTCGTTCTCGTTGTAAAGTTGTTTCGTGTGAAGGTACCTTTACTTAGATATTATAGTTTGTTGTAGACACGCCACAGCCCCTCTCTCACAGCTTTAACTAGCATTCTATTGGCTTAACTATTTTCTTATCTGAAATCACTCTGAACTCCTACTCTTCTCCCCACTATTCTAAGACCCATCTTACCTCTTCTAACACTAAACCTTAAGGTACCTTCACACTAAGCGACGCTGCAGCGATACAGACAACGATGCCGATCGCTGCAGCGTCGCTGTTTGGTCGCTGGAGAGCTGTCACACAGACCGCTCTCCAGCGACCAACGATGCCGAGGTCCCCGGGTAACCAGGGTAAACATCGGGTTGCTAAGCGCAGGGCCGCGCTTAGTAACCCGATGTTTACCCTGGTTACCAGTGTAAAATGTAAAAAAACCAAACAGTACATACTCACCTTCGCGTCCCCCGGCGTCTGCTTCCTGCACTGACTGAGCGCCGGCCCTAACAGCACAGCGGTGACGTCACCGCTGTGCTGTACTTTCACTTTACGGCCGGCGCTCAGTCAGGGCAGGAAGCGGACGCCGGGGGACGCGAAGGTGAGTATGTACTGTTTGTTTTTTTTACATTTTACACTGGTAACCAGGGTAAACATCGGGTTACTAAGCGCGGCCCTGCGCTTAGTAACCCGATATTTACCCTGGTTACCAGTGTAAAACATCGCTGGCATCGTTGCTTTTGGTGTCAAACACAACGATACACGGCGATCTGACGACCAAATAAAGTTCTGAACTTTCAGCAATGACCAGCGATATCACAGCAGGATCCTGATCGCTGCTGCGTGTCACACTCAACGATATCTCTAGCCAGGACGCTGCAACGTCACGGATCGCTAGCGATATCGTTTAGTGTGAAGGTACCTTTACCCAAGCACTAAATTACCCTATCTCTATCCCTAATCATGAAACATACACAATGTTTGAACATCAGTACATTGTTTACCACATTAATGTACAGTACAACATGCCTGGTTTCATAAAACTGGTACACAGAGGGATGCAGGGCACAAGCTAGCCTCCAGCACACCCCCTACAGAGGGAAACAGAAGGAAAAATAAAACTGTTCTATAATTTTTGGAGTAGCATCGATTTGGTGGAATTGCTCAGTTTAAATAAAAAAATTCCAGTGAAATGTCCATTTTAACTATTTTCATACCCACATTAGCAGAATAATGAAGAATGTTGAAGAGCTGATCTGATTTAGAATCACCACTGTAAATGAAACTTATTTTGTGCTTTCCTGAACAAGACCCAGGAAGAATCGAAATATTATAATCTGTTGCACTTCTCCCTGCACCCTAATATGTGTCTCTTTCATATCTGCAAATAAATAAAATCCTACTGCATTTTGAAACAAGAGTACACAGTGAATTACTTTATATGCCTTGGATATCTGACACTATTCACTAATTTGCCTATGAAATGTATTTATAAATTCTGTCTTCACCAATGATATTCATGGTGATATTTATCCATTGACTCTTTTGGGACCAGGTTTTAAACCAAAAATTGCAAGATTGTGTCCATTCTCCCCTCTACAAAGCATCAAACACAAAATATTGTGCTCGTATAAGGGAAAGATCTGCTTTAGCAAGAAATGTCAGTGTTGCACAGGGCAAGCAATTAGATTCCAGCTTTTATATTTAAAGAGCAAATGTGAAAATATTAAACATATGATCTGTTTGGTTGCGATGGGCAACTCTGAGACTTTTTAATGAATGAGCTGTCCACCTTTTCGTTCTGTTTAACTTTATATCTTCACATTGGCGGTAGGATGGTATACAAACATTGTACTCATTTTCTGTTCATCTATTATTTAAGACAGAAATAATAGCTTCTGTAGCTGTCAGGATTAGCTGAAGCGATTCAATAAAGTGAATGCCAGCTGGAATCCCATGGATATGTAACAAGGGGAAACCATGGTGGTAGTCCTGACCGAGCTCACCCACTAAACACAGTCTGTAGACACCCTGGCCCCTTGTACATTCAATACAGGACTGACATAGCTTTTTCCCCAGGAGTTACCTTCTCTTTTTTGGTCACCGCAGTCCAGGCAATGAGTGTCCAGGGGTGCAACTGTTTTCCAACAGGGAAGTAATTTTTAATGAACGATGAGAGGATGCAGACAAAAGAGACAATTTCAACACTGGATTTCTGTTCTCTCCCTGACACTCGCTACGGCCGTACCCACAAAGGCCGCAATAGCTGAAGTTCACAGAAGTCCACTTGCTGGGATTTGAGTGCTTAAAACCCCTTCAGCGGGTGGCCCTTTCAAAGTTCTGGAGATCCGTGTTGCAGTCCTTCAGTCCTTAAGTCCCTCTTAAGGTCCTTGAGTTCAGTGCAACAGGTCCCTCCCATCCAGGAGTCTGGCAATGCCCCATCTGCAGTACATGTCTGCCTTCAACCAAAGTGGTCAGGCTATTGACTAGGAAGCTGCAGTTTCCTATCTAGTGTCTGCTGCTGACCCAGCCCACAATATTAACTAGTTCTGTCCCTACATCTAGTATGTGCATTACAAACATAGCACACCTAACAGTTCAAGACACAGGAGGACATACTATTCTGTCGGATGGCAGAAAGGGGTTAATAAAACTCTACTTTTTAAAATATTTTTTGATGCTTGTTTGCATTCTTACCAAAATTTGAATCCTGAATTGCAGGCGACTCAGGTTGTCAGGTTGCACTCACACGCGGCAGTTGTGATAAATTTTCCACTGTCTTATTAATTTGGCCTCAATTTTGGCAAAATGATTGTGATAATTAAGCAGTAATTAAGGCAAAAATTAAGCGAGTTTGAAAAACCCCAGAGAAAAAACTCATGACAGCCACAATGTGTGAGCAAAACCACAGAACTTCACACCTGTTATTCAATGCATCCATGAACTCTGCCTTTTTATTAAAAAAATTAGATTTTGCATCCAAAAAAATTCAGTTCACTTATTAAAATAGGGCTTGAACCCAAACACGACCTTCTCACATTACAAAGTTAAAGCTTTAAAGCTATTAGAGGTTAAAACCATTTCAAACAGATGCCCTGACATAAACTTATTGTGGGGTTCTTAATTTTGCTTTTATTTTTTTACTTTGTACATACAAGGGTGTGGGTTTCTCTTTTTGGGCTGGGCATTTTGTCTATATAGCTTTCCATGGGCAGGTGGCTCAACAGTCAAACCTGGATCCTGCTCGGCCCCCATATATTTTGAGGTCTTCTGACACATGGTGAGGTGAACTACCAGAGTTAGGGACCATCCTGATTGGGTACACCTTGTCATAGTGGGATGGTTTGTATGTTTTTTTTTTAATCAACATGGTGTCAACCAAGTACCCTATTTACATTTACTATTACTACTCATTTATTTAATTACTGCAGTGTATTTTCTCATTTTGTTTTTATCTTAGATTTTGACTCTTAAATGGCCACAGTGTGAATGGACACCTACACATTGCACTTATACCAACATATGCTCCAGCTCATTTCCTTGGGGTTCTTTAGTGGGTATCACCCCTAGGTTACCCATAAGTCACATTGTTTATTGCAGTCAATTAGTAAATTGTGAGCATTGCACAGCCATTACATTCATATACAATCATAGGTATTAGTATAGGTTGTCTGGTTTAAATAAAAATATCCTATAGTGGGATTTTGAATTATTGGAATGCAATCTTGGGATAAGGAGCCCCTGCATTTGCCTGAATACATGGACATTTAATTTTATTTCAATGGGAACAGTAAAATAATTTATTTCCTTGTGGTAGCAATTGAACTAAACTTGCTGTCAGGTTCAACCACAGACTACAGATGAATATAGAATTCTAGAGCATCCTGAACAGTAAATCTCTGAAATGCCCCTCTTTATCTCTCTTGAATACTTTGAATCCCCCAGTGAATGCATTCGTGTTCCTGCATCACTAGGAACCAAGATGTGGTAATTATATTTAGTTTACTGTATAGTTTCCTGAAGATGAAATTGAGGGTAAAAATATGTTTTCTGGTGACTTATATTGATTGTCTCATTCCTTCTAAAATACAATAAATGTTGGCTTAATTGGACAGATTTGTGTCACTGCTATTATCCTGTTTGCTGATACCACTTACCATGGGAAAGCAATTTCTGCTTATACAGCAGGAACCTGCAATACACTACTAGTGATATATACAGCAGATGAAATAAGTATTGAGCACATCACCAATTTTCTATGTAAATGTACTGTATTTCTATAGGTTCTCTTGACAAGAAATTCTCACCACATGTCTATAACAAACCATCCAGTCCACACAGATTAACTTAATTTATGGTTTGATTTCTTTATGTGCAATAATGAAAAATGACAGGAAAAAAGTATTTAACACACTTACTGAAATGTATTTGATACGTCGTACAAAGTCTTTGTCGGTGATGACAGCTTCAAGACACCTCCTGGATGGAGAAACTAGTCGCATTCATTGCTCAGGTGTAATTTTATTATTTGCTTTATATTTGTAATATCTGGTGGTTTGTTTACATCAGGCCAGTAGTAGGCCAGTAGTATACATATTTACTTTATTACTATTTAATATACACTTTTTTTCAAATTAATACTTTTTTTCTCAGTTTCATCTCGCATATAATCAGCCTGGTATTAATATACAGTGGAGAAAAAGTATTTAGTCAGCCACCAATTGTGCAAGTTCTCCCACTTATAAAGATGAGAGAGGCCTGTAATTTACATCATAGGTAGACCACAACTTTTTGAAAAAAAAAAACTAATCTAGAAAATCACCTTGTCTGATTTGGCAAGAATTATTTTGCAAATTATGGTGGAAAATAAGTATTTGGTTATTAACAAAAGTGAATCTCAGTATTTTGTTATATATCCTTTGTTGGCAATGACAGAGGTCAAACATTTTCTGTAAGTCTTCACAAGGTTGGCACACACTGTTAGTGGTATGTTGGCTCATTCCTCCATGCAGATCTCCTCTAGAGCAGTGATGTTTTGGGCCTGTTGCTGGGCAACATGGACTTTCAACTCCCTCCAAAGATTTTCTATGGGGTTGAGATCTGGAGACTGGCTAGGCCACTCCAGCACCTTCATATGCTTCTTATGAAGCCACTCCTTCGTTGCCCTGGTGGTGTGCTTAGGAACATTATCATGCTGAAAGACCCATCCACGCTTCATCTTCAATGCCCTTGCTGATGGAAGATGGTTTGCACTCAAAATCTCATGATACATGGTGCCATTCATTCTTTCATGTACATGGATCAGTCGTCCTGGTCCCTTTGCAGAGAAACAGCTCCAAAGCATGATGTTGCCACCCCCATGCTTCACAGTAGATATGGTGTTCTTTGGATGAAACTCAGCATTCTGTCTCCTCCAAACACAACGAGTTTTGTTTCTACCAAACAGTTCTACTTTGGTTTCATCAGACCATATGACATTCTCCCAGTGCTCTTCTGGATAATCCAAATGCTCTCTAGCAAACTTCAGATGGGCTCGGACATGTACTGACTTAAGCAGGGGGACACTTCTGGCACTGCAGGATCTGAGTCCCTGGTGGCGTAGTGTGTTACTGATGATAGCCTTTGTTACGGGGGTCCCAGCTCTATCCAGGTAATTCACTAGGTCCCCCTTGTGGTTCTGGGATTTTTGCTCACCATTCCCATGATCATTTTGACTCCATGGAGTGAAATCTTGCATTGAGCCCCAGATCAAGGGAGATTATCAGTGGTCTTGTATGTCTATTTTCATATTGTTGCTCCCACAGTTGATTTCATCACACCAAGCTGCTTGACTATTGCAGATTCTCTCTTCTCAGCCTGGTGCAGGGCTACAATTTTGTTTCTGGTGTCCTTCGATAGCTCTTTGGTCTTCACCATAGTGGAGTTTGGATTGTGACTATTTGAGGTTGTGGACAACTGTCTTTTATACTAATAACAAGATCAAACAGGTGCCATTACTACAGGTAATGAGTGGAGGACAGAGGAGCATCTTAAGTTACAGGTCTGTGAGAGCCAGAAATCTTAGAAATCTTGCATGTTTTTAGGTGACCAAATACTTATTTTCCAACATAATTTGCAAAATAAATCTTGCCAAATCAGACAAGGTGATTTTTTTGGATTTGTTTTCTCATTTTGGCTCTCATAGTTGTGGTCTACCTATGATGTCAATTACAGGCCTCTCTCATCTTTTTAAGTGGGAGAACTTGCACAATTGGTGGCTGACTAAATACTTTTTTCCCCACTGTACCTGACACCTCTATGCTCACAACATCATTGAGCATAAATCCACTGTCCTTGCAGTTGATCTGTGTCTAGCTCGCTGTTTTCTAAAAACCCAATATTTCTATTGCTTTGTATAATACTACAGCTTCTCTTGCTTTAAACAGTTTTTCAATGTTTTGTATTATCTGCCGCTAGGTGTGTTTAGTATTTTGTTTATATATTATCATTTTAGTATACGTTTGACAAGTGTGTATGTTACCATCTGCTACTTTTTCCTACTGATCCCTCTTCTTTCAAACAGAAGGGCTTGTGTTATATATTTATTTATTATTTCATAATATTTGATGTGCCTTTTGAAGAATTAAGAGTTAGAAATATATTTATGATGTTGTTCAATTCATTTAACCTTCCAAATTTTATGATCAGACTTCAGAAGTGTTTAGAAATACAGTATATAGGTTTTATTTGCTGTCTTAGTTTTCAAAGACAACCTTAAAGATGTAAAAATGAACTATTTGTATTGGTTTATTTTCAAGTTACTCTAACTCCTGCAGTAACAGGGTGCACATACAGTACCGCCAAGCACCAAACTAGTAATGTTTCAGATGACGCAAAGGTTAAGATTTGTCAATTTCATATTTTTTTGCTGTGAACGTCATTGTGTATCAGATCCTATTGCACTGAGATCTCCATGGAACCATTTCAGATGGCTTGTACTTATGACATGTTAGATTATTCCACTCTGGTCAATTTAATGTGGGAAAACTTTGGCTAAGCCATGAATAATAGGAATCAAGTGAACTGTGGCATTCCAGCATGTTTAGTTATTATGGAGCCATAGATGTGCAAAGAAAAAAATCAAGCAGAAAAACTGTTTCAAACACTGTTGTAAATTCAGGGGGATTGGCGTGCACTCAGTCTGTAGTAGAGGTGCAAGTGTGACAGGGAACATGACCCCAGAAATCTTGAAGTAAGAGAAATTCACCGCACTTTATTTCATAAGTGCAATTGTGGGAGCGGGCAAAGACAAAATATGAGCGACAGAGTTATTGAGTGGCAGAGTTAGATGTTTTGACCCCACCAGGAACTTTTTCGCAAAGTCGTTGTGGATAGATGAAGCAAGAGAAAAGGAGAATTAAGAGAATTTCTTAATGATAGGACACTGCACAATGTGCCTGTGCAGTGCTATGTTGCTGTTGCTCTCTGCGGCTCTCCCGCACCTGTTCAACTGTCAGGTACTTAGTGTGCTGGAGCATTGTCCTAGGTTGATATTACTTAAGCTAACACCCTCAGTGAAACATATCTCCCCTCCAGTACTTTGCCAGTGACTTTGCCACAGGCAGGAACAGTGTAAGGCAGTCCACATCCCTACATACTGTATGATTCATTCATTTGAAGGATTCATGTGGTGTAGATTAAATTCTCTCAGTAGCTTAAAGTGGTTTTCAGGGGACTGATGTTTTTTTCTAAAATGCTGAAAATGATTAAGAAAAAAAATTGTAACACTTGCACCACTGGTGCCTCAACTCCAGTAATTGGCTGCAATGATATGTCATCACTGTAGTAAGATCAGACTAACACTGGACCGGACTGTGTCATAATGTAACCATTCAGGTATCAATGAGGTGAGTTTGGCAATTTTTTTTCCAACCCATTTCCAGCATTTTGGAAAAAAAATTGCCACTCCCATAGAGAACCCCTTATAATCTGCTAAAGCCAGTTTTCACCTTCCTAACCCGGAAACTATTTCAACTCTGACGTGTCATTTTATATGGTAATAACTTAGGGATGTTTCTACATATCCCAGTGATTCTGAGAATGTTGATTAGTGACATTTTTTTACATTATAATAGTGGTAACTTTAGTCCGATATGATTTATGTTTATTTCTAAAAATAGTTGGAATATGGCAAAAATTTAGATTTTTATAATTCTTAGGTACTTAAAACAGTCATTGCACAAAAAATAGGTAAAAATAACTTTTACCATATGTCTACGTTACATCATTTTAAAAAAGTATATTTTTTTATCAAGTAATTTCCATGCGCTTCTTTATTGCAGCCTCTTGGCAGGTCAGTTGTTCGCCCACAGTCCTTGTTCTGAAAGCCCTTACAAGCAGCTGATTTTCACCGCCGGTTGGGTAATTTCATTGCAGGGACTGCCGAAAAAAATGTGTTATTACACGGTGGTCATTCAGATGAATTGGTGTCTGAGTAATACAAGGATGGTTGGAGTCTGCCAGATCAGGAGTGGCTCTCCATTTTGGCTTACCGATTGGGATCCTAAGTGAAAGATTTAATTTTTTTATGTCAAAATGGCATGAATTTAAAAGTGGAGTAATACATAAAAAACTAAGAATGTAATATTTAGGCGCTAGTAACTTAAGGATTCCTTTAAGACCATTACCGATCATTTTGTTTTTTTGGTTGTATTTGGCATTGGTAGTATCTCTGATGGCTCGTCTGAGCAGTGGATTATACTAGACGATATGGTTAACTTACCCCCTATTATGTATTAAAGCTCTGCTAATGTTAATATTTTTGCCAAGTGTAGCAAGCGCACATTATTAAAAGATAAGTCATTACATAATTTATCAGCTAATATAGCTCATTCTTAATGATCACTGCAGACTGACAATGCAGAACGTCATTAACATGTTCCAGGGAAGACGAGCAGGACTGTGACAGCAGACCGAGAGGCAAATGTGACAGGACTGGTAAATGGATCACACCTAATTTGGTAGATATGTAGCTGCAGAGGATGGATAGTAATCCTCCATAATGATTAACTGCTCATACATATTCAGCAAGCCATATGATGTATTTTCACTGAACAATTATGGATTTCCAACTTGCTTCCCTATTACTTTTTCTGAAAGACTCCTTTATATACCTGCAGTTTATCATTTTGCTCATCTTGTTCCCATTAGAGAAAATGGTAATGCTGAAAATGTTAGCGTAACTGTAAAAGTGTATAGCGCTGGTTGTTTTTGTCTGAAAAAATGCTTGAATGTTGAAAATTGGACCAGTCATACTTTTTTGAAAAGTGTCTGAAAAGACGCCTTGGAATGGGCTCCCAGAAAGAATAAATTCAATTATATATGAAAGATGAGAAGAAAGATTATAATATATTGATACATCTACTTAATACGTTTTTTCAAACCAATAAATAAAGTGATGTGATATAGTTTAAACCTCTGAATTCGACAAACCCTAAAGCTGGATTTATACCGCACAATTATTGTATAAGAGCATTACAATGGATGCTCACTTTTTGATAATCACGAAGTATAAACCGGCTGCCAATAATCCTATAAATGAGCAAAAGTATTGAATTTTACAAAACATCACGACAGCACATCGTCCTGTCGAAATAGGATGTGTACTGCCAAGAACATTGTCAGCCTAGAATGATCTATAAGCCTATAAAATGATCTAAGGTTGGCCTTTCTAAAAACAAGCTATCTAACGATCGCCGATCAGCAAACAAGTAGCCGATTGGTGGTGGTTTAACTCTGCAAGTCGAAAGATGTAAACCTGTCTTAAGAATGAAATAACCTCAGTTTTGGTTGAGTGGTGTAGGTTGTCTCTTGCAGAGGGATAATAGTATAAGGAAAACACAAAGAAAAATAGAGCAAAATTGTCCCAGATAAAAGGTAACAAAGTTTATTCAAAAACATATTTTTACACAGAAAAAAGTAACAATAATTAAATTGCAGAGAAAGTGGATAGTTTAGAACACAGGTGTAATGCAAAAGAATTTGCTGGATGGGAAGACACCCATCTGATCACTTCTGGTAGTGAAATACAATTCTCCATTGTTGGTTCCTCACTTATGTCTCTCAATACCACTTATCTTCTTTGTACTTCATGGAGACATGCACATCTATGGGAGCATTAAAGGCCCCGTCTCACATAGTGAGATCGCTAGCGAGATCGCTGCTGAGTCACAAGTTTTGTGACGCAACAGCGACCTCAGTAGCGATCTCGCTATGTGTGACACGTACCAGCGATCAGGCCCCTGCTGCGAGATCGCTGGTCGTGTCGGAATGGCCTGGACCATTTTTTCGTCGTTGAGGTCCCGCTGACATCGCTGAATCGGTGTGTGTGACACTGATCCAGCGATGTCTTCACTGGTAACCAGGGAAAACATCGGGTTACTAAGCGCAGGGCCGCGCTTAGTAACCCGATGTTTACCCTGGTTACCAGCGTAAATGTAAAAAAAAAAAAACACTACATACTCACCATCTGATGCCCGTCAGGTCCCTTGCCGTCTGCTTCCTGCTCTGACTGAGCGCCGCAAAGTGAAAGTGAAAGTACAGCACAGCAGTGACGTCACCGTTGCGCTCTGCTCTCACTGTACGGCTGCACTCAGTCGGAGCGGGAAGCAGACGGCAAGGGACCTGACGGGCATCAGATGGTGAGTATGTAGTGTTTGTTTTTTTTGATAACCAGGGTAAACATCGGGTTACTAAGCGCGGCCCTGCACTTAGTAACCCGATGTTTACCCTGGTTACCCGGGTGCTGCAGGGGGACTTCGGCATCGTTGAAGACCGTTTCAACGATGCCGAAGTCGTTCCCCTGATCGTTGGTCGCTGGAGAGAGCTGTGTGTGTGACAGCTCCCCAGCGACCACACAACGACTTACCAACGATCACGGCCAGGTCGTATCGCTGGTCGTGATCGTTGGTAAATTGCTATGTGAGACGGGGCCTTAACTCTATAGGCTCTTTGTGTTTTCATTAATTATGGGAGTGTCCTGTGCTACTATTGCCCCCTACACCACTAGGTATAGGGTCTGATGGATTATTATATATTCTTTTCTAAGGATTTCGCTTATTGGATAATAGTATAAGACCTGTTTTTTCATCCCTTATATTAAGTAAAAGATGATAATAATAATAATGCTTCAATTACAAAGACAGTTGAATACCTCCGACTTTGTGACAACAGCTTGATAAATGCCCCTGTCCATGAGGTCCAGGTGTGGAGAAACTCTTCTAGAGTGCACAGAGCCTGACCTCAACCTCTTTGAACTGGCAAAATTCCCACAGACTCATTCCCCAATCTTAAAGAAAGAAAGTTTAACGGAAAAGTAGAGACATGTGTGGCCACAAAAAAAAGACTTGAATGTCCTGCAAGCTCATAGGTGTAATAGTCAGTTGTACACATAATTTTGGCCATACAGTATACATAACTTTACTGGAAAATTGAAACTTACAAATTAATTTTGTACATATAACTACTGAAATATGTTTCGTATTATGGAATGGCATTTGTCTGGAAGGGACTGAGTAAATGTAAATACTTTGCTTTGCTTTAGATGCTTTCTTTTTATGGAACCTGCTCTTGTTTTTGATAAATAAATTACATTCGTCATACAAACTCTTTATATGGCCGTGTGAATACAGTCAGGACCTCGGTCTTATTAATATACAAATGTTTTATGCAAATGAGTACGTATTATGTAATTTTTTTGCAGAGCATACAACTTTCATGCATGGCTGAAGAATAATTTTGATGACGGAATTCAAATAAAAATGATTCTTCTCATATATTAAAGTGTATCTAATGGAAGGCTAAGATGTTACTGCAAATCTAGAGCTAATTTCAGTGGCATCTGCTACCATGACACCAAGAATTTCACCTCCGTGATTTTTTTCTACAACCAGGGCCAATATATTAGGAATAAACAAGTATCTGAAGCACATATTGCTGTCTTTAGCTATTTCACATAACTATGCATTATCGAACACTAATGCATTTTTTCAACATATCTACCACTGTGATTCACTACTACTCTGATCTATACATCTATGTAGCTGCTGTACAATATTTATCCTGACTTTCTTAAGGCCGGAGCTACAAGAAGACTTTGCTGGCAACATGTCGCACAGGCAAAAATCACTCTGACTCAGCTGCATCGCAGCACAGTGCATGGGATTACGGTCGACCTGCAAGGTAATGCGAAATTGCAATCGTGTTGCCTGCCACAATGAGCAATGAAGTTACATAAGTAAAAACTGTGATTTTTGTTATGCTGTAATGTCTATTGTCTGTACAAATCCCCTCTATAATTTGTAAAGTGCTGTGGAATATGTTGGCGCTATATAAATAAAATTATTATTATTATTACATATGTCCTGTTTTAGGTCTAAAGAGTTGCCGACAAGGGGAGCTGTGCTGCATTCCTGTATACCAACTGTCTGAAATTTAGGTGAAATCTAGAAGATCATAGACTCATAGAATCATAGAATGTTACTGTTGGAAGGGACGTCCAGGGTCATCTGGTCCAATCCCCTGCTCAATGCAGGATTCACTAAACATCTCAGGCAGATGTCTGTCCCGCCTCTGTTGAAGACGTCCATTGAAGGAGAACTTACCACCTATCTTGGCAGCCTGTTCCACTCATTGATCACCCTCACTGTCAAAAAGTGTTATCTAATATCTAATCTGTGTCTCCTCCCATTCAGTTTCATCTCATTGCTTCTCATTTCTTCTCACTTTCAATATCATTCCATTTCTTTTTGTGTTTCCATGTGGAAATGAGAATAAGGATGATCCCTCTACACTGTGACATTCCTTCAGATATTTGTATACAGCTATTAAGTCTCCTTTTAGCCTTCTTTTTTGCAAGATAAACATTCCCAGATCCTTTAACCATTCCTCATAGGACATACTCTGCAGTCCGCTCACCATCCTGGTAGCTCTTCTCTCAACTTGCTCCAGTTTTTCAATGTTTTTTTTTTAAATGTCGTGCCCGGAACTGAACACAGTATTCAAGATAAGGCCTGATCAAGGAGGAGTATTGGGAGATAATTACTTCATGTGATCTAGACTATGCTTCCCTTAATACATCCTAGAACTATGTATGCCTTTTTTTGCTGCGGCATCACGCTGTAGACTTGTGTGCAGTCTGTGATCTATTAGTATACCCAATTCTTTTTCACACATGCTGTTGCTTAGTTCTATTCCTCCCATTTTGTAGATGTATTTTTTGCTTTACAAAAAATGATCTGTGATCTGTCATGATTCTCAATGGCGAGAGAACATAGCCCAGCATATATGAGAACTAGCTCTTGGAAGATGGAAACTATACTGACCATGAACTAAACCTGCCGCACAACTAGAAGTGGCCGGGTAGCATGCCTACGTTTTTTATCCCTAGATGCCCAGCGCCAGCCGGAGAACTACCTAATCCTAGCAGAGGAAAAGACAGTCCTGGCTCACCTCTAGAGAAATTTTCCCAAAAGGCAGACAGAGGCCCCCACATATATTGGCGGTGATTTTAGATGAAATGACAAACGTAGTATGAAAATAGGTTTAGCAAAATCGAGGTCCGCTTACTAGATAGCATGAAGACAGAAAGGGCACTTTCATGGTCAGCAGAAAACCCTATCAAAACACCATCCAGAAATTACTTTAAGACTCTAGCATTAACTCATAACACCAGAGTGGCAATTTCCGCTCACAAGAGCTTTCCAGACACAGTAACGAAACAGCAGCTGTGAACAGGAACAAAATGCAAAAACACACAAGGACAAAAGTCCAACTTAGCTAGGAGTTGTCTAGTAGCAGGAACATGCACAGAAGGCTTCTGATTACATTGTTGACCGGCATGAAACTGACAGAGGAGCAAGGTTATATAGCGACTCCCACATCCTGATAGGAGCAGGTGAACAGAGGGGATGATGCACACAAGTACAATTCCACAAGTGGCCACCGGGGGAGCCCAGAATCCAATTTCACAACAGTACCCCCCCCTCAAGGAGGGGGCACCGAACCCTCACCAGAACCACCAGGGCGATCAGGATGAGCCCTATGAAAGGCACGGACAAGATCGGAGGCATGAACATCAGAGGCAGTGACCCAAGAATTATCCTCCTGACCGTATCCCTTCCATTTGACCAGATACTGGAGTTTCCGTCTGGAAACACGAGAGTCTAAGATCTTTTCCACAACGTACTCCAACTCACCCTCAACCAACACCGGAGCAGGAGGCTCAACGGAAGGCACAGCCGGTACCTCATACCTGCGCAACAATGACCGATGAAAAACATTATGAATCGAAAAGGATGCAGGGAGGTCCAAACGGAAGGACACAGGGTTAAGAATCTCCAATATCTTGTACGGGCCGATGAACCGAGGCTTAAACTTAGGAGAAGAAACCCTCATAGGGACAAAACGAGAAGACAACCACACCAAGTCCCCAACACAAAGCCGAGGACCAACACGACGACGGCGGTTGGCAAAAAGCTGAGTCTTCTCCTGGGACAACTTCAAATTGTCCACCACCTGCCCCCAAATCTGATGCAACCTCTCCACCACAGCATCCACTCCAGGACAATCCGAAGATTCCACTTGACCGGAGGAAAATCGAGGATGAAACCCCGAATTACAGAAAAACGGGGACACCAAGGTGGCAGAGCTGGCCCGATTATTGAGGGCGAACTCCGCCAAAGGCAAAAAAGCAACCCAATCATCCTGATCCGCAGACACAAAACACCTCAAATATGTCTCCAAGGTCTGATTAGTCCGCTCGGTCTGGCCATTAGTCTGAGGATGGAAAGCAGACGAAAAAGACAAATCTATGCCCATCCTAGCACAGAATGCCCGCCAAAATCTAGACACGAATTGGGTCCCTCTGTCAGAAACGATATTCTCCGGAATACCATGCAAACGAACAACATTTTGAAAAAACAGAGGAACCAACTCGGAAGAAGAAGGCAACTTAGGCAAGGGAACCAGATGGACCATCTTAGAGAAACGGTCACACACCACCCAGATGACAGACATCTTCTGAGAAACAGGCAGATCCGAAATAAAATCCATCGAGATGTGCGTCCAAGGCCTCTTCGGGATAGGCAAGGGTAACAACAATCCACTAGCCCGAGAACAACAAGGCTTGGCCCGAGCACAAACGTCACAAGACTGCACAAAGCCTCGCACATCTCGTGACAGGGAAGGCCACCAGAAGGACCTTGCCACCAAATCCCTGGTACCAAAGATTCCAGGATGACCTGCCAACGCAGAAGAATGAACCTCAGAGATGACTCTACTGGTCCAATCATCAGGAACAAACAGTCTACCAGGTGGGCAACGATCAGGTCTATCCGCCTGAAACTCCTGCAAGGCCCGCCGCAGGTCTGGAGAAACGGCAGACAATATCACTCCATCTTTAAGGATACCTGTGGGCTCAGAATTACCAGGGGAGTCAGGCTCAAAACTCCTAGAAAGGGCATCCGCCTTAACATTCTTAGAACCCGGTAGGTAAGACACCACAAAATTAAACCGAGAGAAAAACAACGACCAGCGCGCCTGTCTAGGATTCAGGCGCCTGGCAGACTCAAGGTAAATTAAATTTTTGTGGTCAGTCAATACCACCACCTGATGTCTGGCCCCCTCAAGCCAGTGACGCCACTCCTCAAAAGCCCACTTCATGGCCAAAAGCTCCCGATTCCCAATATCATAATTCCGCTCGGCGGGCGAAAATTTACGGGAAAAAAAGGCACAAGGTCTCATCACGGAGCAGTCGGAACTTCTCTGCGACAACACCGCCCCAGCTCCGATTTCAGAAGCGTTGACCTCAACCTGAAAAGGAAGAGCAACATCAGGCTGACGCAACACTGGGGCGGAAGAAAAGCGGCGCTTGAGCTCCCGAAAGGCCTCCACAGCATCAGGGGACCAATCAGCAACATCAGCACCCTTCTTTGTCAAATCAGTCAATGGTTTTACAACATCAGAAAAAACAGCAATAAATCGACGATAAAAGTTAGCAAAGCCCAAAAATTTCTGAAGACTCTTAAGAGAAGAGGGTTGCGTCCAATCACCAATAGCCTGAACCTTGACAGGATCCATCTCGATGGAAGAGGGGGAAAAAATGTATCCCAAGAAGGAAATCTTTTGAACCCCAAAAACACACTTAGAACCCTTCACACACAAGGAATTAGACCGCAAAACCTGAAAAACCCTCCTGACCTGCTGGACATGAGAGTCCCAGTCATCCGAAAAAATCAGAATATCATCCAGATACACAATCATAAATTTATCCAAATAATCGCGGAAAATGTCATGCATAAAGGACTGGAAGACTGAAGGGGCATTTGAAAGACCAAAAGGCATCACCAAATACTCAAAATGGCCCTCGGGCGTATTAAATGCGGTTTTCCACTCATCCCCCTGCTTGATTCGCACCAAATTATACGCCCCACGGAGATCAATCTTAGAGAACCACTTGGCCCCCTTTATACGAGCAAACAAATCAGTAAGCAGTGGTAACGGATATTGATATTTAACCGTGATTTTATTCAAAAGTCGATAATCAATACACGGCCTCAAAGAGCCGTCTTTCTTAGACACAAAGAAAAAACCGGCTCCTAAGGGAGATGACGAAGGACGAATATGTCCCTTTTCCAAGGACTCCTTTATATATTCTCGCATAGCCGCGTGTTCAGGCACAGACAGATTAAATAAACGACCCTTAGGGTATTTACTACCCGGGATCAAGTCTATGGAACAATCGCACTCCCGGTGCGGAGGTAGTGAACCAACCTTGGGTTCTTCAAAAACGTCACGAAAGTCAGACAAGAATTCAGGAATCTCAGAGGGAATAGATGATGAAATGGAAACCAAAGGTACGTCCCCATGAGTTCCTTTACATCCCCAGCTTAACACAGACATAGCTCTCCAGTCGAGGACTGGGTTATGAGATTGCAGCCATGGCAATCCCAGCACCAAAACATCATGTAGATTATACAGCACCAGAAAGCGAATAACCTCCTGGTGATCCGGATTAACACGCATAGTCACTTGTGTCCAGTATTGTGGTTTATTACTAGCCAATGGGGTGGAGTCAATCCCTTTCAGAGGTATCGGAGCCTCCAATGGCTCCAAATCATACCCACAGCGTTTGGCAAAGGACCAATCCATAAGACTCAAAGCAGCGCCAGAGTAGACATAGGCGTCCGCGGTAATAGATGACAAAGAACAAATCAGGGTCACAGATAGAATAAACTTAGACTGTAAAGTGCTAATTGAAACAGACTTGTCAGGCTTCTTAGTACGCTTAAAGCATGCTGATATAACATGAGTTGAATCACCACAATAGAAGCACAACCCATTTTTTCGTCTAAAATTCTGCCGCTCGCTTCTGGACAGAATTCTATCACATTGCATATTTTCTGGCGTTTTCTCAGTAGACACCGCCAAATGGTGCACAGGTTTGCGCTCCCGCAGACGCCTATCGATCTGAATAGCCATCGTCATGGACTCATTCAGACTCGCAGGCACAGGGAACCCCACCATAACATCCTTAATGGCATCAGAGAGACCTTCTCTGAAAATCGCCGCCAGGGCGCACTCATTCCACTGAGTAAGCACAGACCATTTGCGGAATTTTTGGCAGTATATTTCAGCTTCATCTTGCCCCTGAGACAAGGACATCAAGGCCTTTTCCGCCTGAAGCTCTAAATGAGGTTCCTCATAAAGCAACCCCAAGGCCAGAAAAAACGCATCCACATTGAGCAACGCAGGATCCCCTGGTGCCAATGCAAAAGCCCAGTCCTGAGGGTCGCCCCGGAGCAAGGAAATTACAATCCTGACCTGCTGTGCAGGGTCTCCGGCAGAGCGAGACTTCAGGGACAAAAACAATTTGCAATTATTTTTAAAATTTTGAAAGTGAGATCTATTCCCCGAGAAGAATTCAGGCAAAGGAATTCTAGGCTCAGACATAGGTGCATGAACAACAAAATCTTGCAAATTTTGTACCTTTGTGGCGAGATTATTCAAACCTGTAGCTACACTCTGAAGATCCATTTGAAACAGGTGAACACAGAGCCATTCAAGGATTAGAAGGAGAGAAAGAGAGGAAGGCTGCAGTATAGGCAGACTAGCAAGTGATTCAATTAAGAGCACACTCAGAACTAGAGGGAAAAAAAAAAAATTGTAGCAGACTTCTTTTTTCTCTCCTTTCTCAGCCAGTAAATTAACCCTTTTTTGGGCCGGTCAAACTGTCATGATTCTCAATGGCGAGAGAACATAGCCCAGCATATATGAGAACTAGCTCTTGGAAGATGGAAACTATACTGACCATGAACTAAACCTGCCGCACAACTAGAAGTGGCCGGGTAGCATGCCTACGTTTTTTATCCCTAGATGCCCAGCGCCAGCCGGAGAACTACCTAATCCTAGCAGAGGAAAAGACAGTCCTGGCTCACCTCTAGAGAAATTTTCCCAAAAGGCAGACAGAGGCCCCCACATATATTGGCGGTGATTTTAGATGAAATGACAAACGTAGTATGAAAATAGGTTTAGCAAAATCGAGGTCCGCTTACTAGATAGCATGAAGACAGAAAGGGCACTTTCATGGTCAGCAGAAAACCCTATCAAAACACCATCCAGAAATTACTTTAAGACTCTAGCATTAACTCATAACACCAGAGTGGCAATTTCCGCTCACAAGAGCTTTCCAGACACAGTAACGAAACAGCAGCTGTGAACAGGAACAAAATGCAAAAACACACAAGGACAAAAGTCCAACTTAGCTAGGAGTTGTCTAGTAGCAGGAACATGCACAGAAGGCTTCTGATTACATTGTTGACCGGCATGAAACTGACAGAGGAGCAAGGTTATATAGCGACTCCCACATCCTGATAGGAGCAGGTGAACAGAGGGGATGATGCACACAAGTACAATTCCACAAGTGGCCACCGGGGGAGCCCAGAATCCAATTTCACAACAGTGATCTACACAGAACATGAGGTACATGCATCAGCTTCTTAATACAGAATAACAGGAAGTCTGAAGGACCTTTTAACAGAGAGAAAATGCAACAAGAATATGCATTACATTCAACTAAGCATATAACAGTAGCAACATCACCATCTACCGTCAGAAAAGTGTAAACTCCTCTGTTATGACCCCAGTGGACAGGGTCTCAGAGGAACGTGTAAGTCTGCAAGATACAAAAATCCAGCTCATAGGGCTGTGGTAACTGGGTTGACCAAATAGCTACTCCTAACGCCAACACTAGAAGTAGCCGGGGATCATGCCTACGGTGATCGCTAGATGACTCGCGCCAGCCGGAGAATCTAACTACCCCTAGGAGAAGAAAACAAAGACCTCTCTTGCCTCCAGAGAAAGGGACCCCAAAGCAAGATACAAGCCCCCCACAAATAATAACGGTGAGGTAAGAGGAAATGACAAACACAGAAATGAACCAGGTTCAGCAAAGAGAGGCCAGCTTACTAATAGCAGAATATAGCAAGATAACTTATCTGGTCAACAAAATCCCTATAAAAATCCACGCTGGAGATTCAAGAACCCCCGAACCGTCTAACGGTCCGGGGGGAGAACACCAGCCCCCTAGAGCTTCCAGCAAAGGTCAGGATACAGATAGGAACAAGCTGGACAAAAATACCAAACAAAACAAAAGCAAAAAGCAAAGAAGCAGACTTAGCTTGAAAAACAGGAACCAGGATCAGAGGACAAGAGCACAACAGATTAGCTCTGATTTCAACGATGCCAGGCATTGAACTGAAGGTCCAGGGAGCTTATATAGCAACGCCCCTGAACTAACGGCCCAGGTGAGGATATAGGAAAAGACAGACGCTCCAGAGTCAAATCACTAATGACCACTAGAGGGAGCAAAAAGCAAAATCACAACAGTACCCCCCCCTTAGTGAGGGGTCACCGAACCCTCACCACGACCACCAGGGCGATCAGGATGAGCGGCGTGAAAGGCACGAACTAAATCGGCCGCATGAACATCAGAGGCGACCACCCAGGAATTATCTTCCTGACCATAGCCCTTCCACTTGACCAGGTACTGAAGCCTCCGCCTGGAGAGACGAGAATCCAAGATCTTCTCCACCACGTACTCCAACTCGCCCTCAACCAACACCGGAGCAGGAGGCTCAGCAGAAGGAACCACAGGCACAACGTACCGCCGCAACAAGGACCTATGAAACACGTTGTGGATAGCAAACGACACAGGAAGATCCAGGCGAAAGGATACAGGATTAAGAATTTCCAATATCTTGTAAGGATCAATCAAACGAGGTTTAAATTTGGGAGAGGAAACCTTCATAGGAACAAAGCGGGAAGAAAGCCACACCAAATCCCCAACACGTAGTCGGGGACCCACACCGCGGCGGCGGTTGGCAAAGCGCTGAGCCCTCTCCTGTGACAACTTCAAGTTGTCCACCACAAGATTCCAGATCCGCTGCAACCTATCCACCACAGAATCCACCCCAGGGCAGTCAGAAGGTTCCACATGACCCGAAGAAAAACGAGGGTGGAAACCAGAGTTGCAGAAAAACGGCGAAACCAAGGTGGCGGAACTAGCCCGATTATTAAGGGCAAACTCAGCTAACGGCAAGAAGGTCACCCAATCGTCCTGATCAGCAGAGACAAAACACCTCAAATAAGCCTCCAAAGTCTGATTAGTTCGCTCCGTCTGTCCATTAGTCTGAGGATGGAAAGCAGACGAAAACGACAAGTCAATGCCCATCCTACTACAAAAGGATCGCCAGAATCTGGAAACGAACTGGGATCCTCTGTCTGACACAATATTCTCAGGGATGCCGTGCAAACGAACCACGTTCTGGAAAAACACAGGAACCAGATCGGAAGAGGAAGGCAGTTTAGGCAAAGGAACCAAATGGACCATCTTGGAGAAGCGATCACATATCACCCAGATAACAGACATGCCCTGAGACACCGGAAGATCAGAAATGAAATCCATGGAGATATGTGTCCAAGGTCTCTTAGGGACAGGCAAGGGCAAGAGCAACCCGCTGGCACAAGAACAGCAAGGCTTAGCTCGAGCACAAGTCGCACAGGACTGTACAAATGACCGCACATCCCTAGACAAGGAAGGCCACCAAAAGGATCTGGCCACCAGATCTCTGGTGCCAAAAATTCCTGGGTGACCTGCCAACACCGAGGAATGAACCTCGGAAATGACTCTGCTGGTCCACTTATCAGGCACAAACAGTCTGTCAGGTGGACAAGAATCAGGCCTATCAGCCTGAAATCTCTGCAACACACGTCGCAGATCAGGAGAAATAGCTGACAAGATAATACCATCCTTAAGAATACCAACAGGTTCAGCGACTCCAGGAGCATCAGGCACAAAGCTCCTGGAAAGAGCATCGGCCTTCACATTCTTTGAACCTGGTAAATACGAGACAACAAAGTCAAAACGGGAGAAAAACAATGACCAGCGGGCCTGTCTAGGATTCAGGCGTTTAGCAGACTCGAGATACATCAGATTTTTGTGATCAGTCAAGACCACCACACGATGCTTAGCACCCTCGAGCCAATGACGCCACTCCTCAAATGCCCATTTCATGGCCAACAACTCCCGATTGCCCACATCATAATTTCGCTCCGCAGGCGAAAACTTCCTAGAGAAAAAGGCGCAAGGTCTCATAACAGAGCAACCAGGGCCTCTCTGCGACAAAACGGCCCCTGCTCCAATCTCTGAAGCATCCACCTCAACTTGAAAGGGAAGCGAGACATCAGGCTGGCACAAAACAGGCGCCGAAGTAAACCGACGTTTCAACTCCTGGAAAGCCTCCACGGCAGCAGGAGCCCAATTAACCACATCGGAGCCCTTCTTGGTCATATCCGTCAAAGGTTTCACAATGCTAGAAAAGTTAGCGATAAAACGACGGTAGAAGTTAGCGAAACCCAAGAACTTCTGAAGACTCTTAACTGACGAGGGCTGAGTCCAATCAAGAATAGCTCGGACCTTGACTGGGTCCATCTCCACAGCAGAAGGGGAAAAAATGAACCCCAAAAAGGGAACCTTCTGTACACCAAAAAGACACTTTGAGCCCTTGACAAACAAAGAATTTTCACGCAAAATTTTAAAGACCATCCTGACCTGCTCCACATGCGAGTCCCAATTATCAGAAAAAACCAGAATATCATCCAGATAAACGATCAGAAATTTATCCAGATAGTTCCGGAAAATGTCATGCATAAAGGACTGAAAAACTGAAGGGGCATTAGAGAGCCCAAAAGGCATCACCAAGTACTCAAAATGACCTTCGGGCGTATTGAATGCGGTTTTCCATTCATCCCCTTGCTTAATGCGCACAAGGTTGTACGCACCACGAAGGTCTATCTTGGTAAACCACTTGGCACCTTTAATCCGGGCACACAAGTCAGACAACAGCGGCAAAGGATACTGAAATTTGACAGTGATCTTATTTAAAAGCCGATAGTCAATACAAGGCCTCAAAGATCCGTCCTTTTTAGCCACAAAAAAGAATCCCGCACCAAGAGGGGAAGAAGACGGACGAATGTGTCCTTTCTCCAGAGACTCCTTGATATATGAACGCATAGCGGTATGTTCAGGTATCGACAGATTAAACAGTCTTCCCTTAGGAAATTTACTGCCTGGAATCAAATCTATTGCACAGTCACATTCTCTATGAGGAGGCAATGCACTGGACCTGGACTCGCTAAAGACATCCTGATAATCAGACAAGTACTCCGGAACTTCCGAAGGCGTAGAAGAAGCAATAGACACAGGCAGGGAATCCTCATGAATACCACGACAGCCCCAACTAGACACTGACATAGCCTTCCAGTCAAGGACTGGATTATGGGTCTGTAACCATGGCAGCCCCAAAACAACCAAATCATGCATTTTATGTAGAACGAGAAAACGTATCACCTCGCGGTGTTCAGGAGTCATGCACATGGTAACCTGTGTCCAATACTGCGGCTTATTTTCTGCCAATGGCGTAGCATCAATACCCCTAAGAGGGATAGGATTTTCTAATGGTTCAAGAATAAAACCACAGCGCTTAGCAAATGAGAGATCCATAAGACTCAGGGCAGCACCTGAATCTACAAACGCCATGACAGGATAAGATGACAGTGAGCAAATCAAAGTTACAGACAGAATAAACTTAGGATGCAAATTACCAACGGTGACAGGACTAACAACCTTAGATATATGTTTAGAGCATGCTGAGATAACATGTGTAGAATCACCACAGTAGTAGCACAAGCCATTCCGGCGTCTATGAATTTTCCTCTCATTTCTAGTCAGGATTCTATCACATTGCATCAAATCAGGTGTCCGTTCAGACAACACCATGAGGGAATTTGCGGTTTTTCTATCACATTGCATCACATCAGGTGTCTGTTCAGACAACAACATGAGGGAATTTGCGGTTTTGCGCTCCCGCAACCGCCGGTCAATTTGAATAGCCAGGGACATGGTATCATTCAGACCTGTGGGAATGGGAAAACCCACCATAACATTCTTAATGGCCTCAGAAAGGCCATTTCTAAAATTAGCGGCCAGTGCACACTCGTTCCAATGTGTCAGCACGGACCATTTCCGAAATTTTTGGCAATACACCTCAGCCTTGTCCTGGCCCTGAGACATAGCCAGCAAGGCTTTCTCTGCCTGAATCTCAAGATTGGGTTCCTCATAAAGTAAACCGAGCGCCAGAAAAAACGCATCAATATCAGCCAATGCCGGATCTCCTGGCGCCAACGAAAAAGCCCAATCCTGAGGGTCACCCCGTAAGAATGAAATAACAATTTTTACTTGTTGAGCAGAGTCTCCAGACGAACAAGGTTTCAGGGACAAAAATAATTTACAATTATTCCTGAAATTCCTAAACTTAAATCGGTCTCCTGAAAACAGTTCAGGAATCGGAATCTTGGGTTCAGACCTAGGATTTCTGGTAACATAATCTTGTATACCCTGCACACGAGCGGCAAGCTGGTCCACACTTGTAATCAAGGTCTGGACATTCATGTCTGCAGCAAGCTTAAGCCACTCTGAGGTAAAGGGGAAAAGAAAAAAAAAATGAGAGAGGGAAAAAAAAAACTCAAAATTTTCTTTCTTATAATCCCACTTCTGCAATGCATTAAACATTTAATACTGGCCTGGCATACTGTTATGACCCCAGTGGACAGGGTCTCAGAGGAACGTGTAAGTCTGCAAGATACAAAAATCCAGCTCATAGGGCTGTGGTAACTGGGTTGACCAAATAGCTACTCCTAACGCCAACATTAGAAGTAGCCGGGGATCATGCCTACGGTGATCGCTAGATGACTCGCGCCAGCCGGAGAATCTAACTACCCCTAGGAGAAGAAAACAAAGACCTCTCTTGCCTCCAGAGAAAGGGACCCCAAAGCAAGATACAAGCCCCCCACAAATAATAACGGTGAGGTAAGAGGAAATGACAAACACAGAAATGAACCAGGTTCAGCAAAGAGAGGCCAGCTTACTAATAGCAGAATATAGCAAGATAACTTATCTGGTCAACAAAAACCCTATAAAAATCCACGCTGGAGATTCAAGAACCCCCAAACCGTCTAACGGTCCGGGGGGAGAACACCAGCCCCCTAGAGCTTCCAGCAAAGGTCAGGATACAGATAGGAACAAGCTGGACAAAAATACCAAACAAAACAAAAGCAAAAAGCAAAGAAGCAGACTTAGCTTGAAAAACAGGAACCAGGATCAGAGGACAAGAGCACAACAGATTAGCTCTGATTTCAACGATGCCAGGCATTGAACTGAAGGTCCAGGGAGCTTATATAGCAACGCCCCTGAACTAACGGCCCAGGTGAGGATATAGGAAAAGACAGACGCTCCAGAGTCAAATCACTAATGACCACTAGAGGGAGCAAAAAGCAAAATCACAACACTCCTCCTGCACAAAAATATGTCTGGATCTGTTGCATATCAGTCAACATTTTGTCAACAGTAAGGACTTACTCAGTTGATGCATTCAGTGCCTTTGTGAAAAAATCAGCTGTCATATCTTCAGTTGGGCAGTACTTTAAATTTAGGATTCCTTGTTCCTGGTGATTAGGGTTGAGCGAAATGGGTCGTTCATTTTCATAAGTCGCCGACTTTTGGCAAAGTCGGCGTCTCATGAAACCCGACCCAATCCCTGTGTGGGGTCGGCCATGCGGTACGCGATCTAGGCGCGAAAGTCGCGTTTCGTATGACGTGTTTAGCGCCATTTTTGCAGCCAATGAAGGAGCGGTAGAGTGATGACGTAAGTGTTAGGGGGCGTACACAACAACAGGCATTTTTTTTCGCGTGCATTACAGCGATGTGCAAAGTGTAAAATGAGCGTTCTGGGAGCGATGTGGAAAATCAGCGTTTAGGGGAGAGAGAGAGAGAGAGAGAGAATTTTAAAAAATAATAATAAAAAAATTTCTTCATTGGGTTTCGTGTTTCGGACGAAACCCGACTTTTCACGGTGGTCGGCCGATTACACTCGACTCGACTTTTAAGACAGTCGGGTTTCACAAAACCCGACTCGACCCTAAAAAACTAAAGGTCGCTCAACCCTAATTATCAGCTAAGGGGCTGTAGGGAATTCTTTGGTTTCATTTCTCCCATTGACTTTCTGTAATGCTATATAGCAATAGGGTACTTTATTGAATGTGCATAAAGGATTCTTTAGCCAGGTATCTCTCACATCTGAGGTCTTGATTAGTAATTTAATCTTTGGATTTATTTCTAAAATTTGTAATAAAAATATTATTTTAATTCTGTTTGTGATGAAATGTGCTTTTGTGCGTTCACTTCCCCTATTTTGAAGGAGGAGAGGGGTACGGAGTGGTTTGCTATAACAGTGTGATACAGCAGCAAAAAGGGCAAATACAATTCTGGGATGTATTAACAGAAGCATACAGTCTAGATCACGTGATGTAATTATCCTCCTCTACTCTTCTTTGGTCAGACCTCATCTGGAATACTGTGTCCAGTTTTGGGCACCACATTTTAAAAAAAGATATCAACAAACTGGAGCAAGTTCAGAGAAGAGCGACCAGAATGGTGACTGGTCTGCAAACCATGTCCTATGAGAAACGTTTACAGGGTTTGAGAATGTTTAGCTTTCAAAAAAGAAGACTGAGAGGAGACTTAATAGCTGTCTACAAATATCTCAAGGGCTGTCACACTGTAGACGGATCATCTTTATTCTCATTTGCACAAGGAAAGACTAGAAGCAATGAGATGAAACTGAATGGGAGGAGACACAGATTAGATATTAGAAAAAACTTTTTGACAGAAAGGGTGATCAATGAGTGGAACAGGCTGCCACAAGAGGTGGTGTGTTCTTCAATGGAAGTCTTCAAACAGAGGCTGGACAGACACCAGTCTAAGATGATTTAGGGAATCCTGCTTTGAGCAGGGGGTTGGACCAGATGACCCAGGAGGTCCCTTCCTACTCCAACAATCTATGATTCTATGACATTTCTGCTATTTAGAACATCCAGCCATTAGACCTTTCATACCCTCTTTCAGAGTCTAGTAAAATCTGCCATTCTGAAGTCCAACCTTAATGTCTGAATCCTCGCTGGTCTTCCTCCTCTTCTAATCCGAGGATAGCATGATCCAGGCCTCTTATATTCCCAGCCATCTTTACTTCCTCAGCCATATAAACCAAGATGGCCAAGGCTGACAGATCCACAGGAGCATCTGATAGTCTCCACAACTTCTGATAATAAATCTTGCATATAAGAATTATATATCCTCTTCCCATACTAATAATGTAGGTATGTGTTTGGAGTTTCAGTTTTATGGGATTTCAGAACATGATGTGATCAGAACAAGTCTCAAAAAATCTTGTTCTGAAACCTAGTAAAGCCAGATAATATAGAAAATAAATCTGTGGAGAGCTATTGACTCTGGACCCATTTATCTGGTAATGTGCAGAGAATACTCCTCTTAGAAAGACTGTCAGTGAAGAATCCTTATATAGGTGATATCTTTAATTGTAATTCTGCCTGTGATGATAATGAGATGACTACTAGAAAGTGATTTCTACAGAACAGGAAGTGTCATTCTGTTGTAAGTCTTAGGCCATGTGCACACGTTAAGTATTTTTCGCGTTTTTTTCGCGTTTTTTCGCTATAAAAACGTGATAAAAACGCGAAAAAAACGCTAACATATGCCTCCTATTATTTTAAGTGTATTCCGCATTTTTTGTGCAAATGTAGCCTTTTTTTCCGCGAAAAAATCGCATCGCGGAAAAAAAGCAACATGTTCATTAAAATGCGGAATTGCAGGGGATTCCGCACACCTAGGGGTCCATTGATCTGCTTACTTCCCGCACGGGGCTGTGCCCACCATGCGGGAAGTAAGCAGATTATGTGCGGTTGGTACCCAGGGTGGAGGAGAGGAGACTCTCCTCCACGCACTGGGCACCATATAAGTGGTCAAAAAATAAGAATTAAAATAAAAAATAGTCCTATACTCACCCTCGATGTCTTCCCGCCTCCACTGCATGCTGTCGCTTCGGTTCCTGTAGCTGATGTGCGGTGAAGGACCTTGCCGATGACGTCACTGTCCTGTGATTGGTCGTGAGCGGTCATGTGACCGCTCACGTGACCGTGACGTCACGGAAGGTCCTGTGCGCACAGACCAGCTATAGAAAGAGGAACGGACGCCGCTGAGGAGATGTCTGGGTGAGTATAAGCATTTTTTTTATTTTTTTTATTATTTTTAAACATTCTATCTTTTACTATAGATGCTGCACAGGCTGCATCTATAGTAAAAAGTTGGTCACACTTGTCAAACAGTATGTTTGACAAGTGTGACCAACCTGTCAGTCAGTTTTCCAAGCGATGCTACAGATCGCTTGGAAAACTTTTAGCATTCTGCAAGCTAATTACGCTTGCAGAATGCTAAAAAAACGCGAAAAAAACGGAAAAAAAACGCAAAAAAAAAAAAGCGGATTTCTTGCAGAAAATTTCCGGTTTTCTTCAGGAAATTTCTGCAAGAAATCCGCAACGTGTGCACATACCCTTAGTGGCTGAAGTAAATTTTCAGTTAAAGATTACAATCTCCTGGAAGTTATTTATGCACATGATAGGGAATAGATTTTCCACTTAAAATCAAAAACTACTTGTGAAATCTTTTTTTTCTTCTTGAAGGAAAAAAAACAATTCAAGGTTTTGGGCAATGCTAACTGAAATGAAGATCATTGATCCAATAATATAAAAAGTAGTTTTTATTCCACAATTCATTATAAAGCCATACTGGCATCTTTCTCAAGTGTAAAAACCAACTGTACCATAAAGGTCCTGTAAGGTGGCTGCCGGATACATAGTTGATGTATCACAGAGGTGGTTGTCCTCTGTAATGTAAACCTGGAGTTATGCTCTAGTATACGTAGTACTAAGAGGTTTGTTAGGGCATCGGGCCAGGTTTACAGGCTGCTGGAGAGATGGGTGGGTCTGGCTTCCTACATACCATACCCCTGGATGTGATTCACGTTGTAAAATGGAGCTGGTTTGTCTCACATATGGTCTCTGTGTGTGGATGTTGCTTCACCTCCAGGGGAGACACCTACAAGGACAGAGAAGGGTCTCAAACCAAGCAGGGGAAACTGCAGCTAGACAGACTTATTATATCCTGTGTTTTGTACCTTTATGCTGGGAAGGGCTGCATTTAAGTTTTGCAGTGGTATGGTTTATGTGGAGGGAAATAAACCAGTCGGACTTGTAAATAGAAACTGTTCCTGTAAAACCTCATCCTGCACCCAAGTGAGTAGCATTGTCACAGTGCATACAATATGAGCCCCAATATAGCCCCTTTATATGGAATGAGCCCCTCACATGGCCCCTATATACAGTATGAGCCCCCAAATAGCCCCCTATATACAGTACGAGCCCCCACAGAGACCCTATTTACAGTATAAGCCCTCACATAGCCACCTATATACAGTATGAGCCATCACAGAGCCTCCTAAATACAGTATGAACCCTCACATAGCCCCCTATATATTTGAAAATATAGCGTTCACAGAAAAAATACAACACATACTTGCCTCAGCCCCATTCCTGAGCAAAGCAGATACCATGAAGTGACATCTTTCCATCAACTGTCTCACATGCTGATTGGTGAAAGAAGGAGCCAGCAGCTCCGTTCTCCACCAATTAATTCACCACTGTCAGCATCCCAAGGATGTGGATAGCGGTGATAGTGGGCAGCAGCGAACAGGGGCGAGGGCATAGTGTAGCCCGTGGGCCCGGTTTAAATCCTTGGGCTGTCTCGGTCTGCTGCTGGACTGGAATAGCCAGAGAGCATTATGTGGCCTACGGGCTGCAGTTTTCCCAGCTCTGCTGAAGATAATAGCAAAAATGGTTTTGAAGCATGAATTATATGATACATAATATTAAACAATACCTGTCACATCATTCTTATTGTATGAACCATGGGCAGCAGGAATTATAGATTTGCTCCTCCATTACAAAACTGTATGCGTGATTGTGGTGTTTTAAATAAAAGCATACTTGAAAATGCAAATGGGGATAAGATAGCTAGGTAACAGTCCTAACCAGTTCCCCCCCCCTCCCGCCTGTATAGCTATAATGATAAGTCGTTCCCTGTGAGTGTATAGCAAAAGACCTGTCAATCTAGCTGAGCGGGCAGGGAGAAGCCAGCATTTGTCTTTTGTGGCTCCTGTAAATTCAAATTAGAAAAATTTGGATTTTTGTCGTACTGTAAAATTACTTTCTTAAATATAATGGGGGACACGGGAATGTGGACATATGCACTGCCATTAAGATGCTCAACACTTGAAGAAAAAAGTATTAGTTCCGCCTGGTGCTCCATAACCTCTTCTCAGATACTAGGAAGCTCAGTTTCATGCCAATAGCAACAGGAGACAAAAAACAAAAATAGGAAAGATTTTATAACAAGTAACAACCAAGAATCAATAACTATTACTGTGGAACCCATGAAATAAAATCAATGTCCACAGGCAACCAAAATTGACCCCAAGACAGAATCACTAGAAATAGGTTTGGAGCTTTTTCCTTAATGTTTTCAAAGAGAGAGGAATTTTACGGTTAGTACAAAATTTCAATTTACTCTTTAAATCATTAGGGTACACAGTGCCATGGGATACTACAGAGCTGTCCTAATGGGTGAAAAAAATAAGTGATCATGTGGAACACAGCAGACAGAGTCCTATAGCAACTTACAAATCCAAACTAGCATTGACAGTAACCACAGAGCGGATCTTGTAAAATTTTACAAAGATGTGAACAGAGGCATCTTGTAAAATTTTACAAAGATGTGAACAGAGGCTCAGATGGGAGCCTTACAGACCTGAATGCCTGAATGACAAGTGGACCAAGACTGTCCTTTTGGATTACCACTGATTCCACAAGGGCAGAGTTTTAGCCTTGGCATTGTATACTACCACAACAGCCACCCAAATCATTTGGATATGGTCATCTTGAAGGATGGCATGCCCTTGCATGGCCAATCAAGGATCACAAAGAGAGAATCAAAATGCTGGAAGGTAGTCCCTAATAGTGCTACCCAGATCCAAAAGGTGGGGAGAACCCTCCTGTGGATGAATGAGACACTGGTAAAATAAGGGGAGGATGATGTTATCATAGGCTCATAGGCTGAGACTACTTTAGGTAAAAAGGATGGCATGCTGGAAAAGACCATACTGTCCTGATAGAGAATAAAAGAGAGTGCTGCAGGAAAGGCAAATGAGCTGAAATACCCAGCAAATAAAGGTTAATGTCATCAGAAATGTCACTTTCCATTAACTAATTTTGGGGAGCTGCTACAAAGAAGTCCCAAAGGAAACTCCTGGTGCTTAGACAGAAGAAGGCTGAGGTTCCAGTGCTCTACTGGATGACTGTAAGGTGGGGCTCAGTGAAGTGAGGATTTTCTTAGAGGAAGGTCTTAACTTGTTTGTGAAAAGTGTGTGTTTGTTGAAAGAGGAAGGAAAAGGGCAGAAACTTTTCACTTTAAGGAGAATGTTTTGAGGCCTGAAACTTGGAAGGAAAAAATCTTAGGAATGGGGAAAACTATTGAATGTGAATATTTCAGTTTGCACAATCAAAAGAAAGGCCTTCAAATATGATCGAAAACCTTGGCAGATTGAGGCGTGTGCTTCTTAAGCATGGTCTAGGCAATAGATTCAGACAGACTTTTAAGTCTCAGGACTTTGGCTTTAGCTGCCCTGCCATTAACCACAGCTAACGTAAAGTGGGTTGAGCAATGGACTTTGAAGAACGTGGAAAAGATGAAGGGGCTAACTTGATGCGATTGAAGCACAATGCACAGAAAGCCTAGTATGGAGCTATCAAGATATTCAGAAGACTCTCACCATTGACATGCTTGGAAACATTGGGGATAAGGGGAAAGAAGAGATATCACAGAGAGAATTTTGGAGTTACCAGAGCATCAGTTGTGAGTACACTCATAGGTTGGAACTCTTAGATTAAGATATTACATAAAAAATTCTATGTCTGGTGTGTCCTAGAAAGGATAGAGGTGACCACTTGGAAAAGAGCCCACGCTACCAGATCCAAGGTTTCTAAACTGATAAATTCCACAGGCCTGTTTTGCAGGATTTTGGATCAAAGAGAACTTTGGAATGTGAAGCTCCGACCAGTGAAGAATCCTGCCAAATTCACAGCCGAGGAGCTACTGGTGATCCCCTGAAATTTCAGGTAGACCTTAGCATTAGAGTTGTCTGTCTGCACTCTCTGTAAGTGTGTGGTCCCCAAAAAGGATGATCTAAGGGCAAGAGCTAGAAAAATGGCTCTCAATGCAATTCCTAAAGATAGACTGAGTTGTGTGAAGGTTGAACACTGCTCCCCAGGGAGAGAAGCTGGCATCTGTCATCACCTCCTGCTATTGAAGATAACTGAAGGGTCTGCCAGAAAGCACAACCAAGGAAGGTCTCTGCAGACTTGAATGTGCAGACTAACGCACCGATCCAAATAGTCCAGTAACTTGTGTGTAAAATTGGATGGAGGATGCCAATTCAAAAGCTGACCCCAACCTGCCTAGAATGTTGATGCAAAAATGGATTGAGAATGAGGTTTACAGCAGCTACCAAGTCACTCCAGCTTAATGAAGGGAGAACTTGATTGGGGGAAGGATGAACCAACGTACCTGGGTTACAAAGGTCATGCCAAAAATGAAATGCAGTAAGATGGCATTAGACATGACTTCTGTTGGTCAGTTGTTGATCTATCCAAAGAGTTCCAAAGAAACCACATTGATTTGGAGAATGGAAAGATTCTCCTCCTTGGATGGGGCCTTCAACAAAAGATAAGGGATGACTGACACCCTCCTGGCACAGAGCATCGTGAGGTGACCTGCATCATTAGTGAAGACCCTTGGAGCTGTTGCTATCCAGAGATGCCACATGAATGACCCAGGCTTCATCTCCATTGGCCATCCAAATCTCTCTCAAGGAGCAAAGATGTCCCCCCTTTCTGAGAAGACGTTTTGAGTGAGAAAAGATCTTAATGCGATGGAGGACTTCAAATAGAAGAGCTTTTCAGCCTTGGGTCAGGCTTGCTAGGAAGGTTTTGGCTTGAAAGAGGTCTGCCTGGAGTTGGAGTGTTAGGAGGACTTCTTCCCTTTGTTGGACGAGTAGTCATGGAAGGAGTGAAAACTCAGGGATTGCTTAGATGACTGAAAGCATTTACAGCTCTGGGGAAGCAGAATACTCTTGTACACTGTAGCATTCTTGCATCATTGATGATCTGGTCTAGGTGCTTATCAAAGAACTTGTCCTGTGTGAAAGTCATCACATGAAGGGCCTTTTTGGATGCAGTGTCTACACTTGTAGTGCATCTGTATCCACTGGAATCATTACTAACTGCCTCGGCACCAAAATGGCAAATCTGCATTGCTGGATATGATAACAGTAAATTAACACATGGAACTCAGTAATGAACATAACTACAAAACTAAAAAACACCAAGGTTAGTCAGCTCACCTGACAGAAAGTGGAGCATGGAGTTCCTCACATGAATAAAGTCAGAGCAGCTGCAGCATAAACAGCAGAAAGGAAGGAGGATATCAACAAGGAAACTTGTAAATATTTTTAAAACTTAGCTTTTAATTAAGCCATATAAAAAGTTCCATTTAAGAACCAGTAGACTATTAGAACAAAAAAGGAGGTCACAGACCTACGGGTTTCGATGGAGTGTCTTAATCATGGTCTGAATCGTGGACTGATGTCCTCCTTCCTTTCTGATAACTACAAAACTGTTTACTGTTCCAAAATAGTTAATTTCTTTTTAATAATTTTTTTATTCAGTGGTAAGAGGCTGCCTAACTAACTCTCTATTGTACACACCTGGGCATTTATTGTCTGATGAATTAATTAAATCTGATATTTGACTATTGTATTTTTATCATTGCTTTTAATATATTAGTAAATGACCTAATTTTAAGCTTGTCATCTGTTTTCTTTAATTCATTTATTACTCATTGAGTCATAAATGCTTGTTCTTAACAAAAGGAAAAAGTACAGGTTCTTTATGCCTCTTTCTACTCATAGACTTATTGTCTGCAGACCTCCAAGAAGCAAAGGTTTCTAAGAGCATAGGGTTATAGAAAAACTCTTTTTTATTAATAGATTGTACAGGAGTCAGGACACACCGCTCCGTGCAAAAAAAAGCAATAACAATAGAGTAGAAAACCTGCTGACCGTTTATCTCTATAGAAATCCGAAAGATTTCCAACGCGTGTTCTTTTCTATGACAACACACTGTTTTCACACATTTTGCTGTACATGTATAGGATGTACGTGAAGTTAAAGAAAAGGCTCCATCTGCCCTTCAGCAAAAGTTGTACTAGATCCTTATATGCTCCTATCTAATATATAATTGCCTAGAATACTACTTCCTGCAATTTGTGCCAACTTCCATGGCTTTGTCCGGAGCTAATGTCCGGAGCTAATGTCCGGAGCTAATGTCCGGAGATAAGTGACGTCACCAGTGTCCTACACCCAGGCAGAGCACAGGGGCCCCAGGCAGAGCACACGGGCCCCAGGCAGCATATGGGGCCCCAGGCAGAGCACAGTGGTCCCAGGCAGAGCACAGGGGCCCCAGGCAGCCTATGGGGCCCCAGGCAGAGCACAGTGGCCCCAGGCAGAGCACAGGGGCCCCAGGCAGCATATGGGGCCCCAGGCAGAGCACAGGGGCCCCAGGCAGCATATGGGGCCCCAGGCAGAGCACAGTGGCCCCAGGCAGAGCACAGGGGCCCCAGGCAGAACATGGGGCCCCAGGCAGAGCACAGGGGCCCCAGGCAGAGCACAGGGGCCCCAGGCAGCATATGGGGCCCCAGGCAGAGCACAGGGGCCCCAGGCAGAGCACAGGGGCCCCAGGCAGCATATGGGGCCCCAGGCAGAGCACGGGGGCCCCAGGCAGCATATGGGGCCCCAGGCAGAGCACAGCGATATTTTGGACCGCTGTGCGGTGTTTCAGACCCCCTGTGTGATGTCTGGGGCCCTGTTCTTAAGTATATTAAAGATTAAAGTAACGTATATTAAAGTATATTATAGATCAAATTTGACACGTTTATGAGCACCATTGAGTGATATACTCAAGAATGACATAATTTTTCAACATTTTATGGTTTCAAACTGTAAACACTCAGAGTTTTTTTTACTTCAACCAGAAAACCTTAACGGTTCATAAAAAACTTGACTGTTCAGGATATGATAAAAGTCATAGTATTCTGAATCTTTAACTTATAAAGATACCTTTACATGGGGTGATTATTGGTTCCAGAGAGGCTTTCGGCCGATAATCGTACACATGGCTGGTGACAGGACAATACAATATAAACGTTCAAAGGTAAACACTGATAACATTAAAATGTAATATATAATTGCCTAGAATACTACTTCCGGCAATTTGTGCCAACTTCCGTGGCTTTGTCCGGAGATAATGTCCGGAGATAAGTGACGTCACCAGCGTCCTACACCCGCTCAGGGTGGACAAAGATATATGCCTTCGTGGTGCGCGGCACTTTTCTGATTGGTTGCCGCCTGCCGCGAGCGACCAATCAGAAATGTGCCGTACTGTCAAGAATTGTCAAGAGCTGGTGAGTGCAGCCATTTTTTGTTCTTTCTTACTATTATTTATTAATTGTATTATTCTTACATTTGAATAAATAAAGTATATATGGATTCTAGACTCCCGATTCTTTAGAATCGGGCTGCCATCTAGTCATAATAATAATTAATTAAAAGTAAACAAAAGTGAGGAGGGCAATACAACCCACAAAGTTTAAAGCAATTATACAACTTCTAAAAATATTTTAAAAACATCTGCAAATCTTATAAATTGACAAATTAAGCAATACTCCGCTACTATTTCCCTTGTGGTAAAGCCTTGATATCATGATTAATTTGCAAGTATGACCATTAAAGTCTATCATTGACGTGTAGGGTAGGTATGTTGCCAGTAGTATGGCACTTGACTTTGTTACCATTGATCTCATGTAAACAAAGACTTGGAGGAATTCTGGAAGGTCATTGCTCGGCTGGTCCCGAAAATAAAGTTTATTATGTAAGTTTATAATACAGGGTGGGCCATTTATATGGATGCACCTAAATAAAATGGGAATGGTTGGTGATATCAACTTCCTGTTTGTGGCACATTAGTATATGGGAGGGGGAAAGTTTTCAAGATGGGTGGTGACCATGGTGGCCATTTTGAAGTTGGCCATTTTCGATCCAAGTTTATTGTTTTCAATGGGAAGAGGGTCATGTGACATATCAAACTTATTGAGAATTTCACAAGAAAAACAATGGTGTTGACTTTATTCTTTCATGAGTTATTTACAAGTTTCTCTTTGTTTACAGCCACTGACATGTCGCAGAGGTTTACACGTGAGGAGCGGATAGAAATTGTGTTGATTTCTTATTTCTAACATCAAAATGTGAATAAATTTATATAATTTATACAATGTGATTTTCTGGATTTTACTTTTGATATTTTATCTTTCAATGTTAAAATTAACTCACCCTTAAAATTATAGACTGTTCATGTCTTTGTCAGTGGTTAAACTTTCAAAATCATCAAGGGATCAAATAATTATTCCCTTCACTGTAAGGGCAAGGGGCAAGTGAGAGGAGATAATAAATTCATATTTTAAAGAGTTCCATAATTTTAGATGATGGACCAAGATTGGGTTTGTGATTAGTTTTATTTGCATTAGAAGAAGCCATAAAACTGTATCTAGAAAAGGAGGATGCTAGGAGAGAAACAATAGGGGGGTCATGTGCGCTGTTGATGGAAATCCAAAAGAATAATCCAGGATAAAACTATAATTGATCATTATATTATTATCAAAGCGTTTCGAAGTCTTCAGACTTCTTAATCAGGATATAACCACATACAAAGTTTCTTTCAGATTTCCATTAGCAGCACAAATGACCCACCTATTGTTTCTCTTCTGGCATTTCAACTTATTTTTAACATGTAGAACTGCAGCAGCTGACAAATCTAAGCTTGATCCTTGTTGTGTAATACACAGGTTTAAAAGGTGAGTAATTGTGCTTCTTGCTCCTAAGCTTTTTCCTATACTATAGAGTAAGAGCTTCCTCTGGTGAACAGCAATCTTCAACTCTGACCCCAGATTCTCACTTGGATTAAGATCCGGGCTTTGACTAGACCACTCCAAAACATTTACAAGTTTCCCTTTAAACCACTCGAGTGTTGCTTTAGCAGTATGCTTGGAGTCATTGTCTTGTTGGGGTTGTTGGAAGGTGAACCTCCATCCCAGTCTCAAATCACAGGCAAACTGAAAAAGGTTTTGCTCAAGATTATCCCTGTATTTTGCACTATCCATTTTCCCTCTCTACTCTGATCATTTTCCCTGTCCCTACTGCTGAAAAACATCTCTACAGCATGAGGCTGCCACCACCATGTTTCACTGTGGGGATGGTGTTCTTGAGTTCTGTGTTGGTTTAGTGCCAGACATTTAACTTACTGGCTAAAATATTCAATTTGTTGACTCATCTGACCACAGCACCTTCCTCCATTCATTTGGGGAGTCTTCCACATGTCTTTTTGGCAAACTCAAAATGAGAATTAGAATTTTTGTGTGCAAGCAAAGGCTTTTTCTTCTGCCCACTCTTCCATAAAAGTCACCTCTATGGAGTGAACGGCTTATTGTGGTTGTATGGACAGAAACTCCTGTCTCTGCTTTGGAACTCTACAGCCCCTTCAGGGTTACCTTTGGTCTCTGTGCGGTCTCTCTGATTAATGCCTTTCTTGCCTGGCTGAGAGTTTTGGTGGGCGGCCCACTCTTTGCAGGTTTTTTGTGGTACCAGAAATCTATTTGATGATGATGGATTTGATGGTGCTCCTGGGAATCATCAAAGATTGGGATTTTTTTTTATAACCCAACCCTGACTTGAACTTCTCAAAAACTTTGTCCCTGACTTGTTTGGAGATCTCCTTGGCTTTCATTGTGTAATTTAGTTAGTGATGCCTCTTGCTTAAGGTACCTTCACACTAAACAACTTAACAAAGATAACGATAGCGATCCGTGACGTTGCAGTGTCCTGGATAGCGATATCGTTGTGTTTGACACGCAGCAGCGATCAGGATCCTGCTGTGACATCGTTGGTCTTCACTGGTAACCAGGGTAAACATCGGGTTACTAAGCGCAGGGCCACGCTTAGTAACCCGATATTTACCCTGGTTACTATTGTAAATGTAAAAAACCCAAACACTACATAGTTACATTCCGGTGTCTGTCGCATCCCCCGGCGTCCGCTTCCCTGCACTGTGTCAGCGCTGGCCGGCCGTAAAGCAGAGCACAGCAGTGACGTCACCGCTCTGCTTTAGGGCCGGCGCTTACACAGTGCAGGGAAGTCGCCGGGGGATGCGACAGACACCGGAATGTAAGTATGTAGTGTTTGGGTTTTTTTACATTTACAATGGTAACCAGGGTAAACATCGGGTTACTAAGCGCGGCCCTGCACTTAGTAACCCGATGTTTACCCTGGTTACCCGGGGACTTCGGCATCGTTGGTCGCTGGAGAGCTGTCTGTGTGACAGCTCTCCAGCGACCACACAACGACGAAACAGCGACGCTGCAGCGATCGGCATCGTTGTCTATATCGCTGCAGCGTCGCCTAATGTGACGGTACCGTTAATGGTCTTGCAGCCTTTGTGGCCTTTCATAAAAGGTGTGTATATACTGACAGACAATGTGACACTTAGATTGCACACATGTGGACTTCCTTTCACTAAGCATGTGACTTATGAAGGTAATTGCTGGTATCAGAATTTTTTGGGAGGCTTCATCACAAAAAAGCCGATTTTTAGTTATTTGATCCTATAAATTTTATTTATGCCTATATATTTTCACTTTACTTCACCAACTTAGGCTATTTAGTGCTGATGCATATTGTTCACAGCTTTTTTGTTTAGATGCTGTCTTGTTTTTTTTAACGCATGTTTCAATTTGTAATAAGATAATAATCTCTCGTATTTTCTAACAAAACAGAATAGAAACTTGTAGTGTAAATCCGTCATATACTTGTAAATTGATTTAATTACATAAATTATAACACAAACGTGCATTCTTTAAATAAAATTAAAGGCAAACAATACCCCAGAACGTGCAGATTGTGTTTTCCAGATTTCCTCTGCTAATAAGTGCACGTCAGTTAATGAATTTGTTTACCTCGTCATACATTTCTAGAGACATTAAGTAATTTACTGGTTGATGCAATCACTTTGACATTTTAAATAATCCCTGCTTCTTTTATTACGCTGTATATTTACTGTTTAGCCTGAGATTCTTCTTTCTTTTAAGGAATATATTTTTCGGATTCTGCCTCGGCATGATGTCTTTATAACGCTGTATAAATGCAGTTTGGCCTATAAATACTCTTCAGCCATATATTAGGCATGAAGTGCAGCCTTTTGGTTTATTTGCTATTGCTCTAAAGGCCTTAAAGCAACCATTGCCTAATAAAATGAAATCATGCTAATGTGAAAGTGGGGGCAGCTACTTTATGTGAGCCTATAAAATCTTAGTTTAACTGGCTTAGTGTGGCTGTTTTATTGCTGTGATTTATGTAGGGCAGTGCTTGTATATACTCATATGTGATGACAGCACTTAGATGTAATCACATTTCTTCTAATAGCCAATCCTTTCATCTAAACCTGCGGATGTTCCTAAAATTACTTATCCTCAAAGCAACAATAACAACATTGTTTTCATGATATTAGGAAACTAAACATTTGATTTATATGTAAAGCTTTAAAATCTCATTATTAGGCTCCGTGTCCTCTCTACCACACACACTTCTGCCATTAAACCATCTCTTCATCTTTAACAAATATCCAATCCAAAATCAAAGGGCAGCCACTGATGCAGTTATGATATTGCTGTATTATCTAGTACCTTTTTGTTCATCAATTCAATGCCTGATATACAGAACTGCAAAGACTACTATGGGAGATATGCAGACCGACATCTTTGGGCTGTCACTATGCCACAAACTGAAATCTTTCTGCAACTTCTGACATGACAGGAAGTCAGTCCAATCCAGCTATTCCCAACCTATGCTTTTTAAAAATAGAAGTTGCAACTCAAATTTTTAAATGTTATAACATATTTGCAGCAGTGTGGCTTCTCCAAAAAATTGCGATTATTTTTACTGAAGCAAACTGGTTCACAGAACTTCATAAACTCTTCCCCGAATTTTTGTTTGCGAAAGTCTCGTTTATCTCCATGAAGAATGATTCAAATCTGCAAGCTGTAAAAAGGACTTTGGACTCCTTGTTCTCGATATTGCGTTTTCACGAACAGACTGCGTCATTTTAAACCTTTGCGATATTGCACAAGGACAATTTTCCAATGGACCTTAACTCTAAGTGAGAGAAATTGCAGCATCCGCTAGTCTGGGTTTGGTAAGGCCTCATCTGGAATACTGTGTCCAGTTTTGGGCACCACATTTTAAGAAGACATTGAAAAACAGGAGCAAGCTCATAGAAGAGCTACCAGGATGGTGAGTGGATTGCAAAGTATGTCCTACGAGGAACGGTTAAAGGATCTGGGAATGGTTAGTTTGCAAAAAAGAAGGCAAAGAGGAGACTTAATAGCTGTCTACAAATATCTGAAGGGATGTCACAGTGTAGAGGGATCATCCTTATTCTCATTTGCACATGGAAACAAAGGGAAGAAATGGAATGAAACTGAAAGTGAGAAGATACAGATTAGATATTAGAAAAAATGTTTTAACAGTGAGGGTGATCAATGAGAGATGGTGAATTCTCCTTCAATGGAAGTCTTCAAACAGGCTTAACAGACATCTGTCTGAGATGGTTTAGTGAATCCTGCACTGAGCAGGGGGTTGGACACGACCCTGGAGTTAACATCCAACTCTAACATACTATGATTCTATTATTCTATAGACAAGTGCATATAAATAATAGGCAGCTGCAGTCAGAGCCTGTCATGTCCGCTATACTATTCTCATGCACGTTAGCACGGTGTGCAATTTGACATGTAGCTAAACCCTCTGTCTTCTTAAAAAAAAAGCTATGAAGTTGTAACCTTTTTATTGATATAGATTGTGACAGGAAAGGTGAAACCATAAGATGCAATAGCAGCAGTATTTCAGAATATATAACTGTCCAATGTATAAGATACATATAGTCTGCAATACATAGTGTAATATGAGGTAATAATGCAAATTGATGATTAACTAATATAGCAAACATACTATGAAACACAGCATTGTAACACAGATAGTGCTCTTACTGACTATGCTGGGAGCAGGCTGTTACATATAGCACAAGGTACAAATAAGTGGCAAGATGGTTTCTCCATCTGAAGTAAAGAGGAAAGAAATGGCCACTGCCTCTTCTGAAACCACAATGCAACAGGAGCTTTCCCATGATGCATAACTAAACTAGAGAAAATGCATTACCAGCAGATGATGCTGTTACCAAACAATTTAAATTAGATAGTATTCAAATGCAGACTATACAATGCATAAACTGCTTTACATACAAAGGGACTAAACTCCCTGGAAAGCTGAATTTACTGCTGAGGCTGGACATCGGTAATCTGTGGGTGTGATTGATCAGATAAGTTCAGCACTCATTTTAATTTAGGCTTAAAGGGAACATGTGATGTGAAAAAACTCTTAATCTGCAGATATGGGGTTAATCTGCAGGTTAATAGCATTCTGAAGATGCTTTTCACCCACACAGAAAACCTGGCAGCTGGGAGGAAAGTAACTTTTTTTTTCCTAGTAATTTCGGGCTTTAAGGGTACTGTCACACTCTGCAACTTTCCAACGATCACGACCAGCGATACGACCTGGCCGTGATCGTTGGAAAATCGTTGTGTGGTCGCTGGGGAGCTGTCACACAGACAGCTCTCCAGCGACCAGTGATGCCGAGGTCCCCGGGTAACCAGGGTAAACATCGGGTTACTAAGCGCAGGGCCGCGCTTAGTAACCCGATGTTTACCCTGCTTACCAGCGTAAAAGTAAAAAAAAAAAATGTACATACTCACATTCTGGTGTCCCTCGCAGTCTGCTTCCCGCTCTGACTGAGTGCCGCCGTAAAGTGAAAGCAGATCACAGCGGCGACGTCACCGCTGTGATCTGCTCTCACTTTCCGGCTGGCAGTCAGTCAGAGCGGGAAGCAGACGGCAAGGGACCTGAAGGACACCGGAATGTGAGTATGTACGGTTTTTTTTTTTTTTACTTTTACGCTGGTAACCACGGTAAACATCGGGTTACTAAGCGCGGCCCTGCGCTTAGTAACCCGATGTTTACCCTGGTTACAAGCGAACGCATCGCTGGATCGCTGTCACACACAACGATCCAGCGATGACAGTGGGAGATCCAGCGACGAAATAAAGTTCCAAACGATCTGCTACGACGTACGATTCTCAGCAGGGTCCCTGATCGCTGCTGCATGTCAAACACAGTGATATCGTATGGATATCGCTGGAACGTCACGGATCGTACCGTCGTAGCGATCAAAGTGCCACTGTGTGACAGTACCCTAAGTCAGAGTCACTGCTCAGTACATAGTGACTTGCAGATGTAACTGTCAGACTCATTTTTTGGAGTTGTGATAGCTCTGGTTCTGCTTTAATTTAAACATGGTTTTTACTTTTGGACCAGCAAGGGTTAATTTCAGTTTCCTTGCTGGCAGCTCCTGTGTTGCTGGTCAGCTGATGTTAGTGGTGACCATTCCCACCACCCTTTAAATAGTCACATGATGCATTAGCTGACTGTTGGTAATAGAGTTTGTCTCTGAAGATCAGCCTAGGAGATCGGAGCTCCTAGTATCAGCTGCTTTGGTGGAGTTGGAGGTCCTGGTTCCATATACTCTGCTGTGGAGCTTTGCAGCAGAGGCTTGAGTTAAGTTTTTGTTGTTCCTTTCCTTGTCTGTCTCATGCTTGTCACTGCCCCCTGTGTTTATACCATCTGCAGTAGGGAGGCTAGTGTCCTTGCCAGCCAGTGCACTAGCCAAGGTTTAGTGAGGTGACAGCTAGGGATTAGGCACGTGATGGCGGCGAGGGGAAGGACCCACATAGGGCATTAGGGGAGCTTAGGGATAGGCACAGGCTGTGTTAGGAGGTGCCCCATCCCTCACTCCCTACTGTTAGGGCCTTCCTCTCCCTTTTTTTATCCCATTGTTGGTGCTTGTTGTGCTGTACGCAGGAACAACCCTTGTGGGTCGTGACATTACCAACCGTACCATTCTTTCAGTGAACCTATGGCGCAAGCGGAGGTTTTTGCTCACCTGATCCAGGCCCTCATGCGTGAGGTAATGGAGCTGTGGTCTCAGGTGGTGCAGAAGTTTCAGCAGATGTCTAGGTTCTTGGTCTCGGCTTATGTCCAGGCTCAACCGGAAGCCAAAATATCTCTCCCTTACAGGTTTTCTGGAAGGAGAGATGCATTTATTGTATTCAAAAAAGTCTGTAAATTATATTTCAGGCTTCACTCACGTTCTTCAGGGAGTGAGGAACAATGTGTGTTGATTATAGTCTCCCTTCTCAAGGGTAATCCCCAATCCTGGACATTCTCCCTGCTGACTAATTCACCATCTTTGCGGTCGGTGGACGAGTTTTCCACTGCATTGGTGATGGTGTATTGGGACCCTGATGGTGTTTCCCTGGCTGAGTCTCGACTCTGTAAGATCAAGCAAGGGGTCGGACGGCTGAGGAGTACTGCTCAGCATTTTGGAGATGGGCCACTGACACTCAATAGAATGATCCTGCTCTTAGGAGCCATTTTTGTCAGAGTTTGTCAGCTTGGCTTCAGGATACTCTGGTGCAGTATGCCACTCCTGGGTCGTTGGAGGCCGCCATGGCCCTTGCAATCTGAGAGGATAGATACCTCAGGGAGAGATACCGAATCTACCCCCCTGTTGTTCTTTCTAGGGAGGAGGACAGACTGGTGCAGATGGACTATGCATGTGGGAGGAGGCTCTTTTCAAACTGGGTTGCCTGAAGTTCCCCATGGGACAGGGGCATGTTTCTACTTTGATCTTATGGATCTTTCCATCAATTTCTGCCCATCTCGTGCCAAAGTTGGTACTTCATCACCAAAGCCATGTTCCCCTGGTCGCATGGAGTGAGGCGACCAGGGTGTGTATGGAGCGCCCCCAAGGGCAAGGGGTTACTTGGTACCGGGTCCTTTGGTTCTCGGTGGGGATGTCACAGTGGCTGACCCGGTCCGTGGCCCTAGGGATGTCCGTTGTGAATGAGGGAAAGGTCTTTAAAGGGATAATGTTCGTGACGCCACCTGTGGTATTCGGTCAGGGTGACCGACACTGCTTAGGGGTCTGCTGGGGTGATGTGATGGCAGCTAGATGATATACCTTCCCACAGGTGAAGTGTATCCCCAAGGCTTCCCAGAGTGTAGATGGTGGATGGTGTGAGGCGCAGTGAAAAACGAAGACACAAGGTTGCAGTCTCTTTACCTTTACTGAAGGCTTCAGCATCCACGGTCCAGGGTACGGACCACAGGGTAGGCAGAGTCCGGCCAGTCTGAAGGCAAATCTAGAGTCCCCTTATCCAGGTGGAAATCAGTAGCCTTCCTCTAGCGCCTGGGTGTTGTAGTACCTCCCTGCTGAGCTTCTCGGTAAGGTTCTCACAACTGATGTTGGTGTCTCTTTCTCTCTCTGTCCCCCTGATGGAAGGATAGGACAAACCCGTATGACTGATGGCCTGAGGCTTTTTACAGGGACTCTATCACGCCCCGGCTCCCACAGTTGTCACCGTGCCTCCTGGGTATAAGGTCGGGCAACTAATATGGAACTAGCTGTCCTGCCGGTCTCTGGAGCCAGGCTTGGAGACGATGACTCCCTCGGTGTTCTGGCTACCGGATCCTGCACCTCAGAAAGGATGCAGCCTTTTGCAGGGCAGAACTCCTTCTGGCTTCCTCTCCTTTTGCTATAACTTCGTTTCTCACTCGTTCAATACAATTCCCTTCTAATGTCTCTTTCTTAAGATGCTGCCGCACGTGGGGCAGGCGCAGCTCCGTGGCCTTCTGTCTAGGCCTCTGACAGGATCCCACCCCTGTCAGGGACCCACTACCTGAGAGGAGCTCAGATAGCAGCTTAATGGGTGAAGCCCAGCTCGCTTCTGCCTAACTTCCTGTCCAGACTACCAGTTTTACCTAATTGTGAGGAGTGCCCTAATAAATAGGAGCATGGCTTCCCCTGGTGGCCTGGAGTGTGAAGTGTGTTGTGTGGTTTATGATACCTGGTGGTAAAGAGATGTCCTTTATTGCCTTCAGACGTAATATCACTCCCCGTGGTGGAAGAACGACATTACTGCAACGACCAGGACTCTGGGACGCTGCATGTACATTTCCTCCACCTTCATGTATCAGTTTTCCATTTCTGCTGAAGTGGTGGTTGGTGGAGAGACTGAGATGGAACCGGTTCTTGTGGATAGTGGAGCTGGGGTCATTCTGCATTCTGGAGGATTCTCGCTTTGTTCAGACTCATGGTCTGATTGGTTGGACACTGGCAAGACCCATTTCCATTCATGCAATTGACTCTGTCCCTCACAGCCAGAGGAGTCTGACCCAAGTCGTAGACAATATTAACCTGCGTATAGGAACTCTTCATGAAGAGTCCCTGTCGTGCTACGTCTTGGATGGTATGCCAACTCCCATTGTCTTAGGTTTTCCCTGGCGGAAGAGACACAATCCGGTCATGGATTGGACCAGATAAGGAGCTAGGGGAGCTTAGGGATAGGCACAGGCTGTGTTAGGAGGTGCCCCATCCCTCGCTCCCTACTGTTAGGGCCTTACTCTCCCTTTTTCCATCCCATTGTTGGTGTTTGTTGTGCCATCCGCTGGACCGACCCTTGTGGGTCGTGATAGTAACCATGCTCTGTCAATGACTGACAGTTCACTCTACAGCGCATCAGTGCTCAGACATTAGACAGTGCTGGGGCGCTGTCAGTGAGCCACTGTGTGCTGAGCAGTGAATGAAATCCTGAGGCTACCAAGAAGAATAAATTTCCTCCTGGCAGCAGGACTTTCAGTACAGGGCAGCTTCAAAACAATATTATCTTGCAGAAAAACCCCATAACTGCAGGTTAATAGCATTTGTCACATGACAGGTTCCCTTTAAGAGAAAGGGAATGTACACTTACTCTAAGACCCTCTTGACATGTCTGTGTTTCTGGTATGTGTGATGTCATTTTTTACATGAAATGGAGACATGTACACAAGCACACCCATTATAATCTATGGGGCTGCGCATATGTCCGTGTTTTCACACCGACCGTGTGTCTGTGTGACCCACATGTAGACATGTCTGTTTATTTACAGCAACACTGATGGCAATATGTACAGCACACATGCACAAGAATGACATATGTGTGTTATCAGTCTGCCGTGCGTGAGAAACGTACTGGAATAGAATGCAGAATATAAATTACAGAAGTTTATGCATTAAAGATGTGCAAAAATATAGATAGATAGATATGGGGTAAATAGATGACAGATTAATAGATACAGTGCCTTGCAAAAGAATTTGGCCCCCCTGGAACTTTTCAACCTTTTCCCACATATCATGCTTCAAACATAAAGATTCCAAATGTAAATTTTTGTTGAAGAATCAACAACAAATGGAACACAATTGTGAAGTTGAACGAAATTTATTGGTTATTTTAAATTTTTGTAGAAATTCAAAAACTGAAAAATGGGGCGTGCAATATTATTTGGCCCCTTTAACTTAATACTTTGTTGCGCCACCTTTTGCTGCGATTACAGCTGCAAGTCGCTTGGGGTATGTCTCTATCAGTTTTGTACATCGAGAGACTGAAATTCTTGCCCATTCTTCCTTGGCAAACAGCTTGAGCTCAGTGAGGTTTGATGGAGATCGTTTGTGAACAGCAGTTTTCAGCTCTTTCCACAGATTCTCGATTGGATTGAGGTCTGGACTTTGACTTGACCATTCTAAAACCTGGATACGTTTATTTGTGAAACATTCCATTGTAGATTTTGCTTTGTTTGGGATCATTGTCTTGTTGGAAGACAAATCTCTGTCCCAGTCTCAGGTCTTCTGCAGACTCCAGCAGGTTTTCTTCAAGAATGGTCCTGTATTTGGCTCCATCCATCTTCCCATCAATTTTAACCATCTTCCCTGTCTCTGCTGAAGAAAAGCAGGCCCAAACAATGATGCTGCCACCACCATGTTTGACAGTGAGGATGGTGTGTTTAGGATGATGAGCTGTGTTGCCTTTACGCCAAACATATCATTTGGCATTGTTGCCAAATGTTCGATTTTGGTTTAATCTGACCAGAGCACCTTCTTCCACATGTTTGGTGTGTCTCCCAGGTTGCTTGTTGCAAACTTTAAGAGACACTTTTTATGGATATCTTTGAAAAATGGCTTTCTTCTTGCCACTCTTCCATAAAGGCCAGATTTGTGCAGTGTATGACTGATTGTTGTCCTATGGACAGACTGTCCCACCTCAGCTGTAGATCTCTGCAGTTCATCCAGAGTGATCATGGGCCTCTTGGCTGCATCTCTGATCAGCCTTCTCCTTGTTTGAGATGAAAGTTTAGATGGACGGCTGGGTCTTGGTAGATTTGCAGTGGTATGATACTCCTTCCATTTCAATATGATCGCCTGCACAGTGCTCCTTGGGATGTTTAAAGTTTTGGAAAATCATTTTGTATTCAAATCCGGCTTTAAACTTCTCCACAACAATATCACGGACCTGGCTGTTGCTTTCCTTCATCTTCATGATGCTCTCTGTGCTTCAAACAGAACCCTGAGACTATCACAGAGCAGGTGCATTTATACGGAGACTTGATTACACACAGGTCAGTAGCGTAGCTACCGGGGGGGCAGAGGGTGCGGGCGCCCCGGGCCCGGAGCTCAGAGGGGGCCCACCCGGAGCTACTCTACTGTAACTGTATCGGCTCGTGCAGTGCACTGATACAGTTACATTTTGTGGCAGAGCAGGGAGAATCGATCTTCCTGCTCTGCCACCCGGCCGCTATGGGGCCCCTGAGCAGGCGGGGGGCCCGGTGCCAGCAGTGGGCCCCCCGCCATCATCGGAAGATCAGCTGTACTGGCATTTAGCTGATACAGCTGATCGCATTGATGGCTGCGCTCCTTCTCCCATCATCCCCCTGTCAGTGTCGGCGTCTGACGTCACCGACACTGACAGCGGGCGCGATGACGTCACTGCCCGGCGCTCGCTGTCAGGAGATTAGTGGGAGCAGCACAGGAACCAGGAAGAATAGAGGTGAGTATTTATTTATTTTTTATGGGTACTGCTGCCTTATTACAAGGTCTGCCTATGGGGGCTGCCTTATTACAGGGTCTGACTATGGAGGTGCTGCCTTATTACAGTGTCTGACTATGGGGGTGCTGCCTTATTACAGGGTCTGACTATGGGGGTGCTGCCTTATTGCAGGGTCTGACTATCGGGTGCTGCCTTATTACAGGGTCAGATCGGATCAGTGGAAGTGCGGGTGCGCGCGAAACAGCTGTCATCCTACATGGACACGTTCTCCCTGATTTTACTGCATATGTTCTAATAAAGACAATTACTGTTCATCGGGCCTGGTGAGTGCAAGCCGTTTTTCTTTTCTTTTTTCATTGGCTTATTACAGGGTCTGCCTATGGGGGTGCTGCCTTATTACAGGGTCTGCCTATGGGGGTGCTGCCTTATTACAGGGTCTGACTATGGAGGTGCTGCCTTATTACAGGGTCTGACTATGGGAGCTGCCTTATTACAGGGTCTGCCTATAGGGGTGCTGCCTTATTACAGGGTCTGACTATGGGGTGCTGCCTTATTACAGGGTCTGCCTATGGGGGTGCTGCCTTATTACAGAGTCTGCCTATGGGGGTGCTGCCTTATTACAGGGTCTGACTATGGAGGTGCTGCCTTATTACAGGGTCTGACTATGGGGGCTGCCTTATTACAGGGTCTGCCTATAGGGGTGCTGCCTTATTACAGGGTCTGACTATGGGGGCTGCCTTATTACAGGGTCTGCCTATGGGGGTGCTGCCTTATTACAGGGTCTGACTATTGGGGTGCTGCCTTATTACAGGGTCTGACTATGGGGGCTGCCTTATTACAGGGTCTGCCTATAGGGGTGCTGCCTTATTACAGGGTCTGACTATGGGGGCTGCCTTATTACATGGTCTGCCTATGGGGTGCTGTCTTATTACAGGGTCTGACTATGGAGGTGCTGCCTTATTACAGGGTCTGACTATGGAGGTGCTGCCTTATTACAGGGTCTGACTATGAGGGCTGCCTTATTACAGGGTCTGCCTATAGGGGTGCTGCCTTATTACAGGGTCTGACTATTGGGGTGCTGCCTTATTACAGGGTCTGACTATGGGGGCTGCCTTATTACAGGGTTTGCCTATAGGGGTGCTGCCTTATTACAGGGTCTGACTATGGGGGCTGCCTTATTACATGGTCTACTGTTGTGAATTAGACTTTTTTGGCTCCCTCTTGTGGTCACTAGTGATATGACTCTGGGATTGTCTTTCCTCAGTTTGGCACCCACCTGGGTCGTTAGTCCAGGGGTGTTGCTATATGAACTCCCTGAATTCTCAGTCTGGTGCCTGGCATCGTTGTAATCAGTTCTTTCTGTTTGCTCCTGTCTGCTGGTCCTGGTTCGTGCAAAATTAAGCTAAGTCCTGCTTCCTTGTTTTTTGGTTATTTGTATTGCTCTTATTTTTTGTCCAGCTTGTACTAAATGTGATTCCTGATTTTGCTGGAAGCTCTAGGGGGCTGGTATTCTCCCCCCGGGCCGTTAGACGGTTCGGGGGTTCTTGAATATCCAGCGTGGAAATTTTGATAGGGTTTTTGCTGACCGTATAAGTCATCTTACTATATTCTGCTATTAGTCAGTGGGCCTCTCTTTGCTAAATACCTAGTTCATTCTTACGTTTGTCTTTTCTTCTTACCTCACCGTTATTATTTGTTGGGGGCTTGTATCCAACTTTTGGGGTCTTTTCTCTGGAGGCAAGAAAGGTCTATCTTTTCCCTTCTAGGGTTAGTTAGTTCTCCGGCTGGCGCGAGACGTCTAGAACCAACGTAGGCACGTTCCCCGGCTGCTGCTATTTGTGGTGCTAGGATTAGATATACGGTCAGCCCAGTTACCACTGCCCTATGAGCTGTTTTTTTGTGTTTGCAGACTTAGTATTTATTTCTGAGACCCTCTGCCATTGGGGTCATAACAGTCTGCCTATGGGGGTGCTACCTTATTACAGGGTCTGACTATGGAGGTGCTGCCTTATTACAGGGTCTGACTATGGGGGCTGCCTTATTACAGGGTCTGCCTATAGGGGTGCTGCCTTATTACAGGGTCTGACTATGGGGGCTGCCTTATTACAGGGTCTGCCTATGGGGGTGCTGCCTTATTACAGGGTCTGCCTATAGGGGTGCTGCCTTATTACAGGGTCTGACTATGGGGGCTGCCTTATTACAGGGTCTGCCTATGGGGGTGCTGCCTTATTACAGGGTCTGACTATGGGGGTGCTGCCTTATTACAGAGTCTGCCGCCTTATTACAGGGTCTGCCTATGGGGATGCTGCCTTATTCCTCAGAGTCTGCCTATGGGGGTACTGCCTTATGACAGGGTCTGCCTATATGGGAGTGCTGCCTTATTACAGGGTCTGCCTATGGGGGTGCTGCCTTATTACAGGGTCTGACTATGGGGGTGCTGCCTTATTACAGAGTCTGCCGCCTTATTACAGGGTCTGCCTATGGGGATGCTGCCTTATTCCTCAGAGTCTGCCTATGGGGGTACTGCCTTATGACAGGGTCTGCCTATATGGGAGTGCTGCCTTATTACAGGGTCTGCCTATGGGGGTGCTGCCTTATTACAGGGTCTGCCTATGGGGGTACTGCCTTATTACAGTGTCTGCCTGTGGGGGCTGCCTTATGCTATAAAGTCTGTCTATGGGGAGTGCATTATACTATATTGTGGACTATTTGGTGCATTATTCTACTGTATATGGAGGCTATATAGGGGGCCATCATACAGTATGGAGATTACAGTGTGGGGGTCATTATACATTGTTGGAGCCATCAAACAGTTTGGGGGCTATTAAGGGGTCAGTATACTGTGTAGGTGGTTCTATACAGTGAGGGGGCATTATACTGTGTATAAGAGAGCATCATGCTGTGTATACGGGAGCTGTACAGGGGGAGACTCGGGACATTATCAAATGTAAAGTGGGCACTTATTGTTATAGAGGAACTCAGGTTACTGTGGCTATGAAAGGGGCACACAGGGCAATATTACTTTCTAGGGGGTAAAATATGGGCACTGTTTTTTAGGACACTTGCACCCGGCAATACTATATTATAGAGGGGTGCTTTAGAGTTTAGAGGGCACAGAAAACCACACAGCAGGTGCACTAATAGGGACACATATGGCAGCAGCGGCTCAATATCAGGGTATCAGGTGCAGTAATAGGGTCACATACGGCAGCAGCGGCTCAGTATTGGGGTATCAGGGGCAGTAATAGAGACACATACGGCAGCAGCGGCTCAGTATTGGAGTATCAGGTGCAGTAATAGGGTCACATACGGCAGCAGCGGCTCTGTATTGGGGTATCAGGTGCAGTAATAGGGACACATACGGCAGCAGCGGGTCAGTATTGGGGTATCAGGGGCAGAAATAGGGACACATATGGCAGCAGTGGCTCAGTATTGGGGTATCAGGTGCAGTAATAGGGACACATACGGCAGCAGTGGCTCAGTATTGGGGTATCAGGTGCAGTAATAGGGTCACATACGGCAGCAGCGGCTCAGTATTGGGGTATCAGGTGCAGTAATAGGGTCACATACGGCAGCAGCGGCTCAGTATTGGGGTATCAGGTGCAGTAATAAGGACACATACGGCGGCAGCGGCTCAGTATTGGAGTATCAGATGCAGTAATAGGGTCACATACGGCAGCAGCGGCTCTGTATTGGGGTATCAAGTGCAGTAATAGGGACACATACGGCAGCAGCGGGTCAGTATTGGGGTATCAGGGGCAGAAATAGGGACACATATGGCAGCAGTGGCTCAGTATTGGGGTATCAGGTGCAGTAATAGGGTCACATACGGCAGCAGCGGCTCAGTATTGGGGTATCAGGTGCAGTAATAGGGTCACATACGGCAGCAGCGGCTCAGTATTGGGGTATCAGGGGCAGTAACAGGGACACATACGGCAGCAGCGGCTCAGTATTGGAGTATCAGGTGCAGTAATAGGGTCACATACGGCAGCAGCGGCTCAGTATTGGGGTATCAGGTGCAGTAATAGGGACACATACGGCAGCAGCGGGTCAGTATTGGGGTATCAGGGGCAGAAATAGGGACACATACGGCAGCAGTGGCTCAGTATTGGGGTATCAGGTGCAGTAATAGGGTCACATACGGCAGCAGTGGCTCAGTATTGGGGTATCAGGTGCAGTAATAAGGTCACATACGGCAGCAGCGGCTCAGTATTGGGGTATCAGGTGCAGTAATAGGGACACATACGGCAGCAGTGGCTCAGTATTGGGGTATCAGATGCAGTAATAGGGACACATACGGCAGCAGTGGCTCAGTATTGGGGTATCAGGGGCAGTAATAGGGACACATATGGCAGCAGTGGCTCAGTATTGGGGTATCAGGTGCAGTAATAAGGTCATACACGGCAGCAGCGGCTGATTATTGGGGTATCAGATGCAGTAATAGGGACACATGTGGCAGCAGCGGGTCTGTATTGGGGTATCGGGCAGTAATAGGGACACATACGGCATGGGGTATCAGTAGGATGAGGAGTTTGTGCAGGTTGGGAATAGATGGTGATGGCTGGAATATGAGAAGTGAAATGTGTCTTTGTTGTATTCTCTGCAGACGAGTTGTAGCTGGAAGAAGTAGTCATGTCTAGGGTTGAGCGACTTTTATTTTTATAGGATCGGGTCGGGTTTCACGAAACCCGACTTTCTCAAAAGTCGGGTCGAGTGAAATCGGCCGATCCTATAAAAAAGTCGGGGTCGGGGTCGGCCGAAACGCGAAACCCAATGCGGTGCAATGGGATACTATGGTTCCCAGGGTCTGAAGGAGAGGAAACTCTCCTTCAGGCCCTGGGATCCATATTTAAGTGTAAAATAAAGAATTAAAATAAAAAATATTGATATACTCACCCTCTGACGAGCCCTGGTAGTAATCGGCATCTTCCGTTCCTAAGAATGAGCGCGTTCAGGGCCTTAGATGACGTCACGGCTTTGTGATTGGTCGCGGCGGCCCACGTGACCTCTCAGCGACCAATCACAAGCCGTGACGTAATTCTCTCAGGTCCTAAATTCCTCATTCTAGGAATTTAGGCCATGAGAATTACGTCACGGCTTGTGATTGGTCGCTGAGCGGTCACGTGGGCCGCCGCGACCAATCACAAAGCCGTGACATCATCTAAGGCCCTGAACACGCTCATTCTTAAGAAGGAAGGCTGCCGGAAAGAAGCAGGGCACGTACGAGGGTGAGTATATACCTAATAGGAATATACTCACCCTCGGCTTCTTTCCGGCAGCCTTCCTTCTTAAGAATGAGCGCTTTCAGGGCCTTAGATGACGTCACAGCTTTGTGATTGGTCGCGGCGGCCCACGTGACCGCTCAGCGACCAATCACAAAGCCGTGACGTCTTCTAAGGCCCTGAATGCGCTCATTCTTAGGAACGGAAGATGCCGGTTACCAGCGGCGATGTCCAGGCTGCGTCGGAGAGGTGAGTATATCAATATTTTTTATTTTAATTCTTTATTTTACACTTAAATGTGGATTCCGATACCGATTTCCGATATCGCAAACATATCGGAACTCGGTATCGGAATTCCGATACCAGATTCAGAAGATCGCCGACCTCATGGCCGACCCCACACAGGGGTCGGGTCGGGTTTCATGAAACCCGACTTTGCCAAAAGTCGGCGACTTCTGAAAATGGTCGACCCGTTTCGCTCAACCCTAGTCATGTCGGTCTGGGCCAGGTTTGAAAAGACGGGAAAAAAGAACGATTCCATCATAAAGAACGTCAGCGGTAAGACATTATCTGTAACTGTGCTGTGATCTCTCATATGTTCTGTAGGACTGGTCCACTGACCATATGGCGGTAATATCCATATTGGTCTTTATATAGAGATTATATTCAGTAGCAGTGCAGTCATCTGCTGAGGTTCTCCTCCAGTATTAGTGCGCGTCACCGAGTTGTAATCAAGGTTACCTGGTTAGGGGCTCACTCAGAAGTTTCGACCCCCCTGAACCAAAACTCTAGCTATGCCTCTGACACAGGTGGATTATATTTATCATCATTAGGCATTTAGGACAATATTGGATCATTCAGAGATCCACAATGAACTTCTGGAGTGAGTTTGCTGCACTGAAAGTAAAGGGGCTGAATAATATTGCACGCCCCACTTTTCAGTTTTTGAATTTCCACAACAATTTAAAATAACCAATACATTTCGTCCAACTTCACAATTGTGTTCCACTTGTTGTTGATTCTTCACCAAAAATTTACTTTTGGTATCTTTATGTTTGTAGCATGATATGGGGAAAAGGTTGAAAAGTTCCGGGGGGGGGCGAATGCTTTCGCAAGGCACTGTAAATATGTGGTAGATGGCTAGATATCCATGAGATATGTAATTAGTGCCATGCATGTGCAGCTTACAGTACATGGATTAACAGAAACATTCTTGAAAACAAGCAAAGGTAAAGCAGACAACTGTGGGCTTATGTTATTAAAAATACCAGCCTGCAGCCACTTCAGAAGTGGTACAGCACATTAGAAGCGCCAATTCTGGCGCTTCGCCTTCACTCTTCCCGATTGCCTGGTGCAACACAGGTTCGACGTAGTCCTTAAATGGAAACCTGAAAAACATAAAAAGAGAGAAATAAAAACAAGAGACTGTCTCTCGTTTACCAATTTATTATAAAAAAGGTAGCCACGCAAGTCTGTCCTAGTCCAGTGCTTCCCAAAATGTTCCCCAAATCTGATTGACTGTGACTGTGACTGTGAATAGCAGTAACATTATTGACAACAATGCTCTTCACAGTTGCCAGGTACTGATGTCACCACTCATCAGAGTCGTCAGCTCAAGCTGCGCTACTCTAGGCTATGAAAAGTGGTGATGTCAGAAATATTACTGCTATTTACACTCCCTGGGTCTCAGTAAGCACAGCATGAGCCAGACTCGGGGAACTTTGTGGGGCTGGACTATTTCGGACCTGCATGGGAACTTTTTTTTAACAATAAATTGGTGACAAATGTCTTAATAAAAGTGTAATAAATAAATGTATAATAAACGAGGGACAATATTTTTTTCGTATTTCTCTCTTCTTATATTTTTCAGTTTTCCATTTGTGGACTTTGTCAAGCTCCATGGATAATGTCCAACCTGTATGGATTTTTGTATTTTTTTTTTATAAATTGGTGAACCAGGGAAATTGTGGAGGAGCATTTATTTTAATAAAGTGTATTTTGTGTGTGTGTGTTTTTTTTATTACTGGGTTAGTAATGGGGGTGTGATAGACACCTCTCGATTTGTAACACCAGAGTTTAATGATAGCTGACATCAATCCCAAGGAAGAGCGAAGGCGAAGTGCCAAAATTGGCGCCTCTAATGTGGTGCGCCTCTACTGGGGTGGCTGCGGGCTGGTATTTTTAGGTTGGGATGGGCCAATAAACATGCTGTCTGCTGATTATCAAAAATGGGGGGACCCTAGGTAATTTTTTTCATTCATTCATTTATTTATTTTTTAGGGTAATCCATGCACAGTAAGCAACTCAAATGTAAAGCACAAATTATATATCTCATGTCTGTATGTCTATCTATCTATCTATCTATCTATCTATCTATCTATCTATCTATCCATCCCATATCTATCTCATATCTATCTATCTATCTATCTATCTATCCATCTATCTAATATCTATCTATCTATCTATCTATCTATCTATCTATCTATCTATGCCATATCTATCTCATATCTATCTATCTATCTATCTATCTATCTGTCTGTCTATCCATCTATCTAATATCTATCTATCTATCTATCTATCTATCTATCTATCTATCTATCCATCCCATATCTATCTCATATCTATCTATCTATCTATCTATCTATCTATCTATCTATCTATCTATCTGTCTGTCTATCCATCTAATATCTATCTATCTATCTATCTATCTATCTATGCCATATCTATCTCATATCTATCTATCTATCTATCTATCTATCTATCTATCTGTCTGTCTGTCTATCCATCTATCTAATATCTATCTATCTATCTATCTATGCCATATCTATCTCATATCTATCTATCTATCTATCTATCTATCTATCTATCTATCTATCTATCTGTCTGTCTATCCATCTATCTAATATCTATCTATCTATCTATCTATCTATCTATCTATCTATCTATCTATCGATCTATCCCATATCTATCTCATATCTATCTATCTATCTATCTATCATCTATCTATCTCTTTGCTTTGCACATCTTTAACTCTTTCATTCCATTCCAGTATGTGTCACATGGACAACACACAGACGGCACCCAAATGATGCACGCAGACACAGATAGCACAGGTATTGGCTTGGTATTGGTAAAATCTAGACTAGTGAAGGGGTCCAAATGTAGTATTGCTCACATGAGAACCCTCAATAACTATTTATAAGACACTAGATGGTGGCCCGATTCTAATGCATCGGGTATTCTAGAATATGTATGCGTAGTGTATAGCACAGCCCACGCAGTACATTGCGCAGCACACGTAGTACATTGCGCAGACCACGCAGTACACTGCACAGCCCACGCAGTACATTGCGCAGACCACGCAGTACATTGCGCAGCCCACGTAGTACATTGCACAGCCCACGTAGTACATTGCGCAGCTCACGTAGTATATTGCGCAGCCCACATAGTAAATTGCGCAGCCCACGTATATTGCGCAGCCCACGTTGTAAATTGTGCATCCCACGTAGTATATTGTGCAGCCCACGTAGTATATTGCGCAGCCCAAGTTGTTTATTGCGCAGTCCACGTTTTATATTGCGCAGCCCACGTTGTATATTGCACAGCCCACGTTGTATAGTCATGTAGTATATTGCCCAGCCACATAGTATATAGCACAGCCCACATAGTATATTGCACAGCCCATGTAGTATATTGCCCAGCCCACGTAGTATATTGCCCAGCCACATAGTATATTGCCCAGCCCACATAGTATATAGCACAGCCCACATAGTATATAGCATAACCCACATAGTATATTGTACAGCCCATGTAGTATATTGCCCAGCCCACGTAGTATATTGCCCAGCCACGTAGTATATTGCCCAGCCACATAGTATATTGCCCAGCCCACGTAGTATATTGCGCAGCCCACATAGTATATTGCGCAGCCCACGTAGTATATTGCGCAGCCCACGTAGTATATTGCCCAGCCACGTAGTATATTGCCCAGCCCACGTAGTATATTGCGCAGCCCACGTTGTATTTTGCACAGCCCACGTTGTATAGTCGCGTAGTATATTGCCCAGCCACGTAGTATATAGCACAGCCACGTAGTATATTGCCCAGCGCACGGAGTATATTGCACAGCCCATGTAGTATATTGCCCAGCCCACGCAGTATATAGCAATGTGGGCATCATATCCCTGTTAAAAAAAAGAAATAAAATAAAAAATAGTTATATATTCACCTTCCGGAGCTCCCGGATCCAAGCGAGGCCTTTACCGACGCGAGGCCTTTACCGACGCTCCTCGCGCGCTCGGGTCCCAGGAGTGCATTGCGGTCTCGCGAGATGACGTAGTGGTCTCGCGAGACCGCTACGTCATCATCTCGCGAGATCGCAGCATGGAGCGGTCACCGGAGCGTCGGGCAGGCCTGTTGTCGATCAAGGGGCTGACGGACGGTGAGTATATAACGATTTTTTTTTTTTTAAATTATTTTTAACATTAGATCGCTTTACTATTCATGCCGCATAGGCAGCATGAATAGTAAAAAGTTGGTCACGCAGGGTTAATAGCAGCGGTAACGGAGTGCGTTACCCGCGGTATAACGTGGTCCGTTACCGCCGGCATTAACCCTGTGTGAGCGGTGAGCGGAGGGGTGTATGCGGGCGCCGGGCAGTGAGTGCAGGGAGTAAGGAGCGGCCATTTTCTTCCGGACTGTGCGCGTCGCTGATTGGTCGCGGCAGCCATGACAGGCAGCTGCCGAGACCAATCAGCGAACGAATAACCGTGACAGACAGACAGAAGGACAGACAAACGGAAGTGACCCTTAGACAATTATATAAGACATAAACTTATATATAATTATTTTTTAAGTATAATGTTTTCATTATATACCTTTTATATACTGTATAATCAGCAAAACTTTTTGAATAAATAACTTTAAAATATTTAATTAATTGGTAAGATATATGTTTTTTTTTACCTCAGATTTTAGAAAGTTTTAGATTTAGAAACTTCTATCATTTTTTTTGTAACCAACTATCAATTTAGGATGAATCTTAAAATTATGCTGAAACCTAATATTAAAAGTCATTCTTTTCCCAGCCCTGTCTTTTATACACTCATGTGGTTATCCTCTGTAGTGTTAGCAACAGGACATTCCTCATGTTTGATCTGTAAACGATTTTACCTGTCATGAACGAGGAGCTTATTTTTCAGGCAGAACAGGGAACAAATTGACAAAAAATGTAACGAGAAAAAGCTGAATTGCAAAATCAAACTCTCTGAAGACCAATCTCTGAACATTGAGTTAATGCTGCTGTGGTGCAGTATGTAGAATAATACCCTACATATGAGAAGATTGAGTCATCAACTCTTGTGAAAAATGGCATCAGGTCTGGTGTACAGGTGATCATTTCATTATTAGTGCTGCTGACTAGGAAGAATTTACCAGGATGTAGGACATATCATCAACAGGAAAGTCGAGGTGAAGGGTGTTGTAGATCAAACTGCAGTAGAGGTATTAATGCTTATCAGATACCCTGGTCCGACTGACAAGCGTTACAGGGAGAGGATGCTTAAGGAGATTAGTTTTCAATTATGTATCACCCATCATGTCAACAGAAGGCTCTGGAGCCGGGAAAGTGATGGCTTTAATTTGTTTTGTGCTGTAAGTTCCCTATACAGGAACAAATGAAGCAAATTGTGTGAATGACAAGAGAAGATAAGTTGCTCTCTTTAGATGGTGAACGGAAAATAAGATCAAGGAAAGATTTCATTTACCCTGGAGGTTTGTCATCAGTGTATAATGTAAAGGATAAGAAAAAAAAATCAGAAAACACATTTTTGAGGTCCTTCTTAACCCTTGTCATGACGTGTCAAATTCTGTGTCAAACTAAGATAAGATTCAGGGTAGGTTTTAATGTAGCATTGGATTGTTATGTATTCTGTGAGTTGTATACTGAAAGTAAATATATCTGTATCTATCTATCTATAAAGATGAGTGTATGTATGTGTGTGCAGCGCCCCAGAGTCCTGGTCGTTGCAGTACTGTGGCTCCGCCACTATGGGGAGCTACGGTGCGTCCGATGGCACTGAAGGAGTTCATCTGATCAGGTATCACAGACACCAATACATTTCACAGCTGGGCCTCCGGGGGGAGCTAAGGGTGCTATTCATTAGGCCACTCCCCACCATAGTGGGTAAACGGGGGGTCAGGCAGGAAGTTAGATCAGAAAGCTGACTGGATTGGACGAAGCAACACCTGGTGGCAGAGGGTGTTGTGGAGGAAGAGACAGTAGGGTCTCTGTCAGGGGTGGGATCCTGACAGAGGCTTGGCATTGAAAAGAACGTAACGGGTCCGCGCCAGCTCCGGGAAGCGGCGGGACCCAAGAAAGGATTAGAAGCGAGATAGATTGTGCTGAGTGAGAAACGAGATCAAGCGATAGGAGAATACCAGTAGGGGTCGTGCTGTAAGACCGGAGCAACATCCTACTGAGGCGCACTACCGGTGGCCGGAACGCCGAGGGAGTATTACAATAACCAGCTTCAAGCAATACTCTAAACAGCGGCAGGACAGTCAGTCTCAGGCGGGCTGTCTCACCTAAATCACCTATGAAGTCTGGGGAGGCAATTTCGGGAGAGGGGCGTCTCTAGGGTCCCGGAAGAACTCCAGGCCTATCCGACAAACGGGTGCCGTTCCAACCGTAACATCAGGGAGGGATGGAGGATTAGAAGAACATCATTTAATCGAGTTGTGAGGGAACACGAGAAACAGACACAACAGTTGTGGGGTACTTTCCGTAAGCACAGCAGGGAAGGACTACAACACATAGCGCTAAGAAGGAAGGCACCGATTTCCACCTGTGAAGTGAACTCTGTAGGTGCCATTGGACCGGCCGGACTTGCGCAGCCTGGTGAACCATATTCTGGACTGAGGACTCAGAGATCTCCAGTAAAAAGGTAAAGAGACTGCAACCTGGTGTCCTCGTTATTTACTGCACCGCACCACCACCACTATCCACACCGATCATTCACTGTGCGCCCCACGGCAGGGTCACGGACCGGGGCCTAGCCGCCGTGACAACCCCAGAGCAGAGACTTAGAGGCCCGGTACCGGGTACCCCTCGGCCCTGCAGCAGTGGGGGCGCTACAACTTGGCGTCACGAACAGGATCTACTTAAGCCTGAAGAATCAGGTTATGTGTGCCTTGGAACTGTAATTTGTTGTGCTTGGACTGTACTTTATTGCAAAGACTGTGCTGCGCCATTTACTGCCAAAAGTTCCCGCCAAAAACCGCCGCCATTGCTACGCCAGAGAAGCAGGAGGGCGTGCCATGGGAGGAGACTACCAAAGTGGCGCCAGAAACGGTGATCGCCCCCTGCGCCTCTTGTTGCAAAGCGATGACCTGCCTCAAAGCAGAGAACCGCCCCCTGACTTGCGATGGCGGGAACGAGGTGAAGGAGGACCTCGACCTTGGAGAAATGGCAGAGTCAGATGCATGCATTGCCGCCGAATGCCGGACAGCGACGATGAACAGCAGGTGCCCGAACAACGGCGAGGTGATCCCGGTTTGTCCTCACCCATCAGAAGAGGACTCGCGTCCACCGCCGGTGAGGGACCTGGACTCCTTGGAGAAACCAGTGGAGGAGCCGAGCCTGCCTATCCTAGTCACGGAATCATGGAGGGCGGAGTTACGTCAAGAGATGACTCCGGAGGAGCCGCGGTCCGGGCTGCAGCCGATTCCAGTGTCCTTGTCAACGGACCTGAGCGACATCGGTGGAATCACATCAGGCGCAGGTATGGACGACATCCCTACTCCCCTGGCCGATTCTGCTCTCCCGACCGATCCGGCTCCCCTGATCGATCCCACTCCCGTGACCGCTCCCCACCCCGGCAATGATCGTTCCTTCTTGGTGGAGCGGGTTATCCTCACCTCCAACACGATGGGGAAGCTAGTGCCGCCGCTACCAACCAAGGTGGGAGAACCCATAGGTGTGGGCCTAGACGGGGTGACCCTTCGGTGGGACACCCCCTGGACAGGGCCGGATGGGACCCGGGAGGATGGCCTCACCCTTGCGGTACTTACCTGGGAGCAGTATAAGCAATGTCTGATCCAACACTGGAAAGATCGGGACGAGACCGAACCACCTGACACGCAACGTAAGAAGTCTGCTCCCGGCAGGAAAGACGTGGTAAAGCGGGGAACTGTACTGGCCTACCACCCGAAGAGGGGATGGGGCTCCATACAGGAACCGGGGCTACCAACTGATGTCTTTGTCACTAGCTATAATGTGAAAACCCCCTGCTGCAGTCGAAATGGTGATCCGTTACAAAGAGGGGATCAGGTGACTTACACCCGCCATCGGAGTGCACAAGGATGGTGTGCCCGGAACGTTCGACGGTGTGAGCCTGAGAGAGCGCCCCCTGTTGTCCCGATCATGACTGATCCCGATTTGCCGGACCTCGTCCCCATCACCACGGTACGTCTTGTAGCGGCTACCGAACTCGCAAGCAGGATTAGCCTTCAAATCCAGGCACCGGCTGATCTGATGGCATCTGAGAGACCAATTACCAGTACGGGTGCCACGTTGGCTGGGGGACAAAGGCCGCCTCCAGCTTTAGAAGAATAAACCTCGATACCCTGAATCTGTAAATAGTTACTGTTCCACTACTTTGTTGCTATACCCGTAAAGGGTTAACTCTTAAAGGGATCCCTTTGTCTACCCGGGACCCCTATTGTTTTTGGTTATTTTTCTATTTTTCTATGTTATTCAAAAACTGTTGAAATCATGAACAGTGCATGATCCGAACTTCTTGTAAATAGTTGCACCTTATTAAAGGCGCTCCCTACTGGTTTTACTTAAAGACTCTTTGCGAAGATACCGCACTGGAACCTTTGCTGAGTATGGACTGGTAGCTTGGGAAGACACGCTACCTCACAGAGACTTGGTCCCCTCTTAAAGGGGATGTTCATTTATCGCATTTCAATAGTAAAATTGCTTAAGATAAATAGCAATAATGTCAATGAGAGAAAAGTGATGATAATGTTTGTACAAGAGAGTTATATGTGTTTAATTAGTTAAATGTGAAGGAATACTGATGATGTGCTCTGAGAAGTAAAAGGTGAAAGATAGAAGAAGGATGCAGTGGGCCCGTAGAAATAGATGTGGTGTCCAGCATGCAAGAAAGGAAGAAAGATAATGAGAAGGCTTAATGTTCGATAGACAATGTTTAGATAATGCTGATAGAAAGTTAGGATAGAAGGTAAACCCTGAGTCCTGATAGGAGTCATGTAGAGATGACTCAGTGCTCTTAAACTGAAAGAAATGTTATGTTCTATACTGTGTATAGTAGTTGAAAAGGCAGTAGGCCCTGGCTGAACGGGGCGGTCCTGTAAAAGAAAGGAGAGGCAGTAGGTCTGGTGCCGATAGGACCGGCGGTCCTGCAAATTTAAAGAAGGAGAATGAGAAAGTTAAAGTGCCTTATAATGTGATTATAGGAAGGTCTTTAGTGGATTTAGAGTGTGAGTCCTTAAAGGCAATGTTAAATTATTGTTCAACAATTTTGCACTTAAGTAGAATGCCCGGTTGGGTAACAGGAGTTATTTATAGCCTGTAATTTATAATGTTAACCATGTTTGTAACGTTCAAGTGTCCTCACCTCCCATAAAGGGAAGCTCTGTTCAAATATGCTTATTGTTATTGCACTCAACAAAATTGTATGTCTTTTTGCTAACTTGTATTGTTGTTTTCTTCCCAGTCCCGGAGTACTGTGTTTAACCAGGGGGGAGTGCAGCGCCCCAGAGTCCTGGTCGTTGCAGTACTGTGGCTCCGCCACTATGGGGAGCTACGGTGCGTCCGATGGCACTGAAGGAGTTCATCTGATCAGGTATCACAGACACCAATACATTTCACAGCTGGGCCTCCGGGGGGAGCTAAGGGTGCTATTCATTAGGCCACTCCCCACCATAGTGGGTAAACTGGGGGTCAGGCAGGAAGTTAGATCAGAAAGCTGACTGGATTGGACGAAGCAACACCTGGTGGCAGAGGGTGTTGTGGAGGAAGAGACAGTAGGGTCTCTGTCAGGGGTGGGATCCTGACAGAGGCTTGGCATTGAAAAGAATGTAACGGGTCCGCGCCAGCTCCGGGAAGCGGCGGGACCCAAGAAAGGATTAGAAGCGAGATAGATTGTGCTGAGTGAGAAACGAGATCAAGCGATAGGAGAATACCAGTAGGGGTCATGCTGTAGGACCGGAGCAACATCCTACTGAGGCGCACTACCGGTGGCCGGAACGCCGAGGGAGTATTACAATAACCAGCTTCAAGCAATACTCTAAACAGCGGCAGGACAGTCAGTCTCAGGCGGGCTGTCTCACCTAAATCACCTATGAAGTCTTGGGAGGCAATTGCGGGAGAGGGGCGTCTCTAGGGTCCCGGAAGAACTCCAGGCCTATCCGACAAACGGGTGCCGTTCCAACCGTAACATCAGGGAGGGACAGAGGATTAGAAGAACATCATTTAATCGAGTTGTGAGGGAACACGAGAAACAGACACAACAGTTGTGGGGTACTTTCCGTAAGCACAGCAGGGAAGGACTACAACACATAGCGCTAAGAAGGAAGGCACCGATTTCCACCTGTGAAGTGAACTCTGTAGGTGCCATTGGACCGGCCGGACTTGCGCAGCCTGGTGAACCATATTCTGGACTGAGGACTCAGAGATCTCCAGTAAAAAGGTAAAGAGACTGCAACCTGGTGTCCTCGTTATTTACTGCACCGCACCACCACCACTATCCACACCGATCATTCACTGTGCGCCCCACGGCAGGGTCACGGACCGGGGCCTAGCCGCCGTGACAACCCCAGAGCAGAGACTTAGAGGCCCGGTACCGGGTACCCCTCGGCCCTGCAGCAGTGGGGGCGCTACATGTGTGTGTGTATATATCAAGCCACGCCCACTACACATATCCTGGCCCACTACACATAGCCACACTGACTCCACACGCAAAGCCCCGTTCTCACGGCCCACGTTGTTAGCGCACACGGGCGGAGACACATTCACCTCGAAAGCCACCCTGCAAAACTCACCGGCTGTGGCGTCCCATTCGCTGCGAGCTACAGTCAACGCCACTGCCTTCAGAGTATCAGTGCGCTGCAGGCACAGGCCACATCTAGCTCCATCATGTCTAGAATGGAGTTGCTCCTGTGAGGCATGGCGTCAAGGGAAAGGGAGGAGCCTCATGGATTACACTGCTGTGCTCATAACAGGAAGTTGCTCTGCACGTGTGAGGGGAAGAGAAGAGTGAGGTGAAAATGAGAGGAGTGAGGGGAAAATAGTGGAGTGTGGGTAAAATGAGAGGCCTGAGGTGAAAATGAGAGGCGTGAGGTGAAAATGAGAGGTGTGAGGTGAAAATGAAGAGGAGTGAGGGAAAAATAGTGGAGTGATCGGAAAATAACAGGTGTGAGGTCAAAATGACAGGTGTGAGGGGCAAAAATGAGAGGAGTGAGGGGAAAATGAGAGATGTGATGGGGAAAATGAGAGGCGTGATGGGAAAATGAAAGTGAGGTGCTACTACAGTATGAGGCTGTGTATAGAGAAAAGTGAGGCACTGCAGGTGGAGGCTGTGTATAAGGCCGGCCACATTTGCACATTCAGTATTTGGTCAGTATTTTACCTCAGTGTTTATAAGCCAAAACCACAAGTGGGACAAAAATACAGAAGTGGTGACGTGTTTCTAATATACTTTTCCTCTCATTGTTTTACTCCTAGTTTTAGCTTATAAATACTGAGGTAAAAATACTGACCAAATAACGTGTGAATGAGGTCTAAAGGAGAAAAGTGTGGTTCTGCAGACAAAGTAGGCTGTGTATACAATACGCTTTATTGCTATTAGTACAATTTATCTAGGGATTAAGTGTTTCCAATTGTATATGGAAGAGGAGTGTGAGGTGCTGCCAGAGGAGGGCACTATGCCCGGGCAACACCGGGCTCTTCAGCTAGCGCTAAATAAAGGTGAGCTTGTCTGGAGTAACAGAATAATTCTACGGTGATTTAATAATATTATTTAGTACGGTACAACCAGGGCTGGCGTTAGCGGCAGGCAGACTAAGCAACAGCCTAGGGCCCCCGCTACCCCAAGGGCTCCTAGCCAGTGGGGCCTGTGAGTCAGGGGGGCTGCCCGGCACCAGTGCTGACCTTCCCCCTTCATGAGCCACAATCAAATGTATCAGCATCATAGACACCGATACAGATCAAAGCAATGATGGAGGAGAGGGCGTCAGATGATGCTCCATCCCCCATCATTCCACTCTGACACTACGGGTGTGTGATGACTTAACTTCATCATGCACTCCCTGTGTACCAAGCGGTGCAGCTGTTGAGACCGGAGTAGAGGCGGGAGCACTGTGGGAAATTAGGAGGAGAGGTGAGTATTGTGTTTTTTTTGTTTTAAATATATCAGTGAGTGAGTACTGTACTGTAAGGCTGGGTTGTATTCTATGGAGGGAGGGTGGGGGGCTACATTATATTCTATGGGGGTGGGCTGTATTATATTCTATGATGGGGCTGCATCATACTCTGAGGGGGCTACACCATACTATATGAGGGGACTGCATTATATTCTATGGGGAGGGCTGCATTATACTACATGGAGGGCTGTATTAAAATATATGAGGGGGGTGCATTATACTCTATGGGGAGCTGCATTTTATTCTATGGAGGCTGCATTACACTATATGAGGGGGGCTGCATTATATTCTATGGGGGCTGCATTATACTATATAAGGTGGACTGCATTATTTTCTATGGGGGCTGCATTACACTATATGAGGGGGCTGCATTATATTCTATGGGGGCTGCATTATACCCTATGAGGGGGCTACATTATACTATATGAGGGGAGCTACATTATATTCTATGGGGGCTGCATCATACTCTGTGAGGGGACTACATTTTATTCTATGGGTGTCTACATTATACTATAAGGGGGCTGCTTTATATTCTATTGGGGGCTGCCTTATACTCAATGAGGGGGCTACATTATATTCTATTGGGGACTACATTATATTCTATGGGGGACTGGATTATACTCTATGAGGGGGCTACATTATATTCAGTGGGGTAGCTCAATTATACTCTATGGGGTGGCTACATTATACTATATGGGGTGGTTGCATTATACTAAATGGGGGCTGCATTATACTCTATCGTACTATGGGCAGTGCATTATACTATATGTATACATTGGACCTGTGTTATACTACTGTATCAAGGACTATGTGGAATACATTATATTATATGAAGAACTGTGGCGTGCATTATACTATGGGAAGTGAATTGTACTACATAGAGAACTGGGGGTGCATTATACTATATGGAGGACTATGAGGAGTGTATTATACTATATGAAGGACTGAGGAGTTTATTTTAATATATGGAGGACTATCAGGAGTGTACAATACTATATGGAGGACTATGGGGAGTGAATTATACTATGTAGAGGACTGAGGAGTGTATTTTAATATATGGAGGATTATTGGGTGTACAATACTATATGGAGGACTATGGGGAGTGAATTATACTTTATGGAGGACTGAGGAGTGTATTTTAATATATGGAGGACTATGAGGAGTGTATTATACTATATGGAGGACTATGGGGAGTGTATTATACTATATGGAGGACTTTGGGGAGTGCATTATACTATATGGAGGAATATGGGGAGTGTATTATACTATATTGAGGACTTTGGGAAGTGTATTTTACTATATGGAGGACTATGGGGAATGCATCATACTATATGGCGGACTATATGACACATTATATTGTATGGAGGACTATGGGGTGTGTATTATACAATATGGAGGACTGTAGTGCACATTATACTATATAGAGGACTGTTGGGTGCATTACACTATGTGAAGGACTATGGGGTGCATTATACTATGTTGGGGACTATGAGGTGCATTATAGTAAACAAGCAAAATGCTGCCTAATCATTGAGTGATTGGCTTGTTTATGCTGGAACAAAAATCATTGTTCTCAGCAGCATATCGCTCAGTGAAAACTGCAGATGTGCTGCTGATAAGATGATACTGTATGGGGACAGATTGATCTAATAGTGATTGTTCTGTGTCCATTATTCTTCCTCAGCTGGTGGAAAGAGGCCGGGAAACAATCGTCGAACGACTTCAATATTGTCGATCACGCTTGTTTAGCGGCCTAAGATAAGCGCATGTAAATACAACCAAAATGTTTGTGCGATGGTGCAATATGTGAGCATTTGGGGCCCCATTAGAAACTTTTGCCCAGGGCCCCATTTTGCCTTAAACTGGCCCTGACTACGACTTAGTGAGTCACGTCATATTGTACATTTGCGCAAATTTACTTTAAACATAGAAAATGCACAAAATATATACACCATTACCCCTTTTCAAAACGTGGCTATTTTAAGATTTTGCGGTTTCGTTTTTTCTTTTCCATCTTCCAAGAGCTATAACTTTTTTTTATTTTTCCATCTATATAGCCATACAAGCACTTGATGTTTGCAAAATAATGCTGTTGCATCACTGTATATAGCACAAGCAATCAGACGGTCGCAGCTTGAAGTCCCCTAAGAGGACTAATATTAAGAACAGTGAAAAGTAAAAGAAAAAGGTTTTAAAAAATGATAAAAAATATAGAAAACCTAATAGTTTAAATCACTCCTCTTTTCCTGTCATTAAAATAAAGATTATGAATAATACACGTATGTGGTATCGCTGCGTTCAGAAAAGTCCGATCTATCAAAGTATAACCCAATTGATAAATTTGGTAAACGAAAAAAATTAAAGAACGCCAAAATTGTTTTTCTTCGTCTCTGCAATTCCACAAAAAAATAAAGTAACAGGCACATTTATCCCAAAATGGCAAAATGGTATCAATAAAAACTTTGTCTCTCCCCACAAAAAATATGCCTTCAGACAGCTCCATTGACCAAAAAAAAGAAACCTTACGAATCTGAGAAAGTGTCAACTCAAGCCCCAAAAATGTTTTTTGCAAACTTCTGATTTTTTTTTCACCACTAAATAATTTAAAAACTGGACATATTTGATATCGCCAATAATCACTCTGATCAACAGAATCATATTGTGAGGTCATTTTTACCACAAAATATACATTGTAAAAACAATTTCCCAAAAAAATCAGAACTGTGATTTTTTTTTTTCACAATTTCTCCCCTCTTGGATTTTGTTTCTCATATTCCAGTACACTATGTGGTAAATTGAATGGGGTATTTCAAAAGAACAACTCATTGTACAAAAAAACAATATGTAGACAGAAAAATTAAAGTTTTTGCTCTGGGAAGAAGGGGAGGAAAAACAAAAAAGCAAAAACAGAAATGTTACCCATAGTGAAGGGGTTAACTTATATTTAAAATATAATGTTTTTTTCTGACTCAGACAAAGAAATCCAAATTCAAGAGTAATCTACAATTAGGCACATTTTTTATTGATAGACTTTATCCTAATTTGGGTTCTGACCTTCTGGCTGTAGTGATTTGCTACCTCATTGTCTTATTGATCTATTGTTCTTTTTCGTGTTTTTAGGATTCATTTATTCCATTGCTGCCACTACTAATTGCATTACAGTATGTCCGGTAGTGATGAGTTTCACCTGAGGATTTTGCTAAACAGAAGTAACAGTTTTTTAATCTGTTTATGTATGATGTTACCAAAAGAAGTATCAAAGTGGACATTACTGCCGATTCAAAGGACTTTAATTGGAGTTTGCTGCTGCACGTATCTTACTACCAACTGGAGTCTGAAAAACCCCGGTGCAAGATATGGTCATATGGGCACATATAGCTTTCTAAATCCTATAAGGACATGCGTGTTGCCCGTTCCGTCATTATGAAGTAGTGTCCTCTGTCCTGTACAAATGTTCCCCTTTCTGGGCCCCTTCTAGATATAAAAGTCCCCTATTTTGGGTCCCTTCCTGGTATATATGTCCCTCATACAGGTATACTGTATATGTCCCCCATACTGATATATCTGTCTCTTATCCTGGGCCCTTTCCTGATATATATATATATATATATATATATATATATATATATATATATATATTCCCCATCCTGGGCTTATCCTGGTATATATTTATCCCCTCCTGGTATATATGTCTCCCATCCTGGGCCCATCCTGGTATATATGTTCCTTACCCTGGGTCTTTCCTGGTATATATGTCCCCCATCCTGGTATATATATACACCTCTGGCAAAAATTAAGAGACCACTGCAAAATGTTCAGTTTGTCTGATTTTTCTCTTTATAGGTATATTTTTGAGTAAAATATAAATTGCTCTTTTATTCTATAAGCTACTGACAACATGTCTCCGAAGTTCCAAGCAATACATTTTGTATTTATTTTCTGAAAATGAGAAATGATCAAAATAACAAAAAAATGCATTGCTTGCATACCTCAAATAATGCTAAGAAAACAAGTTCATAATCATTTAGAAACAACAATACTAATGTTTTAACTCAGGAAGAGTTCAGAAATCTGTTGTGAATTCCGCTCTTGGGCTCCCTCCGGTGGTTGTAAGTAGCACTTTTGTGAATTCTGCTCTTGGGCTCCCTCCTGTGGTTTTGAGTGGTATAGCTGCTTCTTGGATTTAGCATCAGCAGCTGCTTCCACTGATCGTCTTTCTGGCTCGGCTATTTTAGTCTGGCCTTATCTCTCAATCAATGCCAGTTGTCAATTGTTCCAGCTTGGAGTCACTGCTCTTTTGGATTTCCCTGACACTCTGTCCAGTTCAGCAAAGATAAGTCCTTGCTTGTCCTTTTGCAGTCCACTTGTTGTGGACTTTATTGTTCAGCACATTCTATGTTTTGCTCATTTGTCCAGCTTATCAGTATGGATCTATTCAGCTAAGCTGGAAGCTCTGGGCTGCAGATTTTGCCCTCCACACCTTTAGTCAGGTGTGGAGATTTTTGCATATCTCTGCGGTGGACTTTTTCTAGTTTTTATTACTGACCGCACAGTGTTCTTTCCTGTACTATCTATTTAGCTAGAAGTGGCCTCCTTTGCTAAATCTTGTTTCATACTACGTATGTCATTTCCTTCTCCTCTCACAGTCATTATTTGTGGGGGGCTGTCCTATCCTTTGGGGATTTTCTCTGAGGCAAGATAGGTTTCCTGTTTCTACCTTTAGGGGTAGCTAGTTCTCCGGCTGTGACAAGGTGTCCAGGGAGTGACAGGAACATCCCACGGCTACTGCTAGTGTTGTGTTAAGATCAGGAACTGCGGTCTGTATAGTTACCACCTGCTCAGAGCTAGTCGCATGTCGCTCCTAAATTACCAGTCCATAACAGTTTTCTCTTTTTAAATCATAACGACAACCCAAAACATCCAAATAACCCTCATCAAAAGTTCACATACCCCATTTCTTAATACCGTGTATTGCACGCTTCTTTATTTTCTCAGATGGTAAAGCTGCCCACTCTTCTTGGCAAAAAACCTCCAGTTCCTGCAAAATTCCCGGGCTGTCTAGCATGAACTGTGCGCTTGAGATCTCCCCAGAGTGGCTCAATGATATTGAGGTCCGGAGACTGAGATGGCCACTCCAGAACCTTCACTTTGTTCTGCTGTAGCCAAGGACAGGTCGACTTGACCATGTGTCCCATGCGCAGTTTCCGGGCTGATTATTGCAAATTTGCCTCCAGTATTTGCTGATAACATGCTGCATTCATCTTTCCTTCAACTCTGACCAAGTTTCCTGTGCCTTTATAGCTCACACATCTACAAAACATCAGCGATCCACCTCCGTACTTTACAGTAGGAATGGTTTTCCTTTCATCATAGGCCTTGTTGACCTCTCTCCAAATGTAACGTTTATGGTTGTGGCCAGAAGGCTACATTTTGGTCTCATCATTCCAAATTACCTTGTTCCAGAAGTTTTGAGGCTTGTCTCTGTGCTGTTTTGCGTATTGTAGGCAAGATTCTTTGTGGCATTTGCGCAGTAATGGCTTTCTTCTGACGACTCAACCATGTAGCCCATTTTTCTTCAAGTGCCTCCTTATTGTGCATCTTAAAACAGCCACGCAGCTAGTTTTCAGAGAGTCCTGTATTTCAGCTGATATTATTTGTGGGTTTTTGTGAGTCTTTGCATCCCACACAATTTTCCTGGCAGTTGTGGATGACATTTTTGTTGGTCTTCCTGAACGTGGTTTTGTTTTTACAGAGCCCCTGATTTTCCATTTGTTAATCACAGCTTGAACGTTACTGACTGGCATTATCAATTCCTTGGATATCTTTTTGTATCCCTTCCTGTATTATACAGTACAACTACCTTTTCCCATAGATCCTTTGACATTTATTTTGCTTTCCCTATGACTCACAATCCATAAACATCAGTGGCTGGATGAATGATGTAAGAGCCTGTCTTGATCCCATAAACTCACTCAGCTTTTATTCACACAAACTGATTACAAGCAAACAGGTCACAGGTGAGGATGTTACCTTTACTAGTCATTCAAACCGATTTGTGTCCACTTCTGTACATGTTATCAGGCCAAAATCACCAGGGTATGTGAACTTTTGATCAGGGTTATTTGGATTTTTTGGGTTGTCATTATGATTTAAAAAGAGAAAACACAGTAGTTTGACAATAAATTTCTTCATTTAACCACTAACTATGAGTGGAGAAAAAGATTTGGTGTCATCATTTATATTCTCTGAAAAGAGGCCAAGAAAGCAAAAATTCTGCTGGGGTATGTAAACTTTTGAGCACAACTGTATATATGTGTGTGTCATTGACATCGATATATCTATGTATTCTATGTACCGTATATATTATCTATTCTATTTATTCTATTCTAACCTGTCAGTGTGATTTTACAGTACGCGGCACATGATTTGCCAGCTTTTCAAAGGACACCGGTGTGTAAATATTAGACAGCACTCACATGGTCCGAGTGCTGTGCGTTTTTTTTTGTCTTGCACCTGTAGGCTTGCATTGGTGAGTCTCGGAGGATATACACATACAATCGCAGCATGATGCGATTTTACACACTTGCTGAATACACCCGAGAAAATAAATGGTGATGTGAGCTGCCCCATAGATTAACACTGGGCCAAGTGCTATGACCGTATTCTACGGTAGTGTGAGGCCGGCCTAAATGTCTTTTTAGTCATGACATGTGAGGCAGCTATTATATCTTTATATTACATATATCATGTTCACCCCTGGAAATTTACTACAATTTGTCTGCAGCCTTCTCTTTGGCAAGAAAACAAGCATTTGAAATCAGGTCATTTATATTTATACAAAAACCAAAGGAAAAACAAATAGCAGCACCATCAGCTGGTTGAATCACCAACACCGGCTCACTTAAAGTCCTCTTTTAGCGCAATGAAGTCCTGTACCGATGTCTGGTGCTCTAGCTGGAAAAACTCCAAACGTGTATAGCAAAAAAAATCTTTAAAAACAGCGAGCACTCACCATCCTCTAATGTCCAATCTTTATTATGGCATCTATATATATAAGAGGCATCGTGATTACTCGCTAATCCCGCCCCCTGCACAGTAGATCCGCCCCCACCACATCACCACACAGAATCCCGCCCCCACCACATTACCACACATAAAACCCGCCCACCCACCACATCACCACACACAATCCCGCCCCCCCACCACATTACCACACATAATCCCGCCCAGCTACCCCATTAACACACAAAATCCCGCCCCCCCACCCCATTACCACACATAATCCCGCCCCCCCACCCCATTACCACACATAATCCCGCCCCCCCACCCCATTACCACACATAATCCCGCCCCCCCACCCCATTACCACACATAATCCCGCCCCCCCACCCCATTACCACGCATAATCCCGCCCCCCACCCCATTACCACGCATAATCCCGCCCCCCACCACATCACCACTCATAATCCGGCCCCCCACCACATCACACTTGCTAATCCCGCTCCCTGCACAGTAGCTCCGCCCCCACCACATTATCACACTCAATCCCGCCCCACCACATTACCACACACAATCCCCCCACCACATTACCACACACAATCCCGCCCCCCACCATATTACCACACATAATCCCGCCCGCCCACCACATCACCACACATAATCCCGCCCCCCACCACATCACCACACAGAATCCCGCCCCCACCCCATTATCACACACAATCCCGCCCCCACCACATTACCACAGATAATCCTGCCCCCACCACATCACCACACATAATCCCACCCCCCACCCCATTACCACACATAATCCCCCCACCACATCACCACACATAATCCCGCCCCCCACCCCATTACCACACATAATCCCCCCCACCCCATTACCACACATAATCCCCCCACCACCCCATTACCACACATAATCCCCCCACCACATCACCACACATAATCCCGCCCGCCCACCACATTACCACATAATTCCGCCCGCCCACCACATCATCACATAGAATCCTGCCCCCACCCCATTACCACACACAATCCCGCCCCCCACCACATTACCACACACAATCCCGCCCCCCACCACATTACCACACATAATACCGCCCACCCACCACATCACCACACATAATCCCGCCCCTAACCCCATTACCACACATAATCCCGCCCCTCCACCACATCACCACACAGAATCCCGCCTGCCCACCAAATCACCACACATAATCCCGCCCCCCACCACATTACCACACATAATACCGCCCACCCACCACATCACCACACATAATCCCGCCCCCCCCACCCCATTACCACACATAATCCCCCCCACCAAATCACCACACATAATCCGGCCCGCCCACCACATTACCACATAATCCCGCCCACCACATCACCACACAGAATCCCGCCCCCACCCCATTACCACACACAATCCCACCCCCACCACATTACCACACACAATCCCTCCCCCCACCACATTACCACACACAATCCCGCCCCCACCACATTACCACACATAATCCCGCCCACCCACCACATCACCACACAATCCCGCCCCCACCACATCACCATACATAATCCCACCCCCCCAACACATCACCACACATAATCCTGCCCCCACCACATCACACATAATCCCGCCCCCACCACACATAATCCCGCCCACCCACCACATCACCACACATAATCCCACCCCCACTACATCACCACACATAATCCCGCCCACCACATCACCACACAACCCCACCCCCCACCACATCACCACACATAATCCCGCCCCCCAACACATCACTACACATAATCCCGCCCCCCAACACATCACCACACATAATACTGACAATCTGCCCCATTACCACACATAATCCCTTCCCCACCACATCACCATACATAATCCCGCCCCCCAACCACATCACCACACATAATCCTGCCCCCCACCACATCACCACACATAATCCCACCCCCCACCCCATCACCACACATAATCCCGCCCGCCCACCACATTGCCACATAATCCCGCCTGCCCACCACATCACCATACAGAATCCCGCCCCCACCCCATTACCACACACAATCCCGCCCCCACCACATTACTACACACAATCCCGCCCCCACCACATTACCACACACAATCCCGCCCCCACCACATTACCACACATAATCCCGCTCCCCACCACATTACCACACGAGGCTCCGTCCCCACACATTACCACACGAGGCTCCGTCCCCACACATTACCACACGAGGCTCCGTCCCCACACATTACCACACGAGGCTCCATCCACATACATTACCACACGAGGCTCCGTCCCCACACATTACCACATGAGGCTCCGTCCCCACACATTACCACACGAGGCTCCGTCCCTCCACATTACCACACGCAGCACTTCCTTTCTATGTAATTCAACCACTTCAGCCAAGGTAAACGTACATTTAATTGCATAATCACCAGCAGCGTTAATTAGATAGCAATGAGCGTGCCGAGCGTTAGCTGGCTGGAAACAGCTAGTATTATCAAAAGCAGGTATGGTCAGGGAGAAATGTGTTTCCACAAGACGACGGCCGTTTCGCGCTCCTGCGCTTCCACGGGTCTTGATGTAAACTGAGGGAGGGTGAAATCCTTTTAGCGTGTACCGCCGCAGGGTTACCGCCCCTCCAACAACATCATCACTGCTTTTGATAATATGCCATAATAAAGATTGGACATTAGAGGATGGTGAGTGCTCGCTGTTTTTAAAGATTTATATTTATACAATGCTTTCAGCCACAAACTTGCAAGTCTCCCTCCCTATTCTTACTCTGTCTTTTTTCGCTCTATCTCTAAAGAAAGAGAATTGTACCTTGTTTCCATTGAATAAAAGAGAGAGCAAGCCTTTAGACCATCACATGCATTAAACCATGTTGCTATGTGAACTATGATTTAACATGAAATCATATTTCTAATGCAGCCATACACATTTTAGTTCATTTTTCCCATCATATTAGTTTATTCTAGCCATATACAGTGGGTACGGAAAGTATTCAGACCCCTTTAAATTTTTCACTGTTTGCTTCATTGCAGCCATTTGGTAAATTCAAAAAAGTTCATTTTTTCACATTAACCCCTTTCTGTCATTGGACATACTATTCCGTCCATGTGGGGTGGGCCCTACTTCCCAAGGACGGAATAGTACGTCCAGCACGATCGGCCACGCTCACGGGGGGAGCGCGGCCGATCGCGGCCGGGTGTCAGCTGACTATCGCAGCTGACATCCGGCACTATGTGCCAGGAGCGGTCACGGACCGCCCCCGGCACATTAACCCCCGGCACACCGCGATCAAACATGATCGCGGTGTACCGGCGGTATAGGGAAGCATCGCGCAGGGAGGGGGCTCCCTGCGTGCTTCCCTGAGACCCCCGGAGCAACGCGATGTGATAGCGTTGCTCCGAGGGTCTCCTACCTCCTTCCTCGCTGCAGGTCCCGGATCCAAGATGGCCGCGGCATCCGGGTCCTGCAGGGAAGGAGGTGGCTTACCGAGTGTCTGCTCAGTGCAGACGCTGGTAAGCCTGCAGCCCTGTCAGTGAGATCGGTGATATGACAGAGTGCTGTGCACACTGTCAAATCACCGATCTGTGATGTCCCCCCCTGGGACAAAGTAAAAAAGTTTAAAAAAAAATGTCCACATGTGTAAAAAAAAAAAAAAAAAAATCCTAAATAAATAATAAAAAAAAATATTCCCATAAATACATTTCTTTATCTAAATAAAAAAAAATCAAACAATAAAAGTACACATATTTAGTATCGCCGCGTCCGTAACGACCCCACCTATAAAACTACATAACTAGTTAACCCCTTCAGTGAACACCGTAAAAAAAAAAAAAACGAGGCAAAAAACAACGCTTTATTCTCATACCACCAATCAAAAAGTGGAATAACACGCGATAAAAAAGACAGATATAAATAACCATGGTACCGCTGAAAACGTCATCTTATCCCACAAAAAACGAGGTGCCATACACCATCATCAGCAAAAAAATAAAAAAGTTATAGTCCTCAGAATAAAGCGATGCCAAAATAATTATTTTTTCTATAAAATAGCTTTTATCGTATAAAAGCGCCAAAACATAAAAAAATGATGTAAATGAGATATCGCTGTAATCGTACTGACCCGAAGAATAAAACTGCTTTATCAATTTTACCAAACGCGGAACGGTATAAACGCCTCCCCCAAAAGAAATTAATGAATAGCTGGTTTTTGGTCATTCTGCCTCACAAAAATCAGAATAAAAAGCGATCAAAAAATCTCCCGTGCCCGAACATGTAACCAATAAAAACGTCAACTCGTCCCGCAAAAAACAAGACCTCAGATGACTCTGTGGACTCAAATATGGAAAAATTATAGCTCTCAAAATGTGGTAACGCAAAAAATATTTTTTGCAATAAAAAGCGTCTTTCAGTGTGTGACGGCTGCCAATCATAAAAATCCGCTAAATAACCCGCTATAAAAGTAAATCAAACCCCCCTTCATCACCCGCTTAGGCTACGTTCACATTTGCGTTGTGCGCCACAGCGTCGGCGACGCAACGCACAACGCAGGAACACCGCATGCACAACGCATGCACAACGCTGCGTTTTGCGACGCATGCGTCCTTTTTTTGCTTGATTTTGTATGCACAAAAAATGCAACTTGCTGCGTCCTCTGCGCCATGACGCGTGCGCCGCAGTGACGCATGCGTCGCAAAACGCAACTGCAACGCATGTCCATGCGCCCCCATGTTAAATATAGGGGCGCATGACGCATGCGGCGACGCTGCGGCGCCCGACGCTGCGGCGCAGAACCCTAATGTGAACGTAGCCTTAGTTAGGGAAAAATTAAAAAAATTTAAAAAATGTATTTATTTCCATTTTCCCATTAGGGTTAGGGCTAGGGTTAGGGTTAGGGCTAGGGTTAGGGTTAGGGCTAGGGTTAGGGCTAGGGCTAGGGTTAGGGCTACATTTAGGGTTGGGGCTAAAGTTAGGGTTAGGGTTGGGGCTAAAGTTAGGGTTAGGGTTTGGATTACATTTACGGTTGGGAATAGGGTTGGGATTAGGGTTAGGGGTGTGTCTGGGTTAGAGGTGTGGTTAGGGTTACCGTTGGGATTAGGGTTAGGGGTGTGTGTGGATTAGGGTTTCAGTTATAATTGGGGGGTTTCCACTGTTTAGGCACATCAGGGGCTCTCCAAACGTGACATGGCGTCCCATTTCAATTCCAGCCAATTCTGCGTTGAAAAAGTAAAACAGTGCTCCTTCCCTTCCAAGCTCTCCCGTGCGCCCAAACAGGGGTTTACCCCAACATATGGGGTATCAGCGTACTCGGAACACATTGGAGAACAACTTTTGGGGTCCAATTTCTCCTGTTACCCTTGGGAAAATACAAAACTGGGGCTAAAAAATAATTTTTGTGGAAAAAAAAAAAAATTTTTATTTGCATGGCTCTGCGTTATAAACTGTAGTGAAACACTAGGGGGTTTAAAGCTCTCACAACACATCTAGATGAGTTCCTTAGGGGGTCTACTTTCCAAAATGGTGTCACTTGTGGGGGGTTTCTACTATTTAGGTACATTAGGGGCTCTGCAAACGCAATGTCACGCCTGCAGACCATTCCATCTAGGTCTGCATTCCAAATGGCGCTCCTTCCCTTCCGAGCCCTCCCATGCGCCCAAACGGTGGTTCGCCCCCACATATGGGGTATCATCGTACTCAAGACAAATTGGACAACAACTTTTGGGGTCCAATTTCTCCTGTTACCATTGGGAAAATACAAAACTGGGGGCTAAAAATAATTTTGGGGGGAAATTTTTTATTTTTTTATTTTCACGGCTCTGCGTTATAAACTGTAGTGAAACACTTGGGAGTTCAAAGTTCTCACAACACAACTAGATAAGTTCCTTGGGGGGTCTAGTTTCCAATATTGGGTCACTTGTGGGGGGTTTCTACTGTTTAGGTACATTAGGGGCTCTGCAAACGCAATGTGACGCCTGCAGACCAATCCATCTAAGTCTGCATTGCAAATGATGCTCCTTCCCTTCCGAGCTCTGCCATGCGCTCAAACGGTGGTTCCCCCCCAGATATCAGGTATCAGCGTACTCAGGACAAATTGGACAACAATATATAGGGTCTAATTTCTCCTGTTACCCTTGGAAAAATCCAAAACTGGGGGCTAAAAAATAATTTTTGTGGAAAAAAAAATATTTTTTATTTGCACGGCTCTGCATTATAAACTGTAGTGAAACACTTAGGGGTTCAAATCTCTCACAACACATCTAGATGAGTTCCTTAGGGGGTCTACTTTCCAAAATGGTGTCACTTGTGGTTTTTTTTACTGTTAGGTACATTAGGGGCTCTGCAAATGCAATGTGACGCCTGCAGACCATTCCATCCAAGTCTGCATTCCAAATGGCGCCCCATCCCTTCCGAGCCCTCCTGTTGTGAATTTACTTTTTGGCTCCCTCTAGTGGCTACTAGTGATTTGACTCTGGGTTTGTCAGTCATTCCTTTTATGCTCACCTGGGTCGTTAGGTCAGGGGTGTTGCTATATAAGCTCCCTGGACCTTCAGTTCAATGCCTGGCAACGTTGATATCAGAGCTAATCTGTAGTGCTCTTGTCTACTGATCCTGGTTCCTGCTTGATTAAGCTAAGTCTGCTTTTTTGCTTTTTGCAATTCGTTATTGTTTGCATTTTTTGTCCAGCTTGTATATTGTCTGTATCCTGACCTTGCTGGAAGCTCTAGGGCGGCTGGTGTTCTCCCCCCGGGCCGTTAGACGGTTCGGGGGTTCTTGAATCTCCAGCGTGGATTTTTTGATAGGGTTTTTGTTGACCATATAAGTTATCTTACTATATTCTGCTATTAGTAAGTGGGCCTCTCTGTGCTAAACCTAGTTCATCTCTGTGTTTGTCATTTCCTCTTACCTCACCGTTATTATTTGTGGGGGGCTTGTATCCTACTTTTGGGGTCCTTTCTCTGGAGGCAAGAGAGGTCTTTGTTTTCCTCTTCTAGGGGTAGTTAGCTCTCCGGCTGGCGCGAGACATCTAGCGACCAACGTAGGCATGTTCCCCGGCTACTTCTAGGGTTTGCGTTAGGAGTAGATATATGGTCAACCCAGTTACCACTGCCCTATGAGCTGGATTTTTGTACTTTGCAGACTTGCTGATATCTCTGAGACCCTCGCCATTGGGGTCATAACAGTACTGTTATGACCCCAATGGCGAGGGTCTCAGAGATATCAGCAAGTCTGCAAAGTACAAAAATCCAGCTCATAGGGCAGTGGTAACTGGGTTGACCATATATCTACTCCTAACGCAAACCCTAGAAGTAGCCGGGGAACATGCCTACGTTGGTCGCTAGATGTCTCACGCCAGCCGGAGAGCTAACTACCCCTAGAAGAGGAAAACAAAGACCTCTCTTGCCTCCAGAGAAAGGACCCCAAAAGTAGGATACAAGCCCCCCACAAATAATAACGGTGAGGTAAGAGGAAATGACAAACACAGAGATGAACTAGGTTTAGCACAGAGAGGCCCACTTACTAAGCAGAATATAGTGAGATAACTTATATGGTCAACAAAAACCCTATCAAAAAATCCACGCTGGAGATTCAAGAACCCCCGAACCGTCTAACGGCCCGGGGGGAGAACACCAGCCGCCCTAGAGCTTCCAGCAAGGTCAGGATACAGACAATATACAAGCTGGACAAAAAATGCAAACAATAACGAATTGCAAAAAGCAAAAAAGCAGACTTAGCCTAATCAAGCAGGAACCAGGATCAGTAGACAAGAGCACTACAGATTAGCTCTGATATCAACGTTGCCAGGCATTGAACTGAAGGTCCAGGGAGCTTATATAGCAACACCCCTGACCTAACGACCCAGGTGAGCATAAAAGGAATGACTGACAAACCCAGAGTCAAATCACTAGTAGCCACTAGAGGGAGCCAAAAAGTAAATTCACAACACCCTCCCATGCGCCCAAACGGTGGTTCCCCCCCACATATGGGGTATCAGCGTACTCAGGACAAATTGGACAACAACTTTTGGGGTCCAATTTCTCCTGTTACCCTCGGGAAAATACAAAACTGGGGGCTAAAATATAATTTTTGTGGGATAAAATGTTTGTTTTATTTTTACGGCTCTGCATTATAAACTTCTGTGAAGCACTTGGTGGGTCAAAGTGCTCACCACACCTCTAGATAAGTTCCATAGGGGGTCTACTTTCCAGAATGGTGTCACTTGTGGGGGGGTTTCAATGTTTAGGCACATCAGTGGCTCTCCAAACGCAATATGGCGTCCCATCTCAATTCCTGTCAATTTTGCAGTGAAAAGTCAAACGGCGCTCCTTCCCTTCCGAGCTCTCCCATGCGCCCAAACAGTGGTTTACCCCCACATATGGGGTATCATCGTACTCAGGACAAATTGCACAACAACTTTTGTGGTCCAATTTCTTCTCTTACCCTTGGGAAAATAAAAAATTTGGGGCGAAAAGATCATTTTTGTGAAAAAATATGATTTTTTATTTTTATGCTCCTGCATTATAAATTTCTGTGAAGCACTTGGTGGGTAAAAGTGCTCACCACACATCTAGATAAGTTCCTTAGGGGGTCTACTTTCCAAAATGGTGTCACTTGTGGGGGGTTTCAATGTTTAGGCACATCAGTGGCTCTCCAAACGCAACATGGCGTCCCATCTCAATTCCTGTCAATTTTGCAGTGAAAAGTCAAACGGCACTCCTTCCCTTCCGAGCTCTCCCATGTGCCCAAACAGTGGTTTACCCCCACATATGGGGTATCAGCGTACTCAGGACAAATTGCACAACAACTTTTGTGGTCCAATTTCTTCTCTTACCCTTGGGAAAATAAAAAATTGGAGGCGAAAAGATCATTTTTGTGAAAAAATATGATTTTTTATTTTTACGGTCCTGCATTATAAACTCCTGTGAAGCACTTGGTGGGTCAAAGTGCTCACCACACATCTAGATAAGTTCCTTAGGGGGTCTACTTTCCAAAATGGTGTCACTTGTGGGGGGTTTCAATGTTTAGGCACATCAGTGGCTCTCCAAACGCAACATGGCGTCCCATCTCAATTCCTGTCAATTTTGCAGTGAAAAGTCAAACGGCACTCCTTCCCTTCCGAGCTCTCCCATGTGCCCAAACAGTGGTTTACCCTGACATATGGGGTATCAGCGTACTCAGGACAAATTGTACAACAACTTTTGTGGTCCAATTTCTTCTCTTACCCTCGGGAAAATAAAAAATTGGGGGCGAAAAGATAATTTTTGTGAAAAAATATGATTTTTTATTTTTACGGTTCTGCATTATAAACTTCTGTGAAACACTTGGTGGGTCAAAGTGCTCACCGCACCTCTAGATAAGTTCCTTAGGGGGTCTACTTTCCAAAATGGTGTCACTTGTGGGGGGTTTCAATGTTTAGGCACATCAGTGGCTCTCCAAACGCAACATGGCGTCCCATCTCAATTCCAGTCAATTTTGCATTGAAAAGTCAAATGGCGCTCATTCGCTTCCGAGCTCTGTCATGCGCCCAAACAGTGGTTTACCCCCACATATGGGGTATCGGCATACTCAGGACAAATTGTATAACATCTTTTGGGGTCCATTTTCTCCTGTTACCCTTGGTAAAATAAAACAAATTGGAGCTGAATTAAATTTTGTGTGAAAAAAAGTTAAATGTTCATTTTTATTTAAACATTCCAAAAATTCCTGTGAAACACCTGAAGGGTTAATAAACTTTTTGAATGTGGGTTTGAGCACCTTGAGGGGTGCAGTTTTTAGAATGGTGTTACACTTGGGTATTTTCTATCATATAGACCCCTCAAAATGACTTCAAATGAGATGTGGTCCCTAAAAAAAATGGTGTTGTAAAAATGAGAAATTGCTGGTCAACTTTTAACCCTTATAACTCCCTAACAAAAAAAAATTTTGGTTCCAAAATGATGCTGATGTAAAGTAGACATGTGGGAAATGTTACTTATTAAGTATTTTGTGTGACATATCACTGTGATTTAATTGCATAAAAATTCAAATTTGGAAAATTGCGAAATTTTCAAAATTTTCACCAAATTTCCATTTTTTTCACAAATAAACGCAGGTAATATCAAAGAAATTTTACCACTATCATGAAGTACAATATGTCACGAGAAAACAATGTCAGAATCACCAGGATCCGTTGAAGCGTTCCAGAGTTATAACCTCATAAAGGGACAGTGGTCAGAATTGTAAAAATTGGCCCGGTCCATAACGTGCAAACCACCCTTGGGGGTGAAGGGGTTAATGTACACTCTGCATCCCATCTTGACTGAAAGAAAATCAGAAATGTAGAAATTTTGGCATATTTATTAAAAAAGAAAAACTGAAATATCACAAGGTCATAAGTATTCAGACCCTTTGCTCAGACACTCATATTTACGTCACATGCTGTCCATTTCCTTGTGATCCTCCTTGAGATGGTTCTACTCCTTTATTGGAGTCCAGCTGTGTTTAATTAAACTGATAGGACTTGAATTGGAAAGGCACAAACCTGTCTATATAAGACCTCACAGCTCACAGTGCATATCAGACCAAATGAGAATCATGAGGTCAAAGGAACTGGCCAAGGAGCTCAGAGACAGAATTGTGACAAGGCACAGATCTGGCCAAGGTTACAACAGAATTTCTGCAGTACTCAAGGCTCCTAAGAGCACAGTGGCCTCCATATTCCTTAAATGTAAGATGTTTGGGACCACCAGAAGTCTTCCTTGACTGGGCCATCCAGCCAAACTGAGCAATTGTGGGAGAAGAGCCTTAGAGAGAAAGGTAAAGAAGAACCCCAAGATCACTGTGGCTGAGCTCCAGAGATGCAGTAGGGAAATGGGAGAAAGTTTCACAAAGTCAACTATCACTGCATCCCTCCACCACATATAAAAAAGAAAACACAACCAACAGCACCGAAGTGTTCGGCTGCACGCTCCAAGGTCCAAGGATCCAATTTGGACAATACTCACAAATGTAGAAAAAGGAAGCAGCATCCGTTCCAGGTGAAGAAAATATAAAGATTCTTTATTCTGCCATAGTCACATACTGACTATCACTGCATCCCTCCACCAGTCAGGCCTCTATGGCAGAGTGGCCTGACGGAAGCCTCTCAGTGCAAGACATATGATATGAAAGCCCACAGAGTTTGCTAAAAAACACGGGAAGGACTCCCAGACTGAGGATTAAGATACTCTGGACTGATGGGGTGAAGATAGACCTTTTTAGTGATAATTCTAACCGGTATGTGTTGGCACTGCTCATCACCTGCCCAATACAATCCCAACAGTGAAACATGGCGGTGGCAGCATTATGCTATGGGGGTGTTTTTCAGCTGCAGGGACAGGACGACTGGTTGTCATTGAAAGAATCATGAATGTGGTCAAGTACAGAGATATCCTGGATGAAAACCTCTTCCAGAGTGCTCTGGACCCTCAGACTTTGCCGAGGTTCACCTTACAACAAGACAATGACCCTAAGCACACAGCTAAAATAACAAAGGAGTGGCTTCATATCAACTCTGTGACCATTCTTGACTGGCCCAGACTGAGCCCTGACCTAAACCCAATTGAACATCTCTGGAGAGACCTGAAAATGGCTGTCCAGTAATGTTCACCATCCAATGTGATGGAACTGGAGAGTATCTGCAAAGGAAAAATGGCAGAGGATCCCCAAATCCAGGTGTGAAAAACTTGTTGCATCATTCCCAAGAAGACTCATGGCTGTACTAGCTCAAAAGGGTGCTTCTACTAATACTGAGCAAAGGGTCTGAATGTGATATTTCAGTTTTTCTTTTTTAATAAATTTGCAAAATTAGTACATTTCAGTTTTTTTTAGTCAGAGTGTACATTAATGTGAAAAAATGAACTTTTTAGAATTTACCAAATGGCTGCAATGAAACAAAGAGTGACAAAATTTAAAGTATATATACACTCACCGGCCACTTTATTAGGTACACCTGTCCAACTTCTTGTTAACACTTAATTTCTAATCAGCCAATCACATGGCGGCAACTCAGTGCATTTAGGCATGTAGACATGGTCAAGACAATCTCCTGCAGTTCAAACCGAGCATCAGTATGGGGAAGAAAGGTGATTTGAGTGCCTTTGAACGTGGCATGGTTGTTGGTGCCAGAAGGGCTGGTCTGAGTATTTCAGAAACTGCTGATCTACTGGGATTTTCACGCACAACCATCTCTAGGGTTTACAGAGAATGGTCCGAAAAAGAAAAAAAATCCAGTGAGCGGCAGTTCTGTGGGCAGAAATGCCTTGTTGATGCCAGAGGTCAGAGGAGAATGGGCAGACTGGTTCGAGCTGATAGAAAGGCAACAGTGACTCAAATCGCCACCCGTTACAACCAAGGTAGGCCTAAGAGCATCTCTGAACGCACAGTGCGTTGAACTTTGAGGCAGATGGGCTACAGCAGCAGAAGACCACACCGGGTACCACTCCTTTCAGCTAAGAACAGGAAACTGAGGCTACAATTTGTACAAGCTCATCGAAATTGGACAGTAGAAGATTGGAAAAACGTTGCTTGGTCTGATGAGTCTCGATTTCTGCTGCGACATTCGGATGGTAGGGTCAGAATTTGGCGTAAACAACATGAAAGCATGGATCCATCCTGCCTTGTATGGAGCATCTTTGGGATGTGCAGCCGACAAATCTGCGGCAACTGTGTGATGCCATCATGTCAATATGGACCAAAATCTCTGAGGAATGCTTCCAGCACCTTGTTGAATCTATGCCACGAAGAATTGAAGCAGTTCTGAAGGCAAAAGGGGGTCCAACCCGTTACTAGCATGGTGTACCTAATAAAGTGGCCGGTGAGTGTATATATATATATATATATATATATATATATATATATATATATATATATATATATATATATATATATATATATACTGTATATATACAGAAAAAATTGGAACAGCATCCAGAAATACCTCACATGTGCAAACCTCTGCCAACCAGCAATCCAATGGTCTCCTATTCTAGAGTCAAAAAAAGGAAAGCAGCACAGGAAAATGAAAAAAATAGTGGACTTTATTGCCTGAACGGCGATATATATATGTATATATATATATATATATATATGTATATATATATATATATATATATATATATATATATATATATATATATATACAGTGGGGCAAAAAAGTATTTAGTCAGTCAGCAATAGTGCAAGTTCCACCACTTAAAAAGATGAGAGGCGTCTGTAATTTACATCATAGGTAGACCTCAACTATGGGAGACAAACCGAGAAAAAAAAATCCAGAAAATCACATTGTCTGTTTTTTTATCATTTTATTTGCATATTATGGTGGAAAATAAGTATTTGGTCAGAAACAAACAATCAAGATTTCTGGCTCTCACAGACCTGTAACTTCTTCTTTAAGAGTCTCCTCCTTCCTCCACTCATTACCTGTAGTAATGGCACCTGTTTAAACTTGTTATCAGTATAAAAAGACACCTGTGCACACCCTCAAACAGTCTGACTCCAAACTCCACTATGGTGAAGACCAAAGAGCTGTCAAAGGACACCAGAAACAAAATTGTAGCCCTGCACCAGGCTGGGAAGACTGAATCTGCAATAGCCAACCAGCTTGGAGTGAAGAAATCAACAGTGGGAGCAATAATTAGAAAATGGAAGACATTCAAGACCACTGATAATCTCCCTCGATCTGGGGCTCCACGCAAAATCCCACCCCGTGGGGTCAGAATGATCACAAGAACGGTGAGCAAAAATCCCAGAACCACGCGGGGGGACCTAGTGAATGAGCTGCAGAGAGCTGGGACCAATGTAACAAGGCCTACCATAAGTAACACACTACACCACCATGGACTCAGATCCTGCAGTGCCAGACGTGTCCCACTGCTTAAGCCAGTACATGTCCGGGCCCGTCTGAAGTTTGCTAGAGAGCATTTGGATGATCCAGAGGAGTTTTGGGAGAATGTCCTATGGTCTGATGAAACCAAACTGGAACTATTTGGTAGAAACACAACTTGTCGTGTTTGGAGGAAAAAGAATACTGAGTTGCATCCATCAAACACCATACCTACTGTAAAGCATGGTGGTGGAAACATCATGCTTTGGGGCTGTTTCTCTGCAAAGGGGCCAGGACGACTGATCCGGGTACATGAAAGAATGAATGGGGCCATGTATCGTGAGATTTTGAGTGCAAACCTCCTTCCATCAGCAAGGGCATTGAAGATGAAACGTGGCTGGGTCTTTCCACATGACAATGATCCAAAGCACACCACCAGGGCAACAAAGGAGTGGCTTCGTAAGAAGCATTTCAAGGTCCTGGAGTGGCCTAGCCAGTCTCCAGATCTCAACCCTATAGAAAACCTTTGGAGGGAGTTGAAAGTCCGTGTTGCCAAGCGAAAAGCCAAAAACATCACTGCTCTAGAGGAGATCTGCATGGAGGAATGGGCCAACATACCAACAACAGTGTGTGGCAACCTTGTGAAGACTTACAGAAAACGTTTGACCTCTGTCATTGCCAACAAAGGATATATTACAAAGTATTGAGATGAAATTTTGTTTCTGACCAAATACTTATTTTCCACCATAATATGCAAATAAAATGATAAAAAAACAGACAATGTGATTTTCTGGATTTTTTTTTCTCAGTTTGTCTCCCATAGTTGAGGTCTACCTATGATGTAAATTACAGACGCCTCTCATCTTTTTAAGTGGTGGAACTTGCACTATTGCTGACTGACTAAATACTTTTTTGCCCCACTGTATATATATATATATATATATATATATATATATATATATATATATAATAGGAGTAGGAACAAAGCCGAGGGCACTCACCAGTCTTCAAAAAATACTTCTTTATTCACTATACATCCAGATAAAACTCATGGCCGGGGGAGAAGGAGTCGAAGCTCGTGTGAGCAGGGGAGGACGACGGCCGTTTCGCACTGTGCCTGCGCTTCTACGGGTCGATTTGTGCTCAGGATAGACAGCGGATATAGTGCACCGGCCATGACACACCTCGCTACCAAATCCCTCCCACAAACCATGAAGATACAAATATTAAAAAGCACATTAAAAACAAAACAAAGCTTTAACAATACTTACAGACAACATCAAACTAATCAATAAGTCTCAAGAATTATTACTGGTAACAAGATTTACTAAGTTAATACCTATGGCGTTATATACCGTTTCACTACTACATACCCTAGAGGAATATCGACATATCCACTCTATCGTTGAAGCCAAGTGGACCCATAGCATTACTGCGCATGATCCACCTGGCCTCACACCTCAAGAGCAGATTGTCCAGATCGCCTCCCTGAGAGGGCAAACTAACCCTTTCGATCCCGGCAAAGGTGAGACATTCAGTGCCGTCTCCATGCTCCTCTCTCACATGGGAGATTAAACGTGGGACTCCTTTCCCCGATGTTACAGATCTGCAATGTTCTCGGAACCGAACAAACATAGGTCTGATGGTCTTCCCTATGTAATATCGCCTGCAAGGACAGAACACAATGTAGACTACATGGTCCGTCCTGCATGTGATAAAATCTTTGACAGTGTGCTTCACTGCTCCTATATGCAGAACCTTATCTATCATGTGTTGCTTACAGCACGAACAATGTCCGCACCTGAAATTTCCTTTGGGGACCGCTGCATCTAGCCAGTTCGTGTTCAATTTAGTAATACGGTTCCTAACCAATCTGTCTCTCAACCTAGCACTTCTCCTATTGGCTATCAAGGGACCTCTGGCTGCAATCTCTGACAATTCCTTATCACGTCCTAGCAGGTGCCAATTCTTTTTTATGGCTAACCTGATTTGTCCATACTACTGTATTTAAAACAAAACGTGAATTTTTTCTCTGCTCTTTGCCTTTGACTCAGCTGTTCCTTCCTACAACCCTCCTCTCTTTCCTTTTTCACTCTATCCAAGGAGGATTTTAATAACCCCTCCGGGTAACCCTTTGTCTGAGCCTAGCTCCCATCTCTTCCGATTGATAATGAAAATTTTCCTCAGTGTTATTCACCCGACTCACCCTCAAAAACTGATTGTACGGTAAAGCCCTTTTTGTGTGTGCGGGGTGAAAACTATTGTAATGCATTAACATATTAGCTGCTACTGGTTTCCGGAAAAGTGATGTACAAATTTTACCTTCCTTAATGTCTACAACGACATTCAGAAATTCCAGCCGCTTATTTCCAAATACTGAGGTGAAAACCATATTCATATCATTAACATGATTCAGATACCCTACAAAATTACTAAATGTCTCCTCTGTGCCATCCCAAATTATCACTATATCATCGATATACCTCTGATAATATTTAATATGCTTCAAAAAAACATTGCTGTTAGAATATACATACTTCTCCTCGAAAAAGCCAAGAAATAAATTCGCAAACGTACATGCTGCCGGAGTCCCCATCACAGTCCCCACTTCTTGTAAGTACCAATCATCCAAAAATGTAAAAGCATTATGGGTCAAAATAAAATTTAAACCTTCACATATAAATCCAATAAACTCATGGCTTTTACCTGTAGTACTCAAAATGGACTTAATGGTGTCCACCCCTATTTTTTTGGGGATCCTAGTGTACAAACTCTCGACATCTATCGATGCCAGAGTGAAATTATCTTGCCAATCGAACCCTCGTATACTTTTAAGGAAAGAGTCAGTGTCTTTTAAATAAGACGGAATACTTCTCAAAATGGGGCGTAACAACCAATCTATGTACTGGGATAGGGGCTCAGTGAGCGACCCTATCCCAGACACGATCGGGCGCCCAGGGGGACAATTGATAGATTTGTGTACTTTAGGGATGTGATACCAGTGGGGCCTGGTGGGGAACTCCGGCAGCAACTTTTCAGCCTTCTTCCGCGAAATTACTCCCAGCTCTACATATTTTCTTAAGTATGACCTCAGTTCATTTTTATATTTTTGTAACGGATTCTGAGGGAGCAACCTATAAACTGTACTATCCGACAATTGTCTCATGGCTTCACTGATGTAATACGATCTGGGAAGCAGAACTATCTTGCCCCCCTTATCGGCAGCTCTAACTACCGTATCATTCCATGAACTAATTTCTTGTAAGGCTTTTTTCTCCTCTGCCGTCATATTGTCCGGGGCCTTATAGTACAACAATGCTTCCAAATCCTTTATGACCTGTGCCTCAAACAAGTCAATCAAATTACCAGGGGACACGATCGGCATAAATTTAGAAGAGACACCTCCCCTGAACGGGGCTATACTAGATTCATTTTCAATATTTTGCTGACCTATTTCTTCTGTCAATTCTAACAATGATTTTGCATCATCCCTTAAATCAGCTAGTGCCCCTGTCCCAGCCATAAAGCCTAACGGGCCAATAGTGCAAGGATTCTCTCCTTCCAAAGTATTATCAGCAATATCTTTATTGTTACCAAAAGTCTTAAAAAGATGAATCTTTCTGATGGATTTTAATAAATCGATTTTAAACTCAGTCATATCAAAATCTTGCGGGATGCTATAGCTCAGACCCTTAGATAGCAAGGACAAATGTGCTGATGTTAACACATGATCAGTCAGATTTATCACCGCCTCCTCTGCTGGAGCGGCTAGTATCTCCGTGTCCAAGACACGTGTCTCCGTTTCCGTTGTTTCCTTTGACCGGTTCTTTCTTCTGCCCCTCCGGATCTTTCTCCTAAAGGGGTAGATACCCCCGGGGTCTCTGTTTCTATTGTAGGTAATACATCCAAGGAGCCGGTGGAAGCGCCCACACTGTCGCTCAGACTTGACTCAGATTCAGTAGTCAAATAATCTCTTTTTGATTTCGATCACTTTTATTCACAAAATTATTTCTCCAGTTAGTATTATTCCTATTTTTCCTTTTGCCATCACTGGATATGTTCCAGGAGAAAACTCGGCCTGTATCAAAATCCGATTTATCACGTATATATTTATCTCTTTTTCTCTGTTTGACGTTAATCTGAATTGGTATCAATCTATTATCCAGTTTTTTATGAAAACTGTCCCACTGACTCTCTGTAAATCTCGATTTTAATTCTTCTTGTGTTTTATTCAACTCAGCATTTACTGCTTCATAATTCTGTAAATTAGTCCTTAAAACCAATGCCAATAATTCCTGTGAGCATTTTAACATAATGCTTTCCCATTCTCTGCGGAAAGCCACATCGTCATTGTGTTGTGAGATCTGTTTCCATACTCTCAGTCCTCGTGGAACTCTTCCACTATCACAATATGACTTTAATGATTTATTTGTCCAAAAAAGTTTGATTTCTCTCTCGGCTAAATTAGTTATCTTGTATTCCAAAGCCTTAGTGCTCAAAGATTGCATCTCATCCACCTGCTCACACTCTTTAAAATAATTCTCAACATCCACCCGGCCTGCTTGTAATCCTAATCTGGGTTGTACGGCTGTGAGATCCATCTGTTCCATGGTGCAACAATCAGTCCAACAGTCGATAAACACCTGTTGGTCTCTCTTCAGATGTGCTCAAACTCTCAAAGATATGTCCAATACAATAACCAAAGAAAAAATGAGCGGCACTATCTTCAATCCGAGACTCTATCCAGGGTCTATGATCAGATGTCACTCACACATGTGCCGCTAACTCACGACTTCGGTGCTCCTCCAGGAAATAAAGCCTTCTATGTATATAATATGAGTAGGAACAAAGCCGAGGGCACTCACCAGTCTTCAAAAAATACTTCTTTATTCACTATACATCCAGATAAAACTCATGGCTGGGGGAGAAGGAGCCGAAGCTCGTGTGAGCAGGGGAGGACAACGGCCGTTTTGCGCTGTGCCTGCACTTCTACGGGTCGATTTGTGCTCGATTTGTGCTCAGGATAGACAGCGGATATAGTGCACCGGCCATGACACACCTCGCTACCAAATTCCTCCCACAAACCATGAAGATACAAATATATATATCTATATATATATAAGAGGCATCGTGATTACTCGCCAATCCCTACCCCTGCACAGTAGCTCCGCCATCACCACACACAATCCCGCCCCCCACCACATTACCACACATAATCCCGCCTCCCACCAGATCACCACACATAATCCCGCCCCCCCACCACATCACCACACATAATCCCGCCCCCCACCACATCACAACACATAATCCTGCCCCCCACCACATCACAACAAATAATCCCGCCCCCCACCACATCACCACACATAATCCCGCCCCCCACCACATCAGCACACATAATCCCGCCCCCCCCACCACATCACCACACACAATCTCGCCCCCACCACATTACCACACATAATCCCGCCCCCCGCCACATTACCACACATAATCCCGCCCCCCCACATTACCACACAAGGCTCCGTCCCCACACATTACCACACGAGGCTCCGTCCCCATACATTACCACACGAGGCTCCGTCCCCACACATTACCACACGATGCCCCGTCCCCCCACATTACCACACGAGGCTCTGTCCCCCACACATTACTGCACAAGGCTCTGTCCCCCACATTACCACACGAGGCTCCGTCCCCCCACATTACCACATGATGCTCCGTCCCCCCACATTACCACACGATGCTCCGTCCCCACACATTACCACACGAGGCTCCGTCCTTGCACATTACCACACGAGGTTCCGTACCCCCAAGCACGATGCTCTGTCCCCACACATTACCACATGAGGCTCCGTCCCCACACATTACCACACAAGGCTCCGTCCCCACACATTACCACATGAGGCTGCATCACCACACATTACCACACGAAGCTCCTCTCCCCCACATTACCACATGAGGCTCCGTCCCCACACATTACCACACGAGGCTCCGTCCCCACACATTACCACACGAGGCTCCGTCCCCACACATTACCACACGAGGCTCCGTCCCCACACATTACCACACGAGGCTCCGTCCCCACACATTACCACACGAGGCTTCGTCCCCACACATTACCACACGAGGCTCCGTCCCCACACATTACCACACGAGGCTCCTCCCCCCCACATTACCACATGCAGCACTTCCTTTCTAAGTAATTCAACCACTTCAGCCAAGGTAAACGTACATTTAATTGCATAATCACCAGCAGCGTTAATTAGATAGCAATGAGCGTGCCGAGCGTTAGCTGGCTGGAAAAAGCTAGTGTGTATATATATATATATATATATATATATATATATATATATATACTGTGTATATATATGTATATATATATATATATATATATATATACACATAGCATCAATTTCCGGAGATGAGAGCAGCATCGGCTCTATACACAGCAATCTTTGCTGGAGGTAGTAAGGGGATGCACTTTACATTTCTCCTTCTGCCCACTGCTGGTAAGTAATTGCTCCCAGCATGCTTGCGTAAAGGATTTTGCAAGGATAATAATTTTAGAGTTGTATTTATAAGGGGATTATAAGATTATTATGAAGATTATTTTGCTTCAATAGCCACATTGTGTTCTTATATTCATTACTAGCAGCATTACTTGTCATTCCTTACCGTAATTGCCAATGACACAAGATGCTGTTTTATCCATATTAATCATTATTAAGGGGAACTAATGGAAATAACAGAGAATAAAATACAAAATCAAACAATTTTCCTGACGTACAAGTCGAGGATGAGGTATACAGTATGTTGTGATGTAGGTACAGTATAACAGTCCAAGTAAGTCCAAGAACACAAAGCTTTTATGGCGCAAAGCAACAGGCTGTTAGAGCAGTCTAACCAATGCTGACATAGCACACAGGAACAGGCTTTTAGGGCAATCTACACAACACTGCTATAGCACACAGGAACAAGCAATTTTCTCATCTTAAAGAAATAGTGTATCACTTTCATAAAATATTAACCCCTTTCTGACCTCAGACAGGATAGTATGTCCGAGGTCAGATCCCCTGCTTTGATGCGAGTTGCGGCGGTGAGCCCACATCAAAGCCAGGACATGTCAGCTGTTTTGAACTGTTTTGAAATGAGCACAACGCCGACCCCCATCATATGATCAGGGGTCAGCAATGTGTCGGAATGACAACCTGAGGTTTCCTTGAGACCTCTATGGTTGTTGATGCCGGCTTGCTATGAGCGCCACCCTGTGGTCGGCGCTCATAGCAAGCCTGTAATTCAGCTAAATAGGAGCGATCTGATGATTGCTCCTATGTAGCTGAGCCGATACAGTAGTGCCAGCTTCTAGCCTCCCATGGAGGCTATTAAACCATGGCAAAAGTTTTAAAAAAAGTTTAAAAAAATAAGAAAAAAAAAAAAAAAAAAAGTTTAAATCACCCCCCTTTCGCCCCATTCAAAATAAAACAATAAAAAAAATCAAATATACACATATTTGGTATCGCCATGTTCAGAATCGCCCGATCTATCAATAAAAAGGAGTAACTTGATCGATAAACGGCGTAGCGAGAAAAAAATTATAAACGCCTGAATTACGTTTTTTGGTCGCCGCGACATTGCATTAAAATGCAATAACGGGTGATCAAAAGAATGTATCTGCACCAAAATGGTATTATTAAAAATGTCAGCTCAGCACGCAAAAAATAAGCCCTCACTCGACCCCAGATCACGAAAAATGGAGACGCTACGGGTATCGGAAAATGGCACAATTTTTTTTCTTTTAGCAAAGTTTGGAATGTTTTTTCACCACTTAGATAAAAAAGATCCTAGACATGTTTGGTGTCTATGAACCCGTAATGACCTGGAGAATCAAAATGACAGGTCAGTTTCAGCATTAAGTGAACCTAGCAAAATAGCCAAACAAAAAAACAAGTATGGATTGCACTTTTTTTGCAATTTCGCCGCACTTGGAATTTGTTTCCCATTTCCTAGTACACGAGATGGTAAAACAAATTATGTCATTCAAAAGTACAACTCATACCGCAAAAAATAAGCCTTCACATGGCCACATTAACAGAAAAATAAAAAAGTTATGGCTCTGGGAAGGAGGGGAGCGAAAAACAAACACGAAAAGACGGAAAATCCCAAGGTCATGAAGGGGTTAAAACACAAATAGCTACCTAGGTGTCTCATCCTAACAATGAAAATTCATGTTAACCCCTTTCTGACATTAGACATACTATCCCATCGAGGTGGTCTGGACCCCTATGACCACCGACGGGATAGTACGTCATCACTGTTATCAGTTACGGACCACTCCCGGCACATTAACCCCCGGAACACTATGAACAAACATGATCGTTGCGTTCCGGCGGCATAGGGAAGCATTGCGCAGGGAGGGGCTACCTGCATGCTTCCTTGAGACCCTCGGAATAACGCGATGTGATCCTCCATGCTGCAGGCCCCGGATCCAAGATGGCCGCGGGGGGCCTTCCGGGTCCTGCAGGGAGGTGGCTTGCAAGCATGCCATGATGCCCCACCCTGGGACAAAGTAAAAAAGAAAAAAAAATATTTACATGTGTGAAAAAAAAAAATATTGTTACAATAAATACATTTCTTTGTGTAAATAAAAAAAACAATAAAAGTACACATATTTAGTATCACCACGTCCATAACGACCCGACCTATAAAACTGTCCCACTAGTTAACCCCTTCAGTGAACACCGTAAAAAAAAAACCAGGCAAAAAACAATGCTTTATCATCATACCGCCGAACAAAAAGTGGAATAACACACGATCAAAACGACAGATATAAATAAACATTGAACCACCGAAAATGTCATCTTGTCCCGCAAAAAACAAGCTGCCATACAGCATCATCAGCAGAAAAATAAAAAAGTTATAGCTCTCAGAATAAAGCGATGCAAAAATAATAATTTTTTTATAAAATAGTTTTTATTGTATAACAGAGTCAAAACATAAAAAAATATAAATGAGGTATCGCTGTAATCGCTGTACTGTTCCCGAAGAAATAAAACTGCTTTATCAATTTTACCAAATGCAGAACAGTATAAATGCCCCCCCAAAAGAAATTCACGAATTGCTGGTTTTTGTTTATTCTGCCTAACAAAAATCTGAATAAAAAGCGATAAAAAAATATCATGTGCCCAAAAATGGTGCCAATAAAAATGTCAACTCATCCCGCAAAAAACAAGACCTCACGTGACTCTGTGGACCAAAATATGGAAAAAAGTATAGCTCTCAGAATATGGTAATGTAAAAAATATTTTTTGCAATAAAAAGTGTCTTTTAAGTTTGTAACAGCTGCCAAACATAAAAAAAACACTATAAATAGTAAATCAAACCCCCCTTTATCACTGTCTTAGTTAAGGAAAAATAATAAAATAAAAAAAAGTATTTATTTCAATTTTCCCATTAAGGTTAGGGTTGGGGCTAAAGTTAGGGTTGGGGCTAAAGTTAGGGTTGGGGCTAAAGTTAGGGTTGGGGCTAAGGTTAGGGTTGGGGCTAAAGTTAGGGTTAGGATTGGGGCTAAACTTAGGTTTGGGGTTAAAGTTAGGGTTGGGGCTGGAGTTGGGGTTAGGGTTTGGATTACGTATACGGTTGGGTTAGGGGTGTGTCAGGGTTAGGGGTATGGTTAGAATTGGGATTAGGGTTAGGGGTGTGCTGGGGTTGGGATTAGGGTTAGGGGTGTGTTCGGGTTAGGGGTGTGGTTAGGGTTGGGGTTAGGGTTAGGGGTGTGTTGGGGTTAGGGGTGTGTTGGGGTTAGGGTTGGAGTTAGAATTGGGTGGTTTCCACTATTTAGGCACACCAGGGCTCTGCAAACGCAACGTGATGTCCGATCTCAATTCCATCCAATTCTGCATTGAAAAAGTAAAACGGTGCTCCTTCCCTTCCGAGCTCTGCCGTGCGCCCAAACAGTGGTTTACTCCCATATATGGGGTATTAGAGTACTCAGGGCAAATTCAAAGTTCTCACAATACATCTAGATAAGTTCCTTGGGGTTCTAGTTTCCAATATGAGGTCACTTGTGGGGGGTTTCTACTGTTTAGGTACATCAGGGGCTCTGCAAACGCAACGTGAAGCCCGCAGACCATTCCATCAAAGTCTGCATTCCAAAACACCACTTCTTCACTTCCGAGCTCTGCCATGTGCCCAAACAATCATTAACAAGATTCAGGGATACCTCCCAGGGAACATAAAATAATTAGTATTCTCTTTATTGTATGTGTCTAAATCGCACTTAAATGAATCACTAGGGAGGTCTTTTAGAAAGGACAGCTGGTAATGCAATAGCACGAAACCAAGAACCAGAAAAAAAATCGACCATAAAGTCCAAGCAGTCGTTATAAAATTAATATCATATAGATTTTTATTTTATAGCAGATTAAAATACATATATGTATGTATTTATTTGATCTCATTGTTTTTAATCTGCTATCTAATAAAAATCTATATGATATTAATTTTATAAATACTGCTTGGACTTTATGGTCGTATTTTTCTGGTATCAGCATTTTCAGGAAAAATTGGACAACATTTGGGGTCCAATTTCTCCTGTTTCCCTTGGGAAAATACAAAACTGGGGGCTAAAAAAATCATTTTTGTGGAAAAAAAAGGATTTTTTATTTTCACGGCTCTGCGTTATAAACGTTAGTGAAACACTTGGGGGTTCAAAGTTCTTACAACACATCTAGATATGTTCCTTTTGGGGTCTGGTTTCCAATATGGGGTCACTTGTGGGGGGTTTCTACTGTTTAGGCACATCAGGGGCTCTGCAAACGCAATGTGATGCCCGAAGACCATTCCCTCAAAGTCTGCATTGCAAAACGCCACTTCTTCCCTTCCAAGCTCTGCCATGTGCCCAAACAGTAGTTTTCTCCCACATATGGGGTATCAGCGTACTCAGGACAAATTGCACAACTACTTCTGGTGTCCAATTTCTCCAGATACCCTTGGGAAAATACAAAATTGGGGGCTAAAAGATCATTTTTGTGGAAAAAAAATGATTTTTAAATTTTCACGACTCTACATTATAAACTTCTGTGAAGCACCTGGGGGTTCAAAATGCTGACCACACATCTAGATAAGTTCCTTAGGGAATCTATTTTCTAAAATGGTGTCACTTTTGGGGGTTTCCACTGTTTAGGCACATCAGGGGCTCCCCAAACGAGACATGGTGTCCTATCTCAATTCCAGCCAATTTTGCATTGAAAAGTCAAATAGCGCTCCTTCCCTTCTGAACTCTGCCATGCATCCAAACAGTGGTTTAACCCCACATATGAGGTATCAGCGTACTCAGGGCAAATTGCACAACAACATTTGGGGTCTAATTTCTTCTCTCACCCTTGGTAAAATAAAACAAATTGGATCTGAATTAATTTTTTTGTGAAAAAAAGTTAAATGTTTAGGGTTAATAAACTTCTTGAATGTTGTTTTGAGCACCTTGAGGGGTGCAGTTTTTAGAATGGTGTCACACTTGGGTATTTTCTATCATATAGACCCCTCAAAGTGACTTCAAATGTGATGTGGTCCCTAAAAAAAAATGGTGTTGTAAAAATGAGAAATTGCTGGTAAAATTTTAACCCTTATAACTCCCTAACAAAAAAAAATTTTGGTTCCAAAATTGTGCTGATGTAAAGTAGACATGTGGAAAATGTTACTTATTAACTATTTTGTGTGACCTATCTTTGTGATTTAAGGGCATGAAAATTCAAAGTTGGAAAATTGCAACATTTTCAAAATCTTCGCCAAATTTCCATTTTTTTAACAAATAAACTCAAGTAATGTCAAGGAAATTTTACCACTATCATGATGTACAATATGTCATGAGAAAACAGTGTCAGAATCACCGGGATCCATGCAAGCGTTCTAGAGTTATAACCTCATAAAGGGACAGTGGTCAGAATTGTAAAAATTGGCCCGGTCATTAATGTGCAAATGGGGGTAAAGGGGTTAAGGAAATGATGCAATTTAGCTAACACCTCACAATTCTAATTTCACCTGTTGTCTATCTCCTAGCTAACACAGTACAGATAAATACTTTTCAGAAACTATATACAGAATGTAGGTCTGGAATTTATTTTTAAAACCAGATGTACTGATTAACAATACAAAAGATACCATTGTATTTTCATTTCTGTCTTATAAAACACTAGCTGAAGAGTCCAGCGTTGTCCCGCCATAGTATCTAACTGTGGTTAGTTATAACAAATTATAATGATTATATTGCACATAAAAACATTTCACATCATATATTCAAAACTACAGATTTGCAACACAAATTAACTAAATGATTACCCAAGTACTGATAGTATTTTATTTTCAAGTCTTTCAAGAACCTTTTGAAAAACAAGATTTTTGGTTTTTCCTTCTGGTGCAAAGATGAACAGATTTTTGGCAGTTCCAATACTTGAACAGGCCACGCAAAGTTGACCATGAGAAAAGCTGGGAGTTTGCAAATCAATCCCTACTACTTTCAAGGACTGTCCCTGAGACTTGTTAACCCTAGCATGTGTATTGGGGGCCTTTTAGGCCCCCATGCTTACTTTTTTACTATTATCTGCAAAATTACAGTCTTTCCCGGCTAATCCAGACACCTCTCAGCCGTCAATCATGGCCTCTGCGCGCCGCCTCCTCTCCTTCATTAGTGTCCCTGGCACCTGCGCTGTAAGTTCGAAGGGCAGCGCAACTGTGCATGACCGAAAAAAAAAAAGCAACAGCTCAGGCGCCGGGGACACTAATGACGGAGAGGAGGCGGTGCACGGCGCGCAGAGGCCATGATTGATGGCTGGGAGGCGTCTGGATTAGTCGGGAAAGACCTGCCTTCCTAGCGATTTCACAGGTATGAGGGACAAACTTCAAAAGCTATTATCGCAGCAGTGCCGGGGACCTGAACTAAAAGAGCCACTTTGTCAGAATGCAGCATTAGTGCAGCACAAGGTATCTCTTTTAGTTACAAACGCCTGGGGGGGGGGTGACAGGTTCCCTTTAACCAAGAGTCTTGTTCCATTACACAGCTTTGGTGGAACTAAATTTCTCAATAGCAGAATAGGTGCTCCAGGTTTTAGAAAGACTTTATGCAGAGGAAGTCCTTGTGGTTCCAAGGAGTTGAGGAACTCTATTGGATAGACTAATGCTTGATCAGGGTATGTTACTGTATCCACTGACTTGTAGGTCATGCACATACCTGGAAGGAGATTTAAAATTTGAAGATTGATCTTGTTGACACTATCATTTTTCAGAGCTAGAATAACCCTTTCACACAACCAGCCAGACTTTCTGAAGTTGCATTGAATGTTTGGAAAAATCTTTTCTTTTAGCTCCTCAATTGATGTAACGATGTAGCAAACGTTGCTTGGAAACATGATCTGTCCAGTGGTTGAGTTTACTGGTGCCTTGCCATCTCCAATAGTCAACAGCTGGCTTGAGAACAGCTTAGAAAAAACATCTGCTGTCATGTGGACCCTCATGTTTGTGTTCAGCGACGTTTTCTTCACTTGTCTCCAAAGGTATGATGCTTTTAGGCAGGAATTGAGTTCATCTGCAGTGGTTGATCTTGGTATAAAGGGTAGTGTTAGTTGAAACTTACCTGCCAAAACGACTACTCCTCCCATGATAGAATTGTTTCCACGCAAGTCTTGCAGCAGTCTGCTTCCAGAGCCCTCTTGTGTGACATTGTGCATTCATCCCAAATTATGGCACTGCGCTTTTGAAGCAGTTTGGCCTGTCCTGCTCCTTTGGCAATGTTGCAAACTGCGCTGTAACTGTGAGACAGGTTAAGTGGTAGCTTGAACGTCAAATGTGCCTTCATACCACCAGTTAAAAGCGTTGCTGCAATTCCAGAAGATGCCACTGTAAGTGCAATCTTTTGTTGTTTGCTGAAATTTTGCAAGGAGCAAGTTGATTAAAAATGTCTTTCCTGTTCCACCTGGAGCATCTATGAAGACAATCGCACTTTTGTTGGTTGCAGTGAAACTTAAAATTTGGTTGTAGGTGTGCCTTTGGTCTGGTACCAACAGTGGCTCATCGTGAGAGACAAATGCTGTGAGTTCATCAATGTTGTAGTTTGTTTCTCTGAAAATGTCCCTGCACATTTGGTTAGATTCCTGATTTCTTGTTGGAGTAGGGAAGCCAAGTAGGTGTAATGCTGTTCCAGACATTTCTCCTCAACAAAAATTAAGGTTTTGTTGAAAATGTATTCAGTGAAGTTGATAATTGCTGAGAATTTTCCTTTTTAACCTGCATGAGGATGTCCTCACTGAGATCAGTTTTGAACTTTGTCCAAATGTGAAGGGGATTTGAAATGCTACAGGTTGTTAGAAGAATAGCACAGAGCAGGGCCGGCCCGAGAGTTTATGGCGCCCTAGGCGAAACTATTTTGTTGCGCCCCTACTACTTTTAACATACCTCCCAACTTTTGAAGATGGGAAAGAGGGACGCAGCAAATTTTAGGCCACGCCTCTGACCACACCCATTCATAACTAGCCACACCCATATCCACATCCCAACCACACCCATTTAGCACTGCTGATCACACTGTTTCATAAAGAATAATTATAAACAAAAAAATATGGCCACACAGTGCTCCATACTGTATAATGACCACACATGATGTTCCACACTGTATATTGGCCGCACATGATACTTCGTACCGTATAATGGCCAAACATAGCTACTCCTACACACGCGGCTGCGCTCCGTACACACGCGCTCCGCTCCATACACCTCGTACACACGTGGCTCCACTCCATACACCTCATACACACACGGCTCCGCTCCATACACCTCACACACATTCAGCTCCGCTCCATACACCTTTTGCCTTTTGAAAAGATTTTTTATAATTTTTTCTATTTTTTCTCTGGCGCCCCTGGTGGGTCGGCGCCCTAGGCGGCCGCCTAGTTCACCTATACGTTCGGGCCGGCCCTGGGACAGAGGTGTCTTAGTCGCTTTGGGGTTTATGTGGCTGCTGCTTCACTGAGAGTCATGTCCCAGCTATGCAGAGTGGGCGTGGCTATGTGAAGTGGGTGTGGCTTAATACACACACAAACACATACATACACTTAGTTTTATATATATAGCTGGTTTGCACCATGTGCTATAAAAACAGTTGAATTCATAGGCTCCTTAAAGTGAACAGTGTCAAACTACCACTAAGTTTCTCATTATATAAATGCACCTATTTGTGCAAAATCATCTTTTATACCGCCGTAAACAATATACCAATTTACACAGATAAACCTGGTGGGGAATTTACTAACCCAGACTAATCATCCCTCAGTAGCTGAAATCACACCCTTGAGTGAGTGAGTAATTAAAGTTGGCTACACTGCCCACACCCTCTCATCAGCCCCTGAACTGTTATGCATGCACAAAACATCTTAGATGCCTTGGCTTGTGCAGTGAAGCCTGAATGTACTACCACTGGTTTCACCAGCTTATTGCCATGGAGGAGCTCTGTCAGACGCAAATACAATTGATGTGAGTGCCGTCCAGAACAGGAGCAGAGGAATTGCAATTAACAGGGGATATACTAAATTATCACAATGATGAGTGACATAAACCAAGATGGGGTTTGCATACAAGGATGGGGCCCAGGATAAGGGACATACTGGACATGCTGTATATACCAGGATGGAGGGCACATGTTTATAAATATATATATATATATATATATATATATACAAAATAGCAAAAGAAGGCAGCACTCCAAGTCCTTTTCAAGGTGAAAAAAGTGTGTAGTTTATTCAACCCACATCTCTGTGCGACGTTTCGGCTCAACTGAGCCTTTCTCAAGCCTTGATGGCTTGAGAAAGGCTCAGTTGAGCCGAAACGTTGCACAGAGATGTGGGTTGAATAAACTACACACTTTTTTCACCTTGAAAAGGACTTGGAATGCTGCCTTCTATTGCTATTTTGTATACATATTGGGTGGATGAGTGGACCATTCTGCCCAGGAGGCCTGGCACCCATCGGTGAGCATTGTGCTGTTCCATTTTTTTGTATATATATATATATATATATATATATATATATATATATATATATATATATATATATATATATATATACACACTGAGCAAAAAAATAAAGGGAACACTTAAACAACATAATATAACTCCAAGTAAATCAAGCTTCTGTGAAATCAAACTACTGTCCACTTAGGAAGAAACACTGTTTGACAATCAATTTCACATGCTGTTGTGCAAATAGAATAGACTACTGATGGAAATTATTGGCAATTATCAAGACACACTCAATAAAGGAATGGTTCTGCAGGTGGGGACCACAGACCACATCTAAGTACCAATGCTTTCTGGCTAATGTTTAGGTCACTTTTGAATGTTGGTTGTGCTTTCACACTCGTGGTAGCATGAGACAGACTCTACAATCCACACAAGTGGCTCATGTAGTGCAGCTCATCCAGGATGGCACATCAATGCGAGCTGTGGCAAGAAGATTTGCTGTGTCTGTCAGCGTAGTGTCCAGAGGCTGGAGGCGCTACCAGGAGACAGGCCAGTACACCAGGAGACGTGGAGGGGGCTGTAGCAGGGCAACAACCCTGCAGCAGGACCGCTACCTCAGCCTTTGTGCAAGGAGGTGTTGAGGGGAGGATCTAAATTGATCCTTCACGGTTAACTCAGTGATTTCCAAATTAATCTACAGGACGTTGCCGGCAACTGAAAATGACCAGACGGAGACGTATGTCTCTGTTTGGGGGGATCGAGCAGATCTCTGGGCCCCCATTTATTGTGTATCACTCTTCATAGTCATAGAAATTATACTTCAACCAATCAGCACAAGAACACGCTCACAGTTCTTAACTTATAAGAATGCAGGAAAAACGTAACCCATGAGGATACAGAAAAACCGGAAACTACATATATGGTCGTGTCTTTTTGGCATAAAAAAGACATACTAACAGGTGCCTCAGTCTTATGTAGCGATACACCCTTGAGTCCCTTCCCTGGCTCAAGTCAGAAGACTCAAGGTCTTTATACCAATTATGAACCATAGCCTAATTGAATAACAGACTTGTAAACAACAAGATAAAGTTACTTCATGGCAGCTGTAACCTTTTACCTAATTAAATAACAGAAGGTATCTTTAAGCAACAAGAAAATGGAGTCAAAAGCACAAAATGGAGAATCTTAATTTGTTCCTTCACATTCCCCCCTAGATAAATTTTGTTAATTAATGTCCAGCATCAGAGGTACTATCCCAAGCTATAAGCTTGAGGGGTACTGGTCTTCACATGACTGGTGCCATGTTACCTGCCATGGCTGTTGTGGCGTACCTGTCCCCGTGTATACTAGAATTTATGAATAACAATTATTGATAACAGTAGTGGGGATCTTTTGAAGATAGCCATGCGCTTGGCTTCAACATCTTCATCAGGTAACTTTGTGAAATCGGTGTAGAGAAGAGCAGGGGTGGCAACGCTTTTGATATCATCATTAGTTGTCTTAGTGCAGAATTTCCTAATACATACAGAAATACACCAAAGAGCAACTTTTAGTATTACATACATAACAAGGATAAAGGCAGTGATGTGTAACAAACTTTGCAAGATTCCAGCTATCCAGCCCCCAAGTCCCTCAAACCAATTGGCTGGATTAAGAAAGGAGAAGGTGTCTGCCCACCAAATGTCCTTATTACGATCATTGTCTTTATCATATTAATCTCTGAGTCTTTTAATGTCCTCTAAGGCTACGTTCACATTTGCGTTGCGTCGGGCGCAGGTTCGGTGACGCATAGCGACCCATGCATCATGCGCCCCTATATTTAACATGGGGGCGCATGGACATGCGTTGTCTTGCGTTTTGTGACGCATGCGTCATTTTTGGAGCAAGCGACAGGGCGCACAGGATTCTGCATGTTGCATTTTTTTTGCGTCCAAAATCAAGCCAAAAATGGACGCATGCGTCACAAAACAATGCGTTTTTGCATGCATTTTGCATGCGTTGTGCGTTGCATTGCCGACGCAACGCCCAACAACGCAAATGTGAACGTAGCCTAACTTTAACTTCATAGTGCTATTGGGATCTATATAATGACAGCATGCGGGTCCAATAACCTGACACATACCACCCTGTGCTGCTAAGTAATCCAGTACTACAGTATGTTGATTAGTGACTATAATAAGTTGGTTTTGGATAGCAACAGTACAATTAAGTATATCCAATATATCCCAAATTTTATCATCTAGATAGTCTGTGGCCCTAAGCAATTTATCCTACATTTGTGTAATCATAGGGTAATTGAAAATAGAACTGACAATGTTATTGGCTATACCCATCTGTACTACTAATCTTTCATGATATTGTACAAACTTATTATTCAAGGATATTGGGGAATTTAGGCTGTCCCATGCGGTTACCAATATTATTATATGGAAATACGAAAAACCAAAACATTATGTCCCCTTATTTGCTACTAGTCTGTTTGACCAGCTTGCAGTGCGATACGTGGATCCACGTCGGCCTTCCTTCCAGCTTTACTGACATAGGAGTAATGAGGAGGACTTGGTAAGGACCATCATACAAGGGTTCTAGTCCGTGTTTTCTGACATGGCTTTTCACGACCACAAAACCACCAGACTTTAAATTGTGACAAGTGTCGGTTTCTGCTGAATCTGGAAGGGAAGAAAAAAACTAAAACATGGGTGTTAGCAAGATTTTTACTAAGCTGAATAACATATTGAACAGCACGGTCAGTTTCTTCTGATAACTGCTGAGACTGTAAATTTGCAACTGAGGGCCTAGCACCAAACAATATCTCATATGGGGACAGGCCATATTTTGCCTTAGGGGGAGTACGAATGTGGTACAGTACAATGGGTAGGAGCTCTGGCCATGGAGCCGTAGTCTCCTGCATCATTTTGGTCAATTGTCCCTTCAGTGTGCCGTTCAGCCTCTCAACTTTCCCATTGTGGATGGTATGGAGTATGGAGGGCTACCATGGATCCAAGCATTGTCAGAACCTCCTGATACACATGAGAAGAAAAGGCCGGAACTTGGTCACTTTCAACGACTTCTGGAACACCATATCTGCATATAACTTCCATCACCAGTTTCTTCGCTGTGGTTTTTGCAGTAATGTTGGTAACCTGGAATGCTTCACGCCAACTGGAGAACATGTCGACAACCACCAGACAATATTTATACCTTCCATACTTAGGCAACGTGATGTGGTCCAGCTGGAGACTTTGGAAAGGATATTTTTGAAAAAACTGACCGTCACATCCATACATAGACTAAGTGTGAACAGGTGCTAAACCTAGAGTCGCCAACTCCTATACATTCAAGCAAATAAGGTAGCACACTGTAGCACTGAAACATGCAAACATGAAACATGAAAATTTTTAACTGCATTACTGCACTAGAAATATGAAAAATGAGAGCGTTTAGCGCATAAAAAAGGCCAATTTTATGTGTACCTGGTAGCCACTTTACGGCATCTCTCTTATACCAGGTCCTACGATTTCCTTCCTCACTGAGAATAAACGTCTCCATCTGAATGGGTGCCTATGAAAACCTCTTGTGAGACTACCATTCTCTCTCTCTGTGGAGGGGTAATGGACCTGCTGTAATTAAAACACCAGTGACTAGGAGGCGGAGTGCTCGGTCAGAAAGCTAAATAGTACATTTGAAAAAACTGACCGTCACATCCATACATAGACTAAGTGTGAACAGGTGCTAAACCTAGAGTCGCCAACTCCTATACATTCAAGCAAATAACGTAGCACACTGTAGCGCTGAAACATGCAAACATGAAACATGAAAATTTTTAACTGCATTACTGCACTAGAAATATGAAAAATAAGAGCGTTTAGCGCATAAAAAAGGCCAATTTTATGTGTACCTGGTAGCCACTTTACGGCATCTCTCTTATACCAGGTCCTACGATTTCCTTCCTCACTGAGAATAAACGTCTCCATCTGAATGGGTGCCTATGAAAACCTCTTGTGAGACAACCATTCTCTCTCTCTGTGGAGGGGTAATGGACCTGCTGTAATTAAAACACCAGTGACTAGGAGGCGGAGTGCTCGGTCAGAAAGCTAAATAGTACATTTGAAAAAACTGACCGTCACATCCATACATAGACTAAGCGTGAACAGGTGCTAAACCTAGAGTCGCCAACTCCTATACATTCAAGCAAATAAGGTAGAACACTGTAGCGCTGAAACATGCAAACATGAAACATGAAAATTTTTAACTGCATTACTGCACTAGAAATATGAACAATGAGAGTGTTTAGCGCATAAAAAAGGCCAATTTTATGTGTACCTGGTAGCCACTTTACGGCATCTCTCTTATACCAGGTCCTACGATTTCCTTCCTCACTGAGAATAAACGTCTCCATCTGAATGGGTGCCTATGAAAACCTCTTGTGAGACTACCATTCTCTCTCTCTGTGGAGGGGTAATGGACCTGCTGTAATTAAAACACCAGTGACTAGGAGGCGGAGTGCTCGGTCAGAAAGCTAAATAGTACATTTGAAAAAACTGACCGTCACATCCATACATAGACTAAGCGTGAACAGGTGCTAAACCTAGAGTCGCCAACTCCTATACATTCAAGCAAATAAGGTAGCACACTGTAGCGCTGAAACATGCAAACATGAAACATGAAAATTTTTAACTGCATTACTGCACTAGAATTATGAAAAATGAGAGCGTTTAGCGCATAAAAAAGGCCAATTTTATGTGTACCTGGTAGCCACTTTACGGCATCTCTCTTATACCAGGTCATACGATTTCCTTCCTCACTGAGAATAAACGTCTCCATCTGAATGGGTGCCAATGAAAACCTCTTGTGAGACTACCATTCTCTCTCTGTGGAGGGGTAATGGACCTGCTGTAATTAAAACACCAGTGACTAGGAGGCGGAGTGCTCGGTCAGAAAGCTAAATAGTACATTTGAAAAAACTGACCGTCACATCCATACATAGACTAAGCGTGAACAGGTGCTAAACCTAGAGTCGCCAACTCCTATACATTCAAGCAAATAAGGTAGCACACTGTAGCGCTGAAACATGCAAACATGAAACATGAAAATTTTTAACTGCATTACTGCACTAGAAATATGAACAATGAGAGTGTTTAGCGCATAAAAAAGGCCAATTTTATGTGTACCTGGTAGCCACTTTACGGCATCTCTCTTATACCAGGTCCTACGATTTCCTTCCTCACTGAGAATAAACGTCTCCATCTGAATGGGTGCCTATGAAAACCTCTTGTGAGACTACCATTCTCTCTCTCTGTGGAGGGGTAATGGACCTGCTGTAATTAAAACACCAGTGACTAGGAGGCGGAGTGCTCGGTCAGAAAGCTAAATAGTACATTTGAAAAAACTGACCGTCACATCCATACATAGACCAAGCGTGAACAGGTGCTAAACCTAGAGTCGCCAACTCCTATACATTCAAGCAAATAAGGTAGAACACTGTAGCGCTGAAACATGCAAACATGAAACATGAAAATTTTTAACTGCATTACTGCACTAGAAATATGAACAATGAGAGTGTTTAGCGCATAAAAAAGGCCAATTTTATGTGTACCTGGTAGCCACTTTACGGCATCTCTCTTATACCAGGTCCTACGATTTCCTTCCTCACTGAGAATAAACGTCTCCATCTGAATGGGTGCCTATGAAAACCTCTTGTGAGACTACCATTCTCTCTCTCTGTGGAGGGGTAATGGACCTGCTGTAATTAAAACACCAGTGACTAGGAGGCGGAGTGCTCGGTCAGAAAGCTAAATAGTACATTTGAAAAAACTGACCGTCACATCCATACATAGACTAAGCGTGAACAGGTGCTAAACCTAGAGTCGCCAACTCCTATACATTCAAGCAAATAAGGTAGCACACTGTAGCGCTGAAACATGCAAACATGAAACATGAAAATTTTTAACTGCATTACTGCACTAGAATTATGAAAAATGAGAGCGTTTAGCGCATAAAAAAGGCCAATTTTATGTGTACCTGGTAGCCACTTTACGGCATCTCTCTTATACCAGGTCCTACGATTTCCTTCCTCACTGAGAATAAACGTCTCCATCTGAATGGGTGCCAATGAAAACCTCTTGTGAGACTACTATTCTCTCTCTGTGGAGGGGTAATGGATCTGCTGTAATTAAAACACCAGTGACTAGGAGGCGGAGTGCTCGGTCAGAAAGCTAAATAGTACATTTGAAAAAACTGACCGTCACATCCATACATAGACTAAGCGTGAACAGGTGCTAAACCTAGAGTCGCCAACTCCTATACATTCAAGCAAATAAGGTAGCACACTGTAGCGCTGAAACATGCAAACATGAAACATGAAAATTTTTAACTGCATTACTGCACTAGAAATATGAACAATGAGAGCGTTTAGCGCATAAAAAAGGCCAATTTTATGTGTACCTGGTAGCCACTTTACGGCATCTCTCTTATACCAGGCCCTACGATTTCCTTCCTCACTGAGAATAAACGTCTCCATCTGAATGGGTGCCTATGAAAACCTCTTGTGAGACTACCATTCTCTCTCTCTGTGGAAGGGTAATGGACCTGCTGTAATTAAAACACCAGTGACTAGGAGGCGGAGTGCTCGGTCAGAAAGCTAAATAGTACATTTGAAAAAACTGACCGTCACATCCATACATAGACTATGTGTGAACAGGTGCTAAACCTAGAGTCGCCAACTCCTATACATTCAAGCAAATAAGGTAGCACACTGTAGCGCTGAAACATGCAAACATGAAACATGAAAATTTTTAACTGCATTACTGCACTAGAAATATGAAAAATGAGAGCGTTTAGCGCATAAAAAAGGCCAATTTTATGTGTACCTGGTAGCCACTTTACGGCATCTCTCTTATACCAGGCCCTACGATTTCCTTCCTCACTGAGAATAAACGTCTCCATCTGAATGGGTGCCTATGAAAACCTCTTGTGAGACTAACATTCTCTCGCTCTGTGGAGGGGTAATGGACCTGCTGTAATTAAAACACCAGTGACTAGGGTGCGGAGTGCTCGGTCAGAAAGCTAAATAGTACATTTGAAAAAACTGACCATCACATCCATACATAGACTAAGCGTGAACAGGTGCTAAACCTAGAGTCACCAACTCCTATACATTCAAGCAAATAAGGTAGCACACTGTAGCGCTGAAACATGCAAACATGAAACATGAAAATTTTTAACTGCATTACTGCACTAGAAATATGAAAAATGAGAGCGTTTAGCGCATAAAAAAGGCCAATTTTATGTGTACCTGGTAGCCACTTTACGGCATCTCTCTTATACCAGGTCCTACGATTTCCTTCCTCACTGAGAATAAACGTCTCCATCTGAATGGGTGCCTATGAAAACCTCTTGTGAGACTACCATTCTCTCTCTGTGGAGGGGTAATGGACCTGCTGTAATTAAAACACCAGTGACTAGGAGGCGGAGTGCTCGGTCAGAAAGCTAAATAGTACATTTGAAAAAGCTGACCGTCACATCCATACATAGACTAAGCGTGAACAGGTGCTAAACCTAGAGTCGCCAACTCCTATACATTCAAGCAAATAAGGTAGCACACTGTAGCGCTGAAACATGCAAACATGAAACATGAAAATTTTTAACTGCATTACTGCACTAGAAATATGAACAATGAGAGTGTTTAGCGCATAAAAAAGGCCAATTTTATGTGTACCTGGTAGCCACTTTACGGCATCTCTCTTATACCAGGTCCTACGATTTCCTTCCTCACTGAGAATAAACGTCTCCATCTGAATGGGTGCCTATGAAAACCTCTTGTGAGACTACCATTCTCTCTCTCTGTGGAGGGGTAATGGACCTGCTGTAATTAAAACACCAGTGACTAGGAGGCGGAGTGCTCGGTCAGAAAGCTAAATAGTACATTTGAAAAAACTGACCGTCACATCCATACATAGACCAAGCGTGAACAGGTGCTAAACCTAGAGTCGCCAACTCCTATACATTCAAGCAAATAAGGTAGAACACTGTAGCGCTGAAACATGCAAACATAAAACATGAAAATTTTTAACTGCATTACTGCACTAGAAATATGAACAATGAGAGTGTTTAGCGCATAAAAAAGGCCAATTTTATGTGTACCTGGTAGCCACTTTACGGCATCTCTCTTATACCAGGTCCTACGATTTCCTTCCTCACTGAGAATAAACGTCTCCATCTGAATGGGTGCCTATGAAAACCTCTTGTGAGACTACCATTCTCTCTCTCTGTGGAGGGGTAATGGACCTGCTGTAATTAAAACACCAGTGACTAGGAGGCGGAGTGCTCGGTCAGAAAGCTAAATAGTACATTTGAAAAAACTGACCGTCACATCCATACATAGACTAAGCGTGAACAGGTGCTAAACCTAGAGTCGCCAACTCCTATACATTCAAGCAAATAAGGTAGCACACTGTAGCGCTGAAACATGCAAACATGAAACATGAAAATTTTTAACTGCATTACTGCACTAGAATTATGAAAAATGAGAGCGTTTAGCGCATAAAAAAGGCCAATTTTATGTGTACCTGGTAGCCACTTTACGGCATCTCTCTTATACCAGGTCCTACGATTTCCTTCCTCACTGAGAATAAACGTCTCCATCTGAATGGGTGCCAATGAAAACCTCTTGTGAGACTACTATTCTCTCTCTGTGGAGGGGTAATGGATCTGCTGTAATTAAAACACCAGTGACTAGGAGGCGGAGTGCTCGGTCAGAAAGCTAAATAGTACATTTGAAAAAACTGACCGTCACATCCATACATAGACTAAGCGTGAACAGGTGCTAAACCTAGAGTCGCCAACTCCTATACATTCAAGCAAATAAGGTAGCTGTCATGATCTCCATGGCCAGAGAACTAGCATAAGCCTCTATAGGAACAAGCTCTTGGAAGATGTAACTGTACTGACCATGAACTAAACCTACCGCATCATCTAGAAGTAGCCAGGTAGCATGTCCTACTTTTTATCCCTATATGCCCAGCGCCGGCCGGAGAACTAAATAATGCTAGCAGAGGGAAATATAAGACCTGACTCACCTCTAGAGAAATGCCCAAAAGGAGACAGAAGCCCCCCACATATATTGGCGGTGATATGAGATGAAACAACAAACGCAGCAGGAAAATAGTTTTAGCAAATTTGAGGTCCGCTTTCTAGATAGCAGAAGACAGAAAGCATACTTTCATGGTCAGTAGAAAACCCTAACAAAACACATCCAGAAATTACTTTAGGACTCTGGCATTAACTCATAATACCAGAGTGGCAATTCCTGATCAACAAGAGCTTTCCAGACACAGTAACGAAACTGCAGCTGTGAACTGGAACCAAAATACAAAAACAAAACATGGACGAATGTCCAACTTATCTAGTAGATGTCTGGGAGCAGGAACAAGCACAGAGAGGCTTCTGATAACATTGTTGACCGGCAAGCATCTAACAGAGAAGCCAGGTTATATAGCGACACCCAGATCTAATCAGAACAGGTGAACAGGGAAGATGATGTCACAAGTTCAATTCCACCAGTAGCCACCGGGGGAGCCCAGAATCCAAATTCACAACAGGTAGCACACTGTAGCGCTGAAACATGCAAACATGAAACATGAAAATTTTTAACTGCATTACTGCACTAGAAATATGAACAATGAGAGCGTTTAGCGCATAAAAAAGGCCAATTTTATGTGTACCTGGTAGCCACTTTACGGCATCTCTCTTATACCAAATCATACGATTTCCTTCCTCACTGAGAATAAACGTCTCCATCTGAATGGGTGCCTATGAAAACCTCTTGTGAGACTACCATTCTCTCTCTCTGTGGAAGGGTAATGGACCTGCTGTAATTAAAACACCAGTGACTAGGAGGCGGAGTGCTCGGTCAGAAAGCTAAATAGTACATTTGAAAAAACTGACCGTCACATCCATACATAGACTATGTGTGAACAGGTGCTAAACCTAGAGTCGCCAACTCCTATACATTCAAGCAAATAAGGTAGCACACTGTAGCGCTGAAACATGCAAACATGAAACATGAAAATTTTTAACTGCATTACTGCACTAGAAATATGAAAAATGAGAGCGTTTAGCGCATAAAAAAGGCCAATTTTATGTGTACCTGGTAGCCACTTTACGGCATCTCTCTTATACCAGGCCCTACGATTTCCTTCCTCACTGAGAATAAACGTCTCCATCTGAATGGGTGCCTATGAAAACCTCTTGTGAGACTAACATTCTCTCGCTCTGTGGAGGGGTAATGGACCTGCTGTAATTAAAACACCAGTGACTAGGGTGCGGAGTGCTCGGTCAGAAAGCTAAATAGTACATTTGAAAAAACTGACCATCACATCCATACATAGACTAAGCGTGAACAGGTGCTAAACCTAGAGTCACCAACTCCTATACATTCAAGCAAATAAGGTAGCACACTGTAGCGCTGAAACATGCAAACATGAAACATGAAAATTTTTAACTGCATTACTGCACTAGAAATATGAAAAATGAGAGCGTTTAGCGCATAAAAAAGGCCAATTTTATGTGTACCTGGTAGCCACTTTACGGCATCTCTCTTATACCAGGTCCTACGATTTCCTTCCTCACTGAGAATAAACGTCTCCATCTGAATGGGTGCCTATGAAAACCTCTTGTGAGACTACCATTCTCTCTCTGTGGAGGGGTAATGGACCTGCTGTAATTAAAACACCAGTGACTAGGAGGCGGAGTGCTCGGTCAGAAAGCTAAATAGTACATTTGAAAAAACTGACCGTCACATCCATACATAGACTAAGCGTGAACAGGTGCTAAACCTAGAGTCGCCAACTCCTATACATTCAAGCAAATAAGGTAGCACACTGTAGCGCTGAAACATGCAAACATGAAACATGAAAATTTTTAACTGCATTACTGCACTAGAAATATGAACAATGAGAGCGTTTAGCGCATAAAAAAGGCCAATTTTATGTGTACCTGGTAGCCACTTTACGGCATCTCTCTTATACCAGGTCCTACGATTTCCTTCCTCACTGAGAATAAACGTCTCCATCTGAATGGGTGCCTATGAAAACCTCTTGTGAGACTACCATTCTCTCTCTCTGTGGAAGGGTAATGGACCTGCTGTAATTAAAACACCAGTGACTAGGAGGCGGAGTGCTCGGTCAGAAAGCTAAATAGTACATTTGAAAAAACTGACCGTCACATCCATACATAGACTAAGCGTGAACAGGTGCTAAACCTAGAGTCGCCAAATCCTATACATTCAAGCAAATAAGGTAGCACACTGTAGCACTGAAACATGCAAACATGAAACATGAAAATTTTTAACTGCATTACTGCACTAGAAATATGAAAAATGAGAGCGTTTAGCGCATAAAAAAGGCCAATTTTATGTGTACCTGGTAGCCACTTTACGGCATCTCTCTTATACCAGGTCCTACGATTTCCTTCCTCACTGAGAATAAACGTCTCCATCTGAATGGGTGCCTATGAAAACCTCTTGTGAGACTACCATTCTCTCTCTCTGTGGAGGGGTAATGGACCTGCTGTAATTAAAACACCAGTGACTAGGAGGCGGAGTGCTCAGTCAGAAAGCTAAATAGTACATTTGAAAAAACTCACCGTCACATCCATACATAGACTAAGTGTGAACAGGTGCTAAACCTAGAGTCGCCAACTCCTATACATTCAAGCAAATAAGGTAGCACACTGTAGCACTGAAACATGCAAACATGAAACATGAAAATTTTTAACTGCATTACTGCACTAGAAATATGAAAAATGAGAGCGTTTAGCGCATAAAAAAGGCCAATTTTATGTGTACCTGGTAGCCACTTTACGGCATCTCTCTTATACCAGGTCCTACGATTTCCTTCCTCACTGAGAATAAACGTTTCCATCTGAATGGGTGCCTATGAAAACCTCTTGTGAGTTTACCATTCTCTCTCTCTGTGGAGGGGTAATGGACCTGCTGTAATTAAAACACCAGTGACTAGGAGGCGGAGTGCTCGGTCAGAAAGCTAAATAGTACATTTGAAAAAACTGACCGTCACATCCATACATAGACTATGCGTGAACAGGTGCTAAACCTAGAGTCGCCAACTCCTATACATTCAAGCAAATAAGGTAGCACACTGTAGCGCTGAAACATGCAAACATGAAACATGACAATTTTTAACTGCATTACTGCACTAGAAATATGAAAAATGAGAGCGTTTAGAGCATAAAAAAGGCCAATTTTATGTGTACCTGGTAGCCACTTTACGGCATCTCTCTTATACCAGGTCCTACGATTTCCTTCCTCACTGAGAATAAACGTCTCCATCTGAATGGGTGCCTATGAAAACCTCTTGTGAGACTACCATTCTCTCTCTCTGTGGAGGGGTAATGGACCTGCTGTAATTAAAACACCAGTGACTAGGAGGCGGAGTGCTCGGTCAGAAAGCTAAATAGTACATTTGAAAAAACTGACCGTCACATCCATACATAGACTAAGTGTGAACAGGTGCTAAACCTAGAGTCGCCAACTCCTATACATTCAAGCAAATAAGGTAGCACACTGTAGCGCTGAAACATGCAAACATGAAACATGAAAATTTTTAACTGCATTACTGCACTAGAAATATGAAAAATGAGAGCGTTTAGCGCATAAAAAAGGCCAATTTTATGTGTACCTGGTAGCCACTTTACGGCATCTCTCTTATACCAGGCCCTACGATTTCCTTCCTCACTGAGAATAAACGTCTCCATCTGAATGGGTGCCTATGAAAACCTCTTGTGAGACTACCATTCTCTCTCTCTGTGGAGGGGTAATGGACCTGCTCTAATTAAAACACCAGTGACTAGGAGGTGGAGTGCTCGGTCAGAAAGCTAAATAGTACATTTGAAACAACTGACCGTCACATCCATACATAGACTAAGTGTGAACAGGTGCTAAACCTAGAGTCACCAACTCCTATACATTCAAGCAAATAAGGTAGCACACTGTAGCGCTGAAACATGCAAACATGAAACATGAAAATTTTTAACTGCATTACTGCACTAGAAATATGAAAAATGAGAGCGTTTAGCGCATAAAAAAGGCCAATTTTATGTGTACCTGGTAGCCACTTTACGGCATCTCTCTTATACCAGGCCCTACGATTTCCTTCCTCACTGAGAATAAACGTCTCCATCTGAATGGGTGCCTATGAAAACCTCTTGTGAGACTACCATTCTCTCTCTCTGTGGAGGGGTAATGGACCTGCTCTAATTAAAACACCAGTGACTAGGAGGTGGAGTGCTCGGTCAGAAAGCTAAATAGTACATTTGAAACAACTGACCGTCACATCCATACATAGACTAAGTGTGAACAGGTGCTAAACCTAGAGTCACCAACTCCTATACATTCAAGCAAATAAGGTAGCACACTGTAGCGCTGAAACATGCAAACATGAAACATGAAAATTTTTAACTGCATTACTGCACTAGAAATATGAAAAATGAGAGCGTTTAGCGCATAAAAAAGGCCAATTTTATGTGTACCTGGTAGCCACTTTACGGCATCTCTCTTATACCAGGTCCTACGATTTCCTTCCTCACTGAGAATAAACGTCTCCATCTGAATGGGTGCCTATGAAAACCTCTTGTGAGACTACCATTCTCTCTCTGTGGAGGGGTAATGGACCTGCTGTAATTAAAACACCAGTGACTAGGAGGCGGAGTGCTCGGTCAGAAAGCTAAATAGTACATTTGAAAAAACTGACCGTCACATCCATACATAGACTAAGCGTGAACAGATGCTAAACCTAGAGTCACCAACTCCTATACATTCAAGCAAATAAGGTAGCACACTGTAGCGCTGAAACATGCAAACATGAAACATGAAAATTTTTAACTGCATTACTGCACTAGAAATATGAAAAATGAGAGCGTTTAGCGCATAAAAAAGGCCAATTTTATGTGTACCTGGTAGCCACTTTACGGCATCTCTCTTATACCAGGTCCTACGATTTCCTTCCTCACTGAGAATAAACGTCTCCATCTGAATGGGTGCCTGTTATGACCCCAGTGGACAGGGTCTCAGAGGAACGTGTAAGTCTGCAAGATACAAAAATCCAGCTCATTGGGCTGTGGTAACTGGGTTGACCAAATAGCTACTCCTAACGCCAACACTAGAAGTAGCCGGGGATCATGCCTACGGTGATCGCTAGATGACTCGCGCCAGCCGGAGAATCTAACTACCCCTAGGAGAAGAAAACAAAGACCTCTCTTGCCTCCAGAGAAAGGGACCCCAAAGCAAGATACAAGCCCCCCACAAATAATAACGGTGAGGTAAGAGGAAATGACAAACACAGAAATGAACCAGGTTCAGCAAAGAGAGGCCAGCTTACTAATAGCAGAATAAAGCAAGATAACTTATCTGGTCAACAAAAACCCTATAAAAATCCACGCTGGAGATTCAAGAACCCCCGAACCGTCTAACGGTCCGGGGGGAGAACACCAGCCCCCTAGAGCTTCCAGCAAAGGTCAGGATACAGATAGGAACAAGCTGGACAAAAATACCAAACAAAACAAAAGCAAAAAGCAAAGAAGCAGACTTAGCTTGAAAAACAGGAACCAGGATCAGAGGACAAGAGCACAACAGATTAGCTCTGATTTCAACGATGCCAGGCATTGAACTGAAGGTCCAGGGAGCTTATATAGCAACGCCCCTGAACTAACGGCCCAGGTGAGGATATAGGAAAAGACAGACGCTCCAGAGTCAAATCACTAATGACCACTAGAGGGAGCAAAAAGCAAAATCACAACAGGTGCCTATGAAAACCTCTTGTGAGACTACCATTCTCTCTCTGTGGAGGGGTAATGGACCTGCTGTAATTAAAACATCAGTGACTAGGAGGCGGAGTGCTCGGTCAGAAAGCTAAATAGTACATTTGAAAAAACTGACCGTCACATCCATACATAGACTAAGTGTGAACAGGTGCTAAACCTAGAGTCGCCAAATCCTATACATTCAAGCAAATAAGGTAGCACACTGTAGCGCTGAAACATGCAAACATGAAACATGAAAATTTTTAACTGCATTACTGCACTAGAAATATGAAAAATGAGAGCGTTTAGCGCATAAAAAAGGCCAATTTTATGTGTACCTGGTAGCCACTTTACGGCATCTCTCTTATACCAGGTCCTACGATTTCCTTCCTCACTGAGAATAAACGTCTCCATCTGAATGGGTGCCTATGAAAACCTCTTGTGAGACTACCATTCTCTCTCTGTGGAGGGGTAATGGACCTGCTGTAATTAAAACACCAGTGACTAGGAGGCGGAGTGCTCGGTCAGAAAGCTAAATAGTACATTTGAAAAAACTGACCGTCACATCCATACATAGACTAAGTGTGAACAGGTGCTAAACCTAGAGTCGCCAACTCCTATACATTCCAGCAAATAAGGTAGCACACTGTAGCGCTGAAAGATGCAAACATGAAACATGAAAATTTTTAACTGCATTACTGCACTAGAAATATGAAAAATGAGAGCGTTTAGCGCATAAAAAAGGCCAATTTTATGTGTACCTGGTAGCCACTTTACGGCATCTCTCTTATACCAGGCCCTACGATTTCCTTCCTCACTGAGAATAAACGTCTCCATCTGAATGGGTGCCTATGAAAACCTCTTGTGAGACTACCATTCTCTCTCTCTGTGGAGGGGTAATGGACCTGCTGTAATTAAAACACCAGTGACTAGGAGGCGGAGTGCTCGGTCAGAAAGCTAAATAGTACATTTGAAAAAACTGACCGTCACATCCATACATAGACTAAGCGTGAACAGGTGCTAAACCTAGAGTCACCAACTCCTATACATTCAAGCAAATAAGGTAGCACACTGTAGCGCTGAAACATGCAAACATGAAATATGAAAATTTTTAACTGCATTACTGCACTAAAAATATGAAAAATGAGAGCGTTTAGCGCATAAAAAAGGCCAATTTTATGTGTACCTGGTAGCCACTTTACGGCATCTCTCTTATACCAGGCCCTACGATTTCCTTCCTCACTGAGAATAAACGTCTCCATCTGAATGGGTGCCTATGAAAACCTCTTGTGAGACTACCATTCTCTCTCTCTGTGGAGGGGTAATGGACCTGCTGTAATTAAAACACCAGTGACTAGGAGGCGGAGTGCTCGGTCAGAAAGCTAAATAGTACATTTGAAAAAACTGACCGTCACATCCATACATAGACTAAGCGTGAACAGGTGCTAAACCTAGAGTCACCAACTCCTATACATTCAAGCAAATAAGGTAGCACACTGTAGCGCTGAAACATGCAAACATGAAATATGAAAATTTTTAACTGCATTACTGCACTAGAAATATGAAAAATGAGAGCGTTTAGCGCATAAAAAAGGCCAATTTTATGTGTACCTGGTAGCCACTTTACGGCATCTCTCTTATACCAGGTCCTACGATTTCCTTCCTCACTGAGAATAAACGTCTCCATCTGAATGGGTGCCTATGAAAACCTCTTGTGAGACTACCATTCTCTCTCTGTGGAGGGGTAATGGACCTGCTGTAATTAAAACACCAGTGACTAGGAGGCGGAGTGCTCGGTCAGAAAGCTAAATAGTACATTTGAAAAAACTGACCGTCACATCCATACATAGACTAAGTGTGAACAGGTGCTAAACCTAGAGTCGCCAACTCCTATACATTCAAGCAAATAAGGTAGCACACTGTAGCGCTGAAACATGCAAACATGAAACATGAAAATTTTTAACTGCATTACTGCACTAGAAATATGAAAAATGAGAGCGTTTAGCGCATAAAAAAGGCCAATTTTATGTGTACCTGGTAGCCACTTTACGGCATCTCTCTTATACCAGGTCCTAAGATTTCCTTCCTCACTGAGAATAAACGTCTCCATCTGAATGGGTGCCTATGAAAACCTCTTGTGAGACTACCATTCTCTCTCTGTGGAGGGGTAATGGACCTGCTGTAATTAAAACACCAGTGACTAGGAGGCGGAGTGCTCGGTCAGAAAGCTAAATAGTACATTTGAAAAAACTGACCGTCACATCCATACATAGACTAAGCGTGAACAGGTGCTAAACCTAGAGTCGCCAACTCCTATACATTCAAGCAAATAAGGTAGCACACTGTAGCGCTGAAACATGCAAACATGAAACATGAAAATTTTTAACTGCATTACTTGTTGTGAATTCTGTTTGTGGGCTCCCTCTGGTGGCTACTGGTGGTGCTGGTTGACTTCTGTCTTCTATCTCCAGTGCACCTGTTCCCATCAGGAAATGGGAGTTTCCTATATAGTCTGGCTTCTCACTCATTTACTTGCCGGCTATCAATGTTACCAGAGCTCCTCTGTTACTTGCTACCTGCTCCAAGTCTGCTGAGTCAGATAAGTTTGATCATTTGTACCTTTTGTCCAGCGTGCATTTATATTAATCTTGCTGCTGGAAGCTCTAGTGAACTGAAATGACCACTCCGGTGTCATGAGTTGATACCGGAGTTTAAAGTCATTTCAGGATGGTATTTTGTAGGGTTTTGAGTTGACCGCGAAGTCCACTTTTGTATTTTCTGCTATCTAGTTAGTGGGCCTCTCTTTGCTGAACCTGTATTCATACTGCGTATGTGTTTTCTTCTTAACTAACCGTCATTATATGTTGGGGGCTACTATTACTTTGGGGTTTTCTCTGGAGGCAAGCCAGGTCTGTGTTTCCTCTGGTAGGGGTAGCTAGATCTCCGGCTGGTGCGAGACGTCTAGGGATAATATGCAGGTACGTTCCCCGGCCACTGGTAGTTGTGCGTTAGGTTCAGCATCGCGGTCAGCTTAGATTCCATCTTCCTAGAGCTAGTCCTGTTTTTGCCTATGCCCCTGCCATTGGGAATCATGACAGTATAGCCGGCCCAAATGTGTTAAGTATTGGCTGAAGTAGGAGAGAAAAGAAGTCTCTGACACCTTTTTTTTTTTTTTTTTTACTCCGAAGTCTGTTTAGCCATAATTGCAGTCTGCTTCTTTCCCTCCTCTTAATCCCTCAATGGCTCAGATCTCAGCTGCTGAAAAATGGATATCCAGAGTTTAGCTTCAAATCTGAATAATCTTGCTTCTAAGGTTCAAAATATACAAGATTTCGTCATACATGCTCCTATGTCTGAACCTAAAATTCCTATACCAGAGTTTTTTTTTGGAGATAGATCTCGTTTTTTGAATTTTAAGCACAATTGTAAATTGTATCTTTCTCTGAGACCTCACTCCGCTGGAAACCCTGCTCAGCAGGTTAAGATTGTTATTTCCTTGCTGCGGGGTGACCCCCAGAATTGGGCATTTGCATTGGCGCCAGGGGATCCTGCGCTGCTCAATGTGGATGCGTTTTTTCTGGCGCTGGGGTTGCTCTATGAGGAACCCAATTTGGAGATTCAAGCTGAAAAGGCCTTGATAGCCCTCTCTCAAGGGCATGATGAAGCTGAAATATATTGTCAAAAGTTTCGTAAATGGTCTGTGCTTACTCAGTGGAATGAGTGCGCCCTGGCGGCGAATTTCAGAGAGGGTCTCTCTGACGCCGTTAAATATGTCATGGTGGGGTTTCCTACGCCCACAGGTCTGAATGAGTCCATGACAATGGCTATTCAGATTGACCGGCGTTTGCGGGAGCGCAAACCTGTGCACCATTTGGCGGTGTCTTCTGAGCAGGCACCGGAGAATATGCAATGTGATAGAATTCTGTCCAGAAGTGAACGGCAGAATTATAGGCGTAAAAATGGGTTGTGTTTCTATTGTGGCGATTCTGCTCATGTTATATCAGCATGCTCTAAACGCACTAAAAGGGTTGATAAGTCTTTTGCAGTTAGCAACTTGCAGTCTAAGTTTCTTTTGTCTGTAACTTTGATTTGTTCGTTATCATCTATTAATGTGAATGCCTATGTGGACTCTGGCGCCGCCTTGAATCTTATGGATTGGTCCTTTGCCAGGCGCTGTGGGTTTAGTCTAGAGTCTCTGGAAGTCCCTATTCCTTTGAAGGGTATCGACTCCACACCATTGGCTTGGAATAAACCTCAATACTGGACACAAGTGACTATGTGTATGACTCCAGACCATCAGGAGGTGATTCGATTCCTTGTGTTGCATAATTTGCATGATGTTTTAGTGCTTGGATTGCCATGGTTACAAACTCACAACCCAGTTCTTGACTGGAAGACAATGTCTGTATTAAGCTGGGAATGTCAGGGGGTTCATGGGGGAGTACCCTTAGTTTCCATTGCTTCATCTACTTCCTCTGAGGTTCCGGCACTTTTGTCTGACTATTGTGATGTTTTTGAGGAGCCTAAACTCAGTTCACTCCCTCCTCACAGGGATTGCGATTGTGCTATAGATTTGATTCCTGGCAGCAAATTTCCTAAAGGTCGTTTGTTCAATCTGTCTGTGCCAGAGCATGCTGCTATGCGAGAGTATACTAAGGAGTCCTTGGAAAAGGGACATATTCGTCCATCCTCATCCCCTTTAGGAGCAGGTTTTTTTTTTGTGGGTAAAAAAGATGGTTCCCTGAGGCCTTGTATTGATTATCGGCTGTTGAATAAGATTACAGTCAAATATCAGTATCCTTTGCCACTGTTGACTGATTTGTTTGCTCGTATTAAGGGGGCAAGGTGGTTTTCTAAGATTGACCTTCGGGGTGCGTATAATTTGGTGCGGATTAAGCAGGGAGATGAGTGGAAAACTGCATTTAATACGCCCGAGGGCCATTTTGAGTATCTGGTAATGCCTTTTGGTCTTTCTAATGCCCCTTCAGTCTTTCAGTCCTTTATGCACAATATTTTCCGTGAATATCTGGATAAATTTATGATTGTGTATCTGGATGATATTTTGATTTTTTCCGATGACTGTGAGTCGCATGTTCAACAGGTCAGGAAGGTTTTTCAGGTTTTGCGGGCTAATTCTTTGTTTGTAAAGGGTTCAAAGTGTATTTTTGGGGTTCAGAAGATCTCTTTTTTGGGGTATATTTTTTCCCCTTCTTCTATTGAGATGGATCCTGTCAAGGTTCGGGCTATTTGTGATTGGACGCAACCGACTTCCCTTAAGAGCCTTCAGAAATTCTTGGGCTTTGCTAATTTCTATTGTCGATTTATAACTGGTTTTTCAAGTGTCGTTAAGCCTCTAACGGATTTGACTAAGAAGGGTGCTGATGTTTCCAATTGGTCCTCGGCGGCTGTGGAGGCCTTTCGGGAGCTTAAGCACCGCTTTTCTTCTGCTCCTGTGTTGCGCCAACCTGATGTTTCACTTCCTTTTCAGGTTGAAGTTGATGCTTCAGAGATCGGAGCGGGGGCGGTTTTGTCGCAGAGAGGTTCTGATTGCTCGGTGATGAGACCATGTGCGTTCTTTTCTCGAAAATTTTCGCCCGCCGAGCGAAATTATGATGTTGGTAATCGGGAACTTTTGGCTATGAAGTGGGCCTTTGAGGAGTGGCGTCATTGGCTTGAGGGTGCTAGGCATCAGGTGGTGGTCTTGACTGATCACAAGAATCTGATTTACCTTGAGTCAGCCAGGCGTCTGAATCCTAGACAGGCGCGCTGGTCGTTGTTTTTCTCCCGGTTTAATTTTGTGGTCTCATATCTACCAGGTTCAAAAAATGTGAAGGCAGATGCCCTTTCTAGGAGTTTTGAGCCTGACTCCCCTGGTGATTCTGAGCCTACGGGTATCCTTAAGGATGGGGTGATATTGTCTGCTGTCTCTCCAGACTTGCGACGTGCTTTACAGGAGTTTCAAGTGGATAGGCCTGATCGTTGTCCGCCTGGGAGACTGTTTGTTCCAGATGAGTGGACCAGTAGAGTCATCTTGGAAGTTCATTCTTCTGTGTTGGCAGGCCACCCTGGAATCTTTGGTACCAGAGATTTGGTGGCCAGGTCCTTCTGGTGGCCTTCCCTGTCTCGGGATGTGCGTACTTTTGTACAGTCTTGTGATGTTTGTGCTCGGGCCAAGCCTTGTTGTTCTCGGGCTAGTGGATTGTTGTTGCCCTTGCCTATTCCGAAGAGGCCTTGGACACACATCTCTATGGACTTTATTTCGGATCTCCCGGTTTCTCAGAAAATGACTGTCATCTGGGTGGTGTGTGACCGTTTTTCTAAAATGGTTCATTTGGTACCCTTGCCCAAGTTGCCTTCTTCATCGGAGTTGGTTCCTCTATTTTTTCAAAATGTGGTTCGTCTACATGGTATCCCGGAAAACATCGTTTCTGACAGGGGATCCCAATTTGTGTCTAGATTTTGGCGGGCGTTCTGTGCCAGGATGGGCATTGATTTGTCTTTTTCGTCTGCTTTCCATCCTCAGACGAATGGCCAGACAGAGCGTACTAATCAGACCTTGGAGACTTATTTGAGGTGTTTTGTGTCTGCTGATCAGGATGACTGGGTCGCCTTTTTGCCGTTGGCGGAGTTTGCCCTTAATAATCGGGCTAGTTCTGCCACTCTGGTTTCTCCTTTCTTCTGCAATTCGGGGTTTCACCCTCGTTTTTCATCTGGTCAGGTGGAATCTTCGGATTCGGATTGAGTGGACACTGTGGTGGATAGATTGCACCAGATTTGGAGTCATGTGGTGGACAACTTGAAGTTGTCCCAGGAGAAGACTCAGCAGTTTGCTAATCGTCATCGTCGTGCTGGTAATCGTCTTCGCGTTGGGGACTTGGTGTGGTTATCTTCTCGTTTTGTCCCTATGAAGGTCTCTTCTAAGTTTAAACCTCGGTTCATAGGTCCTTATAAGATTTTGGAGATTCTTAATCCTGTATCGTTTCGTTTGGACCTACCGGCATCTTTCACTATTCATAATGTCTTCCATCGGTCTTTGTTGCGGAGGTACGAGATACCGGTTGTTCCTTCTGTTGAGCCTCCTGCTCCTGTGCTGGTGCAGGGTGAATTGGAGTATGTTGTGGAGAAGATTTTGGACTCTCGCATTTCCAGACGGAGACTTCAATATTTGGTTAAATGGAAGGGATACGGTGAGGAGGATAATTCTTGGGTGACTGCCTATGATGTTCATGCCTCTGATTTGGTTCACGCCTTTCATAGGGCTCGTCCAGATCGCCCTGGTGGTTCTCATGAGGGTTCGGTGCCCCCTCCTCAAGGGGGGGTACTGTTGTGAATTCTGTTTGTGGGCTCCCTCTGGTGGCTACTGGTGGTGCTGGTTGACTTCTGTCTTCTATCTCCAGTGTACCTGTTCCCATCAGGAAATGGGAGTTTCCTATATAGTCTGGCTTCTCACTCATTTACTTGCCGGCTATCAATGTTACCAGAGCTCCTCTGTTACTTGCTACCTGCTCCAAGTCTGCTGAGTCAGATAAGTTTGATCATTTGTACCTTTTGTCCAGCGTGCATTTATATTAATCTTGCTGCTGGAAGCTCTAGTGAACTGAAATGACCACTCCGGTGTCATGAGTTGATACCGGAGTTTAAAGTCATTTCAGGATGGTATTTTGTAGGGTTTTGAGTTGACCGCGAAGTCCACTTTTGTATTTTCTGCTATCTAGTTAGTGGGCCTCTCTTTGCTGAACCTGTATTCATACTGCGTATGTGTTTTCTTCTTAACTAACCGTCATTATATGTTGGGGGCTACTATTACTTTGGGGTTTTCTCTGGAGGCAAGCCAGGTCTGTGTTTCCTCTGGTAGGGGTAGCTAGATCTCCGGCTGGTGCGAGACGTCTAGGGATAATATGCAGGTACGTTCCCCGGCCACTGGTAGTTGTGCGTTAGGTTCAGCATCGCGGTCAGCTTAGATTCCATCTTCCTAGAGCTAGTCCTGTTTTTGCCTATGTCCCTGCCATTGGGAATCATGACAATTACTGCACTAGAAATATGAACAATGAGAGCGTTAAGCGCATAAAAAAGGCCAATTTTATGTGTACCTGGTAGCCACTTTACGGCATCTCTCTTATACCAGGTCCTACGATTTCCTTCCTCACTGAGAATAAACGTCTCCATCTGAATGGGTGCCTATGAAAACCTCTTGTGAGACTACCATTCTCTCTCTCTGTGGAGGGGTAATGGACCTGCTGTAATTAAAACACCAGTGACTAGGAGGCGGAGTGCTCGGTCAGAAAGCTAAATAGTACATTTGAAAAAACTCACCGTCACATCCATACATAGACTAAGTGTGAACAGGTGCTAAACCTAGAGTCGCCAACTCCTATACATTCAAGCAAATAACGTAGCACACTGTAGCGCTGAAACATGCAAACATGAAACATGAAAATTTTTAACTGCATTACTGCACTAGAAATATGAACAATGAGAGCGTTTAGCGCATAAAAAAGGCCAATTTTATGTGTACCTGGTAGCCACTTTACGGCATCTCTCTTATACCAGGTCCTACGATTTCCTTCCTCACTGAGAATAAACGTCTCCATCTGAATGGGTGCCTATGAAAACCTCTTGTGAGACTACCATTCTCTCTCTCTGTGGAGGGGTAATGGACCTGCTGTAATTAAAACACCAGTGACTAGGAGGCGGAGTGCTCGGTCAGAAAGCCAAATAGTACATTTGAAAAAACTGACCGTCACATCCATACATAGACTAAGTGTGAACAGGTGCTAAACCTAGAGTCGCCAACTCCTATACATTCAAGCAAATAAGGTAGCACACTGTAGCGCTGAAAGATGCAAACATGAAACATGAAAATTTTTAACTGCATTACTGCACTAGAAATATGAACAATGAGAGCGTTTAGCGCATAAAAAAGGCCAATTTTATGTGTACCTGGTAGCCACTTTACGGCATCTCTCTTATACCAGGTCCTACGATTTCCTTCCTCACTGAGAATAAACGTCTCCATCTGAATGGGTGCCAATGAAAACCTCTTGTGAGACTACCATTCTCTCTCTCTGTGGAGGGGTAATGGATCTGCTGTAATTAAAACACCAGTGACTAGGAGGCGGAGTGCTCGGTCAGAAAGCTAAATAGTACATTTGAAAAAACTGACCGTCACATCCATACATAGACTAAGCGTGAACAGGTGCTAAACCTAGAGTCGCCAACTCCTATACATTCAAGCAAATAAGGTAGCACACTGTAGCGCTGAAACATGCAAACATGAAACATGAAAATTTTTAACTGCATTACTGCACTAGAAATATGAACAATGAGAGCGTTTAGCGCATAAAAAAGGCCAATTTTATGTGTACCTGGTAGCCACTTTACGGCATCTCTCTTATACCAGGTCCTACGATTTCCTTCCTCACTGAGAATAAACGTCTCCATCTGAATGGGTGCCTATGAAAACCTCTTGTGAGACTACCATTCTCTCTCTCTGTGGAGGGGTAATGGACCTGCTGTAATTAAAACACCAGTGACTAGGAGGCGGAGTGCTCGGTCAGAAAGCCAAATAGTACATTTGAAAAAACTGACCGTCACATCCATACATAGACTAAGTGTGAACAGGTGCTAAACCTAGAGTCGCCAACTCCTATACATTCAAGCAAATAAGGTAGCACACTGTAGCGCTGAAACATGCAAACATGAAACATGAAAATTTTTAACTGCATTACTGCACTAGAAATATGAAAAATGAGAGCGTTTAGCGCATAAAAAAGGCCAATTTTATGTGTACCTGGTAGCCACTTTACGGCATCTCTCTTATACCAGGTCCTACGATTTCCTTCCTCACTGAGAATAAACGTCTCCATCTGAATGGGTGCCAATGAAAACCTCTTGTGAGACTACCATTCTCTCTCTCTGTGGAGGGGTAATGGATCTGCTGTAATTAAAACACCAGTGACTAGGAGGCGGAGTGCTCGGTCAGAAAGCTAAATAGTACATTTGAAAAAACTGACCGTCACATCCATACATAGACTAAGCGTGAACAGGTGCTAAACCTAGAGTCGCCAACTCCTATACATTCAAGCAAATAAGGTAGCACACTGTAGCGCTGAAACATGCAAACATGAAACATGAAAATTTTTAACTGCATTACTGCACTAGAAATATGAACAATGAGAGCGTTTAGCGCATAAAAAAGGCCAATTTTATGTGTACCTGGTAGCCACTTTACGGCATCTCTCTTATACCAGGTCCTACGATTTCCTTCCTCACTGAGAATAAACGTCTCCATCTGAATGGGTGCCTATGAAAACCTCTTGTGAGACTACCATTCTCTCTCTCTGTGGAGGGGTAATGGACCTGCTGTAATTAAAACACCAGTGACTAGGAGGCGGAGTGCTCGGTCAGAAAGCCAAATAGTACATTTGAAAAAACTGACCGTCACATCCATACATAGACTAAGTGTGAACAGGTGCTAAACCTAGAGTCGCCAACTCCTATACATTCAAGCAAATAAGGTAGCACACTGTAGCGCTGAAACATGCAAACATGAAACATGAAAATTTTTAACTGCATTACTGCACTAGAAATATGAAAAATGAGAGCGTTTAGCGCATAAAAAAGGCCAATTTTATGTGTACCTGGTAGCCACTTTACGGCATCTCTCTTATACCAGGTCCTACGATTTCCTTCCTCACTGAGAATAAACGTCTCCATCTGAATGGGTGCCAATGAAAACCTCTTGTGAGACTACCATTCTCTCTCTCTGTGGAGGGGTAATGGATCTGCTGTAATTAAAACACCAGTGACTAGGAGGCGGAGTGCTCGGTCAGAAAGCTAAATAGTACATTTGAAAAAACTGACCGTCACATCCATACATAGACTAAGCGTGAACAGGTGCTAAACCTAGAGTCGCCAACTCCTATACATTCAAGCAAATAAGGTAGCACACTGTAGCGCTGAAACATGCAAACATGAAACATGAAAATTTTTAACTGCATTACTGCACTAGAAATATGAAAAATGAGAGCGTTTAGCGCATAAAAAAGGCCAATTTTATGTGTACCTGGTAGCCACTTTACGGCATCTCTCTTATACCAGGTCCTACGATTTCCTTCCTCACTGAGAATAAACGTCTCCATCTGAATGGGTGCCTATGAAAACCTCTTGTGAGACTACCATTCTCTCTCTCTGTGGAGGGGTAATGGACCTGCTGTAATTAAAACACCAGTGACTAGGAGGCGGAGTGCTCGGTCAGAAAGCTAAATAGTACATTTGAAAAAACTCACCGTCACATCCATACATAGACTAAGTGTGAACAGGTGCTAAACCTAGAGTCGCCAACTCCTATACATTCAAGCAAATAAGGTAGCACACTGTAGCGCTGAAACATGCAAACATGAAACATGAAAATTTTTAACTGCATTACTGCACTAGAAATATGAAAAATGAGAGTGTTTAGCGCATAAAAAAGGCCAATTTTATGTGTACCTGGTAGCCACTTTACGGCATCTCTCTTATACCAGGTCCTACGATTTCCTTCCTCACTGAGAATAAACGTCTCCATCTGAATGGGTGCTGTTGTGAATTCCGTTCTCGGGCTCCCTCCTGTGGTCGTGAATGGTACTTTGGTGAGTTCTGTCCTTGGACACCCTCTGGTGGCTTTGAGTGGAACTGCTGATCTTTGAGCTTGGCTTTCTCAGCTGCCCTCGTTTATTGCCGCTGCTGGCTTCCCTATTTAACTCTGCCCAGGTCGTTAGTTCATGCCAGCTGTCAATGTCTCAGTACTGGTTCAGATCTCTCTTGGATTTCTCAGATGACCTGTCTACTCCAGCAGAAGCTAAGTCCTCGCTAGTTCATTTGATGTTCATTGGTTTTTGAATATATTTCTCAGTACATGTTATGTTTCCAGTCCAGTTTGCTAATATGATATTTCCTTGCTAGCTGGAAGCTCTGGGGGTGCAGAGCTGCACCTCCACACCGTGAGTCGGTGTGGAGGTCTTTTTGCACACTCTGCGTGGTTTTTGTAGTTTTTAATACTGACCGCATAGTTCCCTTTCCTATCCTCTGTCTTTCTAGAGAAGATTCGGCCTCCTTTGCTAAAATCTGTTTCATTCCTGTGTTTGTTACTTTCCTCTTAACTCACAGTCAATATTTGTGGGGGCTACCTTACTTTGGGGAATTTCTCTGAGGCAAGGTAGGCTGCTATTTCTATCTTTAGGGGTAGTTAGCTCTTAGGCTGTGAAGAGGCGTCTAGGGAGAGTTAGGTACGCTCCACGGCTATTTCTAGTGTGTGTGATAGGATTAGGGATTGCGGTCAGTAGAGTTACCACTTCCTCAGAGCTTGTCCCAGGTTTTCCATTTTAACCATCAGGTCATTTCGGGTGCTCCTAACCACCAGGTCCATAACAGTACAGCTGGCCTACAAAGTGTTAATGCATCTCAAAAGAGGGAAAAGAGAAGTTCTGAGTCAATTTTTTTTTCTTTGCTGCTTGTTTTGTCTTTCTTTTCCCCTTAACCCCTGGGTGGTTCAGGACTCAGGTGTAGATACGGATATTCAGGGTTTGTCCTCTTGTGTGGATCAACTCGCTGTCAGGGTACAGAGTATTCAAGATTTTGTAGTTCAGAATCCGATGTTAGAGCCTAGAATTCCAATTCCTGATTTGTTTTCTGGGGATAGATCTAAATTTTTGAATTTCAAAAATAATTGCAGACTGTTTCTTGCTCTGAAACCCCACTCCTCTGGTGACCCCATTCAGCAAGTAAAGATTGTTATTTATTTGTTGCGTGGTGACCCGCAAGACTGGGCATTCTCCCTTGAGCCAGGAAATCCTGCATTGCTTAATGTAGATGCATTTTTTCTAGCGCTTGGATTGCTTTATGACGAACCTAATTCTGTGGACCAGGCAGAAAAGATCTTGCTGACTCTATGTCAGGGTCAGGATGAGGCAGAAGTATATTGCCAGAAGTTTAGAAAGTGGTCTGTGCTTACACAATGGAATGAGTGTGCTCTGGCAGCAATTTTCAGAAAGGGTCTTTCTGAAGCCCTTAAAGATGTTATGGTGGGGTTCCCCATGCCTGCTGGTCTGAATGAATCAATGTCTTTAGCCATTCAGATTGATCGGCGTTTGCGTGAGCGCAAAGTTGTGCACCATTTGGCGGTGTCCTCTGAGCAGAGGCCTGAGCCTATGCAATGTGATAGGACTTTGACCAGAGCTGAACGGCAAGAACACAGACGTCAGAATGGGCTGTGTTTTTACTGTGGTGACTCTTCTCATACTATCTCTGATTGTCCTAAGCGCACTAAGAGGTTCGCTAGGTCTGTCACCATTAGTACTGTGCAGCCTAAATTTCTCTTATCTGTTACTCTGATTTGCTCATTGTCATCCTACTCTGTTATGGCATTTGTGGATTCGGGCGCTGCTCTGAATTTGATGGACTTGGAGTTTGCTAGGCGCTGTGGTTTTTTCTTGGAGCCTTTGCAGATTCCTATTCCCTTAAGGGGGATTGACGCTACGCCATTGGCCAAGAATAAACCTCAGTACTGGACTCAGCTGACCATGTGCATGGCCCCCGCACATCAGGAAAATATTCGCTTTTTGGTGTTGCATAATTTGCATGATGTTGTCGTGTTGGGTTTGCCATGGTTACAGGTTCATAATCCAGTACTGGATTGGAAATCAATGTCTGTGTCTAGTTGGGGTTGTCAAGGGATACATAGTGATGTTCCTTTGATGTCAATTTCTTCTTCCACTCCTTCTGAAGTTCCTGAGTTTTTGTCGGATTACCAGGATGTATTTGATGAGCCCAAGTCCAGTGCCCTACCTCCTCATAGGGACTGTGATTGCGCTATTAATTTGATTCCTGGTAGTAAGTTCCCTAAGGGCCGACTGTTTAATTTATCTGTGCCAGAACATGCCGCTATGCGGAGTTATGTAAAGGAGTCCTTGGAGAAAGGACATATTCGCCCGTCGTCGTCACCGTTGGGAGCAGGGTTCTTTTTTGTGGCCAAGAAGGATGGCTCTCTGAGACCCTGTATAGATTACCGCCTTCTCAATGAAATCACGGTCAAATTTCAGTACCCTTTGCCTCTGTTGTCTGATTTGTTTGCTCGGATTAAGGGGGCTAGTTGGTTTACCAAGATTGACCTTCGAGGGGCGTATAATCTTGTGCGTATTAAACAGGGCGATGAATGGAAAACAGCATTTAATACGCCCGAGGGCCATTTTGAGTACCTGGTGATGCCATTCGGGCTTTCTAATGCCCCATCTGTGTTTCAGTCCTTTATGCACGACATCTTCCGGAAGTATCTGGATAGGTTCATGATTGTATATTTGGATGATATTTTGGTCTTTTCGGATGATTGGGAGTCCCATGTGAGGCAGGTCAGGATGGTGTTCCAGGTCCTTCGTGCTAATGCGTTGTTTGTGAAGGGGTCTAAATGCCTCTTTGGAGTTCAGAAGGTTTCCTTTTTGGGCTTCATTTTTTCTCCTTCTACTATCGAGATGGACCCTGTTAAAGTTCAGGCCATTTATGATTGGACTCAACCTACATCTGTGAAGAGTCTTCAGAAGTTCCTGGGCTTTGCTAATTTTTACCGTCGCTTCATCGCTAATTTTTCTAGTGTGGTTAAGCCTTTGACTGATTTGACGAAGAAAGGCACTGATGTGGTGAACTGGTCCCCTGCGGCCATTGAGGTTTTTCAGGAGCTTAAACGTCGTTTTACTTCGGCCCCTGTGTTGCGTCAGCCAGATGTTTTGCTCCCTTTTCAGGTCGAGGTTGATGCTTCTGAGATTGGGGCAGGGGATGTTTTGTCTCAGAGAAGTTCTGATGGCTCTTTGAGGAAGCCGTGTGCTTTCTTTTCTAGAAAGTTTTCGCCTGCTGAGCGTAATTATGATGTCGGCAATCGGGAGTTGTTGGCTATGAAGTGGGCATTCGAGGAGTGGCGACATTGGCTTGAGGGAGCCAAACATCGCGTGGTGGTCCTGACTGATCACAAGAATTTGACTTACCTTGAGTTCGCCAAGCGGTTGAATCCTAGACACGCTCGATGGTCACTGTTTTTCTCCCGTTTCGATTTTGTGGTCTCATACCTTCCGGGATCTAAGAATGTGAAGGCTGATGCCCTTTCTAGGAGTTTTTTGCCTGATTCTCCGGGAGTCTCTGAGCCGGCTGGTATTCTCAAAGAGGGGGTGATTTTGTCTGCCATCTCCCCTGATTTGCGGTGGGTGCTGCAGGAGTTTCAGGCTGATAGACCTGACTGCTGTCCAGTGGAGAAACTGTTTGTCCCTGATAGATGGACTAGTAGGGTTATTTCTGAGGTTCATTGATCAGTATTGGCTGGTCATCCTGGGATTTTTGGTACCAGAGATTTGGTTGCTAGGTCCTTTTGGTGGCCTTCCTTGTCTCGGGATGTGCTTTCTTTTGTGCAGTCCTGTGGGACTTGTGCTCGGGCCAAACCTTGCTGTTCTCGTGCCAGTGGGTTGCTTTTGCCTTTGCCTGTCCCGAAGAGGCCCTGGACGCATATTTCCATGGATTTTATTTCTGATCTTCCTGTCTCTCAAAGGATGTCTGTCATCTGGGTGGTTTGTGATCGGTTTTCTAAGATGGTCCATTTGGTACCCTTGCCTAAATGGCCTTCCTCCTCTGATTTGGTTCCATTATTTTTTCAGCATGTGGTTCGTTTGCATGGCATTCCAGAGAACATTGTGTCGGACAGAGGTTCCCAGTTTGTTTCTAGGTTTTGGCGGTCCTTTTGTGCTAAGATGGGCATTGATTTGTCTTTTTCTTCAGCGTTCCATCCTCAGACAAATGGCCAAACCGAACTAACTAATCAGACCTTGGAGACCTATCTGAGATGCTTTGTCTCTGCTGATCAGGATGATTGGGTGACCTTCTTGCCATTGGCCGAGTTCGCCCTTAATAATCGGGCTAGTTCTGCTACTTTGGTTTCGCCTTTTTTTTGTAATTCTGGTTTTCATCCTCGTTTTTCTTCAGGGCAGGTTGAGCCTTCTGACTGTCCTGGTGTGGATTCTGTAGTGGACAGGTTGCAGCAAATTTGGACTCATGTGGTGGACAATTTGACGTTGTCTCAGGAGAAGGCACAACGTTTTGCTAACCGCCGTCGCTGTGTTGGTCCCCGACTTCGTGTTGGGGATTTGGTTTGGTTGTCTTCTCGTTATGTTCCTATGAAGGTTTCTTCTCCTAAGTTCAAGCCTCGTTTCATTGGTCCTTATAAGATTTCTGAAATTATCAATCCTGTGTCGTTTCGTTTGGCCCTTCCAGCTTCTTTTGCCATCCATAATGTGTTCCATAGGTCGTTGTTGTGGAGATATGTGACGCCTATGGTTCCTTCCGTTGACCCTCCTGCTCCGGTGTTGGTTGAGGGGGAGTTGGAGTATGCGGTGGAGAAGATTTTAGATTCTGGTATTTCGAGACGGAAGCTTCAGTACCTGGTTAAATGGAAGGGCTATGGTCAGGAGGATAATTCCTGGGTTGTTGCCTCCGATGTCCATGCTGCCGATTTGGTTCGTGCCTTTCATTTCGCTCGTCCTGATCGGCAGGGGGGCTCTGGTGAGGGTTCGGTGACCCCTCCTCAAGGGGGGGGTACTGTTGTGAATTCCGTTCTCGGGCTCCCTCCTGTGGTCGTGAATGGTACTTTGGTGAGTTCTGTCCTTGGACACCCTCTGGTGGCTTTGAGTGGAACTGCTGATCTTTGAGCTTGGCTTTCTCAGCTGCCCTCGTTTATTGCTGCTGCTGGCTTCCCTATTTAACTCTGCCCAGGTCGTTAGTTCATGCCAGCTGTCAATGTCTCAGTACTGGTTCAGATCTCTCTTGGATTTCTCAGATGACCTGTCTACTCCAGCAGAAGCTAAGTCCTCGCTAGTTCATTTGATGTTCATTGGTTTTTGAATATATTTCTCAGTACATGTTATGTTTCCAGTCCAGCTTGCTAATATGATATTTCCTTGCTAGCTGGAAGCTCTGGGGGTGCAGAGCTGCACCTCCACACCGTGAGTCGGTGTGGAGGTCTTTTTGCACACTCTGCGTGGTTTTTGTAGTTTTTAATACTGACCGCATAGCTCCCTTTAATATCCTCTGTCTTTCTAGAGAAGATTCGGCCTCCTTTGCTAAAATCTGTTTCATTCCTGTGTTTGTTACTTTCCTCTTAACTCACAGTCAATATTTGTGGGGGGCTACCTTACTTTGGGGAATTTCTCTGAGGCAAGGTAGGCTGCTATTTCTATCTTTAGGGGTAGTTAGCTCTTAGGCTGTGAAGAGGCGTCTAGGGAGAGTTAGGTACGCTCCACGGCTATTTCTAGTGTGTGTGATAGGATTAGGGATTGCGGTCAGTAGAGTTACCACTTCCTCAGAGCTTGTCCCAGGTTTTCCATTTTAACCATTAGGTCATTTCAGGTGCTCCTAACCACCAGGTCCATAACAGGGTGCCTATGAAAACCTCTTGTGAGACTACCATTCTCTCTCTCTGTAGAGGGGTAATGGACCTGCTGTAATTAAAACACCAGTGACTAGGAGGCGGAGTGCTCGGTCAGAAAGCTAAATAGTACATTTGAAAAAACTGACCGTCACATCCATACATAGACTAAGTGTGAACAGGTGCTAAACCTAGAGTCGCCAACTCCTATACATTCAAGCAAATAAAGTAGCACACTGTAGCGCTAAAACATGCAAACATGAAACATGAAAATTTTTAACTGCATTACTGCACTAGAAATATGAAAAATGAGAGCGTTTAGCGCATAAAAAAGGCCAATTTTATGTGTACCTGGTAGCCACTTTACGGCATCTCTCTTATACCAGGTCCTACGATTTCCTTCCTCACTGAGAATAAACGTCTCCATCTGAATGAGTGCCTATGAAAACCTGTTGTGAGACTACCATTCTCTCTCTCTGTGGAGGGGTAATGTGTTGTGAATTCTGCTCTTGGGTTCCCTCCGGTGGTTGTTGGTAGTAATGCAGTTGTCCCTGGGTTGCAATCCCGGGCAGGTATCCCTGCTGATTGAAGCTCTGACTGGGATATTTAGGTGTGCAGGATTCATTAGCCCTTGCCAGTTGTCCATTGTTCTTGGAGGTTTTGCATCTCTGTCTGGTTCCTCCTGCCCTGCTTCCAAATCAGCAAAGATAAGTGTCTGGTTTTGTTTCTACAGCACACATGCTGTGTGCTTTACAATTCAGTACTATTCAATGTTTTTTCTTGTCCAGCTTAGTCTGTGTTTGGATATTTCAGTCAAGTTGGATTCTCAGGAGATGCAGATATACATTCCATGTCTTTAGTTAGATGGTGGAATTTTTGTATTATCTGCTGTGGATATTTTTAGGGTTTTAATACTGACCGCTTAGTATTCTGTCCTATCCTTTCCTATTTAGCTAGCGTGGCCTCTTTTGCTAAATCCTGATTTCTGCCTGCGTGTGTCTTTCCTCTAATACTCACAGTCAATATTTGTGGGGGGGCTGCCTATCCTTTGGGGTTCTGCTCTGAGGCAAGATAGAATTCCCATTTCCATCTATAGGGGTATTTAGTCCTCCGGCTGTGTCGAGGTGTCTAGGATGTGTTAGGTACACCCCACGGCTACTTCTAGTTGTGGTGACAGTTTAGGGTTTGCGGTCAGTACAGGTTCCACCTACTCCTGAGAAAGTCTCATGCGGCTCCAAGGTCACCGGATCATAACAGTTGTTATGACCTGGTGGGTACGGAGCGGTACTGAGATAACCTGGTGGGCAAAACCAATCATGGACTCACTACGGAGCAGCACTGAAATGACCTGGTGGGTAAAACAAAAATAGGACTAGCTCTGAGGAGGTGGTAACTTTACTGACCGCAATCCCTACTCCTAACACCAACATTAGAAATAGCCGTGGAGCGTACCTAACTCTGCCTAGACGCCTCTGCACAGCCTAAGAACTAGCTACCCCTAAAGATGGAAACGGAAAGCTATCTCGCCTCAGAAAAACCCCCAAAGGAAGATATCCCCGCACAAATATTGACGGTGAGTGGAGAGTGAAATGACAAACTCAGAAATGAAACTAGATATTTTAGCAAAGGAGGCCAATACTATCTAAATAGACAGAGATAGGATAGGTTGCTGTGCGGTCAGTATAAAAACTAAAAATCCACGCAGAGTTTACAAAAATAACCACCACACCGACTCACGGTGTGGAGGGGCAAATCTGCGACCCCAGAGCTTCCAACTAGCCGGAATATTTCATAATGACAAGCTGGACAAAAGAGACATAAATTGAACTGAACAGAAGGTCATAAGCAGGGAAACACCCAAAAAGTAGTAGACTTATCTTAAGCTGAAAATGGACTGGCCAACAGAGAACTTCCAGGAAAGGACTGAATCCACAGAAAATACATTGACAGCTGGCATCCACTAAAGCCAAAAGCCCAGTTAAGTAACAAGGCCAGGAAACCGATTAGTGAACGCAGCTGCTAAGTTCCACTTGAAACCACCAGAGGGAGCCCAAGAGCAGAACTCCCAAAAATACCATTCGCAACCACAGGATGGAGCCCAAGAACGGAATTCACAACAAACAGTACAACTGGCCCACAATGAGTTAAATGCATCTCAGAAGAAGGGAAGAAAGAGCCATTTTTTTTCTGTAGCCTGCTTTGTCTTTTCTTCCCTCTTTTTCTCTGGGTGGCTGAGGAGTCTTGTGCTAGCATGGATTTTCAGGGATTAGCTTCTCGTGTAGACCAGCTTGCTGCTAGGGTACAGGGTATTTCTGATTATATTGGTCAGACTCCAGTTTTAGAGCCTAAGATTCCTACTCCTGATTTGTTTTTTGGGGACAGGTCTAAATTTTTGAGTTTTAAAAACAACTGTAAACTGTTTTTTGCTCTGAGACCTCGATCCTCTGGTGATTCTATTCAGCAGGTTCAAATTGTCATCTCCCTGCTGCGTGGTGATCCTCAGGATTGGGCATTTTCCCTGGAATCTGGGAATCCGGCCTTGCTTAATGTAGACGCCTTTTTTCAGGCTTTAGGATTAATATGATGAACCAAATTCTGTGGATCAAGCGGAGAAGACCTTGTTGGTCCTGTCTCAGGGTCAAGAAGTGGCAGAATTATATTGTCAGAAATTTAGAAAATGGTCTGTGTTGACTAAATGGAATGATGATGCTTTGGCGTCAATTTTCAGAAAGGGTCTTTCTGAATCCGTTAAAGATGTTATGGTGGGGTTTCCCACGCCTTTCGGTCTGAGTGATTCTATGTCTCTGGCCATTCAGATTGATTGGTGTTTGCGGGAGCGCAGAACTGTGCGCGCTGTGGCGTTGTCCTCAGAGCAGATGCCTGAGTCAATGCAGTGTGATAGGATTCTGTCTAGAACGGAACAACAGGGATTCAGACGTCAGAATAGGTTATGTTTTTATTGTGGCGATGCTTCTCATGTCATTTCAGTCTGCCCTAGGCGTACAAAGAGGATCGCTAGTACATTTACCATCAGTACTGTACAACCTAAATTTTTATTATCTGTGTCCTTGATCTGCTCATTATCATCATTTTCTGTCATGGCATTTGTGGATTCAGGCGCCGCCTTGAACTTAATGGACTTTGAGTTTGCCAGGCGTTGTGGTTTTCCCTTGCAGTCTTTGCAGAACCCTATTCCTTTAAGGGGCATTGATGCTACACCTTTGGCTAAAAATAAGCCCCAGTTCTGGACACAGGTGACCATGTGCATGGCGCCAACCCATCAGGAAGATTGTCGATTTCTGGTGTTGCATAATTTACATGATGCTATCGTGCTGGGTTTTCCATGGTTGCAGGCACATAACCCTGTGTTGGATTGGAAGTCTATGTCTGTGACTAGTTGGGGATGTCAGGGGGTTCATAATGATGTTCCTTTGATGTCAATCTCCTCTTCTTCCACTTCTGAAATTCCAGAGTTTTTGTCTGATTTTCAGGATGTATTCGATGAGACCAAGTCCAGTTCCCTTCCACCGCATAGGGACTGTGATTGTGCTATTGACTTGATTCCAGGCTGTAAGTTTCCTAAGGGCCGACTTTTTAACCTGTCTGTGCCTGAACATACCGCCATGCAGAGTTATGTTAAGGAGTCTTTGGAGAAAGGACATATTCGGCCATCTTCGTCACCGTTGGGAGCAGGATTTTTTTTAGTTGCTAAGAAGGATGGCTCCTTGAGACCCTGTATTGATTATCGCCTCTTGAATAAGATCACGGTCAAGTTTCAATACCCTTTACCTCTGCTTTCCGATTTGTTTGCTAGGATTAAGGGGGCTAGTTGGTTTACTAAGATTGACCTTCGGGGGGCATATAATCTTGTTCGTATTAAGCAGGGTGATGAATGGAAAACTGCGTTTAATACGCCCGAAGGCCATTTTGAATACCTTGTGATGCCATTCGGGCTCTCTAATGCTCCATCTGTTTTTCAGTCCTTCATGCACGATATCTTCCGGACTTATCTTGATAAATTCATGATTGTATATTTGGATGACATTTTAATTTTTTCCGATGATTGGGAGTCTCATGTGAAACAGGTCAGGATGGTATTTCAGATCCTTTGTGATAATGCTTTGTTTGTGAAGGGGTCTAAGTGTCTCTTTGGAGTGCAGAAGGTTTCTTTTTTGGGCTTTATTTTTTCTCCCTCATCTATAGAAATGGATCCGGTTAAGGTTCAGGCCATTCATGATTGGATTCAACCCACATCTGTGGAGAGCCTTCAGAAATTTTTGGGCTTTGCTAATTTTTATCGCCGTTTCATTACTAACTTCTCCAATGTGGTTAAACCCTTGACCGATTTGACGAAGAAAGGCGCTGATGTGACGAATTGGTCCTCTGCGGCTGTCTCTGCCTTTCAGGAGCTTAAACGCCGATTTACTTCTGCCCCGGTGTTGCGTCAACCAGATGTTTCTCTTCCGTTTCAGGTTGAGGTTGACGCTTCTGAGATTGGGGCAGGGGCCGTTTTGTCTCAGAGGGATCCTGTTGGTTCCTTGATGAAACCGTGTGCCTTCTTTTACCGTAAGTTTTCGCCCGCTGAACGCAATTATGATATCGGCAATCGGGAGTTGTTGGCTATGAAGTGGGCATTTGAGGAGTGGCGACATTGGCTCGAGGGAGCTAAGCACCGTATTGTGGTCTTGACCGATCATAAAAATCTGATTTACCTCGAGTCTGCCAGGTGGCTGAATCCTAGACAGGCTCGATGGTCCTTGTTTTTTTCCCGTTTTGATTTAGTGGTCTCGTATCTTCCTGGTTCTAAGAATATTAAGGCTGATGCCCTCTCTAGGAGTTTTTTGCCTGATTCTCCTGAGGTCCTTGAACCAGTCGGCATTCTGAAAGAAGGGGTGGTCCTTTCTGCCATTTCCCCTGATTTACGACGGGTTCTTCAGGAATTTCAGGCTGACAAACCTGACCGCTGTCCAGTGGGGAAACTGTTTGTTCCTGATAGATGGACTAGTAGAGTGATTTCTGAGGTTCATTGTTCTGTGTTGGCTGGCCATCCTGGTATTTTTGGTACCAGAGATTTGGTTGGTATGTCCTTTTGGTGGCCTTCTTTGTCACGTGATGTGCGTTCTTTTGTGCAGTCCAGTGGGACTTGTTCTCGGGCCAAGCCTTGATGTTACCGTGCTAGTGGGTTGCTTTTGCCTTTGCCGGTCCCTGAGAGGCCCTGGACGCATATTTCTATGGATTTTATTTCTGATCTTCCGGTTTCCCAGAAGATGTCTGTCATCTGGGTTGTTTGTGACCAGTTCTCTAAGATGGTCCATTTGGTGCCTTTGCCTAAATTGCCTTCCTCTTCTGATTTGGTTCCGTTGTTTTTTCAGCATGTGGTTCGTTTGCATGGTATTCTGGAGAATATTGTGTCCGACAGAGGGTCCCAGTTTGTTTCTCGGTTTTGGCGGGCCTTTTGTTCTAAGCTGGGCATTGATTTGTCTTTTTCTTCCGCATTTCATCCTCAGACAAATGGCCAGACCGAGCAAACTAATCAGACTTTAGAAACGTATCTGAGATGCTTTGTGTCTGCTGATCAGGATGATTAGGTGGCTTTCTTGCCATTGGCCGAGTTTGCCCTTAATAATCGGGCTAGTTCGGCTACCTTGGTTTCGCCCTTCTTTGGTAATTTTGGTTTTCATCCTCGTTTTTCTTCGGGGCAGGTTGAGCCTTCTGACTGTCCTGGTGTGGATTCTGTGGTTAACAGGTTGCAGCAGATTTGGGCTCATGTGGTGGACAATTTGGTATTGTCTCAGGAGGAGGCTCAACGTTTTGCTAACCGTCGTCGGTGTGTTGATTCCCGGCTTCGGGTTGGGGATCTGGTCTGGTTGTCTTCCCGTCATGTTCCTATGAAGGTTTCTTCCCCTAAGATTAAGCCTCGCTTTATTGGTCCTTATAGGATTTCTGAGATTATTAATCCGGTGTCTTTTCGATTGGCCCTTCTGGCTTCTTTTGCTATCCATAATGTCTTCCATAGATCTTTATTGCGGAAATATGTGGTGCCCGTTGTTCCCTCTGTTGATCCTCCGGCCCCTGTGTTGGTTGATGGGGAGTTGGAGTATGTGGTTGAGAAGATTTTGGATTCTCGCTTTTCGAGGCGGAGGCTTCATTACCTTGTTAAATGGAAGGGTTATGGCCAGGAGGATAATTCTTGGGTTTTTGCCTCTGATGTCCATGCTGCTGATTTGGTCCGTGCCTTTCATCTGGCTTGTCCTGATCGGCCTGGGGGCTCTGGTGAGGGTTCGGTGACCCCTCTTCAAGGGGGGGGCACTGTTGTGAATTCTGCGGTGGTTGTTGGTAGTAATGCAGTTGTCCCTGGGTTGCAAACCTGGGCAGGTGTCCCTGCTGATTGCAGCTCTGACTGGGATATTTAGGTGTGCAGGATTCATTAGCCCTTGCCAGTTGTCCATTGTTCTTGGAGGTTTTGCATCTCTGTCTGGTTCCTCTTGCCCTGCTTCCAAATCAGCAAAGATAAGTGTCTGGTTTTGTTTCTACAGCACACATGCTGTGTGCTTTACAATTCAGTACTATTCAATGTTTTTTCTTGTCCAGCTTAGTCTGTGTTTGGATATTTCAGTCAAGTTGGATTCTCAGGAGATGCAGATATACATTCCATGTCTTTAGTTAGATGGTGGAATTTTTGTATTATCTGCTGTGGATATTTTTAGGGTTTTAATACTGTCCGCTTAGTATTCTGTCCTATCCTTTCCTATTTAGCTAGCGTGGCCTCTTTTGCTAAATCCTGATTTCTGCCTGCGTGTGTCTTTCCTCTAATACTCACAGTCAATATTTGTGGGGGGGCTGCCTATCCTTTGGGGTTCTGCTCTGAGGCAAGATAGAATTCCCATTTCCATCTATAGGGGTATTTAGTCCTCCGGCTGTGTCGAGGTGTCTAGGATGTGTTAGGTACACCCCACGGCTACTTCTAGTTGCGGTGACAGTTTAGGGTTTGCAGTCAGTACAGGTTCCACCTACTCCTGAGAAAGTCTCATGCGGCTCCAAGGTCACCGGATCATAACAGTAATGGACCTGCTGTAATTAAAACACCAGTAACTAGGAGGCGGAGTGCTTGGTCAGAAAGCTAAATAGTACATTTGAAAAAACTGACCGTCACATCCATACATAGACTAAGTGTGAACAGGTGCTAAACCTAGAGTTGCCAACTCCTATACATTCAAGCAAATAAGGTAGCACACTGTAGCGCTGAAACATGCAAACATGAAACATGAAAATTTTTAACTGCATTACTGCACTAGAAATATGAAAAATTAGAGCGTTTAGCGCATAAAAAGGCCAATTTTATGTGTACCTGGTAGCCACTTTACGGCATCTCTCTTATACCAGGTCCTACGATTTCCTTCCTCACTGAGAATAAAAGTCTCCATCTGAATGGGTGCCTATGAAAACCTCTTGTGAGACTACCATTCTCTCTCTCTGTGGAGGGGTAATGGACCTGCTGTAATTAAAACACCAGTGACTAGGAGGCGGAGTGCTCGGTCAGAAAGCTAAATAGTACATTTGAAAAAACTGACCGTCACATCCATACATAGACTAAGTGTGAACAGGTGCTAAACCTAGAGTTGCCAACTCCTATACATTCAAGCAAATAAGGTAGCACACTGTAGCTCTGAAACATGCAAACATGAAACATGAAAATTTTTAACTGCATTACTGCACTAGAAATATGAAAAATGAGAGCGTTTAGCGCATAAAAAAGGCCAATTTTATGTGTACCTGGTAGCCACTTTACGGCATCTCTCTTATACCAGGTCCTACGATTTCCTTCCTCACTGAGAATAAACGTCTCCATCTGAATGGGTGCCTATGAAAACCTCTTGTGAGACTACCATTCTCTCTCTCTGTGGAGGGGTAATGGACCTGCTGTAATTAAAACACCAGTGACTAGGAGGCGGAGTGCTCGGTCAGAAAGCTAAATAGTACATTTGAAAAAACTGACCGTCACATCCATACATAGACTAAGTGTGAACAGGTGCTAAACCTAGAGTCGCCAACTCCTATACATTCAAGCAAATAAGGTAGCACACTGTAGCGCTGAAACATGCAAACATGAAACATGAACATTTTTAACTGCATTACTGCACTAGAAATATGAAAAATGAGAGCGTTTAGCGCATAAAAAAGGCCAATTTTATGTGTACCTGGTAGCCACTTTACGGCATCTCTCTTATACCAGGTCCTACGATTTCCTTCCTCACTGAGAATAAACGTCTCCATCTGAATGGGTGCCTATGAAAACCTCTTGTGAGACTACCATTCTCTCTCTCTGTGGAGGGGTAATGGACCTGCTGTAATTAAAACACCAGTGACTAGGAGGCGGAGTGCTCGGTCAGAAAGCTAAATAGTACATTTGAAAAAACTGACCGTCACATCCATACATAGACTAAGTGTGAACAGGTGCTAAACCTAGAGTTTGAAAGGATAGTCGGGCTTAGCAAGGTGCTTCGGGGGTACATGTTGAAGTTGACCGGGATTGCAGGTCTGACAAATATTACATGCACGATTGAGTGCTGTCAGGACTGTAGAAATACCTGGAGCCCAGTAGAATTTTTGTACAATTTTCTTTTTCCCTCGATGTGTGGGCCCATGTGCCCACATGGCAATAGCAGGGTACATCCGCTTAGGGAGACACACAAGTTGGTCCTTTTTCCAGAGACCATTGTCTATACATGCTCCATCAGCCTTCCACTGCTTCACTTCTTCCTTTGGGGACATTCCCTGCATCATCATTAAGCGGTCTCACGGGGTCCGGCAGAAAACCTCAGTCTGTCATGGATCATCAGGTTCCTGTAGAGTCAGTGTTTCTTGTAACTGTTTACGCTGAGAGCGTGTGGTCACCATAGTTGGTATGGTCTGTTCAACGGGTAGGAGAGCAGCAGCTTTTGCTTGCATATCCGCAAAGGCATTACCAACAGTCTGTGGACTGTTCCTAGAACCGTGCGCCTTAACTTTGATAATGGCCACCTGGGAAGGTAATTTGATTGAGTCCATGAGGGTTTTAACAGCTTCAGCATTCTTCACTAGAGTCCTGGCGGTAGTAACAAACCCTCGATTGGCCCATAGGGCTCCGAAATCATGAGCAATACCAAATGCATACTGTGAGTCCGTGTATATATTAGCCCGCCTGTCTTTGGCCAGAACACATGCAGTAGACAGAGCCTGAAGTCCTACTTCTTGTGCTGACTGTGAGGGAGGGAGTGCAGATAACAGCGTATCTGGTGTGGAATCTGCCAAAATCATCAGCATATCTTGAACCGTCTTTCAGATCATTGTAGAGAGGTTGCATTATGCGGGATGCATCCGGTATCCACTGACAACAATAGATACATAGTCCAAGAAAACGCCTGAGTTCAGTCTCATCTTTTGGAAAAGGAAGGGCGCTGACGGCTATTTTTCTTTCTTTTGTGAGGTGTCTGACACCCTGAAGGAGACAGTGACCCAAAAATATCACTTGACCAATGCAGAAATGAAGTTTCGAGGCCGAAACCTGACAGTTCAGATCTGCCAGATACTTGAGGAGGCTAACAGTGGCAACAATGGCTTCCTGTCAATTGTCGTCCCTGATAAATAAATGCAAACAGAAACTGGCAATTTGGGTGTAATGGAATGCTGAAGAAGGCATTGGCAAGGTCGATGACTGTGAACCAAGCAGGATCCTGAGGTATCTGGGACAAAAGAGTATGTGGATTAGGCACCACCGGAGTTTCTAGAACAGTAACTACATTAACTGCCCATAGATCTTGTACCAGCCAGTGCACAGGGGGTTGGCCGGGTGGGGTCTTTTTCTTAACGGGAAACAAGGGCGTGTTACATGGGGAAGCACAGGGTATCAGGGCACCATTATCGAGTAACGTTTGTATTTGCCCCTTGAGGCCCCGCTCCTGATCATGTTTCAAAGGGTATTGATGGACTTTGGGAAAAGGAGCACCAGGTTTGAGAAACACATTTACTGGTACTACAGGCATTATTTGGGGTGGAACTGGGCCTATCAGGGCCATCATAACCGTGGGAAGGGCTTGTAGGATACAGATCTCATTGTGTTCATCTGCATAGGGGTTATATAATGTAAGGACCATCTGACCATCATCTTGGAATTGTATTCTGGGGCGGAACTGTGATAAATCTGCCCCCAGTAAATTTACCGGACATGTGGGAGAGATTACGAACTGAGCCATGACTTCAGGGAAGGGTCCCAATGGGATGGGTTTTGTAAGAGTATATTTATTGGGTCTGCCATCTACACCGATTAAAACAAGCTCTTGGTCTGAGAATTGACATGGCAGGGCTTGGGAGGGAGATTCCCAGACATAGGGTTAAAAGGGATATTGGATTTGTGTAAGGTGGGGAGGGCAGGAGCTGAAGTCTGTTACGTGGGCCACTGATAAGGAACCAGCTGCGTCCTTGTAGCTGGGGGGGCTAAGATTGGAGCAGGAATCACTGCGACCACTGATTTAACCTTTAACTCCTTAACGACCGCTGATACGCCTTTTAACGGCGGCAGTTAAGGGTACTTAAACCACAGCGCCGTTAATTAACGGCGCTGTGGAAAAAGTGAATAGCGCCCCCCAGAGTCGGATTTTCTCTGAGGTTTTTTACCGACCCCCGAGTTGCGATCGCCGGTAATTAACCGTTTACCGGCTGTCGCAACAAAAAAAAAACACGATTTGCCATTTAATTTCTCTGTCATCCGATGTGATCGCACATCGGAGGACAGAGAAATGGGGTCCCCGATCGCCCCCTGATACTTACCTATCTCCCCCGGTGCTCCTCGTGGCTCCCGATGGGCGCCGCCATCTTTTTCCGGGGATCCTCTGATGTGTGATCGCTAGTGTTGAGCGATACCGTCCGATACTTGAAAGTATCGGTATCGGAAAGTATCGGCCGATACCGGCAAAGTATCGGATTTAATCCGATACCGATACCCGATACCAATACAAGTCAATGGGACTCAAGTATCGGACGGTAACCCTGATGGTTCCCAGGGTCTGAAGGAGAGGAAACTCTCCTTCAGGCCCTGGGATCCATATTAATGTGTAAAATAAAGAATTAAAATAAAAAATATTGCTATACTCACCTCTCCGACGCAGCCTGGACCTCACCGAGGGAACCGGCAGCGTTCTTTGCTTAAAATGTGCGCGTTTACTTCCTTCCGTGACGTCACGGCTTGTGATTGGTCGCGTGCCGCCCATGTGGCCGCGACGCGACCAATCACAGCAAGCCGTGACGTAATTTTCAGGTCCTCAATGCCTAATTCTAGGCATTCAGGATTTTAAAATTACGTTCCGGCTTGTGATTGGTTGCGTCGCGGTCACATGGGCGACGCGACCAATCACAAGCCGTGACGTCACGGGAGGCAGGAAACGCGCGCATTTTAAAATTACGTCACGGCTTGTGATTGGTTGCGTGCCGCCCATGTGACCGCGACGCGACCAATCACAGCAAGCCGTGATGTAATTTTCAGGTCCTGAATGCAGAATTAGGCATTCAGGACCTGAAATTACTGGCTGCCGGTCCAGGCTGCGTCGGAGAGGTGAGTATAGCAATATTTTTTATTTTAATTCTTTATTTTACACATTAATGTTGTTTCGATACCGATACCCGATACCACAAAAGTATCGGATCTCGGTATCGGAATTCCGATACCCGCAAGTATCGGCCGATACCCGATACTTGCGGTATCGGAATGCTCAACACTAGTGATCGCACATCAGAGGACAGAGAAATAGGAGGCTTCGGGGACCCTGTTATACTTACCGGTGTCCCTGGGTCCTCCTGCTTCTTCTGCTGGCCGCCGGCTTTTGCTCTGGTAAGAAAATGGTGGGCACATGTGCAGTGCGCCCACCATGATCTGCCGGCAGGCAGAGGAAGATTCTTCCACTTGTTTTATTTTGGTCACTGTGAGATCCTATCACAGTGATCAAAATAAAAAAAAATAGTAAATAACCCCCCCTTTATCACCCCCTTAGTAAGGAAAAAATAATAAAATAAAAAAAATGTATGTATTTCTATTTTCCGGTTAGGGTTAGGGGTAGGGTTAGGGGTAGGGGTAGGGGTAGGGTTAGGGGTAGGGGTAGGGTTAGGGGGTAGGGTTAGGATATGTGCACACATAGAATGGTTCTCTGCGGATTTTTCCGCAGTGGATTTGATAAATCCGCAGGGCCAAAACACTGCAATTTTCCTGCGGATTTATTGCGGATGTACCGCGGTTTTTGTGCGGATTCCCCTGCGGTTTTACACAGGAAAGAATTGACATGCTGCGGAATGTAAACTGCTGCGTTTCCGCGTGGTTTTTTCCGCAACATGGGCACAGTGTTTTATGTTTCCCATAGGTTTACATTGTACTGTAAACTCATGGAAAACTGCTGCGGACCCGCAGCTGCGGAAACGCAAAATCCGCAACGTGTGCACATAGCCTTAGGGTTAGGGCTAGGGTTAGGGCTTGGGCTAGGATTAGGGTTAGAGCTAGGGTTAGGGTTGGGGCTAAAGTTAGGGTTAGGGTTGGGGCTAGGTTTAGGGCTAAAGTTAGGGTTTGGGCTAAAGTTAGGGTTAGGGCTAGGATTGGGGCTAAAGTTAGGGTTAGAGTTGGGATTAGGGTTTGGATTAGGGTTGGCATTAGGGTTACATTTGGGATTAGGGTTCGGTTTGGGATTAGGGTTAAGGTTAGGGTTGGGATTGGGGATAGGGGTGTATTGGGATTAGAGTTAGGTTTTGAGGTTAGGGTTGAGATTAGGATTAGGGGTGTGTTGGGTTTAGGGTTTTGATTAGGGTTATGGTTAGCTTTGGGATTAGGGTTAGGGGTGTTTTGGGGGTTAGGGTTGTGATTAGGATTATGGATCGGGTTGGGATTAGGGTTAGGGGTGTGTTGGGGTTAGAGTTGGAGTTAGAATTGGGGGGTTTCCACTGTTTAGGTACATCAGGGGGTCTCTAAACGCCACAGCCAATTTTGCGCTCAAAAAGTCAAATGATGCTCCCTCCCTTCTGAACTCTGCTGTGCGCCCAAACAGTGGTTTACCCCCACATATGTGGCATCAGCGTACTCGGGATAAATTGGACAACAACTTTTGGGGTCCAATTTCTCCTGTTACCATTGTGAAAATAAAAAATGGGGGGCTAAAAAATCTTTTTTGTGGAAAAAAAAATATTTTTTATTTTCACGACTCTGCATTATAAACTTCTGTGAAGCACTTGGGCATTCAAAGTTCTCACCACACATCTAGATAAGTTCCTTGGGGGGTCTAGTTTCCAAAATGGGGTCACTTGTGGGGGGTTTCTACTGTTTAGGTACATCAGGGGCTCTGCAAACGCAACATAATGCCCGCAGACCATTCTATCAAAGTCTGCATTCCAAAACGGCACTCCTTCCCTTCCATCTCAGCCATGCGCCCAAACAGTGGTCCCCCCCCACACATGGGGTATCAGTGTACTCAGGACAATTTGGACAACAACTTTTGGGGTCCACTTTCTCTTGTTACCCTTGTGAAAATAAAAATTTGGGGGCTAAAAAAATCTTTTTTGCGGAAACATTTTTATTTTTTTATTTTCACGACTCCAAAACATAATGCCCGCAGACCATTCTATCAAAGTCTGCATTCCAAAACGGTGCTCCTTCCCTTCCGAGCTCTGCCATGCGCCCAAACAGTGGTTTACCCCCACATATGGGGTATCAGCCTACTCAGCATAAATTGCACAATAAATTTGGGGGTCCAATTTCTCCTATTACCCTTGTGAAAGTAAAAATTTGGGGGTGAAAATATAATTTTTGTGGAAAAAATATGATTTTTTTTATTTTCATGGCTCTACATTATAAACTTCTGTGAAGCAGTTGGGGGTTCATAGTGCTCACCACACATCTAGATAAGCTCTTTGTGGGGTCTAGTTTCCAAAATGGGGTCACTTGTGAAGGGTTTCTACTGTTTAGGTACATCAGGAGCTCTGCAAATGCAACGTGACGCCCGCAGACCATCCCATCAAAGTCTGCATTCCAAGCGGCGCTCCATCCCTTCCGAGCCCTGATGGGTGCCCAAACAGTGCCCCCCCCACATATGGGGTATCAGTGTACTCAGGAGACATTGGACCCCAAAATTTGTTGACCAGTTTGTCCTGTTACCCTTGAGAAAATAAAAAATTGCAGGTTAAAAAATCATTTTTCAGGGAAAAAAAGGATTTTTTATTTTCACGGCTCTACGTTATAAATTTCTGTGAAGCACTTGGACCCTTAAGGGGTCTAGTTTCCAAAATGGGGTCACTTGTGGGGGGTTTCTACTGTTTAGGCACTCCAAACGCGACATGGTGTCCGATCTCAATTCCAGCCAATTCTACATTAAAAAAGTAAAACGGCACTCCTTCTCTTCCAAGCCCTGCGGTGCGCCCAAACAGTGGTTTACCCCCACATATGGGGTATTGACGTACTCAGGAGAAATTGCACAACAACTTTTGTGGTCTAATTTTTCCTGTTACCCTTGTGAAAAAAAAATTTTGGTGCAAAATGATCATTTTTGTAGAAAAAATGCGATTTCTTATTTTCACGGCTCTACGTTATAAACTTCTGTGAAGCACCTGGGGGTTTAAAGTGCTCACCACGCATCTAGTTAAGTTCCTTATGGGGTCTAGTTTCCAAAATGGTGTCACTTGTGGAAGGTTTCCACTGTTTAGGCACATCAGGGGCTCTCCAAATGCGACATGGCGTCCGATCTCAATTCCAGCCAATTCTACATTGAAAAAGTCAAACGGCGCTCCTTCTCTTCCAAGCTCTGCGGTGCGCCCAAACAGTGGTTTACCCCCACATATGGGGTATCGGCGTATTCAGGAGAAATTGCACAACAAAATGTATGGTTAAATTTCTGTTTTTTCACTTGTGAAAATAAAAAAAAATGGTTCTGAATTAAAATGTTTGCAAAAAAAAGTTAAATGTTCATTTTTTCCTTCCACATTAAGTTCCTGTGAAGCACATAAAGGGTTAATAAACTTCTTGAATGTGGTTTTGAGCACCTTGAGAGGTGCAGTTTTTAGATTTTTTTGCCATATTTCCATTTTTTTCATAAATAATTGCAAGTAATATCGAAGAAATGTTACCACTAACATGAAGTACAATATGTCATGAAAAAACATTCTCAGAATCAGCGGGATCCGTTAAAGCGTTCCAGAGTTATAACCTCATAAATTGACAGTGGTCAGAATTGTAAAAATTGGCTCGGTCATTAAGTACCAAATTGGCTCTGTCACTGTCATTGGCTCTGCTGATGCAGAATGGGCTAAGTTCTTAAAACCTTTTTTACTACTTTTAATGAATCATCTTGAGGGGAAGTCTCGATATCAGGTCTAACTGACATTATTGCCTCTTTCAATTCAGATTTAAGGCCGGACATTAAAGCAGCCACAAAAATGTATGTATGGGCTTTATTTTACAATGAGAATCCCAGATCTTTAAATACTACCATAAGACACCCATAGAACTTCTCGGCGGTCCAGGATATATTGGTGCCTTTGAGTTAAGGGGCATAGGGCTTACAGTTGGGAGTAGAGGCTTAATTTCCTGGGGAGGGACCATATTATCTAGCAGGGAGACCCCCTGTCCCAAATTTTTGATTGTTTGCTTTCCCAACACATTAATTTCAGTCACTTTCTCAGTTCCTTCTTGCACCACAAAACATCCAGTTTTTTGTCATAGTAATAGACAACTTTCCTTTTTCAACGTAATTCACTTCCTCTGTTGATCCTCAGTTTGCTATATATGAGCCACTCAACTTGAAGCAGGTGAATCTTTTACCAATCTTTCAATTACACTGATAACCAAACAATCACTTACAAGTTTCCTTCTAAAACTAGGCACCATATTTTACTTTCAACTTCCAACTTCAACTTACAATATTTCTTTCTACTATAAAACAATATTGCTACTTTAAACAGCACAACACAGATCTTCCAGCACGTACTACACCAAGGACAAAAAATACAGAGAGAATGCAGCTACGTGCCCCTTCCATACCAGAGACACATCAGAGATAAGAAAATCACAGCATTCCTCAACACAAAAGAAAGCAATAACGCAGCTGTTTGACTCCCCCCTCCCTTCGGGTATTTTAGAGAGGTTTCACTCAGAAACAGAATACAGCAGTTCTCAGACTTAATTTCTACAAAACCTTCATCACACAATTCATGTGCCAGACCACCTTAGAAAAACCTATGATTGAGAATATCTTTCCCCGTCTTTGGCCTAACAATATCAGATTTGTCACACAAACGCAAAGTCTTCTATATCTTCCACATAAACTGATTCTCCTTTAGAGCTAAATATCCTTACTTTAATTGTGCACAATACCGAGCGGCCTTACGGTTTGTTCCACTGGGTCTCTCTGTCCCCCGCTGGGACAACCCAAAAACACGGTACTCAGTGAAAGGAGGAGGGTGTCTCAGACTTTCCCTCCGGATACCTCTGGATATATTTATATCAATATATACCTGAGTTACGTATCCTACCCAATCTTCGATCACCTCACCGCGCCTGATTCTAACAATGATCAGGATTTCAGGATATTTTGACTAAAAAGAGAATTACAATCACTGGTCAATCCGGGGTGTCTGTCCCTTATGAGGTACGGTTAGAGCACTGGGCTCCCAATGGAACTACACCTCTATATGATTCCACCCAAAAATCATCCCACCTTCGGGGACAAACCTCAGATCCTCTTTGTAGCACAAACACAGGAAAACCACACCAAACGGTCAGTCTGGACAGTATAACTGCCAACTTACCGTGGTTGTTGTGGGGGATGATCAGTCCCAATTTTCCAGTGCCTGTGTCCGGTCCGAGGGTCCTTTGTCTTGTTGTCCTCCGGGGGGCAGAGACTTTCCTGTTTGGGGCCACATGTTTGGGCGCCAGTTGTTGAGGGAGGATCTAAATTGATCCTTCACGGTTAACTCAGTGATTTCCAAATTAATCTACAGGGCGTTGCCAGCAACTGAAAATGACCAGACGGAGACTTATGTCCCGTTTATTGTGTATCACTCTTCATAGTCATAGAAATTATACTTCAACCAATCAGTATAAGAACACGCTCACAGTTCTTAACCTATAAGAATGCAGGAAAAACTTAACCCATGAGGATACAGAAAAAACGGAAACTACATATATGGTCGTGTCTTTTTGGCATAAAAAAGACATACTAACAGGTGCCTCAGTCTTATGTAGCGATACACCCCCGAGTCCCTTCCCTGGCTCGAGTCAGAAGACTCAAGGTCTTTATACCAATTATGAACCATAGCCTAATTGAATAACAGACTTGTAAACAACAAGATAAAGTTACTTCATGGCAGCTGTAACCTTTTACCTACAGTTAGGTCCATATATATTTGGACAGAGACAACATTTTTCCAATTTTGGTTATAAACATTACCACAATGAATTTTAAACAAAACAATTCAGATGCAGTTGAAGTTCATACTTTCAGCTTTCATTTGAGGGTATCCACATTAAAATTGGATGAAGAGTTTAGGAGTTTCAACTCCTTAACATGTGCCACCCTGTTTTTAAAGGGACCAAAAGTAATTGGACAGATTCAATAATTTTAAATAAAATGTTCATTTCTAGTACTTGGTTGAAAACCCTCTGTTGGCAATGACTGCCTGAAGTCTTGAACTCATGGACATCACCAGACGCTGTTTCCTCCTTTTTGATGCTCTGCCAGGCCTTCACTGCGGTGGTTTTCAGTTGCTGTTTGTTTGTGGGCCTTTCTGTCTGAAGTTTACTCTTTAACAAGTGAAATGCATGCTCAATTGGGTTGAGATCAGGTGACTGACTTGGCCATTCAGGAATATTCCACTTCTTTGATTTAATAAACTCCTGGGTTGCTTTGGCTTTATGTTTTGGGTCATTGTCCATCTGTAGTATGAAACGACGACCAATCAGTTTGGCTGCATTTGGCTGGATCTGAGCACACAGTATGTCTCGGAATACCTCAGAATTCATTCGGCTGCTTCTGTCCTGTGTCACATCATCAATAAACACTAGTGACCCAGTGCCACTGGCAGCCATGCATGCCCAAGCCATCACACTGCCTCCGCCGTGTTTTACAGATGATGTGGTATGCTTTGGGTCATGAGCTGTACCACGCCTTTGCCATGCTTTTCTCTTTCCATCATTCTGGTAGAGGTTGATCTTGGTTTCATCTGTCCAAAGAATGTTCTTCCAGAACTGTGCTGGCTTTTTTAGATGTTTTTTAGCAAAGTTCAGTCTAGCCTTTTTATTCTTGATGCTTATGAGTGGCTTGCACCGTGCAGTGAACCCTCTGTATTTACTTTCATGCAGTCTTCTCTCTATGGTAGATTTGGATATTGATACGCCTACCTCCTGGAGGGTGTTGTTCACTTGGTTGGCTGTTGTGAATGGATTTCTCCTCACCATGGAGATTATTCTGCCATCATCCACCGCTGTTGTCTTCCGTGGGCGCCCAGGTCTTTTTGCATTGATGAGTACACCAGTGCTTTCTTTCTTTCTCAGGATGTACCAAACTGTAGATTTTGCCACTCCTAATATTGTAGCAATTTCTCGGATGGGTTTTTTCTGTTTTCGCAGCTTAAGGATGGCTTGATTCACCTGCAAGGAGAGCTCCTTTGACCGCATGTTTACTTCACAGCAAAACCTTCCAAATGCAAACACCACACTTCAAATCAACTCCAGGCCCTTTATCTGCTTAATTGAGAATGACATAACGAAGGGATTGCCCACACCTGCCCATGAAATAGCCTTGGAGTCAATTGTCCAATTACTTTTGGTCCCTTTAAAAACAGGGTGGCACATGTTAAGGAGTTGAAACTCCTAAACCCTTCATCCGATTTTAATGTGGATACCCTCAAATGAAAGCTGAAAGTCTGAACTTCAACTGCATCTGAATTGTTTTGTTTAAAATTCATTGTGGTAATGTCTATAACCAAAATTAGAAAAATGTTGTCTCTGTCCAAATATATATGGACCTAACTGTAATTAAATAACAGAACTTATCTTTAAGCAACAAGAAAATGGAGTCAAAGCACAAAATGGAGAATCTTAATTTGTTCCTTCACAGAGGAACAGGAGGAGCACTGCCAGAGCCCTGCAAAATGACCTCCAGCAGGCCACAAATGTGCATGTGTCTGCACAAACGGTTATGAACCGACTCCATGAGGATGGTCTGAGTGCTCGACGTCCACAGATGCGGGTTGTGCACACAGCCCAACACCGTGCAGGATGCTTGGCATTTGCCACAGAACACAAGGATTGGCAAATTTGCTACTGCCCCCTGTGCTCTTCACAGATTAAAGCAGGTTCACACTGAGCACATGTGACAGACATGACAGAGTCTGGAGATACCGTGGAGAGCGATCTGCTGCCTGCAACATCCTTCAGCATGACCGGTTTGGCAGTGGGTCAGTAATGGTGTGGGGTGGCATTTCTTTGGAGGGCCGAACAGCCCTCCATGTGCTTGTGAGACCATATGCTGGTGCGGTTGGCCCTGGGTTCCTCCTAATGCAGGACAATGCCATACCTCATGTGGCTGGAGTATGTCAGCAATTCCTGCAAGATGAAGGCATTGAAGCTATGGACTGGCCCACCTGTTCCCAAGACCTGAATCTGACTGAAGACATCTGGGGCATCATTTCTCGCACCATCTACCAACGTCACGTTGCACCACAGACTGTCCAGGAGTTGGCGGATGCTTTAGTTCAGGTCTGGGAGGAGATCCCTTTGGAGACCATCAGACGCCTCATCAAGAGCATGCCCAGGCATTGTAGGGAGGTCATACAGGCATGTGGAGGCCACACACACTACTAAGCATCATTTCCTTGTCTTGAGGCATTTCCACTGAAGTTGGATCAGCCTGTAACTTCATTTTCCACTTTGATTTTGAGCATCATTCCAACTCCAGACCTCCATGGGATATTATTTGTGATTTACGTTGATCATTTTTAGGTTTTATTGTTCTCAACACATTCCACTATGTAATGAATGAAGATTTACAATTGAAATATTTCATTCAGTGATATCTAGGATGTGAGATTTTAGTGTTCCCTTTATTTTTTTGAGCAGTGTATACATACCGTATATACACTACCATTCAAAAGTTTAGGGCCACTTAGAAATTTCCTTATTTTTGAAAGAAAAGTACAGTTTTTTCCAATGAAGCTAACATTAAATGATTCAGAAATACACTCTATACATTGTTAATGTGTAGTGATGAGGGAGCAATAAAATGCTTGGGTGCTCATTGCTCAGGTCAAGCAAATTGGAATACTCAGGTACTCGACCCGAGCAACGAGCCCAATGTAAGAGTATGGGAAACCTGAGTATGTTTACCGCGATCCCCCCAGGGGTCCTTTTAAGGTCTAAAACTTCTGAAAATGATGGAAACACTGCTCAAATGACATGGGAACATCATGGGGATCGCCCCTGGAAGCATTTCTGACTCCAAGGTCACAGCTGTCAGAGCTGTTGTCAGAGTTTCACGCCATTTTTACAGGTGCACCAAAAAACATACAGAAACGAAACCAAAATGGATTTTGCTGGGAAATATGTTAAGGTTCATCCTTTCCAGGGTAATGACTTGTATATAAGGCAAAATAATTAACCCCAGACCAAAATGTTCATCAACCACTTGGGCTATGTTCACATGCATTGTTTTTTAATGCGTTTTTTAATTTTAACATTGCTTTCAACCAATACAAATGCATTTACTGGGATATGTCATTGTAACATTTAACAACCCTAGCTGGCCACAAGGTATATGACACATAAGCAGACACATCTTGTTTCATTTATGAAGGAGGGACTCTTAAAGTCACTAAGTCTATTTTTAGAGGGGCATCAGGCGGCATTAATACTCTTAAAGGGCCATTATTAACCCCTTTACCCCCAAGGGTGGTTTGCACGTTAATGACCGGGCCAATTTTTACAATTCTGACCACTGTCCCTTTATGAGTTTATAACTCTGGAACGCTTCAACGGATCTTGGCGATTCTGACACTCTTTTCTCATGACATATTGTACTTCATGATAGTGGTAAAATTTCTTCGATATAACTTGCGTTTATTTGTGAAAAAAACGGAAATTTGGTGAAAATTTTGAAAATTTCGCAATTTTCCAACTTTGAATTTTCATGCCCTTAAATCACAGAGATATGTCACAAAAAATACTTAATAAGTAACATTTCCCACATGTCTACTTTACATCAGCACAATTTAGGAACCAAAATTTTTTTTTGTTAGGGAGTTATAAGGGTTAAAAGTTGACCAGCAATTTCTCATTTTTACAACACCATTTTTTTTTAGGGACCACATCTCATTTGAAGTCATTTTGAAAGGTCTATATGATAGAAAATGCCCAAGTGTGACACCATTCTAAAAACTGCACCCCTCAAGGTGCTCGAAACCACATTCAAGAAATTTATTAACCCTTCAGGTGTTTCACAGGAATTTTTGGAATATTTAAATAAAAATGAACATTTAATTTTTTTTTTACACAAAATTTATTTCAGCTCCAATTTGTTTTATTTTACCAAGGGTAACAGGTGAAAATGGACCCCAAAAGTTGTTTTACAATTGGTCCTGAGTATGTCGATACCCCATATGTGGGGGTAAACCACTGTTTGGGCGCACCGCAGAGCTCGGAAGGGAAGGAGCGCCATTTGACTTTTCAATGCAAAATTGACTGGAATTGAGATGGGACGCCATGTTGCGTTTGGAGAGCCCCTGATGTGCCTAAACATTGAAACCCCCCATAAGTGACACCAGTTTGGAAAGTAGACCCCCTAAGGAACTTATCTAGATGTGTGGTGAGCACTTTGACCCACCAAGTGCTTCACAGAAGTTTATAATGCAGAGCCGTAAAAATAAAAAATCATATTTTTTCACAAAAATTATTTTTCGGCCCCAATTTTTTATTTTCCCAAGGGTAAGAGAAGACATTAGACCACAAAAGTTGTTGTGCAATTTGTCCTGAGTACGCCGATACCCCATATGTGGGGGTAAACGACTGTTTGGGCGCATGGCAGAGCTCGGAAGGGAAGGAGCGCCATTTGACTTTTCAATGCAAAATTGACTGGAATTAAGATGGGACGCCATGTCGCGTTTGGAGAGCCCCTGATGTGCCTAAACATTAAACCCCCAACAAGTGACACCATTTTGGAAAGTAGACCCCCTAAGGAACTTATCTAGATGTGTTTTGAGAGCTTTAATCCCTCAAGTGTTTCACTACAGTTTATAACGCAGAGCCGTGAAAATAAGAAATCTTTTTTTCCACAAAAATGATTTTTTAGCCCCCAGTTTTGTATTTTTCCAAGGGTAAAAGGAGAAATTGGACCCCAATAGTTGTTGTCCAATTTGTCCTGAGTACGCTGATACCCCATATGTGGGGGGGAACCACTGTTTGGGTGCATGGCAGAGCTCGGGAGGGAAGGAGTGCCATTTGGAATGCAGACTTAGATGGATTGGTTTGCAGACGTCACGTTGCATTTGCAGAGCCCCTGATGTACCCAAACAGTAGAAACCCCCCACAAGTGACCCCGTATTGGAAACTAGACCTCCCAAGGAACTTATCTAGATGTGTTGTGAGAACTTTGAACCCCCAGGTGTTTCAATACAGTTTACAACGCAGAGCCGTGAAAATAAACCATCTTTTTTTTCCCCACAAAAATGATTTTTAGCCCCCCAAATTTATATTTTCCTAAGGGTAACAAGAGAACTTGGACCCCAATAGTTGTTGTTCAATTTGTCCCGAGTACGCTGATGCCCCATATGTTGGGGTAAACCCTTGTTTGGGCGCACGGTAAAGCTCGGAAGGGAAGGAGCGCTGTTTTACTTTTTCAATGCAGAATTGGCTGGAATTGAGATCGGACGCCATGTCGCGTTTGGAGAGCCCCTGATGTGCCTAAACAGTGGAAACTCCCCAATTCTAACTGAAACCTTAATCCAAACACACCCCTAACCCTAATCCCAATGGTAACCCTAACCACACCCCTAACCCTGACACACCCCTAACTCTAATCCCAACCCTAATCCCAACCGTAAATGTAATCCAAACCCTAACCCTAACTTTAGCCCCAACCCTAACCCTAACTTTAGCCCCAACCCTAACCCTAACTTTAGCTCCAACCCTAGCCCCAACCCTAACCCCAGCCCAAACCCTAGCCCTAACCCTAGCCCAACCCTAGCCCTAACCCTAACCCTAGCCCTAACCCTAGCCCTAACACTAGCCCTAGTCCTAGCCCTAACCCTAGCCCTAGTCCTAGCCCTAACCCTAGCCCTAGTCCTAACCCTAATGGGAAAATGGAAATAAATACATTTTTTTAATTTTAATATTTTTCCCTAACTAAGGGGGTGATGAAGGGGGGTTTGATTTACTTTTATAGCATTTTTATAGCGGATTTTTATGATTGGCAGCCGTCACACACTAAAAGACGCTTTTTATAGCAAAAAATTTTTTGCATCTCCACATTTTGAGACCTATATTTTTTCCATATTTTGGTCCACAGAGTCATGTAGGTCTTGTTTTTTGCGGGACGAGTTGACGTTTTTATTGGTAACATTTTCAGACACGTGACAGTTTTTGATCGCTTTTTATTCCGATTTTTGTGAGGCAGAATGACCAAAAACCAGCTATTCATGAATTTCTTTTGGGGGAGGCGTTTATACCGTTCCACGTTTGGTAAAATTGATAAAGCAGTTTTATTCTTCGGGTCAGTACGATTACAGCGATACCTCATTTATATCATTTTTTTATGTTTTGGCGCTTTTATACGATAAAAACTATTTTATAGAATAAATAATTATTTTGGCATCGCTTTATTCTGAGGACTATAACTTTTTTATTTTTTCTTTGATGATGCTGTATGGCAGCTCGTTTTTTGCGGGACAAGATGACGTTTTCAGCGGTACCATGGTTATTTATATCCGTCTTTTTGATCGCGTGGTATTCCACTTTTTGTTTGGCGGTATGATAATAAAGCGTTGTTTTTTGCCTCGTTTTTTTTTTGTTCCCTACGGTGTTCACTGAAGGGGTTAACTGGTGATATAGTTTTATAGGTGGGGTCATTACGGACACGGCGATACTAAATATGTGTACTTTTATTGTTTTATTTTTTTTTATTTAGATAAAGAAATGTATTTATGGGAATAATATATTTTTTTTTTCTTTATTTAGGAATCTTTTTTTTTTTTACTTTTTTACTTTGTCCCAGGGGGGGACATCACAGATCTGTGGTCTGACAGTTTGCACAGCACTCTGTCAGATCACCGATCTGACTTACAGCACTGCAGGCTTACCAAGCGCCTGCTCTGGGCAGGCACTCGGTAAGCCACCTCTCTCCCTGCAGGACCCGGATGCCGCGGCCATCTTGGATCCGGGCACCTGCAGTGAGGAGGAGGTAAGAGACCCTCAGAGCAACGCGATCACATCACGTTGCTCCGGGGGTCTCAGGGAAGCACGCTGGGAGCCCCCTCCCTGCGCGATGCTTCCCTGTACCGCCGGCACACCGCGATCATTTTTGATCGCGATGTGCCGGGGGTCAATGTGCCGGGGGTGGTCCGTGACCACTCCTGGCACATAGTTCCGGATGTCAGCTGTGATAATCAGCTGACACCCGGTCGCGATCGGCCGCGCTTCCCCGCCCTTCCCCGTGAGTGCCGCCGATCGCGCTGGACGTACTATCCAATCGGTGGTCATACGGGCCCACCCCACCTCGACGGGATAGTACGTCCAATGTCAGAAAGGGGTTAAACAGTGGGTCTCCTACGCTGTTATTGCCTATGCAGTGAGTGGCTGGGCTGCCAACAATTACAATGCACCCCAATACCCCTTTCACGAGAGGTGCAGAAGGGCTTCCTGAAAAAATGTTGCATTGAATGCAAGGCCTGCCCTGCTATCAAGTCATATGCACCCCAATAAGCCTTTGAACCCAGGTACTGAATGGCCACAGGAAAACCCACTTCACATTCTTCAGTTGGTCCTGCCATATTGTTTTCTTATGTATTAACTGCAAGGCCTGCCCTGCTCCAAGTCATATGCACCCCAATAAGCCTTTGAACCCAGGTACTGGATGGCCACAGGAAAACCCACTTCACATTCTTCAGTTGGCCCTGCCATACTGTTTCCTTATGCATTGAATGCAAGGGCCGCCTTGACCCAAACTTGCACGCACCCCAATCCCCCCTTGGAAGAAACATGGAGGAGGGCCTCATAAAAAAACTGTCCCATTACAAAAGAGCGGGTCTCCTAGACTCGTAATGCCCATACACTAAGTGTAGGGGCTGACAAACATTTCTCCATGGGGGATACATTTTTAAAAAATATTTAATTTGGATCACAGACACCCTTGCTAAAAAATTAACTGTTTGTAGCAGCACCGAACACGTGAACCCTGGTGATCTAGTGGTGGAAAATGATGAGAGGTGGAGGAAGGCCTCATTAAAAACTATGCCCAATTTAAAGGAGTGGGTCTTCTAGACTTGTAATGCTGCATGAACCAGTTATCAGCCTAAGTATGTAACAGTACAGACACAGAGGGCTATCAAATACATAAAGCGTATGAGAACATGATGCGAGGAACCTGATTATGGTTTAAGTTTTTAGAATGGGCAACACAGTGATAGGTTAATGCATTGAAGCGGTAGGCCAGTCTGAACAAATAGTTTTAAGCATGCCCTAAAAACGCATGGGGATTAATCGTATTAACATGAGTAGTGCATTCCAACTTATAAAGCTTTGGGCATATGGAGATTAATTAACGCATTTAACTTGTATTTTATTATTTGTATGGCATTTTGTACACACATAGGCAGTTTGTGCGACATTTCTGCGGCTTACCAATTTAGAAAGGGATAGCGCTATTGCAATATTTCAATTAATTTCTATGACTGACTAAAGTGGTTGTCTTGGAACCTTATTATCTGGAATGTAGCTTCAAATTTCTTTGTAGCCAAATAGAACATTGTTGGTATTAGCAACAAAGACACTTTTATCTGTGCATTAAAGCAAAATATATACACATTCATCCAGATGCATTGAAAATATGAGGCTATGTTGGAAAATGAATTCACTTTTTTCCTGATATTTTCCCGTTGCTCAGTGTATTTAGACTATAATCACTAAAAGAAATCCGACATCACATTTGTTGTTCAGTTCATTGTTCAGTAAACATGTTGCTATGAAATAAGTTATTCTACACAAAGCACCTTATTTCTTGCTGTAAGTAATTTTGCAGCATAAAGTCAGTGGTAGCCATATGGCAGGAAACTATAATAACTGTACTTTATTGCCTGACTTTATTTTTTCAGAAACTTAAATTCATAAACTTTTTTTAAATTTTTTTTTATAGATAGCTGAAGGTTAACACAATTTATCTGTGGACCAAGGGCTCACATGCAACATTAAATGGCAGAAGCCTCATTTTGGACTAATCATTTTGAATTAATAATGTATTGTAATTAAGGGGAATTGGCATGGGCGTGCATTAACTTGGATTTTCATTCATTTCATTTCATTAGGACGAGACACCTAGGTAGTTATTTGTGTTTTAATATTTTAGAAAGTGATACACTATTTCTTTATGATGAGAAAATTGCTTGTTCCTGTGTGCCATAGCAGCGTTGTGTAGACTGCCCTAAAAGCCTGTTCCTGTGTGCCATGTCAGCGTTGGTTAGACTGCTCTAACAGCCTGTTGCTTTGCGCTATAAAAGCTTTGTGTTCTTGGACTTACTTGGACTGTTATAACTACATCACAGCATATACAGTACCTCATCCTTGACTTGTACGTCAGGATATTTGTTTGATTTGATATTTTATTCTCTGTTATTTCCATTAGTTCCCCTTAACCTCCAAGGGTGTTTTGCATGTTAATGACCGGTCGAATTTTTTCAATTCTGACCACTATCCCTTTATGAGGTTATAACTCTGGAACGCTTCCATGGATCTTGGTGATTCTGACATGGTTTTCTCGTGACATATTGTACTTCATGTTAGTCATAAAATTTCCTCAATATTACTTGCGAAAAAAATGGAAATTTGGTGAAAATTTTGAAAATTTCGCAATTTTCCAACTTTGAATTTTCATGCCCTTAAATCAAAGAGATATGTGACACAAAATACTTAATAAGTAACATTTCCCACATGTCTACTTTACATCAGCACAATTTTAGAACCAACATTTTTTTTTGTTAGGAAGTTATAAGGGTTAAACGTTGACCAGCGATTTCTCATTTTTACAACGCCATTTTTTTTAGGGACGACATCACATTTGAAGTCACTTTGAGGGGTCTATATGATAGAAAATACCCAACAGTGACACCATTCTAAAAACTGCACCCCGCAAGGTGCTCAACACCACATTCAAGAAGTTTATTAACCCTTCAGGTGCTTTGCAGGAATTTTTGGAATGTTTAAAAAAAATGAACATTTAACTTTTTTTCACAAAAAAATTAATTCAGATTCAATTTGTTTTATTTTACCAAGGGTAACAGGAGAAATTGGACCACAAAAGTTGTTGTATAATTTGTCCTGAGTACACAGATACCCCATATGTGGGGGGAACCATTGTTTATGCGCATGGCAGAGCTCGGAAGGGAAGGAGCGCCGTTTGACTTTTCAATGCAAAATTGGCTGGAATTGAGATAGGACGCCGTGTCACATTAGGAGAGCCCCTAAACAGTGGAAACCCCACAAGTGACACCATTTTGGAAAGTAGACCTAAGGAACTTTTATAGATGTGTGGTGAGCACTTTGAACCCCCAAGTACTTCACAGAAGTTTATAATGTAGAGCCGTAAAAAAAAATGATTTTTTTTCGCCCCCAATTTTTTATTTTCCCAAGGGTAACAGGAGAAATTGGACCCCAAAAGTTGTTGTCCAATTTTTCCTGAGTATGCTGATGCCCCATATGTGAGGGGGAACCACCATTTGGGCGCATGGCAGAGCTCGGAAGGGAAGGAGCGCCGTTTGGAATGCAGACTTAGATGGAATCGTCTGCAGGCGTCACGTTGCATTTGCAAGAGCCCCTGATGTACCTAAACAGTAGAAACCCCACACAAGTGACCCCATATTGGAAACCAGACCCTACAAGGAACTTATCTAGATGTGTTGTGAGAACTTTGAACCCTCAAATGTTTCACTAAAGTTTATAATGCAGAGCCGTGAAAATAAAAAATCTTTTTTTCCCACAAAAATTATTTTTTTAGCCTGCAAATTTGTATTTTTCCAAGGGTAACAGGAAAAATTGGACCACAAAAGCTGTTGTCCAATTTGTCCTGAGTACGCTGATACCCATATGTGAGGGTAACCACTGCAGAGCTCGGAAGGGAAGGAGCACTGTTTTACTTTTCAACGCAGAATTGGCTTGAACTGAGATCGGACGCCATGTCGTGTTTGGAGAGCCCCCGATGTGCCTAAACAGTGGAAACCACCCAATTCTAACTTCAACCCTAACCCGAACACACCCCTAACCCTAATCCCAACCCTAACCATAACCCTATCCACACACCTAACCTGAACATGCCACTAACCCTAATCCCAACCATAACCACACCCCTAGCCCCAACACACCCCTAACTCTAATCTCAACCCTAACCACATTCCTAACCCTGACACACCCCTAACCTTAATCCTAACCCTAATCCCAACTGTAAACATAATCCAAACCCCAACCCCATCTCTAGCCCCAACCCTAACCCCAACTTTAGCCCCAACCCTAACCCTAACTTTAGTCCCAACTGTAACTTTAGCCCTATCCCTAACTTTAGCCCTAACCCTAATGGGAAAATAGAAATAAATACATTTTTAAATTTTATTATTTTTTCACTAACTAAGGGGGTGATGAAAGGGGGATAGAGTTACTATTTATAGTTAGTTTTTATAGCGTTTTTTTGTTTGGCAGTTGTCACACACTAAAAGACACTTTTTATTGCAAAAAATAGTTTTTGCATCACCACATTTTGAGAGCTATAATTTTTCCATATTTTGGCCCACAGAGTTATGTGAGGTCTTGTTTTTAGCAGGACGAGTGCCAGGTGTCAGCTGTGATAATCAGCTGATACCCGGCCGTGCTCCCCCCGTGAGCGCGGCTGATCGCGTATGATGTACTATCTCGTCTATGGGAATTAAGTCCCAGATCATATGGACAGGATAGTATGTCCGATGGCTGAAATGGGTTAAAAATAAAAAAAATGCCAAAAAAGCCCCAAAAACAAAAATAACAAAAAATACCCAAAAAACTGTGTTGGCTACCTCCTACTTCACTTCTTACACGTACATCAGCATGTCCACCTCCACCTCCACTTGGACCTCGACCTCATGGTACAAGATTTTTTTAATTTTATTTTAAGTTAGTGCCTATTCCCATTTGTAAGGGGTACAATATCCTTCATCCACACCCTCACAACAGAACCCCTTTAAGTAAGTTCCCTATCAATATTTGTTTTCAGGGCAATTATTCTGCTCTTACCCCCATTGTGCAGCACCCTACCCCTTACTACTACCATTTTACAGCACAAAATTTCAGGCACCCATTGCCTATTGGGGTGAAATTTGAATCAGCGTTTGTGGAGGTATTGTTCCATATGATCCGAGACTGAAATTTGTTAAAATCTTCTTAAATTTTTAAACCTTCTCTGGGGGTATTGTGCACCATGCTCTGTGGGTTAAATTTTAACCCCTTTCTGACCTCGGACGGGATAGTACGTCCGAGGTCAGAAGTCCCGCTTTGATGCGGGCTCCGGCGGTGAGCCCGCATCAAAGCAGGGACATGTCAGCTGTTTTGAACAGCTGACATGTGCCCGCAATAGCGGCGGGTGAAATCGCGATTCACCCGCCGCTATTAACTAGTTAACTGCTGCTGTCAAACGCAGACAGCGGCATTTAACCGGCGCTTCCGGCCGGGCGGCCGGAAATGAGCGCATCGCTGACCCCCGTCACATGAGCGGGGGTCAGCGATGCTTCTGCATTGCAACCATAGAGGTCCTTGAGACCTCTATGGTTACTGATCGCCGGTAGCTGTGAGCACCACCCTGTGGTCGGCGCTCATAGCACACCTGCATTTCTGCTGCATAGCAGCGATCTTATGATCGCTGCTATGTAGCAGAGCCGATCGCGTTGTGCCAGCTTCTAGCCTCCCATGGAGGCTATTGAAGCATGGCAAAAGTTTAAAAAAAAAAAGTAAAAGAAATGTGAAGAAAAAAAAATATACAAAAATTTAAATCACACCCTTTCGCCCCAATCAAAATAAATCAATAAAAAAAATCAAACCTACACATATTTGGCATCGCTGCATTCAGAATCGCAAGAAAAAAGTTTTGTAGCCAGCTCACCAGTAACCATCGCAGGTGCACGGAACTCCGTTGCAGGAAAACGAACTGGTCATCAGGAAAGAAAAAAAGTTGAGTTCCAGCTCCTTAAAAATTAATAATGTTTAATAGTATCAAAAATAGTAAAACCACAATAACAGGGTGGACAAGCTCCCTCCGGTAGGTGCCCCAAAGCATGAGAGGCTATACGGCAATGCGTTTCGATCAAACGATTCAGAATCGCCCAATCTATCAATAAAAAAAGCATTACCCTGATCGCTAAGTGGCATAGCGAGAAAAAAATTAGAAACGCCAGAATTACGTTTTTTGGTCGCCGTGACATTGCATTAAAATGTAATAACAGGCGATCAAAGGAACGTATCTGCACCGATATGGTATCATTAAAAACAACAGCTCGGCACACAAAAAATAAGCCCTCAACCGACCCCAGATCATAAAAAATTGAGGCGCTACGAGTATCGGAAAATGGCACAATTTTTTTTTTTTTAGCAAAATTTGGAATTTTTTTTCACCACTTAGATAAAAAATAATAGTCATGTTAGGTGTCTATGAACTCGTACTGACCTGGAGAATCATAATGGCAGGTCAGTTTTAGCATTTAGTGAACCTAGCAAAAAAAACAAACAAAAAACAAGTGTGGGACTGCACTTTTTTTGCAATTTCACCGCACTTGGAATTTTTTTCCTGTTTTCTAGTACATGACATGGTAAAACCAATGATTTCCTTCAAAAGTACAACTCATCCCGCAAAAAATAAGCCCTCACATGGCCAAATTGATGGAAAAATAAAAAAGATATGGCTCTGGGAAGGAGGGGAGCGAAAAATGAACACGGAAAGATAGAAAATTTCAAGGTCATGAAGGGGTTAAGGGGCCAAAACAAAAAGTTTGCAAAATTTTCTAATCCACACTGATGCTAAAGGCCCTAATTCAGGCATGGTTGCTGGCTTTGAACATTAATTTTTTTCAAGGTAATCTCTTTGGGACCTACTATGTTTTCTCCAGATGCATTTGCAGTACACAGTACTGGAGCATAAATTTTATAAATATTTGGGATATTATGCCCCAAGCTTTTTGGCTGAAATTTAGTGTTATCTTATGTGGGGTATTGTTCCCCATGCTCTGAGGCTGAATTTTAGTGTAATCTTTTGTCGATATATTGTTAGCCATGCTTTGAGGCTGAAATTTGTTAAAATCTTCTGTTATTTTTCTCATGTTCTGTGGGTGAAATTTGAATCAGCTTCTGTGGGGGTACTGTGCCCCTTTGTCTGGCAGTGACGTTTATAAGCTTCTTCTGTGGGCATACTCTCCCCCATACTCTGTGGGTGAAATTTTTAACAGGACTGGTGGTAGAAAACTTCTGTCTCTGTTAAAATTTTCATGTTATTGATTTACTACCCATTTTACCATGACTGCTATTGTGAAACAATTCCTTTAAACCATTTTCCTATCTACATTTATTTGCAAGGCAATTGTCCTGCTCTTTTCCCCATTTTGCTTCCTTTTGCAGCCCCCAGCCCACTGCGCAGACATAGATATCCACGGGTTCGTTCATCTCTAGTCATAACCTGTAAAGTACATACAAGGTTATTTTCTATTTTTCCATCACATAGCCATAGGATGGTTTCTTTTTTGTAGGATGATTTGGAGATGGAACATATCTATTCACTTTACTATAAAAATTTACTGAAAAACATTAAAAAAATTAAAATGTGAAAAGACTGGCGAAAAAAATGCAGTTAATTTTTGTCTAACCCATTTTGGGGGTTTTGTGTGAAATTATTTCCAATTTGCCTTTTTTCATCTCTTTTTTTGTGTTGTTCCAACACACACAAAGGAAATAACCATGTGTATAACAAAACGCGTAAGTGATATAATTTTCTGGCAGAAATTATTCATTTTCTGGAACAATTTCAAGGGCGCCAACACTTTCGGCCATGACTGTATATAACTTTAGAGGTATAAATCTTAAATGACTTCTCAACTTAATCTTCTAAAATCATGATGGCAGCAATGTCCGTTATTAGATAATGTGAGTGATTTTCAGCCAAGTAAATCATGCTTGATTCGAAAGATTTTCAGTCTTTTATTCCATGTCTATCACCTACTTGAACCTTTCTTATGGAAATAATTTGGAAATCACCTATGTGAAAATGGCCTACGGTGATGGTACATGGTTGTGTTCTGTATGGCTTTTCGTACGCAGAAATATACTAGTAGTATAAATGTCAATGTGCATTTTTGACATTTAGGTTTTGTACCTAGTATATTAAGGTGGATTGTTGATCTATTTATTCTACATTTGATATGTTTTTACAGTTTTTTTTACAGTTATTGCATTTTTGATTTGGAAGACTATTCAGTTTCCAATCAACGTGTTTGATTCCTAGTAGTTTTCAGAAATACTAAGTTATGTCATATTTTCAGTGAGATTCTCTGGCTTTTTATTATTTTAGTTTGTTTTCATATATTTATTATGCTTTTATTTACTATTCGAGGCCAATGGGACCTTTAGTAAAAAAGTTTTAACAAGAGAAGTCCATGCACTTAAGCTGCTATAAGCTGCAAATGGAGCGTTTTACTTCCTGCCAGCTTTTATTTTGATAGAAATTAGAATTTACATTTTAGCTGGAGATTTCTAATTTCTCAGTAAGCGTTACAGTACTAATTAGCTCCCAAGAGGTGTGGGATTTTGAGCTAGCTTAGTTTTGAAAAGAGATAGCCTTGTTCTGCCATTTAGCATTCAAAAAGAGTATTGTGTAAAGTAAAAAGCACATAGCTTTGAAATATTGATCTTATGATTTAGGTTGGAAGACATTTTACCTTAGGCCACAAAGACCTCCAGCTTTATTTATGGAAATAGTTTGCCTTTCATTCTTTGGTTTTTTTTACCAGCTGTGCCTTCTGTTCAGGAGTTTTCCTGTGATATGTATTTGTTTTAAACAAGACATAATTGTAAGATTCATTCTACATTTTTTTTAGCTGAAATACATGTATGATTGATGAACCCAAGATCATTCATGGCCAATTTAAAGGACTCATGCACAGTAGATTTCAAGACTTAGAACTTTTGCCAATAAAATGCAGCTGAACTAAGATATGATTACCAGAAGTGTAAAGCTTCAAACTCCTGAGCTCTAATGCAAAATGTTTAACAGGGTCTTTCATTTAAACCTTGAGGGAAGCTAGTGCCTAAATTAAAAATTCAAAAAGCTTTTCTGGTTAATAGGTGTCTCCTCATATCTCCACCACGGACAGGTTTATTAACCTTTTCAAGACCAAAAATTTGTAATGATGAAATTTGTCCTTGGTGCATAGAAATAAAATGTTTAGCTGTGGAGGAGGAATGACGACCCCCAATACCACCATTGATAATATTAAGATGTTCTGTGATACAAATTTTCAGTTTATGAGGTACAACCAATATAAAATTTTTCACAAATAGTACATTTTATAGCATAGATTACATTTTCACTATTACAGTTGATGAACTGTTTGATATTATATTTTTGGTTATCACTATGGTTGGAAAAAGTTGTGCATTGGTGCGTATTTTGCCATCAGTCCACAGCCTGGCTGCAAGATCGAGGCAAGAAAATCATCTTCCAACAGCAAAGTAAGTATTTCTGTATGATCTGTTCAATGCTAGAAAATTGCGGCCTATACTGAAAGGAAAGTATAAGTTTGTAGATTGTTTTTTGTGTGCGTTTTATGCAAATTGTCTCTTCAGAGAGGAAGAGAACTAGAACTCTAGTGCCACCTATTGGAAGGTAGCAATCCTACAAGTCAAATGTCGAACCTTTAACGAGCCTTGTCACATGACTTAGGATAATAGCCAAACCAGAATCTCAATTTGCAGACACTGTGTTTCGGGGTACTGCCCCTCTTCAGTGCAAAGTGGAGATCTGGCTTGGCTGTGTGAGAGGCGTCTGACCGATATCCAAGAAGTATAATTTCCCCTTGTGGAGATTGACATGCTAAGCATGCCAAGATGAGGAGACTTAAAGCCGCAATGCTCCTCTAGGAAATATGCTAATTATGCAAATTGTCTCTTCAGAGAAGAAGAGAACTAGAGCTCTAGTGGCACCTATTGGAAGGCAGCAATCCTACAAGTCAATGTCAACCCTTTAAAGAGCCTTGTCATGTGACTTAGGATAATAGCCAAGCCAGAATCTCAATTTGCAGACACTGTGTTTCGGGGTACTGCCCCTCTTCAGTGCAAAGTGGAGATCTGGCTTGGCTGTGTGAGAGGCGTCTGACCGATATCCAAGAAGTATAATTTCCCCTTGTGGAGATTGACATGCTAAGCATGCCAAGATGAGGAGACTTAAAGCCGCAATGCTCCTCTGGAAAATATGCTAATTATGCAAATTGTCTCTTCAGAGAGGAAGAGAACTAGAACTCTAGTGCCACCTATTGGAAGGTAGCAATCCTACAAGTCAAATGTCGACTCTTTAACGAGCCTTGTCACGTGACTTAGGATAATAGCCAAACCAGAATTTCAATTTGCAGACACTGTGTTTTTCGGGGTACTGCTTCTCATCAGTGCAAAGTGGAGATCTGGCTTGCCTGTGTGAGAGGCGTCTGACTGATATCCAAGAAGTGTGTTTGTAATCTACTGTAGTCAGAGTTCAAGTCACTCTTTTTTTAACTGTTTTGTGCTGTTTTACATCCTTATTGGATATCCACGATTTTTAAGTCTATCTTTAAGTCTATCATTTAATTGATTTGCTTTTTGAGTATAATCAAAAAGGTCACTGCAATTCCCTTATGTGCAAATGTTTTCACCAATGGGAACTGATTTAGATACGTGTTTGGGAAGACTATTTTTAACATGCATTGTGGTGTTACTAGCCAATGGTTTATGAAACATAGATGTGGAGATAAAATTATAGTAGAAACCTGTCAACCTCAAATCTAGTAAGGAAATGTCTGAAGAATGACCGCTAATAGTAAAATGCAAATTGAATTGATTAGAATTAATATAATTACCAAAAAAGTGGTATGGCAGATACATCATCACACCAAATGAGGATTGTATTGTCGATGTATCTGCCATATCACATGATGCAAGTGAGAAAAGGATTGTGTGGAAAATAAAGAAATAATTCTCTGGGAAGGTAAAAACTTAACTCCCATGGAAACTCATCTATGCTGTAAATAAAAAGAACCATGAAATAAAAAAAAATCTGCATCATGAGAAAAATTGCAACTTGTACAATACAGTCCTGTAAAGTCTGAGTATAATTAATCAATTATAAGATCAAAGCTTCTATTGCCACATGTTGTGGAATTGAAGTATATAAAGATTATATATTATAATATTGGTTTTAACAATTAGATACTCCATTTGGCTTTTGGTTAGTATTCCCAATGAAAACCCCTTAATAATTAACTTGAATAAAATTTCAGAAAAATCATGAGAGGGGTTGGAGGGTAATTTGATATAAGTTGTTGAATCACTGAGCATGTCATTAATTTGAGATAAATATGTTTCAATATCCATTACTACAACTACACCCCCTTAGTACGACATTTTAACAATGATATTCTTCATATACTGTAGTTCAATCAATGCATTTTTAAAGAGTGTGACATATTAGTTTTGGAAGGTTTGCAAGTCATATAAAATCTTTAGTTTCTTTTCCACTGCATCTTTAAATTTATTTATATAATCTGCACAAGACTAAATTGGATAGAAATACTTTTTTGTGTTGAAGGTTAGGGGTTAGTTAACATCCTGTAGTTTGTAATTCATTATTCAAGCCTTCCAAACAGAAAACAAGACATTTGTTCTTGGAAATTGAATGTGCGGCATGTGTTGGAAAAGCCGCATTGCTTGAAAGTGGCTTCATTCCAAAAATGTCTTTTGATTGTTAAATTACGTATGAAACTATTAACATCCAAGATAGTAGAAAATAAATCAAACTTTTGATATGATATGAGATAAAATTGAGACCCTAACACAAAAATTTGATCTGATCCGGTGTGAAAATCTGCGATGACAAGTTCAGGACATTAGATTCTGTGTTTAAAATTGAAGATTCCTCCTGTATCGCATGACCATTCCCTGCGTTTCTCTTATGTTTCTTTACTCCACGTCTCCTGCATTTGTTAAAAAAAAAAAAATTCTGGCCTTGGAAAATGTTGATGATTTATACTGGCGTGTGCCATTATTGTAATCATCAGAATCAGAAGAATTTGAAATGTAATCAGACATGTCAGGGTCAGAAGGGCTGAAACTAACGGGGTTAGTTTGTGGTGTTTGGTGTCTCCTTTTCTTTACAAATAGATTTAGGAGTGCAGAAAACAGAGTTATCTCTACTCCAATCATGTGCATGTTGAGTATAATATAAAAATAAAAAAATCACTATGCAATTTGAGCCTTTTGATGTTGATGATACTATCTTCGAATTTAGAGATTATTTTTTGTATATTGTTATTCATATCTTCAAAATAAGAAGTAGATGCAGTTTCCATGATTTTCTAGTAGATTCAATTTCTTTTTGTAATTCTGATAGTTTAGATTCCTCATTTTTGGTAATGAGACACATGAGGTTTAATGAGCAATTGGATTATATCTGATTCCATTGATACTAAAATTTATCATTATAAATGGTGGTGGGTACTTTTTAAATTCTTAGACCCCAAGGGATCGTTTCTTTAGAAATGTATTTCGGTAAAGCTGGAATATCCCATCTCTCTCATATTTTTGTCCCTGCTTTTAATGTTTATATACATACTAGATGGTGGCCCGATTCTAACACATCGGGTATTCTAGAATATGTATGTAGTTGATTTATGAAGTTTTCAGAATAATGCAATTTATACACAGGATTCGGCCGGCCGGGCGTGACCAATTAGCGAAGCATGGTTCAAATTCCACGCCAATTCACTGCGCCTGTCGCTGATTGTTCATGGCCGGGCGTGACCAATCAGTGAAGCCAGGACCGGCTCCAGGTTTTTGAGGGCCCCGGGCGAAAGAGTCTCAGCGGGCCCCCCTCTTTAACACATACCATGATTCATGATGCACAGATACAGCAGAGAAATATACCACAGCCAAGTAGCATATAAAACAGCCCACATAGCATATAACACAGCCCACATAGCATATAGCACAGCCACGCAGCATATAGCACAGGCCATGCAGCATATAGTACAGGCCACGTAGTATATAGCACAGGCCACATAGTATATAACACAGCCCACGTAGCATATAGCACAGCCCTCATAGCATAAAACACCGCCACGTAGCATATAGCACAGCCCACGTAGTATATAACACAGCCCATGCTGTGTATAACAGCCCACGTAGTATATAGCACAGCTCATGCAGTATATAACAGCCACGTAGTATATTGACCAGCCACGTAATATATTGCACAGCTACATAGTATATAGCACAGCTCACGTAGTATATAGCACAGCTCACCCAGTATATAACACAGCCACGTAATATATTGCACAGTCCACATAGTATATAGCACAGAGAGGCAGTATATAACACAGCTCACGCAGTATATAACACAGCCCATGTAGTATATAGCACAGCGATGTAGTATATAGCACAGCCCACATAGTATATAGCACAGAGACATAGTATATAACACAGCCCATGCAGTATATAGCAATGTGGGCACCATATCCCTGTTAAAAAAAGAATTAAAATAAAAAATAGTTATATATTCACCCTTCGGCGACCCCTGGATCGAGGCGAGGCGTTTAGCGGTGCTCCTCTCGACGCTCTGGTCCCAAGAATGCATTGCGGTCTCACGAGATGATGACGTAGCGGTCTCGCGAGACCGCTACATCATCATCTCGCGCGACCACAATGCATGACCCGGAGCGTCGCGAGGAGCGGGAAAAACGCCGGAAGGTGAGTATATAATGATTTTTTATTTTTTTTATTATTTTTAACATTAGATCTTTTTACTATTGATGCTGCATAGGCAGCATCAATAGTAAAAAGTTGGTCACACAGGGTTAATAGCAGCGTTAATGGACTGCATTACACCGCGGCACAACGTGGTGTAACCCAGCCATTAACCCTGTGTGAGCGCTGACTGGAGGGGAGTATGGAGGGGGCACTGACAGAGAGTAGGAAGGGGCGAATTTGCGGCTGGACTGTGCCCGTTGTGGGATTTCCGTGACAGACAGACAAACAGACAGACAGACAAACAGACGGAAGTAGCCCTTAGACGATTATATATATATATAGATGTTATTTTTCACCATGTGTTTTGTTCTTAACCCCTTACTGACAGAGCCAATTTGGTATTTAATGACCAAGCCAATTTTTTACAATTCTGATGACTGTCACTTTATGAAGTTATAGCTTTGGAACTCTTCAACGTATCCCACTGATTTGGAGACTGCTTTTTTGTGACATATTGTAATTTATGTTAGTGATAAAATTTCTTCAATATAACTTGCGTTTATTTATGAAAAAAATGGAAATTTGGCAAAAATTTTGCAATTTTCAAAATTTTAATTTTTGTACCCTTAGAGAGTGAGGTCACACAAAATAGTTAATAAATAACATTTCCCACATGTCTACTTTACATCAGCACAATTTTCAAAACTTTTTTTTGTTAGGGCTTTATAAGGCTTAGAATTTGACCAGCGATTTCTCATTTTTACAACAAAATTCACAAAACCATTTTTTTAGGGGCCACCTCATATTTGAAGTGAGTTTGGGGGAACAATATAACAGAAAATGCCCAAGAGTGACACCATTCTAAAAACTGAATCCCTCGGTGCGCAAAACCACATTCAAGAAGTTTATTAACCCTTCAGGTGCTTCACGAGAACTAAAGCAATGTGAAACAAAAAAATGAACATTTTACTTTTTTAACAAAAAAATTACTTTGGAGCCAATTTTTTTTTATTTTCACAAGGGAATCAGGAGAAAATGGACCACAAAACTTGTTGTGAAATTTCACCTGAGTACGCCAATACCCCATATATTGGGGAAAGCCACTGTTTGGTTGTGTGGCAGGGCTCAGAAGGGAGAAAGCACCATTTGACTATTTGAACGCAAAATTTGCTGGAATCAATGGTGGTGCCATGTTGTGTTTGGAGACCCCCTGATGTACCTAAACAGCGGAACCCCAATTCTATCTCCAACCGTAACCCCAACACACTCCTAAAGCTAATCCTAACCCTAGCCATAACCGTAACCACAACCCTAACCCTAATATACTCCTAACCCTAATCCCAACCCTAACCGTAATCCCAACCATAACCACAATCCTAACCCTAGCCCAACCCTAACTTTAGTCCAACCCTAACTTTAGCCCAACCCTAACTTTAGCCAAACCCTAACTTTAGCTCAACCCTAGCCCTAGCCCAACCCTAACCCTACCCCCAACCCTAGCCTAACCAAACCGTAACCTAGTCGAACCCTAAATTTAGCCCAACCCTATCCCTAACCCAACCTTAACCTTTGCTCTAGCACCAACCCTAACCATAGCCCTAGCCCAACCCTAACCCTAATGGAAAATGGAAATAAATACATTTTTTTGTTTTATTATTTTTACCTAAGGGGGTGATAAAGGTGGGTTTGATTTACAATTTTTTTTATTTGGACCACTGTGATAGGAAAAATTTCCTATTGCTGGGTGCCAGCCGGCAGATGTCGGTGGGCGCACTGCTCATGCGCCTGACATTTTCTTTCTGGAAGCTGTGGCATAAATTCCCTTAACTGCCACCGGTTAGAGGCAGAATGGCGGTCGTTAAGTGGTTAATTTGCCCAGCTGTGTACTTAATGCAGGCTTGTGCTCACTTTGCACAATCATTGACTGAGTGCATTTGCATACTTTCGAAACGTGTTGATTTGCACATATCTTCCTTAAACCCAGGTTTTAAATGTTTTTATGGAATAAAGTTGCAAGAAACTTTACCAGTAGCTGGAAATAAATATATATACAGTATATATATATATATATATATATATATATATATATATATATATATATATATATATATATATATATATATATTTTTTTTTTTTTTTTTTTTTTTTTCTTATATTTTCTATTTATAACACAAAGGTTGGGATTGTGATTAAAATGCAGACTGGATCAATTCAATTGATGAGCTGGCAACCTTTTCTCCATTTGCTATTGTTTTTTCTAGGCTTTAGTTTTCTCAACAAATTTCATATAAACAAAACCTGCAAATCTTAGTATTTTTGTAATCACACGCGATACCACAATGCAGTTTTCCATAGACCTAGTTCTAAGAAAACTTAGAACTGTGTGTTTCAGATAACCACAACCATAGCAAGCACTGCAAGTTCATTGTGAAAATGATTCACTTCTTCGTTATCAGCAGTCTTGTATACACAGATTACCACAAAACCTGCTGAATATGCTAAGTACTAAGTATGCACCAAATAGCAATAAATTAGTGAGAGTGAGAAATTAGGACACACTTTCTGGAACTGTATAATAAATGCATTAAAGTAGCAAAGAAGAACAGATAAATTTGATTCAAAAGTAGAAACTGTCCTGTAAATATGGACAGAAAATTAGAAGAATTTCCACTGTCAACATTTGTCATGCACATCATCAACCAATATGATGTCTTTTCATTCCATTACATTAACCCCTTCACCCCCAAGGGTGGTTTGCACGTTAATGACCGGGCCAATTTTTACAATTCTGACCACTGTCCCTTTATGAGGTTATAACTCTGGAACGCTTCAACGGATCCCGGTGATTCTGACATTGTTTTCTCGTGACATATTGTACTTCATGATAGTGGTAAAATTTCTTTGATATTACCTGCGTTTATTTGCAGAAAAAATGGAAATTTGGCGAAAATTTTGAAAATTTTGCAATTTTCCAACTTTGAATTTTTATGCCCTTAAATCACAGAGATATGTCATGCAAAATACATACTTAATAAGTAACATTTCCCACATGTCTACTTTACATCAGCACAATTTTGGAACCAAAATTTTTTTTTGTTAGGGAGTTATAAGGGTTAAAAGTTGACCAGCAATTTCTCATTTTTACAACACCATTTTTTTTTAGGGACCACATCTCATTTGAAGTCATTTTGAGGGGTCTATATGATAGAAAATACCCATGTGTGACACCATTCTAAAAACTGCACCCCTCAAGGTGCTCAAAACCATATTCAAGAAGTTTATTAACCCTTCTGGTGCTTCACAGGAATTTTTGGAATGTTTAAATAAAAATGAACATTTAACTTTTTTTCACAAAAAATTTACTTCAGCTCCAATTTGTTTTATTTTACCAAGGGTAACAGGAGAAAATGGACCCCAAAAGTTGTTGTACAATTCGTCCTGAGTACGCCGATACCCCATATGTGGGGGTAAACCACTGTTTGGGCGCATGACAGAGCTCGGAAGCGAAGGAGCGCCATTTGACTTTTCAATGCAAAATTGACTGGAATTGAGATGGGACGCCATGTTGCGTTTGGGGAGCCCCTGATGTGCCTAAACATTGAAACCCCCCACAAGTGATACCATTTTGGAAAGTAGACCCCCTAAGGAACTTATCTAGAGGTGTGGTGAGCACTTTGACCCACCAAGTACTTCACAGAAGTTTATAATGCAGAACCGTAAAAATAAAAAATCATATTTTTCACAAAAATTATTTTTCGCCCCCAATTTTTTATTTTCCCAAGGGTAAGAGAAGAAATTGGACGCCAAAAGTTGTTGTACAATTTGTCCTGAGTACGCTGATACCCCATATGTGGTGATAAACCACTGTTTGGGCGCATGGGAGAGCTCGGAAGGGAAGTAGCACCGTTTGACTTTTCAATGCAAAATTGACAGGAATTGAGATGGGACGCCATGTTGCGTTTGGAGAGCCACTGATGTGCCTAAACATTGAAACCCCCCACAAGTGACACCATTTTGGAAAGTAGACCCCCTAAGGAACTTATCTAGATGTGTTTTGAGCGCTTTGACCCACCAAGGGCTTCACAGAAGTTAATAATGCAGAGCCGTAAAAATAAAACAAAAATTTTTTCCCACAAAAATTATTTTTTTAGCCCCCAGTTTTGTATTTTCCCGAAGGTAGCAGGAGAAATTGGACCCCAAAATCTGTTGTCCAAGTTGTCCTGAGTGCGATGATATACCATATGTGGGGAGAACCACTGTTTGGGCGCATGGGAGGGCTCGGAAAGGAAGGAGCGCCATTTGGAATGCAGACTTAGATGGAATGGTCTGCAGGCGTCACATTGCGTTTGCAGAGCCCCTAATGTACCTAAACAGTAGAAACCCCCCACAAGTGACACCATGTTGGAAACTAGACCCCCTAAGGAACTTATCTAGATGTGTGGTGAGCGCTTTGACCCACCAAGGGCTTCACAGAAGTTTATAATGCAGAGCCGTAAAAATAAAACAAAAATTTTTTCCCACAAAAATTATTTTTCAGCCCCCAGTTTTGTATTTTCCCGAGGGTAACAGGAGAAATTGGACCCCAAAAGTTGTTGTCCAATTTGTCCTGAGTGCGCTGATACCCCATATGTGGGGGGAAACCACCGTTTGGACGCATGGAAGGGCTCGGAAGTGAAGGAGCGCCATTTGGAATGCAGACTTAGATGGAATGGTCTGCAGGCGTCACATTGCGTTTGCAGAGCCCCTAATGTACTTAAACAGTAGAAACCCCCCACAAGTGACACCATGTTGGAAAGTAGACCCCCTAAGGAACTTATCTAGATGTGTGGTGAGCGCTTTGACCCACCAAGGGCTTCACAGAAGTTTATAATGCAGAGCCGTAAAAATAAAACAAAAATTTTTTCCCACAAAAATTATTTTTCAGCCCCCAGTTTTGTATTTTCCCGAGGGTAACAGGAGAAATTGGACCCCAAAAGTTGTTGTCCAATTTGTCCTGAGTGCGCTGATACCCCATATGTGGGGGGAAACCACCGTTTGGACGCATGGAAGGGCTCGGAAGTGAAGGAGCGCCATTTGGAATGCAGACTTAGATGGAATGGTCTGCAGGCGTCACATTGCGTTTGCAGAGCCCCTAATGTACCTAAACAGTAGAAGCCCCGCACAAGTGACCCCATTTTGGAAACTAGACCCCCCAAGGAACTTATCTAGATGTGTTGTAAGAACTTTGAACCCCCAAGTGTTTCACTACAGTTTATAACGCAGAGCCGTGAAAATAAAAAATCCTTTTTTTTCCCACAAAAATTATTTTTTAGCCCCCAGTTTTGTATTTTCCTAGGGGTAACAGGAGAAATTGGACCCCAAAGGTTGTTGTTCTATTTGTCCTGAGTACGCTGATACCCCATATGTTGGGATAAACCCCTGTTTGGGCACACGGGAGAGCTCGGAAGGGAAGGAGCACTGTTTTACTTTTTCAACGCAGAATTGGCTGGAATTGAGATCGGACGCCATGTCGCGTTTGGAGAGCCCCTGATGTGCCGAAACAGTGGAAACCCCCCAATTATAACTGAAACCCTAATCCAAACACACCCCTAACCCTAATCCCAACAGTAACCCTAACCACACCTCTAACCCTGACACACCCCTAACCCTAATCCCAACCCTATTCCCAACCGTAAATGTAATCTAAACCCTAACCGTAACTTTAGCCCCAACCCTAACCCTAACTTTAGCCCCAACCCTAACTGTAGCCTTAACCCTAGCCCCAACCCTAGCCCTAACCCTAGCCCTAATGGGAAAATGGAAATAAATACATTTTTTTTATTTTTCCCTAACTAAGGGGGTGATGAAGGGGGGTTTGATTTACTTTTATAGCGAGTTTTTTAGCGGATTTTTATGATTGGCAGCCGTCACACACTGAAAGACGCTTTTTATTGCAAAAAATATTTTTTGCGTTACCACATTTTGAGAGCTATAAATTTTCCATATTTTGGTCCACAGAGTCATGTGAGGTCTTGTTTTTTGCGGGACGAGTTGACGTTTTTATTGGTAACATTTTTGGGCACGTCACATTTTTTGATCGCTTTTTATTCCGATTTTTGTGAGGCAGAATGACCAAAAACCAGCTATTCATGAATTTCTTTTGGGGGAGGCGTTTATACCGTTCCGCGTTTGGTAAAATTGATAAAGCAGTTTTATTCTTCGGGTCAGTACGATTACAGCGATATCTCATTTATATTATTTTTTTTATGTTTTGGCGCTTTTATACGATAAAAACTATTTTATGGAAAAAATAATTATTTTTGCATCGCTTTATTCTCAGGACTATAACTTTTTTATTTTTCTGCTGATGATGCTGTATGGTGGCTCGTTATTTGCGGGACAAGATGACGCTTTCAGCGGTACCATGGTTATTTATATCTGTCTTTTTGATCGCGTGTTATTCCACTTTTTGTTCGGCGGTATGATAATAAAGCGTTGTTTTTTGCCTCGTTTTTTTTTTTTTTTCTTACGGTGTTTACTGAGGGGGTTAACTAGTGGGCCAGTTTTATAGGTCGGGTCGTTACGGACGCGGCGATACTAAATATGTGTACTTTTATTGTTTTTTTTTTTTTATTTAGGTAAAGAAATGTATTTATGGGAATAATATATATATTTTTTTTTTCATTATTTTGGAATATTTTTTTTATTTTTTTTTTACACATTTGGAAAATTTTTTTTTTTACTTTTTTACTTTGCCCCAGGGGGGGACAATACAGATCGGTGATCTGTCAGTTTGCATAGCACTCTGACAGATCACCGATCTGAGAGAAGTGCAGGCTGCTTCACAGTGCCTGCTCTGAGCAGGCTTCTGTGAAGCCACCTCCCTCCCTGCAGGACCCGGATCCGCGGCCATCTTGGATCCGGGTCTGGAGCAGGCAGGGAGGGAGGTAAGACCCTCGCAGCAACGCGATCACATCGCGTTGCTGCGGGGGGCTCAGGGAAGCCCGCAGGGAGCCCTCTCCCTGCGCGATGCTTCCCTGCATCGCCGGCACATCGCGATCATGTTTGATCGCGGTGTGCCGGGGGTTAATGTGCCGGGGGTGGTCCGTGACCGCTCCTGGCACATAGTGCCGGATGTCAGCTGCGATAGTCAGCTGACACCCGGCCGCGATCGGCCGCGCTCCCCCCGTGAGCGCGGCCGATTGGCTATGACGTACTATCCCGTCAAGGGTCAGATAGGCCCAGGTCACCTCGACGGGATAGTACGTCAAAGGTCACAGAGGGGTTAATAGGTCATATTTTTTCATGTAACACTCATACATAATAATTTCTTGACCAGTTACCCTATGAGTAGTGTCAACTCTTAGTAACTACTTGAAAATGGCCTAGACAGAGTATTTTGGAGCTACTTGCTGTGTGGGTGACAACTTGTGATTACATTTCGTAATCAGGGCTGCCATCAGGGCATTACTACCCTGACTGGTATATAGAGCCCAGTGAGCAGAAGCAAAGAGGGGGGCCCATACCCAGTCTGGGCCCCCTCTTTTGCAATATTTGCCGATCGATTTGATTGTCGAATATTCGCCGAACACCATTCAAGTCAATGGGAGACAAAACAAACACATACACAACACCTTAAAACTGGTCAAAAGCTGCCAAAACACATCAAATGAGCAGCAGACAATTCATCCACAGTACAGAATTTAGCATGGCACGCTGCAATCAGCCATTCATGAGGTATTGGGGTCTGGGCCAGCATTTACAGCTTTTTATTGAACGTCAAATTAAGATGAGGTGGGTGAGGGATCGGTGTAGGCCTGCTATGTTGGGAGCCCTGATACCACATGCAGCAGCTCAACCTGCTTTCATGCTCAGCCACACTCAGGTGGCACAAATATCAGTTTCATAGACTACTATTGTCAGAAAAATCTAAGGATAGTAAGACGGGTAGTTGACTTAAAGGAAGTGGAGGCCTGTCAGTCTCGGATACCTATTGCTACAGGCATCATGCATGAAGGAAACCCAACCAGGAGACTACACAGTTACAAAATTTAATATAATATTAATTAACTATGGAACATCATGGAAAATTCTACCATAGCAGAAAGGAGGGGATGCATATCATAATCATTACAGAGCAAATCTGCTTCAAAAAAGGTTATTGCATACCTCCAGTCTAAAAATTAGTAGGGTTTTCTATTCATACATAGATCATAAGAAAAGTGCCAATGTGCATATACCCAAAATGGGAGATGGTATGTCACTCTCCATAAGGAGAAACGTTACCCCTTAGACCCCACTCCAGAGCCTCTCACCTAGCCAAATCAGTTCTCATGCTTCGCACTGACGAGGGCCAACAGCCCGAAACACCGTGTCTGCGAATTGAGATACTGATTTGGCTTTTATCCTAAGTCATATTGCACGACTCGTTAAAGGGTTGATTGTGACTTGTAGGATCGCTACTTCCAATAGGTGGCGCTATAGAGTAAAGTCCTCTTTTTCTCAGAAGAGGCAATTTGCATATTTAAATTCCCAGAGGAGCATTGCACGGCGAATAAGCCTCCTTACCTTGACAAGCCAGAGATGGTATGTCACTCTCCATAAGGAGAAACGTTACCCCTTAGACCCCACTCCAGAGCCTCTCACCTAGCCAAATCAGTTCTCATGCTTCGCACTGACGAGGGCCAACAGCCCGAAACACCGTGTCTGCGAATTGAGATACTGATTTGGCTTTTATCCTAAGTCATATTGCACGACTCGTTAAAGGGTTGATTGTGACTTGTAGGATCGCTACTTCCAATAGGTGGCGCTATAGAGTAAAGTCCTCTTTTTCTCAGAAGAGGCAATTTGCATATTTAAATTCCCAGAGGAGCATTGCACGGCGAATAAGCCTCCTTACCTTGACAAGCCAGAGATGGTATGTCACTCTCCATAAGGAGAAACGTTACCCCTTAGACCCCACTCCAGAGCCTCTCACCTAGCCAAATCAGTTCTCATGCTTCGCACTGACGAGGGCCAACAGCCCGAAACACCGTGTCTGCGAATTGAGATACTGATTTGGCTTTTATCCTAAGTCATATTGCACGACTCGTTAAAGGGTTGATTGTGACTTGTAGGATCGCTACTTCCAATAGGTGGCGCTATAGAGTAAAGTCCTCTTTTTCTCAGAAAAGGCAATTTGCATATTTAAATTCCCAGAGGAGCATTGCATGGCGAATAAGCCTCCTTACCTTGACAAGCCAGAGATGGTATGTCACTCTCCATAAGGAGCAACGTTACCCCTTAGACCCCACTCCAGAGCCTCTCACCTAGCCAAATCAGTTCTCATGCTTCGCGCTGACGAGGGCCAACAGCCCGAAACACCGTGTCTGTAAATTGAGATACTGATTTGGCTTTTATCCTAAGTCATATTGCACGACTCGTTAAAGGGTTGATTGTGACTTGTAGGATCGCTACTTCCAATAGGTGGCGCTATAGAGTAAAGTCCTCTTTTTCTCAGAAGAGGCAATTTGCATGATTTCAAAAGGCACTAATGGTATGTTACAAACCAATGTTTTCAGGAAAGAAACTGCAGTAAATTCACTGCTTCATGCCAAGTTGTCTCATCCAAAGCCCCTTATTAATGGTATACCTAATGAACAAACTTTCCTTAAACAAGCTTATATCTTATCTGAAAGATTTGAGGAACGTGGCTATTCGAGAAGAAGTATTAATAAAGGCCTTAAAATAGCTAGGAAGGCCACAAGAACAGATTCACTAAAACCGAAGGATAAACCAGTAAATGAATACAAGGTGAGATTAATTTCCACCTACAGTTATAAATGGCTTGAAATGAACAACGCCCTACGTAAGTACTGGCCTATACTTTAAATGGATCGAAGTCTATCCCAATATATCTCTGACCAACCATCAGTCACCTATAGACGGGCCCTAAATCTAAGGGATCAGCTAGTCCACAGCTATTATTCAGGATTGCAACCGAGTAAAGCTTTTGGATCAAAGGGACCAAAATGGGCTTTTATCCTTGCGGAAAATGTATCGCTTGCCCCAAAATACATCGAGCTACCACCTATGAATCAAGTGATGGTAAGAAAACATTCTCAATTACCCAACACATTAGCTGTGATACCATAGGGGTGGTCTATTATGCGGTATGCCCAAGTTCAATGATCTATGTGGGGTTAACATCCAGACCTTTCAAAATAAAAGTAAGAGAACATTTTCAGAACATTCTCAATGCTGGTGACAATGAGGATCTGACATAACTGAAACCAATAATCAAACATTTTAAAATGTTCCACAATTGTGATGCCAGTCTTCTAAAAGTCACTGGCATTGATAAGTTACATATTGATTTGAGAGGAGGCAATTGGAGGAAAAACCTTGCCCAATTGGAATCTCGGTGGATTTCCAGAATTAGATCAATCCAACCAGCGGGATTAAAGGAGGAGTTAAGTTTTGCCCCTTTTCTGTAAATGCTGTGTTTGTTCTGTTTTTTTAAACCTATTTTAATTCAGTTTTTCTCTTGACAGTGTATCCTATATTTACTTACCTTCGTTTGGGATTACGAGACTTTTGGCCGTCCGCGACTCTGTACCGCCTGTTCTCTTTTCAGTTTCTACCGAATGGATCATGAAATGGAGAATATGAGACTCAGGGCATTAATATCTAAACAGGAACCGCATGATGATTTTTTATATATATATATATATATATATATATATATATATATATATATATATATATATATATATATATATATATATATATATACACTCACCGGCCACTTTATTAGGTACACCTGTCCAACTTCTTGTTAACACTTAATTTCTAATCAGCCAATCACATGGCGGCAACTCAGTGCATTTAGGCATGTAGACATGGTCAAGACAATCTCCTGCAGTTCAAACCGAGCATCAGTATGGGGAAGAAAGGTGATTTGAGTGCCTTTGAACGTGGCATGGTTGTTGGTGCCAGAAGGGCTGGTCTGAGTATTTCAGAAACTGCTGATCTACTGGGATTTTCACGCACAACCATCTCTAGGGTTTACAGAGAATGGTCCGAAAAAGAAAAAAAATCCAGTGAGCGGCAGTTCTGTGGGCGGAAATGCCTTGTTGATGCCAGAGGTCAGAGGAGAATGGGCAGACTGGTTCGAGCTGATAGAAAGGCAACAGTGACTCAAATCGCCACCCGTTACAACCAAGGTAGGCCTAAGAGCATCTCTGAATGCACAGTGCGTCGAACTTTGAGGCAGATGGGCTACAGCAGCAGAAGACCACACCGGGTACCACTCCTTTCAGCTAAGAACAGGAAACTGAGGCTACAATTTGTACAAGCTCATCGAAATTGGACAGTAGAAGATTGGAAAAACGTTGCTTCGTCTGATGAGTCTCGATTTCTGCTGCGACATTCGGATGGTAGGGTCAGAATTTGGCGTAAACAACATGAAAGCATGGATCCATCCTGCCTTGTATGGAGCATCTTTGGGATGTGCAGCCGACAAATCTGCGGCAACTGTGTGATGCCATCATGTCAATATGGACCAAAATCTCTGAGGAATGCTTCCAGCACCTTGTTGAATCTATGCCACGAAGAATTGAGGCAGTTCTGAAGGCAAAAGGGGGTCCAACCCGTTACTAGCATGGTGTACCTAATAAAGTGGCCGGTGAGTGTATATATATATATATATATATATGCAAGAAAAACATCAGAAAGGCAGAGAAGAAGAATGGTGAGATCAGTCAAGGACAATCCTCAGACCACCTCCAGAGAGCTGCAGCATCAACTTGCTGCAGTTGGTGTCACTGTGCATCGCTCAACTGTACAACGCACTTTGCACAAGGAGAAGCTGTATGGGAGAGTGATGCGAAAGAAGCCGTTTCTGCAAGCACGCCACAAACAGAGTCGGCTGAGGTATGCAAAAGCACATTTGGAGAAGCCAATTTCTTTTTGGAAGAAGGTCCTGTGGACTGATGAAACCAAGATTGAGTTGTTTGGTCATACAAAAAGGCGTTATGCATGGCGGCAAAAAAACACAGTGCGTTGTATAGTTGACAGATGCACAGTGACACCATCTGCAGCAAGTTGATGTTGCAGCTCTCTGGAGGTGGTCTGAGGATTGTCCTTGACTAATCTCACCATTCTTCTTCTCTGCTGTTATGACCCCAATGGCGAGGGTCTCAGAGAAACAAGTAAGTCTGCGACGTACAAAAATCCAGCTCATAGGGCAGTGGTAACTGGGTTGACCATATATCTACTCCTAACGCCAACACTAGCAGTAGCCGGGGAACATGCCTACGTTGATCGCTAGATGTCTCGCGCCAGCCGGAGGACTAACTACCCCTAGAAGAGGAAAACAAAGACCTCTCTTGCCTCCAGAGAATAGACCCCAAAAGTAGGATAGTAGCCCCCCACAAATAATAACGGTGAGGTAAGAGGAAATGACAAACACAGAGATGAACTAGATTTTAGCAAAGAGAGGCCCACTTTACTAATAGTAGAATGTAGTAAGATAACTTATATGGTCAACAAAAACCCTATCAAAATCCACGCTGGAGATTCAAGAACCCCCGAACCGTCTAACGGCCCGGGGGGAGAACACCAGCCACCCTAGAGCTTCCAGCAAGGTCAGGAAACAGATTATATACAAGCTGGACAAAAATGCAAACCAAAACAAATAGCAAAAAGCAAGAAAGCAGACTTAGCTTAATCAAACAGGAACCAGGATCAGAAGACAAGAGCACTACAGATTAGCTCTGATATCAACGTTGCCAGGCATTGAACTGAAGGTCCAGGGAGCTTATATAGCAACACCCCTGACCTAACGACCCAGGTGAGCATACAAGGGATGAATGACATACCCAGAGTAAAATCACTAGTAGCCACTAGAGGGAGCCAAAAGGTAAATTCACAACAGTACCCCCCCTTAGTGAGGGGTCACCGAACCCTCACCAAGACCACCAGGGCGATCAGGATGAGCGGCGTGAAAGGCATGAACTAAATCGGCCGCATGCACATCAGAGGCGACCACCCAGGAATTATCCTCCTGACCATAGCCCTTCCACTTGACCAGGTACTGAAGCCTCCGCCTGGAGAGACGAGAATCTAAGATCTTCTCCACCACGTACTCCAACTCGCCCTCAACCAACACCGGAGCAGGAGGCTCAGCAGAAGGAACCACAGGCACAACGTACCGCCGCAACAAGGACCTATGAAATACGTTGTGGATGGCAAACGACACCGGAAGATCCAGGCGAAAGGATACAGGATTAATGATTTCCAATATCTTGTAAGGACCAATGAAGCGAGGCTTAAATTTGGGAGAGGAGACCTTCATAGGAACAAATCGAGAAGACAGCCACACCAAATCCCCAACGCGAAGTCGGGGACCCACACCGCGGCGGCGGTTGGCAAAACGCTGAGCCTTCTCCTGTGACAACTTCAAGTTGTCCACCACATGCCCCCAGATCCGCTGCAACCTATCCACCACGGAATCCACCCCAGGACAGTCAGAAGGCTCCACATGTCCCGAGGAAAAATGAGGATGGAAACCAGAGTTGCAGAAAAATGGCGAAACCAAGGTGGCGGAACTAGCCCGATTATTAAGGGCAAATTCAGCCAACGGCAAGAAGGTCACCCAATCATCCTGATCAGAAGAGACAAAACACCTCAAATAAGCCTCCAGAGTCTGATTAGTTCGCTCCGTTTGTCCGTTAGTCTGGGGATGGAAAGCGGATGAAAACGACAACTCAATGCCCATCCTACCACAAAAGGATCGCCAGAACCTGGAAACAAACTGGGATCCTCTGTCCGACACAATATTCTCAGGAATGCCGTGCAAACGAACCACGTTCTGGAAGAACACAGGAACCAGATCAGAAGAAGAGGGCAGCTTAGGCAAAGGAACCAAATGGACCATCTTGGAGAAACGATCACATATCACCCAGATGACAGATGCCCTGAGACACCGGAAGATCAGAAATGAAATCCATAGAGATGTGTGTCCAAGGTCTCTTCGGGACAGGTAAGGGCAAGAGCAACCCGCTGGCACGAGAGCAGCAAGGCTTAGCTCGAGCACAAGTACCACAGGACTGTACAAATGACTGCACATCCCTTGACAAGGAAGGCCACCAAAAGGACCTGGCCACCAGATCTCTGGTGCCAAAAATTCCCGGGTGCCCTGCCAACACCGAGGAATGAACCTCGGAAATGACTCTGCTGGTCCATCTAGCAGGCACAAACAATCTGTCAGGTGGACAAGAGTCAGGCCTACCAGCCTGAAATCTCTGCAACACACGTCGCAGATCTGGAGAAATAGCAGACAGGATAACTCCTTCCTTAAGAATACCCACAGGTTCAGCGACTCCAGGAGCATCAGGCACAAAGCTCCTAGACAGAGCGTCGGCCTTCACATTCTTAAGGCCCCGTCTCACATAGCGATTTACCAACGATCACGACCAGCGATATGACCTGGCCGTGATCGTTGGTAAGTCGCTGTGTGGTCGCTGGGGAGCTGTCACACAGACAGCTCTCTCCAGCGACCAACGATCAGGGGAAGGACTTCGGCATCGTTGAAACTGTCTTCAACGATGCCGAAGTCCCCCTGCAGCACCCGGGTAACCAGGGTAAACCAGGGCCGCGCTTAGTAACCCGATGTTTACCCTGGTTACCAAAAAAAACAAACACTACATACTCGCCTTTCGGTGTCCAGGTCCCTTGCCGTCTGCTTCCTGCTCTGACTGAGCCGCCGTACACTGAGAGCAGAGCGCAGCAGTGACGTCACCGCTGTGCTCTCACTTCTCACTGTACGGCCGGGAGTCAGTGAGAGCAGGAAGCGGACGGCAAGGGACCTGACGGACATCAGATGGCGAGTATGTACTGTTTTTTTTTTTTTACATTTACGCTGGTAACCAGGGTAAACATCGGGTTACTAAGCGCGGCCCTGCGCTTAGTAACCCGATGTTTACCCTGGTTACCAGTAAAGACATCGCTGGATCGGTGTCACACACACCGATTCAGCGATGTCAGCGGGGCCTCAACGACCAAAAAAAGGTCCAGGCCATTCCGACACGACCAGCGATCTCGCAGCAGGGGCCTGATCGCTGGTACGTGTCACACATAGCGAGATCGCTATGGAGGTCGCTGTTGCGTCACAAAACTTGTGACTCAGCAGCGATCTCGCTAGCGATCTCGCTATGTGAGACGGGGCCTTTAGACCCTGGTAAATACGAGACCACAAAGTCAAAACGGGAGAAAAACAATGACCAGCGGGCCTGTCTAGGATTCAGGCGTTTAGCAGACTCGAGATACATCAGATTTTTGTGATCAGTCAAGACCACCACACGATGCTTAGCACCCTCGAGCCAATGACGCCACTCCTCAAATGCCCACTTCATGGCCAACAACTCCCGATTGCCCACATCATAATTTCGCTCTGCCGGCGAAAACTTCCTAGAGAAAAAGGCACAAGGTCTCATAGTAGAGCAACCAGGGCCTCTCTGTGACAAAACGGCCCCTGCCCCAATCTCCGAAGCATCCACCTCAACCTGAAAAGGAAGTGAGATGTCAGGCTGGCACAAAACAGGCGCCGAAGTAAACCGGCGTTTTAACTCCTGGAAAGCCTCCACGGCAGCAGGAGCCCAGTTAGCTACATCAGAGCCTTTCTTGGTCATATCCGTCAGCGGTTTAACAACGCTAGAGAAATTTGCGATAAAACGACGGTAGAAGTTAGCAAAACCCAAGAACTTCTGAAGACTCTTAACTGACGAGGGTTGAGTCCAATCATGAATAGCTCGGACCTTGACTGGATCCATCTCCACAGCAGAAGGGGAAAAAATGAACCCCAAAAAGGGAACCTTCTGTACACCAAAGAGACACTTTGAGCCTTTTACAAACAAAGAATTTTCACGCAGAATCTCAAAAACCATCCTGACCTGCTCCACATGCGAGTCCCAATCATCAGAAAAAACCAGAATATCATCCAGATAAACAATCAAAAATTTATCCAGATACTTCCGGAAAATGTCATGCATGAAGGACTGAAAAACTGAAGGTGCATTAGAGAGACCGAATGGCATCACCAAGTACTCAAAATGACCTTCGGGCGTATTGAATGCGGTTTTCCATTCATCGCCCTGCCTAATGCGCACAAGGTTGTACGCACCACGAAGGTCTATCTTGGTGAACCACTTGGCACCTTTAATCCGGGCAAACAAATCTGACAACAGCGGCAAAGGATACTGAAATTTAACAGTGATCTTATTTAAAAGCCGATAGTCAATACAAGGCCTCAAAGATCCGTCCTTTTTGGCCAAAAAAAAGAATCCCGCACCAAGAGGGGAAGAAGAAGGACGGATATGCCCCTTCTCAAGAGACTCCTTGATATATGAACGCATCGCGGTATGTTCAGGTACCGACAGATTAAACAGTCTCCCCTTAGGAAACTTACTGCCAGGAATCAAATCTATTGCACAGTCACATTCCCTATGAGGAGGCAGTGCACTGGACTTAGACTCGCTGAAGACATCCTGATAATCAGACAAATACGCCGGAACTTCCGAAGGCGTAGAAGAAGCAATAGACAAGGGCAGGTAATCTCCATGAATTCCATGGCAGCCCCAACTTGACACTGACATAGCCTTCCAGTCCAAGACTGGATTATGGGTCTGTAACCATGGCAAACCCAAAACAACCAAATCATGCATTTTATGCAGAACAAGAAAACGTATTACCTCCCGATGTTCGGGAGTCATGCACATGGTAACCTGTGTCCAAAACTGCGGTTTATTTTTTGCCAATGGCGTAGAATCAATACCCCTAAGAGGGATAGGATTTTCCAATGGCTCAAGAACAAATCCGCAGCGCTTGGCAAATGACAGATCCATAAGGCTCAGAGCAGCACCCGAGTCCACAAACGCCATGACAGGATACGATGACAGTGAGCAAATCAAAGTTACAGATAGAATAAATTTAGGTTGCAAATTACCAATGGCGACCGGACTAACAACCTTAGTAAGACGTTTAGAGCATGCTGAGATAACATGTGTAGAATCACCACAGTAGTAACACAAGCCATTCTGGCGTCTATGAATTTTCCGCTCATTTCTAGTCAGGATTCTATCACATTGCATTAAATCAGGTATCTGTTCAGACAACACCATGAGGGAATTAGCGGTTTTGCGCTCCCGTAACCGCCGGTCGATTTGAATAGCCAGGGCCATAGAATCATTCAGACCTGTGGGAATGGGAAAACCCACCATCACATTCTTAATGGCTTCAGAAAGGCCATTTCTAAAATTAGCAGCCAATGCACACTCGTTCCACTGGGTCAGCACGGACCATTTCCGAAATTTTTGGCAATACACTTCAGCCTCGTCCTGGCCCTGAGACATAGCCAGCAAGGCCTTTTCTGCCTGAATCTCAAGATTGGGTTCCTCATAAAGCAAACCGAGCGCCAGAAAAAACGCATCAATGTCAGCCAATGCCGGATCTCCTGGCGCCAGCGAGAAGGCCCAATCCTGAGGGTCGCCCCGTAAAAAAGAAATAACAATTTTTACTTGCTGAGCGGAGTCTCCAGATGAACAGGGTTTCAGGGACAAAAACAATTTACAATTATTCCTGAAATTTCTAAATTTAAATCGGTCTCTGGAAAACGGTTCAGGAATCGGTATCTTAGGTTCTGACATAGGACTTCTGGTAACATAGTCTTGTATGCCCTGCACACGAGCAGCAAGCTGGTCCACACTTGTAATCAAGGTCTGGACATTCATGTCTGCAGCAAACACAAGCCACTCAGAGGTAAAGGGGAAAATAAAAAAAAATGAGAGAGAGAAAAAAAAACTCAGAACTTTCTTTCTTATAATCCCGCTTCTGCAATGCATTTAACATTTAATTCTGGCCTGGCAAACTGTTATGACCCCAATGGCGAGGGTCTCAGAGAAACAAGTAAGTCTGCGACGTACAAAAATCCAGCTCATAGGGCAGTGGTAACTGGGTTGACCATATATCTACTCCTAACGCCAACACTAGCAGTAGCCGGGGAACATGCCTACGTTGATCGCTAGATGTCTCGCGCCAGCCGGAGGACTAACTACCCCTAGAAGAGGAAAACAAAGACCTCTCTTGCCTCCAGAGAATAGACCCCAAAAGTAGGATAGTAGCCCCCCACAAATAATAACGGTGAGGTAAGAGGAAATGACAAACACAGAGATGAACTAGATTTTAGCAAAGAGAGGCCCACTTTACTAATAGTAGAATGTAGTAAGATAACTTATATGGTCAACAAAAACCCTATCAAAATCCACGCTGGAGATTCAAGAACCCCCGAACCGTCTAACAGCCCGGGGGGAGAACACCAGCCACCCTAGAGCTTCCAGCAAGGTCAGGAAACAGATTATATACAAGCTGGACAAAAATGCAAACCAAAACAAATAGCAAAAAGCAAGAAAGCAGACTTAGCTTAACCAAACAGGAACCAGGATCAGAAGACAAGAGCACTACAGATTAGCTCTGATATCAACGTTGCCAGGCATTGAACTGAAGGTCCAGGGAGCTTATATAGCAACACCCCTGACCTAACGACCCAGGTGAGCATACAAGGGATGAATGACATACCCAGAGTAAAATCACTAGTAGCCACTAGAGGGAGCCAAAAGGTAAATTCACAACACTCTGCCTTTCTGATGTTTTTCTGGGCCTGCCACTTCTGGCCTTAACAAGAACTGTACCTGTGTTCTTCCATTTCCTTACTATGTTCCTCACAGTGGAAATTGACAGGTTAAACCTCTGAGACAGCTTTTTGTATCCTTCCCCTGAACAACTATGTTGAATAATCTTTGTTTTCAGATCATTTGACAGTTGTTTTGAGGAGCCCATGATGCCACTCTTCGGAGGAGATTCAAACAGGAGAACAACTTGCAAGTGGCCACTTTAAGTAGCTTTTCTCATGATGGCATACAGACCTGGCTATGAAGTTCAAAGCTCAATGAGGTTACAAAACCAAAAAAAGTGCTTTAGTAAGTCAGTAAAAAGTAGGTAGCAGTATTTAAAACAAGAAAATGATAAGGGTGCCCATGCTTATGCACCTGTCAAATTTTGTTTGAATGCAGATTGCACATTTTCTGTTAGTACAATAAACCTCATTTCAAGGCAGAAACATTACTGTGTCCAACAGTTATTAGATATATGAAACTGAAATAGCTGTTGCAAAAAAAAACAATTTTTATAAAACATTAAGCTTAAGATTAATAGGGGTGCCCAAACTTTTTCATATAACTGTATATATTATATTTTTTATGTTATATGCAACACGCATTATGCGTCCTTGCTGCTTTGCTACATTACGTTTATTATGTTATGTATTTATATTTTTTTACTCTTCATTTTTTTGTTACATTCCTCACATACAATTCAGTGTACCTTATACACTATATTTATTCATCTAGTCTTCACATTGTAACACCTACTCTCTTGCTATATTTACAAAAAATTTTTACAAATATCACTTCACTTGATATTACTATTTATATTGGCATTTCATGGCCTTGTACCACATTCATACTTTTATGGAATTCCCATATTAGGTTTTTATTGAACATACTGTATCATATCGCTCCTACCCTACACTTCTTTTACCTACTCCCCCCTTTTCATCTCCCCTTTTACTTTTGGTCCACACACGGACATCATATCACCATTCAATGCTCACCAGCCTTATTGCACACTCCTCCTCCCTTTTTCATGGATCCATTCCTAAACACATGATTGTGGTTTCCTTTTTCTACCATTCAGTGTCCCACGGCCGTTCCCTGCCATCCCTGCGGTGTGCGCTTCTTTTCGGCTTCCTGCTCACTGCCATTGCTGTGGCGAGGCCCACACCTCCCCTCGCTCTGACGCTTCGAGCGGGGAGGAGGCCGGGCATCATGTGACGCTGATCTGCGGTGATATCAGGACGGAGCGCTGACAGAAGCGCCGCAATTAAACCGCTGTCACCAATGCTATAGGTACGATATAAAAGCATGGCCAATGCACATTTCTATACACACCTCCCCTGGAAAAAGCTAAACGTGAAACGCGCGTCGGGGTGCCAGCACCATTTAAAGGTACAGTACCCACATACCACTTACGATCTTTTGTCTTTTCAGCTCATATTGCCTGAATCCTTTAACATTAGTCACTTTATTTTTAAGGACATAAACTTTAGGCACTTTAACTGCTGCTATTTACTTCCTTTTTGGGTATATGCACATTGGTACTTTTCTTATAATCTATATATGAATAGACAACCCTACCAATTTTTAGACTGGAGGCATGCAATAACCTTTTTTGAAGCAGATTTGCTCCGTAATGATTATATGCATCCCCTCCTTTCTGCTATGGTAGAATTTTCCATGATGTTTCATACTTAATTAATATTATATTGTTGTGGTACTGTATTCCTTTGGATAGCTGCGTTTTTTGCACTGTTGTCCCCTTGTTTTACTTTTTAACACAGTTTTTCATTGCTTTATCAATACTACTAATAAAATTGGAATATTTTTATGGCATATAGCTTCCGTTTTTGCTTTATTTAATGTATAATAGACAACAGGGGTTGGAAAACTAAACTACTAAACAGCTATAACTGGAGAATGAAAAAAATACACACCAAAACATGGAGAATTAAACTAATAGCCAACAGCGGTTGGAGAACTAAACTACTAAACAGCTATGACTGGAGAACGAAACAAATACACACCAGAACATGTAGAACTAAACTAATAGATAACAGGGGATGGAGAACTAAACTCTTAGGGTACCGTCACACAGTGAAATTTTCATCGCTACGACGGCACGATTCGTGACGTTCTAGCGATATCGTTACGATATCGCTGTGTCTGACACGCTACTGCGATCAGACATCACGCTGAGAATCGTACGTCGTAGCAGATCGTTTGGAACTTTCTTTCGTCGCTTGATCACCCGCTGACATCGCTGGATCGTTGTGTGTGACACCGATCCAGCGATGTGTTCGCTTGTAACCAGGGTAAACATCGGGTAACTAAGCGCAGGGCCGCGCTTAGTAACCCGATGTTTACCCTGGTTACCAGCGTAAACGTAAAAAAAACAAACAGTACATACTTACATTCCGGTGTCTGTCCTCCGGCGTCTCAGCTTCTCTGCACTGTGAGCGCCTGCCGGCCGGAAAGCGAGCACAGCGGTGACGTCACCGCTCTGCTTTCCGGCTATGGTGCTTACACAGTGCAGAGAAGCAGAACGCCGGGGGACAGACACCGGCATGTGAGTATGTACTGTTTTTTTTTTTTACGTTTACGCTGGTAACCAGGGTAAATATCGGGTTACTAAGCGCGGCCCTGCACTTAGTAACCCGATGTTTACCCTGGTTACCCGGGGACTTCGGCATCGCTCCAGCGCCGTGATTGCAAAGTGTGTCCGCAGTCTACGACGCTGGAGCGATAATCATACGACGCTGCGACGTCACGGATCGTGCCGTCGTAGCTATGAAAATGGCACTGTGTGACGGTACCCTTAAACACCAGGGGATGGAGAACTAAAACACTAGACATCAAGGTGTCACTAGATACCAAGTGTTGGAATCCCCAGAGCTTGCTGAACAAACCTCTTTGTCTAACACTTCCTCCAGTGCTTCTGCCTCCTCCAACTCCTAGGGCTCCCACATGCGCACTCAACCTGTGCCTTAAGGAAACACACGTTCCAACACTGCACATAGAATCCCCCCCACCTTTGTACGGCACATTCAGGGCTCACCGCAATCAGGCAGTGATTAAATTAATATGCCTTGGAGATCGCTGTTGAGTCACCCACCAGGGCAGTGGGGTACTCGGTACAGAGTCCGGTCACTCTTAAAGGGGATGTCATGGTGGCTTCGATCCGGTCCGTGGCCCTGGAACTCAATTAAAGGGGAACAGTCTTTTAAGGGGTATTGTGAAAGTCTATTTTTGTGATGCCACCTCTGGTTCTCGGTCAGTAGGGACTGTCGCCGCTTAAAGGGGTCCTCTGGGGTAATGGTATGGTGGTTGGATGGTGACGCTTCCAACAGGTGAAGTGGGGTCCTCAGGGCTTCCAAGGTATATGGCAGGGATGATGTGTTGCCTGTAAATGACAGAGGACTCAGGGTTGCAGGCTTTACCTGGTTTACTGTTGGAAACAAGAACTCAGATACAGATACCATAATCATGAAACTAGTCCTGTTAGGATCATCCAGGACTCATTGGGATAATATCCTGAGATACTTCCTATTATATGATAACCAAAGAAAATGAAGTATAGCAACTCATAAGATTAGTATAATAAGATATATTTTTTATTAATAAAAATTACAAAACTATGATCCAATAATATTTCCAAAGGGATATAACATACAGAGTTATTTGATTGTCAAATATGGGTGCAACAATAACAATCAATGTTGCACCATGAATACAGAGAGAGGCATAAACTGTAACAACAATGAGATCCAGTAGTCACCTATTGCAATATGATAAAGTGCCAGTGCTCACTAAGTCCCTAAGCAACCACAAAGATCAACTATTGCACAGATATTAAAGGGATATACCATATGTTCCAGTGACCCAAAATGTCACAAATGAAAAAAGGACTCGTGGTCCCATGCTGTAATCTTACCCTTCTCTTTCTCCATTAGTGTCAACATGCGCCCCTACGCGCGTTTTGCCCACAGCTTCGTCGGGGGCCCCCCATAGTGTAAGTGTCTTCAATATCCTGCTTTTATAGCCCACTGCATTGCCAAATATCGGTGCATGTCTCTGACGATTTTGTGCGCCGCACGTCGCATCACTCCAAGTGCCAACATGGCGGTGCGGGTCACCGGGACTCACCGGTGACGTCATTGACCCGCACACATCACTAATAAGCGCCAGAAGCGATGCCGCCAGAGACATGCGCACTAGCTCCGCAGCGATCTCCTATGCAGCCAATAGCAGTGCCATACTTTATAGAGGCACCAAGCCCCTAGATATGTCACATAAATCTCACCTTGCTGATCAATCACCTAGTGTGCAATTACAGAGGTAATGTTACATAAACCCTTACAGTGCATAAATAAATAAACACCAAATACAAAGACAGTTGGAATTGTATCCACTGCAATTACATGTGTCTTACACATGAATAAAATACAATATAAAAAGATTAATTATTACAACATATGCATAAAAGTGACACAGTACATATATTAATTCCGCATCAAATGGCGAACTTTAAATATCAGAATAATAAAGTGACAAAGTGCATCCACCGTTTTTGTAAAAAGAATCGGTCCTTGTATATAAAAAAGTTGTGGGTGAGAATGAATCGCAACAAATCCAACACCAGCTCCCTCATATCAGCATCCAAATTGCTAGTCTCTAAGAAAAACTGATGCTCGTAGTCCATCCTCATGTTTGATACTCGTGTATACGGACTCAACGTCCGCCACCACAAGAAATGCACCAGTATCTAGGGACAGGCCATCCAAGCAACTCAGGACATCCGTCATGTCCCTGACATAGGAGGGCAGCGTCTCCACCTGAGGGTGTAGATAATGTTCAATGAATTTACAAATGGGGTCACACAGCCCTCCAATGCCAGAGACAATCAGACGCCCCGGGGGATAAACTGGATCCTTATGGACCTTGGGCAAGAGGTAGAATGTGGGCACAACAGAGCATTTAACTATTAGACCATCTAGAACCTTTTTAGAGATGATACCCCTCTCATGTGCTATCTCTAGAATACAGACAAGTTCCTCTTGAAAGGAAACTAGAGGGTTCTGTGTTAATTGGGTATACGTCTGTTTATCCCTTAATTGCCTAAAGGCCTCCCTCTCATACCTCTCCACTGGCCAAATCACCACATTCTCCCCCTTGTCTGCTGGTTTGATAAACTACGTCATCTAATTGTTTTAAATCCTCCAATGACTTCCGCTGTAAGGGGGTTAGGTTGTCCCTACTCCTCCTATTCTGAATTGTTTTAAATTCTTCCGTTACCAATTTAGTGAAGATGTCAACCTGTGGGCATAAGGACAAGGGGGGAAAAGTGGTAGACCTGGAATAAATTGGCGGCGGAGAGGTACCTGCAATATCCAAATTGGATTCTCGTTCCAGTTCCTCCAAGGCCTCAGTTGCTTCTTGTTCAGTCACATGTCCATCACCCTGGTCAGAAGTTGATTTAAAATGGAGTTTGCGCAGTACCAATTTCCGAGAAAATAAGTGGAGATCTTTTAGTGCTGGTTTACTGTTGGTAGCAGGCCACAGTCCAGGCAGCCCGGAAACAAGAAGAAGTTCCCTTGGCAGGTCAGGTTGGGAGCCTTCCACTTTGTGCTCACTATTAGTCCCTTGCTGCCCGAAGTATCCTAACAAGGTCCTCATTCTTTCCTGTCCTGGGACAGTACCTGTATGGTAGGCAGCTTGAGCCGTTCCTTCTGGGGTCTCTGCACGGTGACTCCAGGCTCCAGAATGCTGCTGTACCACAGGCTTAATACGGCAATTTACGTATAGTCCTATGCCCTCCGGTTCTGTCATGTGACTTATAATCTCCCATGACCTGAGGCTCACGGTGCCCAGCCTCTGCCATCTGGCTCTAAGGGTGCCCGGTAGCAGTTCCCCTCTGAGCCTTTCTTCCTTTCACTGTGTTCCTCTCCTGTCTCTGTCCACTCTCAGACTACACTGAACTCGTCTGACTTAACTCCTCCTCCAGACCAGGATCTTTATTCAGGGAAGCTGCCCTAAAATGGGGTTTTGAGCTCCCCCTCCTGGCGTGGATTCAGAAGGTGTTGTGTGTGAGATTACCTGCCAAAGGGATCCCTCTTGTCTCCAGGCATAGCACTACCCTCCCTGAGAGGAAGGCAGCAGTACTGTGGTACCCGAACTCCTGGGGTGCCAACAGTCATACAGATCAAGAGTTCTGGACAGTTATCCATGCCGAGATTAAGCAATGGCTGTCTCCACTCAACCGAACCAGGGAAGGCTGTGTGCAATAACAGTGCAAATGTGGTATACCAGCTTTTTCTTTTTTCCTTAGAAAAAGCCGGTATACCTGCAAAGCGCTCGTCAGACTCAGGACACATGTCCTATAGTTAGAAACAATGTGAGGTAGTCAGGATCACCAGTATTAATCAATTAGGCATATCACAGCATTTGAGCTATAATACAGCTCGCACTGAATTGAACCGTACCTAGCTGTAACAGAGAATTCACGCAATATATAGCATGTGTTCATTCCTGCTGCCAGAACTCCCCATGTTACGGCATGATTGGGAAAAGATCGTGCCTGAAACTTTGAGTAGTACAAACACAATACTGCTGCCGCAGGACATTATTATTGGTAGCGGCTTTCAGGCAGCTGTCACCCCCTTTGGATGTGAGTCGCATAACCTATACAATTTCTGGGTATAATCATATAACGGGGTGTAACTGCCCTTTATTATCTTACTAGATGGAGGCATGATAGAGGCAGGCTTTACAACATTGAGAATCTCTCCCCCCAATTGCACACCCACCTATCCACTCTCTTTTTCCCAATGTGTTCTCTTCCTTGACCTGTCTACCCCATGTGCTATCCCCCTTGTCTGCTATCTCTCTCCCTCCTGTGCTGTGTCTCCCCTCATGTGCTGTCCCATTTGAGCTGTCTCTCCCCTGTGCTCTGTCTCTCTCACCCCTGTGTGCTTTGATCGCAGAGGACACATTTTGTGAGGTAAACTATTGTTTAAAAACAGTCAGTGATATATTGTACCTGTCAGTATTGTCTTTTGCTTCCTCCCCTGCCCAGGAGATGTGGTATGCTCCATACATGGTCAGACACAGACAATTTTTAAAATGAACTTTCATTCTTGGGAAAACCCCTTTAATGTGACTGGCTTTCTCTGTCTGTAGACACGTCACGCATCTGCTGCCAGAATCAGCCGGATGATTCACTCTGCCTGCGCAGAATTCACGCAGGCACAGTAAATCAGACTGCCACCATCTTTGTGCAGACAGATAGTGGCGGTCACATTAAGACTACGCATGCGCTCCTCCAGTACAAAGATGGCGGTGGTCAGTGAATCATTCGGCTGATCCTGGCGGTGGCATGTTTGCGACGGTGTTCTGCTGGTGGTACCGCGCAAGAGGCTGCGTACAGCATATACAGTGTGTGTGTGTGTGTGTGTGTGGTGCGTACGGTGTATACAGTTTGTGTGCGTGTGTGTGTGGTGCGAATGGCATATACAGTGTGTTTATGTGTGTGTGTGGTGCATACGGTGTATACAGTGTGTGTGTGTGTGTGGTGCGACGGAATACCGCTGGTGGTACCGCGCAAGAGGCTGGTACCACCAGCAGTTTCCATATTGAGACACCCATCACATGGGTGTCCCAATATGGAGGTCGGTGAACTTCCACCGCTTGGAATTCTGGGATCCGGACACATCTGGACGTAACAGGATGTGAAGACATTGCAAGGTAAGTGTATATTAAGATGACATACTAACACAGAGTGGTTCTCAATTGTTAGCTGCCTCATTGCAAGCTCAAATTGATGAGCGCTGCAACACTCTAAATGCGGTTACCGTATATACTCGAGTATAAGCTGAGATTTTCAGCCCATTTTTGGGATTTGAAAGTCCCCCTCTCGGCTTAAACTCGAGTCATACCCAGGGGTCGGCAGGGGAGGGGGAGCGGGCCTGTCTAATTATACTCACCTACTGGCGCGGTCCATGCAGGTCCCTGGTTCCCCGGTGCCGCAGCTTCTTCCTGTACTGAGCGGTCACATGGTACCGCTCATTACAGTAATGAATATGCGGCTCCACCTCCCATAGGGGTGGAGCCGCATATTTATTACTGTAATGAGCGTTAACGGTGACCACTCAATACAGGAAGAAGCTGCGGCGCCGGCGAAGCAGGAACTGTACCGTGCCAGGAGCAGGTGAGTATAACAGGGAGGGGAGCGCTGCGCAATATTCACCTGCTCCTTGTTCCGGCGCCGCTCCGTCTTCAGCGTCTTCTGCAGTGACGCTCAGGTCAGAGGGAACGGTGATGTGGTTAGTGCGCACCCTCTGCCTGAATGTCAGTGCAGAAGACGCTGAAGATGGAGCGGCGCCGGAACGAAGTCAGGTGAATATTGAAAGTGCTGGGGGCCTGAGTCACGGAGAATTGAGTATGTGATATTTTTTTTTTATCGCAGCAACAGCAAATGAGGCAAGTGTCTGTATGGAGCATCTTATGGGGCCATAATCAACGTTTGTGCAGGATTATATGGGGCAAGTGTCTGTATGGAGCATCTTATGGGGCCATAATCAAGGTTTGTGCAGCACTATATGGGGCAAATATCTTTATGGAGCATCTTATGGGGCCATAATTAACGTTTGTGGAGCATTATATGGGGCAAATATCTTTATGGAGCTTTATGGAGCATCTTATGGGGCCATAATCAACATTTGTGCAGCATTATATTGGGCAAATGTGTCTATGGAGCATCTTATGGGGCCATTATTAACCTTTATGCAGGATTATATGGGGCATACTTTAATATGGAGCATCTTATGGGGCCATCAAACTTTATGGAGCATTTTATGGGGCTCCTGATTCAATATGGATATTCAAAAACACTTAACCTACTGATGTCTCAATTAATTTTACTTTTATTGTTATCTATTTTTACTTTTGACATTTACCGGTAGCTGCTGCATTTTCCACTCTAGGCTTATACTCGAGTCATTAAGTTTTCCCAGTTTTTTTGTGTCAAAATTAGGGATGACGGCTTATACTCGGGTCGGCTTATATTCGAGTATATACGGTACATTTTTCATCATTTATATGTTAAAGATCCTTTAGTGCATGTACAAATTATTAACTGACACCTAAAATTATACCCTTACCTGTCTCATGTAATCTTTACATATTTGCCAGTGGATTAGTTTAACTGATAATTTATGGGGACAACATTTAAAATACTTTTTGATTGTGGGAGATGTATGTATAAACATTCTTTCACCAATAGGAATCAGTGGGTCACCAAAATAAATTTTGACCCAATATACATCCCTATTGGATGTTTGTATAGTAATTTTACATACATTATTTTAACATATATGGAATAAAAGTTAAATTTTAGTTATACATTATCTTTTCCTTCTGTTTTTATATTGTATTCAACCCAGCAGATAGACACCAAAGCAGGACTGTTCACATTTCCATAAATTTGTGTTAACATCTGTAGCATCAGCAGCAACAGCAGCAGGCACAGAAGCACAGACTGCAATTGCATGAGAACAATGCAGCACACTAAAAACTCCAACATCCAGTAACAGAAGTTGTCGGTTGTCTTTGGATAGGACACATGACGTTGTTGATTCACTAGTGCTTTCACAATCATTACCACCTACCCCACATACACTTTTAACATCAAGCCTAATCCCCCTTCCACAATGACCTCGCTTTTTCCCATTTATGTTGCTCAGATAGTGTGGTAGAAGCACAGTATTAGCGACTAAAAATTAGATTTTTTACTCTGCACCACCTCTGCACACAGCTGAATTTCAGATGGAACTAAAAGAGAAAGTGAAATATGGCATGCTGAATTGTGTTAGTCAGAAGAAAGAATTGTTTCAGTGTGGGTGATGCCTATATGACAAAGAAAATATGCTCCAAACAATTTCAAACTGAGATCTCTCCTACCATATGACATTAGTAACAGAAGAATTATTTAAGTGTGGATGGGGGCTGTATGACAAAGAAGATATGCTCCTAACAATTTCAAAATTAGATCTCCCCTACTGTATGACATTAGTAACAAAATAATTTTTTTTGTGTGGATGAGGCCTGTATAACATAGACTAGATACTCCAAACAATTTCTAACTGAGATCTCCCTTACTCTAGAACGTTAGTAGCAGAATATTTTTTTTGCTGTGTATGAGGCTTGTATAACATAGACTCGATGTTCTAAACAATTTCAAAGTGAGATCTACCCTACTGTATGACGTCAGTAACAGAATAATTTTTTTTCTGTGGATGAGGCCTGTATGACAAAAAAGATATACTCCAAACAATTTCAAAATTAGATCTCCCCTACTGTATGTCATTAGTAAAAGAACAAAATTTGTTTTTAGTGTGGATGAGACCTGTATAATTTAAAAGAAGTGCTCAAAAAAATGTCATACTCAGATCTAGGCTGCTGCATTATGTTAGTAAATAAAAAAAATGATTTAATGTGCAACAGCGCTGCACACAGAACAATTTCACCAACACTAAATGACAAGGTGGGATATGGCGGGCTGTATCAAATTTAGCAACAGAAAAACATTTTTTCTTTGTTTACATCTGCATGAGCTTTGCAGTCAGGCTTATTTCACTGCCACAATATTAAAATGTGAGATATGGTGGGCTGTATCACGTTTTGTAACAGAAAAACATTTTTTTTCATCTGCTTGAGCTCCACAGACAGGTTTATTTCTCCGCCACAAAAGTACAACATGGGATACGACAGGCTGTATCACGTTTAGCAACAGAAAAACTTTTTCCTTTGCTTTCATCTGCATGAGCTTTGCAGTCAGGCTTATTTCACTGCCACAAAATTAAAGCATGGGATATGGTGGGCTGTGTCAAGTTTAGCAATAGAAAACATTTTTTTATCTGCTTGAGCTCTGCAGACAGCTTTATTTCACCACCATAAAATTATAATGTGGAATATGATGGGCTATATCACATTTAGCAACACAAATAATAATTGTTTTAATGTGTGAGGTCTGCAGCCAGGTTTATTTCACTGCCACAAAATTAAAACGTGGGATATGGTGGGCTTTATCAAGTTTAGCAACAGATAAACATTTTTTTCATCTGCATGAGCTCTGCAGACATGTTTATTTCACTGCCACAAAATTAAAACATGGAATACAGTGGGCTGTATCACATTTAGCAACAGAAAAACATTTTTTTATCATCATGAGCTCTGCAGACAGGTTTATTTCACCACCATAAAATTACAAAGTGGGATATGGCGGGCTGTATCATGTTTAGCAACAGAATTTTTTTTTCATTTTCTGCAAAAGCTATGCAAATAGTGAAGTTTCACTCCACTAAATAACAAGGTGAGGTATGGCATGGTGAATCAAGGTAGCAACTGCTAGAAAAAATATTTTTTTCATGCCCAAGAGCTCAAATCACAGAACAATGTCACCACACCACTAAATTACAAGGTGGGATATGGCTTGCTGTTTTACATTTAGCAAGTGAAACAATAAGATTTAGAATGGCCTACTCGTGCATGGTGCACAATAGAAGCAGTGCACAACACATGTGTATGAAATGTGCACTGCTGTCTGTCTGTGGACAAAAAAAAATGCTGGAAGGTTGATTTCACAGCCACACAGGACACTACCTAGCTAAACTATCTGACTAAGAAACAACCACATAGCTAACTAGCTAAAAAAAGCAGCAAAATATTCCCAAAAGAGTCCCAGCTAAAACATGATGTCCACTCTTTATATGTGATTTCAGCAACCAATGACACAAGCTGTTGTGTCAGGATATTGTGGATGATTCTTGCATCCTGATTAGCTAGCCGCAATGTGCACACATAAAGTTAGAAGAAAAAAAAATTGACAACTAAGCCGCTCCTCTGAGCTCTGCCAACCCTCTACCCTCATAAAACAGTTGCCCCACGCTCATCATACACTACCATTATCATAGCAATAGTGCTCAAAATACTTTAGTGGCAACGCAAATATTTTCCTGCACTTTTTACCGAATGCTTCTGATTTTTCATGATTTTATAACATTTTGCTTGTGTTTTCGATCACGAATCCGAATGTGATGTATTCGTGCTGATTTTATGTTTGGCGATCGTTTTTCAAACAAATTTGCTCATCACTACTCATAGGCCCCAGGGTAAGGGGTGAGTTTCTGCACACATCTTGGCGAAGAGCGCTTTCCCATGTCAGGTATAGAGGTAAGTATAAAAACCTATTTTTTTTCTTTCTAATAAAATTAATTACTTGGGTGTTGGAGGCAGCAAATAATGATGAATTGGGGGTGGGGGAGAGAAAATGATGCTATATTGAAGGTGGGGGAGAGCAAATTATGAATTTAGGGTGGTGGATGGGGATTGGAAATGATGAACTGAGGGTGGGGCAGAGTAAAGGATTATGTATTGAGGGTGGGGGAGGGAAATGATGCTGTATTTAGGGTGGGGGTGAGCAAATGATTATGAATTGAAACTGGGGTGGGATAGCGCAAATGATTATGAATTGAGACTGGAGAGTGGGGGACAGCAAATGAAAATGAATAGAGGGTTGGAGAGCGCAAATAGTGATCAATTGGAGTGGGGAAGAGCAAGATATCCTGTATTGAAAGTGGGGGAAAAATAATTATCAACTAAGGGGGGGTCCTGTTATTGTGTAGGGCAGCACTATGTCACTTTTTTATTTATTTTACGTAGTGTAGAAGTTGAGGAAAAAATGGGGAATGTGCTCTGGAAGCAGTGCTCTAGATAACTATGTTATTTTCAGTAGAGACGAGTCCTGGCTGGAAGAAGTGATGGCGGTCACCACTGGATGAAGAAGAAAAGCAAAGATGAAGGACTTCAACTAGAGACGTCACTGGTTGAGTCAGTGGGTTACCTGTACACTGACACTATACACTGTATACAATGCACAGAGCTGGTGTGCATAATGTCCCTTAAGGTAACATTAGTATTGTATCTTTTTTATTAATGATCAGTATTGTAGTATTTGGTCATTATGTGGTGGTAATATGTGGTTTGGTCATGGTGTGGTGGTATTTCTCCCCTGTATGTGTTATTATTTGGTCACTGTGTGGTGGTAATATGTGGCTTGGTAAAGGATGAAGAAGAAAAGCGAAGATGAAGGACTTCAAGTAGAGACATCACTGGTTGAGTAAGTGGGTTACCTGTACAGTGACGCTATGCACTGTATGCAATGCACAAAGCTGGTGTGTATAATGTCCCTTAACCCCTTAATCTCATATGACGTACTATCCCGTCGAGGTGGGGTGGGCCTTAATTCCCACCGACGGGATAGCACGTCATAGCGATCGGCCGCGCTCACGGGGGGAGCGGGGCCGATCGCGGCCGGGTGTCAGCTGCCTATCGCAGCTGACGTCCGGCACTATGTGCCAGGAGTGGTCACGGACCGCCCCGGCACATTAACCCCCGGCACACTGCGATCAAACATGATCGCAGTGTACCGACGGTACAGGGAAGCATCGCACAGGGAGGGGGCTCCCTGCGGGCTTCCCTGAGATGATCGGTACAAGGCGATGTACTTACCTTGTACCGAGCGTCTCCTCCCTGCAGTCTCCGGATCCAAAACGCCCACGGGGCTGCATCCGGGTCCTGCAGGGAGTACTTCCGGGTGCCGTGCAGGCGCTGGTAAGCCTGCACGGCTTTATGTCAGATCGCCGATCTGACAGAGTGCTGTGCAAACTGTCAGATCGGCGATCTGTGATGTCCCCCCCTGGGACAAAGTAAAAAAAAAAAATTCCACATGTGTAAAAAAAAAAAAAAAAAATTCCTAAATAAAGAAGAAAAAAAAATATATTATTCCCATAAATACATTTCTTTATCTAAAAAACAAAAACGAAAACAATAAAAGTACACATATTTAGTATCGCCGCATCCGTAATGACCCAACCTATAAAACTGTCCCACTAGTTAACCCCTTCAGTGAAAACCGTAAGAAAAAAAAAAAAACGAGCCAAAAAACAACGCTTTGTTATCATACCTCCAAACAAAAAGTGGAATAACACGCGATAAAAAAAACAGATATAAATAACCATGGTACCGCTGAAAACGTCATCTTGTCCCGCAAAAAACGAGCTGTCATATAGCATCATAACCAAAAAAATAAAAAAGTTATAGTCCTCAGAATAAAGCGATGCCAAAATAATTATTTTTCTATAAAATTGTTTTTATCGTATAAAAGCGCCAAAACATAAAAAATGATATAAATGAGATATCGCTGTAATTGTACTGACCCGATGAATACAACTGCTTTATCAATTTTACCAAACGTGGAACGGTATAAACGCCCCCCCCAAAAGAAATTCATGAATAACTGGTTTTTGGTCATTCTGCCTCACAAAAATCGGAATAAAAAGTGATCAAAAACTGTCACATGTCCAAAAATGCTACCAATAAAAACGTCAACTCATCCCGCAAAAAACAAGACCTCACATGACTCTGTAGACCAAAATATGGAAAAATTATAGGTCTCAAAATGTGGAGATGCAAAAACATTTTTGCTATAAAAAGCGTCTTTTAGTGTGTGACAGCTGCCAATCATAAAAATCCGATATAAAAAACGCTATAAAAGTAAATCAAACCCCCTTCATCACCCCCTTAGTTAGGGAAAAATAATAAAATTAAAAAAAATGTATTTATTTCCATTTTCCCATTAGGGCTAGGGTTAAAGTTAGGGCTAGGGTTAGGGTTAGGGCTAGGGTTAAGGTTAGGGCTAGGGTTAGGGTTAGGGCTAGGATTAGGGTTAGGGTTGGGGCTAGGGTTGGAACTAAAGTAAGGGTAAGGGTTGGGGCTAAAGTTAGGGTTAGGGTTGGGGCTAAAGTTACGGTTGGGGCTAAAGTTAGGGTTAGGGTTTGGATTACATTTACGGTTGGGATTAGGGTTGGGATTAGAATTAGGGGTGTGTCAGGGTTAGGGGTGTGGTTAGGGTTACAGTTGGGATTAGGGTTAGGGGTGTGTTTGGATTAGGGTTTCAGGTATAATTGGGGAGTTTCCACTGTTCAGGCACATCAGGGGCTCTCCAAACGCGACATGGCGTCCGATCTCAATTCCAGCCAATTCTGCATTGAAAAAGTAAAACAGTGCTCCTTCACTTTTGAGCTCTCCCGTGCGCCCAAACAGGGGTTTACCCCAACATATGGGGTATCACCGTACTCGGGACAAATTGGACAACTTTTGGGGTCCAAGTTCTCTTGTTATCCTTGGGAAAATAAAAATTTGGGGGGCTAAAAATCATTTTTGTGGGAAAAAAAAGGATTTTTTATTTTCACGGCTCTGCATTGTAAACTGTAGTGAAACACTTGGGGGTTCAAAGTTCTCACAACAAATCTAGATAAGTTCCTTGGGAGGTCTAGTTTCCAATATGGGGTCACTTGTGGGGGGTTTGTACTGTTTGGGTACATCAGGGGCTCTGCAAATGCAACGTGACACCTGCAGACCAATCCATCTAAGTCTGCATTCCAAATGGCGCTCCTTCCCTTCCAAGCTCTGCCATGCGCCCAAACAGTGGTTCCCCCCCACATATGGGGTATCAGCGTACTCAGGACAAATTGGACAACAACTTTTGGGGTCCAATTTATCCTGTTACCCTTGTGAAAATACAAAACTGGGGGCTAAAAATCATTTTTGTGAAAAAAAATGTTTTTTTATTTTCACGGCTCTGCGTTATAAACTGTAGTGAAACACTTGGGGGTTCAAAGTTCTCACAACATATCTAGATAAGTTCCTTGGGAGGTCTAGTTTCCAATATGCGGTCACTTGTGGGAGGTTTGTACTGTTTGGGTACATCAGGGGCTCTGCAAATGCAACGTGACACCTGCAGACCAATCCATCTAAGTCTGCATTCCAAATGGCGCTCCTTCCCTTCCAAGCTCTGCCATGCGCCCAAACAGTGGTTCCCCCCCACATATGGGGTATCAGCGTACTCAGGACAAATTGGACAACAACTTTTGGGGTCCAATTTCTCCTGTTACCCTTGTGAAAATACAAAACTGGGGGCTTAATTCATTTTTGTGAAAAAAAAAAAAAGAATTTTTATTTTCATGGCTCTGCGTTATAAACTGTAGTGAAACACTTGGGGGGGTTCAAAGCTTTCAAAACACATCTAGATAAGTTCCTTAGGGGGTCTACTTTCCAAAATGGTGTCACTTGTGGGGGGTTTTAATGTTTAGGCACATCAGGGGCTCTCCAAACGCAACATGGCGTCCCATCTTAATTCCAGTCAATTTTGCAGTGAAAAGTAAAATGGCGCTCCTTCCCTTCTGAGCTCTGCTATGCGCCCAAACAGTGGTTTACCCCCACATATGGGGTATCGTCGTACTCAGGACGAATTGCATAACAACTTTTGTGGTCTAATTTCTTCTCTTACCCTTGGCAAAATAAAAAATTGGGGGCGAAAAGATAATTTTTGTGAAAAAATATGATTTTTTATTTTTACGGCTCTGCATTATAAACTTCTGTGAAGCACTTGTTGGGTCAAAGTGCTCACCACACATCTAGATAAGTTCCTTAAGGGGTCTACTTTCCAAAATGGTGTCACTTGTGGGGGGTTTCAATGTTTAGGCACATCAGGGGCTCTCCAAACGCAACATGGCATCCCATCTCAATTCCAGTCAATTTTGCATTGAAAAGTCAAATGGCGCTCCTTTCCTTCCGAGCTCTGCCATGCGCCCAAACAGTGGTTTACCCCCACATATGGGGTACCAGCATACTCAGGACAAATTGTACAACTTTTGGGGTCCATTTTATCCTGTTACCCTTGGTAAAATAAAACAAATTGGAGCTGAAATAAATTTTGTGTGAAAAAAAGTTAAATGTTCATTTTTATTTAAACATTCCAAAAATTCCTGTGAAACACCTGAAGGGTTAATAAACTTCTTGAATGTGGTTTTGAGCACCTTGAGAAGTGCAATTTTTAGAATGGTGTCACACTTTGGTATTTTCTATCATATAGACCCCTCAAAATGACTTCAAATGAGATGTGGTCCCTAAAAAAAAAATGGTGTTGTAAAAATGAGAAATTGCTGGTCACATTGTGCTGATGTAAAGTAGACATGTGGGAAATGTTACTTATTAAGTATTTTGCGTGACATATCTCTATGATTTAAGGTCATAAAAATTCAAAGTTGGAAAATTGCGAAATTTTCAAAATTTTCACCAAATTTCCATTTTTTTTCACAAATAAACGCAAGTTATATCGAATAAGTTTTACCACTAACATGAAGTACAATGTCTCACGAGAAAACAGCGTCAGAATCGCCAAGATCCGTTAAAGCGTTCCAGAGTTATAACCTCATAAAGGGACAGTGGTCAGAATTGTAAAAATTGGCATGGTCATTAACGTGCAAACCACCCTCGGGGCTTAAGGGGTTAAGGTAACAATAGTATTGTATCTTTTTATTAATGATCAGTATTGTAGTATTCAGTCATTATGTGGTGGTAATATGTGGTCTGGTCATGGTGTGGTGGTATTTCTCCCCTGTATGTGTTATTATTTGGTCACTGTGTGGTGGTAATATGTGGTTTGGTAATGGTGTGACAGTATTTGTCACTTGCATGTGGTATTGTTGGACTTTTTAAAAATTGTATATGACACATTCCCTTAAAGAAAAATAAATAAAAATATACCTAAAAAGAGTATTGGATATTTTAATGAATTTTAATAGGTGAGAGTAGAGTAGGGCCATGCCAAAATAGTCTACCTTGTCATGGTGGCAGGCTTATAAAATCTTTTGGCCAAAATAAAAGCTGATGGCTAGTTATATGATATGGTGTTCGATGGGAACTCTTAGGCTATGTGCACACTTTCAGGTTTTTTTGCGTTTTTTTGTGTTTTTTCGCGCTGAAAACGCTATAAAAACTCATTGAAAACGCATGCATTATGCATTCTATCATTTAGAATGCATTCTGCATGTTTTGTGCACATGGATGCGTTTTTTTCCGCGAAAAAAACACATCGCGGTAAAAAAATGAGCATGTTCAATAATTTTGCAGATTTTCTGCGTTTTTCCCGCAATTCTATGCATCTGGAAAAAAACGCATCAAAAAGGCGTCAAAACCACGTAAAAAAACGCGAAAAAAATGCATGCGGATTTCTGACAAAAATGTCCATTTTTTTGTCAGGAAAATTTCTGCAAGAAATCCTGACGTGTGCACATACCCTTAGGGTGAGTTTCCACGGTCAGTAAACGCTGCGTGTTTGACGCTGCGCAGAGCTGCAGCGTCAAACACGCAGCGTCCAGATGTTCCAGCATAGTGGAGGGGATTTTTGGAAATCCCGTGTCCACTATGCGTGGAAACCCGCATCCGTCTTCCCTGCGACTCCGGACATGCTGCGCGTCTTTTCAGATCGCAGCATGTCCGTCCCCGCAAGGTATATCACAGGGCGCTATGGGAGAGAGCGATGATCCCGGATGTGTACAGTTAACACATCCGGCATCATCGCGTCCCAGAAAGGGGGCGGGGCTTAGCGCCGAGCGGCTTCGCCGCTGCGGCGATACCGCCGGCCATCCTGACCATGGACACATACCCTAAATGTGTGATTTGTGCGGATGTGGGGGGTGGGACTGTGGAAGGTTTGAGCGGTGGAGGCAGAGCTGGGTAGAGCATGGGCAAAGTCTCAAGGGGACCCAAAAACATTGGCAGTATCGGGCCCTGTAATTCCTAGTGGCAGCCCTGGTCGTAATTTTTATTGAAATTTAAATTCCAAGCTTTTTGCGATTGACTATTGAAGCTGAGATTCCTTGTCCATTTTGTAACCCGATGGTCTAAGGCTGGGTTCACATTGCGTTAATGTGTGCACGCTAACGGACAGCGTTGCACGGCGAAAATGTCGCAATTAACGCCGTGCAACGGGTCCGTTAGCGTGCCCATTGACAGCAATGTAAATTTCTCCTGCAGCGCATCACTAGCGCGTGCCTTTTTCGGCTCGCGCTAGTGATGTGCCGTTCTTCTGTGACGCGCCTCGGACGCTGCTTGCAGCGTCCGCGGCGCGCCCGAGGTCCGTTCCCCGCTCTCGCAGATCGGGGATCTGCGAGAGTGGGGACGTTAATGCGACCCCTAACACGGCCCCTAAATAAACATTGCGTTAGCGCAATCCGCTAGCGCTAGCGCTAAACGGATTGCCCTAACGCAATGTGAACCTAGCCTAAGCTCCATTTCTGATGATCGCTTGTTCTGAGGTTCAGTGATTACATTTTCCTAGTATGCTTACTTACCATTCCTTAGTAGTGCTGCTGAAAAAAGCCATCATCGGCAAAGCCATGAATTAAACATTTCAATCAGTAAACACACGTTTACATATTGCAGAAATAGACAACATTCTGTAAATCTTTGCTTATGTGAGGAACAAATTATATTATGCAAATAGGTAAAGGAAATCTACTAATATAAAATTCAATATTCAGTAAACGTATATGCACAGCTCCCTTCCACATTTTGTTGGATCCATACCATTGGTGACTTAGGCTATGTGCACACGTGAGAAAAGAGGTGCAGAATTTTCTGCACAAAATCTGCATCTCCTGGCAGAATCCGCAGCTGCGTTTTTTATGTGTTTTTTTTGCGTTTTTAGTGCAGATTTTATTTCTATAATGGAGGGGTGCAGAAACGCTGCAGAACTGCACAAAAGAAGTGACATGCACTTCTTTGAAATCTGCAGCGTTTCTGCACAGATTTTTCTGCACCATGTGCACAGCTTTTTTTTTCACATTGATTTACATTGTACTGTACATCACAGTGCAGATCTGCAGCGTTTCTGCTGCAGAAGAATCTGCTGCAGATCTGCACCAATTCTGCACTAAATCTGCATCGTGTGCACATACCCTTAGAGTATATGACAGCTGAATGAATATGCTGCCCTGTGTAAGAGTAACATACTACAGGCAGGGGTCCATTCTATTAGCCAAAGTGTCACAAAATAATATATTGGAGCATGGGTTTCCACAGTAAAGAAGCTGTTGAGCAGATTGCAAGTTATCTTTGATCTGGTGTCACCTGTGACCAGTATTAACTTCAATTTCCAGGGATGGGGTGGGCATTGGGGGGAAGCTGCGTGACCTTTACCCTTTGTCAGTGGTTTTGATTCTATGATAATGGTATTTAAATGTCCATTGTAATTCTACCTTACAGATGATAACTTGTCATTATGGAACAACTCCTTAAAAGTGTATTCAATATTGTAAGTATTGCAGTGTAATGTACATGCGATCAAACAAATGCAGATTTAACCGAGCCAAATTTTTAAATCTGACCAGTGTCCCTTTATGCGATATTAACTCTGGAACGCTTCAACGGATCCATTTGATTTTTAGATTGTTTTTTCATGACACAATGTACTTTATGATAATGGTTCCCTCATGACTGCTTTACATCAGCACCTTTTACAAAATGTTATTTTATTGGGTTAGCATTGTAGAAGGTTTAACAATGCAGCAGTAATTTTCTTTTTTTTTCAAGGAAATTTTTTTTATTGACCTGTTCACTTTTGAAGTGACTCTGTAAGTATATATATATATATATATATATATAATATATAATATAATAAATATATATATATATATATATATATATATATATATATACACTCACTGGCCACTTTATTAGGTACACCTGTCCAACTTCTTGTTAACACTTAATTTCTAATCAGCCAATCACATGGCGGCAACTCAGTGCATTTAGGCATGTAGACATGGTCAAGACAATCTCCTGCAGTTCAAACCGAGCATCAGTATGGGGAAGAAAGGTGATTTGAGTGCCTTTGAACGTGGCATGGTTGTTGGTGCCAGAAGGGCTGGTCTGAGTATTTCAGAAACTGCTGATCTACTGGGATTTTCATGCACAACCATCTCTAGGGTTTACAGAGAATGGCCCGAAAAAGAAAAAAAATCCAGTGAGCGGCAGTTCTGTGGGCGGAAATGCCTTGTTGATGCCAGAGGTCAGAGGAGAATGGGCAGACTGGTTCGAGCTGATAGAAAGGCAACAGTGACTCAAATCGCCACCCGTTACAACCAAGGTAGGCCTAAGAGCATCTCTGAACGCACAGTGCGTCGAACTTTGAGGCAGATGGGCTACAGCAGCAGAAGACCACACCGGGTACCACTCCTTTCAGCTAAGAACAGGAAACTGAGGCTACAATTTGCACAAGCTCATCGAAATTGGACAGTAGAAGATTGGAAAAACGTTGCTTGGTCTGATGAGTCTCGATTTCTGCTGCGACATTCGGATGGTAGGGTCAGAATTTGGCGTAAACAACATGAAAGCATGGATCCATCCTGCCTTGTATGGAGCATCTTTGGGATGTGCAGCCGACAAATCTGCGGCAACTGCGTGATGCCATCACGTCAATATGGACCAAAATCTCTGAGGAATGCTTCCAGCACCTTGTTGAATCTATGCCACGAAGAATTGAGGCAGTTCTGAAGGCAAAAGGGGTCCAACCCGTTACTAGCATGGTGTACCTAATAAAGTGGCCGGTGAGTGTATATACTGGAATATATATTGTAAACTCGCAGAAATGATACCATTTTAACAGCAGCACCCCTCAACATATTCAAAATTGCATCCAGGTAGTTTGTTAACCGTTCATGTGCTTTTCAGGAATTAATGCAAAGTGGCATGACAGGAGTGAAGAAATGTAATTTTACCATCTAAATGCTGATAACTTCTGAACAGGTCATTATAGCTGGCAGACTTTAAGGCCATGAATTGCCATGGCAAACATCAGGACCACACAATCAAGATCTCAGAGTGCTGTTGGGGTTAAAGAGGGAGCCCCCACTCTCTGTTATCTAGATGATGTAGTCATTGACATCAGCATTTAAGGGGTTAAACAGCTATAGGGCTATAGTCGGTACCAACACTGATCGTGGCTGATGCAGCAAGTTGTCAGCTATAATGTACAGCCAACAGCTACAGGATTGTCACCCGTCAGGGGATGTTAGGCTCTTATATTGCAGGTCAGGAAAAAGACGTATTGGTGGTCACTAGAAGGTTAAGTCCCCTATAAATAATGAAAATGCAAATACATATTAAAAAGTACTAAAACTCTCTAAAAACATGAAAGTTTACATCATCCCCCTTTTGCTTTTTTATAAATACAAGTACAAATGAAAAAAAACATATTTGGTAATGCCGCATTCTTAGGACTCGAACACTGGAAATACAACATTATGTATCCTGCATGGTAATCAGTGTATAGAACAGAACAGATCACGGATATTACAATAAGATAGGAGTAGCAGCAGAAGTTGAGTTTTCATTATCTTTGTTCTGAACAATTTTTGTGTTTAGCAGTTACCATTGGGTGGAATAAAATGATCCAGTCTCTATGGATGTTCAACATCAGACAGACTGTTGAATAAAAATACATGGTAATTTATTTTGGACTGGCTTGTGTAAAGTTTCATATCAGAGCTTTAACCCTTTCACGACATCTGCCATACATGTACGGTGTTGCGGGAAGACAGATCCCGTAAATTGCCTTACATGTATGTTGCCGCTATTTCTGGACAGCAGGCCATCCCTGCACATCGCTCTGGGGGCCTTTAGCGCCTCTCTCCCAACCCATCCCCGTGTTGGTGATTGGTGTGATTGACTAGTCAATTCTGACCAGCCAATTACAGTGATTTGACAATAAAGCTACCAAAAAAGAAATCATTGTTACACACTGTAGTAAAAATGGATGGGGTGATCGAGACGTCACCTCTGCTGATTAACTCTTTGGCGTTGATTGGCTGAACAATAATTAATGACCAATTGGCGCCCAAAGGGTGGATTTAAAATAACGATCACCCCCATCTTTCCTCAGATTTGATGTGCAGAGTCATTGTGTAGATGCTATGTTTTCTGAGAAATAGATTTTGCATTGGTGGCCAATGCTATCCTTCTGCGATCTGTCTCCTGTGATCCTGTGCTGCCTGTTATGTGGTGTCTTTGTGATCAATCTGTGATCACAGCAGAAGTTCCCAAATCCTTATTCCACCTTCCCATCCCTTCACCCCTAATACACCCCACCCAAATTTCCCACTCCCCAATTGTAATTTTGGTAAAAAAAATTTGGTCCTTTTACATGTGCACGGTATCCTGCACTCAGAGGTGTATCTAGCCTTTCCTGCACCCGGGGCAAAGGATCAGTTTGGCACCCCCTCCCCCATATCATATGTTCCTCAGATTTCATTCAGCCCCCTGGCTTTGCTTCAGTCCTCACAAGTGACACAACACACAACCCTACCTAGCATGCAGGCTCCATATAGCCAACCCCAAACAGCCCCCTTAAATTTCAAACAGTATCATTCTGATTTTAAGTTCAGTCGGTGTCTTCAGCTCTATTACCCGATTCCCGCGGCAGAGGTCTGGAGCTGGAGCACTTACCACCATCCAACACTCGAATACCGTGCAACCCAGCAGCAGCCTGTCACGCTTGCCTTGATCTGCTGTGTCTGTGTGAAGAGTGATGCGGACGTGCCAGCGGCGGTCAGCGCCTCTCAGTGGTCGTCAGGGCTTAAACTGAGAAGGGACTCACACAGATTCACAAGGCAAGCCGAAGGGTACTAGCGACAGAGGCGCCGCGGCGTCACTGTACACCTTGGGATTCGACGACGACACGCAGCACTTTCTCTGAGCCGGCTGTCAATTTGATAGCCGGCTCAGAGAATGGGAGTATCTCTGACTGTGGGGACGGCAGAATGCCACCGATGAGGAGCCTCCTTGGACCGCCGCATCATCAGGCGGCCTGCTGGCGCCCCCCTGTCGGCTGCGCCCGGGGCACATGCCCCGGCTGCCCCCCCTGGATATTCCACTGCCTGCACTGAGCATTCATACTCAATTTGTGTGTACTTCCCGTCACCGCAGCGCTCTGATCAGTATCGCTGCTGATCAGAGTCTGCTTCAAAGGACTTTTTCTTTTTTTTTTGCCATAGGTAGAGTAGCAGACATCGCAATGTAAGAGACTTGTAGAAAAAAAATAATAGTAGTAAGTACAGAGTAGCTTTGTAGGTAGGGAGTCAGCGCATTAGGGGAACGGATGTGGCAGTGTTAGTGACGACCACTTTTCTCTTGCAGAAAAAAAAGAACATTTAGCACCGACTAGCTTTATAGTGTATTAGTGTAGTGATCATCACTGTCATTTTTTTATACAAACTTTTTTTACTTCTACTGATTTTTCTTTTAATTTTTTTCTTATAAGTGTTTTTTCTACATTTTTCCTCTTTATTTATTTTTCTCTACTTATTTCTTTTTCCTGTACTTTTCCCTCTATTTTTTCTCTCTACTTCTAAAATGAAAATGACCCATTTGTCAAGAAGACACTATTCAGCAGAGGAGGAATATGCTTTCCCTGTCTCTGACACAGATTCAGGCAGTGAGGAAAATCCCCTTAGCAAAGTGCCCTAGGACTGAGGTAACCCCTCAGCAATCGATCTCATATGGACTTTACCCCCTGAAAATTATCAGCCTGTTATTCCAGATTTCATGGGAATCCAATTTAAGCTCACTGAAATGGACTTTTTCAAATTCTTTTTCTGTGAGGATATAATAAATCTTATGGTGGCCCAGACAAATTTGTATGCCCATCAATTTTTCACCCGAAATAGCACTTCATCATACGACAGATGGGCCTCTGTAAATGCAGCAGAAATTATGACATTTTGGGGCACTGTGCTGGATATGGGCATAATGAAAACAACAGAGCTTCATCAATACTGGATTACTGATATAATCTACAGCACACTGGTATTCCGTATGGTCACGACAAGGACACAATTTGAAGGAATTCAAAAATGTTTGCATTATAGTGATAATGCGCTGTGTCCTCCCCGAGACCATCCCTACTTTGATAATCAGTATAAAATTCAGTCAGTAATTTAACACTGAAGCAGAAAATTTGCTGAGGCGTACAACACCCAAAGGGACATCTGTATTGATGAATCTCTGGTTCACTTCAAAGGGAGGCTTAAATGCTGACAATACTTGCCCAGTAATAGGGGAAGGTACCGAATTAAACTGTACAAGCTGTGCGAGAGTACCTCAGGGCACACCCAAAGATTAAAGGTCTACAAAGGGAGGGACACCCAGATTGACCCTCTTGAATACCACCCTGTCCTGGGTATCAGTGGGAAAATTATGTTGGCACTGCTGAACCCACTGCTGGATACAGGTAATCACCTCTACATAGATAACTTTTACATCAGCATCCCGCTCTTGAAAACAGCAAGTTGATGAGTCACTCAGAGATTTTGCCTTTAGCTTGCAAGAATCGCTGCATGCTATACATCAAGTGGACTCTACTGAAGTAATGAATGCAGCGCCCCAGAGTCCTGGTCGTTGCAGTAACATCGCTCTTCCACCAGGGGGAGTGATGTTACGTTTGATGGTACTAAAGGAGTTCACCTGACCAGGTATCACAGTCACACACTACACTTCACACTCCAGTCCACCAGGGGGAGCAAAGGTTCTATTTACTAGGCCACTCCTCACATATGGGTAAAACTGGTGGGTTGGATAGGAAGTCAGTCAGAAGCTGCCTGGGTTAGACCCAGAGAGGACTTGTCAGGCAGACAGGGGGAGAAGCAGGAACATCTGAGCTGCAGACAGAGGGTCCCTGTCAGGGGTGGGATCCTGACAGAGGCCAAGCAGGTGATAGAACGTTACGGAGCTGTGCCTGCACTTCATTGCGGCAGTATCCTAAGAAAGGACACGAAGCGAAGTATATTGTGGAGAGTGAGAAACGAAGTCACAGCACAAGGAGATAATACCAGGAGGAGTTCTGCCCCAAGATCGGCAGCCTCCTTCTGAGGCGCGTAGCCGGTGGCCGGAACACCGAGGGAGTAATAGGCTCTACGCATTACTTCAGAGGCCGGCAGGACAGTTGATTCCAAGTTGGCTGCCTGACCTTAATACCTATGAAGACACGGAGGCAAATTGTGGGAGAGGGGCGTCTCTAGGGTCCTTATAAAATAGCTCCAGGCCTACCCCGTCATATGGGTTGTCCTATCCATATCATCTGGGGGACAGAGTGTTGTGAATTCTGCTCTTGGACTCCCTCCGGTGGTTGTTGGTTGTAGTGCAGTTGGGGATGTAATCCAGGGCAGGTGTTTCTGCTGATTGCAGCTCTATTAGGTATTTAGGTGTGCAGGATCCATGAGTCCGTGCCAGTTGTCCATTGTACTTGGAGGGATTGCATCTCTCTCTGGTTCCTCATGCCCTGCTGCCAAATTCAGCTAAGATAAGTGTCTGGATTTTGTCTCTGTGCACACATGCAGTGTGCTTTGCAATTCAGTGCAATTCATTGTGTTTTTGTCCAGCTTAGACTTTGTTTGGATTTTTCAGTCATGCTGGATTCTCAGGAGATGCAGATACACTTTCTATGTCTTTAGTTAGATGTAGAATATTTGTATTATCTGCTGTGGATATTTTTAGGATTTTTATACTGACCGCTTAGAATTCTGTCCTATCCTTTTCTATTTAGCTAGAAGTGCCTCTTTTGCTAAATCCTGTTTTTCTGCCTGCGTGTGTCTTTCCTCTTATACTCACAGTCAATATTTGTGGGGGGCTGCCTATCCTTTGGGGTTCTGCTCTGAGGCAAGATAGAATTCCCATTTCCATCTATAGGGGTCGAGGTGTCTAGGACGTGTTAGGTACATCCCACGGCTACTTCTAGTTGCGGTGTTAGTTTAGGGGTTGCGGTCAGTACAGGTACCACCTACTCCTGAGAAAGTCTCTCATGCGGCTCCAAGGTCACCGGATCATAACAGTACAACTGGCCAACAATGAGTTAAATGCATCTCAGAAAAAGGGAAGAAAGAGCCATTTTTTTTTCTGTAGCCTGCTTTGTCTTTTCTTCCCTCTTTTCCTCTGGGTGACTGAGGAGTCTTGTGCTAGCATGGATGTTCAGGGATTAGCTTCTCGTGTAGACCAGCTTGCTGCTAGGGTACGGGGTATTTCTGATTATATTGTTCAGTGTTGTGAAATTGGATTCTGGGCTCCCCCGGTGGCCACTTGTGGAATTGAACTTGTGTGCATCATCCCCTCTGTTCACCTGCTCCTATCAGGATGTGGGAGTCGCTATATAACCTTGCTCCTCTGTCAGTTTCTTGCCGGTCAACAATGTAATCAGAAGCCTTCTGTGCTTGTTCCTGCTACTAGACAACTCCCAGCTAAGTTGGACTTTTGTCCTTGTGTGTTTTTGCATTTTGTTCCTGTTCACAGCTGCTGTTTCGTTACTGTGTCTGGAAAGCTCTTGTGATCGGAAATTGCCACTCTGGTGTTATGAGTTAATGCTAGAGTCTTAAAGGAATTTCTGGATGGTGTTTTGATAGGGTTTTCTGCTGACCATGAAAGTGTCCTTTCTGTCTTCCTGCTATCTAGAAAGCGGACCTCGATTTTGCTAAACCTATTTTCATACTACGTTTGTCATTTCATCTAAAATCACCGCCAATATATGTGGGGGCCTCTGTCTGCCTTTTGGGAAAATTTCTCTAGAGGTGAGCCAGGACTGTCTTTTCCTCTGCTAGGATTAGGTAGTTCTCCGGCTGGCGCTGGGCATCTAGGGTTAAAAAACGTAGGCATGCTACCCGGCCACTTCTAGTTGTGCGGCAGGTTTAGTTCATGGTCAGTATAGTTTCCATCTTCCAAGAGCTAGTTCTCATATATGCTGGGCTATGTTCTCTCGCCATTGAGAATCATGACAGTTTGACCGGCCCAAAAAAGGGTTAAATTACTGGCTGAGAAAGGAGAGAAAAAAGAAGTCTGCTACAATTTTTTTTTTTTTTTTCCTCTAGTTCTGAGTGTGCTCTTAATTGAATCACTTGCTAGTCTGCCTATACTGCAGCCTTCCTCTCTTTCTCTCCTTCTAATCCTTGAATGGCTCTGTGTTCACCTGTTTCAAATGGATCTTCAGAGTGTAGCTACAGGTTTGAATAATCTCGCCACAAAGGTACAAAATTTGCAAGATTTTGTTGTTCATGCACCTATGTCTGAGCCTAGAATTCCTTTGCCTGAATTCTTCTCGGGGAATAGATCTCACTTTCAAAATTTTAAAAATAATTGCAAATTGTTTTTGTCCCTGAAGTCTCGCTCTGCCGGAGACCCTGCACAGCAGGTCAGGATTGTAATTTCCTTGCTCCGGGGCGACCCTCAAGACTGGGCTTTTGCATTGGCACCAGGGGATCCTGCGTTGCTCAATGTGGATGCGTTTTTTCTGGCCTTGGGGTTGCTTTATGAGGAACCTCATTTAGAGCTTCAGGCGGAAAAGGCCTTGATGTCCTTGTCTCAGGGGCAAGATGAAGCTGAAATATACTGCCAAAAATTCCGCAAATGGTCTGTGCTTACTCAGTGGAATGAGTGCGCCCTGGCGGCGATTTTCAGAGAAGGTCTCTCTGATGCCATTAAGGATGTTATGGTGGGGTTCCCTGTGCCTGCGAGTCTGAATGAGTCCATGACGATGGCTATTCAGATCGATAGGCGTCTGCGGGAGCGCAAACCTGTGCACCATTTGGCGGTGTCTACTGAGAAAACGCCAGAAAATATGCAATGTGATAGAATTCTGTCCAGAAGCGAGCGGCAGAATTTTAGACGAAAAAATGGGTTGTGCTTCTATTGTGGTGATTCAACTCATGTTATATCAGCATGCTTTAAGCGTACTAAGAAGCCTGACAAGTCTGTTTCAATTAGCACTTTACAGTCTAAGTTTATTCTATCTGTGACCCTGATTTGTTCTTTGTCATCTATTACCGCGGACGCCTATGTCGACTCTGGCGCTGCTTTGAGTCTTATGGATTGGTCCTTTGCCAAACGCTGTGGGTATGATTTGGAGCCACTGGAGGCTCCGATACCTCTGAAAGGGATTGACTCCACCCCATTGGCTAGTAATAAACCACAATACTGGACACAAGTGACTATGCGTGTTAATCCGGATCACCAGGAGGTTATTCGCTTTCTGGTGCTGTATAATCTACATGATGTTTTGGTGCTGGGATTGCCATGGCTGCAATCTCATAACCCAGTCCTCGACTGGAGAGCTATGTCTGTGTTAAGCTGGGGATGTAAAGGAACTCATGGGGACGTACCTTTGGTTTCCATTTCATCATCTATTCCCTCTGAGATTCCTGAATTCTTGTCTGACTTTCGTGACGTTTTTGAAGAACCCAAGGTTGGTTCACTACCTCCGCACCGGGAGTGCGATTGTGCCATAGACTTGATTCCGGGTAGTAAATACCCTAAGGGTCGTTTATTTAATCTGTCTGTGCCTGAACACGCTGCTATGCGAGAATATATAAAGGAGTCCTTGGAAAAGGGACATATTCGTCCTTCGTCATCTCCCTTAGGAGCCGGTTTTTTCTTTGTGTCTAAGAAAGACGGCTCTTTGAGGCCGTGTATTGATTATCGACTATTGAATAAAATCACGGTTAAATATCAATATCCGTTACCACTGCTTACTGATTTGTTTGCTCGTATAAAGGGGGCCAAGTGGTTCTCTAAGATTGATCTCCGTGGGGCGTATAATTTGGTGCGAATCAAGCAGGGGGATGAGTGGAAAACCGCATTTAATACGCCCGAGGGCCATTTTGAGTATTTGGTGATGCCTTTTGGTCTTTCAAATGCCCCTTCAGTCTTCCAGTCCTTTATGCATGACATTTTCCGCGATTATTTGGATAAATTTATGATTGTGTATCTGGATGATATTCTGATTTTTTCGGATGACTGGGACTCTCATGTCCAGCAGGTCAGGAGGGTTTTTCAGGTTTTGCGGTCTAATTCCTTGTGTGTGAAGGGTTCTAAGTGTGTTTTTGGGGTTCAAAAGATTTCTTTCTTGGGATACATTTTTCCCCCTCTTCCATCGAGATGGATCCTGTCAAGGTTCAGGCTATTTGTGATTGGACGCAACCCTCTTCTCTTAAGAGTCTTCAGAAATTTTTGGGCTTTGCTAACTTTTATCGTCGATTTATTGCTGGTTTTTCTGATGTTGTAAAACCATTGACTGATTTGACTAAGAAGGGTGCTGATGTTGCTGATTGGTCCCCTGATGCTGTGGAGGCCTTTCGGGAGCTCAAGCGCCGCTTTTCTTCCGCCCCAGTGTTGCGTCAGCCTGATGTTGCTCTTCCTTTTCAGGTTGAGGTCGACGCTTCTGAAATCGGAGCTGGGGCGGTGTTGTCGCAGAGAAGTTCCGACTGCTCCGTGATGAGACCTTGTGCTTTTTTTTCCCATAAATTTTCGCCCGCCGAGCGGAATTATGATATTGGGAATCGGGAGCTTTTGGCCATGAAGTGGGCTTTTGAGGAGTGGCGTCACTGGCTTGAGGGGGCCAGACATCAGGTGGTGGTATTGACTGACCACAAAAATTTAATTTACCTTGAGTCTGCCAGGCGCCTGAATCCTAGACAGGCGCGCTGGTCGTTGTTTTTCTCTCGGTTTAATTTTGTGGTGTCGTACCTACCGGGTTCTAAGAATGTTAAGGCGGATGCCCTTTCTAGGAGTTTTGAGCCTGACTCCCCTGGTAATTCTGAGCCCACAGGTATCCTTAAAGATGGAGTGATATTGTCTGCCGTTTCTCCAGACCTGCGGCGGGCCTTGCAGGAGTTTCAGGCGGATAGACCTGATCGTTGCCCACCTGGTAGACTGTTTGTTCCTGATGATTGGACCAGTAGAGTCATCTCTGAGGTTCATTCTTCTGCGTTGGCAGGTCATCCTGGAATCTTTGGTACCAGGGATTTGGTGGCAAGGTCCTTCTGGTGGCCTTCCCTGTCACGAGATGTGCGAGGCTTTGTGCAGTCTTGTGACGTTTGTGCTCGGGCCAAGCCTTGTTGTTCTCGGGCTAGTGGATTGTTGTTGCCCTTGCCTATCCCGAAGAGGCCTTGGACGCACATCTCGATGGATTTTATTTCGGATCTGCCTGTTTCTCAGAAGATGTCTGTCATCTGAGTGGTGTGTGACCGTTTCTCTAAGATGGTCCATCTGGTTCCCTTGCCTAAGTTGCCTTCTTCTTCCGAGTTGGTTCCTCTGTTTTTTCAAAATGTTGTTCGTTTGCATGGTATTCCTGAGAATATCGTTTCTGACAGAGGGACCCAATTCGTGTCTAGATTTTGGCGGGCATTCTGTGCTAGGATGGGCATAGATTTGTCTTTTTCGTCTGCTTTCCATCCTCAGACTAATGGCCAGACCGAGCGGACTAATCAGACCTTGGAGACATATTTGAGGTGTTTTGTGTCTGCGGATCAGGATGATTGGGTTGCTTTTTTGCCTTTGGCGGAGTTCGCCCTCAATAATCGGGCCAGCTCTGCCACCTTGGTGTCCCCGTTTTTCTGTAATTTGGGGTTTCATCCTCGATTTTCCTCCGGTCAAGTGGAATCTTCGGATTGTCCTGGAGTGGATGCTGTGGTGGAGAGGTTGCATCAGATTTGGGGGCAGGTGGTGGACAATTTGAAGTTGTCCCAGGAGAAGACTCAGCTTTTTGCCAACCGCCGTCGTCGTGTTGGTCCTCGGCTTTGTGTTGGGGACTTGGTGTGGTTGTCTTCTCGTTTTGTCCCTATGAGGGTTTCTTCTCCTAAGTTTAAGCCTCGGTTCATCGGCCCGTACAAGATATTGGAGATTCTTAACCCTGTGTCCTTCCGTTTGGACCTCCCTGCATCCTTTTCGATTCATAATGTTTTTCATCGGTCATTGTTGCGCAGGTATGAGGTACCGGTTGTGCCTTCCGTTGAGCCTCCTGCTCCGGTGTTGGTTGAGGGTGAGTTGGAGTACGTTGTGGAAAAGATCTTAGACTCTCGTGTTTCCAGACGGAGACTCCAGTATCTGGTCAAATGGAAGGGATACGGTCAGGAGGATAATTCTTGGGTCACTGCCTCTGATGTTCATGCCTCCGATCTTGTCCGTGCCTTTCATAGGGCTCATCCTGATCGCCCTGGTGGTTCTGGTGAGGGTTCGGTGCCCCCTCCTTGAGGGGGGGGTACTGTTGTGAAATTGGATTCTGGGCTCCCCCGGTGGCCACTTGTGGAATTGAACTTGTGTGCATCATCCCCTCTGTTCACCTGCTCCTATCAGGATGTGGGAGTCGCTATATAACCTTGCTCCTCTGTCAGTTTCTTGCCGGTCAACAATGTAATCAGAAGCCTTCTGTGCTTGTTCCTGCTACTAGACAACTCCCAGCTAAGTTGGACTTTTGTCCTTGTGTGTTTTTGCATTTTGTTCCTGTTCACAGCTGCTGTTTCGTTACTGTGTCTGGAAAGCTCTTGTGATCGGAAATTGCCACTCTGGTGTTATGAGTTAATGCTAGAGTCTTAAAGGAATTTCTGGATGGTGTTTTGATAGGGTTTTCTGCTGACCATGAAAGTGTCCTTTCTGTCTTCCTGCTATCTAGAAAGCGGACCTCGATTTTGCTAAACCTATTTTCATACTACGTTTGTCATTTCATCTAAAATCACCGCCAATATATGTGGGGGCCTCTGTCTGCCTTTTGGGAAAATTTCTCTAGAGGTGAGCCAGGACTGTCTTTTCCTCTGCTAGGATTAGGTAGTTCTCCGGCTGGCGCTGGGCATCTAGGGTTAAAAAACGTAGGCATGCTACCCGGCCACTTCTAGTTGTGCGGCAGGTTTAGTTCATGGTCAGTATAGTTTCCATCTTCCAAGAGCTAGTTCTCATATATGCTGGGCTATGTTCTCTCGCCATTGAGAATCATGACAGTTCAGACTCCGCTTTTAGAGCCTAGGATTCCTACTCCTGAATTGTTTTTTGGGGACAGGTCCAAATTTTTGAGTTTTAAAAACAACTGTAAACTGTTTTTTGCTCTGAAGCCTCGTTCCTCTGGTGATTCCATTTAACAGGTTAAAATTGTCATCTCCCTGCTGCGTGGCGACCCTCAGGATTGGGCATTTTCCCTGGAATCTGTGAATCCGGCCTTGCTTAATGTAGATGCCTTTTTTCAGGCTCTAGGATTATTATATGATGAACCAAATTCTGTGGATCAAGCGGAGAAGACCTTGTTGGCCCTGTTTCAGGGTCCAGAAGCGGCAGAATTGTATTGTCAGAAATTTAGAAAATGGTCTGTGCTGACTAAATGGAATGAGGATGCTTTGGCGGCAATTTTCAGAAAGGGTCTTTCTGAATCTGTTAAAGATGTTATGGTGGGGTTTCCCACGCCTGTTGGTCTGAGTGATTCTATGTCTCTGGCCATTCGGATTGATCAGCGCTTGCGGGAGCGCAGAACTGTGCGCGCTGTGGCGTTGTCCTCAGAGCAGATGCCTGAGCCTATGCAGTGTGATAGGATTCTGTCTAGAACGGAACAACAAGGATTCAGACGTCAGAATAGGTTGTGTTTTTATTGTGGCAATGCTTCTCATGTCATTTCAGTCTGCCCAAAGTGTACAAAGAGAATCGCTAGTTCAGTTACCATGGGAACTGTACAACCTAAATTTCTGTTATCTGTGAGCTTGATCTGCTCATTGTCGTCATTTTCTGTCATGGCGTTTGTGGATTCAGGCGCCGCTTTGAACTTAATGGACTTTGAATTTGCCAGGCGTTGTGGTTTCCCCTTGCAGTCTTTGCAGAACCCTATTCCTTTAAGGGGCATTGATGCTACACCTTTGGCTAAAAATAAACCCCAGTTTTGGACACAGGTGACCATGTGCATGGCGCCAGTCCATCAGGAAGATTGTCGTTTTCTGGTGTTGCATAATTTGCATGATGCTATTGTGCTGGGTTTTCCATGGTTGCAGATACATAATCCTGTGTTGGATTGGAAGTCTATGTCTGTGACTAGTTGGGGTTGTCAGGGGGTTCATAATGACGTTCCTGTGATGTCAATCTTCTCTTCCTCCTCTTCTGAAGTTCCAGAGTTTTTGTCTGATTTTCAGGATGTATTCGATGAGCCCAAGTCCAGTTCCCTTCCACCGCATAGGGACTGTGATTGTGCTATTGACTTGATTCCAGGCTGTAAGTTTCCTAAGGGTCGACTTTTCAACCTGTCTGTGCCGGAACATACCGCCATGCGGAGTTATGTTAAGGAGTCTTTGGAGAAAGGGCATATTCGGCCATCTTCTTCACCGTTTGGAGCGGGATTTTTTTTGTTGCTAAGAAGGATGGCTCCTTGAGACCCTGTATTGATTATCGCCTCTTGAATAAGATCACGGTCAAGTTTCAATACCCTTTACCTTTGCTTTCCGATTTGTTTGCCAGGATTAAGGGGGCTAGTTGGTTTACTAAAATTGACCTTCGAGGGGCATATAATCTTGTTCGTATTAAGCAGGGTGACGAATGGAAAACTGCATTTAATACGCCCGAAGGCCATTTTGAATACCTTGTGATGCCATTCAGGCTCTCTAATGCTCCATCTGTTTTTCAGTCCTTCATGCATGATATCTTCCGGAATTATCTTGATAAATTCATGATTGTATATTTGGATGACATCTTAATTTTTTCCGATGATTGGGAGTCTCATGTGAAACAGGTCAGGATGGTATTTCAGATCCTTCGTGATAATGCTTTGTTTGTGAAGGGGTCTAAGTGTCTCTTTGGAGTGCAGAAGGTTTCTTTTTTGGGCTTCATTTTTTCTCCCTCATCTATAGAGATGGATCCGGTTAAGGTTCAGGCCATTCATGATTGGATTCAGCCCACATCCATGAAGAGCCTTCAGAAATTTTTGGGCTTTGCTAATTTTTATCGCCGTTTCAATGCTAACTTCTCCAGTGTGGTTAAACCCCTGACCGATTTGACAAAGAAAGGCGCTAATGTAACGAATTGGTCATCTGCGGCTGTCTCTGCCTTTCAGGAGCTTAAACGCTGATTTACTTCTGCCCCGGAGTTGCGTCAGCCAGATGTTTCTCTTCCGTTTCAGGTTGAGGTTGACGCTTTTGAGATTGGGGCAGGGGCCGTTTTGTCTCAGAGGAATTCTGATGGTTCCTTGATGAAACCGTGTGCCTTCTTTTCCTGTAAGTTTTCCCCTGCTGAACGCAATTATGATGTCGGCAATCGGGAGTTGTTGGCTATGAAGTGGGGGTTTGAGGAATGGTGACATTGGCTTGAGGGAGCCAAGCACCGTATTGTGGTCTTGACCGATCATAAAATCTGATTTACCTCGAATCTGCCAAACGGCTGAATCCTAGACAGGCTCGATGGTCCCTGTTTTTCTCCCGTTTTGATTTCGTGGTCTCGTATCTTCCGGGTTCTAAGAATATTAAGGCTGATGCCCTCTCTAGGAGTTTTTTGCCTGATTCTCCTGAGGTACTTGAGCCGGTCGGCATTCTGAAGGAAGGGGTGGTCCTTTCTGCCATTTCCCCTGATTTGTGACGGGTTTTGCAGGAATTTCAGGCTGACAAACCTGACCACTGTCCAGTGGGGAAACTGTTTGTTCCTGATAGATGGACTAGTAGAGTGATTTCTGAGGTTCATTGTTCTGTGTTGGCTGGCCATCCTGGTATTTTTGGTACCAGAGATTTGGTTGGTAGGTCCTTTTGGTGGCCTTCTTTGTCGCGTGATGTGTGTTCTTTTGTGCAGTCCTGTGGGACTTGTGCGCGGGCCAAGCCTTGTTGTTCCCGTGCTAGTGGGCTGCTTTTGCCTTTGCCGGTCCCTGAGAGGCCCTGGACGCATATTTCTATGGATTTTATTTCAGATCTTCTGGTTTCCCAGAGGATGTTGGTTGTCTGGGTGGTTTGTGACCGGTTTTCTAAGATGGTTCATTTGGTGCCTAAATTGCCTTCCTCTTCTGATTTGGTTCCGTTGTTTTTTCAGCATGTGGTTTGTTTGCATGGTATTCCGGAGAATATTGTGTCCGACAGAGGTTCCCAGTTTGTTTCTAGGTTTTGGCGGGCCTTTTGTGCTAGGCTGGGCATTGATTTGTCTTTTTCTTCCGCATTTCATCCTCAGACAAATGGCCAGACCGAGAGAACTAATCAGACTTTGGAAACTTATTTGAGATGCTTTGTGTCTGCTGATCAGGATGATTGGGTGGCTTTCTTGCCATTGGCCGAGTTCGCCCTTAATAATCGGGCTAGTTCGGCTACCTTGGTTTCGCCCTTCTTTTGTAATTTTGGTTTTCATCCTCGTTTTTCTTTGGGGCAAGTTGAACCTTCTGATTGTCCTGGTGTGGATTCTGTGGTTGACAAGTTGCAGCAGATTTGGTCTCATGTGGTGGACAATTTGGTGTTGTCTCAGGAGGAGGCTCAGCGTTTTGCTAACCGTCGTCGGTGTGTTGGTTCCCGGCTTCGGGTTGGGGATTTGGTCTGGTTGTCTTCCCGTCATGTTCCTATGAAGGTTTCTTCCCCTAATTTAAGCCTCGGTTTATTGGTCCTTATAGGATTTCTGAGATTATCAATCCGGTGTCTTTTCGTTTGGCCCTACCGGCCTCTTTTGCCATCCATAATGTTTTCCATAGATCTTTATTGTGGAAATATGTGGTGCCCGTTGTTCCCTCTGTTGATCCTCCTGCTCCTGTGTTGGTTGATGGGGAGTTGGAGTATGTGGTTGAGAAGATTTTGGATTCTAGCTTTTCAAGGCGGAGGCTTCAGTACCTTGTCAAATGGAAGGGTTATGGCCAGGAGGATAATTCTTGGGTTTTTGCATCTGATGTCCATGCTGCTGATTTGGTCCATGCCTTTCATCTGGCTCGTCCTGATCGGCCTGGGGGCTCTGGTGAGGGTTCGGTGACCCCTCTTCAAGGGGGGGGTACTGTTGTGAATTCTGCTCTTGGGCTCCCTCCGGTGGTTGTTGGTGGTAGTGCAGTTGTCTTGGGGTTGTAATCCAGGGCAGGTTGTCATGATCTCAATGGCAAGAGAACATAGCATCAGCATATATAGGAACTAGCTCTTGGAAGATGGGAACTGAGCTGACCATGAACTAAACCTAACACACAACTAGCAGTGGCCGGGTAGCATGCCTACGTTGATTCTAGATGCCCAGCACCAGCCGGAGGACTAAATAATGCTAGCAGAGGAAAATATTAGTCCTAGCTCACCTCTAGAGAAATACCCCGAAAGGAGACAGAGGCCCCCCACATGTATTGGCGGTGAGTAAAGATGAAATAACAAACGTAGTATGAAAATAGGTTTAGCAAATTTGAGGTCCACTTACTACATAGCAGAAGACAGAAAGAACACTTTCATGGTCAGCTGAAAACCCTATCAAAACACCATCCAGAAATTACTTTAAAACTCTGGCATTAACTCATAACACCAGAGTGGCAATTCCTGTTCACAAGAGCTTTCCAGACACAGTAACGAAACTACAGCTGTGAACTGGAACAAAAATGCAAAAACAAACATGGACAAGAGTCCAACTTATCTAGTAGTTGTCTAGGAGCAGGAACAAGCACAGAGAGGCTTCTGATAACATTGTTGACCGGCAAGCAACTAACAAAGCAGCAAGGTTATATAGCGACTCCCACATCTTGATGGGAACAGGTGAACAGAGAAGATGAAGACACCAATTCAATTCCACCAGTAGCCACCGGGGGAGCCCAGAATCCAAATTCACAACAGTACCCCCCCCCTCAAGGAGGGGGCACCGAACCCTCACCAGAACCACCAGGGCGATCAGAATGGGCCCTATGAAAGGCACGAACCAGATCAGAGGCATGAACATCAGATGCATTCACCCAAGAATTATCCTCCTGGCCGTATCCCTTCCACTTGACCAGATACTGGAGTCTCCGTCTGGAAACACGAGAGTCTAAGATTTTCTCCACAACGTACTCCAACTCACCCTCAACCAACACCGGAGCAGGAGGCTCAACGGAAGGCACAACCGGTACCTCATACCTGCGCAATAATGACCGATGAAAAACGTTATGAATAGAAAAGGATGCAGGGAGGTCCAAACGGAAGGAAACAGGGTTAAGAATCTCCAATATCTTATACGGGCCGATGAACCGAGGCTTAAACTTAGGAGAAGAGACCCTCATAGGGACAAAACGAGAAGACAACCACACCAAATCCCCAACACAAAGCCGAGGACCAACACGACGGTGGCGGTTGGCAAAAAGCTGAGTCTTCTCCTGGGACAACCTCAAATTGTCCACCACCTGCCCCCAGATCTGATGCAATCTCTCCACCACAGCATCCACTCCAGGACAATCCGAAGATTCCACCTGACCAGAGGAAAATCGAGGATGAAACCCCGAATTACAGAAAAACGGGGACACCAAAGTGGCAGAGCTGGCCCGATTATTGAGAGCGAACTCCGCCAATGGCAAAAAAGCAACCCAATCATCCTGGTCAGCAGACACAAAACACCTCAGATATGTCTCCAGGGTCTGATTAATCCGCTCGGTCTGGCCATTCGTCTGAGGATGGAAAGCGGACGAAAAAGATAAATCTATGCCCATCCTAGCACAGAATGCCCGCCAAAATCTAGACACGAATTGAGTCCCTCTGTCAGAAACGATATTCTCAGGAATACCATGCAAACGAACAACATTTTGAAAAAACAGAGGAACCAACTCGGAAGAAGAAGGCAACTTGGGCAGAGGAACCAAATGGACCATCTTAGAGAAACGGTCACACACCACCCAGATGACAGACATCTTCTGAGAAACAGGCAGATCTGAAATAAAATCCATCGAGATGTGCGTCCAAGGCCTCTTAGGAATAGGCAAGGGCAACAATAATCCACTAGCCCGAGAACAACAAGGCTTGGCCCGAGCACAAACGTCACAAGACTGCACAAAGCCTCGCACATCTCGTGACAGGGAAGGCCACCAGAAGGACCTTGCCACCAAATCCCTGGTACCAAAAATGCCAGGATGACCTGCCAACGCAGAAGAATGAACCTCAGAGATTACTCTACTGGTCCAATCATCAGGAACAAACAGTTTATCAGGTGGGCAACGATCAGGTCTATCCGCCTGAAACTCCTGCAAGGCCCGCCGCAGGTCTGGAGAAACGGCTGACAATACCACTCCATCCTTAAGGATACCTGTGGGCTCAGAGTTACCAGGCGAGTCAGGCTCAAAACTCCTAGAAAGGGCATCCGCCTTAACATTCTTAGAACCCGGTAGGTATGACACCACAAAATTAAACCGAGAGAAAAATAATGACCAGCGCGCCTGTCTAGGATTCAGGCGCCTGGCGGTCTCAAGATAAATCAAATTTTTGTGGTCCGTCAATACCACCACCTGATGTCTGGCCCCCTCAAGCCAATGGCGCCACTCCTCAAAAGCCCACTTCATGGCCAAAAGCTCCCGATTCCCAACATCATAATTCCGCTCAGCGGGCGAAAATTTACGGGAAAAGAAGGCACAAGGCCTCATCACGGAGCAGTCAGAACTTTTCTGCGACAACACTGCCCCAGCTCCGATCTCAGAAGCGTCGACCTCAACCTGAAAAGGTAGAGCAACATCAGGCTGACGCAACACAGGGGCAGAGGAAAAACGGCGCTTAAGCTCCCGAAAGGCCTCCACAGCATCAGGGGACCAATCAGCAACATCAGCACCCTTCTTAGTCAAATCGGTCAATGGCTTAGCAATATCCGAAAAACCAGCAATAAATCGACGATAAAAGTTAGCAAAGCCCAAAAATTTCTGAAGACTCTTAAGAGAAGAGGGCTGCGTCCAATCACAAATAGCTTGAACCTTGACAGGATCCATTTCAATGGAAGAGGGGGAAAAAATATATCCCAAAAAGGAAATCCTCTGTACCCCAAAAACACACTTAGAACCCTTCACACACAAAGAATTAGACCGCAAAACCTGAAAAACCCTCCTGACTTGCTGGACATGAGAGTCCCAGTCATCCGAAAAAATCAGAATATCATCCAGATACACAATCATAAATTTATCCAAATAATCGCGAAAAATATCATGCATAAAGGACTGGAAAACTGACGGAGCATTTGAAAGACCAAAAGGCATCACTAAATACTCAAAGTGGCCCTCGGGCGTATTAAATGCGGTTTTCCACTCATCCCCCTGCCTGATTCGCACCAAATTATACGCCCCACGAAGGTCAATCTTAGAGAACCACTTGGCCCCCTTTATGCGAGCAAACAAATCAGTCAGCAACGGCAATGGGTATTGATATTTAACAGTGATTTTATTCAAAAGCCGATAATCAATACATGGTCTCAAAGAGCCGTCTTTTTTTGACACAAAGAAAAAACCGGCTCCTAAGGGAGATGACGATGGACGAATATGTCCCTTTTCCAAGGACTCCTTTATATATTCTCGCATAGCAGCATGTTCAGGCACAGACAGATTAAATAAACGACCCTTTGGGTATTTACTACCCGGGATTAAATCTATGGCACAATCGCACTCTCGGTGCGGAGGTAACGAACCAAGCCTGGATTCTTCAAAGACGTCACGATAGTCAGACAGGAACTCAGGAATTTCAGAGGGAATAGATGATGAAATGGAAACCACAGGTACATCCCCATGAGCCCCCTTACATCCCCAGCTCAACACAGACATAGCTCTCCAGTCGAGGACTGGGTTGTGAGATTGCAGCCATGGCAATCCAAGCACCAACACATCATGTAGATTATACAGCACAAGAAAGCGAATAATCTCCTGATGATCCGGATTAATTCGCATAGTTACTTGTGTCCAGTATTGTGGTTTATTATTAGCCAATGGGGTGGAGTCAATCCCCTTCAGAGGAATAGGAGTCTCCAAAGGCTCTAAATCATACCCACAGCGTTTGGCAAAGGACCAATCCATAAGACTCAAAGCGGCGCCAGAGTCGACATAGGCGTCCGTGGTAATAGATGACAAAGAGCAAATCAGGGTCACAGATAGAATAAACTTAGACGGTGAGGTGCAAATGGAAACAGATTTACCAAGCTTTTTAGTGCGTTTAGAGCATGCTGATATAACATGAGTAGAATCACCACAATAGAAACACAACCCATTTTTCCGTCTAAAATTCTGCCGCTCGCTTCGGGACAGAATTCTATCACACTGCATACTCTCTGGCGACTTCTCAGTGGACACCGCCAGATGGTGCACTGGTTTGCGCTCCCGCAAACGCCTATCGATCTGAATAGCCATTGTCATGGACTCATTCAGACCCGCAGGCACAGGGAACCCCACCATAACATCCTTAATGGCATCAGAGAGACCCTCTCTGAAAGTCGCCGCCAGGGCGCACTCATTCCACTGAGTAAGCACAGACAATTTACGGAATCTTTGGCAGTAAATTTCCGCTTCATCTTGCCCCTGAGATAGGAACATCAAAGTTTTTTCTGCCTGAAGCTCCAAATGAGGTTCGTCATAAAGCAACCCCAAGGCCAGAAAAAACGCATCCACATTGAGCAACGCAGGATCCCCTGGTGTCAATGAAAAAGCCCAGTCTTGAGGGTCGCCCCGGAGCAAGGAAATCACAATCCTGACCTGCTGTGCAGGGTCTCCGGCAGAGCGAGATTTCAGGGACAAAAATAATTTGCAATTATTTCGAAAATTCTGAAACCCAGATCTATTCCCCGAGAAAAATTCCGGCAAAGGAATTCTCGGCTCAGATACAGGTGCATGACAAACAAAATCTTGCAAATTTTGTACCTTCGTGGCGAGATTATTCAAACCTGCAGTTACACTCTGAAGATCCATTACAAACAGGTGGACACAGAGCCATTCAAGGGTTAAGAGGAGGTAAGAAGCAGCTAGACAGCAATTAAGGGCTAGGCAGCAAAACTCTGAAGGGAAAAGAAAAAAAAAAAAAAAAATATCCCTTAAACACTTCTCTATCTCCTGCTTCAGCCCAAACAATTAACACTTTGTTGGCCGGTCAAACTGTCATGATCTCAATGGCAAGAGAACATAGCATCAGCATATATAGGAACTAGCTCTTGGAAGATGGGAACTGAGCTGACCATGAACTAAACCTAACACACAACTAGCAGTGGCCGGGTAGCATGCCTACGTTGATTCTAGATGCCCAGCACCAGCCGGAGGACTAAATAATGCTAGCAGAGGAAAATATTAGTCCTAGCTCACCTCTAGAGAAATACCCCGAAAGGAGACAGAGGCCCCCCACATGTATTGGCGGTGAGTAAAGATGAAATAACAAACGTAGTATGAAAATAGGTTTAGCAAATTTGAGGTCCACTTACTACATAGCAGAAGACAGAAAGAACACTTTCATGGTCAGCTGAAAACCCTATCAAAACACCATCCAGAAATTACTTTAAAACTCTGGCATTAACTCATAACACCAGAGTGGCAATTCCTGTTCACAAGAGCTTTCCAGACACAGTAACGAAACTACAGCTGTGAACTGGAACAAAAATGCAAAAACAAACATGGACAAGAGTCCAACTTATCTAGTAGTTGTCTAGGAGCAGGAACAAGCACAGAGAGGCTTCTGATAACATTGTTGACCGGCAAGCAACTAACAAAGCAGCAAGGTTATATAGCGACTCCCACATCTTGATGGGAACAGGTGAACAGAGAAGATGAAGACACCAATTCAATTCCACCAGTAGCCACCGGGGGAGCCCAGAATCCAAATTCACAACAGCAGGTGTTTCTGCTGATTGCAGTTCTATTAGGTATTTAGGTGTGCAGGATCCATGAGCCCGTGCCAGTTGTCCATTGTACTTGGAGGGATTGCATCTCTCTCTGGTTCCTCATGCCCTGCTGCTAAATTCAGCTAAGATAAGTGTCTGGTTTTTGTCTCTGTGCACACATGCAGTGTGCTTTGCAATTCAGTGCAATTCATTGAGTTTTTGTCCAGCTTAGACTTTGTTTGGATTTTTCAGTCATGCTGGATTCTCAGGAGATGCAGATATACTTTCTATGTCTTTAGTTAGATGTAGAATATTTGTATTATCTGCTGTGGATATGTCGGCTGTGTCGAGGTGTCTAGGACGTGTTAGGTACATCCCACGGCTACTTCTAGTTGCGGTGTTAGTTTAGGGGTTGCGGTCAGTACAGGTACCACCTACTCCTGAGAAAGTCTCTCATGCGGCTCCAAGGTCACCGGATCATAACACAGAGAGAGAGAGAACATCAGAAACATCCACGAAAGTTGTGAGGACTATCCCGTGGTGCTCAGCAGGGATGTATTACAACACACAGGTGCTAGTAGGAAGGCTACTGATTTCCACCTGGATAAGGGAACTCTGGTTGTGCCTTCGGACCGGCCGGACTCTGCCTGCCCTGTGAACAGTACTCTGGACTGTGGACTCTGGAGTCTTCAGTAAAAGGTAAAGAGACTGCAACCTTTGTGTCCTCGTTATTCATTGCGCCTTACGACGTCCACCATCACCACCTACACATCTGGGAAGCCCTGGGGACATACTTCACCTGTGGGAAGGTACATCATCTAGCTGCCATTCCATCACCCCAGCGGACCCCTAGCAGCGTCAGTCACCCTGACCGAATACCACAGGTGGCGTCACAAACACCGTACAAACAACTACTCCTTTAAGTGGACACCCCTCAGGAGGGCCACGGACCGGGTCAGGCCACCGTGACATTCCCAGAACCGAGAGAGATAGACCCGGTACCAAGTACCCCATTGCCCTTGCACGTGGGGGTGCTCCAATGAATGCAGATACCACTGTAAGAGTGGGCAAGGACTGAGTCTATCAAGACTCAATGGAATATACTGTCATTACAGAACCCAGACAGCTCATTCCTAGACTTCAAGGAGAGGACCATTAGAGTCCAGGGAGTAGAAGGAGGTTCCAGCCAAGTTTCCGCTTACAGTAGCCCATGTAGCCTGTCTAAGAATCAAATGGGTGCTGTGAGTGAGTTGAAAAGACTATTGAGACAGTGGAAATGGCAATTCTCTGAAAGAGAACTCCTGGTTTAAAGAACCATTGACCCAACTACCATTGAGCGAGTAATCCAGATTGCTGTACCAAGGCAAGATGAAAACATTGTCTTGGAAGCCTATCTTAACCAATCCAGATATTTTGGCTGCCACAAAACTAAAGCCAATATCTGAAAGAGATACTGTTTGTACCTTGAGACATGGAGAAAGCTCTGACCAGAAAGCACCGCTGCACCCAATAGTCATTTACAAACCATAGGTGTTGGTTGCATTGGATCATGTGAAACTATGGTCTAGTGCAACTGGAGCATCCTACGCCCCGACTATCATCGATCACTATACAAAATTTGCTGTGGCAGTGCAAGTGAAAGACCTTACAATGAAAACAACATCCAAAATTTTCTGAAAGCCTTTCGTACAACCTTATGGATATCCAGAAAAGACCCTAACTGATAGAGGTGTTGCATTTGAATCTGAAATGTTCCAATAACTGTGTAACCTCTAAGAAAGTGAGAACAACTGCATATCATCCACAGTGTAGCAGTCTGTGTGAGCAGATGAACCAGACTCTAATTGACATGCTGCGTGCAATACCTGCACAGCAGAGAACTGATTGGCCAAATCTCCTGCTAGAATTGGCCTATCCCTACGATAACAATGTCCATTTTTTCTACTGGTTATATGCCTTATTACTAGTGTTGAGCATTCCGATACCGCAAGTATCGGGTATCGGCCGATACTTGCGGGTATCGGAATTCCGATACCGAGATCCGATACTTTTGTGGTATCGGGTATCGGTATCGAAACAACATTAATGTAAAAATGTGTAAAAGAAAGAATTAAAATAAAAAATATTGCTATACTCACCTCTCCGACGCAGCCTGCACCTTACCGAGGGAAGCGGCAGCGTTCTTTGTTTAAAATTCGCGCTTTTCTTTCCTTTACGTGAAGTCCCGGCTTGTGATTGGTTGCGTCGCAGTCACATGGGCGACGCAACCAATCACAGCAAGCCGTGACGTAATTTCAGGTCCTTAAGGATTTTAAAATTACGTCCCGGCTTTGTGATTGGTTGCGTCGCAGTCACATGGGCGACGCAACCAATCACAGCAAGCCGTGACGTAATTTCAGGCCCTTAAGGATTTTAAAATTACGTCCCGGCTTTGTGATTGGTTGCGTCGCAGTCACATGGGCGACGCAACCAATCACAAGCCGTGACGTCACGGGAGGCTGGACACGCGTGCATTTTAAAATGCGCGCTTGTCCAGCCTCCCGTGACGTCCCGGCTTGTGATTGGTTGCATCGCGGTCAACCAATCACAAGCCGGGAGGCTGGACACGCGCGCATTTTAAAATGCGCGCTTGTCCAGCCTCCCGTGACGTCCCGGCTTGTGATTGGTTGCATCGCGGTCAACCAATCACAAGCCGGGAGGCTGGACACGCGCGCATTTTAAAATTTTAAAATTTTAAAATGCGCGCGTGTCCAGCCTCCCGGCTTGTGATTGGTTGACCGCGATGCAACCAATCACAAGCCGGGACGTCACGGGAGGCTGGACAAGCGCGCATTTTAAAATGCGCGCGTGTCCAGCCTCCCGGCTTATGATTGGTTGACCGCGATGCAACCAATCACAAGCCGGGACGTCACGGGAGGCTGGACAAGCGCGCATTTTAAAATGCGCGCGTGTCCAGCCTCCCGTGACGTCACGGCTTGTGATTGGTTGCGTCGCCCATGTGACTGCGACGCAACCAATCACAAAGCCGGGACGTAATTTTAAAATCCTTAAGGGCCTGAAATTACGTCACGGCTTGCTGTGATTGGTTGCGTCGCCCATGTGACTGCTACGCAACCAATCACAAAGCCGGGACTTCACGTAAGGAAAGAAAAGCGCGAATTTTAAGCAAACAACGCTGCCGGTTCCCTCGGAGAGGTGAGTATAGCAATATTTTTTATTTTAATTCTTTCTTTTACACATTAATATGGTTCCCAGGGCCTGAAGGAGAGTTTCCTCTACTTCAGACCCTGGGAACCATCAGGAATACCGTCCGATACTTGAGTCCCATTGACTTGTATTGGTATCGGGTATCGGTATCGGATTGGATCCGATACTTTGCCGGTATCGGCCGATACTTTCCGATACCGATACTTTCAAGTATCGGACGGTATCGCTCAACACTACTTATTACCTGATGTTTGTTAGACAAGGAAGACTACAAGTAGATGTTGTTTTGGAAGTGTGAGTTCCAGAGACAGTCAACCCTCTACCAAGTACTGATTGGGTCACAGAGCATCAGCGATGACTAGAAGATAATGTCATTTCGGAAGAGAGAATGAAAGTCATGCATCAGAGACAAGAATCACAACTTGAATACCAAAGCAAAATCCCTAATGGTTGGAGATCGAGTTTGGCTTAAGAAGAATCATCGCACTAGCAAACTAGATGAGAAATGGGAGACTTGCCCATACATTGTTCGAGCTATCCCTCTGCCTTTAGCAGAAATCTGCAATATCTCTAAAAAGAATGAAGAGACAACCAAGTTGGTACACCGTAGCTACATGAAGCTTTGCCTGACAAATGAAGTCCAAGATCCCTATACAGATGACAGCGGAGATGACATCGCCAACCATCCACCAAATAACTTCAGAGCTGATTCCAGGAAGATTCCTGCAGAGAATGCCATTCCAGATCAGGTGCCCCCTGACAAAAGATCAGAGACACCTGCATAATACCAAGGTATTATGTTTGATGTTGGATGGCCATTTGTTCCTTGTTTGCGGTGGTCCATCCCACAACCTGATTACACACAGTACGAACTTGTTGACTCTCAGTCACCATCTACTGAATGTATTTACTCTGAATCCCTTGAGAATGAGCCCCCATCAGATATCACAAGTGACCCATTGAGAAGGTCAGAGAGAGTGGCCAAAGGCCATCAGCCAGCAAGATACCTTGAATGACTGAGTAAATCCATTACTCTATGTACTTTAAGGCTGTGTGCACACGTAGCAGATTTTTTGCGTTTTTTTCGCGGTTTTTCGCTAAAAAAAAACGCTATAAAACCGAGAAAAAAACGCTAACATTAAGCATCCTATGTAACAGAATGCAATCCGCATTTTTTGTGCACATGCTGCATTTTTTTCCTGAGCGGAATCGCAATCCAGAAAAAAACGCAGCATGTTCATTAAAATTGCGGAATCGCGGCGATTCTGCACACATAGGAGTGCATTTATCTGCTTACTTCCCGCACGGGGCTGTGCACACCATGCGGGAAGTAAGCAGATCAAGTGCGGTTGGTACCCAGGGTGGAGGAGAGGAGACTCTCCTCCACGGACTGGGCACCATATAAGTGGTAAAAAAAAAAGAATTAAAATAAAAAATAGGGATATACTCACCCTCTGGCGGCCCGACCTCCTCAACGGCTTCTGTGGTGTGTGTGAAGGACCTGCGATGACGTCACGGTCACATGACCGCGGGTCACGTGACCGCTACGTCAATGGAAGGTCCTGAACACACAGCATTAGGAACGGAAGCCGCTGAGGTGAGTATAACCTTTTTTTTAATTATTTTTAACATTCTACCTTTTACTATAGATGCTGCATAGGCAGCATCTATAGTAAAAAGTTGGTCACACTTGTCAAACACTATGTTTGACAAGTGTGACCAACCTGTCAAACAGTTTTCCAAGCGATGCTACAGATCGCTTGGGAAACGCTAGCATTCTGCAAGCTAATTATGCTTGCAAAACGCTAGTTTTCTGCGGGTATATGCATGCAAATTCTGCATGCGATATACCCGCGGCAGGAGGCGCAGAATTGCCGCGGAAATTTCCGCGGCAATTCTGCTACGTGTGCACATAGCCTAAATGGGACTATTAAGGCTAAGTTCTCACTAGGTATTTTTGCTGAGTTTTTTTTAATACTTTTTAATCCTTATTTTTAGCTGTGTTTTACAGTACCAGCAAATTTTATGAGATTTCAGAAATCTCATGCACACAACTTGTTTTTTTGTCATCAGAATTTTGTGCTTTGCATGCTTTTTTTGCACAACGGAGCATCTCACTTCTGTCAGCATTTTTTCACCATTTTTCACCCACTAAAATGAATGGATGGTGAAAAAATGGACCAAAAATACAGGTATCAGGTTTTTTTGTGCCAAAACCTGATTCTATAGAATTAGACTTATTTTTTCAACACTAAACTTTATCAGCATGCACAAGAGACAAATCTAGCATTCCAAAACTGCAGCAAACATGCTCAAAAAAAACTCAGCAAAAAACACAAGAACAAATAAGGAAAACATGCTTTTTTCTGCAGCTTCTTTCGTGCCCAGAGATCAGGTTTTGCTGCGGAAAAGAAATACTGAATAAAACAGCTAGTGTGAGCTTACTCTAAAAGAGAAAATATCCCACTACACGAGTCTGTGATACAAAAGCCCCCATATTCTTCAATTTCATCATTTTATGCAACGTTCAAGTGATGTGCCTTCCCAGACTTTTGAATGATGCATATTTGTTCTAGGTTACAGCATTTGCACAGAGACTCGTGGACTAATGATATTTCACTGTTTGCATTTTATGTGTGTTTCTCTTATAGGTTGTCCTAGAACACAGTAAAAAGTTCCAGATGCATGGGGACATGCATATTTTTTAAGTGGGCGAATAAGTAATGTCCCAAAATTGTAGTGTACGTGCCTTTAAGATGTACAAGTGCTTCTCACTTAATTAGAGTATCATCAAAAAGTTAATTCAATACAAAAAGTGAATCTCATATTTCAAGTGTTTATTTCTGTTAATGTTGATGATTACGGTTTACTGTCAATGAAAACCCAAAGTCATTATCTCAGTAAATTAGAGTAATTAACAAAAAACACCTGCAAAGGCTTCCTAAGCATTTAGTTCCCTTAGTTTGTTTCAGTAGGCTCCACAATCATGGGGAAGACTGCTGACTTGACAGATTGTCCAGAAGGCAGTCATTGACACACTCCACAAGGAGGATAAGCCCCAAAAAGTCATTGCTAAAGAAGCTGGCTGTTCACAGTGTTGTATCCAAGCATATTCATGGAAATTTCAATAGAAGGAAAAAGTGTTGTAGAATAAGGTGCACAAGCAACCGGAATAACTGCAGCCTTGAAAGGATTGTTAAGAAAAGTTTATTCAAAAATACAGGGGAGATTCACAAGGAGTGGACTGCTGCTGGAGTCATTGCTTCCAGAGCCACCACACACAGACCTATCCAGGACATGGGCTATAAGTGTCGCATTCCTTGTGTCAAACCACTCATGACCAATAGACAACACCAGAAGCATCTTACTTGGGCAAAGGAGAAAAAGAACTGGACTGTTGCTCAGTGAACCAAGGTGTTGTTTCAGATTAAAGTAAATTTTGCATTTCATTTGGAAATCAAGGTTACTGAGTCTGGAGGAACCTGAGCTTCCATAACACCTCAGCAGTGCCATAGGGTGATTGACTCCATGCCACACCACATTGATACAATATTTGATGCAAAAGGAGCCCAGACCAAGTATTGAGTGTATTTACTGAACATACATTTCAGTAGGCCAACATTTCAGATTGTATAATCATTTTTTCAAGCTGATGTTATAAAGTATTCTAATTTACTGAGATACTGACTTTGGGTTTTCATTTGTTGTAAACATTTGAAATAGATCACTCTGTTTGTAATGACTATATATTATATACGAGTTTCACTTTTCGTATTGAAGAACTGAAATAAATTAACTTTTTGATGATATTCTAATTTAGTGAGAAACACTTGTAAGTATGTTCAATTTTGGACTGCTGAGTCTTTTGTTTTTGCTGAGATAAGCCGCTGCCAGACATTTTTGGCAACAGCTCTCTTATAGAAAACACAGGAGCGCTACCTGTATATGGGAGAACTGGCAAAATGATCGGTCAAACCATCAGCCTATAGCCATTTAATATTCATGGAGTAGCTTTACCACAGAAGTGGTAAAGTCCTAAAATGTCCATAAAATTGATCATCATCTTGATGTTTCTGACCCTGGTCATGTACTCTTCTGATAAGGGGACTGAGGATAATTTTGAGGACGTGGACATTGCCAGGTCATCTATAGTGAGGACTAAATAGGTTTCAGTGAGGATCAAGCCTTCACACAAATTGTTGCAATATTTATTTCTGTTAAAAAAGGAACACATAATAGTTGATTATACATCACTAAATCCAACATTACTTTAATTGCTATGTTAATAGAATGATGTCAGTGTGAACAGAGTTTAAGGGTACCGTCACACATTGAAATTTTCATCGCTGCGACGGCACGATCCGTGACGTCGCAGCGTCGTATAATCATCGCTCCAGCGTCGTAGACTGCGGTCACACGTTGCAATCACGGCGCTGGAGCGATGCCGAAGTCCCCGGGTAACCAGGGTAAACATCGGGTAACTAAGCGCAGGGCCGCGCTTAGTAACCCGATGTTTACCCTGGTTACCAGCGTAAATGTAAAAAAACAAACAGTACATACTCACCCGTCGGTGTCCTTCAGGTCCCTTGCCGTCTGCTTCCTGCTCTGAGTGCAGCCGTACAGTGAGAGCAGAGCGCAGCACCACTTTCCGGCCGGCACTCAGAGCAGGAAGCAGACGGCAAGGGACCTGAAGGACACCGACGGGTGAGCATGTACGGTTTGTTTTTTTACGTTTACGCTTGTAACCAGGGTAAACATCGGGTTACTAAGCGCGGCCCTGCGCTTAGTTACCCGATGTTTACCCTGGTTACAAGCGAAGACATCGCTGGATCGCTGTCACACACAACGATCCAGCGATGACAGCGGGTGATCAAGCGACGAAAGAAAGTTCCAAACGATGTGCTACGACGTACGATTCTCAGCAGGGTGTCTGATCGCAGTAGCGTGTCAGACACAGCGATATCGTAACGATATCGCTAGAACGTCACGAATCGTAACGTCGTAGCGATGGAAATTTCACTGTGTGACGGTACCCTAAGTCTGCATTTACATTACTATTTTTTTTTATTTTTTATTTTTTTCATGTTTAATTTAGATTTGTAAAGAAAAGAATAACAACGGTTCCAATCAACCATAATTTTATGCACCAGTTGTCCAATCCCATTTAAATCACTGTAAAAAAAACCAAAAAATAAGCGTGTCCAAAATATTTATTTTTCCCATTAACACCATCATGCAGAAATGTGATATCATCTCAATCAGAATTCAGGAGAGCAATCAGCTGAAAAGGAATTATATCTGTGGCTTTGAAAATTACATTGCAACATGAATCACTAACCATTGTGCTGATGATTTCCAGTTGTTTAATCTAGATTTCATGATTCGTGTCGTGTTGCTGGTTGCATTATGTGTATTTCAATAATAGATTACATGTCCTTTCTTCACTATTATAAGGCATCTTAACACCAAACTCTCAGCAGCTTGTAGCAGCACTTTTAAATGTATTTGATTAACCTGCCTTCTATAGGAAGTTCAGCATTACATGATAAAATACAGAAGTTAATCAGCAAATGCCAAGTGAATCAGAAGTTCTGCTTACTGGAGCGTTGTGTGATACAATGGCAGAAACGAAACAGTATTGCTGTTATGCACGGTTGACAGGTCAGTGGGGAAAAGACCATATTGCACACTTGTTGGCTTAGAATAAATATAAATTAATTAGGCCTTGAAATAGTTCATTCTCCTTTTTTACATTTTTAACTTTGTAAAAAAAACAATATTGGAAGTTTTGATTAAATGCATAGGGTGCAGATATACTGAAGACCCTAGGGCCTCCAGTACTGTGAAAGAATGGCATGCTAATAGGAGAATAGGGGAAGTGCAGACACATGTACTGTATCATACTAATTGATGAGATACCATTAGGTAGATATAGCTTACTATGTAAATAAATACTTAAAGGGGTTGACTGCAGACTTATGAATCCCCTCAGCACACGCACTGCGCGCTGTGAAGATTCTCCATTTTCTGAGCCGGGACTAGCAGGTATGTATGCGTTCTACATACTCCCGGCCAGAGCCCGTCTATTGCTTGTTGCCTCGGTTCATACAGTTGTATTGAGTGAGGCCATGCTCGTTGTACGGCTATGTCATTAGACGGGGCGCGGCTTGGCTCTATAATAGTGTATGCAGCGAGGCTGCCCCCACTAAACGGGCCCTGCTCGGGAGTATGCATAACGCATAGGTACCCGCAGGTCCCAGCATTGAAACAGGTGAATACTTGCAGCGCACAGGGCGTGTGCTGGGGAGATTTATACGTCTGCAGTCACACAGAGTGACTGCACACTTATCAATTTAGACGGGACAACCCCTTTAAAGAGGAGGCCCATGTAGGATCTAACAAAGAAATTTTGAAGAGAAATGTGCATGCGCAATCATATCTCCATTGTAGTAAAGTACTTTTTAAAACCCCATTTTTTAGATAAATGCCTGCCGAAGCAAAGCATCCCACATTTACTGAACATTTAAGCCACAAATGTCTTTCATGAGATAACCTCTTCTCTCTAATTTGTATAGCACTGAGTGTTAGGGGTCGAGTTCCCTCCTCTGCACAGGGGTAATCTCGGGCCATCTCCGCTGCGTTCCCCCATTCTTCTCCTGCTGCAGTGGAGTCTGCTCAGCGGAGACGTCGGTCCCAGCGTCTCGCTCAGTCTGACTCTGTGCTAAGAGTTACTGCTGCCTTTCCTGCTTCTGCCATTGAAGTCGGTGCTGGGCAGCGGCGAGTAGACGCTTATGGGTCTAAGTCCTGCTTTGCTCGTTCTGAGCATGCCCAGAGTAAGATCTCTCAGTCGAGATCGAGGGTCACATGATCTGATACTGCAGCTAAGGTCATTGGCTCCTTCAGGAAGGTCCTGTAGGTGCTCACGCTCTGGTGTAGCTTCTCATTGGTCCTTCTAGGAAGGTCCTGTACGTGCTGAAGCTATTTAAGGTTCGCATGACCGCACGGCCATGCACTAGTATTGTTCTTTGTTAAGTGCTTTGTGCCAGTGTGGTCACGAGAGTATGTGTTCAGGGACCCGGCTGAAATAAGCCCCTAGAATGCTGGCACCTCCGGCGAGGAGTTTTGTGTGCATGCATGACCACTGACTGCTCTCTATGTGGGCAATTAGCCTGTGCCTCTGTGAAGCCTAACAGGGCACAGTGCTTTTCTTTCACGACTACTCGGTGAAGTAACTGAGTTAGTCCATACCGCCATATCGTGCCACCGTTGCTAGCAGCAGGTACTCCTGCACGGTGGACCCCGGGCTGCGAACGCACCAATATCAATAAAAACATCTCTATTTTTTCGGTGCATTCCGCTAGCCGTAACATTGAGTTTGATTTTATTGTATTTTGGCATTAAGGTATTTAAATGGCATAGGGGCAGACATTCACTGCTTGGATCCCTATGCAAGAAGTGTGTGTGACCGCCTCTCCCTTTATGGCAACAAAGTTACAAATTATATATACTGCAGGTGTAATAATGTGTGTATATATATATATATATATATATATATATATATATATATATATATATATATATATATATATATACTGTATATATATATATATGTATGTATATATACACTGCTCAAAATAAAAGGAACACTTAAATGACAGATTATAACCAAGTAAATCAAACTTCTGTGAAATCAAACTGTCCACTTAGGAAGCAACAATGTTTGACAATCAATTTCACATGCTGTTGTGCAAATGGAATAGACAACAGATGGAAATTATTGGCAATTATAAAGACACACTCAATAAAGGAGTAGTTCTGCAGGTGGGGACCACAGACCACATCTTATAACCAATGCTTTCTGGCTGATGTTTTGGTCACTTTTGAATGTTGGTTGTGCTTTCACACTCTTCGCAGCATGAGACGGACTCTACAACTCACACAAGTGGCTCAGGTGGTGAAGCTCATCCAGGATGACACATCAATGTGAGCTGTGGCAAGAAGGTTTGCTGTGTCTGTCAGCATAGTGTCCAGAGGCTGGAGGCGCTACCAGGAGACAGGCCAGTACACCAGATGTGGAGAGGGCCATAGGAGGGCAACAACCCAGCAGCAGGACGGCAACCTCAGCCTTTGTGCAAGGAGGAACAGGAGAAGCACTGCCAGAGCCCTGCAAAATGACCTCCAGCAGGCACCAAATGTGCATGTGTCTGCACAAATGGTTAGAAACTGACTCCATGAGGATGGTCTGATTGCCCAACATCCACAGATGGGGGTTGTGCTCACAGCCCAACACCGTGTAGGATGCTTGACATTTGCCACAGAACACCAGGATTGGCAACTTAGCCACTGGCGCCCTGTGCTCTTCACAGATGAAAGCAGATTCACACTGAGCACATGTGACAAAAGTGACAGAGTCTGGAGACGACATGGGGAGCGATCTGCTGCCTGCCACATCCTTCAGCATGACCGGTTTGGCAGTGGGTCAGTAATGGTGTGTGGTGGCATTTCTTTGGAGGGCCGCACAGCCCTCCATGTGCTCGCCAGAGGTAGCCTGACTGCCTCTAGGTACCGAGATGAGATCCTCAGACCCCTTGTGAGACCATATGCTGGTGCGGTTGGCCCTGGGTTCCTCCTAATTCAGGACAATGCCAGACCTCATGTGGCTGGAGTGTGTCAGCAGTTCCTGCAAGATGAAGGCATTGAAGCTATGGACTGGCCTGCCTGTTCTTTAGAACTGAATCCAATTGAACACATCTGGGACATCATGTCTCGCACCATCCACCATCGTCACATTGCACCACAGAATGTCCAGGAGTTGGCGGATGCTTTTGTACAGGTCTGGAAGGAGATCCCTCAGGAGACCATCTGCCACTTCATTAGGAGCATGCCCAGGTGTTGTAGAGAGATCATACAGGCACGTGGAGGCCACACACACTAATAAGCATCATTTCCTTGTCTTGAGGCATTTCCACTGAAGTTGGATCAGACTGTAACTTCATTTTCCACTTTGATTTTGAGCATCATTCCAAATCCAGACCTCCGCAGGATATTAGTTGTGATTTACGTTGATCATTTTTAGGTTTATTGTTCTCAACACATTCCACTATGTAATGAATAAAGTTACAACTGGAATATTTCATTCAGTGACATCTAGGATGTGGGATTTTAGTGTTCTCTTTATTTTTTTGAGCAGTATACAGTACAGATCAAAAGTTTGGACACATCACATTTAAAGATTTTTCTGTATTTTCCTGACTATGAAAATTGTAAATTCACACTGAAGGCATCAAAACTATGAAATAACATATGTAGAATTATATACTTAACAAAAAAGTGTGAAACAACTGAAAATATGTCTTATATTTTAGGTTCTTCAAAGTAGCCACCTTTTGCTTTGATGACTGCTTTGCACACTCTTGGCATTCTCTTGATGAGCTTTGGAAATGGTTATATATATATATATATATATATATATATATATATATATATATATACTGTGATACAGTGAGGGATATGGTACTGGATGGGAGATGTTAGTTCACGCAAGTGCCTTTCACACTGGCAAACAGCACGGTAGGAGGTCAAGACCTGCTTGGACCATCTCTGCTATTCTGGGTGTTTGGGGCAAAGCCTGTATTGCACAGCTGCACATTTTATGACACCAAAAATAGACAGCCAGAACGCCTCAATGTGTGTTGGTGGGTGGGAACGAGCTGAGGGAGGTTTTGTGGCAATATCAGACCTGAACAGGCTGACACATCGGGGCCTTCAAGTTTGTTGTGGAAGCAAGCTGGAATTTTCCTTTTTTTAACGCAAGACTGTGTGCTTTTTTCTGCTGCTGGTGTGAATAAAGACTGAGCTGGGACTGAAAACCTACGTGTGCCTCTTTACTGGGCCCCTGCCATTGAATGCCAGAGCGAATCCCAATATATATTACATAGTTTCCTCTCTTATGTATAGCACTATCCCATATTACACAGCATCCTTTCTTGTTTTGCACAGTGTCATCCCTTACTATTATCCTTAGTCATGTGACAAGGCTCGTTAAAGGGTTTACATTGACTTGTAGGATTGCTACCTTCCAATAGGTGGCACTAGAGTTCTAGTTCTCTTCCTCTCTGAAGAGGAAATTTGCATAATTAGCATATTTCCCAGAGGAGCATTGCGGCTTTAAGTCTCCTCATCTCGGCATGCTTAGCATGTCATTCTCGGCAAGGAGAAATGATACTTCTTGGTTGTCGGTCAGACGCCTCTCACAGAGCCAAGCCAGATCTCCACTATGTACTGACGAGGGGCAGTATCCCGAAACACAGTGTCTGCAAATTGAGATTCTGGTTTGGCCATTATCCTAAGTCATGTGACAAGGCTAGTTAAAGGGTTGACATTGACTTGTAGGATTGCTATGTTCCAATAGGTGGCACTAGAGTTCTTGTTCTCTTCCTCTCTGAAGAGGCAATTTGCATAATCGGCATATTTCCCAGAGGAGCATTGCGGCTTTAAGTCTACTCATCTCGGCACGCTTAGCATGTTAATCTCCACAAAGAGAAACAATACTTCTTGGATATCCCTTACTAAGTAGCATCTTTTCTTTTTATTTATGGTGATATCGCTTATAACAAAGCATCCTCTTTTGTTATGTATAGCGCCATCATTTATTACGTAACATCCTCTCATGTTATGTATGGTGCTGTCACTTATTACATAGCATGCTCTCTAGTTTTGTACAGCAACATCCCTTGTTATGTAGGCTCCTCTCTTGTTATGTTTGACGCTGTCTCTTATTAAAGCGTCCTGTCTTATTAGGCACAGTACCATCCCTTATTATGTAACATCCTCTCTTGTTATGTATGGTGCTGTCCTTTATTATAAAGCATGCTCTTTTTTATGTACAGCAATTCCCTTATTGCGTACCATTGTCTTTTATGTATGGTACTGTCCCTTATTATAAAGCATACTCTTTTTTATGTACAGCAACATCCCTTAATATGTAGTATTCTCTCTTATGTATGGTACTGTCCCTTATTATAAAGCATGTTCTCTTTTTATGTACAGCAATGCCCTTATTATGTACCATTGTCTTTTATGTATGGTGCTGTCCCTTATTACATAGCATACTCTCTTGTCATGTACAGAGCCATCTCTTATTGTTTAGCATCCGCTCTTATGTATCGGGCCATTTCTTACTTTATAGCATATTCTCGAGTAACAGTGGGAAAAAAAAGTCAGCCACCAATTGTGCAAGTTCTCCCACTTAAAAAGATGAGAGAGGCATGTAATTGACATCATATGTAGACCACAACTATGAGAGTCAAAATGAGAAAACAAATTCAGAAAATAACCTTGTCTGATTTGGCAAGATTTATTTTGCAAAATATGATGGGAAATAAGTATTTGGTCACCTAAAACATGCAAGATTCCTGGCTCTCACAGACCTGTAACTTCTCCTTTAAGGGGCTCCTCTGTCCTCCACTCATTACCTGTAGTAATGGCACCTGTTTGAACTTGTTATCAGTATAAAAGACACCTGTCCACAACTCAGTCACACTCCAAACCCCACTGTGGTGAAGACCAAAGTTGAAGGACACCAGAAGGACACCAGAAACAAAATTGTAGCCCTGCACCAGGCTGGGAAGACTGAATCTGCAATAGGCAAGCGGCTTGGTGTGATGAAGTCAACTGTGGGAGCAATAGTAAGTAAATGGAAAACATACAAGACCACTGATAATCTCCCTCAATCTGGGGCTCCACGCATGATCTCACCCCATGGGGTCAAAATGATCACAAGAATGGTGAGCAAAAATCCCAGAACCACAAGCGGGGTTTTAGTGAATGACCTGCATAGAGCTGGAACCACTGTAGCAAAGGCTCCTATCAGTAATACACTACACTGCCAAGGACTCAGGTCCTACATTGTCAGACGTGTCCCCCTGCTTAAGCCAGTACAAGTTTGCTGGAGAGCATTTGGATTATCCAGAAGAGTATTGGGAGAATGTCTTATGGTCTAATGAAACTAAAGTAGAACTGTTTGGTAGAAACAAAACTTGTCATGTTGGGTGGAGACAGAATGATAAGTTGCATCCAAAGAATACCATACCTACTGTGAAACATGGGGGTAGGAGAATCATGCTTGGGGCTGTTTCATGTGTACATGAAAGAATGAAAGGGGCCATGTATCGTGAGAGTTTGAGTGCAAACCTCCTTCCATCAGCAAGGGCATTGAAGGTGAAACATGGATGGGTCTTTCAGCATGATAATGCTCCCAAGCACACTGCCAGAGCAACAAAGGAGTGGCTTTGTGAGAAGCATTTGAAGGTCCTGGAGTGGCCTAGCCAGTCTCCAGATCTCAACCCCATAGAAAACTTTTAGAGGGAGTTGAAAGTCCGTGTTGCCCAGCGACAGGCCCAAAACATCACTGCTCTGCATGAGATCTGCATGGAGGAATGGGCCAACATACCACCATCAGTGTGTGCCAACCTTGTGAAGACTAAGGCTATGTGCCCACGTTCAGGAAAGTGTGCAAAATTTTACTGAGCAAATCCGGACTACTTTCACAGGAAATCCGCACACATATTGTTCGCGTTTTTCACGCGCTTTTTGCGGATTTTTTGTGTTTTTTTCCGGAGCTTCCCATTGCAATAATATAGCGGGAAATCCATGAAAATTCCGCAAAATTAATGAACATGCTGTGTTTTTTTCCGAGATGCGTTTTTATCGTGGAAAAAAAAACGCAACATGTGCACAAAAATTGCGGAATGCATTAAAAATGATGGAATGCTTAATGTAGGCGGTTTTTAAGCGCTTTTGCAGCAGAAAACCGCTGAAAAAATTCGGAAAAAAATGCAAAAAATCCAGAACGTGTGCACATAGCCTTACAGAAAACGTTTGACCACTGTCATTGCCAACAAAGGATATATAACAAAATATTGAGATGAACTTTTGTTAAGGACCAAATACTTATTTTACACCATAATTTGCAAAATAAATCTTGCCAAATCAGACAAGGTGATTTTCTGGATTTGTTTTCTCATTTTGACTCTCATAGTTGTGGCCTAAGTTTTATGTCAATTACAGGCCTCTCTCATCTTTTTAAATGGGAGAACTTGCACAATTGGTGGCTGACTACTTTTTTCCCCACTGTATAGCGCTGTTCCATTACATAGTATCATGTCTTGTTATGTATAGCACCATCTCTTAGCATATTGTCGTTATTTTTGTAATTCATAGTGCTCTTATTAATAGATAGATTCCTCTCTTGCTATTCGACACACTTCTATTATAATGCAGCCAATATAGCTAAGTATGTTCATTCCAGAAAATGCAAAATGCATTTAATTGGTGATTTCATTCTTGCAGAGGATTTGCTTATCCTTGACTATTAACTCTGCATCTAGTTAGTGAGTTGACCTTCACTGACACTCTCAAGCAGCATGTGGTCATAAAATTAGAGAACTCTGCAATAAATATGGGCTCATCACTACTAAGTAGCCCTTGAGTAGCACTTTAGATATTGAAAGAGATTGACACAAGAAAAATGTTATTTGCCATTCCTTTTAACTTTCATTTGCAAACTAAATGTTTTCTGTTGTCCACATCACTATTATGATGCTAACCAATGTCCAAAATTAATGGTGATCTTATGGATAATCTACTATATCTGGACAAAACAAAGGTTGAAAAGACATTATTCTCAAGATCATTGAGTTCCTTCCTTAGATCAAAAGGTCTACTATATGCAAAATTGTAGACTTGAACAGATCTAATAGACATAATGGAAATGCTGGAGATCTTTACTAGTATTTAAAAAAATAGTTTTGAAGGAGAACCTGACAGCTGATACATGTTGGATCGGGCAGTATGTATCAGGCTATATGATTTTAGCCATGTTTGAAGCTGTGGCATTTCAGAGAAAAATAGTTATAGCTGTTATATAGTTACTAGACGGACAGGCGGGTCCCCGTGGCTTCTCTCCGTGCGCTGCCCTTGAATGACAGATCTTTTTATGTGCTTGTATAGGGAGTGACCTGTCACTCCAGGGCAGCGGGCAGGTTGAAGTCACTTGGGACCCTCCTGTCTGATTAGTCTCGAAAGCAGCGTGGTCCCTGTCGGCTATTAAACAATGATTTTCTCTGAAATGACGCAATGTTTCAGAGCTAAACATGTATGTCTGAAATCATGCATCTGTGTCTGATACACGCTGTCCATGGATCAGGCAGCATATAAAAGATGTCAGATTCCCTTTAATTGTGAGATATTATCTTTTTAGACACACATTCATCAAATAGATACATTTCTATGTGAACCTTCTAAGGCAATTTTTCCACGCTCCAGAGTTCGGTGCAGGTCAGGCTGTGAGGGAGCGCAGCTTCAGTCACGACACCACTAGTCACTGATGCTGCACCAGCAGCATCTCATTCATTCACCAGTAGTTTACAGCGGGGGGGTCGCATCTTAGCACCGTCCTTGTTGTAAACTGTATATCCCCCAGACATGGATTACTGCGTGGGACACAGCGACGGACAGCTATGGGTATTGTTGTTTCTTTATTTTATTTTTATTACAGAAGATCGAGGGCGTTACATGGATTAGCTGTATAATAAAGATGGGAAACTGTGTAGTGTTTTATTACATTAAAATACTTTATTCTGGCTGTGTCTTTATTTAACCTGTAACAACTATAGGATTAGTAAAGGATAGGTGTTTTATTGACACCTCTCCACTACTAAGCCAGGCTTGATGTCACCTTACAATACAAAAGTGACATTAAAGGCCCCGTCTCACATAGCGAGATCGCTAGCGAGATCGCTGCTGAGTCACAAGTTTTGTGACGCAACAGCGACCTCAGTAGCGATCTCGCTATGTGTGACACGTACCAGCGATCAGGCCCCTGCTGTGAGATCGCTGGTCGTGTCGGAATGGCCTGGACCTTTTTTTGGTCGTTGAGGTCCCGCTGACATCGCTGAATCGGTGTGTGTGACACCGATCCAGCGATGTCTTCACTGGTAACCAGGGTAAACATCGGGTTACTAAGCGCAGGGCCGCGCTTAGTAACCTGATGTTTACCCTGGTTACCAAAAAAAACAAATAGTACATACTCACCATCTGATGTCCGTCAGGTCCCTTGCCGTCTGCTTCCCACACTGACTGAGCGCCGCAAAGTGAAAGTGAAAGTACAGCACAGCGGTGACGTCACCGCTGCGCTCTGCTCTCACTGTACGGCGGCACTCAGTCAGAGCAGGAAGCAGATGGCAAGGGACCTGACGGACATCAGATGGTGAGTATGTACTGTTTTTTTTTTTTGGTAACCAGGGTAAACATCGGGTTACTAAGCGCGGCCCTGCGCTTAGTAACCCGATGTTTACCCTGGTTACCCGGGTGCTGCAGGGGGACTTCGGCATCATTGAAGACAGTTTCAACGATGCCGAAGTCGTTCCCCTGATCGTTGGTCGCTGGAGAGAGCTGTCTGTGTGACAGCTCCCCAGCGACCACACAGCGACTTACCAACGATCACGGCCAGGTCGTATCGCTGGTCGTGATCGTTGGTAAATCGCTATGTGTGCCGGGGCCTTAACCCCCAAACTATTATCCCACTTGCCACCACTACTAAAGGCAAGTGGGAAGAGCGAGGCTAAGTGACAGAATTGGCACATCTTACAGATGCGCCTTTTCTGGCTCGGCTGATTGCTGATGTTTTTAGCCAGGGGAAAAATATCCATGGCCCCTTCCTAGGCTATTAATATTAGCCCGCAGCTGTCTGAATAGCCTTTGCTGGTTATTAATTATGGGGGGACCCCATGTCATTTTTGGGGGTGGTCCCCCATTTTAATAGCCAGTAAATGTTAAGTGTACAGCTGTGAGCTGATATTATTAGCCTTTGAAGCTCCATGGGTATTACGCCCTTCCCAGGCTATAAACATCTGCCCCCAGTCGCTGGCTTTCCCTCTGCTGGTTTTGAAAATTGCGCGGGAGACCACGCCATTTTTTTAACGTAAAATCTTTTATTAATTAAATACATGTCCAGTAATTTGCACACATACTGCACTAATTGTATTTGTCACTGACATCTATATATCTACCTATTCTATATGTATTTACTGTATGTAATCCATCTCTTCTATCCTGTCGGCTCCTGCAGTGATTTTACAGAAGCTGGCAGATTAATTACCGGCTTTTCTTCTATCTTTCTGTGCAATATCAATACATATGTGTGTTACTGACGTGTGTATATACAGTATATATATATATATATATATACATACTCTATGTATATATTTCTATTCTATCTATTCTATTCTAACCTGTCAGTGTGATTTTACTATACACCGCACATGAATTACCGGCTTTTCAAAGGACACCAGTGCGTAAAAATCGGATAGCACTCGCATTGTGCGAGTGCTGTGCGATATTTTTCTCGCATCCATTGACTTGCATTGGTGAGTCTTGGACGATATAAGCAGCAAATCACAGCATGCTGCGATGTCACTCGCACGTACAATACGGCCAAGAAAAATAGCAGTGGTGGGAGCTGCCCCATAGATTAACAGCGGTCCGAGTGCTATGCGATTTTTTTCTCACATAGCACTTGTCCGTATTCCTTGCTAGTGTGACTCCGGCCTAAAGAAGGTACTGCTTCTTTCTAGTAAGGCTACTTTCACATTAGCGTCGTGCACTGCACGTCGCAATGCGACGTTGCAGCGCACCGACGCATACTGTGGAAGCGCCGCACAACGGGGGCTGCAGATGCTGTTTTTCAACGCATCCGCTGCCCCATTGTGAGGTGCGGGGAGGAGGGGGCGGAATTCCGGCCGTGCATGCGTTGTCGGAAATGCTGGACACGATGCACCAAAAAACGTTACATGCAACGTTTTTCGGTGGCGATGGTCAGACGCAACACAACGCAACCGTCGCACGACGGTTGCGACATGTGGCAATGCGTCGCACTGCATCGCTAATGCAAGTCAATGGAGAAAAAACGCATCCTGCAAGCACTTTTGCAAGATGCGTTTTTTCTACAAAACGATGCATAGCGACGTGCAGTACACGACGCTAGTGTGAAAGTAGCCTAAGTGTTTTATTTCAACTCAGTGCTGCATTCACTGGAGCAGTGCTCTGTATTGATATATAGTGTTCTGCTGCTTCTGAAGATGTTCTCCGAAAAGATAGGGGGTGAAGGAATCTCTCATGTCATGACTGCTGTTTATGGGAGAAATCATAACAGCCAGGCTACACCCACTTGTTTCTAGAAAATGTAAAATTAGAAGTGGGGAGGGTACAAACAATGCAATGACAAAATAGTCTCATTGCTCACACGCAAGCCAGCTTACATATGACAGCTTATTGTAACATGCTTAAGCATTTTAAGCATGCCAACACAATTTATATAAAAGTTTTTTTTTCCCTCTGGATCCTGAGTTTCGGTTGACTGGATCAACATTCAGAACAAACATTTTAAACAAATATTGTTCATAAGCATTTATCTTATTTTACTGGATTTAAGACTATTTTTTTTACACAACAACAATTCTCGCTGTGAGGGTATGTGCACACGTAGATGAAACCTCTGTGGATTTTTCCGCACCTATTTTGAGAAATCCGCAGGTAAAAAGCACTGCGTTTCCTATTGTGGAGCAGGTGTAAACCGCTGCGGAATCCGCACAAAGATATGACATGCTGCGGAATAAACAACGCTACGTTTCCGCGCATTTTGTTCCGCAACATGTGCACTGCGGATTATGTTTTCCATAGGTTTACATGGTACTGTAAATGCATGGAAAACTGTTGCGAATCCGCAGCGGCCAGTCCGCTGCAGATCCGCAGCAAAATCCACAACGTCTGCACATACCCTCACCATTAGGCCTGGATCACACATACGCGAAATACGGCTGAGTCTCGCAGGTGAAAAGCCAGCTCTGGCGCCGGCACTATGGAGCGGAGCGTGCAGCTCCATGTGTTGCTGTGCGGCTGCACACTCCGCTCCGGACTGCCGGCGCCAGAGCTGGGTTTTCACCTGTGAGACTCGGCCATATCTTGCGTATGTGTGATCCCGGCCTTAACTAAATTACACTATTCCACAGGTTCCACTTCTCATGGTAAAGTCTTATCTCCCATGGAGGTTGGACCATCTTTTTTCATACTGAAGGAACATGTTCTTGTCTTTTGTGGAGGTTTTACATGAAACAGCTTTAGACCATATACTTTGTATGGGTCACTTATGTACTTGTATGAGTTTGTAATGTCTCCTGTTAGATATCTCTCCACAAGACAAAATAAATGTAATTCTTTTAATTTTTCTCATAACTAAGATCCTGCATTCCCCTTATCAGTTTGTGACTCTACTTTGTGCTTTTCTAGCTTCAGGCCATCATTTCTATGAACTGCTACCTAGTACTGAAATGCATATTGCAGATAAAGTCACACTAATGCCTTGTAAAGTGGCAATATTACATCCCTGCCCTGTGAGTTCATACCTATTTTATTACATGATAGTATCCTACTGGCTTTGAAAGCCACAGATTGGCATTGCATGCTGTTATTTAGTCTGTGATCTACAAGTCCATCAAAATCCTTCTCTACAAGTGACTCTGCTTGTTTTACTCCCCGTAGAACATATGATGCCTGCATATTATTAGTACTCAGGTGCCAAACTTTATATTTAGCCACATTGAACCTCATTTGTCAAGTGGATGCCCAAACAATGTGTCAGCTTTAACAGATTAAGGAGCACTGACATTGCTTCCTCTTCTGGACTCGGTGATCTTGTGATCACATGAGTGTAGGGAGGCGGCTGGAGCTGCTGTCTTTAGAGACCCACTCAGCTTTTCTAATCAGACAGGAGGCTGAATTTCTCCTGTAACTGAGGTTAATATATCAGTTCCAGTTTCAGGATATATCTACAATGAAAAGCATGTAATATTATCTTAACCTCTTGGCAACGACCCACTGTAGATAAAGGTTCATGCTTGCTGGGCTTTGTGCAGCACCAACATTTATCTATTGCAGCACTCAGAACCCCCCAGGGTCCTGCAAGCGCTGCCATGCCAGTTTGAGAGTGATAGCTCTGACAGGTGACATAATCGGGACCTGATTGAATCAGGTCCCAGTGATGTTAACCCTTTGCTATCTTATAGATGCTGCAATCCATAGTGATCTTTTTTTAAAAAATGTATTTTTCTTATGCAAAAGCGCCAAAATATAAAAAAATGATATAAATGTGGTATCAATGTAATCATACTGACCCAAAGAATAAAGCTGACTTATCAATTTACCACTTAGTAAATGGCATTAAAAAAAACTCCAAAAACAAATACCGAATTGCTGTACTGAGGAGCTTCTTTGACTGAGAAGAGCAGAAACGGAAGCAGATAGTTCCAGTTTTGACCGTCCTTCTCAATTACCTTTTAAGCATCGCCTTACTGAAGACCACCTGCCCGTCCATCTGGGCTGGAGGGGAGGATTCTGGCTGCAACCACTTCTGTACCAGAGGCAGCAGATCAAACTTCTGAGAGCGAGGGGGTTTGTCATCATAATATGCACAGATATGAACCCTTTGGACTCTGACAGACATAGTGACCCCAGAGCGTGCCAATATCTCGGTCAAAGTCCAGACCTCAATCCAATCGAGAAACTGTGGAAAGAGCTGAAAACTGCTGTTCACAAACGATCTCCATCAAACCTCACTGAGCTCAAGCTGTTTGCCAAGGAAGAATGGACAAGAATTTCAGTCTTTCGATGTACAAAACTGATAGCGACATACCCCAAGCGACTTGTAATCACAGCAAAAGGTGGAGCAACAAAGTATTAAGTTAAAGGGTCTGAATAATATTGCATTCCCCACTTTTCAGTTTTTGAATTTCCACAAAAATTTAAAATAACCAATAAATTTTGTTCAACTTCACAACTGTGTTCCACTTGTTGTTGATTCTTCACCAAAAATTTACTTCCTTTATGTTTGAAGCATGATATGTGGGAAAAGGTTGAAAAGTTCCAGAGGGCTGAATACTTTCACAAGGCACTGTATATGTAGCAGAATACCTCACTTGTTAAGACCGCTGACCACTGGGCAGCGCTCATAGCAATCCAGCAGTGTCAACCATAGAGGTCTCCAGGACACCTCTGGTTGTCATGCCAATCCATCGGTGATCCGCGATCACGTGACGGGGGTCACCGATGGGTGGATTTCTGGCACGAGTGCCAGAAGTGCATGTTAAATGCAGCTGTCAGCATTTGACAGTGGCATTTAACGAGTTAATAGCGGCGGGTGAGTAAAGGACTGACAATGTTAAAGCTATATGCACACTTTGCATTTTTGCTTCATTTTTCAGTGTTTTGCTGTGTTTTTTCAGTGCAGATTTGTCATAAAACCTGTAGGGATTCCTGATGTCAGCAATGTGAATGAGAACCCAGAAGTCTCACATCCACATTGCTTATTTTAAACGCAAGTAAAAAATGCAGCATAACGTGCCTTTTTCCGTTCCGTTTTTACTGCCAAGAGATGCAGAAATGTGGCAGAAATTTCTGAACAAACACTTAATGTGTGCATATACCCTAAGGATTATAATCATCCCCTAAGGATTGGGGATGATCACAGCAGTCAAGCTAACACTGTTCAGTACATGTGGCTATATATTGGCCATACTGTTATGTGCCATGACCTAGGAATCATACAGTACGGTATTGTCAGTGTATTGTTGCTGTTACACTGCTATGGAATCAGTTTTGTTTTTAGAAGTTGTCCCATCTCTCTCCCTGTAGCCCAGCTCTGCTGTAACCCCTCCCTTCTTCTCCAGTCAGTGTTTGTCAGCCATCTTCGTCTGACGTTCATCTGTGTATATCTCAGGTTCAGTATTGTCTTATCACCCGCTGGAGCTGCTGCAGCTACTACTATTGTGCATAATACAAGAATTCAGCCTGAGAATAAACCTCTCCTGGAATCCTCACATGTGCCGCTGCAGTCGAGTTGACACTAACTGACAAAGTTCTGCCATAACAAGCAGTGAGGAAAAAGTGACAGCATTATATTAAATGCAATGACTACCCTGTACAAGCAGCTTTCAAACTTTTGGGGCTCGTACACACAACCGTATTATCTGTCCGAGTTCTCTCTCTGGGAAAAATGGATTATGCTTGTCCCAATGTTATTCAATGGGGAAGTGCAGAAGACCAGTATTTTTCACTGACCAAATTTGTGTGAAAAAAATTCAGCATGCACTAATTTCTTCGGTAAACTCATCCATTCCATTCTATGAGTGTGTGAAAAAAAAATCGGATGCCATTATAGCATTTGATTGTTACGGAGACATTGCAATTCTGTAACATAAGAAACTGTAAATGTTCTGTAATTGATTAATAGCTGCTGCTGTTAAAAAAAAAAAAACGGATTGGATACGGATGACAAGCGAGAAAAAAAATCGTTTGACTTTTATGGACGAAGCTCTGAACTATTTGTTATACTCTCGTGTGAACCCAGCCTTAGGGCCAGCATCTGATTACAGATATACCAGTAAAATACCAAGATTTTGGCAATCCACAAGTATTTTTCTGAGCCTAGTTAGTGGAGAACATCATCTGCATGATATATCCAATGACATATAAAGATCAATAGTTTGTAAGAAAAATATCAATCAGTAAAGGGCGAATTTCATGTCTGCAGTGTATTAATATGTAAATTTAGGTGGAAACGCGTACAACCTGAGAAAAGGTAACATAATACTAGTGACTTAATATACATGCGGTAACGATATTTGTTTATCTGTGCAGTATGTGGTTAATGGAAGCTTGGGTTTCACGTAAATGATGAAATAAATGCACTGTGATAGTTTTGACTTATGTCTGCATCCATGGTGATGCACAGCATTGTAGGTCCAGCAGTGATGGAGTTAACATGAGCTCAGAGCTGCAGAGCCAGTGGCAGGAGCAGTGATATCCAGGTTCCCTTCTCTCCTCAGCACCACAGCACTCAGTGCGGAGTGAGCCAAGAGTCAGGAGTGTCTTGTCTGTCTATGGGATCTTGGAAGCGTTGACTGTGCTGGCAGAGCCACCGGGTACCAAGCAGCAGCAGTCACATCAAGCCCAGAAATCGAGCAGAAAAGCAACCACATCAGCAACAGCAGCCAGTGCTTGTGCCCCTGAGGATTCTCCAGGAATTTCACCATGCGCCTGGTAACAGATCTTATTTCCTAAACCGAACATTTCGCTGTGTCTTCTACTGCTCTGTATGTTTTATGTCGCCTTGTGTTTTTTAACTAATTAAATGAAGAATGTCATTGTACCTTCTGGGACAAGAAAGACAGTTATTCTGCACAAGATACACAGGCAGATGTCTTACAGGGAACTCCTGGTGCAAGAATTACTTTACATGTGATTTGAGGGCATTGAGCAAGAGGTAAAACTAGCCAGAGAAATAAGAAGAAGCTTTCTTAGAAAACACACAAGATTAGGTAATTTTTCCATCAGTGTATCATTTTTTTCACAATAACTAAATGTTCCCCCAATATACTGATTAATTGAGATCTTGGAAACATTTTTGAAGGTTCTTGCAATCTTTAGAAGAAATCTATAACTAAGTTGTGAGTGTAACAGCAACAATACACTGACAATACAAAAAAATACAAAAATAGATGATGATGAATTTTATGAATGATTCAAAGGATTTCATTTTGGTTGGATCCGATCATTTCGGTGCAGTAGAGGTGGTAAGGGTGCTCATTCTTGGTCGTATTATGGCTAGAGTTATTATTGTGAAATTATAGATATAATCTATAGCCAATGTAGTGTAAGGTCCACCCCTCATTTTTCATTAGCAGATCAATACCGATCCTTTTGGAGCACTTTAACATGACCTCCAGGCGATCAGTACTGTAATACACATTGAAAGTCAATTCTATGGTCAGTTTTGAGTGGTATGTCCACTATTAAAAAAACATGGCTGCTTTCATCCAGAAAGAGTGCCACACCAGCTCTCAGGTTGTGCCTGGTATTACAGCTCAGCTTCATTGAATTGAATGTCCCTGAATTACAATAACACCCATGAACTGTATATTGGTGTGGATCTTTTTTTGGATGAAAGATGCATCTTTTTCTAATTGTGCACAACCCTTTTAAGTTCAATACCAATGTTCATTTTTGGAAAGCAGTTTTGTACTCTAGTGCCCACCTTAACATTAGGTTGATCTTGGTACGACAGGAATTGTCCTTCAAATGTCCAACCTTTGGACCATGCAGACCTGAGATCCATCCTAATCAGACATCCAGTACTGTAGGATTTGTGGACTTGCCGATTATAAATGTGAGAGTAAATATAAAATGAATTTATAAATTAATTTTCAGTGTTACAACCTTGCATATATTAGGTTGTTAATTTGCGTGCAAGCATTGTGTAGCTTGTTGAGTTTAGCATCCAGGACATCTTGGGTAGATCATGAATCATTGTGGAAGCAGAGCACTTTGTCTTATGCCGCTTCGCTTTCAGTTGCAAGTGTGAAAATATATTAAATATGTATGGGAGCTGAAAACTGTGTTGTATTTCTAAAAACTGTTAAAAGGTTCCGGAAAGAAGCATTACTGTTCTTTCATTACCAGCTACGTGTCTTGTAAAAAACAGTTCCTTAAATTTGCATTGCATTGAAAAGCACATATTGTACAAATCACCAACATACTGTAGAACAAATCACCATCAATATGATGAATTGTCCTCATCTGACAGTGTGTTACCAACTTCTAATTAGCCATTTTTATTTATATCTGCTTTTAAGAAAGTTGGGTGATGACCAAATTGACCGTCATTACATGTTTATATTGGGTTGTCATGTTGTTACACAGACTTTACTCTTTTACTTCTTTAAAGACAGACACATTAATCAGTTAGGACTCCATGGTTCGGGATTTCCAGATGTTTTCATCTGACTCGTCGTCATTTGTGATATTTTGAAAAATCACAAAATTTCAAATAATTGTAGTCCAGTACCTACCTGAGGGATAGTATGTATGTCAATTATTTTAACTACTTTTTGTGCTAAAGAGTCACAAAATCGTTGAAAAGAACAAACAAAAATAAAGACTGTCTTTTACTTTGCAAAATAAAGGAAATGTGTACGCCATTTTGAAGAATTTGGCACAAAAAACATCAACGAATACCAAAGGACAAAAAAAGTAACTTAAAAAAGCCCTACAAATGATGAATCAGGGTCACATTACTTAAAAAGGACAGCATTTTTAACAACATGGTATATTTAGACAATTTCAGGTTTAGGGGAAGATATTCTTTCAAAAAAGTAATTCAACAACGTATCAAAAGAACCGCAGGATTCTGCAGACGGTTTATCACTTTAAATTCACCTTAAACCAGCATAGTGTACCAACCTTGTAGATCGTACACATAAGGAACAGGTCTACACTACATTTGATCGTATAAATTGGAAAATACCCCCAATGTATCTTTCTAAGGGTGTGTGTCCACGGTCAGTAAACGCTGCTTGTTTGACGCTGCGCAGAGCTGCAGCGTCAAACACGCAGCGTCCAGATGTTCCAGCATAGTGGAGGGGATTTTTTGAAATCCCGTGTCCACTATGCGTGGAAACCCGCACGCGGCGGGCCTGCGACTCCGGACATGCTGCGCGTCTTTTCAGCTCGCAGCATGTCCGTACACCTTGCGGGGACGCAGCGTCCCCGCAAGGCATAACACAGGGCCCTATGGGAGGGGGGGGCGATGATCCCGGATGTGTACATTTAACACATCCAGCATCATCGCGTCCAAAAAGGGGGCGGGGCTTAGCGCCGAGCGGCTTCGCCGCTCCGGCGATACCGCCGGCCATCCTGAACATGGACACACAGCCTTATACGTTTTTGTTGCAGATCTATTGACCAGTAATTAGTGAAAAAAGGTTTTTATTTAGTGCAAGCATGGCCAGTGTACATTAATTAACCTCTGCTAAACTGTATTGGTAATAAACTACGATTATCATTACAAGAATGTACAAACAAAATGTACATTATGGCACACAATTATTTACAATTATATGCAAAGTGCACATCTTTATAGGGACATGCTTCAAACTTGTGCAATTCTTCAGTGCCATTCTTCAAACTTATCCATTAAATTCATAATTGCCAACAGTCTGAATTTTGTCAGGATATTTTGATAAAGTAACCAACAAAAGTGATGTTTTTTGCAAAAAAATTAAAGAAAAGAGTAGTTTGGGGCATTATCATGCAAGATTAGGATGGGGATAAAATGTCCTGAGGTTTGGCATTCAAATGTTGACTAATAAGCAATTGTAAAGCCTGAATTTGGAATGAGCCAAACCTAGAAGACTAAGTAGCTGATTCATTATGGTATTTAAGCCACACCAGTGAAGGCCAGTAACGCGAATATGGGTGTGGCATGGCCAATAAATTGGCAGGACAAGATGTAACAATGCCCACCCATCAAATTAATGAAAAGTTACGACACTTACTCCAGTCATGTACTCCATTCTCTGTACTCCAGTCCACCAGATAAAGAATCTGCCTAATTCACTAAAGGGCAATGCACCATTGAATGAATTAGACTACATTCACACGTTGAGTATTTGGTCAATATTTTAGCTCAGTATCTGTAAGCCAAAACCAGGAGTGCAACAATCAGAGGAAAAGTATAATAGAAACACATCACCACTTCTGTATGTTTCACTCACTCCTAGTTTTGGCTTACAAATGCTGAGGTAAAATACTGACAAAATACTTAACATGTGAACATGGCCTTGGGCACATTGTATTCCAGTGAGCTTGTTCATTGAGACTAGCATGCGCAACGCCAGTCTTAATGAAGCAGCCCCAGAGTATTAGGGTGGAGTGCAATGTGCCGCATGGCCCTCGTAGTATGCCACAGTGTGTGTTTTGCTGTTATTTAAAACTTTTTCTCATATGTTTGTCATACATTCGTAAGTGAAATGCCATAAAATTACTTGTATTCACCTGAAAGATAGCAGTAAGTTGTGGAAAACTGCTACCATTCAGCACATGAGAATACAATCTGTTCACTTCAATTCTGCCTTGGAAGCAAATTCAACTGCTGTGCATAATAAATAAATCAATTAGTTTACTTTTGCCATGCAGGAAGCATCATACATCAGTATGAATTCATGTTCTGCTCATTAGGGTTGTGCGATAGATGCATACAGATGTGTTCTTCCATGTGTGTTCTTCCCATCCTTTTACAGTCCTACTCTGTATGTAAATAATTCTAGACATCCTAGAATTTGGACTATGAGTATGAGTAATAATAACCCAAAGGTTATACCATGTGGTCAGTCTACAAACAAGAGATGCAGGGAGAATTCAGCCCTGAGGTCTACAGACTAGAATAAAATCTGTAACTCAGGTTCAGTTGAAGATAAGTCATGTAATTTACTTACAAGGTTACCCCACTTTTAAGTATGTAGACATAATCTATACATTAATTGTGAAGTGTGAATAAATATGACACATGGATAACGACTGGCATTGCCTTATCCCAAATGTTATTCTTAAGTCACACAAAAGTAAAGTCAAATGTTCCCCAAGTTATGGCAGCATGGAGGAGAAAGCTGTGGTACTCACCAAATACATGTATAAAAAGAGAAAAGATCAGCACCGTTGTAGTGCACTTACCCCACGGTGTAAAGATTGTCTTTATCAATGAGACTCCATTGACTCACAAAACCGGCCTCTTAAGGGTGCTGCATCCAAAGAAATCATGTAATGTGGAGCCAAAGAAGAAAAATGGTGCGCACTCCTGGGTCCGGTAAAACACTTGCTTTATTGGGACATCTATACACTGACAGACGGGCGGGAGAAAACGTGCGGAGAGAACAGGTCCTGTTCTCTCCTCACTCACCAAATACATACCTTGACCATTTCCAAGCAAACGAAGAGAAGAGAAACACCTCTGCACCACTGTATTACGTTAGACCCTAATGCCTCCAACCTTTCTCAGCTGTTTTTGCCGTGTTAAATCCACTTTCTTTAGAAACAACCGGGTGCTGCATCCATAACCAGATCATTGGCAAAACATGAGAAAAAAGCAAAAAAGTGGAGCGCACTCACCGGTGTCCAAATGTCAAGTCTTTATTCGGACATAACGAGAAGACAGTAGGGAGGGATGTCACATATTCACATCCCTCCCTGCTGTCTTCACGTTATGCCCAAATAAAGACTTGACATTTGAACACCGGTGAGTGCGCTCCACTTTTTTGCTTTTTTATGACATACCTTGACCATGTTTTCAATAAAGAAGGTTTTGAAAGAGTAGGCGCCATAACTTTTTCTTTCTATTTGGACAGGTAGTCATAACGATTTTTTTTGAAACACGGATCATTGAATTGAGGTCCTGAGCTGAGGACCTTTAAAGACAATATTAGATTGCATTCCCTTCACATAAAATTTATCACTCTTTAGGTCTAGAGTCCCTTTAAAAGGACTGTCACATGTCATAAATATGTAATTTTTTACTTGGTATAAATGCTGCTTTACTCTTGAATTTGGCTTTAATTTTCTTTTGATCCTGTGCCTCTCCTTTCATCTCATCCACATGTAAATCTTGTCTTTTTAGCCAAGTGGGCATAGTAAGACAAGGTTCCCATGATGAGCTTTTAGTGAGTATTTGATGTTGTAGATTTTCTGCAGCATTTCGGCACCAATTAAGTAAAGTACATTAGTTGTATTTTTTTAGAAAATACGGAGTGTGAAAAACTCATTGTGGGAATGTAGCCTAACTCTTCACTATGAGAATCTTCTTGAAGCAAAAACGCCTAGGTGGTAAAAAAACCCTAGACTTATAAACAGTGAAGGATGTAATTATTTGATCCCTTGCTGATTTTGTAAGTTTGACCACTGACAAAGACATTAACGGTCTATAATTTTAAAGGTAGGTTAATTTTAACATTGAGAGAAAGAATATCAAAAATAAAACCCAGAAAATCACATTGTATAAATTACATAAAATTATTTGCATTTTGCAGTGAGAAATAAGTATCTTATCCCTTACCAACCATTGAGAGTTCTGGCTCCTACAGTCCAGTTAGACGCTTCTAATCAACTTGCTACCTGCATTAAAGACAGCTGTCTTACATAGTCACCTTTATAAAAAAAAATCCTGTCCACAGACTCAATTAATCAGTCAGACTCTAACCTCTACAACATGGGCAAGACTAAAGAGCTTTCTAAGGATGTCAGGGACAAGATCATAGACCTGCACAAAGCTGGAATGGGCTACAAAACCATAAGTAAGATGCAGGGTGAGAAGGAGATATCTGTTGGTGCAATAGTAAGAAAATGACTGTCAATTGACATCGAACTGGGGCACCATGCAAAATCTCACCTCGTGAGGTATTCTTGATCATGAGGAAGGTGAGAGATCAGCCTATAACTATACAGGGGGAACTTGATAATGTCAAGGCAGCTGGGACCACAGTCAACAAGAAAACCATTGGTAACACATTACGCTGTAAAGGTTTGAAATCCTGCAGTGCCCGCAAGGTCCCCTTGCTCAAGAAGGCACATGTGCAGGCTCGTCTGAAGTTTGCCAATGAACACCTGGATAATTCTGTGAGTGTTTGGGAGAAGGTGCTGTGGTTCAGTTGAGACAAAAATTGAGCTCTTTGGCATTAACTCAACTCGCCATGTTTGGAGGAAGAGAAATGCTGCCTATGATGACCCAAAGAACACTATCCCCACTGTCAAGCATGGAGGTGGAAACATGTTTTGGGGGTGTTTCTCTACTAAGCATACAGGACTATTTCACCACATTAATGGGAGAGTGGATGGAGCCATGTACCGTAAAATCCTGAGTGACAACCTCTTTCCCTCCGCCAGAACATTAAAAATGGGTTGTGGCTGGGAAATCCAACTAGACAATGACCCAAAGCATACAGCCAAAGCAATAAAGGAGTGGCTTAAAAAGAGGCACATTAAGGTCATGGAGTGAGCTAGCCAGTCTCCAGGCCTTAATCCCATAGAAAACTTATGAAGGGAGTTGAAGCTCTAAGTTGCCAAGCAACAGCCTCAAAATCTTAATGATGGAACAATCAGAGGAAAAATATAATAGAAACACGTCACCACTTTTGTATTTATCACCCACTCCTGGCTTTGGCTTGCAAACAGTGAGGTAAAAACTCACCAAATACTCAGCATGTACATGTGGCCACAAGAAGCAAACACAACAGAGATTTGTTTTTGCAGAAAACACAAAATCTCCACAGTAGAAGATGAGTCTGGAAATATAAGATGACTCCATCCAAGATAAGACAACTATATGCAAGACAATATTTCCAAAAGATCATAGAAAAATATAAAAGTAACAGCTGTATTAAGACAAAAGGAACCAAAAATATATGAATAATATTATAAATTATAAATTGTGGCCTTTTAATATTACCCAGGTTAGGGGGAGGGTAAATCTACAGACCCCAAGCCACATGCTAGCAACATGTAACTTCATTAGGGTCTTTAATAACCTACTACGTAAATTTCTTTTAACACATTTTCTTTTCATTTGTCAGCAATCCTTAAAGGGCACCTGTCACCCCGTTTTTTCAGTATGAGATAAAAATACTGTTAAATAGGGCCTGAGCTGTGCATTACAACAGTGTATTTTGTGGACCCCGATTCCCCACCTATGCTGCCAAAATACGGTACCAAAGTAGCCGTTTTCGCCTGTCAATCAGGCTGGTCTGGTCAAAAGGGCGTGGTGTCTTCCCCCAGATCTTGCTTAGTTTTCCGTTGGTGGCGTAGTGGTGTGCGCATGCCCAAGGTCCCGAATCCACTGCACAGGGGAGTGAAAACAGCGCGATGTGTGCTATTTCATTGGTGATCGGTGGGGGCAGCCATCTTCCTTTGGCCGCGCGTGCGCAGAAGCGGCGCTCTGCTGGCCGCGGCTTCAGGAAAATAGCCGCGGGATGCCACGCGTGCGCAGATGGAGATCGCGGCGGCCATTTTCCTGAAGCCGAGATGCGAATTCTGCTTCAGGAAAATGGCCGCCGCGATCTCCATCTGCGCACGCGCGGCATCCCGCGGCCATTTTCCTGAAGCCGCGGGCAGCAGAGCGCTCCATCTGCGCACGCGTGGCCAAAGGAAGATGGCCGCCCCACCGATCAACAGGGAAATAACGCACATCGCGCTCTTTTCACTCCCCTGTGCAGTGGATTCGGGACCTTGGGCATGCGCAAACCATTACGCCACCAACGGAAAACTAAGCAAGATCTGGGGGAAGACACCACGCCCTTTTGACCAGACCAGCCTGATTGACAGGCGAAAACGGCTACTTTGGTAACATATTTTGACAGCATAGGTGGGGAATCGGGGTCCACAAACTACACTATTGTAATGCACAGCTCAGGCCCTATTTAACAGTATTTTTATCTCATACGAAAAAAACGGGGTGACAGGTGCCCTTTAATTTGTCATGGCTATTATTTGTCATTTTTTGACTACAGTGTTGACATTGAATCATCTTTGTAGGTGAATCATAAGTGACATGAAATGTGCACAGGATGTGACCTGTAAAAGATTTATCTGCTACTAAATTATGCAGGATGGGGATTATGTAGACTGTTTGTATGAATGACTGATAGCCTGGTCACATTTATTCTCTATGTTGAATAAAAATTACCATGTCGTAAAAATAATCATACCTGCTTTAACAAAGGCTTTAATAATATCTACAGACTGTGATTAAAGGTCAACCAAATATAACACTATTATGAACATATGGAAATGGTACTTTGTGGGTTCACAAAGAAATGCTGTGATGTCATAGCAGCTAATTGCAGCTTAGAGAATTTCAGAAATTGGCGACATTGCAGAGAGAAGTGTACAGCATTGTGCAATATGGTGTGTATTTAAGGTTTACATATTTATGACCTCTGAATCATCTACTTTTACTCAACTAAAGTATAAATGAGAAACAAGCTGTGAATACTGGGCTTTTAGCTTGCTAGTTGTGTACAGAATTCCCTCTTTCAATGAGGCGCAGATTTACAAATATTCCAATTCTAATGTACAGGTTAATACATTTTAATAAATCATCATTATAAACTTTACATATAATAAGTGTATCTGTATCATAATTACCAGCATAGAAGGATGTGGATATCTTGCTAAATGTGTAGTAATAAAGGAATTGTACATTTCCAGTGCTGTAGATTTGTATGCACAACACACCTTCAGCCCTGTGTAAATGATAGAAAGATGAACAGATGGTCACTTATTTGTGATTTCCCATCTGACCCTGGAGAAGATCCACACAGAAAATTGACTACCTGACCAGGTACAGGTCTCTACCGCATGTCGGGATATGGATGATTGTTCCACGAAAGAGATTTGGTAGAACATTTATAACGATGGTAATTGACTGTTCAGTGGACCTTAACTCGTGCCAGTCTGGGCATTTTTGTATAAATGAACATTGCCGTTAATTCTGAGTATTGGTGTGGATTCTTTCCAATGTCTGACTGGGCTTTCTTGGGCCCAGCAAATTATTGTAAGTGTCCACCCTCCATTTAAACACATGTAAGCAACCAATTGCCTTTTTAAATTTGTTGTAATAATTTAATGAAGAGGATATTATATCAATGAGTTATTTATGATTCAACCGAAGAAAAACCAAGGCTCCTCTAATTCCTGTCCACACCAGATACCAGCTCAGTCATATAAATGTCTTGTAACATGCCTAAATCACGTCAGAATATATTTTTTTACCCTTTTAGCACGTTGGCTCAGTGGTTAGTAAGCACTGTCGCCTTCACGTGCTGGTGTCCTGAGTGAGTTAAAATCTGACCAAGAATACACCTACATGGTATTTATATATTTTTCCTGTGTTTGCATGGGTTTCCTTCAACACAGCAGTTTTTTTAGGAGCTTCTGGATACCATAAAAAAAGAATAATTAACTGCACATTATGCATGCGATTATGGTGCAGCACAGGTGTCGCTACCGCCGCCTGCAGAAGGGGAATTTTTTTAACATATCTTGAAAAGTTTTCCCCCTTCCATATACTAATGTGCCACAAACAGGAAGTTGATATCACCAACCATTCCCAATTTATTTAGGTGTATCTATATAAATGGCCCACCCAGGTGTATCCATATAAATGGCCCACCCTGTATAATATTCATTATGTAAAATAGGGGGCAGGTTAGTGAGAGATCAGACACCTGTCAGAACCCATACTGATGAATACCTAATCAGAGCCCCACATGAAGACCCCCACAGGCCGCCCCGGAGCACGAGCATATCATTAACTCAAAACTGAAAATAAACATTAAACAACAACCACAAGATGGATTTTAATCAGTATAATGGCACTGACCTGTCTGTAGGTTACTGTGCACAATCCTGCTAACAGGTTCCCTTTAAAGCCCTACTAAAACTTTTTATTGTGAGCTCCACTGGCAACAGAAAGTGATGACAATGTCTGTAAAGCACTGCAAAATATGTTGACAATATAGGAACAATGAAATTAAACAAATTAATGTAAAATTAATATTGTTGACCACAGATTTACTTACATTTGCATCGCCTTGTCTTTCTTGGTCCCTACAAATCAGATATCTCTACCTCCTGTTTTGACCTGTGATAAGCTTGGTGTACTAGATAAACCTATGTAATGTAGAATGGTTTAAGCACACAAAGATATAGCTGATGTATAAAGTCAGATACGTAGTATGCATGTGGGAATACATGCATACTTTACATGTATGTGGGAATTGATATAGAGCAGAGTAGGAACATTTACATCAACCAAGAAGCAACAGTCTGAATGGAGCACTGCAACACGGTATGGTTCAAAGTAGAGTGAGGTTTCAGACAAGGCTGAATCCTGTCACCATTTTTCTTCAATTCATATGCAATTTAATGAAGGCTGGACTTGCTGATAAAGATGAAGGAATTAAAATTGCTGGACGAATCATCAACAATCTTAAATACACACACAATTCAACAGTGATAGTAACAAGCATAGATAGAATTACAGAGTGTCAAATTGGAAACCTGGAACATAAGACTGCTAGTCAACACAAAGTAGACAAAGATTGACTACTGCCAAGCATGACTGGGACTCATTTCAGATGGACGGCGACTAACTGGAAGTTGTAAAGGACTTTACATACTTGGATAGATGACCACAACAGGAGAATAGCTATGGGTAAATCAACAATGAAGTCACTGGACAAGGTCTTCAAATTGAGGAACAGTTCAGAGGTGAAGAAGACATGAGTTATACATAGTTTGATTGTCTCTGTGGTAACATTCAAATGGCAAACCTGGACAAAAAAGTAACAAGATAGATGAAGAATAGTGTTGAGCGATACCTTCCGATATTCAAAAGTATCGGTATCGGATTGGATCGGCCAATATTCAAAAAATATCGGATATCACCGATACTGATACCCGATACCAATGCAAGTCAATGGGACCAAACTATCAGAATTAAAATAAACCCTTTCTTTCCTTGTAGGTTCATTCTACATGAAGAAAAACAACTATGAATAATGTAGGATGTATTGGGGGAGGAGACATCCAAAGCATAGAGGTTTAGCCCAATCAAATGGAATAGCAGGAATTAATTTTTTTTTAAGACGTTCGGAGTTACAAAGATATTGACTATGTTAAGATTTTTTATATTTTGTCAGATATTGATGTTTCACTAATTCCATGCTCTTCGCCTTCTTTTTTACTTTTCCGACACTTTCTTCTTCATCATCCTCAGCAGCAGCATCTTTTACATCAACTTATTCTTCACCTTATTCATCTTCTTCACCTTCTTCCTATTATTCTTTTTTGTTACATTCTTCATATTCTTTTTATTAAACTATTATTCTTCTTCATATTCTACTTCTTCATCATATTCTTATTTGTGACAGGCATTCCTGTAGTTGTTATCTATAAAAGTTTGAAGATTACACCTTCCGTTCTGCCTGTCACAAAAGAGTTACAACAGGATTTGTCTGCGTTCAGTTTGGCCTGCAGCAGCAGGCTTTTTCCAGGGGCACCACGAGGAGGAACGGACTCACCCCCATACACTGCTTAGTCTTCTTCTGCTTATAATTTAGATAATATCTTTTGCTCAGATTTGTAGTCTTATGCTTAATGTTCTTCTGCTCTTTGTTCTGCAGCTTCTTGTTCTTCTGCTTCTCGGTCTTCAGGGTCGTCGTCTCCAGGGTCGTCGTCTCCGGGGTCGTCGTCTTCGGGGTGGTCGTCAGGGTCGTTGTCTTTAGGGTCTTGAACTTGTAAATGTAGCAGAAGGTACAAGAAGGCTGAGGAAATGCCGAGAACCAGCTGACGGTACTGGAACCCGAATGGCTACCCGAAGGTCCAAAAGCCAATGGAACTACCGAGGACCAGCTGACGGTACTGGAACCCGGTTACTAAGCAGGAGGTACCCATGCCAGAAAGCACTACCAAGGACCACCTGACGTTGGTGGAACTCGGATACCCAGTAGGAGGCACCTAAGCCAAAGGCTCTGCCCGGAACCAGCTGACGGTACTGGAACCAGGATGGGAAGCAGAAGGTACAAGAGCCAAAGACACTGCCGAGAACCAGCTGACGGTACTGGAACCCAGATGGGTATCCGAAGGTACAAGAGCCAATGGAGCAACCGAGGACCAGCTGACGTTACTGGCACCCGGTTACTAAGCAGTAGGTACCCGTGCCAGAAAGCACTACCAAGGACCACCTGACGTTGGTGGAACTCGGATACCCAGAAGGAGGCACCTAAGCCAAAGGCTCTGCCCGGAACCAGCTGACGGTACTGGAACCAGGGGGACCTATTCAAGATTGTCTTCCTAAGAACCAGCTAATGGTGCTGGAACTCAGATAGGCAGCAGAAGGTCCACAGGAAAAACAAAAGTTGCTAGGCCGCGAGCTAGCCATAGTTACTGAAAATCCACAGTCCTACAGGGGGAGCTTGTCCTATTGGCACTACGGAATCAGCCTTGATTGCCAGTTCCCGCAGCCCACATAGGAAGCACCTAAACTGCAGGCACCATAGAGTCGGCTAACCCGACTGCAACACGACAGGACAATGTATTGGAGGCAAAGTGACCTTGACACTACCCGGAAACAGCTGGTGTGCTGGAACCGGGCTGGGCAGAAGGGAGTACCCATGCCAAACATACTTCTGAGCAGCAACTGGCAGTGTTGGAGCCCAGGGAATAAAGGAGAAGCAGAGTGTAGGCTGAGGCCTAATTGGAGCAAGTTGAAAGGGAACCTTTAACCCCCCCAGGCGTTAGCAACTAGAAGAGCCACCTTGTGCAGCAGTAATGCTGCACAAGGAAAAGGTGGCTCTTCTAATTATGCTCTTTGCACATGCTGAACGAAACACTTATAAAATTTGGCCCCTCATACCGTGAAACCGTCCCGGAGGCGGGACTTTCCTTCTTAATGAGACGCAGCACAGCTGTCATCCATACCCCCTTGGCGCCGGGCGCAGCCTCCTGAGCATTGTTTGTTTGTGTACCGGAGTCTGCGCTGTTATGTTATCCCTTGGCCATGTGCAGTTAGCGTTGCCCGTCTTCTGACATCATTTGATGTCAGCCTGACTGCGCCTGTGCGGTCGCGCTCCCCGAGATCAGTGCATATCTTTGTCTCTCACTCATCTCCTTCCACCTTCTTCAGACTGTGCGGCGTCAGCTGATCTCTAATCACATGCCACGGCCGTGACGCCGCACAGTCTGAAGAAGGTAGAAGGAGATGAGTGAGAGGCGAAGATATGCACTGCGCATGCCCATGATTCCCAGCCCCGCAGTGTCTTCAGATTTATTCACACTGCGGGGCTGGGATTCATGGCCTTGTGCAGTGCATATCTTCGCCTCTCACTCATCTCCTTCCGCCTTCTTCAGACTGTGCAGCATCAGCTGATCCCTAATCACATGCCACGGCCGTGACGTCGCACAGTCTGAAGAAGGCGGAAGGAGATGAGTGAGAGGTGAAGATATGCACTGCACCTGCCCATGAATCCCAGCCCCACAGTGAGAATAAATAAGACACTGCGGGGTGTGATCTCGGGCAGGGCGGCCGCACAGGCGCAGCCAGCCTGACAACAAATTATGTCAGAAGACAGGCAACGCTAAACACGCATGGCCAAGGGATAACATAACAGTGCAGGCTCCGGGACAGATTCAAACAACGCTGAGGAGGCTGCGCCCGGCGCCAAGGGGGTAGGAATGATGGCTGTGCTGCGTCTCATTAAGAAGGAAAGTCCGACCTCCGGGACGGTTTGAAGCATTACTGCTGCACAAGATGGCTCTTTCAGTAACAAATGGCTGGGGGGGGGACTTGTTACCTTAAATTTCTGTTGTAGTGTCAGCGTGGCGGTCGCAGGACACATTGCCAGATACACAGCTGGGGATCAGCTGACGTTGCTGAAACCCAATAACACTGGGTCATGTGTTGACTGTGCAGACGGCACTTCTGAGCAGCAACTGGCGGTGTTGGAGCCCAGGGATTACAGTTCAGGTGGTAGAAACATGAACACAACAGGAGACCTGGATACTGTAGCCAACCAATTATTTAATCTGGAAGAGGAGTGGCAAATTCCTGCGAGATCCAGGCCTTGTTCATTTTCAGAAAAGTAAGCTGGTCAACGTTATCGGAGGATAGTCACATGCGACGGTCTGTTAGTACACCACCTGCGGCACTAAAGATGCGTTCCGATAATACATTAGCAGCAGGGCAAGCCAGCACCTCCAATGCTTACTGGCTAAGCTCTGGCCATGTATCCAGCTTAGAGACCCAAAACTTGAAGGGGGAAGAGCCATCTGGGAGTACACTGAGAGGGCAAGACATGTAGTCTGCCACCATCTGATGGAAACGTTGCCTCCTGCTGACTGGAGCCGTCTGTGATGGTGTAGACATTTGTGGCGGGCACATAAAACTTTGCCACAATTGGGCCATACTGGTCTTGCTTTGTGCTGAGGCACTGCTTCTGCTCCCTCTTTGTGCAGAGCTTCCTCCACTGCCTCGACGCACTGAGCTGCTTTGTAAAGCACTAGCAGCACTGCTCTCAGTTGGACTGGAGAAGATTATGGAATTCACCAGTGTGTCTTGGTACTCCCGCATTTTACGCTCCCGGTTCAACGGCTTTGTAAGTTGTCGCGGTAGCGAGGATCTAGGAGGGTGTACACCCCATAATCAGCCGTGTTGAGTATGTGGGCGATGCGGCGGTCGTTTCTCAGGCACTGCAGCATGAAATCAACCATGTGCTGCAGACTGCCAACTGGCCAAGAAACGCTGTCCCCAGCTTGAGGTGTGATCTCTGCCTGCTCTGCATCACCCCACCCTCGTTCAACACACTGACTACTGGAGAATTGTGTAACTCCCTCCTCTGGACAGATGTCTTCCTCCTCCATTGACTCCTCCTCATCTTCCTCACAAAGTGTACCCTGCCTAGGCCTTTGTGAGGAACCATGTTGCGCTGACTGTCCAGAAGCAGATGGAATTGGTGACTCCTCATCCTCCACCTCTTCCACAACATCATCCCTTAGCGCTTGCAGTGTTCTTTCAAGCAGGCAGATAAGGGGGACAGTCATGCTGACTAGTGCATCATCTGCACTCGCCATCCGCGTGGAATCATCGAAGGCACACAAAACCTGGCAGACGTCCTTCATAGTGGCCCACTCAGTGGTTGTGAAGTCTGAATGGCATGGAGTGTGACTTCTTTGCGCCTGATGCAGCTGGTACTCCATTACTGCTGGCTGCTGCTCACACGACCGCTCCAACTTATATAACATGGAATTCCACCTGGTGGGTAGGTCACATATGATGCGATGTTCCAGAAGGCAGAATCGGCACTGCAGAGCTGCAATGCGCGATATTGCCATGCTGGAATGCCGCAAGTGAGCACACTCTAGGCGGACCTTGTGCAGCAGTGCATCAAGATCCAGATAGTCCCTCAAAAAACTCTGAACAACCAAGTTGAGCACATGTGCCAGACTTGGGATGTGAGTGAGTTTGCCTGGGGCCAGAGCTGCCACCATGCCACTACTACCATGCCTGGCTGAAGATTCGCTGGCACAAACCACACGTCGCTCTCCTGCTTGATGGCATTCCAGAGCTCCTGCGCTGTGTGGCTTCGATTCCCCAAAGAAATTAATTTCAATACGGCCTGTTGCTGTTTGGCCATGGCTGTGCTCATATCGGTCATAACAGGTAAACGTTCACGGGTCCATGTGGAGGTGGACTGTGACGGCTCCTGCAGCGCTGATTCAGAGGAACTTGAGTATGAGGAGCCATTGTGTACAGACTGGATTCCTGCAATCCTTGGAGTTGGCAGAACACATCCTGTGCCACTCGCACGATCTGTACCCGGCTCCACAACATTTACCCAATGGGCAGTGAGGGAAAGGTATCGCCCCTGTCCATGGTGACTGGTCCACGCATCGGTGGTGAGGTGGACCTTGCTACTGACGGCGTTCAGTAGTGCGTGTTTAATGTTTCCCTCCACATGATTTTGCAGGGCAGGGACGGCTTGCCTGCTGAAATAAAAGCGGCTGGGCACATTGTATTGTGGGACTGCCAATGCCATCAAGTTACGGAAGGTGTCAGTCTCCACCAGCCTGAATGACAGCATTTCAAGGGACAGTAGTTTTGCAATGCCCGCATTCAGATCCTGTGCTCGGGGGTGGTTTGCCGAGAATGGCTGCCTTTTCTCCTATGCCTGTGCTACTGATGGCTGTAGACTGGGCTGGGAGTGTGAGGATGACTGGGAATGTGGTGCTGTGGGTGGAATTACACTGGGTCTCTGGACAACAGTGCCAGAGGTTCTTCCATGGTGATCCTGTGAGGAAGCCGAACCAGCTGTGTGTGAGCTGGAGGAAGAGGCAACAACATGAGCTGAAGAGGTGGTAGGTGCCGCTGTAGGTTGGCGTAGGTCTTCAGTGTGTTTTTGTAACTCCACCGCGTGCTTGGTCCGCACATGTTTCCACATATTTGTGGTATTGAGGTTGCTGACACTTTTCCCTCTTTTGACTTTCTGATGACACACCTTGCATTTGACTAAGCAAATGTCATCTGCAACTGTGTCAAAAAAGGACCAGGCACTGCAAGTCTTGGGAGCACCCGTTTTGGCTTTTGGAAGAGGTCTACTCCTAACGGGTGCCAAAGTAGAGGCTACAGGCACCGCAGTCTTCCCCCTCCCTCTCTCTCTTTGGGCCGTTTGGGGAATCTTTTCCCACCACCTTCCTGTACCTCACGCCATGATGGGTCAAGGACCTCATCATCTACACTACCCTCTGCCACCAACTGCTTCTCCTGGGTAGTCTCGGCAGCACAGTACGCACCGGAAAGTGGCACCTGAGTCTCATCATCAGATGTGTACTGAGGTCTGCTGACCGGAGGCACTGGCCCACCCGTCTCTTCAGAGTCAGAGAGACAAAGCTGTTGGGCATCACTGCATACTGCCCCTTCTTCCATTTCTCCAATGCTGCTTGGCTGGCCCCCTCTTTCCAAGCCAAGAGATTCAGAGACCAGAAGTAGAGATGACTCCTTTCCTGGGCTCTCTGACTGCCTGGGCAATTTGGCAGGTGGTGAAGAGACAGATGGGTGCTCTTCAGTGCTCTGTGCCTGAGAGGATGTGGCACTAATTGAAGTCGATGCGTTAGCTGCCATCCATCCGACAACGGCTTCAATTTGTTCATCCCGCAGCAGCGGGGCATGGCGAGCTCCTACAAAGCTGCACATGAAGGACTGTTTCCTGCTAAAACTGGGGGATGATGAGTCACCGGTGCCCGTAGCAGGCACAGAATCCCCACGTCCTCTCCCTGTTCCACCTGCACGCCCACGTGCCTTACTCCCTGCCTTCTTCATCTTGGTAGACTGATAAAGATAGGTAGAAAAGTACTAAGGGCTTAGCGTGCTTATTCCTGAACAGCTGCTAACAGGTATAAGGAACATTAATTTTATCAAGTGTGAACTAGACTTTAATATGAGCTAATGTGGCCTGCACAACTCTAAAGTGGAATGTTTGGTGAACTTTATAAACTTTTTGTTTTTTCTGCAGAACAGACTACAGAGTGAGCTGCACTCACACAGAAACTGTGCAGACAGCCGTAAAAGAAACGGCGCCGCAAGGACAAAAAAAAGCTCCTCTATGTAATCCTATATAGTGTTTTTCCGCAATCTAGCTAGATACGGATGGAAAGCCACTAATAGGATATATTTGAAAAAAGGTGCAGCAGGCTACACTAATTGAGAAACGGACAATGGAACGGTATGAGGCAGTGACGCACTCTGAGCTGACTACAACCGGCTGTGGTGGCAGAACAGACTACAGAGTGAGCTGCACTCACACAGAGACCGTGCAGACAGCCGTTAATGGCGCTGCAAGGCCAAAAAAAGCTCCTCTATGTGATCCTATATAGTGTTTTTCCACAATCTAGCTGGTTACGGATGGAAAGCCACTAATAGGATAAATTTGAAAAAAGGTGCAGCAGGCTGCACTAATTGAGAAACGGACAATGGAACGGTATGAGGCAGTGACGCACCCAGAGCTGACTACAACCAGTGGTGGCTGAAGACAAGACTACAGAGTGAGCTGCACTCACACAGACACCTTGCAGACAGCCGTGAACAGCACTGCAAGGCAAAAAATAGGTTCTCACACAGCGGTTGCTATATTAGCTTGGGTAAAGCACAATGAAGCAAATCACTATCTCTAAACTGGCCCTCAGTCAGAACACAGCGTCCTGTCCCTAACGGAATTCACAGCAGAGTGAACGCAAAATGGCGTCGGCGACATTTATACTGCATCATGACATCATTTTAGCAGCCAATCACAGCCATGCCAGTTGTTACATGCCTACCATGCAGAACAGGATGTGCCCACACTTCTAATTATTCCTCATTGGCTGAATTCTGGCTCTTTGAATTATGGGAACTTCCGATTCCGGTATCCGATATACTGAAAGTATCGGAACTCGGTATTGGAATTCTGATACGGCAAATATCGGCCGATACCCGATACTTGTGGTATCGGAATGCTCAACACTAATGAAGAATCAACACCTTTGAAATGTGGTGCTGGATGCGGGAGAAGGATGTTATCAATACCATGGATGGCAAGAAGAACAAACAAATTCATTTTGGAACAAATCAAGCCAGACATGTCATTAGTAGCAAGGATCACTAAGTTGCCACATGCCTTCTTTCGGCACATCATATGACTAGAGCAGTCACCGGAGAAGGACATTATAGTCAAAAACATAGAAAGAACAAGATGAAGACAAGCAACCCGATGGCTTGATACTGTCAAAATAATGGCTGAGAAGACCGTGGTGTAGCTATGTAGGCTTGCACAAGATGGATCTTCCTACAGAGTGTTCATCCATCAAATTGCCATGGCTCGAGCCGAAGGTTGTTAAAATAACATATAGTATGTACACATTAGTAGTACATTATACAGTGCTGTGCTTGGTTATAAATATTGTAGGGAAATCTTATATTTCCTTATGGAATAATGTTTTTTGGCTAACTTTATTTTGTAAATGCAAAACAAATTGCATAGTGTGTTTGGCCATAATTTTTGTTTTAAGTATCAGGGACCACTCTAAGGGACAAATATGCTGTAACAGGATAGAAGCAAATACTTTTCCACACAGTTTTAATTTATGCAAAAATACACAGATTCCAGACTGATATATGCTGAAATAAATAATGACTACAAATATATGTCTTAAGTATGGACAAAGACCACCCTGGTGCACACATGAATAATGTTCTATAATATTAAAACATCAGATTACACTGGAATGATAAAAATTAGCAAACAGCTCAACATTATTGTCTTTTTGCTATAAATCTTAATACATACAGATGAATATGGTGATCTTGCTATTTGCAGAAGCATGAATTTTGATAGGGAAGTATAAGCGTGTCTAGCATGGTGAATAATTGAGCCGAGCGCCAGACATGCCATAGGTCGTGACATATTTCAAATGACACTTCATAGAATTAATCAACTATATAGCGCTTGATGACTGGAACAAATTTCTTCTTTTAGGATAATCCTTCTGTCTATTAGAGTTTCATACATTGTATAAAAGGGACATTTATACACTACATTTTTATGTATAATTTGACATAATCACAATTTTCTCTGAGATTAGCAATTTGGAAATATACATTTTCATTATGGTCACAATTAAAAAAAGATGTAACCTTTGTTCTTGTAGATGAATGTTGTATATTTATGTGGCTTTGATTGACTTTACTGACTATACAGTTAAGTATACTAAAACAATCCTTATTTACTTTTGATTTATAAATGCAAGACAAATTACATAAATGTTAAAATTTAAACTATTAAGTGATATGTTGTGGCACAGTGTAATGGTTGCAATAGCAGCAGTTCATACATAGTATGATGTTGTGGGTCAAACAGGGCTGCTTCTGCTATGAAGCAACATGAGCATCTTGCCTCAGGAGGTGGCCTGATGTGTTTCCCAAGGGGTGGTGTAGAGACATGGGGGGTCGGCAGGAGCTCCAGTCAACTTGCCGAAATCGTATGGACCAGGGTCGTCCCGCAGAATGCCCACTCTCTCTTTAACGTGGGTATAACTCTACTCAGACAATACAGGGTGAGGGTAAAACAGTGTGGCAATGCTTTATTGAACCAAAAACAGGCAGATAATATGTAGATCAGTCCCGGCAAAATACCCCAAGATGTTGCACATTACAGAGTCTCACCCTTCCACTGACTGGCCGGGATAATGGCAGCTGTTATTTCAGAGCTTCCAGGGTAGACTACCCCACCTGTGGCATGCCCACAGAGAGGAGGTAACGACAAGTGTAAGAAGAGGACAATCCATTTAGTTACAAGGCCAGTTGACCGGAGGGTCACACCCTGACTTCTCCAAACATATCCATGGTTCAGAATCTCTAGCTGTCTCTGTCTCTGTCCAGAAGCATGTAACCTATTTTTATGCTTAACAAGTGTCCTTCATTCAGTATTTACATAACCTGTAAGAATGGAGATGTGATCAAGTAGCATAGTTCTATTTGCATAGTTTTTCCTCCTCTGTTTTCGAAGTCAGCAAACTATCTGGCCTACATAATGCATAATTAGCATATCAGTAAACATCACTAGTCATCAAGGATAAGAGCACAATATGTTACATCAGATGCCAACATACAGGCTTACATGAGCAACAGTCTGTTTTCTTCACCAACAAGAAAGAAATGCTTACATTCAAAAGCCAACATATACAGTAGATAACAGTCTATTCTTTCTGGCTTGCTAAAATTGTTGTCTAGTTAATTAAGATTCAGTGCTTTGTCCCCACAGGTGGCAAATAGCCACCCCAAGAGTGGGATTCAGTTGGTTGTCCTAACCAGCTGTTACACTGACAACTGGTTTGGAGTACTCTTAGGAGGCCAGTCTCCTGCTGTCTGCATTCAATTGTATTTGTATCGTTCAGAAGTAAATACATTTGAAGACATGAGCACTGGGACAGGGGCAGTGGAGCTCACAGCATCCCACCACGATGTGCAGTGGTGCAGTGGTATGATAAGGGCATCACCCTGTTGACCTCATCTCTCTACTGCCGTCACTGCAGAGACGACAAAGACAGTGTGCAGATAATCATTTTATGGAGCCAAACATTAAAGTACTTGTGCTTATTGTGAACTGGTGGTGAGGGGTGATAATTTGAGGGCATAGTATGGGAGTACAGTGTACAAATTGGAAAGTGTGGATGGGGATGCAGTATAAAGAGGGAGAAGCATATAGGGGGCAGTATGGATAAGTCTGATTGTGGGGGACAGTATGGCGCATGGGGAGACATTGTGGAGAGGTGGCAGAAAGGAGAGGACTGTATTGAGGGCAGAGCAAAGTACTGCAGTGCGCAGGCACCGAGAAAGGTCAGAGAGGCCCGACACCTGCACACTGCAGTACTTTGCTCTGCCCTCAACAGGGCAGACAAAGTACGCCTGCGCCGGAGCCGTGGCAGGAAGACAAGAAGAGGATGTCCTCGTATGAGGATAGGAGGCGCCGGACCCGGACCGCGATGCCCATCGGACCCCGGCCTGCAGGGGGACCGCCCCTGGATGAGTATAATCTAACCTGTTTTTCTTACCTTTCAGGTTACATCGGGGGTTATCTACAGCATTACAGAACGCTGTAGATAAGCCCCTGATGCCAGTGGCCTTAGCTCATATATGATTTTTGGGGTGACAGATTCCCTTTAATGATATATTTGGAGTTGAAGGTTCATGTTATACAAGTGTATATGGTGGGGGCTGACCTGACATTCCAGTTGCCGCACTAATCTAAGATGAGTGAATCAATTTCATGCAAATTGATTTCAAAATTCACAGGTTTGGCAAATTAGAATAATGTGTTATTTGAATGATGTGAGTTGCCAAAAAATGCCTGCTAACTTTTTACACATTGCAGAGGACTGAACTAGTAACAGAATGCTGTCATGACCTCAGGCAAGACCGAGTGAGCTTCAACATAATACTTTGCAGCTGTCACATTACATGGAATAGCACAGCCAATTGAGAGGAACCACCATTGTGTTTATAATAACCTAGGCACTGAATGCAGAAGATATAATATATATAATATATATATTAAAACATTTAAACAACAGAATATATCTCCAAGTAAATCAAACTTCTGTGAAATCAAACTGTCCACTTAGGAAGCAACACTGTTTGACAATCAATTTCACATGCTGTTGTGCAAATGGTATAGACAACAGATGGGAATTATTGGCAATTATCAAGACACACTCAATAAAGGAGTGGTTCTGCAGGTGGGGACCACAGACCACATCTCAGTACCCATGCTCCCTGGCTGATGTTTTGGTCACTTTTGAATGTTGGCTGTGCTTTCACACTCGTGGTAGCATGAGACGGACTCTACAACCCACACAAGTGGCTCATGTAGTGCAGCTCATCAGGATGGCACATCAATGCGAGCTGTGGCAAGAAGGTTTGCTATGTCTGTCAATGTAGTGTCCAGAGGCTGGAGGCGCTACGACTAGACAGGCTAGTACACCAGGAAACATGGAAGGGGCCATAGGAGGGCAACAACCCAGCAGCAGGTCCACTGCCTCAGCCTTTGTGCAAGGAGGAACAGGAGGAGCACTGCCAGAGCCCTGCAAAATGACCTCCAGCAGGCCACAAATGTGCGTGTGTCTGCACAAATGGTTAGAAACCGACTCCAAGAGGATAGTCTAAGTGCCCGACATTCACATATGGGGGTTGTGTTCACAGCCCAACACCAAGCAGGACGCGTGGCATTTGCCACAGAACACCAGGATTGGCAAATTCACCACTGGCGCCCTGTGCTCTTCACAGATGAAAGCAGGTTCACACTGAGCACATGTGACAGACGTGACAGAATCTGGAGACGCCATGGAGAGTGATCTGCTGCCTGCAACATCCTTCAGCATGATCGGTTTGGCAGTGGGTCGGTATTGGTGTGGGGTGGCATTTCTTTGGAGAGCCGCCCTGCTCTCCATGTGATCACCAGAAGTAGACTGACTGCCATTAGATACCAAGATGAGATCCTCAGACCCCTTGTGAGACCATATGCTGGTGCGGTTGGTCCTGGGTTCCTCCTAATGCAGGACAATGCCAGACCTCATGTGGCTGGAGTGTGTCAATAGTTCCTGCAAGATGAAGGCATTGAAGCTATGGACTAGCCCGCCCATTTCCCAGACCTGAATCTGATTGAACACATCTGGGACATCATGTCTTGCACCATCCACCGTCACGTTGCACCACAGACTGTCCAGGAGTTGGCGGATGCTTTAGTCCAGGTCTGGGAGGAGATCCCTCAGGAGACCATCCGCCGCCTCATCAGGAGCATTCCCACGTGTTGTAAGGAGGTCATACAGGCACGTGGAGGCCACACACACTACTGAGCATCATTTCCTTGTCTTGAGGCATTTCTGCTGAAGTTGGATTAGCCTGTAACTTCATTTTCCACTTTGATTTTGAGCATCATTGCAACTCCTGAAGTCCGTGGGATATTAGTTGTGATGTACATTGATAATTTTTATGTTTTATTGTTCTCAACACATTCCACTATGTAATGAATAAAGATTTACAACTGGAATATTTCATTCGGTGATATCTAGGATGTGGGATTTTAGTGTTCCCTTTATTTTTTTGAGCAGTATATATATATATATATATATATATATATATATATATATATATATATATACTGAGTATAAAAATCCCACGAAACATAATCACCGTTAGAAAAAACTTAATTTAAATACAAATACAAATCACTATATGAAAAACAATGTAACCCGTACAGTGAGGAGATATAGAAGAGACATGAAGGTAGGCTGGTTTAAGCTGGAAAAGCTAAATGCCCCTGACAACACAAAGGTGATATCAACCCCACAAATATGAACCCCACTTGCCATAGCTACAGGGCAAGTGGGAAGAGCTGGGCAAAGTGCCAGAATTGGCACATCTAATAGATGTGCCTTTTCTGGGCAGCTTTGGGCTGCTGTTTTTAGGCTGGGGGCCTCTATCAATGGCCCCTTGCAAGCCTGAGAATACCAGCCCCCAGCTGTGAGCTTCAGCAAGGCTGGTTGTCAAAAATGCTGGAACCCAACGCCAGTTTTATTAAATTATTTATCTAAATAATGAAAAAAACAGCGTGGGGACCGCTCTATTCTTGATAACCAACCTTTCTGAAGCTAACAGCTGAGGGTTGCAGCCCCACCTGTGAGTTTTGCCTGATTGGTTCTAGAAAATAGGGGGAACCCACGCCGGGTTTTTCATCCATTTATTTCGTTATATCGCAGTTGATGGGTGAGGAATACCCTGATCATCGGCTCCTGCTGTTACTGTTATTAGTGGCAGCAGGTGTCGGATGATGGGAGTAAGAGTCCCAAAAGCCCCACCTGCTGTCATCATTCTGACTTTAATATAATTTTCATAATTGTCCTCTGCTTACGCCGATCGCCGGAAGAACAGGGGAGAATGATGACAGCCGTCTTCAGCACCTGCAGCTGGGAAACAGAGCTTACTGTAGCGCTTCTTCCCCTATGCCAATGCGTGTCACATGGATTACATCAATTTGTGTTCTTCGTGTGCGGAACATTTTGCAGCACGTGCTGAAGGTAAAAAACGGACATGTTTACTTGTGGGGCACACAGACACACGGTCCATGGGAATACACTGACATGTGCACAGACCCATTCATTTGAATGAGTCTACATGTGTCAGTGTCTCCGTTACATGTGAAAACTGTCACTACACGTACCAGAGACACAGATGTGTGAAAGAGGCCTAACATGAAGTACAATGTGTCCCAAAAACAATTTTCAGATTCACTGGGATATGTTAAAGTGTTCCAGAGTTATTACCACATAAAGCAACACTGGTTGCAAAATTTGTCCTAGTCATGAAAGTGAAAACAGGTTTCGGAGCGAAGGAGTTATTTGCTAGGATGCATTTGTAACTAGTTGCCAGACTATTCTACTTGAGATATTCTGCTTGCGCTTTGCTCTGCATTTCAGTATTCCAGAAACGTACATGCTACCACTATAGCTTTGCCAGTAAGAGAAAACTAGAGAAAGTTTGTACGACATCTTGTGTGCGCAAAATACTAATGCTCAGAAAAGACTGCGCTTAATATTTTATGGTATTCTTTTTCATGTTATCATTACTGTTTATTCATACAACATTGATATATTTTGTGCAGCCGTAGTCCAGGGAAGTGAGACGGAGATGCATATCAGCTGCAGACTGCAAGAGAAACTAATAATTAAACTTTGATGCATCTGAACCTCATAGCAGTCATGCTATCATTAAAAGCAATGCATTTCAGGGCCCAGCAGCAGGAATGATTTGCTTTTGCTCACAATGTGAGATTCATCAAACTTTCATTACATCTTCATACCATCTCAAATACTTTGTTTCCACAAAAAGCAAAATGTACACTGGCAGCAAAGAACACAATCAGAAACATTCTCATTTCACTCATTTGCAAACAGAATTTTTAAGTGCAATATGAATGCCTACACCTCAAGGTTTTAGCTTAAAGTACAGGCTGGAGCAGGTGCCCATCCCCCATGCGGTGCTAAGCGGAGGCCGCCATGACAGGGGTTTGGAGAAGGGGGGGTGGGAATGAGTCACGTTGGGGAGGTGGATCTATTTAAATGAGAAGGGGTTTATAGGGCTAGTGGGGGTGGAGCGGGGCACTTTCCCGCTCAGAGTGCAGCGAGTAGTCTTCCTCGCTGCTTTACTCACCATGTCCTCAGTAGCACAGGTCCTGGAGGCCCTCCGGCGGGCAGCGGAGAGGCAGCCGCCAGGTTGGCTTGAAGCCCAGGTGGCTGGGATCATCGGCGGTGGCAGCGCATCGGTGGCCGCGGACTCCGGAGGACCGCGGCGGTCTCATCGGGTACGTCCCCCCGAGCGGCTGTTGCCGGATGTTCCTCCTAGGCCTCAGCGTCGGTGCAGGAGCCCCTCCGGGGACCCTCCGAGCCGGGTGCCTGCATGCAAGCGTCCCAGCAGGCCCCGGTCCGGGAGGAATCCACCGGCCGGGCTGAGGCCTACAGCGTCGTGCGGGCCTTCCCGCTCTGTGCCGGGGGTGTAGCCGGCACGTGCTGGGGCTGCAGAGGATGCCAGTGCCCTCACAGCAGGTCGCCGGGGCAGCTCACCTGGCAGGCATCCTGCTACATCACCAGGTAGGAGTCAGCGTGGGATTCATGCGATCGATGCAGTGGCAGATAGCACCTCAGTGGATACGGGGTTGCTGGACCGGCCAATAGATGGAGCTTCCGGCGTGCGTCAGCACAGGAGTGCTGGCGGTGGGTCTCAGCATCCTTCTCCTCATCGTGGATCGGGCAGAGGGTCTGGATTCATCAGGGACGCCCTCATAAGGGGCCCACTGGGTCACCTGCAGGCCACAGACTAACCGATGCCAGGGCGGTCGGGCCCTCGGCGACCTTATCGTCTTCCGGATCCGTGGGGTTGGTGATTAGCAGACCTCCTCTTCTAGAGGGTCCTGTGGGAGTACCGAGGTCATTGATCGACGGGATAGACGCACGCTCGGCGGCTGGAGGGATCACAGCTCTCTCGCAGCCTGGTGAGTACAGCTCTCTGTCTTGTTTGTCTACGGTGCTATCTCAGTCTGTAGGGGTCGGTCAGGTGGGGGCGTCGGTCGTAGCTAGTCAGGGAGTGACGGCAGCGCCCGGTGTAGGGGAAGCTGGGGTTAGCGAATTGCTGGGTAATGTGAGAGATTTGATTGCGCATTTGGATAGTGGCAGGTCACTGCCTGGTCTGCTGGCCGTGTGGGTGGGGCCGTGGGAGGCCGGGCACGTGTTTCCGGGTTGGGGCCTATTGGCGCATAGCAGTGCTTCTGCGCCAGTGTCTGTATCGGTGCAAACTGAAAAGGAGAAAGAATGCAGGATTCATTTAGATGACAGGGCACATGGCGAAGTATACGTTTGCTTCGAGGGCCCACTTGGGGTTCATTTGAAGAAGGAAGTGAGGGAAAAGATCTGGAAGGACGAATATGTGGAAATTTTTTCCCTTCTTCCTTTGGAAAAATTTTATTTAGATAAGGGTAAAAAGGATGAGAGCAAGAAGGAAGAGGAAGAGAAGCATAGGTGGCGCCTTATACCGCAGACTTTCGTGAATTGGTTGCAGGCATTTGCTATCCTGGCAAGCGTAGTGGGTGAGAAAGTGCCTGAGAATTGCTCTGGCCTTTTCTGCTATATGGATTCGATTGGGGAAGCACACCGGGTGTATGGGGGTCAGGCATGGCTGCGATATGATGAGCAGTTCAGGCAGAGAAAGGCGATACTGCCGGCTATACGTTGGGATCAAGAGGATATTGGTTTATGGCTTCGGGTGATGGCACCCACACGGTTGGGCCAACCCTTTCAGGGTGGGGCCGGGGGCACCGGCCAGTCCGCATCTCAAGGGAATGCTGCGGGGGCCGGGAGTCAGTCGGGGGGGCAGAAGCATGGCTTATGCTGGCAATTTAACGAGGGCCAGTACAGATTCGGCTCTACATACAAGTTTAAGCATGTGTGTTCGCACTGCAGTGGTTCCTCCCATGGTGCCGCAAGATGTTTTAAAAAGAGCAAGTCAAAGTCTGAATCCGGTAATTCAAAAGGGTGTGACGCCGGTGAAGCTGGGCGCGATGGCCCCTTATCTAAGTAGGTACCCTGACAGTGAGGGGGCCGAACTTTAACGGTCTGGTTTTCGGGATGGTTTTAGGATACCGGTTCCCCCGTTTGTTATTCCTAGGTCTTTAAAAAACCTCAGGTCTGCTGAGCAATATGCTGGCGTGGTCACCAAGAAATTGATGAAGGAAGTTGCATTGGGCAGAATGTCGGGGCCGTTTCAAGACCCCCTTTGGTGGATTTGGTGGTCTCCCCTTTGGGTGTTGTGCATAAGAAAGAACCTAATAAGTTTAGGCTGATTCACCATTTGTCATATCCTAGGGGTAGATCTGTCAATGATGAGATTGACCCTGAACTCTGCTCGGCTGTTTACACGTCGTTTGATGAGGCCGCGCGTTGGGTTCGTCGTTGTGGTAGGGGAGCGCTTTTGGCGAAAACTGACATTGAATCCGCTTTCCGCTTACTACCGGTTCACCCTGAGAGTTCAAGGTTATTGGGGTGTTTTTGGAATGGCGGGTTTTTTGTGGACAGATGTTTGCCGATGGGCTGTTCCTTTTCATGTTCGTACTTCGAAGCGTTTAGTTCTTTCAAAGAGTGGGTCGTACGGGACACATCGGGTTTTGATTCCGTGATTCATTACCTTGATGATTTTTTGTGCATTGGTCCTGCAGATTCCATGTGTTGTGAGTTCATTTTGCGATCGGTTTGTTGGGTGGCAGAGCTCTTTGGTGTGCCGTTGGCTCTGGGTAAGACTGAAGGGCCTTGTATGTGCCTTTCCTTTTTAGGCATTGTTATTGACACAGTGAACTGGAAATTTTAGTTACCGGAAGAAAAGGTGGTCGCATTACGGCTTGAGGTCACAAAGGGCGAGGCGGGTGAAGAAGTTACGTGAGGTTCAGTCACTGCTTGGCAAATTGAATTTTGCGTGCCGCATTGTTCCGATGGGGAGGGTTTTTTCCCGCAGGTTGGCTGCCGCCACAAGCGGGGTTCGCGCACCGCATCATTTTGTTCGCTTAACAGCTGAACATAGGGCTGATCTGGAGGTTTGGGATCAGATTTTGGCAGACTACAATGGTAGATCTTTGCTAATGGAGGACGTTGTGGGTAACTCGGAGTTGGATCTGTTTACGGATGCTTCTGGCGGTGTAGGTTTTGGGGCCTACTTCAGAGGACAATGGTGCGCTATGAGGTGGCCTGCTGAATGGTTCATGAACGGCTGGGTAAAAAACGTGACCTTGCTAGAGATTTTTCCTATCCTGGTGGCTGTGCACTTGCGGAAGGCTGAGTTTCGTAATAGGAGAGTCCGGTTCAATTGCGATAATATGGGCGTGGTGTGTGCTATCAACAGCCTATCAGCATCTTCACCTCCGGTGATACGGGTTTTGCGGCGGCTAGTGTTGTCTTGCCTGTCATTGAATGCACATGTTACCGCCTCTCATGTTCCTGGGGTTCAGAATTCCATTGCTGACTCATTGTCTCATTTGCAGTGGGATCGATTTCGTTTGCTGGCTCCGGCGGCGGAGGAACTGGGTTTGGAATGCCCACCGGAACTCTGGAGCGTGGTCTCAGGGCAGCAGACCAATTGATATGGGCTTCCTTGGCTCCCAGCACTTGGGCCGCTTATCAGTCAGTATGGGGATCCTGGGAAGGGTGGTTGGAATCCTGCCAGAATGGGGGTTCTGTGGAGGACCGGGTGGGAGCCTTATTGTTGTGGCTGAGTAATGGGGCTAGGGAGGGCTGGTCTGCCGCTAAGGCGGGGCGTATTTATGCAGGTTTGGCTTTCGGCTTTAAACTTAGGGGGCTTAGAGATTTGACTAAAGTGTTTTTGGTACGGCAGGCTTTTAAGGGGTTTGGTCGACAGAGCGGTTTTGGGGACCGCAGACGCCCGGTTTCTTTCCAGATGTTGGAATCGTGTGGGGAGCAGTTGCCGGAAGTTTGCGTTTCGGATTTTGAAGTTGCTCTTTTCCGTTTAGCTTTCTCTTTAGCTTTTTTCAGGGCTTTACGGATTGGGGAGCTGGTGGCTCCGAGCAGGTGCAGACGTGGAGGTTTGCTGGCCAAGGACGTGTTACTGGCTAATGGCCGGTTGGAATTCTGGATTTGGCAGTCTAAAACAGATCAGCGGGGGAGGGGACGAAGGGTGGTGCTGGGTGCAGTGGTTGATTCTTTGATGTGCCCTGTTTGTTCCTTTCGGGGGTTTCTTATTTTTGAACCGGAGAAGTCTGGTCCTTTGTTATGCCATGCGGATGACTCATTTCTTTCAAAGTTTCAGTTCGTAGCGGTTTTTAGACAGGGCCTAGTGCTGATGGGTTTGGACACGTCTCGGTTTGCCTCGCATTCATTTCGGATCGGGGCAGTGACTGAGGCGGCTTCGGGTGGTTTGCCGCCTGAGGTGGTGCAGAGAATCGGGAGGTGGGAGTCAAACCGTTACTTGAGTTACATTCGGCCTTGAAGGGTGGGGGACTTTTCGGGTTTTAGGGTGTTATTTTTGCGGCGTTAAATGTTAAGTTTTCTCTTTTTGTTGTAGGTGCCAAACCCCTCTTGGTCTGGATATTGGGACATTCTTATGTCCATTGGGGCGCTCGGCGGGCTGATATGCGGCGTGACGGCCGGCAACTCGGTTTCCATCGGGATGTGGCGGTCATTCGTTGGTTAGGTTTCCGGGGCATGGAATGGAGCAGGGTCAGCCAGGAGGTGCACAACAGTGCTTGGCTTGACAGGCCTCCAGATATTCTGGTGCTCCACGCTGGAGGTAACGATTTAGGTGTTCGTCCTTTCCGGGAGTTGGTAAGGGACATAAAACATGACCTCTTACGGTTGTGGTTGACATATAGTAGCATAACAGTGGTTTGGTTGGATATTGTGCCACGCAGGTGTTGGCGCCACATGTGATCGGTTGTCAAGATTAATAAGGCTCGAATTAAGCTTATTCGAGCTGTGTTCGGTTTTGTACAGCGGAATGGGGGAGTGGCTGTGCGGCATGTGGAGCTGGAGGACGGGGGTGAGGAATTTATGTTGGGTGATGGTGTGCACTTAAATGCAGTGGGCATTGATTTATGGGCACTTGGTTTACAACAAGGTATCGAGAGGGCCATGGCAATTTGGTGTGGTGGGGTCTCGGGTCTTTGAGGTGGTCAAGAGACCCTCGTTGTGGCAGTTGGGAGGGGTCCTTGAAGTTGGTGCTAAATTGCGCTGGGGGGTCCGTGGGTATATGGAGTCCTCACTTGGTCTTATGTGGTGGTTATTTGGTCTGGTGATTTTGGGGGGATTTTGCCCAGCGGTGGCTTGATCCTCAGGGGTTCAGTGGACGATGGCATCCTTCGGGGTGATTTGGTGCTCCCGAGCCAGGGGGTAACGGCTGGGAGTAAGTTATGGTTGGTTCGTCCATTGTTGTTACAGTTTGTTTAATCACCAGATTTCAAGCTTCAAGGACCCACCCCCGATTTTATTTATGGTTATTTATGTAATGTTAATTTTGTTTGTTTAATAAAGGCTGCTGTGGCCAAATGTATCCAACAATGGCTTTGGTGTCGTTTATGGGTTTGAAAGGGGGATCTTCGGGTCTTGGGGGCTGGGCAAAGGTTATACACCCTCCGAGGATCGACTATACCAATGTCAAGGGAATTTGTCAGTAGGTTTAATCCTCCTAAGCCTAAAACTTTTACACTGTATACATCGGCCTCAACATATCCTGTGTAATTTACAGTGGCATGTCAAAGTTTGGGCACTCCTAGACAAAATAACTGTTATTGTGAACACTTAAGCAAGTTGAAGATGAAACGATCTCTAAATGGGTTCAAGTTAAAAATGACACATTTCCTTTGTATTTTAGGCCCAAAATGTTTTTTTATATATATATTTTCATATCTTACAATTTAAAAATTACAAAAATGAAAATAGGTAAATGCAAAACTTTGGCCACCCTGCATGGTTAGTACCTAGTAGCTCCCCCTTTTTCAAGTACCACAGCTTGTATCGCTTTTTGTAGCCAGCGAAGAGTCTTCTAATTTTTGTTTGAGAGATTTTCATACATTCATTCTTCTTTGGAAAATTCTTCCAGTTCTTTAAGATTCCTGGGTCGTCTTGCATGCACTGCTATTTTGAGGTCTAGCTACAGATTTTCAATGACGTTCAGATCAGGGGATTGTGAGGACTATTGTAAAACCTTCAGGTTGGGGCTTTTTCAGGCAGTCTATTGTGGATTTTGATGTGTGTTTAGGATCATTATCCATTTGTAGAAGCGAACTTCTTTTCAACCTCAGCTTTTTTTCACAGACGGTATTATGTTTACATCAAGAATTTCTTCAAATTTCATTGAATCCATTCTTCCCTCTACCCATGAAATGTTCCAGGTGCCATTGGCTGCAACACAACCCCAAAGCATAATTGAGCCACCCCCAGGCTTAAAAGGGTTTTCCCATCTCCAAGATCCTATCCCAATATGTAGTAGGTGTAATAATAATATTAGCAAATACCTCCAATTAGAAATGTAGTTTAGTTTTTTTTTATTCACTGTGTCTCTTTAGTCATGTGTAGGCATTGCAAGACTTTTTTCTTTAATTAGTTATTTGTTAGTAGTCATATGACCATGGATACCTAAAGTCCTGCAATACCTGCACACAAGAAAAGACACATAGCGAATCAAAAAACATATGCTACATTTGTAACTGGAGGTATTTGCTAATATTATTATTATTAGACCTACTACATATTGGGATAGGATCTTGGAGATGGGAACTTTGCTTTAATGGTCGGCGAGATATTATTTTCCTGAATTTCTGTGCCCTTTTTTTCTCCACACATACCTTTGATCATTGTGGTCAAAGACTTCTATTTCAACCTCCTCAGTCCACAGGGCTTGCTTCCAAAATGCATCAGGCTTGTTTAGATGTACTTTTGCATACTTCTGTTGCTAAATTTTATGGTGAGGACGCAGGAGAAGTTTTTTTTCTGATGACTGAGCCATGATAGCCATATTTGTGCAGGTATCTGTTATGATCTGGTGGCCTAAGAGCAGCATGAGATGTACTCTGGAGAAGGTGGTACCTGTACTGACCGCAGACCCTGAACCTAACACCGCAACTAGAAGTAGCCGTGGAATGTACCTAGCGCTCCCTAGACATCTCGACACAGCCGGAGGACTAATTACCCCTAGAGATAGAAAAGGGAAAAATATCTTGCCTCAGAGAAAATCCCCAAAGGATAGGCAGCCCCCCACAAATATTGACTGTGAGAGGAGAGGGAAAAAATATACACAGACTGAAATGAGAATTTAGCAAAGGAGGCCACTTCTAGCTAAATAGAAAGGATAGGACAGAGTACTATGCGGTCAGTATTAAAACACTAGAAAATATCCACCACAGAAAATACAAAATCTCCACAGCTAACTAAAGATATGGAGGGTATATCTGCATCTCCAGAGATACCAGCTTGGCTAAAAAAATCCTTATACAGACCAAGCTGGACAAGACAAAACAGAAAAGAACTGAACAATAAGACCACAGCATGTGGACAGCAAAATCAAGGCCAGAACTTATCTTTGTTGAAATGAACTGCAAAGCAGAAGAGACCAGGCAGGGATGTGAATCCTCCAGGAACAATGGACAACTGGCACTGACTAAAGAGTGAAGCAAGACTAAATAGCCCAGTCAAAATTGCCAAAAGTGAACACACCTGATAAATGCTGCGATTCAGAGACAGCAGCGCTACCACTTACAACCACCGGAGGGAGCCCAAGAGCAGAATTCACAACAGTACCCCCCTTGAGGGGTCACCGAACCCTCACCAGAGCCCCCAGGCCGATCCGGACGAGCCAAATGAAAGGCACGAACCAAATCATCAGCATGAACATCGGAGGCAACAACCCAAGAATTATCCTCCTGGCCATAACCCTTCCATTTGACAAGATACTGAAGCCTCCGCCTCGAAAAACGAGAATCCAAAATCTTCTCAACCACATACTCCAACTCCCCATCAATCAACAACGGGGCAGGAGGATCAACAGAGGGAACAACGGGCACCACATATTTCCGCAACAAAGATCTATGAAAAACATTATGGATGGAAAAAGAGGCTGGAAGGGCCAAACGAAAAGACACTGGATTGATAATCTCAGAAATCCTATAAGGGCCAATAAACCGAGGCATAAACTTAGGGGAAGAAACCTTCATAGGGACATGACGGGAAGACAACCAGACCAAATCCCCAACCCGAAGCCGGGAACCAACACACCGACGACGGTTAGCAAAACGCTGAGCCCCCTCCTGAGACAACACCAAATTGTCAACAACATGAGCCCAAATTTGCTGCAACCTGTCAACCACAGAGTCCACCCCAGGACAATCAGAAGGCTCAACCTGCCCTGAAGAAAAACGAGGATGAAAACCAGAGTTACAAAAGAAGGGTGAAACCAAGGTAGCAGAACTAGCCCGATTATTAAGGGCAAACTCGGCCAATGGCAAGAAAGCCACCCAATCATCCTGATCAGCAGACACAAAGCATCTCAAATAAGTTTCCAAAGTCTGATTAGTTCGCTCGGTTTGGCCATTTGTCTGAGGATGAAATGCGGAAGAAAAAGACAAATCAATGCCCAGCCTAGCACAAAAGGCCCGCCAAAACCTAGAAACAAACTGGGAACCTCTATCAGACACAATGTTCTCCGGAATGCCATGCAAACGAACCACATGCTGAAAAAACAACGGAATCAAATCAAAAGAGGAAGGCAACTTAGGCAAAGGTACCAAATGAACCATCTTAGAAAACCGGTCACAAACCACCCAGATAACTGACATCCTCTGGGAAACCGGAAGATCCAAAATAAAATCCATAGAAATATGCGTCCAAGGCCTCTCAGGGACCGGCAAAGGCAAAAGCAAAAGCAACCCACTAGCGCGGGAACAGCAAGGCTTGGCCCACGCACAAGTCCCACAGGACTGCACAAAAGAACGCACATCCCGTGACAAAGAAGGCCACCAAAAGGACCTACCAACCAAATCTCTGGTACCAAAAATCCCAGGATGACCGGCTAACACAGAACAATGAACCTCCGAAATCACTTTACTAGTCCATCTGTCAGGAACAAACAATTTCCCCACTGGACAGCGGTCAGGTTTATCAGCCTGAAATTTCTGAAGAACCCGTCGTAAATCAGGGGAGATGGCAGAAAGAATCACCCCTTCCTTCAGAATACCGACCGGCTCAAGGACCCGCAAAAAGCTCCTAGAGAGGGCATCAGCCTTAACATTCTTAGAACCCGGAAGATACGAGACCACAAAATCAAAACGGGAGAAAAACAGGGACCATCGGGCCTGTCTAGGATTCAGCCGTTTGGCAGACTCGAGATAAATCAGATTCTTATGATCGGTCAAGACCACAATACGGTGCTTGGCCCCCTCAAGTCAATGTCACCACTCCTCAAATGCCCACTTCATAGCCAACAACTCACGATTGCCGACATCATAATTGCGTTCCGCAGGCGAAAACTTTCGAGAAAAGAAGGCACACGGTTTCATCAAGGAACCATCAGAATTCCTCTGAGACAAAACGGCCCCTGCCCCAATCTCAGAAGCATCAACCTCAACCTGAAAAGGAAGAGAAACATCCGGCTGACGCAACACAGGGGCAGAAGTAAATCAGCGTTTAAGCTCCTGAAAGGCAGAAACAGCCGCAGAGGACCAATTCGTCACATCAGCGCCTTTCTTCGTCAAATCGGTCAGGGGTTTAACCACACTGGAGAAGTTGGCAATGAAACGGCGATAAAAATTTGCAAAGCCCAAAAATTTCTGAAGGCTCTTCACGGATGTGGGCTGGATCCAATCATGAATGGCCTGAACCTTAACCGGATCCATTTCTATAGATGAGGGAGAAAAAATGAAGCCCAAAAAAGAAATCTTCTGTACTCCAAAGAGGTACTTAGACCCCTTCACAAACAAGGCATTATCACGAAGGATCTGAAATACCATCCTGACTTGTTTCACATGAGACTCCCAATCATCTGAAAAAATCAAAATATCATCCAAATATACAATCATGAATTTATCAAGATAATTCCGAAATATATCATGCATGAAGGACTGAAACACAGATGGCGCATTAGAGAGTCCGAATGGCATCACAAGGTATTCAAAATGGCCTTCGGGCGTATTAAACGCAGTTTTCCATTCGTCACCCTGCTTAATACGAACAAGATTATATGCCCCTTGAAGGTCAATCTTAGTAAACCAACTAGCCCCCTTAATCCTAGCAAACAGATCAGAAAGCAAAGGCAAAGGGTATTGGAATTTGACCGTGATCTTATTCAAGAGGCGATAATCAATACAGGGTCTCAAGGAGCCATCTTTTTTGGCAACAAAAAAAAAACCTGCTCCCAATGGTGAAGAAGATGGTCGAATATGCCCCTTCTCCAAGGACTCCTTAACATAGCTCCGCATGGCGGTATGTTCTGGCACAGACAGGTTGAAAAGTCGGCCCTTAGGGAACTTACAGCCTGGAATCAAGTCAATAGCACAATCACAGTCCCTATGCGGTGGAAGGGAACTGGACTTGGGCTCATTGAATACATCCTGGAAATCTGACAAAAACTCAGGAATTTCAGAAGAGGGGAAGGAGGCAATTGACATCACAGGAACGTCACCATGAACCCCCTGACAACCCCAACTAGTCACAGACATAGATTTCCAATCTAATACCGGATTATGCACCTGTAACCATGGGAAACCTAGCACAATAGCATCATGCAAATTATGCAACACCAGAAAACGACAATCTTCCTGATGGGCTGGCGCCATGCACATGGTCAGCTGTGTCCAAAACTGAGGTTTATTTTTAGCCAACGGTGTAGCATCAATGCCCCTCAAAGGAATAGGACTCTGCAAAGGCTGCAAGGGGAAACCACAACGTCTGGCAAATTCTAAGTCCATCAAATTTAAAGCGGCGCCTGAATCCACAAATGCCATGACAGAGAATGACGATAATGAGCAGATCAGGGTCACAGATAACAGAAATTTAGGTTGTACAGTACTGATGGTAACAGAACTAGCGATTCTCTTGGTATCAGAAATAACATGAGCAGAATCGCCGCAGTAAAAACACAACCTATTCTGACGTCTGAATCCTTGTCGTTCAGCTCTAGACACAATCCTATCACACTACATAGGCTCAGGACTCCGCTCGGAAGACAATGCCATAGTGTGCACAACTCTGCGCTCGCGCAAGCGCCGATCAATCTGAATGGCCAGAGACATAGAATCACTCAGACCAGCAGGCATGGGGAACCCCACCATAACATCTTTAACGGATTCAGAAAGACCCTTTCTGAAGATTGCCGCCAAGGCATCCTCATTCCATTTAGTCAGTACAGACCATTTTCTAAACTTCTGGCAATATGATTCTGCCGCTTCTTGTCCCTGAGACAGGGCCAACAAGGTCTTCTCAGCATGATCCACTGAATTAGGTTCGTCATACAATAACCCAAGCGCCTGAAAAAAGGTGTCTACATTAAGCAACGCCGGATTCCCAGGTTCCAGGGCAAATGCCCAATCCTGGGGGTCACCACGCAGCAGAGATATAATAATTTTAACCTGCTGGATGGGATCACCAGAGGAACGGGGTTTCAGAGCAAAAAACAGTTTACAGTTATTTTTAAAGCTCAAAAATTTGGACCTATCCCTAAAAAACAAATCAGGAGTTGGAATTCTAGGCTCTAAAACTGGAGTCTGAACGATGTAATCGGAAATACCCTGTACTCTAGCAGCAAGTTGATCCACACGAGAAGCCAATCCCTGAACATCCATACCAGCGCCGAACTCCTAAGCCACTGTTGTGAATTAGACTTTTTTGGCTCCCTCTTGTGGTCACTAGTGATATGACTCTGGGATTGTCTTCCCTCTGTTTGGCACCCACCTGGGTCGTTAGTCCAGGGGTGTTGCTATATAAACTTCCTGAATTCACAGTCTGGTGCCTGGCATCGTTGTAATCAGTCCTTTCTGTTTGCTCCTGTCTGCTGGTCCTGGTTCTTGCAAAATTAAGCTAAGTCCTGCTTCCTTGTTTTTTGGTTATTTGCATTACTCTTATTTTTTGTCCAGCTTGTACTAAATGTGATTCCTGATTTTGCTGGAAGCTCTAGGGGGCTGGTATTCTCCCCCCGGGCCGTTAGACGGTTCGGGGGTTCTTGGATATCCAGCGTGGAAATTTTGATAGGGTTTTTAAGCTGACCGTATAAGTCATCTTACTATATTCTGCTATTAGTCAGTGGGCCTCTCTTTGCTAAATACCTAGTTCATTCTTACGTTTGTCTTTTCTTCTTACCTCATTGTTATTATTTGTTGGGGGCTTGTATCCAACTTTTGGGGTCTTTTCTCTGGAGGCAAGAAAGGTCTATCTTTTCCCTTCTAGGGTTAGTTAGTTCTCCAGCTGGCGCGAGACGTCTAGAACCAACGTAGGCACGTTCCCCGGCTGCTGCTATTTGTGGTGCTAGGATTAGATATACGGTCAGCCCAGTTACCACTGCCCTATGAGCTGGTTTTTTGTGTTTGCAGACTTGGTATTTATTTCTGAGACCCTCTGCCATTGGGGTCATAACAGTATGCCAGGCCAAAGTTGAATGTTTAATGCATTGCAGAAGTGGGATTATAAGAAAGGAAATTCTGAGTTTTTTTTTTTCCCTCTCTTTCTTCCTCCCCTTTACCTCTGAGTGGCTTAAGCTTGCTGCAGACATGAATGTCCAGACTTTGATTACAAGTGTGGATCAGCTTGCTGCTCGTGTGCAGGGCATACAAGATTTTGTTACCAGTAGTCCTATGTCTGAACCTAAAATACCTATTCCTGAACTGTTCTCTGGAGACCGATTTAAGTTTAGGAATTTCAGGGATAATTGTAAATTGCTTCTATCTCTGAGACCCCGTTCGTCTGGAGACTCAGCTCAGCAAGTTAAAATTGTTATTTCTTTCTTGCGGGGCGACCCTCAGGATTGGGCTTTCTCGCTAGCGCCAGGAGATCCGGCATTGGCGAATATTGATGCGTTTTTTCTGGCGCTCGGATTGCTTTACGAGGAACCCAATCTTGAAATTCAGGCAGAAAAAGCCTTGCTGGCTATTTCTCAGGGCCAGGATGAAGCGGAAGTGTATTGCCAAAAATTTCGGAAATGGTCCGTGCTTACTCGGTGGAATGAGTGTGCTCTGGCCGCAAATTTCAGAAATGGCCTTTCTGAAGCCATTAAGAATGTGATGGTGGGTTTCTCCATTCCTACAAGTCTGAATGATTCCATGGCGCTAGCTATTCAAATTGACCGGCGTTTGCGGGAGCGCAAAACTGCTAATCCTCTGGTGGTGTTGTCTGAACAAACACCTGATTTAATGCAATGTGATAGAATTCAGACTAGAAATGAACGGAAAAATCATAGACGTCAGAATGGGTTGTGTTTTTACTGTGGTGATTCTACACATGTTATATCAGCATGCTCTAAACGCCTAACAAGGGTTGTTAGCCCTGTCGCCATTGGTAATTTGCAACCTAAATTTATTTTGTCTGTGACTTTAATTTGCTCATTGTCTTCCTACCCTGTCATGGCGTTTGTGGATTCAGGTGCTGCCCTGAGTCTTATGGATCTGTCATTTGCCAAGCGCTGTGGTTTTGTTCTTGAGCCATTGGTAAATCCTATCCCTCTTAGAGGTATTGATGCTACGCCATTGGCGGAAAATAAACCGCAGTTTTGGACACAGGTAACCATGTGCATGACTCCTGAACATCGGGAGGTGATTCGTTTTCTTGTTCTGCATAAAATGCATGATTTGGTCGTTTTGGGTCTGCCATGGTTACAGACCCATAATCCAGTCTTGGATTGGAAGGCAATGTCTGTGTCAAGTTGGGGCTGTCAGGGAATTCATGGTGATTCCCCACCGGTGTCTATTGCTTCCTCTACTCCTTCGGAAGTTCCTGAGTATTTGTCTGATTTTCAGGATGTATTCAGTGAGTCCAGGTCCAGTGCGCTGCCTCCTCATAGGGACTGTGACTGCGCTATAGATTTGATTCCAGGTAGTAAATTTCCTAAGGGAAGACTATTTAATCTGTCTGTACCTGAGCATACCGCAATGCGTTCGTATATCAAGGAATCTCTGGAGAAGGGGCATATCCGTCCATCCTCTTCCCCTCTTGGTGCGGGATTCTTTTTTGTGGCCAAGAAGGACGGATCTTTGAGACCTTGTATTGACTATCGGCTTCTGAATAAAATCACTGTTAAATTTCAATATCCTTTGCCACTGTTGTCGGACTTGTTTGCCCGGATTAAAGGTGCCAAGTGGTTCACCAAGATAGATCTTCGTGGTGCGTACAACCTTGTGCGCATTAAGCAAGGAGATGAATGGAAAACTGCATTTAATACGCCCGAAGGTCATTTTGAGTACTTGGTGATGCCTTTTGGGCTCTCTAATGCTCCTTCAGTGTTTCAGTCCTTTATGCATGATATTTTCCGGAAGTATCTGGATAAATTTATGATTGTTTATCTGGATGATATTCTGGTTTTTTCTGATGATTGGGACTCGCATGTAGAGCAGGTCAGGATGGTGTTTCAGGTTTTGCGTGAGAATGCTTTGTTTGTTAAGGGCTCAAAGTGTCTCTTTGGAGTACAGAAGGTTCCCTTTTTGGGTTTTATTTTTTCCCCTTCTGCGGTGGAGATGGACCCAGTCAAGGTCCGAGCTATTCATGATTGGACTCAACCCACGTCAATTAAGAGTCTTCAGAAGTTCTTGGGTTTTGCTAACTTCTACCGTTGTTTTATCGCTAATTTTTCGAGCGTTGTTAAACCTTTGACGGATATGACCAAGAAAGGTTCTGATGTTGCTAACTGGGCTCCTGCAGCCGTGGAAGCTTTCCAAGAGTTGAAGCGCCGGTTTACTTCAGCGCCTGTTTTGTGCCAGCCTGATGTCTCACTTCCCTTTCAGGTTGAAGTGGATGCTTCTGAGATTGGGGCAGGGGCCGTTTTGTCGCAGAGAGGCCCTGGTTGCTCTGTAATGAGACCATGTGCCTTTTTCTCTAGGAAGTTTTCGCCTGCTGAGCGGAATTATGATGTTGGCAATCGGGAGTTGTTGGCCATGAAGTGGGCATTTGAGGAGTGGTGTCATTGGCTCGAGGGTGCTAAGCATCGTGTGGTGGTCTTGACTGATCACAAAAATCTGATGTATCTCGAGTCTGCTAAACGCCTGAATCCTAGACAGGCCCGTTGGTCATTGTTTTTCTCCCGTTTTGACTTTGTTGTCTCGTATTTACCAGGTTCAAAGAATGTGAAGGCTGATGCTCTTTCAAGGAGCTTTGTGCCTGATTCTCCTGGAGTCGCAGAACCAGTTGGTATTCTTAAAGAGGGAGTAATCTTGTCAGCCATTTCTCCAGATTTGCGACGTGTGTTGCAGAGATTTCAGGCTGGTAGACCTGACTCTTGTCCACCTGACAGACTGTTTGTTCCTGATAAGTGGACCAGCAGAGTCATTTCCGAGGTTCATTCCTCGGTGTTGGCAGGGCATCCGGGAATTTTTGGCACCAGAGATTTGGTGGCTAGGTCCTTTTGGTGGCCTTCCTTGTCACGGGATGTGCGGTCATTTGTGCAGTCCTGTGGGACTTGTGCTCGAGCTAAGCCTTGCTGTTCTCGTGCCAGCGGGTTGCTCTTGCCCTTGCCTGTCCCGAAGAGGCCTTGGACACACATTTCCATGGATTTCATTTCAGATCTTCCGGTGTCTCAAGGAATGTCTGTCATCTGGGTGGTATGTGATCGCTTTTCCAAGATGGTCCATTTGGTATCTTTGCCTAAGCTGCCTTCCTCTTCCGATCTGGTTCCTTTGTTCTTTCAGAATGTGGTTCGTTTACACGGCATTCCTGAGAATATCGTGTCTGACAGAGGATCCCAGTTTGTTTCCAGGTTCTGGCGATCCTTTTGTGCTAAGATGGGCATTGATTTGTCGTTTTCATCTGCCTTTCATCCTCAGACTAATGGACAAACGGAGCGAACTAATCAGACTCTGGAGGCTTATTTGAGGTGTTTTGTTTCTGCAGATCAGGATGATTGGGTGACCTTCTTGCCGTTGGCTGAGTTTGCCCTTAATAATCGGGCTAGTTCCGCTACTTTGGTTTCGCCATTTTTCTGCAACTCTGGTTTCCATCCTCGTTTTTCCTCGGGACATGTGGAGCCTTCTGACTGTCCTGGGGTAGATTCTGTGGTGGATAGGTTGCAGCAGATTTGGAATCATGTGGTGGACAACTTAAAGTTGTCACAGGAGAAGGCTCAGCGTTTTGCCAACCGCCGCCGCGGTGTGGGTCCCCGACTTCGTGTTGGGGATTTGGTATGGCTGTCTTCTCGATTTGTCCCTATGAAGGTCTCCTCACCTAAATTCAAGCCTCGCTTCATCGGTCCTTACAAGATATTGGAAATCCTTAATCCTGTGTCCTTTCGCTTGGATCTTCCGGTGTCGTTTGCCATTCACAACGTGTTCCATAGGTCTTTGTTGTGGCGGTACGTGGTACCTGTGGTTCCTTCTGTTGAGCCTCCTGCTCCGGTGTTGGTTGAGGGCGAGTTGGAGTATGTGGTGGAGAAGATCTTGGATTCTCGTCTCTCCAGGCGGAGGCTTCAGTATCTGGTCAAGTGGAAGGGCTATGGTCAGGAGGATAATTCCTGGGTGGTTGCCTCTGATGTGCATGCGGCCGATTTGGTTCGTGCCTTTCACGCTGCTCATCGCCCTGGTGGTCTTGGTGAGGGTTCGGTGACCCCTCCTTAAAGGGGGGGTACTGTTGTGAATTAGACTTTTTTGGCTCCCTCTTGTGGTCACTAGTGATATGACTCTGGGATTGTCTTCCCTCTGTTTGGCACCCACCTGGGTCGTTAGTCCAGGGGTGTTGCTATATAAACTGTTGTGATTCGGTTCGTGGGCTCCCCCGGTGGTCTCTTGTGGTACTGGTGTCCTGCAAGCTTTGCCTTCAGTTCACCTGTTCCTATCAGGATGTGGGAGTATCCTATTTAACCTTGCTCCTCAGTCATTCTAATGCTGGCCATCAATGTATCCAGAGTGATTCTGTTGCATGTTCCTGCTCCCAGTTTTCTGCTCAGCTAAGTTGGACACTTTAGTCCTTAAGTCTATTTTTGTATGTTTTGTCCAGTTTGCACTTATGTGAATCTCTGCAGCTGGAAGCTCTTGTTGGGCTGAAATTACCACTCCAGTGGCATGAGTTGTCACATGAGTTAAGGTAATTTCAGGATGGTGTTTTGAAGGGTTTTGCAGCTGACCGCGAAGTCCTCTGTTGTATCTTTCTGCTATTTAGTTAGCGGGCCTCTCTGTGCTAAATCTGCTTTCATACTACGTGTGTCTTTTCATCTGCTCTCACCGTTATTATATGTGGGGGGCTGCTATCTCCTGTGGGGACATTCTCTGGAGGCAAGCCAGGACTGTGTTTTCTTCTACCAGGGGTAGTTAGTTCTCCGGCTGGCGCGCGGCATCTAGAGACAACGCAGGAATGCCCCCTGGCTACTTCTAGTGTGGTGTGTAGGTTTAGCATCGCGGTCAGCTCTAGTTTCCATCACCCGAGAGCTTGTCCGTTTAGTCTATGCTTCTGATGTTTCCTTGCCATTGGAAACTATAACAGTATGGCCAGCCAAAAATGTTTAATCTATAGGCTGAAGCAGGAGAGAAAAGGAACTGTGTGAAACCTTTTTTTTTTTTTTCCTTCCTCTGAAGTTGCACTCCAGCTCTAATTGCAGTCTCCTGTTTTCCTCTCCTCTTAACCCCTGAATGGCTTAGACTTTATCTGTTGAAATATGGATCCCCAGAGTCTGGCTACCAATTTGAATAATCTTGCCTTTAAAGTTCAGAATATACAAGATTTTTTGTTACATGCTCCTCGGTCTGAACCTAAAATTCCTATACCGGAGTTTTTTTCTGGAGATCGATCTTGTTTTCTAAATTTTAAATACAATTGTAAATTGTTTCTTTCGCTGAGATCTCATTCTGCTGGAGATCCTGCCCAGCAAGTAAAAATTGTTATTTCTTTACTGCGGGGTGACCCCCAAAATTGGGCATTTTCATTGGCACCAGGGGATCCTGTGTTGCTCAATGTGGATGCGTTTTTTCTGGCTTTGGGGTTGCTTTATGAGGAACCAAATTTGGAGATTCAGGCTGAGAAAGCCCTAATAGCCCTCTCTCAGGGGCAGGATGAAGCCGAAATATATTGCCAAAAATTTCGAAAATGGTCTGTGCTTACTCAGTGGAATGAGTGCGCTCTGGCGGCAATTTTCAGAGAAGGTCTCTCTGATGCTGTAAAAGACGTCATGGTGGGGTTTCCTGCGCCTACTGGTCTGAATGAGTCCATGACAATGGCAATTCAGATTGATCGGCGTTTACGGGAACGCAAACCTGTGCACCAGTTGGCGGTGTCTTCTGAAGAGGCACCACAGAGTATGCAATGTGATAGCTTTCTGTCCAGAAGCGAACGACAGATTTATAGGCGCAAAAATCATTTGTGCTTCTATTGTGGAAATTCTACTCATGTTATATCAGCATGCTCTAAACGAACAAAGAAAGTTGATAAATCCTCTGCTATTGGCACTTTGCAGTCCAAGTTTATTTTGTCTGTAACTCTAATTTGTTCGTTATCTTCTATTGTTGCGGATGCGTATGTAGATTCTGGCGCCGCTTTGAGTCTTATGGATTGGTCCTTTGCCAGGCGCTGTGGGTTTGATCTAGAGCCTCTGGAAGTTCCTATACCTTTAAAGGGTATTGATTCTACACCATTGGCTAGTAATAAACCACAATACTGGACACAAGTGACTATGCGTATGACTCCAGACCATCAAGAGGTGATTCGCTTCCTTGTACTGTATAATCTACATGATGTGTTGGTGCTGGGATTGCCATGGTTGCAAACTCATAACCCAGTCCTTGACTGGAAAACAATGTCTGTACTAAGCTGGGGATGTCAGGGAAATCATGAGGACACACCTTTGGTCTCCATTGCTTCATCTATTCCCTCTGAAATTCCTGAGTTTTTGTCTGATTATCGTGAGGTTTTTGAGGAATCTACTCTTAATTCTCTTCCTCCTCACAGAGATTGCGATTGCGCCATAGATTTGATCCCTGGCAGTAAATTTCCTAAGGGTCGTCTATTCAATCTGTCTGTACCTGAACATGCTGCCATGCGAGAGTATATTAGGGAGTCCTTGGAAAAGGGACATATTCGTCCTTCTTCGTCTCCTCTTGGAGCGGGGTTCTTTTTCGTAGCTAAAAGTGATGGTTCTTTGAGACCTTCTATTGATTATAGACTCTTGAATAAGATCACAGTCAAGTATCAGTATCCTTTGCCATTGCTGACAGATTTATTTGCTCGCATTGAGGGGGCGAAGTGGTTCTCTAAGATTGATCTTCGCGGTGCGTATAATTTGGTGCGAATTAAGCAGGGGGATGAGTGGAAAACCGCATTTAATACGCCCGAGGGCCATTTTGAGTATTTGGTGATGCCTTTTGGTCTGTCAAATGCCCCTTCGGTCTTTCAGTCTTTTATGCACAATATTTTCCGTGAATATCTGGATAAATTTATGATTGTGTATTTGGACGATATCTTGATTTTTTCGGATGACTGGGAATCTCATGTTCAACAAGTTAGGAGGGTTTTTCAGGTTTTGCGGACCAATTCTCTGTTTGTTAAAGGTTCAAAGTGTGTTTTTGGGGTTCAGAAGATTTCTTTTTTGGGGTACATTTTTTCCCCCTCTTCTATTGAGATGGATCCTGTGAAGGTTCGGGCTATTTGTGACTGGACGCAACCGACTTCTCTTAAGGGCCTTCAGAAATTTTTGGGCTTTGCTAACTTTTATCGTCGATTCATAACTGGTTTTTCTAGCGTTGTCAGGCCTTTGACTGATTTGACTAAAAAGGGTGCTGATGTTGCAGATTGGTCTCCTGCTGCTGTGGAGGCCTTTCGGGAGCTTAAGCGCCGTTTTTCTTCTGCTCCGGTGTTGTGCCAGCCTGATGTTTCTCTTCCTTTTCAGGTGGAAGTTGATGCTTCCGAGATCGGAGCTGGGGCGGTTTTGTCGCAGAAAAGTTCAGATTGTTCAGTGATGAGACCTTGTGCGTTCTTTTCTCGAAAATTTTCGCCCGCCGAGCGAAATTATGACGTCGGTAATCGGGAGCTTTTGGCGATGAAGTGGGCATTCGAGGAGTGGCGTCATTGGCTTGAGGGTGCTAAACATCAGGTGGTGGTCTTGACTGATCACAAAAATTTGATTTATCTTGAGTCGGCCAGACGTCTGAATCCTAGACAGGCGCGCTGGTCGTTGTTTTTCTCCCGGTTTAATTTTGTGGTTTCGTATCTGCCAGGTACTAAGAATGTGAAGGCGGATGCCCTTTCTAGGAGTTTTGAACCTGATTCCCATGGTGATTCTAAACCTACGGGTATACTTAAGGATGGAGTGATATTGTCTGCTGTCTTCCCAGACCTGCGACGTGCTTTACAAGAGTTTCAGGCGGATCGGCCTGATCGTTGTCCGCCTGGTAGATTGTTTGTGCCGGATGAGTGGACCAATAGAGTCATCTCGGAGGTTCATTCTTCTGCGTTGGCAGGTCATCTGGGAATTTTTGGTACCAGAGATTTGGTGGCTAGGTCCTTCTGGTGGCCTTCCCTGTCTCGGGACATGCGTACTTTTGTGCAGTCTTGCGATGTTTGTGCTCGGGCCAAGCCTTGTTGTTCTCGGGCTAGTGGGTTGTTGTTGCCCTTGCCTGTTCCTAAGAGGCCTTGGACACACATCTCTATGGATTTTATTTCTGATCTCCCTGTTTCTCAGAAGATGTCCGTCATTTGGGTGGTGTGTGACCGCTTTTCTAAGATGGTTCATTTGGTGCCCTTGCCCAAGCTGCCTTCCTCATCTGAGTTGGTGCCCCTGTTTTTTCAGAATGTGGTTCGGCTGCATGGTATTCCGGAGAATATCGTTTCCGACAGGGGATCCCAGTTTGTGTCCAGATTTTGGCGGGCGTTTTGTGCCAGGATGAGCATTGATTTGTCTTTTTCGTCTGCATTTCATCCCCAGACAAATGGCCAGACGGAACGTACTAATCAGACCTTGGAGACTTATTTGAGGTGTTTCGTGTCTGCTGATCAGGATGACTGGGTCTCCTTTTTGCCGTTGGCTGAGTTTGCCCTTAATAATCGGGCCAGTTCTGCCACTTTGGTCTCCCCTTTCTTTTGCAATTCAGGGTTCCATCCTCGTTTTTCATCTGGTCAGGTGGAGTCTTCGGATTGTCCTGGAGTGGATACCATGGTGGATAGGTTGCATCGTATTTGGGGGCAGGTGGTGGACAATTTGGAGTTGTCCCAGGAGAAGACTCAACGTTTTGCTAATCGCCATCGTCGTGTTGGTCCTCGTCTTCGTGTTGGGGACTTGGTGTGGTTGTCCTCCCGTTTTGTCCCTATGAGGGTCTCTTCTCCTAAGTTTAAGCCTCGGTTCATCGGTCCTTATAAGATTTTGGAAATTCTTAACCCTGTGTCTTTTCGTTTGGACCTCCCAGCATCCTTTGCTATCCATAATGTCTTCCATCGGTCATTATTGCGGAGGTATGAGGTACCACTTGTGCCTTCTGTTGAGCCTCCTGCTCCTGTGCTGGTTGAGGGTGAATTGGAGTACGTGGTGGAGAAAATCTTGGACTCCCGTGTTTCCAGACGGAGACTTCAATACCTGGTGAAATGGAAGGGCTACGGTCAAGAGGATAATTCTTGGGTTACAGCTTCTGATGTTCATGCTTCTGATTTGGTCCGTGCCTTTCATAGGGCTCATCCAGATCGCCCTGGTGGTTCTTGTGAGGGTTCGGTGCCCCCTCCTTAAGGGGGGGTACTGTTGTGATTCGGTTCGTGGGCTCCCCCGGTGGTCTCTTGTGGTACTGGTGTCCTGCAAGCTTTGCCTTCAGTTCACCTGTTCCTATCAGGATGTGGGAGTATCCTATTTAACCTTGCTCCTCAGTCATTCTAATGCTGGCCATCAATGTATCCAGAGTGATTCTGTTGCATGTTCCTGCTCCCAGTTTTCTGCTCAGCTAAGTTGGACACTTTAGTCCTTAAGTCTATTTTTGTATGTTTTGTCCAGTTTGCACTTATGTGAATCTCTGCAGCTGGAAGCTCTTGTTGGGCTGAAATTACCACTCCAGTGGCATGAGTTGTCACATGAGTTAAGGTAATTTCAGGATGGTGTTTTGAAGGGTTTTGCAGCTGACCGCGAAGTCCTCTGTTGTATCTTTCTGCTATTTAGTTAGCGGGCCTCTCTGTGCTAAATCTGTGCTAAATCTGCTTTCATACTACGTGTGTCTTTTCATCTGCTCTCACCGTTATTATATGTGGGGGGCTGCTATCTCCTGTGGGGACATTCTCTGGAGGCAAGCCAGGACTGTATTTTCTTCTACCAGGGGTAGTTAGTTCTCCGGCTGGCGCGCAGCATCTAGAGACAACGCAGGAATGCCCCCTGGCTACTTCTAGTGTGGTGTGTAGGTTTAGCATCGCGGTCAGCTCTAGTTTCCATCACCCGAGAGCTTGTCCGTTTAGTCTATGCTTCTGATGTTTCCTTGCCATTGGAAACCATAACAATAAACTTCCTGAATTCACAGTCTGGTGCCTGGCATCGTTGTAATCAGTCCTTTCTGTTTGCTCCTGTCTGCTGGTCCTGGTTCTTGCAAAATTAAGCTAAGTCCTGCTTCCTTGTTTTTTGGTTATTTGCATTACTCTTATTTTTTGTCCAGCTTGTACTAAATGTGATTCCTGATTTTGCTGGAAGCTCTAGGGGGCTGGTATTCTCCCCCCGGGCCGTTAGACGGTTCGGGGGTTCTTGGATATCCAGCGTGGAAATTTTGATAGGGTTTTTAAGCTGACCGTATAAGTCATCTTACTATATTCTGCTATTAGTCAGTGGGCCTCTCTTTGCTAAATACCTAGTTCATTGTTACGTTTGTCTTTTCTTCTTACCTCACCGTTATTATTTGTTGGGGGCTTGTATCCAACTTTTGGGGTCTTTTCTCTGGAGGCAAGAAAGGTCTATCTTTTCCCTTCTAGGGTTAGTTAGTTCTCCGGCTGGCGCGAGACGTCTAGAACCAACGTAGGCACGTTCCCCGGCTGCTGCTATTTGTGGTGCTAGGATTAGATATACGGTCAGCCCAGTTACCACTGCCCTATGAGCTGGTTTTTTGTGTTTGCAGACTTGGTATTTATTTCTGAGACCCTCTGCCATTGGGGTCATAACAAGCCACCCAGAGGTAAAGAGGGAAGAGAAAAAAAACAGACTACAGAAAAAAAAATGGCTCAGCACTTTCCTTCCCTTCTTCTGAGATGCGGTTAACTCATTGTGGGCCATTTGTACTGTTATGATCTGGTGGCCTAAGAGCAGCATGAGACATACTCTGGAGAAGGTGGTACCTGTACTGACCGCAGACCCTGAACCTAACACCGCAACTAGAAGTAGCCGTGGAATGTACCTAGCGCTCCCTAGACATCTCGACATAGCCGGAGGACTAATTACCCCTAGAGATAGAAAAGGGAAAACTATCTTGCCTCAGAGAAAATTCCCAAAGGATAGGCAGCCCCCCACAAATATTGACTGTGAGAGGAGAGGGAAAAAACATACACAGACTGAAATGAGAATTTAGCGAAGGAGGCCACTTCTAGCTAAATAGAAAGGATAGGACAGAGTACTATGCGGTCAGTATTAAAACACTAGAAAATATCCACCACAGAAAATACAAAATCTCCACAGCTAACTAAAGATATGGAGGGTATATCTGCATCTCCAGAGATACCAGCTTGGCTAAAAAAATCCTTATACAGACCAAGCTGGACAAGACAAAACATAGAAAAGAACTGAACAATAAGACCACAGCATGTGGACAGCAAAATCAAGGCCAGAACTTATCTTTGTTGAAATGAACTGCAAAGCAGAAGAGACCAGGCAGGGATGTGAATCCTCCAGGAACAATGGACAACTGGCACTGACTAAAGGGTGAAGCAAGACTAAATAGCCCAGTCAAAATTGCCAAAAGTGAACACACCTGATAAATGCTGCGATTCAGAGACAGCAGCGCTACCACTTACAACCACCGGAGGGAGCCCAAGAGCAGAATTCACAACGGGTATCTCTGAACAGTAGAAGAGTGTACCAGAAATTCAGAGTCTGCTAAATCTTTTGCAGTCAAGCAGGTGCAACACCCGCTAGGGCCGTGAGGTACTCAGAACCGGGTCAGGCGTTTCTTAAAGGGGTGGTCACAGCAGCGGTCCATGGCCCTGGGCGTGTAATGTAAAGGGATGGATGATGGAAAGGAGTAAAGCATATATAGGAAAAGGGGATTATTCATGATGCCTCCTGTGGTACTCAGCCAGGGATGGCTGATGCTGCTTAAAGGGACCGCTGGGGACTATGGTGATGCAGCTGGGATGGTTGTGCTCCCGACAGGTGAAGTGGGGACCAAGGGCTACCAGAACAGTTTATGAGGGATGGTGGATGGTGAAGTGCAGGAATGAGGGTGCAGGAATAACCAGACAACTCAAGGGTTGCAGTTTCCTTTACCTTTAATCCCAGGTTGCAGGTGCAGTCCAGGGCACAAGTTACAGCTGGTGATGGAGAGCCAGGCAGCCTGGAAGCAATTTTGGATCCACATAGCCAGGTGGGGTTGGAGGCTTCCCTGCTGCGCTGTTCTTTGGGTGCTTGGTGCTTTTAGTTCTCAAGTCCCTCTCCCAGTCTGTCCACTAAGTGAAACACTACCCGCATGGCAGGCAGCTTGACTTTGTTCCAGGTGTCACTCCCTCATGGTGACTCCAGGCTCTCGTATGCTGCTGTGCCTTTGGGTGTCCAATGGGGCCAGGAGACCTGCAATCTCCTGTCCTCCGGATTTGGTTGCGGGACCTGCAATTCCCACACAACCATGGGCTCCGGTGTCCAATCTTCGGCGCTCAGTCTTGGGGTGAGCTCAGTCACAGCTCCTATCCCACAGATTCTCCTCACTTTTTGCCTCTTCTTCCTTCTGTCTGCTCTTTGACTAACACTAACTAACCCCACCTCCAGACCAGAACTTATACTGAAGTTCCCCTGAAAACCAGGTTTAGAGCTCCCCCTTCTGGTCTGGAGCCAGGAAAGGTGTTGCATGCTGACTGTATTACCTGCTAAGGGGATCCCTCTTGCTTCCAGGCATGACATCACCCCCCTTTGGAAGGCAATGCCATTGTGGCAATTGGACTCCTGGGGTGCCACACAGGGGTCCTGATTTGCATCTCTAGCAATCATAAGAGCAGCTCTCAGCTCTCTTCCAGACCTTATGTTGACCTATTTGGGTTTTCCCAAGTAATCCCATATAGTCCGGATATGGGATAACTTTCTAATCACTGGGGATTTGTCTGCTGGGACCCCCAGAGATCTGAGAAAGGAGCTCTGAAGAGCACCATTTAAATGGAGCTAAATACTGGAGCAATCTGGCAGGTCACAAACTGCTGGAGACCGACCAGACAGGTGCATATAAAAGATGAAGATGATAAGTATAATACTGGGGACACAGAGCTTAGATTCATTGCACCACTCCAGCGCTGCAATGAAAAAAAAAACCCTTTCTGCCATCGGACTTACTATCCCATCCATGTGACCTGGAACTTAACTCCCATGGACGGAATTGTATGCCATACGCGATTGGCCACGCTCACGGAGGGAGCGTGGACGATCTTGGTCGGGTGTCAGCTGATTATCACAGCTGACACCCGGGACTAAGTGCCAGGAGCGGTCACGGACCCCTCCCGGCACTTTAACCTGGAACACTGCGATCAAACAAGATTGCAGCATTCCGGTGGCATAGAGAAGCATCGCGCAGGGAGGGGGCTCCCTGCATGCTTCCCTGAGACCCTCAGAACAACGCGATGTGATCGCGTTGCTCTGAGTTTCTCCCTGCCTGCAGACCCCTGGATCCAAGATGGTCGCAGGGTCCTTCTGGGTTCTGCAGGGAGGTGGCTTGTCAGTGCCTGCTGAGAGCAGGACCTGAGAAGCCTTTTTCACTGCCTGAGAGATCGCTGATCTAACACAGTGCTGTGCAAAGTGTCAGATCAGCGATCTGACTTTATACAGTGATGTTCCACCCTGGGACAATGTAAAAATGTAAAAAAAAAATATTATTCTGTGTAAAAGTATATTTTTTTAAATTCTAAATAAAGAAAAAAATAAAATAAATATTGTTCCAATAAACACATTTCTTTATGTAAATAAAAAAACAACAAAAATAAAAGTACACATATTTAGTATCGCCGCGTCCATAATGACCCGACCTATAAAACTGTCCCACAATTTAACCCCTTCAGCGAACACTGTAAAAAAATAACAAACAAGGCAAAAAAACAGTACTTTATCATCATACCGCCGAGCAAAAAGTGGAATAACACGCGATCAAAAATACGGAAATAAATAATCATGGTACCACTGAAAACGTCATCTTGTCCTGCAAAAACGAACCACACTAAAGCATTATCAGTGAAAAAATAAAACAGTTATAGACCTCAGAATAAAGTTATGCAAAAATAATAATTTTTGATATAAAATAGTTTTTATTGTATAAAAGTGGCAAAACATAAAAAAAGATATAAATGAGGTATCGCTGTAATTGCACTAATCTGAAGAATAAAACTGCTTTATCAGTTTTACCACACGCGCAACAGTATAAAGGCCCCACCCATAAGAAATTCATGAATTGCTGTTTTTTGTTCATTCTGCCTCACAAAAAAAAACGATCACAAAATTGCATGTGCCCAAAAATTGTACCAATAAAAATGTCAACTCGTCCCACCAAAAACAAAGACCTCACATGACTCTGTGGGCCAAAATATAGAAAAATTATAGCTCTCAAAATGTGGGAATGCAAAAACTATTTTATGCAATAAAAAGCGTCTTTTAATGTTGTGAATTCCGTTCTCGAACTCCCTCCTGTGGTCATGAATGGTACTTCGGTGAGTTCTGTCCTTGGATTCCCTCTGGTGGCTGTGAGGGGAGCTGCTGGTTCTGAGATTCCTTCCCCAGCTGCCCTCGTTTAGGGCTAGGCTAGGATTCTCTATTTAACTCCACTCAGATCGTTACTCCATGCCAGCTGTCAATGTTCTAGTACTGGTTCAGATCTCTCCTGGATCTTTCTGAGGACCTGTCTACTCCAGCAAAAGGTAAGTTCCGGCTTGTTAATTTGTTACTTATGGTTTTTCTTGCTAAGTTCTAGTCCAGCTTGCTATCATGAAACTGCCTGGCTAGCTGGAAGCTCTGGGGGTGCAGAGTGGCACCACCGCACCGTGAGTCGGTGCGGGGGTATTTTTTGCACACTCTGCGTGGTTTTTGTAGTTTGTTGTGTTGACCGCAAAGATCCCTTTTCTATCCTCAATCTGTTTAGTTAGACTGGCCTCTCTTTGCTAAAGCCTATTTCATCCTGTGTTTGTGATTTCCTCTTAACTCACAGTCAATACTTGTGGGGGGCTGCTTTTACCTTTGGGGAAATTTCTCTGAGGCAAGTGAGGCTTTGTTTCCTTTCTTTAGGGGTAGTTAGCTCTTAGGCTGTGAAGAGGCGTCTAGGCAGAGTCAGGCACGCTCCACGGCTATTTCTAGTTGTGTTGATAGGAGTAGGGCTTGCGGTCAGCAGAGTTCCCATTTCCCCAGAGCTCGTCCCGATTCCGTGTTTAACTATCAGGTCATTCCTGGTGCACCTAACCACCAGGTCCATAACAGTACAGCTGGCCCACAAAGTGTTAATGCATCTCAATAGAGGGAAAAGAGAAGTTCTGAGACCTTTTTTTTTTTTTCTCTGCAGTGTGTTTTGCCTTTCTTTTCCCCTTAAACTCTGGGTGGTTCAGAACTCAGGTGTGGATATGGACATTCAAGGTCTGTCCTCTAGTGTAGATCAACTCGCTGCAAGGGTACAAAACATTCAAGATTATGTAGTTCAGAATCCTATGTTGGAGCCTAGAATTCCAATTCCTGATTTGTTTTCTGGGGATAGATCTAAATTTCGGAATTTCAAAAACAATTGTAAACTGTTTCTTGCTCTGAAACCCCGCTCTTCTGGTGACCCTATTCAGCAAGTGAGAATCATTATTTCTGTGTTGCGTGGCGACCCTCAAGACTGGGCATTCGCCCTGGCGCCAGGAGATCCTGCATTGCGTAATGTAGATGCGTTTTTTCTGGCGCTGGGATTGCTTTATGATGAACCGAATTCTGTGGATCAGGCAGAGAAAATTTTGCTGGCTTTGTGTCAGGGTCAGGATGAAGCGGAGGTATATTGCCAGAAGTTCAGAAAGTGGTCTGTGCTTACTCAGTGGAATGAATGTGCCCTGGCAGCAATTTTCAGAAAGGGTCTTTCTGAAGCCCTTAAGGATGTTATGGTGGGGTTCCCCAAGCCTGCTGGTCTGAATGAATCAATGTCCTTGGCCATACAGATCGATCGGCGCTTACGTGAGCGCAAAACTGTGCACCATTTGGCGGTATCCTCTGAGCAGAGGCCTGAGCCTATGCAATGTGATAGGACTTTGACCAGAGCTGAACAGCAAGAACATAGACGTCAGAATAGGCTGTGTTTTTACTGTGGTGACTCCACTCATGCTATCTCTGATTGTCCTAAGCGCACTAAGCGGTTCGCTAGGTCTGTCACCATTGGTACTGTACAGCCTAAATTTCTTTTGTCCGTTACTCTGATTTGCTCTTTGTCATCCTATTCTGTTATGGCATTTGTGGATTCAGGCACTGCCCTGAATTTGATGGACTTAGAGTTTGCCAGGCGCTGTGGTTTTTTCTTGGAGCCCTTGCAGCATCCCATTCCTTTGAGGGGAATTGATGCTATGCCTTTGGCCAAGAATAAGCCTCAGTACTGGACCCAGTTGACCATGTGCATGGCTCCTGCGCATCAGGAGGATATTCGCTTTTTGGTGTTGCATAATCTGCATGATGTGGTCGTGTTGGGTTTGCCATGGCTGCAGGTCCATAATCCAGTATTGGATTAGAAATCAATGTCGGTGTCCAGTTGGGGCTGTCAAGGGGTACATGGGGATGTTTCATTGTTGTCAATTTCTTCCTCCACTCCTTCTGAAGTCCCTGAGTTTTTGTCGGATTACCGGGATGTATTTGATGAGCCCAAGTCTAGTACCCTACCTCCTCATAGGGATTGTGATTGTGCTATTAATTTGATTCCTGGTAGCAAGTTCCCTAAGGGACGACTTTTCAATTTGTCTGTGCCAGAACACGCCGCTATGCGGAGTTATATAAAGGAGTCCTTGGAGAAAGGGCATATCCGCCCGTCGTCGTCACCATTGGGAGCAGGGTTCAATCACGGTCAAATTTCAGTACCCTTTGCCTCTACTGTCTGATTTATTTGCTCGGATTAAGGGGGCTAGTTGGTTCACCAAGATAGACCTTCGAGGGGCGTATAATCTTGTGCGTATTAAACAGGGCGATGAATGGAAAACAGCATTTAATACGCCCGAGGGCCATTTTGAGTACCTGGTGATGCCATTCGGCCTTTCTAATGCTCCCTCTGTGTTTCAGTCCTTTATGCATGACATCTTCCGAAAGTATCTGGATAGATTCATGATCGTATATTTGGATGATATTTTGGTCTTTTCGGATGATTGGGAGTCCCATGTGAAGCAGGTCAGAATGGTGTTCCAGGTCCTTCATGCTAATTCCTTGTTTGTGAAGGGATCTAAGTGTCTCTTTGGAGTTCAGAAGGTTTCCTTTTTGGGCTTCATTTTTTCCCCTTCTACTATCGAGATGGATCCTGTTAAAGTCCAAGCTATTTATGATTGGACTCGGCCTACATCTGTGAAGAGCCTTCAGAAATTTCTGGGCTTTGCCAATTTTTACCGTCGCTTCATCGCTAATTTTTCTAGTGTTGTTAAACCGTTGACTGATTTGACCAAGAAGGGTGCTGATGTAGTGAATTGGTCCTCAACGGCCGTTGAGGCTTTTCAGGAGTTGAAACGTCGTTTCTCTTCGGCTCCTGTGTTGTGTCAGCCAGATGTTTCTCCCCCTTTTCAGGTCAACTTTGATGCTTCTGAAATTGGAGCAGGGGCTGTTTTGTCTCAGAGAAGTTCTGATTGCTCTGTAATGAAGCCATGTGCTTTCTTTTCGAGAAAGTTTTCGCCTGCTGAGCGTAATTATGATGTTGGCAATCGGGACTTGTTGGCTATGAAGTGGGCATTCGAGGAGTGGCAACATTGGCTTGAAGGAGCCAAGCATCACGTGGTGGTCTTGACAGATCACAAGAATCTGACTTATCTCGAGTCTGCCAAGCGGTTGAATCCTAGACAAGCTCGTTGGTCGCTGTTTTTCTCCCGTTTCAATTTTGTGGTTTCGTACCTTCCGGGTTCTAAGAATGTGAAGGCTGATGCCCTTTCAAGGAGTTTCCTGGGCCGGCTGGTATTCTCAGAGAGGGGGTAGTTCTGTCTGCCATCTCCCCTGATTTGCGGCGGGTGCTGCAGGAGTTCCAGGCTGATAGACCTGACCGTTGTCCAGCGGAGAAACTGTTTGTCCCTGATAGATGGACTAATAGAGTTATCTCTGAGGTTCATTGTTCGGTGTTGGCTGGTCATCCTGGGATTTTTGGTACCAGAGATATGGTGGCTAGGTCCTTTTGGTGGCCTTCCTTGTCGCGGGATGTGCGTCCTTTTGTGCTAAGATGGGCATTGATTTGTCTTTTTCTTCGGCTTTCCATCCTCAGACAAATGGCCAAACCGAATGAATCAATCAGGCTTTGGAAACTTATCTGAGATGTTTTGTTTCTGCGGATCAGGATGATTGGGTGACCTTCTTGCCATTGGCTGAGTTCGCCCTTAATAATCGGGCCAGTTCGGCTACTTTGGTTTCGCCTTTTTTTTGTAATTCTGGTTTTCATCCTCGTTTTTCTTCAGGGCAGGTTGAGCCTTCGGACTGTCCTGGTGTGGATTCTGTGGTGGACAGATTGCAACAAATTTGGACTCATGTGGTGGACAATTTGACCTTGTCCCAAGAGAAGGCTCAATGTTTCGCTAACCGCCGTCGCCGTGTTGGTCCCCGACTTCGTGTTGGGGATTTGCTTTGGTTATCATCTCGTTATGTTCCTATGAAGGTTTCTTCTCCTAAGTTTAAGCCTCGTTTCATTGGTCCTTATAAGATTTCTGAAATTCTTAATCCTGTATCATTTCGTTTGGCCCTTCCTGCTTCTTTTGCCATCCATAATGTGTTCCATAGGTCGTTGCTGCAGAGATATGTGGCGCCTATGGTTCCCTCCGTTGATCCTCCTGCTCCAGTGTTGGTCGAGGGGGAGTTGGAGTATGTGGTGGAGAAGATTTTGGATTCTCGTATTTCGAGACGAAAACTTCAGTACTTGGTCAAATGGAAGGGTTATGGTCAGGAGGATAATTCCTGGGTTGTTGCCTCTGATGTCCATGCTGCCGATTTAGTTCGTGCCTTTCATTTGGCTTGTCCTGATCGGCCTGGGGGCTCTGGTGAGGGTTCGGTGACCCCTCCTCAAGGGGGGGGTACTGTTGTGAATTCCGTTCTCGAACTCCCTCCTGTGGTCATGAATGGTACTTCGGTGAGTTCTGTCCTTGGACTCCCTCTGGTGGCTGTGAGGGGAGCTGCTGGTTCTGAGATTCCTTCCCCAGCTGCCCTCGTTTAGGGCTAGGCTAGGATTCTCTATTTAACTCCACTCAGATCGTTACTCCATGCCGGCTGTCAATGTTCTAGTACTGGTTCAGATCTCTCCTGGATCTTTCTGAGGACCTGTCTACTCCAGCAAAAGCTAAGTTCCGGCTTGTTAATTTGTTACTTATGGTTTTTCTTGCTAAGTTCTAGTCCAGCTTGCTATCATGAAACTGCCTGGCTAGCTGGAAGCTCTGGGGGTGCAGAGTGGCACCACCGCACCGTGAGTCGGTGCGGGGGTATTTTTTGCACACTCTGCGTGGCTTTTGTAGTTTGTTGTGTTGACCGCAAAGATCCCTTTTCTATCCTCAATCTGTTTAGTTAGACTGGCCTCTCTTTGCTAAAGCCTATTTCATCCTGTGTTTGTGATTTCCTCTTAACTCACAGTCAATACTTGTAGGGGGCTGCTTTTACCTTTGGGGAAATTTCTCTGAGGCAAGTGAGGCTTTGTTTCCTTTCTTTAGGGGTAGTTAGCTCTTAGGCTACGTTCACATTTGCGTTGTGCGCCGCAGCGTCGGCGCCGCAACGCACAACGCAAATAAAAACGCAGCAAAACGCATGCACAACGCTGCGTTTTGCGCCGCATGCGTCGTTTTTTTCATTGAATTTGGACGCAGCAAAAATGCAACTTGCTGCGTCCTCTGCGCACCGACGCGGGCGCCGCAGCGATGCATGCGGCGCAAAACGCAAGTGCGCCGCATGTCCATGCGCCCCCATGTTAAATATAGGGGCGCATGACGCATGCGGCGCCGCTGCGGCGCCCGACGCTGCGGCGAGGACCGCAAATGTGAACGTAGCCTTAGGCTGTGAAGAGGCGTCTAGGCAGAGTCAAGCACGCTCCACGGCTATTTCTAGTTGTGTTGATAGGAGTAGGGTTTGCGGTCAGCAGAGTTCCCATTTCCCCAGAGCTTGTCCCGAATCCGTGTTTAACTATCAGGTCATTCCTGGTGCACCTAACCACCAGGTCCATAACATTTAATGTGCGACAGCTGCCAAACATAAAAACCACTATAAAAACCCGCTATAAATAGTAAGTCAAACCCCCTTTATCACCCCTTAGTTAGGGAAAAATAATAAAATAAAATAAATTTACTTATTTCCATTTTCCCATTAGGGTTAGGGTTATGATTAGGGTTAGGGTTGGGGATAAACTTAGAGTTAGATTTGGGGCTAAAGTTAGGGTTAGGGTTGGGGCTAACATTGGAGTTAGGGTTTGGATTACGTTTATGGTTGGGGCTAGGGTTGGGATTAGGGATAGGAGCGTGTCAGGGTAAGGGGTTTGGTTATTGTTATGGTTAGGGTTGGGATTAGGGTCAGGGGCATTTTCTGGTTAGGGGTGTGGTTAGGGTTGGAATTAGGGTTAGGGGTGTGTTCGGGTTAAGGTTGGAGTAAGAATTGGGTTTCCACTGTTTAGGCACATCAGCTCTCCAAACTCGACATTGTGTCTGATCTCAATTCCAGCCAATTCTGCGTTGAAAAAGTAAAATGGTGGTCCTTCCCTTCTGAGCTCTGCTGTGCACCCAAACAGTGGTTTACCCCCATATATGGGGTATCAGTGTACTCAGGACAAATTGGACAACAAATTTTGCTGTCCAATTTCTCCTGTTACCCTTGGGAAAATAAATATTTGGGGGCTAAAAAATCATTTTTGTGGGAAAAAAAATTATTTTTTATTTTCACGGCTCTGCATTATAACTTTCAGGGAAACACTTGAGGGTTCAAAGCTCTCACAACACATGCATGTAGATAAGTTCCTTGGGGGGTCTAGTTTCCAAAATAAGGTCACTTGTGGGGGTTCTACTATTTAGGCACATCAGTGGCTCTGCAAACGCAACATGACGCCCTCAGACCATTCCATCAAAGTCTGCATTCTAAAATGGTACTTACATTCCGAGCCCCGATGTGTGCCCAAACAGTAGTTTTCTCCCACATATGAGGTATCAGCGTACTCAGAACAAATTGCACAACAACTTTTTGCATCCAATTTCTCCTGTTACCCTTGGGAAAATAAAACATTGGGGGCAAAAAGATCATTTTTGTGGAAAAAATATGATTTTTTATTTTAACGGCTCTACATTGTAAACTTCTGTGAAGCACTTGGGGGTTCAAAGTGCTCACCACACATCTAGATAAGTTCCTTAGGGGTCTACTTTCCAAAATGGTGTCATCCAAATGCAACATCGTGTCCAATCTAAATTCCAGACATTTTTGCATTGAAAAGTAAAACGGCGCTCCTTCCCTTCCGAACTCTGCCATGTGCCCAAACAGTGGTTTGCCCCCACATACGGAGTATCAGCATGCTCGGGACAAATTGTACAACAACTTTTGGGGTCCAATTTCTCCTGCTACCCTTGGTAAAATAGAAAATTGCGGCCAAAAATCATTTTTGTGAAAAAAATATGATTTTTTATTTTTATGGCTTTACATTATAAACTTTTGTGAAGCACTTGGAGGTTCAAAGTGCTCACCACACATCTAGATAAGTTCCTTAGGGGGTCTACTTTACAAAGTGGTGTCACTTATCGGGGTTTCCACTGTTTAGGCACATCAGGGGCTCTCCAAATGCGACATGGTGTCTGATCTCAATTCCAGCTAATTTTGCATTGAAAAGTCAAACGGCGCTCCTTCCCTTCCGAGCTCTGCCATGTGCCCAGTGGTTTACCCAAACATATGGGATATCGGCGTGCTCAGTACAAATTGTACAACAACTTTTGTTGTCCAATTTCTCCTGTTACCCTTGATAAAATAAATCAAATTGGATCTGAAATAAATTTATTCATTTTTTTTAAACATTCCAAAAATTCCTGTGAAGCACCTGAAGGGTTAATAAACTTCTTGAATGTGGTTTTGAGCACCTTGAGGGGTGCAACTTTTAGAATAGTGTCACTTTGGGGAATTTTCTATCATATAAACCCATCAAAGTGACTTCAAATATGGTCCCTAAAAATAAATGGTGTTGTAAAAATGAGAAATCACTGGTCAACTTTTAACCCTTGTAACTTCCTAACAAAAACAATTTTGGTTCCAAAATTGTGCTGATGTAAAGTAGACATGTATGAAGTGTTACTTATTAAGTATTTTGTGTGACATATTTCTGTGATTTAAGGGCATGAAAATTCAAAGTTGAAAAATTGCGAAATTTTCAAAACTTTCGCCAAATTTCCATTTTTTTTTTAATAAACGCAAGTCATATCAAAGAAATTTTACCACTAATGTGAAGTAAAATATTTCACAAGAAAATAGTATCAGAATCACTGAGATCCATCCAAGCGTTCCAGAGTTGTTACCTCATAAAAGGACAGTGGTCAGAAATGTAAATATTGGCCCGGTCATTAACATGCAAACCAACCTTGGGGGATAAGGGGTTAAATGAAAGGAGCAATTACCAGAATAAGACATGTGATAACTGACAGTCTCCAGATCTCATTGCAAAACTGAGTGGGGTGACAACTAAAGCATTAAAGCAGAGCTGAGCTTTGTATCATTACAAATACATCTGCTGCTGTAGCTCTACTCTCATAGTGTTATCAACTTAGCTATATTGCCTTTCCCACGCACTAGCTACCTGTGAGATGGAAGGTGGAGAAGAATTATTGCTGATAGACTGTTTGTTCTTTGGGGCGGGCCTGTGATAAGAACCACAAGATGGATTTCTATATCCCACGTATTATTTTGATCAGTTTAACACTACCAACCTGACAGTGTCTGTAGTTTCCTTAGCAAAATCCTGCTGACAGGTGCGCTTTAAGGATTTTACAATTATTTCTGTGACCGTTATAATATTCTTTAATATGTTATAATAATAGGGAATGCTGAGAAGGACAGGGCAGTAAAGTACTTGACTTTGCCATCTTTTAATTTCTTCTTGATCTTCTAAGCTATGCAACATTTTTAAATACACTATTATAACTAAATGTTATGCTAAGATGTTGGACCACCTGGATTTTGGTACTAGGAAATGTAAACTCCTAAGTATGGAAATAGGTGTACCACAATTCAGTGAGCTGACTCTCCCTTCCCCATCTTCATTACTGCCTAAAGTGGATATTCGGGACTTTGTTTAAAAACAATGTACTGAAGCACTAACAGGCAGATAGTTGCTACCTATCTACCTGTTGTGCCCAGTGCCAAAGTCATTCTGATTGACAGCCGACTCTCCGCTGCAAAATTGGAGGAGTAGGCTGTCAATCAGCATGATGTCGGCAATCAAAAAATATCGACAAAGCAGACCAAAAAAGAAGCCACTGCTCTAACAACTTGATGTGAGCTGAATCATCGGCAGGAGTGGTCTGACTGCTCTGTGCCAGCAAAGAACGGGGTCGGTCACAACAGGCAGTTAGGCAATAACATCCTGCCTGTTAATGTTTAGGGATGTTGTGAAAAAAGTCCCGGATATTTCCTTTATAGGGTCTATCTGTCTAAGGCTGGGTTCACATTAGCGTTCGGCTGAGCTGCGGAGGGCTGCATACTTTCTCTGTTAAACTTCGCCTACTTCCGCTTAGCTCCACCTACTTCTGCATGCATCCTGAGTATCTATTTTTAACATTGGGTACGCAGGACATGCGGATGCTGCAGAAGTAGGCAGAGCTAAGCGGAAGCAGTGCAGAAGTGGGCGGAGCTTAACGGAGGAAGTACACAGCCCTCCCCAACTCAGCCGAACACTAATGTGAACCTAGCCTAAAACTACAAGTCTGCAGTCACTCTATGTGACTGCAGACTTGTGAGTCCTGCACTGCGTGCTGGGAGGGTTCTATGGTACCAGCATCAGGAGCAGCTGTCAAGTGACCACAAGAATGCGATATGCAAACTCCCAGCCACATTTCAACAAGCTGGGCGCAGCCTCTTTCCATGCAAGTGTACTGAGCGAGGCCGGAAACAGTCTAGTCGGAATGTGGCCGAGAGTATGCATATCACCTACTTGTGGTCACATGACTGCCGCTCCCAAGAGAATCTCCTCAGCATGCAGTGCGCTCTGAGGGTTCACAAGTCTGCAATCCCTTAAAGTGACTGAAGACTTTAAGTTTTAGACTGGACAATCCCTTTAAAGAATGCAAAGTTATGAGTAATTTATCTTGCTGATTAACCAACAATTGGCCAATTTTATATTTCAGATAATGAAGCCTTAATTGATACCAACAGCTTCTTAACTTGCCTAGTCTGAATGTGTTCTGTGGACACGGTCACTATTCTGGCAACAGACAAGGTGAACATCAGGTTGCAAAACTAAAGGAAATTACATGTAACACAGTTTTTTTTTTTTTACCAGGGAGTGTGATCTCTGTAGGGCAACCCACCAACGTAGACACAAAGATCTCAGATGAGTGTGTTTTCAAAGGCTTTGCAACAAATTCAATCTGAAATTCTCCATTGAGATGAAAGGCGCTGTGTGACAGGAGGAAGGATGAGGGAAGCTGGGATGGAACATCGCATTTCATGTACGAGAAAAAAGGGCAACTTAAGCACCATTTTATATGATTGAGCTTGATAGATTTTAGAATAACCAGTATGTTTTTATTTTATTACATTACTTATGCTAGACCTACCATACTGCACCTTATCATTCAATCTCAAGTTTGTACATGCAGGAGCAGTATACAGCGAGGAGGCTATACAATTCATAGTTTTTTTTAGAGTGATGAAATTTTAAAGTAAGTGAATTGATGGAATTATATTAAATATGTTGTGACTGCAAAGACAGATGTAAAGTGATATGCGGGTAGAGGAGAACAGCGTAATATAAAAACGAAGACGTGCCCTGCATAATTTTTTGCAGGTTTGTGTCACATAAGAACTTTTATATAGCCTCTTTTGTGCTGTCATTCAGTTCCGGGGCAGTGTAACAGGTATGCTGTAGTCATTATTTCTTTCTCAAATTGGGACTAGCTCCAAATTAGAGAACAAGGAAAATAAACTGTGGTATGTGAGCCCAGCTTCTACCTGTATTTATCCTTCAGTGCTGAGATACCTGTATAACTATGAACCTGTAAACTCTGGTAGAGATGCATCAGAAATGACACAAAGAAAGTCATTTCCCATGGCTTTCAATCAGATTTCACTTCTGATTCCCCACAAGGCCCATTCTTGCCCCGATTGGTTGTTGTGGGCAACTAGTTTACTTAGTATTAATATGAAAGCGGCAGCACGGTGGCTCAGTGGTTAACACTGTATGGGGTCCTGGGTTCAAATTCCATCAAGGACAATATCGGCAAGGAGTTTGTGTATTCTTCCTGTGTTTGCATGGGTTTTCTCCCACTCTCCAATTACAACCTGATAGGGAATTTAGATTATGAGCCCCGATAGGGACAGTGATAGTAAATTATGCAAAGTGCCATGGAACATGAAAAAAAGAATATATTGTTTTCTTTGTCCCTAAAAATATCTATTTTTTTTTTTACAAAAGTGAATACTAACAGACTGAATATAAAACTCACTAAAGACCAGCCGGTGTATTCCTGGCATGTCTGGCGTCATGATGGGTGGTGCCAAGATCATTTTCTGCATACCGCCAACATTTGAATGCTAATAAATGTGGACCCTGCCCCTGATCCACCAAAGAATGCCCATGAAACATCCCATAAATACCCATTTTTGAGCACAGTAACAAAGACTCCACAACACTGAGGTCAGTTTTCCAGGACTACCCTGCATAATGCTATTGTTGGGAGGATGATTAAATGTTTCTTTGCAGCCTATATCATATCACCTTCCACTGGAGGATGACACACTTTGAAACGATCACTGATGAGTTGACAGCAATATGGCTTTGTATGACCTGCACAGTGCCAGGTCCTTTCAGCCGACAGACTTCTAGTTAGTCAGAGTACATTGTGTTTGCAATACTGTTCATTATTTATGATATTAAAATATGCTATCTTTACTGCAAATCAACTGCATTGAAGCCAAGCATTTAACTGCTGTTCTGCAAATTAAAACCTACTTTCTTGCAAGGTTTATTACTCGAATTCCCATCCCTGAGTGAAGTGGTGTAATTAAAACCAAAGCAGAGGCAAGCGAATGATAGATGCGCTTCGTTCTTCCAGCATAATGAAAAGTCACTGTCATTTTTCTTGTGCATCGGATAGAGTGCAGATTTATCATCACGTCGCACAGCATATTTAAGAAAAAAGCAATTACACCAGAGACCTTTGTGGTGGCTTCTGTCACGTGAAACCTTATGAATATTCCTCTGTTGATTTTTAATTACAAATATTGGTTTTCTCAAGCAGTCTGCGACTTCACATTATTTTTAAAGACAGAGTTCACAAATGACAAAAAGAGCTTTCTGCCATTAGCAGGTTGTACTATTAGTGCTCTAACCAGAAGAAAAATGATTTTCTGATTATCCTGCTAGATCTTTCAGTACCTTCTGTTCTGCCAAAATAAACGTGTGCACTCTGCTGTACAGGAGCATCTCATATAACGTTTCCAGCATTGGTGAAGTCAATCTAGATGAGGAGTGAGTGTTATGAACAATTGTCAAAGAAGCTGCACAGGTTCTAAAAATAATCTTTCTGAAGACATTGTGGCTAAACTTCTACTTTTCATTATTATATACCATACACTACCCTTCCTTTTACCACAATTTTAAAAATATATTCATAATAAGACCTTCTAACGAGAAATATACTGAGCTGTTGACTATAATTCACAGTAATGTAATGATTTATTTTCCTTATGTCTAAATTTCTTTACTACACCCAGTGCCCAGAAAACTAAACATAATGACATTTATATAAAGAGTAGAGATGAGCAAGCACTAAAATGCTCGTAACTCGAACAGAGCAATTCCTAATGCTTGGATGCTCGTTTTAACGAGTATAATGGGAGTCAATGGGAAATCTGAACATTTGCCCATCAGACCCTGCAAAGAGGTCTGGGGTGCAGATGAAAAAAGTGCTGAATGGAAGGTGAACAGCTTGGGGAAGACCACTGTAAGCAGCTCTGCAACACAGATCGCTGCTGAAAACAATGGTGTCACACGTTTACTAACTTTAAAGACTGACATTATATTATATCATATATACAAATATTCAAAATCAATGACAATTTGGAGTTTACAGGGAAAATAATCTTGAGAAACATAATTTCCTGAATAGTAACTTATATATATATATATATATATATATATATATATATATAAGGAAAAACTTAAAAAGGATTAAAAAAAATAGTGTAAGTTAACCAAAATTGATTTTTTTATTAATTTTATATTACAGAATTGGGAATTTCAGTGAAATTTATGAAGGAAGCAAGAGCTGCCAAAAATTAGATGGAAGAGAGACTCAGATGCACCCTGAATTACACAAAAAGAAGGGCCTCATACACATTATGTTCAAATTGGCATGTAGTGGTACTCCTACTCTCATAAAGGCTATGCACTAAGTGCAAAGCCCGGCAAAAATTAAAAGCAGGGTCATCCATAGACCCTTAAAGGAACCCACTGTAATGCCTAATTCAAATATTGTGAGCAAAGTATAGTTGTGGTAATGCTATACTCAAAAAAATCAGCACACAATGCTAAGCCTGCCAAAAATTACGAGCAAGCTCATCCATACACCCTTGAAGGCACCAACTCTAGTGCCTCATTCAAATATTGTGAACAAAGCGTAGTACCAAAGCATTGTGATACTCCTACATACATAACTGCTTTGCACACAGTGCAACGCCAGAAAACAAATTATAAGGAGGGTCATACATGCACCCTTGAAGGCACCAAATGGAGTGCCTCATAAAAAATTAAGAAACTGTAAGTGTGGCACTTCTACACTCATAAAAGCTTTGCACACAGTCCAAAGCCAGATAAAAATATTATAAGGAGGGTCAAACATAGATCCTTGAAGGCAACAACTGTCGGGCCACATTCAAATATTTTGAAAGTGCAGTTGAAGTACTCCTACACTCAAAAAGGTTTGAACAAAGTGGAAAGTCATGAAAAAATGATAAGATGGGTAATATAGTAATCTATAGACTCTTGATTGTAAAAACTTGCAGACTTCATTCAAATCTTTTGAAAGTATAGTTGATGTACTCCTACACTCATAAAGACTTGGTAAAAAGTGCAAAGCGAGGAAAACATCATAAGGAGGGTAATGTACTCCTACACTCATAAAGACCTTGCACAAAGGACAAAGCCATGAAAAAAATCCAGTCATCCATAGACTCTCGAAGGCAAAAACTGGCAGGCCTCATTCAAACATTTTGAAAGTGTGGTTGATGTACTCCTACTCTCATAAAGGTTTTTCAAAATGTGCTAAGCCAGGAGATAATGATATGGAGGGTATAGAGTAATAATCCACTGTAGTGTCCACTGCTTCTTCTCCTTCCCTGGGAGGTTGTGGTATCTGCCTCCACCTCCTTCCTGAAACTCGAGTCTCATGACCCAATATCAACATGAATTTACTATGGACCATTCCTGTCAGACTAATCTGCTCAAATTTTATGAAGAGGTAAGTTTCGGACTGGACCAAGGGAACCCAGTGGACATAGTGTGTATGGACTTTTCAAAAGCTTTTGATACGGTGCCACACAAAAGATTGATGCATAAAATGACTCTCTGCAAGACAGCATAGGGGGTGGCAGCAATTAATGTCTCCCTTTTTGAGCACGTAGGCACTTATCTCTTCAAACAAGCAGGTCCCCTGATGATTGGCTTGTATGAAACGCGTCGGGACTGACTACAGGGAGAGTGCAGGGCATGTTATTACAGGGGTAGCTGTGGACTGCCCTTGTAAGGGCAGGAGTTCTGGGGTCAGACTATTGTTAGCCCCATAGGGAATGACAGGGTATTGTCATCTTTTCCCAGCAAACTCCGGAATATTTCCCGACCAGAAGCTTTCCGGTATTCCTGCTCACACATCATGGAACTGGTGAGATTGTTCCGTTTTCCTATTATTATTCTTACTGGTGACACCGTATTATAGGTGCCATGTTTTTTTCAATCTGTGATAATTTTCACATGCAACTAACTGTATGAAACATTGCTCTGTGATTCATATGTATTTGTCTCTGGTAGCCAGTGTCTAACTCATACGTTGGTCTGCTTTTCATCCGCAAGTGCCTCTGCAGGCGGAGTGTTTTTGAATCCTCTAAGGGGTTGTTCTGTGTTTCTTAGTTGAGACCTTACCCCATGTGTTTTTACATCACTTTTGGGTGACTTTGTTTTGACTTTTATCCAATTCTAGTAAAAGTTATGTTTTATTCTCCACTTGCGCTGTATTTGGTATTATCTATGTTTAGTGGACTTATCTGTTCAGTATTACTGGTATACAGATCTTGCTTTTTTTGTGATGCATAAAATGAGAATAATGGGGATAGGGGAAAATATGTGTAAGTGGGTTAAGAGCTGGCTCAGGGATAGGAAACAAAGGGTGGTTATTAATGGAGCACACTCGGACTGGGTCGCGGTTAGCAGTGGGGTACCACAGGGGTCAGTATTGGGCCCTCTTTTTAACATATTTATTAATGACTTTGTAGGGGGCATACAGAGCAGAATTTCAATATTTGCAGATGACACTAAACTCTGCAGGGTAATCAATACAGAGGAGGACAACTTATATTACAGGATGATTTATGTAAACTAGAAGCTTGGGCTGATAAATGGCAAATGAGCTTTAGTGGGGATAAATGTAAGGTCATGCACTTGGGTAGAAGTAATAAGATGTATAACTTTGTGCTTAATTCTAAAACTCTGGGCAAAACCATCAATGAAAAAGACCTGGGTTTATGGGTGGATGACAAACTCACATTTAGTGGCCAGTGTCAGGCAGCTGCTACAAAGGCAAATAAAATAATGGGATGCATTAATAGAGGCATAGATGCTCATGAGGAGAATATAATTTTACCTCTATACAAGTCACTAGTTCGACCACACTTAGAATACTGTGCACAGTTCTGGTCTCCGGTGTATAAGAAAGACATAGCTGAACTAGAGAGGGTGCAGAGAAGAGCGGCCAAGATTATTAGAGGACTGGGGGGTCAGCAATACCAAGATAAATTATTACCCTTGGGGTTATTTAGTTTGGAAAAATGAAGGCTAAGGGGTGATCTTATTTTAATGTATAAATATCTGAGGGGACAGTACAAATACCTTTCTGATGATCTTTTTAATCATAGACCTGAGACAGGGACAAGGGGGCATATTCTTCGTCTGGAGGAAAGAAGGTTTAAGCATAATAACAGACGCGGATTCTTTAAACTGTAAGAGCAGTGAGACTATGGAACTCTCTGTCGTATGTTGTTGTAATGAGTGATTCATTACTTAAATTTAAGAGGGGACTGGATGCCTTTCTTGAAAAGTATAATGTTACAGGTTATATATACGTTGATCCAGGGAACTAGTCTGATTGCCATATGTGGAGTCGGGAAGGAATTTTTTTCACCCATGGTGGAGCTTACTCTTGCCACATGGTTTTTTTTTGCCTTCTTCTGGATCAACATGTTAGGGCATGTTAGGTTAGGCTATGGGTTGAACTAGATGGACTTAAAGTCTTCCTTCAACCTTAATAACTATGTTACTATGTTACTATGTAAGTGACCCAGCTTACGGTAGTGCTGGAATCCGCAACATCACTTGATTTCATATAGGAGGTGGGGAACCCAAAGGACAGTATGATCTCTTGGGGTTGGTAGCCCCGTCTCGAGCTGCATCGCGGAGCCTTTCTCAGGCCCATTCATTTTGCAAGAAAGGTTCATCCTGCTCCCTTCCTTCTTAGGTCACACCCTCCGCATACCAGTGAGGGCCACGCGGTATTGTGTCTCTTCCTCTGCCGCTAGCCGGACTGACCTACCATTCAAAACTGTTTTCAGTGCAATTTTTCCAGTAAAACTTACATTTTGATGCGAATCAGTTAATTCCTATCGGGGTTCCACTATATATACCATTCATGCTACATTTAGCACACTGATGAAGTTCCATTGCAGACGGAAATGTTTGTGGTTACTGTATGTATATTAAATATCCCCTTTTTTGCATCACATTGGAGTGTGCTAGTTGTAACTATTGTACAGAACTGGTTCTGGCTCCACTCCTTCTCTTTTTCAACCAGCCTATGCCCCACAGTCCACTCAACAGTTCTGTATCCATCTCTTGCATTCACAGTCTGCAAGAATCCTTGAGTCTCACAGGATTCTGCCTTCTTTGTTGCCCGGTAATGACGTGACGCTGTATGGATTACTATTATTCCATCCATAAAAATTTGTGAACTTTTTTGGAATGTTATACAGTATATCACCGTAATGTAACACAAAGCATGTAACACTCTATAGATGACAATATAGTCAATGCTTTCACCCCCCAAAAATAATTTTGTCACATGCAGCTGCTATGCATTTAACAATGGAAAGTAAAGCCCTGCCTATATTCTGTATTTTGTCACTCTCCCTGCTCCTGCAACTGTCCCTAGGCTAAATGCAGAATGTATCTGATAAAAACAGCAAAGCACAAGATTAGCCCTTAGAAGGACTGTTAGTGTGACGGTTTATCATCAATATTAGTATCAATACTAGAGGACTCTGATAAGCTAAACTGTGAACACACAGACCTGGATAACTGCTCTCTCCATCCAATCAGAACTGTCCTTGAGCTTTACAATGGCATCAGTGAGCTGTGCATGGTGGCGCCAGTCCTTTTATAACTTCTGATGAGATAATGCGGCTAGCAAATCACAGTAATGCCACTATCAATGTGGCTACAGCATTACAGTAACTGGCAGGCAATCCCCACCTGCTTATTGGCTGTGTAACAGGCTCCAAACACGAGGGTCGGGGATTTGTGCTTCAAATCCGAGCACCAGCCAATGCTCGCCTAGTGCCAATACCTCTGGATAACCTTTAACTGTGGCGTAGACCGTCTATCTTCCCCCCTCTGCAAACAAGTAATTAAAGTTGGCCATCTGATAGATCACAGGCATCATTCCATTCCTCAACTTTCAGGAGAATGAGGGAGATGACAGATTTATGGCCCTTGACTGCCTATGTCAGAAAACTGGCAGGTAAACTACTTTAAAGGGAACCTGTCACCCCCAAAATCGAAGGTGAGCTAAGCCCACCGGCATCAAGGGCTTATCTACAGCATTCTGTAATGCTGTAGATAAGCCCTCAATGTGACCTGAAAGATGAGAAAAAGAGGTTAGATTATATTCACCTGGGTGGGCGGTCTGATCCGATGGGCATCGCGGTCCGGTCCGGGGCCTCCAATCTTCATAGGATGACGTCCTGTTCTGGTATTCATGCTGTGGCTCCGGCGCAGGTGTACTTATCTGCCCTGTTGAGGGCAGAGCAAAGTACTGCAGTGCACAGGCGCCAGGCCTCTCTGACCTTTCCCGGCACCTGCGCACTGCAGTACTTTGCTCTGCCCTCAACAGGGCAGACAAAGTATGCCTGCGCCGGAGCCACAGCGTGAAGAAAAGAAGAGGATGTCATTGTAAGAAGATGGGAGGCCCCGGACCGGATCGCGACGCCCATCAGACCAGACCGCAGCGGGACCATCCCTGGGTGAGTACATTCTAACCTCTTTTTCTCATCTTTCAGGATACATCGGGGGCTTATCTACAGCATTCCAGAATGCTGTAGATAAGCCCCTGATGCCAGTGGGCTTAGCTCACCTTCGATTTTGGGGGTGACAGGTTCCCTTTAAGCTTTGCAAGTTATGAATATTGAGCTTTTTTGAACATCATAGACATGACAGATATGAGAGTTGTGACAAAGTGGCAAATGTAACGCACTCTCAATTTAATATTTGGTTCCACACCCTTTGGATTAAATAACTGCAATCAATCACTTCCTATAACCATAAATAAGCTTCTTACATCTCTCAACTGGAATTTTGGACAGCTATTCAAACTGCTCCAGGTCTCTCATATTTGAAGGGTGCCTTCTCCTAACAGCAATTTTAAGATCTCTCCACAGGTGTCCAATGGGATTTAGATTCACACTCATTGCTGGCCACTCCAGAAATCTCCAGCATTTTGTTTCTATTCATTTCTGGGTGCTGGACACCCATTACAGATAAAGATAAGCTATTAAAATCTTATACAGTCAAGGATAAAAGTGATTGCACCGTTAAAATTGTTCTAGAAAACTAAGCATTTCTCCCAAAAAGTACTGCAATTACGTGTTTTGTTATACACATGCTTAAATTTCTTTCCAAATGCAATCAAACTCAACGACTAAGGCTCGCCATATACACTAGATGGGAATCAGTGACACTATGCTTCGGTTGATCAATTGACCAACAGCCATCTTAGTTCTCTATGAAATAGCCACTGATTAGAGCAACAGTCACTGTTCAGTATTTGGTTGGTATTTTACATTAGCATTTGTAAGCCAAAACCAAGAGTGGGTGAAAAATGGTGCATGTGTTTCTATCATACTTTTCCTCTGATTGTTCCACTTCTGATTTCCTGATTTTTGCTTACAAATACTGATGGGAAATACTGACCAAATATCAAAATCCTTCAGGGCTAGAAACCACTGGGTGACCCTAGCATTTTTCCCCTTTTTCTCCCTCATCCATCTGAGTGGGGCATGGTCTGATACTAATTTGAATTTTTATTTTTTGCCCTAACAGATAGTACCATAATGTGTCCACCACCCACTTTATGGGCTAGCATTCCTTTTCTACTATGAAATATTTATTTTCACATGCGAATAGCTTCCTACTCAGGTAGAGCAGGGGTGCTCTTACCTGTGTAGATCCTGAGAAAGGATTGCTCCTAGGCAAACATCTGAGGTGTCTGTCTGGAGTACAAATTCCCTCTTGTAGTCCAGAGTAACCAGGACCGGTTGCTTACACAGAGCCACTTTAGTTCTTGGAAGGTTTCCACCACCGCAGTCCATTTGGCCATAGCGGATTTTGTCCCTCAAAGAGGTCAGTCAAGGGTACTGCCATTATGGCAAAGTTTGGGATGAATCTCATGTAGTATCCCACGATTCCTAGAAAGGCTCTAACTTGCTTCTTTGAGAGCGGTCTCAGCCAGTTTTGAATTGCATCCACTTTACTGATTTGGGGTCTGATATTGCCTCTACATGCTACATATCCTAGGTATTTGGACTAAGAGACTTTGTCAATAATTGCTTACTTTGTTTTGCCTGCACTCAAAGGCTGATTATTTTTTCTTTGCTTTTGGATGGTTTATGAAGCACCAGCATGGACACTTAAACAAAAACACTTCCTGTGTTGCCTCACAGTGCACCCAAGTGAGTAGCAATTCCACAGTATATGCACAACAGTAATAACCTAGAAAATGTATTGAACAAATATCAAGTGCAACATGAATAAAAACATGTAAACAAAAAAGTAAACTAAAAATAGCAAAAATGTACATAAATTACACAGCAATTTATATACTCCCCAAAATAATGCTAATCAATAATACAATGTATCCCATATGAAACAAAACCTCATATAGCCACATCAGTTGAAAAATATAAAAAAAAAATAAGGCTGATAGAAGAAGAGAAAATGAAAAAAAAATCAGCTGTCATTAAAGGGCTCCTGTCATCTGATTCATGATACCTGATCCATGAGCAGCATTAATCAGACATGGCTGCATTATCTGTTTACTCTAAACAAATATATGGTTTCAGAGAAGACATTGAAAAGCCAGCTGGTGACTGACTATACATTTCAGTTGACTAGAACATGGGAGGTCCTTGACAACTTCTCCATACCCCAAACCCTTCGGTGACAGGTAGCTCTCTATTTACACACAAATGGAGAGACCTGTCAGTCAAAGGGTTCATAAGGAGCAGGGAACACCAGGGGATTGTCTTGGACTTGTAACTAATATGCATAGTCCCATCACCTTTACAAAATATGTTCTCTCTAAAACGAAAAAACAGTATCAGAGTAAAACACAGATGGCTATAATAACAAGTGGATGACAAAAGTGATCATTTTATGCCTGGCTGCTGACTATTTAGAAGAGTTAATTATAGGTACTCTGTACAACTTTCCAGTGTACATTTACACTGTCTTAAATTTGGGCATGTTTTAGTAGACTTGACCTCGTATCCGCATAGCTCATAATAGTTCTGATACCAGGTTACCAGGAATTCCTGGATAAACAAATGATCTCATTACAATGGTGTCATGTATTGTTCACAAGCAGATGATAGCGTCACTATACTTTATCCTCGGAAGGGTTGCCAACCTGACTTCTTATTTTATAGGGACAGCAAATTCAAAAATCATGGACAGATAACATTTTATATGGGCACATTAGAAAACCATAATAAATCATTATGATTATAAGTGATACATGTCTGCAGGCTATAATTGTAATATGAAGACATCAGTTGCATTCATTGTGCTCTGTAAAATAATGATAATTACAGACAAAAAATCTGTATAAGTTTCATCAGTGTCCTATTTTTACGGACTGTCTATGAATTTCTGGTTGGTTGGCAACCCTGATCTGCAGGTGATGCATCTTTTTCCATATGGGTCTAAGAAAACAAGGGCATGAGTCTCTCTTGACAGAAGTACAGAAATAGACATTTTCCTTTATAAAATTGCTCTGGCATTTTACTACCAGGATCTACATACAACATCCACAAACAACAAAGAATGTGTTATAGTAAATTCACAATACAATACTGACTTCTAAAGAGGATAAATAACTAAAGCTTCACCAAAACAACACTGGAAAATAACTATACTTGTACGATGTGGGGCAAATGTAGGCAATTTATCAGCAGGTACTACCCCTGGGATTGATCCCCCAAGATGATTTTAGAAAAATGTTTATGTCTGTTGGTTCAGTCTATGAACTTATCTTCCAGATGGGCTCGGCGCTAACTCGCACATCCTTCACTAACAGACCGCACATTATGCTGTATAAAGAATGACAGAGACTGTCTCAAGTGTATTCACAGGAGTCAGGATGCAATACTCCATGTGATCTCTGGAAAGGGCTGCAGGACTGTGAAATGAATGATTAATGCTAATTATTTTGACTTTTCCTTCATCCTGAGCAGCATGAGCCTGTCCTCTTCAACAGTTGGGCTGCCTTGCAGAACACTTGCTGATGTAGATATAGGATGAATATTGGTATGCCTAGCATGTAGTTACAAATTATAGGAAAGGTAACTATATGAGTCTATGGCTCAGTTGTTTCTATATTCATATGTACAGTTTAATATACAGTATTAGAGTTGAGCGACTTTCATTTTTTTAAGATCGAGTCGGGTTTTGTGAAACCCGATTTTGTCCAGAGTCGAGTCGAGTGCAGTCGGCCGATTATCGCTAAAAGTCGGGGATCGACCGAAACACGAAACCCAATGCAAGTCAATGGGGAAGCATAGTCGGCAGTGAGTGGAGGCCAGGAAAACACCTACAGTGCCCATTTTAATGCCAAAAACATCCATTCTTGTTTCTGAAGCTTGTCAATCTTAATTAACTTTATAATAATAGTTGGGCATAGGGAATTGGGGGTCATTTGGCAAAAGTTGTGGGGGGAGTAGGGCTGGCTCAAGTTTTTCGTGGGCCCAGGAAATGCGGACTACGTCACGGCGGTGTTGCAGGGAAAGGTAAGTATTTCAACGTTGCAAGTGCTGTGATCCTGAGCAAGCAGGGGGGGCCCACTCGTTCGCATTGGCACTGGCACAGGGCCCCTCAAAGTACGGCGGTGTGTTTGCATGGCGGGGGCGCCTCCCACCAGCAGCGACACTTTTGCGTACTCTGAGGGGCCCTGTGCCAGTGACGTCGCCAACGAGTATGCCCCCCCACCTGATGAAGGAACCTGCACTTTCATCTGCACCTTCCTCTCTGTCCCTGTGTAAGGTGGTATAACATGCGGGAAGGGGAACCTTACTTTCAGCAGGGTCAGATTCTGGCTGTGTAGAGTATAAGGGGAATGTAGTGGTCTAGGTCAATGTACCAGCAGACTCATCTAGCAGTGGCTGGGCAATGGGCAGGATGAGGAGGAAACAGATATAGGGCCAAAGAATAAAGTAGGCTAAATGCAGTTCAAAATTGGTAACAGGACTAAACAGGCGGCATTGCTTTGTTCAGTGGAGTAGCAAACCCAAGAGCAGCAGACACTGTTTCAAGGGCCTAACCACACTAGTAGGCCAAATGCAGTTTAATATCTGATAGTATAGGGCGAAAGCCAGAATGTGGAAGCTCAGCTTTGTTCAGTTGAGGACAACACCAGGCAGGGGCAGACAGACACCTTTAGTAGGCCGGAACAGCCAATTTTTTTAAAAAACAGCAGTTAATAAGAGGCAGAAGGTAGAAGCTCAGCTTTATTCAGTTGAGGACAACACCAGGCAGGGGCAGACCCCTTTAGTAGGCCGGAACAGCCAATTGCATTTTTAAAAATGGTAATTTGGAACAGAAGGTTGAAGCACAGCTTTATTCAGTTGCAGCTTCTTGGCAATAATATAAAGAAGACGAGACAGGACAACACTCGTTGGATGCCATATCTGTGTTTTCACTGGAAAAAAAACTGTCAGTTAACTACTTGTAGGAGAAAGTTTTTGTAGCTGGAGGCCACTTTTTGTATTGTACCAGTTTTTTGTTGTATGTTTGGAACTGAAGGTTGAAGCTCAGCTTTATTCAGTTGAGGACAACACCAGGCAGGGGCAGACCCCTTTAGTAGGCCGGAACAGCCAATTGCATTTTTAAAAATGGTAATTTGGAACTGAAGGTTGAAGCTCAGCTTTATTCAGTTGAGGACAACACCAGGCAGGGGCAGACAGACACCTTTAGTAGGCCGGAACAGCCAATTGCATTTTTAAAAATGGTAATTTGGAACTGAAGGTTGAAGCTCAGCTTTATTCAGTTGAGGACAACACCAGGCAGGGGCAGACAGACACCTTTAGTAGGCCGGAACAGCCAATTGCATTTTTAAAAATGGTAATTTGGAACTGAAGGTTGAAGCTCAGCTTTATTCAGTTGAGGACAACACCAGGCAGGGGCAGACAGACAACTTTAGTAGGCCGGAACAGCCAATTGCATTTTTAAAAATGGTAATTTGGAACTGAAGGTTGAAGCTCAGCTTTATTCAGTTGAGGACAACACCAGGCAGGGGCAGACAGACACCTTTAGTAGGCCGGAACAGCCAATTGCATTTTTAAAAATGGTAATTTGGAACAGAAGGTTGAAGCACAGCTTTATTCAGTTGCAGCTTCTTGGCAATAATATAAAGAAGACGAGACAGGACAACACTCGTTGGATGCCATATCTGTGTTTTCACTGGAAAAAAAACTGTCAGTTAACTACTTGTAGGAGAAAGTTTTTGTAGCTGGAGGCCACTTTTTGTATTGTACCAGTTTTTTGTTGTATGTTTGGAACTGAAGGTTGAAGCACAGCTTTATTCAGTTGAGGACAACACCAGGCAGGGGCAGACAGACACCTTTAGTAGGCCGGAACAGCCAATTGCATTTTTAAAAATGGTAATTTGGAACTGAAGGTTGAAGCTCAGCTTTATTCAGTTGAGGACAACACCAGGCAGGGGCAGACAGACACCTTTAGTAGGCCGGAACAGCCAATTGCATTTTTAAAAATGGTAATTTGGAACAGAAGGTTGAAGCACAGCTTTATTCAGTTGCAGCTTCTTGGCAATAATATAAAGAAGACGAGACAGGACAACACTCGTTGGATGCCATATCTGTGTTTTCACTGGAAAAAAAACTGTCAGTTAACTACTTGTAGGAGAAAGTTTTTGTAGCTGGAGGCCACTTTTTGTATTGTACCAGTTTTTTGTTGTATGTTTGGAACTGAAGGTTGAAGCTCAGCTTTATTCAGTTGAGGACAACACCAGGCAGGGGCAGACAGACATCTTTAGTAGGCCGGAACAGCCAATTGCATTTTTAAAAATGGTAATTTGGAACAGAAGGTTGAAGCACAGCTTTATTCAGTTGCAGCTTCTTGGCAATAATATAAAGAAGACGAGACAGGACAACACTCGTTGGATGCCATATCTGTGTTTTCACTGGAAAAAAAACTGTCAGTTAACTACTTGTAGGAGAAAGTTTTTGTAGCTGGAGGCCACTTTTTGTATTTTACCAGTTTTTTGTTGTATGTTTGGAACTGAAGGTTGAAGCTCAGCTTTATTCAGTTGAGGACAACACCAGGCAGGGGCAGACACCTTTAGAAGGACGGAAAAGCCAATTTTTTTAAAAACAGCAGTTAATCAGAGCCAGAAGGTAGAAGCTCAGCTTTATTCAGTTGAGGCCAACTTGAATTAGGGACTGCAGACAGACTTTGCAGGCTGTCCCCTGTGTGGACCATGCATCCAATACATTAACCCATTGAGCCACAAAGGACACGTAACCTTCCGTGGCCAGGCCTACAGGTCCATGTGTCTGTTGTCAGGTATACCTTTGGACTGACAAATTGACAGAATGCAAGGACAATGCGGTCTTTAACATGCAGGTGGAGGGGTGGGATGGCTTTTCTCGCAAAAGAATTGTCAGCTGGGTAGCTCATAGCGTGGTATATCGTAGTTCATCCTGGCTTTATTAATATTAAATTAAATTAAAAAATAGGCTCTATGCACTTTATAATTGGTTCCAGGGGTACACGGGCAGCAGTGGTCTGGTCAGTGGAGGCCTAGTGGAAGGAGGGAGCGCAGAAAGGCTTCGAAGGCCTAACATAATTAAATTGGGCTGGCTGTAGGCACTTTATTATTAGTTACAGGGGTACACGGGCAGCAGTGGTCTGGTCAGTGGAGGCCTAGTGGAAGGAGGGACCGCAGACAGGCTTCAAAGGCCTAACATAATTAAATTGGGCTGGCTGTAGGCACTTTATTATTAGTTACAGGGGTACACGGGCAGCAGTGGTCTGGTCAGTGGAGGCCTAGTGGAAGGAGGGACCGCAGACAGGCTTCGAAGGCCTAATATAATTAAATTGGGCTGGCTGTAGGCACTTTATTATTAGTTACAGGGGTACACGGGCAGCAGTGGTCTGGTCAGTGGAGGCCTAGTGGAAGGAGGGACCGCAGACAGGCTTCGAAGGCCTAATATAATTAAATTGGGCCTGCTGTAGGCACTTTATTATTAGTTACAGGGGTACACGGGCAGCAGTGGTCTGGTCAGTGGAGGCCTAGTGGAAGGAGGGACCGCAGACAGGCTTCAAAGGCCTAACATAATTAAATTGGGCTGGCTGTAGGCACTTTATTATTAGTTACAGGGGTACACGGGCAGCAGTGGTCTGGTCAGTGGAGGCCTAGTGGAAGGAGGGACCGCAGACAGGCTTCGAAGGCCTAATATAATTAAATTGGGCTGGCTGTAGGCACTTTATTATTAGTTACAGGGGTACACGGGCAGCAGTGGTCTGGTCAGTGGAGGCCTAGTGGAAGGAGGGACCGCAGACAGGCTTCAAAGGCCTAACATAATTAAATTGGGCTGGCTGTAGGCACTTTATTATTAGTTACAGGGGTACACGGGCAGCAGTGGTCTGGTCAGTGGAGGCCTAGTGGAAGGAGGAACCGCAGACAGGCTTCGAAGGCCTAATATAATTAAATTGGGCTGGCTGTAGGCACTTTATTATTAGTTACAGGGGTACACGGGCAGCAGTGGTCTGGTCAGTGGAGGCCTAGTGGAAGGAGGGACCGCAGACAGGCTTCAAAGGCCTAACATAATTAAATTGGGCTGGCTGTAGGCACTTTATTATTAGTTACAGGGGTACACGGGCAGCAGTGGTCTGGTCAGTGGAGGCCTAGTGGAAGGAGGGACCGCAGACAGGCTTCGAAGGCCTAATATAATTAAATTGGGCTGGCTGTAGGCACTTTATTATTAGTTACAGGGGTACACGGGCAGCAGTGGTCTGGTCAGTGGAGGCCTAGTGGAAGGAGGGACCGCAGACAGGCTTCGAAGGCCTAACATAATTAAATTGGGCTGGCTGTAGGCACTTTATTATTAGTTACAGGGGTACACGGGCAGCAGTGGTCTGGTCAGTGGAGGCCTAGTGGAAGGAGGGACCGCAGACAGGCTTCAAAGGCCTAACATAATTAAATTGGGCTGGCTGTAGGCACTTTATTATTAGTTACAGGGGTACACGGGCAGCAGTGGTCTGGTCAGTGGAGGCCTAGTGGAAGGAGGGACCGCAGACAGGCTTCGAAGGCCTAATATAATTAAATTGGGCTGGCTGTAGGCACTTTATTATTAGTTACAGGGGTACACGGGCAGCAGTGGTCTGGTCAGTGGAGGCCTAGTGGAAGGAGGGACCGCAGACAGGCTTCGAAGGCCTAATATAATTAAATTGGGCTGGCTGTAGGCACTTTATTATTAGTTACAGGGGTACACGGGCAGCAGTGGTCTGGTCAGTGGAGGCCTAGTGGAAGGAGGGACCGCAGACAGGCTTCAAAGGCCTAACATAATTAAATTGGGCTGGCTGTAGGCACTTTATTATTAGTTACAGGGGTACACGGGCAGCAGTGGTCTGGTCAGTGGAGGCCTAGTGGAAGGAGAGACCGCAGACAGGCTTCGAAGGCCTAATATAATTAAATTGGGCTGGCTGTAGGCACTTTATTATTAGTTACAGGGGTACACGGGCAGCAGTGGTCTGGTCAGTGGAGGCCTAGTGGAAGGAGGGACCGCAGACAGGCTTCAAAGGCCTAACATAATTAAATTGGGCTGGCTGTAGGCACTTTATTATTAGTTACAGGGGTACACGGGCAGCAGTGGTCTGGTCAGTGGAGGCCTAGTGGAAGGAGGAACCGCAGACAGGCTTCGAAGGCCTAATATAATTAAATTGGGCTGGCTGTAGGCACTTTATTATTAGTTACAGGGGTACACAGGCAGCAGTGGTCTGGTCAGTGGAGGCCTAGTGGAAGGAGGGACCGCAGACAGGCTTCAAAGGCCTAACATAATTAAATTGGGCTGGCTGTAGGCACTTTATTATTAGTTACAGGGGTACACGGGCAGCAGTGGTCTGGTCAGTGGAGGCCTAGTGGAAGGAGGGACCGCAGACAGGCTTCGAAGGCCTAATATAATTAAATTGGGCTGGCTGTAGGCACTTTATTATTAGTTACAGGGGTACACGGGCAGCAGTGGTCTGGTCAGTGGAGGCCTAGTGGAAGGAGGGACCGCAGACAGGCTTCGAAGGCCTAACATAATTAAATTGGGCTGGCTGTAGGCACTTTATTATTAGTTACAGGGGTACACGGGCAGCAGTGGTCTGCTCAGTGGAGGCCTAGTGGAAGGAGGGACCGCAGACAGGCTTCAAAGGCCTAACATAATTAAATTGGGCTGGCTGTAGGCACTTTATTATTAGTTACAGGGGTACACGGGCAGCAGTGGTCTGGTCAACGGAGGCCGATTGTAATGAGTGTCTGCCAGTTAGTAGTCCAAAACAACAACTAAATGTGAATGTCTCGCATTAAAACAAAACAAAAACACTAAAGGGTGCAATCATTAGGTTCAGGGGTGGGATCCTCTGCGTTGTTTCAGACCTACTAATTTTGCGCAAAGTATTTACTGTGGTAAATAGAGGACACTGCCCCTGACTATGTTAAGTACCATCATACATGTCAACACAATGGTATTGTCAGTGGCAGGTATGGAAGGATGTCAGCGCATAGACTTAACATTGGTGGAAGTGTGAGAGATAACTGTGGAAGTGGTAGAGCAATGTTTGACCTGGGGGTGGGTGAACTCTCTTGTGGCCGGCGTTACAGGCCCAAGGCCCCTCATGTTACAACAGTGTGTCTGACGTTGGGTGCGCACCACCACCGCCAGAGACACTTTATTGTACTATGAGGAACCCAGTAGCAATGCCGTCGACCAAAAGCGAGTACACCCACCTCTTCAGACAAACAGCAGTCTCACGGGTGCTTGCGCCAAGTCGCGATACCACGGCCCCGTGTGGGGAGTTTGGCCATTTAGGGAGGTGTAAACATGTCGTATGCTGGACAATCAGCTGCAGCAAATTAGACATTAGAAAAGTAATTCACAGTAGTCCACAGGCAAGAGCTTTTCATAGGAAAGCTAGGTGTCGGCCGGGCAAGGTGGGGCAAAAGATTTCGAAATCCAGTTGTGGTTCATTTTAATGAATGTTAGATCGTCAACATTTTGGGCAGCCAGACGAGTCCTTTTTTCGGTTAATATTGAACCTGCAGCACTGAATACTCTTTCTGATAGGACACTTGCTGCCGGGCAAGCAAGCTCCTGCAATGCATATTCTGCCAATTCTGGCCAGGTGTCTAATTTTGATGCCCAGTAATCAAATGGGAATGACGGTTGAGGGAGAACATCGATAAGGGATGAAAAATAGTTAGTAACCATACTGGACAAATGTTGTCTCCTGTCACTTTCAATTGATGCAGCAGTACCTGTCCTGTCTGCGGTCATAGCAAAATCACTCCACAACCTGGTCAGAAAACCCCTCTGTCCAACGCCACTTCTGATGTGTGCACCCCTAACACTCCTAGTCTGTTGCCCCCTTGAGCTCGTGTGAGAACGATCACGTGCGCTGTGTGCTGGGAATGCCTGAAGCAAACGGTCAACAAGAGTTGATTGTTTGGTTGCTAATATTAGTTCCAAGTTCTCATGTGGCATAATATTTTGCAATTTGCCTTTATAGCGTGGATCAAGGAGGCAGGCCAACCAGTAATCGTCATCGTTCATCATTTTCGTAATGCGTGTGTCCCTTTTTAGGATACGTAAGGCATAATCCGCCATGTGGGCCAAAGTTCCAGTTGTCAAATCTCCGGTTGTGATTGGGTGAGGGGCAGTTGCAGGCAAATCTACGTCACTTGTGTCCCTCAAAAAACCAGAACCCGGCCTTGACACGCAACCAATTTCCAGTGCCCCCGGGAAAGGTTCCGCATTAAAAATATACTCATCCCCATCATCCTCCTCGTCCTCCACCTCCTGTTCGCCCGCTACCTCGTCCTGTACACTGCCCTGACCAGACAATGGCTGACTGTCATCAAGGCTTTCCTCTTCCTCTGGTGCAGACGCCTGCTCCTTTATGTGCGTCAAACTTTGCAACAGCAGACGCATTAGGGGGATTGTTATGGTTACCCCAATGACCATGGGAAAAAAATACAAAACGGACTAGCTCTCGGGTGATGGAAACTAAGGTCGACCGTGACCTGAACCTGACCCAACACTTACAGTAGCCGGGGGATGTACCTACGATGCCCTAGACACCACGCGCCAGCCGGAGATCTAACTACCCCTATAAGAGGAACATACAGGCCTGCCTTACCTCCAGTGAGGAACCCCAAAAGATGATAGTAGGCCCCCACAGATATTGACGGTGAGTTCAGAGGAAATGACATACGTAGGATGAACAGCAGATTTAGCACAGTGAGGTCCGCTTACTAGATAGCAGAAGGACAGGAAAGAGTTACTTCACGGTCGACCTAAAAATCACTATTCAAAAACACCATCCAGAAATTACTTTAAACTCCAGTGACAACTCATGCCACTGGAGTAGTAATTTTCTGTCCACAAGAGCTTCCAGCACTGAAGAGTCACATTGCAGATAGCTGGACAAAAATAGCAAAACAAGAAACAAAATTCAACTTAGCTGAACTGGAACTTGAGGCAGGTGAATGCAACAGAATGCTACTAGCACATTGTTGGCCGGCATGTGACTAACAGCCAAGCAGCCTTAAATAGGAAACTCCCCAAGAGGGTGGCGACAGGTAATCAGAGATGGAGGAAGGCACATAAGAGACACTACCATAACAGACCACCGGGGGAGCCCACAAACCGAATTCACAACAGTACCCCCCCTTAAGGAGGGGGCACCGAACCCTCACCAGAACCACCAGGGCGACCTGGATGAGCACTATGAAATGCACGAACCAAATCGGGAGCATGAACATCGGATGCTGTCACCCAAGAATTATCCTCCTGGCCATAACCTTTCCACTTAACCAGATACTGAAGTTTCCGTCTGGAAACACGGGAGTCCAAGATCTTTTCCACCACATACTCCAATTCACCCTCAACCAACACAGGAGCAGGTGGATCAGCAGAAGGAACAACCGGTACCTCATACCTCCGCAATAATGACCGATGGAAAACATTATGGATATTAAAAGATGCTGGGAGGTCCAAACGAAAGGACACAGGATTAAGAACCTCCAGAATCCTATAAGGGCCGATAAACCGAGGCTTAAACTTAGGAGACGAGACCTTCATAGGAACAAATCGAGAAGACAGCCACACCAGGTCCCCAACACAAAGACGAGGACCAATACGCCGATGACGATTAGTGAACTGTTGAGTCTTCTCCTGGGACAACTTCAGATTGTCCACAACCTGTCCCCAAATCTGATGCATCCTATCAACCACAGCATCCACTCCAGGACAATCCGAAGACTCCAATTGACCGGACGAAAACCGAGGGTGAAACCCTGAATTACAAAAAAATGGAGAAACCAAAGTGGCAGAACTAGCCCGATTGTTAAGGGCAAACTCTGCCAATGGCAAAAAGTCAAGCCAATCATCCTGATCAGCGGACACAAAACACCTCAAGTAAGTCTCCAAGGTCTGATTAGTACGCTCAGTCTGGCCATTAGTCTGAGGATGGAATGCAGACGAAAAAGACAAATCGATACCCATCCTGGCACAGAACGTCCGCCAAAATCTAGACACAAACTGAGTACCCCTGTCAGACACTATATTCTCAGGAATACCATGCAAACGCACCACATTCTGAAAAAATAGAGGAACCAACTCAGAGGAGGAGGGCAATTTGGGTAAAGGTACCAAATGAACCATCTTGGAAAAACGGTCACAAATCACCCAGATGACAGACATCCTACGAGAAACCGGAAGGTCAGAAATAAAGTCCATAGAGATGTGCGTCCAAGGCCTCTTAGGAATAGGCAAGGGCAACAACAACCCACTGGCCCTAGAACAGCAGGGCTTGGCCCGAGCACAAACATCACAAGACTGCACAAACATGCGCACATCTCGAGACAAAGAAGGCCACCAGAAGGACCTAGACACCAAATCCCTGGTGCCAAAAATTCCAGGATGACCTGTCAACGCGGAAGAATGAACCTCCGAGATAACTCTACTGGTCCAATCATCAGGGACAAACAGTCTACCAGGCGGACAGCGATCAGGCCTATCCACCTGAAACTCCTGCAAAGAACGCCGCAGGTCTGGGGAGACAGCTGACAATATCACCCCATCCTTCAGGATGCCGGTAGGTTCGGAATCACCAGGCGAGTCAGGCTCAAAACTCCTAGAGAGGGCATCCGCCTTCACATTCTTGGACCCAGGCAGATATGACACCACAAAGTTAAATCGGGAGAAAAACAACGACCAGCGCGCCTGTCTAGGATTCAGACGCCTGGCCGACTCAAGATAAATTAGATTCTTGTGGTCAGTGAGGACCACCACCTGGTGTCTAGCACCCTCAAGCCAATGACGCCACTCCTCAAACGCCCACTTCATGGCCAGAAGTTCCCGATTTCCCACATCATAATTTCGCTCAGCGGGCGAAAATTTTCGGGAGAAAAACGCACATGGTCTCATTACTGAGCAGTCAGGATCTTTCTGCGACAAAACTGCACCTGCTCCGATCTCCGAAGCATCCACCTCAACCTGGAACGGAAGTAACACATCAGGTTGGCGCAACACAGGAGCGGAAGAAAAGCGGCGCTTAAGCTCTTGAAAGGCCTCCACAGCCGCAGAGGACCAATTAGCAACATCAGCACCCTTTTTGGTCAAATCAGTCAAAGGTTTAGCAATGGCAGAAAAACCCGCTATAAATCGGCGATAGAAATTAGCAAAACCCAAGAACTTTTGCAGACTCTTCAAAGAAGTAGGTTGCATCCAATCACAAATAGCCTGGACCTTGACAGGGTCCATCTCCATAGATGAAGGGGAAAAAATATATCCCAAAAAGGAAATTCTCTGAACTCCAAAACTACACTTTGAGCCCTTTACAAAAAGAGAATTAGCTCGCAAAACCTGAAAAACTCTCCTGACCTGTTGAACGTGAGATTCCCAGTCCTCCGAAAAAACAAGAATATCATCCAAATACACAATCATAAACTTATCCAGATATTCACGGAAAATATCGTGCATAAAGGACTGAAAAACGGAAGGGGCATTTGCGAGACCGAAAGGCATTACCAAATACTCAAAATGGCCTTCAGGCGTATTAAATGCGGTCTTCCACTCATCCCCCTGCTTAATCCGCACCAAATTATACGCACCACGTAGATCGATCTTAGTGAACCACTTAGCCCCCTTTATACGAGCAAACAGATCAGTCAGTAAAGGTAACGGGTACTGGTATTTAACTGTAATCTTATTCAAAAGTCGATAGTCGATACAAGGTCTCAATGAACCATCCTTTTTACCTACAAAGAAAAATCCTGCCCCTAGTGGAGACAACGAGGGGCGAATATGACCCTTTTCCAAGGATTCTCTGATATACTCCCGCATAGCAGTATGTTCAGGTACAGACAAATTAAACAAGCGACCCTTAGGAAACTTACTACCGGGGATCAATTCAATAGCGCAGTCACACTCTCTGTGGGGAGGGAGAGAATCAACTTTAGGCTCTTGAAAGACATCATAAAAATCTGACAGAAATGCTGGGATCTCAGAGGGAGTAGATGAAGAAATAGGAACCAAAGGTGCATCCCCATGAATACCCCGACATCCCCAGCTCAACACAGACATAGATTTCCAGTCCAAGACGGGATTATGAATCTGTAACCATGGTAATCCAAGTACTAATACGTCATGTAGATTATATAACACAAGGAAACGAATAATCTCCTGATGGTCTGGGGTAAGACGCATAGTCACTTGTGTCCAATATTGTGGTTTATTGCTAGCCAAAGGTGTAGAATCAATACCCTTCAGGGGAATAGAAACTTCCAACGGCTCCAAATCAAACCCACAACGCTTGGCAAAGGACCAATCCATGAGACTCAGAGCGGCGCCAGAATCCACATAAGCATTCACAGTCACAGATGATAAGGTACAAATCAATGTCACGGACAAAAGAAATTTTGACTGCAAGGTACCTGTAGAAAAAGATTTATCAACCTTTTTATCAACCTTATTTATACGTTTAGAGCATGCTGATATAACATGAGCTGGATCTCCACAGTAGAAGCACAATCCATTTTTGCGCCTGTAATTTTGACGTTCGCCTCTAGACAAAACACGATCGCATTGCATATGCTCTAATGCCTTTTCAGAGGTCACCGCCAAATGGTGCACAGGTCTTTGCTCAGAAGACACCGCCATATGGTGCACAGGTTTTTGCTCAGAAGATACCGCCATATGGTGCACAGATTCTTCCTCAGAAGACCCCGCCATATGGTGCACAGATTTGCGCTCCCGCAAACGCCGATCAATCTGGATAGCCAATTTCATGGCATCATTCAGACCTGTAGGCACAGGGAACCCCACCATGACATCCTTCACGGCATCAGAGAGACCTTCTCTGAAATTAGCTGCTAAAGCGCACTCATTCCATTTAGTAAGCACCGACCATTTACGGAATTTCTGGCAGTATATCTCAGCTTCATCTTGCCCTTGGGAAAGAGCTATCAAGGCTTTCTCAGCCAAAATCTCCAAATTAGGTTCTTCATAAAGCAACCCCAAAGCCTGAAAAAACGCATCTACATTTAACAACGCAGGATCCCCTGGCGATAATGCAAATGCCCAACTTTGTGGGTCGCCGCGCAGTAGAGAGATAACAATTTTAACTTGTTGAGTCTGATCACCAGCAGAGTGAGATCTCAGAGACAAAAACAATTTGCAATTTTCTCTGAAACTCAAAAACCGGGATCTGTCTCCGGTAAAGTATTCAGGCAGAGGAATCTTAGGTTCAGACATTGGAGCACGTATAACAAAATCTTGTAGGTTCTGTACTTTTGTCGCAAGGTTATTCAAACCCGCAACTAAACTCTGTGGATCCATGTTTCAAATGGGTGTAACCCAAGCATTCAGAGGTTAAGAGGAGAGGAGAAAAAAAAAAAGGCTGAAGACTGCAGTTTAAGCAAGGAATACAAATGATCAAACTAAGGTGCACTTTCAAACACAGAAAAAAAAAAAACCTTTTCTTCTCCTTCCTGCTTTAGTGCATATTTTAACACATAGATTTTTTACTGGCCGGCCAAACTGTTATGGTTACCCCAATGACCATGGGAAAAAAATACAAAACGGACTAGCTCTCGGGTGATGGAAACTAAGGTCGACCGTGACCTGAACCTGACCCAACACTTACAGTAGCCGGGGGATGTACCTACGATGCCCTAGACACCACGCGCCAGCCGGAGATCTAACTACCCCTATAAGAGGAACATACAGGCCTGCCTTACCTCCAGTGAGGAACCCCAAAAGATGATAGTAGGCCCCCACAGATATTGACGGTGAGTTCAGAGGAAATGACATACGTAGGATGAACAGCAGATTTAGCACAGTGAGGTCCGCTTACTAGATAGCAGAAGGACAGGAAAGAGTTACTTCACGGTCGACCTAAAAATCACTATTCAAAAACACCATCCAGAAATTACTTTAAACTCCAGTGACAACTCATGCCACTGGAGTAGTAATTTTCTGTCCACAAGAGCTTCCAGCACTGAAGAGTCACATTGCAGATAGCTGGACAAAAATAGCAAAACAAGAAACAAAATTCAACTTAGCTGAACTGGAACTTGAGGCAGGTGAATGCAACAGAATGCTACTAGCACATTGTTGGCCGGCATGTGACTAACAGCCAAGCAGCCTTAAATAGGAAACTCCCCAAGAGGGTGGCGACAGGTAATCAGAGATGGAGGAAGGCACATAAGAGACACTACCATAACAGACCACCGGGGGAGCCCACAAACCGAATTCACAACAGGGGATGCTCATGCTTATTACGGCGTTGTCTGCACTAACCAGCCGTGTGCATTCCTCAAAACACTGAAGGACTTGACACATGTCTTGTATCTTCGACCACTGCACACCTGACAACTCCATGTCTGCCATCCTACTGCCTGCCCGTGTATGTGTATCCTCCCACAAAAACATAACAGCCCGCCTCTGTTGGCACAGTCTCTGAAGCATGTGCAGTGTTGAGTTCCACCTTGTTGCAACGTCTATGATTAGGCGATGCTGGGGAAGGTTCAAAGACCGCTGATAGGTCTGCATACGGCTGGCGTGTACAGGCAAACGTCGGATATGTGAGCAAAGTCCACGCACTTTGAGGAGCAGGTCGGAGAACCCAGGATAAGTTTTCAATAAGCACTGCACCACCAGGTTTAAGGTGTGAGCCAGGCAAGGAATGTGTTTCAGTTGGGAAAGGGAGATGGCAGCCATGAAATTCCTTCCGTTATCACTAACTACCTTGCCTGCCTCAAGATCTACTGTGCCCAGCCACGACTGCGTTTCTTGTTGCAAGAACTCGGACAGAACTTCCGCGGTGTGTCTGTTGTCGCCCAAACACTTCATAGCCAATACAGCCTGCTGACGCTTGCCAGTAGCTGGCCCATAATGGGACAACTGGTGTGCAACAGTGTCATCTGCCGATGGAGTGGTTGGCCGACTGCGGTCTGTGGAAGAGCTGTAGCTTCTGCAGGAGGACGAGGAGGAGGAGGAGGAGGGGGTGCGAACGCCTACAGCCAACTGTTTCCTAGACCGTGGGCTAGGCACAACTGTCCCTAAATTGATGTCCCCTGTGGACCCTGCATCCACCACATTCACCCAGTGTGCCGTGATGGACACATAACGTCCCTGGCCATGCCTACTGGTCCATGCATCTGTAGTCAGGTGCACCTTTGTACTCACAGATTGCCTGAGTGCATGGACGATGCGCTGTTTAACATGCTGGTGCAGGGCTGGGATGGCTTTTCTGGAAAAAAAGTGTCGACTGGGTAGCTCGTATCGTGGTTCAGCGTACTCCATCAGGGCTTTGAAAGCTTCGCTTTCAACTAACCGGTAGGGCATCATCTCTAACGAGATTAGTCTAGCTATGTGGGCGTTAAAACCCTGTGTACGCGGATGCGAGGATAAGTACTTCCTTTTTCTAACCAGAGTCTCATGTAGTGTGAGCTGAACTGGAGAGATGGAGATCGTGGAACTTGCGGGTGTGCCGGTGGACATGGCAGACTGAGAGACGGTTGGAGACGGTATTGTTTCCGCCGGTGCCCTAGATGCAATATTTCCGCCTACAAAACTGGTGATTCCCTGGCCCTGACTGCTTTTGGCTGGCAAAGAAACCTGCACAGATACTGCCGGTGGTGCGGAAAATGGTGGCCTTACAGTGACGGAAGGGATGTTGCGTTGATGACTAGCTTCATTGGCCGAGGGTGCTACAACCTTAAGGGACGTTTGGTAGTTAGTCCAGGCTTGAAAATGCATGGTGGTTAAGTGTCTATGCATGCAACTAGTATTGAGACTTTTCAGATTCTGACCTCTGCTTAAGCTAGTAGAACATTTTTGACAGATGACTTTGCGCTGATCAATTGGATGTTGTTTAAAAAAATGCCAGACTGCACTCTTCCTAGCATCGGATCCCTTTTCAGGGATTGCAGACTGAGCTTTAACCGGATGGCAACGCTGTGCTCCAACAGGTTTTGGCTTTGACACGCGTTTTGGGCCAGATAGGGGCCCGGCAGATGGAACCTGTTGCGATGTTGATGCCTGCTGCGGCCCCTCTTCCACCTCCGCTTCTGAACTACTGCTGCCTGCACCCTGTTCCCCCAATGGCTGCCAATCGGGGTCAACAACCGGGTCATCTATTACCTCCTCTTCGAGCTCGTGTGCAACTTCGTCTGTGTCACTGTGTCGGTCTGTGGTATAGCGTTCGTGGCGGGGCAACATAGTCTCATCAGGGTCTGATTGTGGATCTGTACCCTGAGAGGGCAATGTGGGGGTCTGAGTCAAAGGAGCAGCATAGTACTCTGGCTGTGGCTGTGCATCAGTGCACTCCATGTCAGAATCTACTTGTAATGGGCATGGCCTGTTAAGTGTTTCACTTTCTAAGCCAGGGACGGTATGTGTAAAGAGCTCCATGGAGTGACCCGTTGTGTCGCCTGCTGCATCCTTCTCTCTTGTTGTAGTTTTTGCTGAGGAGAACAAGGAAGCGACTTGTCCCTGACCGTGAACATCCACAAGCGACGCGCTGCTTTTACATTTACCAGTTTCAGAAGAGGAGGCAAAAGAGCTAGAGGCTGAGTCTGCAATGTAAGCCAAAACTTGCTGTTGCTGCTCCGGCTTTAAAAGCGTTTTTCCTACTCCCAGAAAAGAGAGCGTTCGAGGCCTTGTGTAGCCAGACGACGAAACTGGCTCCACAGCTCCAGACTTAGGTGGAATATTTTTATCCCCACGACCACCTGATGCTCCACTACCACTACCATCATTACCAGCTGACAATGAACGCCCACGGCCACGACCTCTTGCACCAGACTTCCTCATTGTTTTAAAAAATTAACCAAAGTAACTTTATTTGTTGCTGTCAAACAACTTACACGGTGAGCTATAACTTCAGTATGATTTCTATATCCCTTAACAGGTTGGTGAGACCACAAGGAAAATCAGGCACAATGTTACACACTCTGTTTTCTGTGGCACAAAATCACAGAGATGACACACACGCAGGACTGTCACTCAAGCACTAATGTCAATATTATTCTCCCACCTAATTTTTTTTTTTTTTTTTTTTTTTTCTCAGGGAGACTTTAGAAACCAAATAAGATAAAATGTTTTTTTCAGGGACAATTTAGAAACCAAATACTAAGAAAAAAAAAAAAAAAAAAAAAATAGCCTTTCTATGGCCCACAATTAGAGAGAGAGAGGTGGCACACCCAGGAGTCAAGACTGGCACACAAGCTGAAAGGGCAATATTACTCTCCCACTGTTTTTTTATGTATTTTTTTTTTTTTCACGGAGACTTTAGAAACCCAATAATATTAAAAAAAACAAAAAAATAAATAGGCTTTCTATGGCCCACAATTAGAGAGAGAGAGGTGGCACACCCAGGAGTCAAGACTGGCACACAAGCTGAAAGGGCAATATTACTCTCCCACTGTTTTTTTATGTATTTTTTTTTTTTCACGGAGACTTTAGAAACCCAATAATATTAAAAAAAACAAAAAAATAAATAGGCTTTGTATGGCCCACTGAATGAGAGATGGCACACACAGGAGTGGCACACAAGCCCTGACTGAGGCCAATATTTTTCTCCCACTGATTGATGTAGTGTTTTTGTGTTGAGGTAGATTTTAGAACACAAATCTAGGAAAAAAATAAATAGGCTTTCTATGGCCCACAATTAGAGAGAGAGAGGTGGCACACCCAGGAGTCAAGACTGGCACACAAGCTGAAAGGGCAATATTACTCTCCCACTGTTTTTTTATGTATTTTTTTTTTTTCAGGGAGACTTTAGAAACCAAATAATATTAAAAAAAGCAAAAAAATAAATAGGTTTTCTATGGCCCACAATTAGAGAGAGAGAGGTGGCACACCCAGGAGTCAAGACTGGCACACAAGCTGAAAGGGCAATATTACTCTCCCACTGTTTTTTTATGTATTTTTTTTTTTCACGGAGACTTTAGAAACCAATAATATTAAAAAAAACAAAAAAATAAATAGGCTTTCTATGGCCCACAATTAGAGAGAGAGAGGTGGCACACCCAGGAGTCAAGACTGGCACACAAGCTGAAAGGGCAATATTACTCTCCCACTGTTTTTTTATATTTTTTTTTTTTCAGGGAGACTTTAGAAACCCAATAATATTAAAAAAGCAAAAAAATAAATAGGCTTTCTATGGCCCACAATTAGAGAGAGAGAGGTGGCACACCCAGGAGTCAAGACTGGCACACAAGCTGAAAGGGCAATATTACTCTCCCACTGTTTTTTTATGTATTTTTTTTTTTTCAGGGAGACTTTAGAAACCCAATAATATAAAAAAAAACAAAAAAATAAATAGGCTTTGTATGGGCCACTGAATGAGAGATGGCACACACAGGAGTGGCACACAAGCCCTGACTGAGGCCAATATTTTTCTCCCACTGATTGATGTAGTGTTTTTGTGTTGAGGTAGATTTTAGAACACAAATTTGGAAAAAAATAAATAGGCTTTCTATGGCCCACAATTAGAGAGAGAGAGGTGGCACACCCAGGAGTCAAGACTGGCACACAAGCTGAAAGGGCAATACTACTCTCCCACTGTTTTTTTATGTATTTTTTTTTTTCAGGGAGACTTTAGAAACCAAATAATATTAAAAAAAGCAAAAAAATAAATAGGCTTTCTATGGCCCACAATTAGAGAGAGAGAGGTGGCACACCCAGGAGTCAAGACTGGCACACAAGCTGAAAGGGCAATATTACTCTCCCACTGTTTTTTTATGTATTTTTTTTTTTCAGGGAGACTTTAGAAACCCAATAATATTAAAAAAAACAAAAAAATAAATAGGCTTTGTATGGCCCACTGAATGAGAGATGGCACACACAGGAGTGGCACACAAGCCCTGACTGAGGCCAATATTTTTCTCCCACTGATTGATGTAGTGTTTTTGTGTTGAGGTAGATTTTAGAACACAAATCTAGGAAAAAAATAAATAGGCTTTCTATGGCCCACAATTAGAGAGAGAGAGGTGGCACACCCAGGAGTCAAGACTGGCACACAAGCTGAAAGGGCAATATTACTCTCCCACTGTTTTTTTATGTATTTTTTTTTTTCAGGGAGACTTTAGAAACCAAATAATATTAAAAAAAGCAAAAAAATAAATAGGCTTTCTATGGCCCACAATTAGAGAGAGAGAGGTGGCACACCCAGGAGTCAAGACTGGCACACAAGCTGAAAGGGCAATATTACTCTCCCACTGTTTTTTTATGTTTTTTTTTTTTTTTTCACGGAGACTTTAGAAACCCAATAATATTAAAAAAAACAAAAAAATAAATAGGCTTTGTATGGCCCACTGAATGAGAGATGGCACACACAGGAGTGGCACACAAGCCCTGACTGAGGCCAATATTTTTCTCCCACTGATTGATGTAGTGTTTTTGTGTTGAGGTAGATTTTAGAACACAAATCAAGGAAAAAAATAAATAGGCTTTCTATGGCCCACTCAGTGAGAGATGGCACACACAGGGATGGCACTGTAGCAGAAATGCCAATCTTAATCTTCCACAAAAAAAAAAAAAACAGGGACTGTCCTACAATTACTATCTCCCTGCAGTAATGTAAGCCAGGTATGGCAGGCAGCAATAGGAGTGGACTGATGCACAAATTAAATAAAAAGTGTGGACAAACAAAAAAGATAGCTGTGCAGAAAGGAAGGAACAAGAGGATATGTGCTTTGAAAAAACCAGTTGGTTTCCACAGTGGCGTACACACAGCAATACAGCTATCACGGAGCCTTCTAGGGCAGCCCAATGAGCTACAGCGCTGAGGGAAAAAAAAAACAAAATTGCTTCCACTGTCCTTGCACACCGAAGGTGGTGTTGGACAGTGGAAATCGCTACAGCACAAGCGGTTTGGTGGTTAGTGGACCCTGCCTAACGCTATCCCTGCTTCTGACGAAGCGGCAGCAACCTCTCCCTAAGCTCAGATCAGCAGCAGTAAGATGGCGGTCGGCGGGAACGCCCCTTTATAGCCCCTGTGACGCCGCAGACAGCAAGCCAATCACTGCAATGCCCTTCTCTAAGATGGTGGGGACCAGGACCTATGTCATCACGCTGCCCACACTCTGCGTTCACCTTCATTGGCTGAGAAATGGCGCTTTTCGCGTCATTGAAACGCGACTTTGGCGCGAAAGTCGCGTACCGCATGGCCGACAAGCACAGGGGTCGGATCGGGTTTCATGAGACGCCGACTTAGCCAAAAGTCGGCGACTTTTGAAAATGAACGACCCGTTTCGCTCAACCCTATACAGTATGTTTAAGTAGGGTTGAGCGAAACGGATCGGTCAATTTTATAAATCGCCGACTTTTGGCAAAGTCGGGTTTCGTGAAACCCGAGCCGATCCCAGCGTGGGATCGGCCATGCGGTCGGCAATCTTCGCACCAAAGTCGCGTTTCATATGACGCGTTCAGCGCCATTTCTCAGCCAATGAAGGTGGACGCAGAGTGTGGGCAGCGTGATGACATAGGTCTCGGTCCCCACCATCTTAGAGAAGGGCATGACAGTGATTGGCTTGCTTTCAGCGGCGTCACAGGGGCTATAAAGGGGCGTGCACGCCGACCGCCATCTTACTTCTGCCGATCGTAGCATAGAGGTTGCTGCAGCTTCATCAGAAGCAGGGATTGTGTTAGGGAGGAAAGATTAACCCCCAAACCACTTGTGCTGTAGCGATTTCCACTGTCCAACACCACCTTTTCTTTGCAGGGACAGTGGAGGCTAGATTTCTGTGCATCAGCTCTGTAGCTTATAAGGCTCCCTGATAGCTGCATTGCTGTTTGTACGCCGCTGTGCAAACCAACTGCTTTTTTCAAAGCAAAAGTCATGTTGCTTCTTTCTGCACAGTTCTCTTGTTTCTTTGTCCACACTCTTGTGTGCAGCAGTCCTTTTTATTGCTGCCATACTTGTCCTTTGATCATTGTAGGGAGATTGAAATTCTACTACAGCCCTTGTATTTTTTGATATATCTGCCAGCACTTTCTGCCAATCAAACTGTGTAGTGTAATACAGTGGGCCTAATTTTTTCCTGCATTCTCCCACACATAAAAAGGGAGATTTATATTGCCACTAAGTGCATCTGCGGCAGTCCTGTTTGTGGCATATCTGCCAGCCACTTTCTGCCACTCAAACTGTGTAGTGTAATACAGTGGGCCTGATTTTTCTGCTGTCTCCCACACATAAAAAGGGAGATTTATATTTCCACTGGGTGCATCTGCGTCAGTCCTGTTTGTGGCATATCTGCCAGCCACTTTCTGCCACTCAAACTGTGTAGTGTAATACAGTGGGCCTGATTTCTTTCTGCATTCTCCCACACATAAAAAGGGAAATTTCTATTGCCACTAAGTGCATCTGCATCAGTCCTGTTTGTGGCATATCTGTCAGCCACTTTCTGACACTGAAACTGTGTAGTTAGTGTAATACAGTGGGCCTGATTTTCCCCGCAGTCTCCCACACCTATAAAGGGAAATTTCTATTGCCACTAAGTGCATCTGCGTCAGTCCTGTTTGTGGCATATCTGCCAGCCACTTTCTGCCACTCAAACTGTGTAGCGTAATACAGTGGGCCTGATTTCTTTCTGCTGTCTCCCACACATAAAAAGGGAGATTTATATTGCCACTGAGTGCATCTGCATCAGTCCTGTTTGTGGCATATCTGCCAGCCACTTCCTGCCACTCAAACTGTGTAGTGTTATACAGTGGGCCTGATTTTTCTGCTGTCTCCCACACATAAAAAGGGAGATTTATATTGCCACTGAGTGCATCTGCGTCAGTCCTGTTTGTGGCATATCTGCCAGCCACTTTCTGCCACTCAAACTGTGTAGAGTAATACAGTGGGCCTGATTTCTTTCTGCATTCTCCCACACCTATAAAGGGAAATTTCTATTGCCACTAAGTGCATCTGCGTCAGTCCTGTTTGTGGCCTATCTGTCAGCCACTTTCTGACACTGAAACTGTGTAGTGTAATACAGTGGGCCTGATTTTCCCAGCAGTCTCCCACACCTATAAAGGGAAATTTCTATTGCCACTAAGTGCATCTGCGTCAGTCCTGTTTGTGGCATATCTGTCAGCCACTTCCTGACACTGAAACTGTGTAGTGTAATACAGTGGGCCTGATTTTCCCAGCAGTCTCCCACACCTATAAAGGGAAATTTCTATTGCCACTAAGTGCATCTGCGTCAGTCCTGTTTGTGGCATATCTGTCAGCCACTTTCTGACACTGAAACTGTGTAGTGTAATACAGTGGGCCTGATTTTCCCAGCAGTCTCCCACACCTATAAAGGGAGATTTAAATTCACAACAAGTTTGCGTACACCTTCTACCTGGTTTTACAGTACCATATAACGGTTGTTAGTTTGGTTACATTTTTCCAAGAATGAGGAAGTCTGGTGGAAGAGGTCATGGCCGTGGGCGGTCATTGCCAGCTGGTAATGATGGTAGTGGTGGTGGAGCATCAGGTGGTCGTGGGAAAAGCAAAATAGCACCTAAGTCTCGAGTTGTTGAGCCAGCATCATCGTCTGGCTACACAAGGCCTCGAACGCTCCCTTTCCTGGGAGTAGGAAAACCGCTTTTAAAGCCGGAATAGCAGGAAAAAGTTTTGGCTTTCCTTGCTGACTCTGCCTCTAGCTCTTTCGCCTCCTCTTTGGAAAGTGCAAAATTTAAAAGCAGCGCGTCGTCAGTGGATGCTCCCGGTCAGGAACAAGTCCCTTCCTTGTGTCCTTCACCCAGAACAACAGTGAAGGATGCATCAGGCGACACAACAGGTTACTCCATGGAGCTCTTTACACATACCGTGCCTGGGTTAGAAAGGGAAATTGTTAACAGGCCATTGCCATTACAAGATGAATCGGACATGGAGTGCACAGATGCACAGCCACAGCTAGATTATTATGCTGTTCCATTGACTTAGATCACAACATTGCCCTCGCAGTGTACTGAGCCAGAATCTGACCCTGATGAGACTATGGTGCCCCGTCCAGAACGTTATAGCACCGGCTTACACGGTGACACAGAGGAAGGTGCACAGGACATAGAAGAGGAGGTGATAGATGACCCAGTTGTTGACCCCGATTGGCAGCCATTGGGGGAACAGGGTGCCGCTGGCAGTAGCTCTGAAGCGGAGGAGGAGGATCCGCAGCAGGCATCAACATCGCAACAGCTTTCATCTGGCAGGCCCGTATCTGGCCAAAAACATGTGTCAAAACCAAAAACAGTTGTATGACAGTGTGGCCATCCGGTTAAAGTAGCACAGTGTGCAATGCCTGAAAAGGTATTCGATAGTAGGAAGAGTGCAGTCTGGCAATTTTTTAACCAAGATCCGAATGATCAGTGCAAAGTGATCTGTAAGAAATGCTCAAGGACCTTTAGCAGAGGTCAGAATGTCAAAAATTTAAATACAACTTGCATGCGTAGACATTTAACCACCATGCACTTGCAAGCCTGGACTAACTACCAAACGTCCCATAACGTTGTTGCACCCGCTCACAATGAAGCTAGTCAGCAACGCTACATTCCTTCCCTCACTGTAAGCCCACCGTTTACGACACCACCTGCAGCAAATGTGGAGGTATCGTCGCAAGGCCAAAGCAGTCAGGGAATCACCAGGTTCTTGGTAGGAAACACTGTATGTAGGCCAACAGCAAGAATACCATCACCAACCCTCTCTCAATCTGCCATGTCCACCACCACCCCCGCTAGTTCCACCACCATATGCAGCTCTCCAGTCCAGCTCACCCTACAAGAGACTCTCGTTAGGAAAAGGAAGTACTTGTCCTCTCATCCGCATACACAGGGTTTGAACACCCACATTGCTAGACTAATCTCCTTAGAGATTATGCCCTACCGGTTGGTTGAAAGCAAAGCTTTCAAAGCCCTGATGGCCTACGTAGTACCACGCTATGACCTACCCAGCCAACACTTCTTTGCGAGAAAAGCCATCCCGGCCCTCCACCAGCATGTCAAAGACCGCATTGTCCATGCACTCAGGCAATCTATCAGTAGAAAGGTGCACCTCACAACAGATGCATGGACCAGTAGGCATGGCCAGGGACGTTACGTGTCCATCACGGCACACATGGGTTAATGTGGTGGATGCAGGGTCCACAGGGGACAGCCATATTGGGACAGTTCTGCCTAGCCCACGGTCTAGGAAACAGTTGGCTGTAGGCGTTCGCCACCCCTCCTCCTCCTCCTCATCCTCCAGCAGAAGCGAGAGCTCGTCCACAGACCGCAGTCGCACGACCACTCCATCCGCAGGTGCCAGTGTTGCACACAAGGTGTCCCATTATGGAACAGCTAGTGGTAAGCATCAGCAGGCTGTGTTGGAAATGAAGTGTTTGGGTGACAACAGACACACCGTGGAAGTTCTGTCCGAGTTCTTGCAGCAAGAAACTAAGTCATGGATGGGCAGTGTACATCTTGAGGCAGGCAAGGTAGTCAGTGATAACGTAAGAAATTTAATGGCTGCCATAGCCCTTTCACAACTGAAACACATTCCTTGCTTGGCTCACACCTTGAACCTGGTTGTGCAGTGCTTCCTGAAAAGTTATCCTGGGTTACCCGCCCTGCTCCTGAAGGTGCGAAGACATTGCTCGCACATCCGCCGTTCGCCCGTACACTCCAGCCGTATGCAGAACCATCAGCGATCTTTGCAGCTTCCCCAGCACCGCCTAATAATCGACGTTGCAACAAGGTGGAACTCCACACTGCACATGCTTCAGAGGCTGTGTGAACAGAGGCGTGCTGTTATGTATTTGTGGGAGGATACACATACACGGGCAGGCAGTTGGATGGCAGACATGGAGTTGTCAGGTGTGCAGTGGTCGAAGCTACAAGACCTGTGTCAAGTCCTTCAGTGTTTTGAGGAATGCACACGCCTGGTTAGTGCAGACGACACCATCATAAGCATGAGCATCCCCCTAATGCGTCTGCTGATGCAAAGTTTGACGCACATAAAGGAGCAGGCGTCTGCAGCCGAGGACAAGGGAAGCCTTGATGACAGTCAGCCATTGTCTGCTCAGGGAAGTCTCCTGGATGAGGTGGCAGACGAAGAGGAGGAGGACGAGGAGGATGATGGGGATGAATATTTATGGGAGGAGGAAGCTTCTCAGGGGGCAATAGAAACTGGTGGCGTTGCAAGGTCAGGTACAGGGTTTTTGAGGGAGACAAGTGATGTTGATTTGCCAGAAAGTGCTCCTCAACCCAGCACAAGCAGTGAATTGACACCTGGAACATTGGCCCACATGGCGGATTATGCCTTGCGTATCCTAAAAATGGACCCCTGCATTATCAAAATGATGACCGATGACGATTACTGGTTGGCCTGCCTCCTGGATCCACGCTATAAAGGGAAATTGCAAAATATCAAGCTACATGAGAACCTTAAGCAAATATTGGCTACCAAACAAGCAACTCTTGCAGACCGTTTGGTTCAGGCATTCCCAGCACACAGCGGCGGTGATGGTTCTCACACAAGCTGCAGGGGGCAACATGGCAGAGGTGTTAGAGGTGCACAAATCAGAAGTGGCGTTGGACAGAGGGATTTTATGACCAGGTTGTGGAGTGATTTCGCAATGACCGCAGACACGACAGATACTGCAGCCTCAATTCAAAGTGACAGGAGACAACATTTGTCCAGTATGGTTACTAACTATTTTTCCTCCCTTATCGATGTTCTCCCTCACACGTCATTCCCATTTGATTACTGGGCATCCAAAATAGACACCTGGTTTGAATTGGCAGAATATGCATTACAGGAGCTTGCTTGCCCAGCTGCTAGTGTGCTATCAGAAAGAGTATTCAGTGCTGCTGGTTCAATACTGACCGAAAAAAGGACTCGTCTGGCTACCCAAAATGTTGATGATCTAACCTTCATTAAAATGAACCAATCATGGATTTCTAATTATTTTGCCCCACCTTTCCCTGCTGACACCTAGCTTTCCTGTAAAAAGGTCTTGCTTTTGGACTCGTCTTACTGACTGCTCCAATTTCTCCATTTGCAGCTGCTGTATTTCCACCATAGGCCATTTTTACACCTCCCTAAATGGGCTGACTCCCCCCACGGGGCCGTGGTCACCACTTGGCGCAAGCACCCGTGCGAGTGCCGTTTGGCTGAACAGGTGGGTGTGCCCACTTTTGGGCGACGGCACTGGCACAGGGTCCCTCATAGTACAATGAAGTGTCTCTGGCGGTGGTGGTGCACACCCAACGTCAGACACACCGTCGTAACATGAGGGGCCCTGGGCCAGTACCGCCGCCCACGAAAGAGTGTTCCCCCCAAGCTCAAACAGTGCTCTACCACTTGCAAAATTACCTCTCACTGCTCCACCACTGTTTAGTCTGTGCTGTTAAATCCTTAAATGGCACTGCCAATACCAATTTGTTGACATGATTGATGCTAGTAAAAATATTCAGGGGCCCTGTCCTACATTTACACCAGTTAATACTTTGCGCCAACTACCACTGTCTGCAAGTCAGCAGAGGAGCCCACCCCTGTACCTAGGTATGCCACCTGTTTATTTGTGAAATGTTTTTTTTGCCAGACATTAACCTCACTTTACTATTTTGGCCTACTAACTGTGTCAGACACTCCTTACAGTTGTCCTCCACTGAACAAAGCTAGGCCGCCTGCGTACTCCTGTAACCTATTTTTAACTGCATTTTGCCTATTACTTTTTTGGCCCTACTAACTGTGTCTGCCCCTCGTTGCAGTCGTCCTACGCTGAACACACCAATGCTGCCTGTGTACCCCTGTAACCTATTTTAAACTGCATAGAGCCAACTTTTTTATTTTAGGCCTAGTAAGTCTGTCTGCGGTCCCTCCTTGCAATCGTCCTCCGCTGACCAAACCAATGCTGCCTGTGTACCCCTGTAACCTATTTAAAACTGCATAGAGCCTACTTTTTTATTTTAGGCCTAGTAAGTCTGCGCCACTCCTTCCAATTGTCCTCCGCTAACCACACCAATGCTGCCTGTGTACCCCTGTAACCTATTTTAAACTGCATAGAGCCTACTTTTTTATTTTAGGCCTAGTAAGTCTGTCTGCGGTCCCTCCTTGCATTCGTCCTCTGCTGACCACACTAATGCTGCCTGTGTACCCCTGTAACCTATTTTAAACTGCATAGAGCCAACTTTTTTATTTTAGGCCTAGTAAGTCTGTCTGCGGTCCCTCCTTGCAATCGTCCTCGGCTGACCAAACCAATGCTGCCTGTGTACCCCTGTAACCTATTTAAAACTGCATAGAGCCTACTTTTTTATTTTAGGCCTAGTAAGTCTGCGCCACTCCTTCCAATTGTCCTCCGCTGACCACACCAATGCTGCCTGTGTACCCCTGTAACCTTTTTTAAACTGCATTGAGCCAACTTTTTTGGTTAAGGCCTACTACCTGTGTCTGTCTGAGCCACTCAATACAGCTGTCCTCCTCTGAAAAAAGCTGAGCTTCAATTGTCAGGTTTTCAGCCTATAGGAATTTGAAAACTGCATTGGGGCTACTAGTTTGGTTGGGCCTACTAACGGTGTCTGCCGCTCCTTGGTGTTCTCCTCCACTGAACAAAGCTGAGCTTCAATCTTCAGGCTTTCGGCCTATATTTACAAATTTTAAACTGCATTTGGCCTACTAGTTTGGTTGGGCCCTACTAACGGTGTCTGCCGCTCCTTGGTGTTCTCCTCCACTGAACAAAGCTGAGCTTCAATCTTCAGGCTTTCGGCCTATATTTACAAATTTTAAACTGCATTTGGCCTACTAGTTTGGTTGGGCCCTACTAACGGTGTCTGCCGCTCCTTGGTGTTCTCCTCCACTGAACAAAGCCGAGCTTCAATCTTCAGGCTTTCGGCCTATATTTACAAATTTTAATCTGCATTTTGCCTACTAGTTTGGTTGGGCCCTTCTAACGGTGTCTACCGCTCTTTGGTGTTCTCCTCCACTGAACAAAGCTGTGCCGCCTGTTTACTCCTGTTACCAATTTTGAACTTTATTTGGCCCACTTTATTATTTGGGCCTACTAACTGTGTCTGCCTCTCATTACAGTTGTCCTCCACGGAACAAAGCAACGCTGCCTGGTTAGTCCTGTTACCAATTTTGAACTGCATTTAGCCCACTTTATCATTTGGGCCTATATCTGTGTTTCCTCCTCATCCTGCCCATTGCCCAGCCAGTGCTACATGAGTCTGCTGGTACATTGACCCAGACCACTACATTACCCTTGCACTCTACACAGCCAGAATCTGACCCTGCTGAAAGTCAGGTTCCCCTTCCCGCATACCATACCACCTTACACGGGGACAAAGAGGAAGGCGCAGATGAAAGTGCAGGTTCCTTCATCAGGTGGGGAGGGCATACTCGTTGGCGACATCACTGTCACAGGGCCCCTCATAGTACGCAAAAGTGTCTCTGCCGGTGGGAGGCGCCCCCGCCATCAAACACAACGCTGTACTTTGAGGGGCCCTGTGCCAGTGCCAATGCGAACGAGTGGGCCCCCCCTGCTTGCTCAGGATCACAGCACTTGCAAAGTTGAAATACTGACCTCTCCCTGCGCCACCGCCGTGACGTAGTCCGCGTTTCCTGGGCCCACAAAAAACTTGAGCCAGCCCTACCCCCCCCAAAAAACTTTAGCCAAATGACCCCCAATTTTCAATGCCTAACTATTATTATAAGGTAAATTAAGATTCACAAGCTTAAGTGACACGAATTGATGTTTTTGACATTAAAATGGGCACTGTAGGTGTTTTCCTTTCCTCCACTCACTGCCGACTTTGCTTCCCCATTGACTTACATTGGGTTTCGTGTTTCGGTCGATCCCCGACTTTGCGCGATAATCGGCCGATTTCACTCGACTTGACTTTTGACAAAGTCGGGTTTCGCGAAACCCAACTCGATCCTAAAAAAGTAAAAGTCGCTCAACCCTATGTTTAAGCAGTAATGTACATTTATAATTTATGTCCATGTAAAAGGCGTTAAATTTTCTTCTCTGAATCTTTTATCCCCCTCTTTATATAATATGCACCGTGAGATGATGTATCTCATATTTACTGAAGGGTTGTTGAGCTTCTTAAAGAAGCACTCCCATCAACATTTGTATTCTCTTAATTAGAGTTGGTTGGACACCTGGATGTTCGGGTCTGGCGTGTTCGGGCCAAATAGTTACAAAAAGTTTGCGTACCAGAACAGTACCCGGACCCGAACCGGAACCTGTGCTACATTCACTTCAATGGGGGCCCGAACATTAAGTGTTTGCCATGCTGTCATGTGCATGACAGCCCGGCAAAGACTGCTTCTAATCGGCTGTAAAATCACTACCACCGGTCAGAGAGCCGCGGTTTCCACGCTGTCAAATGACAGCATGAGCCCGCAGCTGTGATCGGAGGTATAAAGTTTACCTCCGGTCACTGGCGTGGGCTGATAGGACTACTGCTCCCAACAGCCTACACCTGTTGCCATTAATAACTGCAAGAGACAGGAGCGGCTGATGGGAGTAGTCATTAGCCGGCTCCTGAGCTCTAAATAAATAATTTTTTTAAAAACAGCATGGGTTCCTCTGTATTTTTGATAACCAGCCAGGCAAAACTCACAGATGTGCCTTTTTTTGATGGCTGCGGGATTCTATTTTTAGGCAGGGTGGGGCAATATCAATGGCCCCTTACCAGCCAGAGAATACCAGCCCTTAGTTGTCTATTTTAGCAAGGCTGGATGTCAAAAATTATTTATATAATTAAAAAAACAGCGTGAGGACCCCTCTATTCTTGATAACCAGCCTTACTAAGGCTGACAGCTGAGGGTTGCAGCCCCCAGATGTCAGTTTTGCCTGGCTGGTTATCAAAAATACAGGAGAACACAAGCCTTTTATTTCTAAATTATTTACATAGAGCGCAGGAATCGGTTGATGAATACTCCCATCAGCCACTCAAGCTCTCGTTGTTATTAGCGGCAGCAGGCATAGGCTGATGGGAGCAGTAGTCTCATAAGCCGACGCCAGTGACATGAAGTAAACTTTTTATCTCCAATCACAGCTGCAGGCTTACTCTGTAATTTGACATGTGTGAACAGTGACTATCTAACCGGCGGTAATGATTTTACCGCCGATCATAAGCAGTGTTTGCCACGCTGTCATGCACATGACAGCGTGACAAACACCCGGTGTTCATGAGGAAGAACCCGAACAGTACCACGGACTTCCTGGTGAAGTGTGTGTTCTGTGTCCGTGCCTGAACAGTAGGTATTCATTACGGACGTTGAACTTTATTGTTCGGGTTCTCCCATCTCTACTCTTAATTAGAGTTGAGTGAATTTGCTCCATTCCCTGCTTATTCGGCTAGCTAAAGCACTTACCAAATAAGCTGCAAAGGGAACTGGGATATCTGGAGTGCTCCCGATGATCAACTCTTTGGCTCCGCCGCTGCATGAGTCGTGCCTGTTTATTGGGCTCTCCATGCATGTGTTGTTACTGTCACACAGCCGTTGCGGCGCTGAACAGCTGATCAGCAAGCGCGATCCAGGTATCTGGGTTCCCTCTGCAGCTTATTTGGTAAGCGCTTTAGCTTGCTAAATAAGCAGGGACCCTAGCAAATTCGCTCAGCTCTACTCTTAATATATTGCAGTCATCATATTATATGGCACTGTGTACTTAAAATTGTTACAATTGCTCGTTTTGCCTTTCTATCCAGTTAATTTTTATTTTTTTCATTAGGCCTCAGACATTACAGATTAAAAACTAACTAGCTGAATCCTTCTAAGCTCTACATAGAAACAGGAGGTCAATTTTCCCTGTATGACTCACCAGTCACTGCAAAAGTCCCTGGCAGAGGGAGGAGGGAGCAGCTGGGTCAGGAGTTAAAGAGGGGAATGGTTTTTGCAGGGACCAAACACTTCCTGTTTCTACATAGAGCAGAGAAAAGAGAAGAATTAGCTGGGAATAAAGGCAAAATGAGCAATTGTAAGTGCACTGCACAGTGCTATATAATATGATAATTTTAATAAATTAAGAGGATGAAAACTTTGATGGGAGTGCTTATTTAACAGTCACCTTAGTTTCTTCTAGCTTTTCTGCGACTTATTGTGCAAAGTCCCCCTCACTGTAAAATTCTACCTACAACTCCAAATTAGTAGCAACGCTTACATGGTATATCAGTTTAATCAGTTTAATGGAAGCTGTATAAATCAATGAACTATGAGCTGTGAGTGCTAATGTATTCATCTTTTTGTGGTTTGGGCCCATTCTTACTTTAACCCCTTAAGGACCAGGGGTATTTCCGTTCTGGCGTTTCCATTTTTGCTCCCCTTTTTCCTCAGCCATAACTTTTTTATTTTTCCGTCAATATGGCTATGTGAGGGCTTGATTTTTGCGGGACGAGTTGTACTTTTGAATAGCACCATTGATTTTACATATTATGTATTAGAAAATGGGGAAAAAATTCCAAATGCGGTGAAATTGCAAAAAAGTGCAATTCCACAATAATTTTTTAGATTTTTTTTACCATGTTCACTAAATGCTAAAACTGACCTGCTATTATGATTCTCCAGGTCATTACACAGACACCAAACATGTATAGGTACTTTTTTATTTAAGTGGCGAAAAAAATTCCATAGTTTGTAAAAAAAAAAAAGTTGCAATTTTCCAAGACGCGTAGCGTCTACATTTTTTGGGGTCTGGGACCAGGTGAGGGTTTTTATTTTGCATGCTGAGCTGATGTTTTTAATGATACCATTTTGGTGCAGATACGATGTTTTGATCGCCCATTATTGCATTTTATTGTAATGTTGCAGAGACCAAAAAAAATGTAGTTCTGGCATTTCAATGTTTTTCTTGCTACGCCCATCTACCAATTGGAGTAATTATTTTTATATCTTAATATATACTTACCTTGTAATGTCTTCACATCCTGTTCTGTCCAGATGTGTCCCGATCCCAGAATTCCAAGCGGCGGAAGTTCACCGACCTCCATATTGGGACACTCAAGTGATGGGTGTCTCAATATGGAAACTGCCTCTTGCGCGGTACCACCAGCCGAAAACCGTTGCACCACACACACACACACACACACACACACACTGCATACCCAATACGCACCACACATACACACACTGTATACGCCGTAAGCAACACACAAACTGTATATGCCGTACACAGCCTCTTGCACGATACCACCAGCGGAACACCGTCGCAAACATGCTGCTGCCGGGATCAGCCGCATGATTCACTGACCGCCGCCATCTTTGTACAGGAGGAGCACATGCGCAGTTTTAATGTGCTATCTGTCTGCACAAAGATGGTGGGGGTCTGATTTACTGCGCCTGCGTGAATTCCGTGCAGTGAATTATTTGGCTGATTGCGGCGGCAGATGCGTGACGTGTCTACAGGCAGAGGAAGCTGGTTACATTAAAGGGGTTTCCCAACAATGAAAGTTCATTTAAAAAATTGTCTGTGTTTGACCGTGTATGGAGCATACCACATCTCCTGGGCAAGGGGAGAAAGCAAAAGACAATACTGACATTACACCAGGGGATCACAGAGGATTTCTTTTGTCAGGTAAAATATTTCACTGACTGTTTTTTAACAATATTTTACCTCACAAAATGTATCCTCTGCGATCTCCTGCTGTAATGTCAGTATTGTCTTTTGTTTTGTCCCCTGCCCAGGAGCTGTGGTATGTTTTGTACACGGTCAGACACAGACAATTTTTAAAATGAACTTTCGTTTGTGGGAAAACCCCTTTAAAAAGTAAATATCAATGCCAACGTGGCTCCTCTAAAAAAGTACGCCAATGATAATGAAAGGAAAGCAGCAAAGGCATAACATAAAAGGCAACAATGGGCCAGCACAGTGGTGGAGAGCGAGAGAGCAGACAAGGGGGAGAGCATATGGGGTTCACAGGTCAAAGAAGAGATGACGTGAGAGGAGAAGACAGCAGATGGGGAGAGAGAAAGCACACAGGGGTGAGAGAGACAGAGCACAGGGGGGAGACAGCTCAAACAGGATAGCACATGACGGAAGAACACAGCATAAGAAGGATAGAGACAGCAGACAAGGGGGATAGCACATGGGGTAGACAGGTCAAAGAAGAGAGCACAAATGGGAGAAGTCAGCACATGGGGAAAGAGAGAGTGGATAGGTGGGGGAGCACATGGGGGGAGAGATTCTCAATGCTGCTGTCAGGACTCTGAACATTTTTTACCTTTTGTGCATTACTACCCTTTTCCAACATGGCGTCTTTGGTCTCATGTGACACTTTGAATCTCTTGTGATGCCCTTCGGGCTTTGTAACGCCCTGCAGCATTTCAACACCTTGTTAATGACATCTTTAGAGATTTGTTGGACCAGTTTGTGGTGATCTATTTGGACGATATACTAATCTTTTCTGACTCTCTACAGGAACATGAAGAACAAGTCAAAACTGTTTTAAGACGTCTGAAAGAGAACCAACTGTATATCAAGCCGGAGAAATGCGAGTTCCATCGTTCTGAGATACAGTTCTTGGGTTATATCATTTCTCCCCAGGGGCTGAACATGGAATCTGGTAAGATTCAGGCTATCCTTGACTGGCTGGCACCCAAGAACGTTAAGGAGGTCCAACGTTTTATTGGTTTTGCAAATTTCTACAGACGCTTGATTCGAAATTTTTCTGATATTGTCCGTTCCATTACTTCCTTGACAAAGAAGGAAAAGCCCTATAAGGCTACGTTCACATTCGCGTCTTGCGACGCAGCGTCGTCGACGCATAATCACGCATGCGTCATGCGCCCCTATCTTTAACATTGGGGGCGCATGGACATGCGCTGTCATGCGTTAAACGCATGCATCGAAAAAGGTGCGTTTAGTGTGCGTTACTAATGCGTCATGCGTTGCGTCGACGACGCTGCGTCACAAGACGCGAATGTGAACGTAGCCTTAGTGGTCATCACAGGCTCAAGAAGCTTTTGATCGGCTGAAGATCTGTTTCACATCAGCACCGCTGTTGATACACCCAGATCCAACACATCCTTTCATTGTGGAGGTGGACGCTTCTGATAATGCTTTGGGGGTTATTCTCTCCCAAAGAACTGGAGAGAAGGGTCTGCTACATCCTTGTGCTTTCTTTTCCCGTAGACTAACCTCAGCAGAGAAGAATTACGACGTGGGAGACAAGGAATTGCTGGCTATTATTGCAGCTTTCAAAGAATGGAGGCATCTTCTGCAAGGAGCTGCACAACAGATCATAGTGCTAACTGACCATCGAAATCTAGAGTTCCTTAGATCCGCTAGATGTCTTTCTCCTCGTCAGGCTCGTTGGAACTTATTCTTAAATCAATATAACTTTGTTATCTCGTACCGTCCAGGTTCTCGTAATGGGAAGGCTGATGCTTTATTCTGAATCCATGCTGCGGATTCCGTACCTGGAGCCCCGTCCAAGACCATTCTATCTGATGCCAATTTCATTGGAGTTATCCACGATCAGGACTTGTGGAAGGAGTGCAGGGAGGCCTATGAAGGTGATATATTTCTGGCCAACCCACCTGTGGATATTAATCTTGTCTTTAAGGGTGGCATGTGGTTCAGAGATCGACGTATCTATGTCCCGGAGGTCGTCCGTCTGCAGATCCTCAAGTTGGTACATGACTCCAAGTTGGCTGGTCACAGGGGGGTACAGAAGACACAAGAGTTCCTGAGCCGATTCTTCTGGTGGCCAACTTGGCTGAAGGATACCAAGGACTATGTTCTCTCTTGCGAGGTATGTGCCTGTTACAAGACTCCTCATGTGGCACCTACGGGTCTTCTACAACCATTACCTGTTCCATCCCACCCTTTGGGGTCTATATCAATGGACTTTATTGTGGAGCTGCCTACATCGGGGGGCATGAATACAATCATGGTGGTAGTTGATCGCCTGACTAAAGCTGCTCATTTTGTTCCGTGCACCGGCCTCCCCTCAGCTAAAGATACAGTGAACTTGGTTATACAGAATGTCTTTCGGTTCCATGGGGTGCCGGATGAGATCATCTCTGACCGCGGAGTACAGTTCACTTCAAGATTCTGGAAGGGGTTTTGCTCTGCACTCAATATTAATGTCTGTCTCTCTTCTGCTTACCATCCCCAGACTGAGCGTACTAACCAGACGCTGGAACAATATCTAAGATGCTATGTCAGCCATCTCCAGGATGATTGGTTGGAGTTGTTGCCGTTAGCCGAATTTTCATATAATAATTCTCAGAGCGCCTCCACTAAATTTACACCTTTCTTTGCCAATCTGGTTTATCATCCATGTATTTTACCTAGGTCTCCAATTAATTCTCCGGTTCCAGCAGTGGAGGAAAGGCTGACTGCGATGATACAAAATCTGGAGGTTCTGAAGGAATCCCTGACCACGGCTCAACAACGTTATAAGAGATCGGCTGATAGATTCCGTAAACCTGCACCCATGTTCAAGGTAGGTTCCGTGTGGTTAGCAACTAAGAATCTGAAGTTAAACGTTCCTTCACAAAAACTTGGACAGAAATTCATTGGCCCTTTCAAGATCAACGGTATTGTGAGCTCTGTGGCCTGCCGGCTGAAGCTACCTAGGACAATGAAGGTACACCCAGTTTTTCATGTATCTTTACTAAAGCCTGTATCTCCTAATACCTTCCAGGGATGTGTTGTGCCACCTCCGCAGCCTGTGTTGATTGATGGGCAAGAACAATTTGTGGTGGAGGAATTTATTGATTCCAGGATTCGCAGGAATCGGCTCCAATATCTGATAAGATGGCAGGGATATCCCCCTGAGGAAGACTCTTGGGAACCTGTGGAAAACATCAATGCCCAACAGAAGATTTCTCGTTTTCATCAGAGATTCCCTGAGAAACCAGGTCCAGGATCGTCCTGAGGCCGCTTCTAAGGAGGGAGTAATGTCAGGACTCAGAACATTTTTTACCTTTTGTGCATTACTACCCTTTTCCAACATGGCGTCTTTGGTCTCATGTGCACTTGTCTTCCTGCTATAAAACTCCACCCCAGCCTTCAGTCTGTGCTAGATTATTCTACTTTGCATCCAGCTCCTGATTACTCCCTGGCCTTGCACCTGCACCTGCTCCTGCGAACCCGTGTTGGAGATCCTGCCACTCGGCTCTGAGTTCCTGCTGCATACACCAGTGTTCAGTAATCCTCCTTCATCTGCTGCTCGTGTTACTTCCATCTGCATTTGCTGGACATGTAAGCTGTGCTGCTCTGCAATAACCTGAGACTATTAACCAGGCCTCCGTGGTTGAGCTAAGATATGATTTGAACTGCCTTATAAGCTTATCTATCTGTGTCTGGACTAAAGGTACCTTCACACGAAACGACTTTGTAACGATATCGCTAGCGATCCGTGACGTTGCAGCGTCCTCGCTAGCGATATCGTTTAGTTTGACACGCAGCAGCGATCAGGATCCTGCTGTGATATCGCTGGTCGCTGAATAAAGTCCAGAACTTTATTTGGTCGTCCGATCGCCGTGTATCGTTGTGTTTGAAAGCAAAAGCAACGATACCAGCGATGTTTTACACTGGTAACCAGGGTAAACATCGGGTTACCAAGCGCAGGGCCGCGCTTAGTAACCCGATGTTTACCCTGGTTACCAGCGTAAAAGTAAAAAAAACAAACAGTACATGCTCACCTGCGCGTCCCCCAGCGTCTGCTTCCTGACACTTACTGAGCGCCGGCCCTAAAGTGAAAGTGAAAGCACAGCGGTGACGTCACTGCTGTGCTGTTAGGGCCGGAGCTCAGTCAATGTCAGGAAGCAGACGCTGGGGGACGCGCAGGTGAGTATGTACTGTTTGTTTTTTTTACTTTTACGCTGGTAACCAGGGTAGACATCGGGTTACTAAGCGCGGCCCTGCGCTTAGCAACCCGATGTTTACCCTGGTTACCCGGGGACCTCGGCATCGTTGGTCGCTGGAGAGCGGTCTGTGTGACAGCTCCCCAGCGATCAAACAGTGACGCTGCAGCGATCGGCATCGTTGTCGCTATCGCTGCAGCGTCGCTTCGTGTGAAGGTACCTTAAGTCAAGGATCTATTCGTGTCAAGTTTCCTCAAGAATAGCTGTGCTTCATAGACTTTCTGTTCGTTTGCATCTACCTCTGAAGTTTCCTATTGACTGCTAAGCTGCGTTTATTATTTGCACCAAGTGTTGTGGACTTGAGTTTCTTTCTGCACCTGTTTGAATCACCGTGTGATAATATAAACTTTACCACTTATAAAACTGTGTCCTGTTGTCTTGTTCCACGCAAAGAGTCTCCTGAATTATCCCCTATAATTATTACAGCTGCAAAGCCTGTCCCCATCATGACATAACCGCCCTCCCGATGCGATAGCACCGGGCCTCCATTTAGTATTGATATATTGGGTGATTTTGAATGCGCGGTAACAAATATGTGTATATTTGGTTTTTTATTGTTTTACTTTGAATGGGGCAAAAGGGACATGATTTGAACTTTCATTTTTTTATTTTTTTACCATTTCTAAAAATATTTTTTTTACTTTTTAGTTGCTTCAATAGTCCTTATAGGAGACTAGAAGCTGCAATCATCCGATCGCTTGTGCTACATAGAGCAGGGCTGCAGCCCTGTTCTATGTAACAGATATGCTCACTTGCTATGAGTGCCGCTAGGTGGCACTCATAGCTATCCAGCTATGACAACCACCGGGGTCTCCTGCTGACCCCGGGTTGTCATGCCAACCCATCAGCAGCCTGTGATCATGAGACACGGGCGCCGATGGATGATGGCTCATTGCCGGAGCCAGGCACCAAACAGGAGGAGGAGTTTAATGATGGACTCTGCCCTTCATTGGACGTTAAAGGGATAAGGCCTCATTCAGACATCTGTTTTCCTCACGTACAAGAAAAACAAACAGATTATTTTTATCAGACTTTGATCAAATTGTGGTCCAAGTGTCATCAATTTTTCTTGCATATGGGGAAAAAAAAGTTTGTCCACTTTCCCCTATGTGACTGTGTGTGAAAATCAGGCTGTACTCGGATGTCAACCATGTGCCGTCCAATATTTATACAGACACAGTCAACCATGTGCCGTCCAATATTTATACAGACACATTCTTGTATTGCCAATTTTTATCCGATCCCTGGATCAAAATCATATCTCCTCAATTTTCCACTGAAACACGTATGAAAACCACGGATACCAGTCGTATGAGAAAATCAGACATCTGAATGAGACCTTATTGTGAAGCCCTATGATTTAATCAGCAATTAGATAATGTATCTTTTTAAGGATATTCATGCTGCAGAAAGAAAAAAAATATTTGAGCAAGCAAAGCCTGGCTATTTCCATAACTTTGATAGAAATGTATGGTGAGAGCCACACATATGCATGGCCACCACTTCATTCATTCTATGCCTACATTTGGCAGCCATTTCAATAGGTGTGTTAGGAAATCCCATTATTCAGGGTTGTAGAAGTGGACAAATGTCTAAAAGACCCCATACAAATAAGATAACTGTTGGCTGAACACTACAATACACATTATTCCTTTTTTTGCAAAAGCCATTGTCAGTCTCATCAGGTATCAGCTTATCTGCCAGGAGAACAAAAGGGCCAGGCAAGTGAATCCAAATGCCAAGTCCATATCTCCATCAACATTGCATATTGTGGGGGAGAGCCGAGAAATCCTCTGTACATATTAGATCCTCGGCTGATTCCACTCAGTAGGTTTGTCTAACTTGTGTGTGTGTGTGTGTGTGTGTGTGTGTGTGTGTGTGGGGGGGGGGGGGTGTTGCGGGTTTATGAATAACCATACAGTGGAACCTCAGTTTATCCTGTAAAATTGCTAAGCTGAATTTATGCATTGCACTTCAGGAATATAATTTCTTACTGGCAAGTGAAGAATAACATTATATTTTGTATGTAATAGTTTGTCTTATTGTTTGTTTAATTTTGACTTAATGATGTGACACATGCAAATAAATAATGTAAATTTTAAATGGATACATAATAAAAATCATTTTTTCATTTAGCTTTTATTTAACTGACATCATTTTCATATGCTCTTAGTGATTGCTCATTTCTAAAAGAAATAACCCCAGAGGAAATGTTCAATGTGAAACTATTAAAAAAGGGCTGAAGACTCTAGGGTGCCTTTTTTCATTTACATGTGGAAGTTGAAACATTTATCTTTGGCTGTTTGTGAATTATTCATAAAATGCATAGTTTTGCTTTCAAATAATAAATGTGAAGGGCTGTGAGGCGATATTTCCATATTATTTCTATGTTCCTACAAGCAAAAGAATACTCTGTCTGTTTTTTTAAAGAACAGGAACCAGTTTGGCTGTAATTAGAATACATGAAAGGCAGTCTTGTGATAATTGAGTTACTACTAAGGAAGTTCTTCAGAAACATTAAAGTGTTACACAAGTGGAAAAGCTTCTACATGGCAGGCTGTGATATGTATATTACTATACATAACAAAGGAACTTTGTATTTCAATGCTGTATGTATTTATTTCTTTTACAGCCGATCTGTATAAATTATTAAATAAATGTCTTCAGCCTAATGTGGCCAAAGCTCTTCTATGAAAATCCCACTTGTATAATTTTATAATATAATTATATAATTGTATAATTTTTTTTGAAAGGTTATTATTGTTATTATTATTTATTTATATAGCACCATTAATTCCATGGTGCTGTACATGAGAAGGGGATACATCAAAATACAAATATCACTTACAGTAAACAAAACTAACAATGACAGACTGGTACAGAGGGAAGAGGACCCTGCCCTTGCGGGCTTACATTCTACAGGATTATGGGGAAGGAGACAGTAGGTCGAGGCTTGCGGTAGCTCCAATGGTGTTGAGGTGGCCGTGTGGTCTTTACAGGCTGTAAGCTTCTTTGAAGAGGTGGGTTTTCAGGTTACTTTTGAAGGATCCAAAAGTAGTGGATAACCGGATGTGTTGGGGCACTGAATTCCAGAGGATGGATGATATTCGGGAGAAGTCTTGGAGGCGATTGGGTGAGGAGCGAATAAGCGTGGAGGAGAGGAGAAGGTCTTGGGAGGACCGGAGATTACGTGAGGGAAGATTTTGAGAGATTAGTGTGGAAAAATACGGAGGATAAAGATTATGGATGGCTTTGTAGGTCAGTGTTAGTAATTTAAACTGCATACGCTGGGAAATTGGGAGCCAGTGAAGCGATTTGCAAAGAGGGGAAGCAGGAGTGTAGCGAGGAGATAGATTAATTAGTCGGGCAGCAGAGTTAAGGATGGACTGGAGGGGTGCGAGAGTGTTAAAAGGTCACAGAGGAGTATGTTGCAGTAGTCGAGGCGGGAAATGATTAGGGCATGCACGAGCATTTTGTTAGAGTGTGGGTTGAGGAAAGGACGGATTCTGGAAATATTTTTGAGCTGGAGGCGACGGGAGGTGGCGAGAGCTTGGATGTGCGGTTTGAAGGACAGGGCAGAGTCAAAGGTTACTCCGAGGCAGCGGATTTTGGGGACGGGGAAAGTGTGATTTCATTTATTTTGATAGATAGATCAGGTAGGGAAGATATGTGTGATGGAGAAAAGATAATGAGTGAAGAAAACAAATGCTGATACACCAGCTAAGGTTAATAATCAACTCTCTATTTAAGCAAATAACCTATACCCTTAATTAATGATATGGATAAAACATGTACCTTTATTGAATAAGTTTAAAAACCATGAGACAACTACCACAGATATACACATAAAACACACAACCGTGCTCTCTACCAAAGCCCTAGATGGGGCACTGTGTAATCACTGCCTGACAGTGGAGGTTGGCACCTTACACACACAAATACGAGACTGGCGCCCCCACTCCTCGACGGCTGACCCTGTTACTCCTAACATGCGCCCTAGAATAGTGTGCCATACATACTGTCATAGGTACTTGACAGGAAATATTTTTGGATAGCATAGATAGATGGCAGATGTAAATATATATATATATAAGTAATGTAGAGTAGTTCTACCCTTAGCAGGGCTGCATGTGGCAGGGTGAGAGACACGGACTAAAAACACAGGTGCAAAAAACAAAAATGTGCTCGTGCAAAAAACAACTACTATAACCTCTGTGCCCTGTCTGGGAATGTCCTGCCTGGCTGTGGAGGTTGGCACCCTACTGTGCAGCGGATATGGCGCCCCCACTCAGCGATGGCTGACCCTGAACTGACCCTATAGATATCCTAATACACCATGCAACATAGGAAGACACAGCATGGAGTATACCTAGGGTGTAAATAACTCCTTAAACAGGGTGAAACAGGGTAAAACAGGCAGGAACATATTACCACAAATCAAAAAGCAGGGCATGAAGATACAACTGATAAATATACATCATATCTCATAGCAGAGGATAAGAGACGATACTTATCACATTGATGAGCTGAACACCTCAACGCGTTTCGCCAAAAAGGCTCATCAGGAGGCCCAGATATGCAGATGCTGCATGGAATCAAACCCAAACCGTTTATATACATGTGTAAATTGTAGTATAATCAGGGGCGGGCTAATGTGGTCAGGCGCTAGAGCTGGATTCATAGGCCACCATGTTAGTGAAGCTATACCAGCCCCATCAATGATGTTCCAGATACTATGGGCCTCCGCTGATTATGGTAATAACACTACATAATTGAGGACACACTTACTGTTTCTGTGTTCTGTGGGACATGACCGATATAGGGAGCGACCGCTACTCATCAGCTCCCTCGCGTCACTGAATAATCCATAGTGCCGGCGTGCGTGTCAGCCGGACCGCATGTGACTGCGCATGTCCGGAAGTTCAGTCCCTTGTACTGCAGTTCACTCACCGATAGACATGAATTTCGGAACTGCGCATGTCAACACCGAAGCACAGTGGCTGACATGTAAATATAAGCCGGAATGCCTGTGTCTGCGCAAGACCGGATGTCCAGGCATTCCTACATTGGACCGATACTCGGTCTATGTGTGCTATAGAACAGCGCATGTCACAGATCTCCTGTGCAGTAGAGCCCAATAGCTGGAGGCCACGATGCCGCAGCCAATACTGCCCAATGTGTCCACATTGCGCACCAAGACTACCGCATCACGGACTCGGTACCATGGAGCATCTAGTATCATGGTGCAGATAGATGGATGAATATTAAATTATATTATATCAGAGCAGGATGCATCTACCTGCCTGATCAACACATACCGCAGTAACAACAACCATTTAAACCCATTCGTAATTACTATGGAGAGCTATTGGTTGTCCAGTATTAAATAGATAAAGATACACGCACATACATAGTCAGCACACAGAAGAAGATAAATGGCTGAATTGTCTATCAGAATGAAATATTTGTGTGTACTGATGTGTAGTCATAATGCCCATATAGCCTCCTTGTGGACAATGGTACTGGTGTATTATAAAATCACATGTATATACAAATGGTGTACATTACAACCAAAACAGATAAATAATATACCCTGATAGCTCATATACTCGCAGAGAATTACTGCATAATTTCCAAACGCAGGAAATTTAATAGTGCCATGGCTAGCAACAAATCTCCAATGTCGGTACCCAACAGATTAATTATAGAAAAGGACACCCTCAGGGGAAAAGATCTGGTCAATTACAGAAAGCATGCATATGAGACATATTCATTTAAACCCCTTGGGGCTACACAATCAATACGGTAAGTCCAAGCACATTCCTTCTGCAGGAGGAGTCTATCAAAATCCCCACCTCTCAGATTCGGTGTATATGCCTCGATGATACTAAAGGAGATTTCTTTTGTATTACCACGGTGAACCTCATTCATATGTCTAGCTATTGGTGTATCACGCTTATGCTTGATGTCCCCGATGTGTTCTCCTACACGCCTCCTAAATTCCCTCTTTGTTTTCCCAATATAGTCTTTCGGACACCCACATGTAGCCATATAGACTACACCACTAGTTTTACAGTTTGTGAAATCCCGAATATAGTATTTTACACCTGTGGAGGAGCTAATGACAAATTTCCCTGGCTTCATGTACTTGCAGTTTACACAGTCGCCGCACCTGAAAAAACCGCATGTCCTCCGATCAAGCCAAGTGCCTCCAGCCACTGATCTCTTAAAATGGCTGTGCACCAGATTGTCTCTTAAAGACCTCCCCTTTCTATAAGTGATCAGGGGTCTAGGGCCTATACAATTTGCCAGGTCGGGATCCGAGGTTAAAATATCCCAATATTTGGACAGTACCTTTCTCACTCTCTCATTTTGACTGTCAAAGGTGCCAATCACTCTAGTCAAATCGGAATTATTGGTGGGCAGTCTCAATCGTGGTTGTAACAGAGTACTTCTATCCTGTGAGAAAGCATGCTTGAATGATGCCTCAATCACACCTCTAGGGTACCCCTTCTCCAAAAATCTCTTCTTCATATCAACTGACTGCTCAATAAATGTGGCCACATCGGAGCAGTTCCTTCTCAGCCTCATGAATTGACCCTTGGGTATGCCACGCTTTAATGCTCGTGGGTGGTGGCTGTCCCACCTGAGTAAACTGTTAGTACTGGTTGGTTTGCGGTAAATCTGTGTCTTTAAGCTCCCATCGTCATTTTTCTGAATGAGCAAGTCCAAGAATGGTAATATCTTTTCATTAATTTCAAAGGTGAACTTCATGCCTATATCATTTATATTTAGTTCCTGAACGAAATTACTGAATTCTTGTTTGGTACCCTGCCAGATGACAAAGACATCGTCTATAAATCTGTGCCAAACTAGCACCAGACGATGCCACCATCTGTAAGCATCGGTGAAGACTATGGTTTCCTCCCACCAGCCCAGGAACAAGTTGGCATACGATGGGGCGCAGGGACTCCCCATCGCTGTGCCCCTGAGCTGGTGGAAGTACTTCCTGTCAAAAATAAAAAAATTTTTGGTAAGTGTGAATTTCAACAAGTCCAGAACAAAACAATTGTGGGCCGCATGATGGACTGCTCTAGATTTCAGGAAGCTACCAACCGCCTCAAGACCCAGATGGTGTGGGATGTTACTATACAGGGCCTCAACGTCAATTGAGGCCAAGAAGGAACTGCTACCGAGCTGGATGCCCTCCAATTTCAACAGTAAATCAGATGTGTCTCTGATATAAGACGGAAGAGTAAGTACAAAGGGATGAAGTATCTCATCAATGTACACACCACAGTTTTGAGTTAGTGAGTCTGATCCAGATACTATTGGGCGGCCTTTTAGTGGATCCAGCCCCTTATGTACCTTGGGTAAGGTGTAAAAGGTTGCAGTCAGGGGATGAGTGGGCAGCAAAAAATCATGTTCACCTTTAGAGATCAATTTATTTGTAAAGGCTGTTCCCAATAGACCAACCAATTCGGACTTATATTGGGTTGTGGGGTCAGATTTGAGAATCTCATATGTCAAAGAGTCTCTCAAAATAGTATGACACATGTTCAAATAATTGGTCTCCGTCATAATGACTAAGTTCCCCCCCTTGTCGGAGGGTTTGATTATTAAGTCATTATTTTTAGCCAATTCCATTAGGGCCTCATGTTCACCTTCCGTAAGGTTAGATTCACTAGATCTTGAGGGAATTTTCCTCAGATCTCGTTCCACCATCGTAAGGAAAAAGTCAATACTCGAAAGTTCTCCCTGTGGTGGCATCTTCTTACTCTTATTTTTTAGAAGTGTAAACGGGCCCTCACCCACATTGTGAGTATTTTCATCTAATAGACCAACCAATGCTGTATAAGCTTCCATATCATCTTTATTTAAACCCTGCTGCTCTAAGGTCACTTTGTCATTATGTGAAAAAAACTTCTTCCACCTTAGCTTTCTACAGAACAAATTTACATCCTTAATCCAGCCAAAACTATCAAATTTATTCACTGGGACAAAATTAAGACCCTTTCTCAAAAGATTATAATCATCGCCGGACAGGACGTATTCTGTTAAATTAATGATTTGTCCTTGGTTTAGACCACCTTGGGTCTGAGGTGATACCCTGTGGATGCTCCCCTCTCTAAAAAAGAGGAAGAGGAGGAGGAGGAGGAAGCAGGAAACAACGCTGAAGAAGATTGGCCACTTGCATTGTAGGGCCCTCTGTTGGTATTTTGTGGTTGTCCATGGTGGAAACCCCTGTTGTAATTTTTTCCCCTTCCTCTCCATCTCTGTCTATGATGTCTATTGCCCCTAAAGGGAGCTGTTTGCACACGTTCAGTGTCTGAATTATCTATATCAGAAGAGGAAATGTCTGACACACTGTTATGATTGAAGCTGTAGGCTTGGTTCTCATTAAAAGCCCTCAGATCCCTTTGGAATTGCGACTGTTTCCTCTCTTTTATAAAAGAATGATATTTCTCCACTGACGTCTGTAGTAGACCTTCACGTCTATTGAACTCTGAGTCAGCCTTCAATTTTAAGATGTTATCAATTGATTTATTCAGCTGCTTAGTAGACAAATCAAAAAGTTTTCTTTCCTCCTCCAAGAGCAACTGCATGAACCTGCGCAGTCACATGCGGTCCGGCTGACACGCACGCCGGCACTATGGATTATTCAGTGACGCGAGGGAGCTGATGAGTAGCGGTCGCTCCCTATATCGGTCATGTCCCACAGAACACAGAAACAGTAAGTGTGTCCTCAATTATGTAGTGTTATTACCATAATCAGCGGAGGCCCATAGTATCTGGAACATCATTGATGGGGCTGGTATAGCTTCACTAACATGGTGGCCTATGAATCCAGCTCTAGCGCCTGACCACATTAGCCCGCCCCTGATTATACTACAATTTACACATGTATATAAACGGTTTGGGTTTGATTCCATGCAGCATCTGCATATCTGGGCCTCCTGATGAGCCTTTTTGGCGAAACGCGTTGAGGTGTTCAGCTCATCAATGTGATAAGTATCGTCTCTTATCCTCTGCTATGAGATATGATGTATATTTATCAGTTGTATCTTCATGCCCTGCTTTTTGATTTGTGGTAATATGTTCCTGCCTGTTTTACCCTGTTTTACCCTGTTTCACCCTGTTTAAGGAGTTATTTACACCCTAGGTATACTCCATGCTGTGTCTTCCTATGTTGCATGGTGTATTAGGATATCTATAGGGTCAGTTCAGGGTCAGCCATCGCTGAGTGGGGGCGCCATATCCGCTGCACAGTAGGGTGCCAACCTCCACAGCCAGGCAGGACATTCCCAGACAGGGCACAGAGGTTATAGTAGTTGTTTTTTGCACGAGCACATTTTTGTTTTTTGCACCTGTGTTTTTAGTCCGTGTCTCTCACCCTGCCACATGCAGCCCTGCTAAGGGTAGAACTACTCTACATTACTTATATATATATATATATTTACATCTGCCATCTATCTATGCTATCCAAAAATATTTCCTGTCAAGTACCTATGACAGTATGTATGGCACACTATTCTAGGGCGCATGTTAGGAGTAACAGGGTCAGCCGTCGAGGAGTGGGGGCGCCAGTCTCGTATTTGTGTGTGTAAGGTGCCAACCTCCACTGTCAGGCAGTGATTACACAGTGCCCCATCTAGGGCTTTGGTAGAGAGCACGGTTGTGTGTTTTATGTGTATATCTGTGGTAGTTGTCTCATGGTTTTTAAACTTATTCAATAAAGGTACATGTTTTATCCATATCATTAATTAAGGGTATAGGTTATTTGCTTAAATAGAAAAGATAATGAGTTCAGATTTGTCCACATTGAGCTTGAGGAAGCGAGAGGAGAAGAAGGAGGATATGGCTGATAGACACTCTGGGATTCTGGAGAGCAGAGAGGTGACATCTGGGCCAGAGAGGTAGATCTGAGTGTCATCGGCATATAGATGGTACTGAAAGCCATAGGACCTTATGAGTTGTCCCAGGCCAAGTATATAGATTGAGAAGAGTAAGGGTCCTAGTTCAGAGCCTTGGGGGATGGAGCGAGATGAAGAGGTAGTATGGGAGTAGGAAACGCTAAATGTGCGGTTGGCAAGGTATAAGGAGCTCCAAGATAGGGCAAGATCTTTGACCCCAAAGGAAGAGAGGATCTGTAGTAGGAGGCAGTGGTCAACTGTGTCGAAGGCAGAGGACAGGTCTAGGAAGAGGAGTATAGAGAATTGTCTGTTACCTTTGGCTGTAAGTAAGTCGCTAGTAATTTTGGTCAGGGCAGTCTCAGTGGAATGGTGGGGACGGAAGCCGGATTGTAGGTTGTCGAAAAGAGAGTTAGATGCAGTGAGAGGAAAGTTCAGCATGGACGTGCTGCTCAAGGAGTTTGGAAGCAAATAGGAGCAAAGATATGGGGCGATAGCTGGACATACCGCTTGGGTCAAGGGATGGCTTTTTGATGATAGGTGTGATTGTGGCATGTTTGAAGGCAGAGGGGAAGGTACCAGAAGTTAGTGAAAGGTTGAAGAGATGGGTTAGGGATGTGATTAGTGTGGTGGTGTGGTTGGGAAGGAGGTGGGATGGGATGGGGTCAAGTGCACAAGTGGTGAGGTATGATTTGGAGAGAAGATGAGAAAGCTCCCCTTCAGAGATTTTGGAGAGTGAAATTATGGGATTTGGGCATTGGTCTCTCATACAAAGGGGTTGTGGTGGTTGGACAACAAAGACTTGCCTTGTTTGGTCTATCTTATTTTTGAAGTGCGTGGCAAACTCCTCGGCAACAATTAGGGAACTCGGAGGGGGCAGTGGTGGGCAGAGGTGGGAGTTAAAAGTGTTGAACAACTGTTTGGGGTTGTGGGATAAGGAAGATACGAGGGTTGTGAAGTAGGCCTGTTTAGCAGAGGTGAGAGCTGATTTGAATGCCAGTGTTGCTTGTTTGAGTGCAGTGAAATCATCTTGTGAATGCGTTTTCTTCCAATGCCGTTCTGCAAATCTCGATACTTGCCGAAGCTTTTTAGTGATGTTATTGTGCCAGGGTTGTCTATTGGTTCGTCGCACTCTGCTATACATGACAGGGGCGACCATGTCAATAGCTGATGCAAGAGTGGCATTGTAGAAAGCAGTGGCAGTGTCTGTGTCGTGGAGTGAGGATATAGAGGACAGTGATAGGATAGAGTCAGAGAGTGTGTGGGTGTCTAGGTGTGCGAGGTTCCTGCGTGGGTGTGTATGGTGCTGGACATGGGTGACAGGTGAAGAGGACAGGAATGAGAAAGTGAGTAGATGGCGATCTGATATAGGGAGAGGGGAGGTTGTGAAGTTAGATAGGGAGCATAAACGGGTGAAGACAAGGTCTAATGTGTGTCCGTCTGTGTGGGTGGCTGAGGAGGACCACTGAGTAAGTCCAAAGGATGAAGTAAGGGACAGGAGTTTGGAGGCTGCTGACTGGTGGGTGTCAATGGGGATGTTGAAGTCACCCATGATGATGGTGGGAATGACAGCAGACAGAAAGTGAAGGAGCCAGGTGGAGAATTGGTCAATAGGGTTGAGCGACTTTCATTTTTTTAAGATCGAGTAGGGTTTTGGGAAACCCGATTTTGTCCAGAGTCGAGTCGAGTGCAGTCGGCCGATTATCGCTAAAAGTCGGGGATCGACCGAAACACGAAACCCAATGCAAGTCAATGGGGAAGCATAGTCGGCAGTGAGTGGAGGCCAGGAAAACACCTACAGTGCCCATTTTAATGCCAAAAACATCCATTCTTGTTTCTGAAGCTTGTCAATCTTAATTAACTTTATAATAATAGTTGGGCATAGGGAATTGGGGGTCATTTGGCAAAAGTTGTGGGGGGAGTAGGGCCGGCTCAAGTTTTTCGTGGGCCCAGGAAATGCGGACTACGTCACGGCGGTGTTGCAGGGAAAGGTAATTATTTAAAAGTTGCAAGTGCTGTGATCCTGAGCAAGCAGGGGGGGGGCCCACTCGTTCGCATTGCCACTGGCACAGGGCCCCTCAAAGTACGGCGGTGTGTTTGCATGGCGGGGGCGCCTCCCACCAGCAGCGACACTTTTGCGTACTCTGAGGGGCCCTGTGCCAGTGACGTCGCCAACGAGTATGCCCCCCCACCTGATGAAGGAACCTGCACTTTCATCTGCACCTTCCTCTTTGTCCCTGTGTAAGGTGGTATAACATGCGGGAAGGGGAACCTTACTTTCAGCAGGGACAGATTCTGGCTGTGTAGAGTACAAGGGGAATGTAGTGGTCTCGGTCAATGTACCAGCAGACTCATTTAGCAGTGGCTGGGCAATGGGCAGGATGAGGAGGAAACAGATATAGGGCCAAAGAATAAAGTAGGCTACATGCAGTTCAAAATTGGTAACAGGACTAAACAGGCGGCATTGCTTTGTTCAGTGGAGTAGCAAACCCAAGAGCAGCAGACACTGTTTCAAGGGCCTAACCACACTAGTAGGCCAAATGCAGTTTAATATCTGATAGTATAGGGCGAAAGCCAGAATGTGGAAGCTCAGCTTTGTTCAGTTGAGGACAACACCAGGGAGGGGCAGACACCTTTAGTAGGCCGGAAAAGCCTATTGCATTTTTTAAAATGGTAATTTGGAGCAGAAGGTTGAAGCTCAGCTTTATTTAGTTGAGGGCAACACCAGGGAGGGGCAGAAGCCGTTAGTAGGCCCTAACCACCTTTTTTTTTTTAAAACCACATAATGAGAGCCGGAAGGTTGAAGCTCAGCTTTATTTAGTTGAGGACAACACCAGGGAGGGGCAGAAGCCGTTAGTAGGCCCTAACCACCTTTTTTTTTTTAAAACCACATAATGAGAGCCGGAAGGTTGAAGCTCAGCTTTATTTAGTTGAGGACAACACCAGGGAGGGGCAGAAGCCGTTAGTAGGCCCTAACCACCTTTTTTTTTTTTAAAACCACATAATGAGAGCCGGAAGGTTGAAGCTCAGCTTTATTTAGTTGAGGACAACACCAGGGAGGGGCAGAAGCCGTTAGTAGGCCCTAACCACCATTTTTTTTTTTAAAACCACATAATGAGAGCCGGAAGGTTGAAGCTCAGCTTTATTTAGTTGAGGACAACACCAGGGAGGGGCAGAAGCCGTTAGTAGGCCCTAACCACCTTTTTTTTTTTTAAAACCACATAATGAGAGCCGGAAGGTTGAAGCTCAGCTTTATTTAGTTGAGGACAACACCAGGGAGGGGCAGAAGCCGTTAGTAGGCCCTAACCACCTTTTTTTTTTTTAAAACCACATAATGAGAGCCGGAAGGTTGAAGCTCAGCTTTATTTAGTTGAGGACAACACCAGGGAGGGGCAGAAGCCGTTAGTAGGCCCTAACCACCTTTTTTTTTTTTAAAACCACATAATGAGAGCCGGAAGGTTGAAGCTCAGCTTTATTTAGTTGAGGACAACACCAGGGAGGGGCAGAAGCCGTTAGTAGGCCCTAACCACCATTTTTTTTTTTAAAACCACATAATGAGAGCCGGAAGGTTGAAGCTCAGCTTTATTTAGTTGAGGACAACACCAGGGAGGGGCAGAAGCCGTTAGTAGGCCCTAACCACCATTTTTTTTTTTAAAACCACATAATGAGAGCCGGAAGGTTGAAGCTCAGCTTTATTTAGTTGAGGACAACACCAGGGAGGGGCAGAAGCCGTTAGTAGGCCCTAACCACCTTTTTTTTTTTTAAAACCACATAATGAGAGCCGGAAGGTTGAAGCTCAGCTTTATTTAGTTGAGGACAACACCAGGGAGGGGCAGAAGCCGTTAGTAGGCCCTAACCACCATTTTTTTTTTTAAAACCACATAATGAGAGCCGGAAGGTTGAAGCTCAGCTTTATTTAGTTGAGGACAACACCAGGGAGGGGCAGAAGCCGTTAGTAGGCCCTAACCACCTTTTTTTTTTTTAAAACCACATAATGAGAGCCGGAAGGTTGAAGCTCAGCTTTATTTAGTTGAGGACAACACCAGGGAGGGGCAGAAGCCGTTAGTAGGCCCTAACCACCTTTTTTTTTTTTAAAACCACATAATGAGAGCCGGAAGGTTGAAGCTCAGCTTTATTTAGTTGAGGACAACACCAGGGAGGGGCAGAAGCCGTTAGTAGGCCCTAACCACCTTTTTTTTTTTTAAAACCACATAATGAGAGCCGGAAGGTTGAAGCTCAGCTTTATTTAGTTGAGGACAACACCAGGGAGGGGCAGAAGCCGTTAGTAGGCCCTAACCACCATTTTTTTTTTTAAAACCACATAATGAGAGCCGGAAGGTTGAAGCTCAGCTTTATTTAGTTGAGGACAACACCAGGGAGGGGCAGAAGCCGTTAGTAGGCCCTAACCACCTTTTTTTTTTTTAAAACCACATAATGAGAGCCGGAAGGTTGAAGCTCAGCTTTATTTAGTTGAGGACAACACCAGGGAGGGGCAGAAGCCGTTAGTAGGCCCTAACCACCATTTTTTTTTTTAAAACCACATAATGAGAGCCGGAAGGTTGAAGCTCAGCTTTATTTAGTTGAGGACAACACCAGGGAGGGGCAGAAGCCGTTAGTAGGCCCTAACCACCTTTTTTTTTTTTAAAACCACATAATGAGAGCCGGAAGGTTGAAGCTCAGCTTTATTTAGTTGAGGACAACACCAGGGAGGGGCAGAAGCCGTTAGTAGGCCCTAACCACCTTTTTTTTTTTTAAAACCACATAATGAGAGCCGGAAGGTTGAAGCTCAGCTTTATTTAGTTGAGGACAACACCAGGGAGGGGCAGAAGCCGTTAGTAGGCCCTAACCACCTTTTTTTTTTTTAAAACCACATAATGAGAGCCGGAAGGTTGAAGCTCAGCTTTATTTAGTTGAGGACAACACCAGGGAGGGGCAGAAGCCGTTAGTAGGCCCTAACCACCTTTTTTTTTTTTAAAACCACATAATGAGAGCCGGAAGGTTGAAGCTCAGCTTTATTTAGTTGAGGACAACACCAGGGAGGGGCAGAAGCCGTTAGTAGGCCCTAACCACCATTTTTTTTTTTAAAACCACATAATGAGAGCCAGAAGGTTGAAGCTCAGCTTTATTTAGTTGAGGACAACACCAGGGAGGGGCAGAAGCCGTTAGTAGGCCCTAACCACCTTTTTTTTTTTTAAAACCACATAATGAGAGCCGGAAGGTTGAAGCTCAGCTTTATTTAGTTGAGGACAACACCAGGGAGGGGCAGAAGCCGTTAGTAGGCCCTAACCACCTTTTTTTTTTTTAAAACCACATAATGAGAGCCGGAAGGTTGAAGCTCAGCTTTATTTAGTTGAGGACAACACCAGGGAGGGGCAGAAGCCGTTAGTAGGCCCTAACCACCTTTTTTTTTTTTAAAACCACATAATGAGAGCCGGAAGGTTGAAGCTCAGCTTTATTTAGTTGAGGACAACACCAGGGAGGGGCACACAGACAGACTCCTTTAGTAGGCCTGAAAAGCCTATTGCATTTTTCAAAATGGTAATTTGGAGCAGAAGGTTGAAGCTCAGCTTTATTTAGTTGAGGGCAACACCAGGGAGGGGCAGAAGCCGTTAGTAGGCCCTAACCAAAGTTGAAGGCCAAATGCAGTTTAATTTCTGATACTATAGGCCGAAAGCCAGAAGGTGGAAGTTCCGATTTAGACAGTGGAGCACAATTTGAATTAGGGACTGCAGACAGACTTAGTAGGCTGTCCCCTGTGGACCATGCATCCACCACATTAACCCATTGCGCCGTAATGGACACGTAATCTTCCGTGGCCATGCCTACAGGTCCATGCGTCTGTTGTCAGGTGCACCTTTGTACTCACAGATTGCCAGAGTGCATGGACAATGCGGTCTTCTACATGCTGGTGGAGGGTTGGGATGGCTTTTCTCGCAAAAGAAGTGTCGACTGGTTAGCTTGTAGCGTGGTACAGCGTAGTCCATCATGGCCTTATTAATAGTAAATAAAATATATAACTAGGCTCTATGAACTTTTAAATAGGTTCCAGGGGTACACGGGCAGCATTGGTGTGGTCAGTGGAGGAGTATTGCAAGTAGGGGCTGCAGACAGGCTATCAAAGGCCTAAAATAACAAACAGTAGGCAGTCATGGCAGTTTTACATCGGTTACATGGATACACAGGCAGGCACTCCAGGCAGCATTGTGGTCAGTGGAGGAGTATTGCAAGTAGGGGCCGCAGACAGGCTATCAAAGGCCTAAAATAACAAACAATAGGCTCATTGCAGTTTTACAGCGGTTACATGGATAGACGGGCAGGCAGCTTGGTGGTGGTGAGTGGAGGAGTATTTAAAGTAGGGACCGCAGACAGGCTTCAAAGGCCTAACATAAGAAAATGGGCTGGCTGTAGGCACTTTATAATTGGTTCCAGGGGTACACGGGCAGCAGTGGTCTGGTCAGTGGAGGAGTATTTAAAGTAGGGACCGCAGACAGGCTTCAAAGGCCTAACATAAGAAAATGGGCTGGCTGTAGGCACTTTATAATTGGTTCCAGGGGTACACGGGCAGCAGTGGTCTGGTCAGTGGAGGAGTATTTAAAGTAGGGACCGCAGACAGGCTATCAAAGGCCTAACATAACAAACAATAGGCTCATGATGGCAGTTTCACAGCGGTTACATGGATACACGGGCAGGCAGCTTGGTGGTGAGTGGAGGAGTATTTAAAGTAGGGACCGCAGACAGGCTATCAAAGGCCTAAAATAACAAACAATAGGCTCATGGCAGTTTCACAGCGGTTACATGGATACACGGGCAGGCAGCTTGGTGGTGGTGAGTGGAGGAGTATTTAAAGTAGGGACCGCAGACAGGCTTCAAAGGCCTAACATAAGAAAATGGGCTGGCTGTAGGCACTTTATAATTGGTTCCAGGGGTACACGGGCAGCAGTGGTCTGGTCAGTGGAGGAGTATTTAAAGTAGGGACCGCAGACAGGCTTCAAAGGCCTAACATAAGAAAATGGGCTGGCTGTAGGCACTTTATAATTGGTTCCAGGGGTACACGGGCAGCAGTGGTCTGGTCAGTGGAGGAGTATTTAAAGTAGGGACCGCAGACAGGCTATCAAAGGCCTAACATAACAAACAATAGGCTCATGGCAGTTTCACAGCGGTTACATGGATACACGGGCAGGCAGCTTGGTGGTGAGTGGAGGAGTATTTAAAGTAGGGACCGCACACAGGCTATCAAAGGCCTAAAATAACAAACAATAGGCTCATGGCAGTTTCACAGCGGTTACATGGATACACGGGCAGGCAGCTTGGTGGTGAGTGGAGGAGTATTTAAAGTAGGGACCGCAGACAGGCTATCAAAGGCCTAACATAAGAAAATGGGCTGGCTGTAGGCACTTTATAATTGGTTCCAGGGGTACACGGGCAGCAGTGGTCTGGTCAGTGGAGGAGTATTTAAAGTAGGGACCGCAGACAGGCTATCAAAGGCCTAACATAACAAACAATAGGCTCATGATGGCAGTTTCACAGCGGTTACATGGATACACGGGCAGGCAGCTTGGTGGTGAGTGGAGGAGTATTTAAAGTAGGGACCGCAGACAGGCTATCAAAGGCCTAAAATAACAAACAATAGGCTCATGGCAGTTTCACAGCGGTTACATGGATACACGGGCAGGCAGCTTGGTGGTGGTGAGTGGAGGAGTATTTAAAGTAGGGACCGCAGACAGGCTTCAAAGGCCTAACATAAGAAAATGGGCTGGCTGTAGGCACTTTATAATTGGTTCCAGGGGTACACGGGCAGCAGTGGTCTGGTCAGTGGAGGAGTATTTAAAGTAGGGACCGCAGACAGGCTATCAAAGGCCTAAAATAACAAACAATAGGCTCATGGCAGTTTTACAGCGGTTACATGGATACACAGGCAGCTTGGTGGTGAGTGGAGGAGTAGTGCAAGGAGTGTCTGTCCCAGTACTCCCAAAATATAAATAGATGTTAATGTCTCGCAAAACAACCAAAACAAAAAAAAAAGGTGGCATACTTAGGTACAGGGGTGGGCTCATCTACTGAGTTTCTGACATTGTAATTTGGCAGTAACTATTTAATGGTGCCAATATAGGACACAGACACAGACTACTTTAAGTTGCATCATAGATGTCTACAAATTTGTATTGTCAGTGCCAGACATTGAATGATGTCAGCGAATAGACTAAAGATTGGTGGAGCTGTGCGACATAATTTTGCACGTGGTAGAGCACATTTTGAGCTGGGGTAGGGGGGAACTCTCTTGAGGCCGGCGGGACCGCCCCAGGGCCCCTCATGTTACAACGGTGTGTCTGACGTTGGGTGCGCACCACCACCGCCAGAGACACTACATTGTACTATGAGGGACCCAGTAGCAATGCCGTCAACCAAAAGCGAGCACACCCACCTCTTCAGACAAACAGCAGTCTCACGGGTGCTTGCGCCAAGTCGCGATACCACGGCCCCGTGTGGGGAGTTTTGCCATTTAGGGAGGTGTAAACATGTCGTATGCTGTACAATCAGCTGCAGCAAATTAGACATTAGAAAAGTAATTCACAGGCAAGAGCTTTTCATAGGAAAGCTAGGTGTCGGCCGGGCAAGGTGGGGCAAAAGATTTCGAAATCCAGTTGTGGTTCATTTTAATGAATGTTAGATCGTCAACATTTTGGGTAGCCAGACGAGTCCTTTTTTCGGTTAATATTGAACCTGCAGCACTGAATACTCTTTCTGATAGGACACTTGCTGCCGGGCAAGCAAGCTCCTGCAATGCATATTCTGCCAATTCTGGCCAGGTGTCTAATTTGGAGGCCCAGTAATCAAATGGGAATGACGGTTGAGGGAGAACATCGATAAGGGATGAAAAATAGTTAGTAACCATACTGGACAAATGTTGTCTCCTGTCACTTTCAATTGATGCAGCAGTACCTGTCCTGTCTGCGGTCATAGCAAAATCACTCCACAACCTGGTCAGAAAACCCCTCTGTCCAACGCCACTTCTGATGTGTGCACCCCTAACACTCCTAGTCTGCTGCCCCCTGGAGCTTGTGTGAGAACGATCACGTGCGCTGTGTGCTGGGAATGCCTGAAGCAAACGGTCAACAAGAGTTGATTGTTTGGTTGCTAATATTAGTTCCAAGTTCTCATGTGGCATAATATTTTGCAATTTGCCTTTATAGCGTGGATCAAGGAGGCAGGCCAACCAGTAATCGTCATCGTTCATCATTTTCGTAATGCGTGTGTCCCTTTTTAGGATACGTAAGGCATAATCCGCCATGTGGGCCAAAGTTCCAGTTGTCAAATCTCCGGTTGTGATTGGTTGAGGGGCAGTTGCAGGCAAATCTACGTCACTTGTGTCCCTCAAAAAACCAGAACCCGGCCGTGACACGCAACCAATTTCCTGTGCCCCCGTGAAAGTTTCCGCATTAAAAATATACTCATCCCCATCATCCTCCTCGTCCTCCACCTCCTCTTCGCCCGCTACCTCGTCCTGTACACTGCCCTGACCAGACAATGGCTGACTGTCATCAAGGCTTCCCTCTTCCTCTGGTGCAGACGCCTGCTCCTTTATGTGCGTCAAACTTTGCATCAGCAGACGCATTAGGGGGATGCTCATGCTTATTACGGCGTTGTCTGCACTAACCAGCCGTGTGCATTCCTCAAAACACTGAAGGACTTGACACATGTCTTGTATCTTCGACCACTGCACACCTGACAACTCCATGTCTGCCATCCTACTGCCTGCCCGTGTATCCTCCCACAAATAAATAACAGCACGCCTCTGTTCGCACAGTCTCTGAAGCATGTGCAGTGTTGAGTTCCACCTTGTTGCAACGTCTATGATTAGGCGATGCTGGGGAAGGTTCAAAGACCGCTGATAGGTCTGCATACGGCTGGCGTGTACAGGCGAACGTCGGATATGTGAGCAAAGTGCACGCACTTTGAGGAGCAGGTCGGAGAACCCAGGATAAGTTTTCAATAAGCACTGCACCACCAGGTTTAAGGTGTGAGCCAGGCAAGGAATGTGTTTCAGTTGGGAAAGGGAGATGGCAGCCATGAAATTCCTTCCGTTATCACTCACTACCTTGCCTGCCTCAAGATCTACTGTGCCCAGCCACGACTGCGTTTCTTGTTGCAAGAACTCGGACAGAACTTCCGCGGTGTGTCTGTTGTCGCCCAAACACTTCATAGCCAATACAGCCTGCTGACGCTTGGCAGTAGCTGGCCCATAATGGGACAACTGGTGTGCAACAGTGTCATCTGCCGATGGAGTGGTTGGCCGACTGCGTTCTGTGGAAGAGCTGTAGCTTCTGCAGGAGGACGAGGAGGAGGAGGAGGGGGTGCGAACGCCTACAGCCAACTGTTTCCTAGACCGTGGGCTAGGCACAACTGTCCCTAAATTGATGTCGCCTGTGGACCCTGCATCCACCACATTCACCCAGTGTGCCGTGATGGACACATAACGTCCCTGGCCATGCCTACTGGTCCATGCATCTGTAGTCAGGTGCACCTTTGTACTCACAGATTGCCTAAGTGCATGGACGATGCGCTGTTTAACATGCTGGTGCAGGGCTGGGATGGCTTTTCTGGAAAAAAAGTGTCGACTAGGTAGCTCGTATCGTGGTTCAGCGTACTCCATCAGGGCTTTAAAAGCTTCGCTTTCAACTAAACGGTAGGGCATCATCTCTAACGAGATTAGTCTAGCTATGTGGGCGTTAAAACCCTGTGTACGCGGATGCGAGGATAAGTACTTCCTTTTTCTAACCAGAGTCTCATGTAGGGTGAGCTGGACTGGAGAGCAGGAGATCGTGGAACTTTCGGGTGTGCCGGTGTACATGGCAGACTGAGAGACGGTTGGAGACGGTATTGTTTCCGCCGGTGCCCTAGATGCAATATTTCCTCCTACTAAACTGGTGATTCCCTGACCCTGACTGCTTTTGGCTGGCAAAGAAACCTGCACAGATACTGCCGGTGGTGCGGAAAATGGTGGCCTTACAGTGACGGAAGGGATGTTGCGTTGCTGACTAGCTTCATTGGCCGAGGGTGCTACAACCTTAAGGGACGTTTGGTAGTTAGTCCAGGCTTGAAAATGCATGGTGGTTAAGTGTCTATGCATGCAACTAGTATTTAGACTTTTCAGATTCTGACCTCTGCTTAAGCTAGTTGAACATTTTTGACAGATGACTTTGCGCTGATCAGTTGGATGTTGTTTAAAAAAATGCCAGACTGCACTCTTCCTAGACTCGGATCCCTTTTCAGGGATTGCAGACTGAGCTTTAACCGGATGGCCACGCTGTCCTCCAACAGGTTTTGGCTTTGACACGCGTTTTGGGCCAGATACGGGCCCGGCAGATGGAACCTGTTGCGATGTTGATGCCTGCTGCGGCCCCTCCTCCACCTCCGCTTCTGAACTACTGCCGCCTGCACCCTGTTCCCCCAATGGCTGCCAATCGGGGTCAATAACTGGGTCATCTATTACCTCCTCTTCGAGCTCGTGTGCAACTTCGTCTGTGTCACTGTGTCGGTCGGTGGTATAGCGTTCGTGGCGGGGCAACATAGTCTCATCAGGGTCTGATTGTGGATCTGTACCCTGAGAGGGCAATGTGGTGGTCTGAGTCAAAGGAGCAGCATAGTACTCTGGCTGTGGCTGTGCATCAGTGCACTCCATGTCAGAATCTACTTGTAATGGGCATGGCCTGTTAAATGTTTCACTTTCTAAGCCAGGGACGGTATGTGTAAAGAGCTCCATGGAGTGACCCGTTGTGTCGCCTGCTGCATCCTTCTCTCTTGTTGTAGTTTTTGCTGAGGAGGACAAGGAAGCGACTTGTCCCTGACCGTGAACATCCACAAGCGACGCGCTGCTTTTACATTTACCAGTTTCGGAAGAGGAGGCAAAAGAGCTAGAGGCTGAGTCTGCAATGTAAGCCAAAACTTGCTGTTGCTGCTCAGCCTTTAAAAGCGGTTTTCCTACTCCCAGAAAAGAGAGCGTTCGAGGCCTTGTGTAGCCTGACGACGAAACTGGCTCCACAGCTCCAGACTTAGGTGGAATATTTTTATCCCCACGACCACCTGATGCTCCACTACCACTACCATCATTACCAGCTGACAATGAACGCCCACGACGACCTCTTGCACCAGACTTCCTCATTGTTTAAAAATCGTAACCAAACTAACTTTATTTGTTGCTGTCAAACAACTTACACGGTGAGCTATAACTTCAGTATGATTTCAATATCCCTTAACAGGTTGGTGAGACCACAAGGAAAATCAGGCACAATGTTACACACTCTGTTTTCTGTGACACCAAATCACAGAGATGACACACACGCAGGACTGTCACTCAAGCACTAATGTCAATATTAATCTCCCACCTAATTTATTTTTTTTTTTTTCTCTGTGAGACTTTAGAAACCAAATAATATTTAAAAAAAAAACAAAAAAACAAGGCTTTCTATGGCCCACTGAATGAGAGATGGCACGCACAGGAGTGGCACACAAGCCCTGACTGAGGCCAATATTTTTCTCCCACTGATTGATGTAGTGTTTTTGTGTTGAGGTTGATTTTAAAACACAAATGAAGGAAAAAAATAAAAAGGCTTTCTATGGCCCACAATTAGAGAGAGAGGTGGCACACCCAGGAGTCAAGACTGGCACACAAGCTGAAATGGCAATATTACTCTCCCACTGTTTTTTTATGTATTTTTTTTTTATTTTCAGGGAGACTTTAGAAACCAAATAATATTTAAAAAAAAAAAAAAAAACAAGGCTTTCTATGGCCCACTGAATGAGAGGGACAGAGGTGGCACACCCAGGAGTCAAGACTGGCACACAAGCTGAAATGGCAATATTACTCTCCCACTGTTTTTTTATGTATTTTTTTTTTTTATTTTCAGGGAGACTTTAGAAACCAAATAATATTAAAAAAACCAAAAAATAAATAGGCTTTCTATGGCCCACTGAATGAAAGGGAGAGAGGTGGCACACCCAGGAGTCAAGACTGGCACACAAGCTGAAAGGGCAATATTACTCTCCCACTGTTTTTTTATGTATTTTTTTTTTTTATTTTCAGGGAGACTTTAGAAACCAAATAATATTAAAAAAACCAAAAAATAAATAGGCTTTCTATGGCCCACAATTAGAGAGAGAGGTGGCACACCCAGGAGTCAAGACTGGCACACAAGCTGAAATGGCAATATTACTCTCCCACTGTTTTTTTATGTTTTTTTTTTTTATTTTCAGGGAGACTTTAGAAACCAAATAATATTAAAAAAAAAACAAAAAAACAAGGCTTTCTATGGCCCACTGAATGAGAGGGAGAGAGGTGGCACACCCAGGAGTCAAGACTGGCACACAAGCTGAAATGGCAATATTACTCTCCCACTGTTTTTTTATGTATTTTTTTTTTTTATTTTCAGGGAGACTTTAGAAACCAAATAATATTAAAAAAACCAAAAAATAAATAGGCTTTCTATGGCCCACTGAATGAAAGGGAGAGAGGTGGCACACCCAGGAGTCAAGACTGGCACACAAGCTGAAAGGGCAATATTACTCTCCCACTGTTTTTTTATGTATTTTTTTTTTTTATTTTCAGGGAGACTTTAGAAACCAAATAATATTAAAAAAACCAAAAAATAAATAGGCTTTCTATGGCCCACAATTAGAGAGAGAGGTGGCACACCCAGGAGTCAAGACTGGCACACAAGCTGAAATGGCAATATTACTCTCCCACTGTTTTTTTATGTTTTTTTTTTTTATTTTCAGGGAGACTTTAGAAACCAAATAATATTAAAAAAAAAACAAAAAAACAAGGCTTTCTATGGCCCACTGAATGAGAGGGAGAGAGGTGGCACACCCAGGAGTCAAGACTGGCACACAAGCTGAAATGGCAATATTACTCTCCCACTGTTTTTTTATGTATTTTTTTTTTTTATTTTCAGGGAGACTTTAGAAACCAAATAATATTAAAAAAACCAAAAAATAAATAGGCTTTCTATGGCCCACTGAATGAAAGGGAGAGAGGTGGCACACCCAGGAGTCAAGACTGGCACACAAGCTGAAAGGGCAATATTACTCTCCCACTGTTTTTTTATGTTTTTTTTTTTTTTTCAGGGAGACTTTAGAAACCAAATAATATTAAAAAAAAAAAAAAAAAAAAAAATAGGCTTGCTATAGCCCACTGAATGAGAGATAGCACACACAGCAGTGGCACACAAGCCCTGACTGAGGCCAATATTTTTCTCCCACTGATTGATGTAGTGTTTTTGTGTTGAGGTAGATTTTAGAACACAAATCACGGAAAAAATAAATAGGCTTTCTATGGCCCACTGAATGAAAGGGAGAGAGGTGGCACACCCAGGAGTCAAGACTGGCACACAAGCTGAAAGGGCAATATTACTCTCCCACTGTTTTTTTATGTATTTTTTGTTTTTTCAGGGAGACTTTAGAAACCCAATAATATTTAAAAAAAAAAATAAATAGGCTTTCTATGGCCCACTGAATGAGAGGGAGAGAGGTGGCACACCCAGGAGTCAAGACTGGCACACAAGCTGAAAGGGCAATATTATTCTCCCACTGTTTTTTTAGGTTTTTTTTTTTTTTTTCAGGGAGAATTAGAAACCAAATAATATTAAAAAAAAAAAAAAAAAATAGGCTTGCTATAGCCCACTGAATGAGAGATAGCACACACAGCAGTGGCACACAAGCCCTGACTGAGGCCAATATTTTTCTCCCACTGATTGATGTACTGTTTTTGTGTTGAGGTAGATTTTAGAACACAAATCACGGAAAAAATAAATAGGCTTTCTATGGCCCACTCAGTGAGAGATGGCACACACAGGGATGGCACTGTAGCAGAAATGCCAATCTTAATCTCCCACAAAAAAAAAAAACAAAAAAAAACAAAAAACTGTCCTACAATTACTATCTCCCTGCAGTAATGTAAGCCAGGTATGGCAGGCAGCAATAGGAGTGGACTGATGCACAAATTAAATAAAAAGTGTGGAAAAACAGAAAAGATAGCTGTGCAGAAAGGAAGGAACAAGAGGATATGTGCTTTGAAAAAAGCAGTTGGTTTCCACAGTGGCGTACACACAGCAATACAGCTATCACGGAGCCTTCTAGGGCAGCCCAATGAGCTACAGCGCTGAGGGGAAAAAAAAAAAAAAATAGCTTCCACAGTCCCTGCACACCGAAGGTGGTGTTGGACAGTGGAAATCGCTGCAGCACAAGCGGTTTGGTGGTTAGTGGACCCTGCCTAACGCTCTCCCTGCTTCTGATGAAGCGGCAGCAACCTGTCCCTAAGCTCAGATCAGCAGCAGTAAGATGGCGGTCGGCGGGAACGCCCCTTTATAGCCCCTGTGACGCCGCAGACAGCAAGCCAATCACTGCAATGCCCTTCTCTAAGATGGTGGGGACCAGGATCTATGTCATCACGCTGCCCACACTCTGCGTTCACCTTCATTGGCTGAGAAATGGCGCTTTTCGCGTCATTGAAACGCGACTTTGGCGCGAAAGTCGCGTACCGCATGGCCGACAAGCACAGGGGTCGGATCGGGTTTCATGAGACGCCGACTTAGCCAAAAGTCGGCGACTTTTGAAAATGATCGACCCGTTTCGCTCAACCCTATTGGTCAATAAAGGCAGTGGTCAGGCCCGGAGGTCGGTATATGATGGCCATTTGGAGGTTGTAGGGGAGTAGATGCGGACAGAGTGGACTTCAAAAGAGGGGAGGATAAGGGAGGGTAGAGGTGGGATTGGGTTAAAGGTACAGTTGGAAGAAAGGAGAAGGCACACTCCTCCACCATGTTTGTTGCCAGGGCGAGGAGTGTGGGTGAAGTGGAGGCCACCGTAACATAGTGCAGCAGGGGAGGCTGTGTCAGAGGGTGTCAGCCATGTTTTGGTGATGCCCAGAGAGAAAAGATTACGAGAGGTAAAGAGGTCGTGAATCACATGGAGTTTATTGCAGATGGAGCGGGCATTCCATAGTGATCCAGAGAGAGGGTGCAGGGGGTGGGTGTCATGGGCACGGAATTGAATTTGTTTTTTTTTTTATTGGGTTGGGAGCGATAGGAGGGGGTAGTAATAGGAGGTATGAGCTGTTGGGGACCAGGGTTGGGAGATATGTCGCCAGCAGTGAGGAGAAGCAGAGAGAGACAGAGCCGGTGGGAGAAGGAGAGTGGGCTGCTTGCTTTGTGTGTTATTAGGAGAGATCTGAGGTTGAGGAGCAGGTCAGCGGAGGAGGTCAGGTGGGGAGGCAGGAGGGAAGGAGAGATTATTACTTGGTTAGGGGGTGCTGGGGTTTGAGGAAAGCGAAGGAGAGTGAGAAGTAAGGAAGCCAAAACTGTTAGAGCGTATGTCAGCATGATGAGAATAAGTGTGGCAGAAAGGGAATTAAATTTAGTACAGTTATTAACAGTGGTTAGTCTTCACTTCTGGCATATTTCTCCTATAGTATTTGCTGTTATCCTTTTAGAGACATCCTTCTAGAGACAGACCAAGGTTGAACTTATTCACTGCACACCCAATCTGATTGGCAGCTTCTCAGTGTATCTGCTGCTGGTGAGATCTCACAATGCTCAGTACAAGCTGCAGCTGTCAGTCAGGCTGGATGGGTGGGTGCAAACTGAATGCACTTGTACTCAAAGGCTCTCTCACTTTTTAGTATGATTCGTAAAATGGACATATTGATAAAAGAAATGTACAGCAATTCTGAAATGGATTTTCAAAGTAAGAATACCAGTGTCGTAGCTGTTTTCATTCTGACCCAAATGTCTGCTGACAGATCACCAGTGAGGCCTAATTGTGGAATTACGCCCGTCATTTTACAAGCGCGCTTGGAGCCAAAGGACACCTCACACATATCCTGTGAGCAAGTCACTTTTATCTGATATATTAAAAGCCAAAGCAATGTTTTATACCATTTACACAAAATGTATTTCAATGTAACTCATGTAGCCCCCACCATCACCCAGGGTCATACTGACCTTTATTCCTCACAACGTACCAAAAACATGTTGTGACTGGCATTAAGATCTGGAATGGATGAAAACACATGTTTATGCACCACATTAAGTCTTTCCTGCAAAGCCTGGACATGGGCTGTCATAGCACCGTGTTGCATTTGTAGCACCTGTGGGAAGTACAGACCAGTCTTTGGCAAACTGCCAAACAGGACTTCAAAAGGAGACGAGCCTGTCTTTCTATTTGGAGTGTGTCTGACTGAAAAGAGTGCAAGAGACAAGCACTCTACCCCGCTCTTTCCTGTGTCTGCCATGGCCTCTGAATTTTCAGTTTAAGCGTCCCATTTAGTCTTTCCATTTTCCCACTACTTTGTTGTCTATATGGTGCATGATATGCTTGCTGTACTCCCAGGGCCTGCATGACTTCCCTCATTATTTCTCCCGTGAAGTGTGTGTCCCTATCGCTCTCTATGGTTTCTGGGACACCATACCTGCAGATCAGTTCTTTCATCAGTTTGTCTGCAGTCACTTTAGCATTTGCACATTTTTACCAGATAGGCTTCCAGCCAACCAGAGAAGAGATCTACACATACTAGGACATTTTTCACACACTCCTACCTTGGGTAGCTGTATGTAGTCAGTCTGCAGTCTCTGAAACGGGTAGAGAGGCCTGGGTGTCGCTTTCTTAGGGATTTTTACTGTTTTACCAGGGTTGTGCTGTGCACAGATGAGGCATGACCGTACGAGCTTTGCTGCTGCATAACTGAAACCAGGAGCGATCCGGAAGGCATCTACCATGGACACATGTGACATTTTGAGGTGTGAGTGGGGCCAGGTGTTGCTTGCGCCATTATTAGGAACAGGGACTTTGGTATATACAATTTATCCTTATTCTCCCAAAGCTCCTTTTGAGTTCAGCTCAGCTCCCATTCTCCCCCGTGTTCCTTCTCTGTTTGGGCAGCTGGAGGGATTTCAGGACATCTAGGCTCAGTGTGGCTGGAATACGCTGACTCTCCGCCACCGTCCACTGCTCCCTAGGCCGCCTTGCTGCTACTTTAGCAGCCTCGTCTGCCCTTCTGTTGCCCTCTACCTCCACAGAGTCACCGTCCGTGTGTGCTGTTACCTTGACGATGCCAACTTGGACTGGTAACGTCAATGCCTCCACTAATTGTTTCACCAGCTCTGCATTTTTAATGGGCTTACCGGCTGATGTAAGAAACGTTCTGCTTCTCCAGACAGGGTGATAATCATGGGATATTCCCCATGCAAAATTCGAATCTTGTGTAAATATTAGCGACTTTACCTGCAGCAGCTCTACACGCCTCAGTGAGTGCCTTCAACTCTGCCTCCTGCACTGACATGTGAGGAGGGAGTGGTTCAACTCGGATTACCTCATGTGAGGATACTACTGCATGTCCAGTGTAGAATCGCCCATCCTGGTGGTATCTGGAGCCATCTACAAAAATAAAAACTTCAAAATATGCATTAGGAACAGGTTTTTCATGAACATATGTAAAACTGTCTCCTGACTCATCAGTTCCTATGCAGTCATGTTTGTGCGTCATGTCAACGTACCAGTGTACTTTTTTTTTCTTTTTTTTTTTCTAATGCTGTCACCAATTCCCCCTTTTCTGAATCCACAAGCAGAAGAGTGGCTGGATTCAGAACATTGTACCTTTTGAGGGTGACGTATTCATTAAATTAGTATTAGAGCACATTCAAGTTTGATCTGCCTAGCCATAGCTGTTTTGGTTAAACTTGTACGAGTATGGCATTAATGTCATGTGGGGAACAAATTGTCAAAAGAAAAAGTCAGTGTGAGCTCACATGCCTCAATTGCTTCTTGAGTGAGATTGTAGGGGTCTGATGACAACCTGTCATAGAGTGGTTGCATCATTTGTGAAGCAGACCTTATCCAAGGCCTACAGTAGGTCACCAAACCTAGGAAAATGCGTAGATGCTGGTGTGACCTGGGTAAAGGAAGATTTTGTATTGCCTGTTTTCTGTCTTCAGTCAGGTGTCTTGTACCTTCAGCAATACAATGTCCTAAAAATGTCACCTTTTGTTTGCACTACTGTAATTTGTCACGTGAGACCTTGCAACCCTTCTCTGCCAAAAAACACAGCAAGGAAACTGTAGCTTCTTTGCAGGACGTCTGGTCCGGGTAGCAGAGCAAGAGGTCATCCACGTACTGCAGTAGTACAGTCTGTGGATGAGGTGGTTGCCACTGCTCAAGAATCCCTGCCATCGCTGTTGAATAGATGGTTGGGGAGTTCTTTCCCCCTTTTGGGAGGACCGTCCAACAGTATTGTTTACCTTCGCGACTCACGAGTAAAAGAGAAAAGATGCTGTCAGTCAGGGTGCAGGGGTACAGAGAAGAATGCATTTGCCAAATTAATGACTGTTAAAACATTTTGTGACCGTACAGTGTGTGTATTAGGGACAATTTGAGATCACACTCACTGCAACATCATTAATGGCCTGTAAGTTATGAACTATTCTGTTTCAGGGGAACCCTTGGGTCCTTTTTCTTCTTAATGGGATACAAAGGGGTGTTGCTTTAACCAAAGAGGAGTGGTTCCTTCTTTTAATTTAATCAAAACAAGGGGAATGGGCAGTTGACCCACATCAGATTTTCCCCTTGCCCAAACGGTGTCTGGCACCTGACTCTTTTTCCTGTCCTCAGACATTCTGGTGTCAGGCATTACCTTCACCACTCTTGCCATATACACCCCTTTTGAAATATTACACAAGTGTTTATATAAGTCACACATTAATGTCCAAATATTATTTATACCCGTATTTGATTGGGTAGAGTACCCCTTAAGCAACCTAAATTTGATTCACAAAATTTGTTACCAACAGAAAATTATATATATAAAAATATATATAATTACGAAAGATACTGAGTCATAAAATGGGAGAGCACAATGCCATAGGCCACAGCAAAGCACAAGCTTATTTTAAGAAGGTAGTAGCCCTATGTAAATCCATAACTAACAGTTCCAAATACAAAAAGAAGGGATTTGAAAAATACCAAATATCAATACCAGTTGCTTGCGATAAGGTATAAGAAGTGGAAAGGACAAATAAACAGTGATTATGGTTTGAGCCAATATAATGAATGGCTAAAAAACTTATATATCATATGAAGACAACCTAGAAATACATGGTAACTATACCACCTTGTGTAAGGAAACTACTAAACTGGCAAATGAATGGAATTAAGTGTAACTATAATAGGGCATGATTTACCTGTGGTATAATGTGTAATGAGTACTGTATGGTGGTCTAGGCAGCACTCAACTCTGCTCCCAGCAAATTCATAGGGGTATTGTCACTAACAATAAGTTTGTAAGCACCTCTTGGCTGTCTCGTGATTCTAGTCTTATTTGTTTAGTCATAGGGGCTTCAGTCGCTTGTCCTTCTACACTCACGCATTCCACAGTCTCATCAATAATCATGTCTGGCATTATCAAGTCTTTGTGTACCACAGTTCCGGCTGCCCCAGTGTCAATCAAGAATTCTGTCTCTCTCCCTCCCGGCATTGGTATGGTGGTCATCAAGGCAGGACCAGGTCCGGAGGGGACAAGAACCGGGCACACATTTGTCACTGGGTTGTCAGTTTCCTAGTCTGAAGGTGAGGGAGGTGGAAGATTGGTCTGAGTGTCCATTTTCTCCACAATTTCAGCACTTTACTGTTTCTAAGTCCTTAGGTCCCTCACTATGTCTCTACTGTTTTCCTTGTACTCCAGCATACATGACACGTCGTCTTATTGTCCTAGTTTGTTCAACTCCTTTAGCAACTTTCAGGAGATCTTTTGGATCTACATTTCTCCATTCAGGTCTGGCTGTCTGTACTGCATCTCATAAGCCTTTGGTCATACCGTCAATGAATGTATTTACCAAAACTTTAACATCAAGTGGGTTTATGTGACTGTACCCCATGTCTTCCTATTTCAGCTGTAATCGTCCAAAGTACATCTCTACACTCTCTCCTTTTGTCACATCTGTAAAAGTCTTAATTTGCATCCTAGTACGTCACCTGCTTTTGTGCTCACTAACTCCCTAGGCCTGCCCAGGTGCACTTATACGTCCATCATATTGTCTTTGTCTGAAAAATGGGAAAGGTTGGTTCTCAGGATCAGCCAATTGTTTTAGCGTAGCTAGCTAGTCAGAGGGCCTCCAGGGATAATACTCCTGTATCTGTTTTACCCTACCTGATGTGGTTGGTTCTCTGGTGGTGGGGGTGACTAGATGACCGGTTGGGGGTGACATAACATGTTGGTCTACAGCTCCTTCCCAAAAGGATTACTGTCAGCCTACTCCCAAAAGTTAATGTCCCCACTATCCACCAACCACAATCCTGTGTCAGCTTCTTATGTCACTACATGTGATCTTGTCTGGATAGGATTCAGTGCAATTCTTAGGTCAGGTTGCAGCACAGATCATACAAGTATTTCTCCAGTCTGGGTTTGTCTGACCACAGTCCATCTGTCTTGTCTGGGTCTCTAGTTATACAAAGGTATGACCGTAGCAGTAATGTGTCAGTCATAGTCGGACTTTTAAGCATCAAAACCTTCATAATACACCTTACTTCCGTCCTGCTGCACTCTCTCAGACGCCATTTATTCACTTGCTATTTTCATCCCTTGTCTGTGCCTTTTTGTACATCCAAACATCCACACACTGGCATTTTTTTTTGCCTTTCTCAATATTGGTTTCACATCTTCCACTGCTTCCTTTTTCCAATCTGTACAGCGGTTTTGGATCCCATTGGGGGCCCTGACTGCACACAGAATAAGTTGCCCATGGCTTCAACTTATCCGCTCAACAACACCGAGCAGGTCCCCTACCTACCACTCGGTGACACCGAGCAGGTGCACTACCTACCACTCGGTGGACTTAAAGGATTTTACCGAGCAGGTGCACTACCTACCACTCGGTGGACTTAAAGGATTTTACCGAGCAGGTGCACTACCTACCTCTCGGTAAATCAGCTGGCTAGCACAGCTCCATGGACGGCAAGGTTACACCACCTAATGCCGTAGACTGACTGTAGCAGGTTACTCCGTACACTACATCAGCCGTGCAGTTGGCTACCTCCTCTGTTGATCCTCAATTTGCTATATCAATCACTCAACTTGAAGCAGGTGAATCTTTTACCAATCTTTTCAATCACTTACAAGTTTTCCTCTAAAATAGGTTTCACTTTCAATTTCATACAGTACTTATTGCTTTAAACACAAATCTCTCAGCGTGTACTAAACCAAGGACAGAGAAACTTAGAATGCAATACATGCCCCCCTTCCTCTGGCCCACAGCGCAAAGGGGAGAAATCTCAAGCAAGTCGTGCAGGGGTTTGTCCTTCCCTCCTCCCATCTGGTATTTTGCACAGATAAGAGCTTGGTGTCTTCTACACAGAAACGGATTGCAGCAGTTTTCAGACTTAATCTCTACAAAACATTCAAACATTCATCCTGTAGGAATTAAAAACAGTTTCTCTATACAGGCAAATCACTGCATAACTTGAAAAAGCTGACTCTGACCGCGTCTGGCCAAAACACACATAGACACACATAGAAACCTATCCAGTGTCAAACCATATATAACACAGGTTTCACTGAATCTCAGATGTAAATTAAATTTACATTAAAAATATCCACAACTCATTCATCCTGGACCTTCAACAACAGTTAGATAAGTAATGATACTTTTGTGATCACTCATTCATACGTGCTCAGGGATTGTTTTTTTTCCTTTTCCTTTCACTTTTTAGTTGATTTTACAAGAAGAAAATCCCTTATCTCAATCAGAGCTTCTCATGGACATACATACAAGGTTCACACAGCCTGCCTATTTTGCACTTTGGAATTAACACAACTCTATATAAATAAAACTGCAGCAGTGTGCACTGACACTCTGAAAACACTTTAAGGCCAAACAACAAAAACCACAGCCTTACACAAAATACAGCTTCATATAATGTACTGCCAATCCAAAATGACCAAAATAACAACACTGCACAGAGTCTATCCCAGCTCTTATATTACACACACACACTAAACAAATACATAACCAATTAGGATATTGACAAATAATACAGATAACAATTATCACAATTATCATCTTATTACTCTATTATTCAACTCTCATACGGACATAAACAGACAAAAACACAAAAAACTCACTGGTGATGTGGATTCTTTGAACCGTGTTGTTCGCAGCCTTTTACCCAGAGGTATGGAGAAATCCGGAAGAGAGATTGCAGGTGCAAACAGATTGTAAGAATAACATTTCTCACCTTGCTGCAGCTGTTGTTTGCATTGTCCAATCTCTCAGGAAGCTCCCACATACGGATTCCGAATAAGGCGGCTGGTTACACGGCCCCCGTTCGGGCGCCAAACTGTCGTAGCTGTTTTCATTCTGACCCAAATGTCAGCTGACAGATCACCAGTGAGGCCTAATTGTGGAATTACGCCCGTCATTTTACAAGCGCGCTTGGAGACAAAGGACACCTCACACATATCCTGTGAGCAAGTCACTTTTATCTGATATATTAAAAGCCAAAGCAATGTTTTATACCATTTACACAAAATGTATTTCAATGTAACTCATGTAGCCCCCACCATCACCCAGGGTCATACTGACCTTTATTCCTCACAACGTACCAAAAACATGTTGTGACTGACTATTGAGAACATACATGATAAGAAGTGTAGTCTCCTTGAAGGGGAGACCATCAGACTACTGCGTTAACAGATTCTAGTAATTCTAGCAATTAAAGGCAAGAGGCACTTAAAGGCAAACTATTAACCCTTCTATAACACCAGCTTCATCAGGTCTAAGATACCTAATTAATATCATATGCAGTTTGTATTTTGAAATTTTACACCATCACCTTAACCTAAGACTGCAACAATTACTGCTGGAATTACCATATATACTCGAGTATAAGCCTACCTGAGTATAAGCCGAGACCCCTAATTTTGCCACAAAAAACTGGAAAAACTTATTGACTCCAGTATAAGCCTAGGGTGGGAAATGCAGTAGTTACTGGTAAATTTCAAAAATAAAAATAGATACCAATAAAAGTAAAATTAATTGAGACATCAGTAGGTTAAATGTTTTTGAATATCCATATTGAATCAGGAGCCCTATATAATGCTCCATACAGTTCATGATGGGCCCCATAAGATGCTCCATACAAACAATATGCCCCATATAATGCTGCACAGAGGTTAATAATGGCCCCATAAGATGTTCCATATTAAAATATGCCCCATATAATGCTGCATAAAAGGTTAATGATGGCCCCATAAGATGCTCCATAGAATATTATGCCCCATATGCTGCTCCATAAAGGTTGATGGCCCCATAAGACGCTCCATAGAATAATATGCCCCATATGCTGCTCCATAAAGGTTGATGGCCCCATAACATGCTCCATAGACATAAGGGCAGCACGGTGGCTCAGTGGTTAACACTGCAGCCTTGCAGTGCTGGAGTCCTGGGTTCAAGTCCCACCAAGGACAACATCTGCAAGGAGTTTGTATGTTCTCCCCATGTCTCCAAAGACTTACTGATAGGGAATTTAGATTGTGAGCCCCATTGGGGACAGCGATGATAATGTGTGCAAAACTGTAAAGCGCTGCGGAATATGTTAGCGCTATATAAAAATAAAGATTATTATTATTATTAATAAGCCCCATATGCTGCTCCATAAAGGTTGATGGCCTCATAAGATGCTCCATAGAATAATATGCCCCATATGCTGCTCCATAAAGGTTGATGGCCCCATAAGATGCTCCATAGAATAATATGCCCTATATAACGCTGCTGCGATAAAAAAAAATGACATACTCACCTCTCATTGATAGGGGCCAGGTGCCGGTGTCACTGCTGGCTCAGACCCCCGGCACTTGCGATATTCTCCTGTCCCCATTCAACTACCACGCACCGCTGTGTCTTCTGGGTCCTCTGGCTGTGACTGTTCAGGCAGAGGGCACACACTAGACACGTCATCGCGCCCTCTGACCTGAATGTCACAGCCAGAGGATGCGAAAGACACAGCTCGGCGGTGGAACGGGGACAGGTGAATATCGCATGGCTCACCTTCCCCCATCATACTCATCCCCTCCTGCCATGGTCTCTGCATGTCCCTGCTTCTCCGATGGTCTATGGCGCCGGAAGCTTGTTTCTGTGTTCAGTGGTCACATGGTACCGCTCATTAACGTAATGAATATGTGTTCCATGCCTATGGGAGTGGAGGCGTGTCCATATTCATGAGTGAGTATGATGTGACCGCCGCCGACTCCTGCTGGTCCCCCACCCCCACCGACCCCCTGGGACAATGACTCGAGTATAAGCTGAGAGGGGCAGTTTCAGCCTAAAAAAATGGGCTGAAAATCTCGGCTTATACTCAAGTATATACGGTACCTATATTTTTCTCTTAAAACAGAGTGTTGGCGTTTACATAGAGTTCTACATGTCCATACAATGAAGTATGATCATATATGTTTATCAATCTATTTATTTGTCTAGAAGTAAATGTGAGAATACATTATTGCAGATGACTTATGAAATACATGTGTGATCTGTAATCTATTTCAGCCGAGAATGATACGAGGTAATTACACAGGTATGCAAAATTTGGGTTTATGAAAATTGTTTCAAATTCAATGACTGACTCTTATGTTTTCTTATGCCCTGATTTAAATATTTAACCATCATGTATGGATTTTGCACAAAACGAGAGTGAAATTATGCCCAAGCGAGCTGAAGGAGAAAAATCTTTATTGTAGCCAAGAATATACGCAATATTATATATAAAAATGTATTAAAAATTCATTCTGCAAGTTTATTGGAAATTAGTTATTGCGCCTTTTCTATTTCTCTTGATAACTTTTCTCTTATTGAAGGCCTGCGGATCTTCTCTGTGAAGCATCCAGCAGTAATCCCCCATAATGTTCACGTTCAATCTACCTTGATATCGTAGTTACAGCTCCTTGATATCCTGATTAAATTTTTCCTTGCTCTTCACTAACACCACCAAGCAGGGGTGGGATTCAAATTTTTAACAACAGGTCCTCTAAGTCGCGGCGGCCGGAATTTTGGCCACGCCCATTTTCAATAACCCCGCCCATACTAATAAGCCACGCCCAGTGGCACGATTCATATTTTTTGAAGCAGTTTGTCTCCCTTAATGACAAGAATACGTTGTGACATACGGTATTAAAGTCATTCAAAGAAACAAACGACTAAAGCAAATGTACTGCACAGGACAATTGTCCGTGTACAAGGTGCTTTAGCTGATCAGTCCACAACATCCTTAGTTAAATGTCCCCGATATACGGTGCGGTGTCCCCGACATACGGTGCGGTGGTCCCAACATACGGTGCGGTGGTCCCGATATACAGTGCGGTGGTCCCGATATACGGTGCGGTGGTCCCAACATACGGTGCGGTGGTCCCGATATACAGTGCGGTGGTCCCGATATACAGTGCGGGGTCCCCAATATACGGTGCGGTGGTCCCAATATACGGTGCGGGCAGGATCTCTTCTGTTTGCCAATCAAATCTATCCTGATCATGTAATGGGCACACAGGGGAACTACTAGTCCCAGCATAGCTCAGCTAATAGGTCTACAGGCCCCACAATACAGCATTTACAGGAAGTACAACTCCCAGAATTACTGCGGGGACTATAAGTCCCAGAATTCCCTATTATTATAGATGGAACTACAAGTCTCAGAATTACCTGAGATTACTGCAGGAATTACAAGTCCCAGAATGCACTGATGTTACCGCAGGAACTACAAGTCCCAGAATTACATGAGATTATGGCAGGAACTACAAGTGCCAGAATTCTCTAAGGCTATGGCAGGAACTACAAGTCCCAGAACGCAGTGACAGGACAGTCTTAGGCTAGGTTCACATTGCGTTAGTGGGTGATCGCTAACGGACAGCGTTGCACGGCGAAAATGTCGCAATTAACGCCGTGCAACGGGTCCGTTAGCGCACCCATTGACAGCAATGTAAATTTCGCCTGTAGCGCATCACTAGCGCGTGCCTTTTTCGGCTCGCGCTAGCGATGTGCCGTTCTTTTGTAGCGCGCCTCGGACGCTGCTTGCAGCGTCCGCGGCGCGCCCGAGGTCCGTTCCCCGCTCTCGCAGATTGGGGATCTGCGAGAGCGGGGACGTTAACGCGACCCCTAACGCGGCCCCTTAAAAAACATTGCGTTAGCGCAATCCGCTAGCGCTAGCGCTAAACGGATTGCCTTAACGCAATGTGAACCTAGCCTTAGAATAAAGGTACCGTCACACTAGGCGATATCGCCAGCGATCCGTGACGTTGCAGCGTCCTGCATAGCGATATCGCTATGTTTGGCACGCAGCAGCGATCTGGATCCTGCTGGGATATCGCTGGTTGCAGGGAGAGTGGACGAACTTTCTTTCGTCTCAACTCTCCCGCTGACACCGCTGGATCGCCGTGTGTGACGCCGATCCAGCGATGTCTTCACTGGTATCCATGGTAAACATCGGGTTACTAAGTGCAGGGCCGCGCTTAGTAACCCGATATTTACCATGGATACCATGGTAAAAGTAAAAAAAAAACACTACATACTCACCGTCTGTCGTCCGTCATGTCCCCTGGAGCTTGCCGTACTGACTGTCTCAGCGCCGTCCGGCCGTAAAGCAGAGCCCAGCGGTGAACCTGCAGTAACAGCGGTTCACCGCTGGGCACCGCTGTTACGGCCGGCCGGCGCTGAGACAGTCAGTACGGCAAGCTCCGAGGGACATGAAGGACGACAGAAGGTGCGTATGTAGTGTTTTTTTTTTTTTACATGGGGACTTCGGCATCGCTGAAGACAGTTTCAGCGATGCCGAAGTCGCTTGGTCGCTGGAGAGAGCTGTCTGTGTGACAGCTCCCCAGCGACCACACAGCAACTTACCAGCGATCACGTCGCTGGTCGCGATCGCTGGTAAGTTGCTTAGTGTAACGGCACCTTAACACTGCCTTCGCTTCTGCGGCTTTCAGACTCCATGACACGTCCTAGCTGTAACACAGTGGTGACCAATCTCCTCACCTGAACACAGGAGAAGCCACAGCCAGGCCGCCATGATGCGCGGTCACATGACTATTCCACCACCCGGAAGTGGAGCAGAGGAGATATTGTGAGTGACGTCCAGAAAAAATGAGGTAATGTGAGGCGGGAGGGCGAGTCTGCGTCCGGGCGCTGCGCTCTGTCTGCAGATCACTGACTGATCTCATGAAGGTGTATAAAGCATACACATATATATTATACATTATAATATACATAAAGTGTATGAGTGAGGAAGTCTGCTAACATTGAGTTTATAGGATCCAACAGGGAGTAAAATCCTGGCGAGGCGGAGACGTGAAACTAATAATTGTTGTAGCCGGGGGCGGTCCGGGGGCGTGGTAACAATTTTCAATTACCGGAACGCTGGCAGATAGAAATTTTAGTAAACGGCTGCCCCGTACCGGGTCGTACCGGCTGAATCCCACCCCTGCCACCAAGGTTTTCAGGAAAGTATTCCAAATAGGAATGTAAAAAATGTAACCTCAAATTCATCCCAACTCAAGGCTTTGAAATGTTTCAGTATGCTCTCAACGATGGACTTACCGTATTTTTCGTACCCCAAATTTTTGGAAAAAACGGGGGTGCGTCTTATGGTCGCAATATACTTACAAATCCTGCAGCTGTGGCGGTGCAGTGGGGCTCTGTGGTGTGGTGGTGGTGGCCTGTGCTCCAGGGCAGTGGCAGCGGCTCTCTGTGCTCTGTGGGGGGTTCTGCTGGCATTTTGTCAAAGCCCGGAGGCCTCCGCACATCCATTACTGCCATGTTGTGGTGGCCACCAGGAAGATGGCTGCTGGGAAGATGGCCGCCAGGGTGGGGGGCGGAGCATGCTCAGATTCAGATCTCGTCCCGAGATCTCATGAGATGAGATCTCGGGACGAGATCTTGTTGCTGAGATTTGAATTTGAGAATGCACTGCCCCCAGCCCGGTGGCCATGTTCCCGGAGGCCACCACAATATGGCAGCAACGGATATGTGTGGGGCCTCCGGGATTTGACGAAATGCCAGCGGAGCCCCCAATGGAGCACAGAGAGCCACTGCCACTGCACCGGAGCACAGCTCCTGCCCCGGAACACAGCCCCCCTTCCCCAGCACAGAGCCTCTGCCCCAGCACAGAGCCCCAGCACAGAGACCCTGCTCAGCACAGTTCCCCTGCCCCAGCACAGAGCTTGAGCACAGAACCCCTTCCCCAGCACAGAGCCCCAGCACAGAGCCCCTGCCCCAGCACAGAGCTTCAGCACAGAGCCCCTGCTCCAGCACAGAGCCCCTGCCCCATCACAGAGCCCCTGCCCCATCACAGAGCTGCTACCACCGCACCAGCTTGGGATGGGATTTCCAAGAGGCCACAGCAGCAGCCTGGACCACCGAATGATCTCTGTGACCACTCCTCCACCTGTGCCGATCCCTTCCCTGGCAAGCTGAATTCGGATTGTAAGACGGACCCCCATTTGACACATTATTTTTTTCCCTATTTTCCTTCTGAAAATTTGGGGTGTGTCTTATGGTCCGGTGCATCTTATCGTCCAAAAAATATGGTAAATTTTGGATCTTTGTTGTTACCTAGAAATTTCTTTACAAGTTATTTAAAAGAATCCCAAGCCTTTTTCTCAATAGCTTTCATTTTTGTTTCAAATACCTTGTCCTTCATCTGTTTCCTAACATGCGGGTCCACAAAAATGCCTTACCTTCAGCTACTTAAAAGCATCACCTTTCAGTAGAGCTTTCACAAACTGCTTCATCAGTCCAAGCTTAATATTGAGTGGTGTGTTATGACCCCAATGGCAGAGGGTCTCAAAAGTACATACCAAGTCTGCAAACACAAAAAAACAGCTCATAGGGCAGTGGTAACTGGGCTGACCATATATCTAATCCTAGCACCACAAATAGCAGCAGCCGGGGAACGTGCCTACGTTGGTTCTAGACGTCTCGCGCCAGCCGGAGAACTAACTAACCCTAGAAGGGAAAAGATAGACCTTTCTTGCCTCCAGAGAAAAGACCCCAAAAGTTGTATACAAGCCCCCAACAAATAATAACGGTGAGGTAAGGAGAAAAGACAAACGTAAGAATGAACTAGATATTTAGCAAAGAGAGGCCCACTGACTAATAGCAGAATATAGTAAGATGACTTATATGGTCAGCAAAAACCCTATCAAAATTTCCACGCTGGATATTCAAGAACCCCCGAACCGTCTAACGGCCCGGGGGGAGAACACCAGCCCCCTAGAGCTTCCAGCAAAATCAGGAATCACATTTAGTACAAGCTGGACAAAAAATAAGAGCAAAGCAAATAACCAAAAAACAAGGAAGCAGGACTTAGCTTAATTTTGCAAGATCCAAGACCAGCAGACAGGAGCAAACAGAAAGGAACTGATTACAACGATGCCAGGCACTGGACTGAGAAACCAGGAAGTTTATATAGCAACACCCCTGGACTAACGACCCAGGTGGGTGCCAAACTGAGGAAAGACAATCCCAGAGTCATATCACTAGTGGCCACAAGAGGGAGCCAAAAAAGTCTAATTCACAACAGTACCCCCCCTTTAAGGAGGGGTCACCGAACCCTCACCAAGACCACCAGGGCGATCAGGATGAGCAGCGTGAAAGGCACGAACTAAATCGGCCGCATGCACATCAGAGGCAACCACCCAGGAATTATCCTCCTGACCATAGCCCTTCCACTTGACCAGATACTGAAGCCTCCGCCTGGAGAGACGAGAATCCAAGATCTTCTCCACCACGTACTCCAACTCGCCCTCAACCAAAACAAGAGCAGGAGGCTCAACAGAAGGAACCACAGGTACAACGTACCGCCGCAACAAAGACCTATGGAACACGTTGTGAATGGCAAACGACACCGGAAGATCCAAGCGAAAGGACACAGGATTAAGGATTTCCAATATCTTGTAAGGACCGATGAAGCGAGGCTTAAATTTAGGAGAGGAGACCTTCATAGGAACAAATCGAGAAGACAGCCATACCAAATCCCCAACACGAAGTCGGGGACCCACACCGCGGCGGCGGTTGGCAAAACGCTGAGCCTTCTCCTGTGACAACTTCAAGTTGTCCACCACATGATTCCAGATCCGCTGCAACCTATCCACCACGGAATCTACCCCAGGACAGTCAGAAGGCTCCACATGTCCCGAGGAAAAACGAGGATGGAAACCAGAGTTGCAAAAAAATGGTGAAACCAAAGTAGCGGAACTAGCCCGATTATTAAGGGCAAACTCAGCCAACGGCAAGAAGGTCACCCAATCATCCTGATCTGCAGAAACAAAACACCTCAAATAAGCCTCCAGAGTCTGATTAGTTCGCTCCGTTTGTCCATTAGTCTGAGGATGAAAGGCAGACGAAAACGACAAATCAATGCCCATCTTAGCACAAAAGGATCGCCAGAACCTGGAAACAAACTGGGATCCTCTGTCAGACACAATATTCTCAGGAATGCCGTGTAAACGAACCACATTCTGAAAGAACAAAGGAACCAGATCGGAAGAGGAAGGCAGCTTAGGCAAAGATACCAAATGGACCATCTTGGAAAAGCGATCACATACCACCCAGATGACAGACATGCCCTGAGACACCGGAAGATCTGAAATGAAATCCATGGCAATGTGTGTCCAAGGCCTCTTCGGGACAGGCAAGGGCAAGAGCAACCCGCTGGCACGAGAACAGCAAGGCTTAGCTCGAGCACAAGTCCCACAGGACTGCACAAATGACCGCACATCCCGTGACAAGGAAGGCCACCAAAAGGACCTAGCCACCAGATCTCTGGTGCCAAAAATTCCCGGATGCCCTGCCAACACCGAGGAATGAACCTCGGAAATGACTCTGCTGGTCCACTTATCAGGAACAAACAGTCTGTCAGGTGGACAAGAGTCAGGTCTACCAGCCTGAAATCTCTGCAACACACGTCGCAAATCCGGAGAAATGGCTGACAGGATAACTCCCTCTTTGAGAATACCAACTGGTTCTGCGACTCCAGGAGAGTCAGGCACAAAGCTCCTTGAAAGAGCATCAGCCTTCACATTCTTTGAACCTGGTAAATACGAGACCACAAAGTCAAAACGGGAGAAAAACAATGACCAGCGGGCCTGTCTAGGATTCAGGCGTTTAGCAGACTCGAGATACATCAGATTTTTGTGATCAGTCAAGACCACCACACGATGCTTAGCACCCTCGAGCCAATGACGCCACTCCTCAAATGCCCACTTCATGGCTAACAACTCCCGATTGCCAACATCATAATTCCGCTCAGCAGGCGAAAACTTCCTAGAGAAAAAAGCACATGGTCTCATTACAGAGCAACCAGGGCCTCTCTGCGACAAAACGGCCCCTGCCCCAATCTCAGAAGCATCCACTTCAACCTGAAAGGGAAGTGAGACATCAGGCTGGCACAAAACAGGCGCTGAAGTAAACCGGCGCTTCAACTCTTGAAAGGCTTCCACGGCTGCAGGAGCCCAGTTAGCAACATCAGAACCTTTCTTGATCATATCCGTCAAAGGTTTAACAACGCTAGAAAAATTAGCGATAAAATGACGGTAGAAGTTAGCAAAACCCAAGAACTTCTGAAGACTCTTAACTGACATGGGTTGAGTCCAATCATGAATAGCTCGGACCTTGACTGGGTCCATCTCCACCGCAGAAGGGGAAAAAATAAAACCCAAAAAGGGAACCTTCTGTACTCCAAAGAGACACTTTGAGCCCTTAACAAACAAAGCATTCTCACGCAAAACCTGAAACACCATCCTGACCTGCTCTACATGCGAGTCCCAATCATCAGAAAAAACCAGAATATCATCCAGATAAACAATCATAAATTTATCCAGATACTTCCGGAAAATATCATGCATAAAGGACTGAAACACTGAAGGAGCATTAGAGAGCCCGAAAGGCATCACCAAGTACTCAAAATGACCTTCGGGCGTATTAAATGCAGTTTTCCATTCATCTCCTTGCTTAATGCGCACAAGGTTGTACGCACCACAAAGATCTATCTTGGTGAACCACTTGGCACCTTTAATCCGGGCAAACAAGTCCGACAACAGAGGCAAAGGATACTGAAATTTAACAGTGATTTTATTCAGAAGCCGATAGTCAATACAAGGTCTCAAAGATCCGTCCTTCTTGGCCACAAAAAAGAATCCCGCACCAAGAGGGGAAGAGGATGGACGGATATGCCCCTTCTCCAGAGATTCCTTGATATACGAACGCATTGCGGTATGCTCAGGTACAGACAGATTAAATAATCTTCCCTTAGGAAATTTACTACCTGGAATCAAATCTATAGCGCAGTCACAGTCCCTATGAGGAAGAAGAGCACTGGACCTGGACTCGCTGAATACATCCTGGTAATCAGACAAATACTCAGGAACTTCCGAAGGAGTAGAGGAAGCAATAGACACCGGCGGGGAATCACCATGAATTCCCTGACAGCCCCAACTTGACACAGACATTGCCTTCCAATCCAAGACTGGATTATGGGTCTGTAACCATGGCAGACCCAAAACGACCAAATCATGCATTTTATGCAGAACAAGAAAACGAATCACCTCCCGATGTTCAGGAGTCATGCACATGGTCACCTGTGTCCAAAACTGTGGCTTATTTTCCGCCAATGGCGTAGCATCAATACCTCTAAGAGGGATAGGATTTACCAACGGCTCAAGAACAAAACCACAGCGCTTGGCAAACGACAGATCCATAAGACTCAGGGCAGCACCTGAATCCACAAACGCCATAACAGGGTAGGAGGACAATGAGCAAATTAAAGTCACAGACAAAATAAATTTAGGTTGCAAATTACCAATGGCGACAGGACTAACAACCCTAGTTAGGCGTTTAGAGCATGCTGATATAACATGTGTAGAATCACCACAGTAAAAACACAACCCATTCTGACGTCTATGATTTTTCCGTTCATTTCTAGTCTGAATTCTACCACATTGCATTAAATCAGGTGTTTGTTCAGACAACACCACCAGAGGATTCGCGGCATTGCGATCCCGCAAACGCCGGTCAATTTGAATAGCCAGCGCCATGGAATCATTCAGACCTGTAGGAATGGAGAAACCCACCATCACATTCTTAATGGCTTCAGAAAGGCCATTTCTGAAATTTGCGGCCAGAGCACACTCATTCCACTGAGTAAGCACGGACCATTTCCGAACTTTTTGGCAATACACTTCAGCTTCATCCTGACCCTGAGAAATAGCCAGCAAGGCTTTTTCTGCCTGAATTTCAAGATTGGGTTCCTCGTAAAGCAATCCGAGCGCCAGAAAAAACGCATCAATATTTGACAATTCCGGATCTCCTGGCGCTAGCGAGAAGGCCCAATCCTGAGGGTCGCCCCGTAAGAAAGAGATAACAATTTTTACTTGCTGAGCTGAGTCTCCAGATGAACGGGGTCTCAGAGATAGAAACAATTTACAATTATTCCTGAAATTCCTAAACTTAAATCCGTCTCCAGAGAACAGTTCAGGAATAGGTATTTTAGGTTCAGACATTGGACTACTGGTAACAAAATCTTGTATGCCCTGCACACGAGCAGCAAGCTGATCCACACTTGTAATCAAAGTCTGGACATTCATGTCTGCAGCAAGCACAAGCCACTCAGAGGTAAAAGGGAGGAAAAAAGAGAGGAAAGAAAAAAAAACAAAAAAACTCAGACTTTCCTTTCTTGTAATCCCACTTCTGCAATGCATTAAACATTCAACCTTGGCCTGGCATACTGTTATGACCCCAATGGCAGAGGGTCTCAAAAGTACATACCAAGTCTGCAAACACAAAAAATCAGCTCATAGGGCAGTGGTAACTGGGCTGACCATATATCTAATCCTAGCACCACAAATAGCAGCAGCCGGGGAACGTGCCTACGTTGGTTCTAGACGTCTCGCGCCAGCCGGAGAACTAACTAACCCTAGAAGGGAAAAGATAGACCTTTCTTGCCTCCAGAGAAAAGACCCCAAAAGTTGTATACAAGCCCCCAACAAATAATAACGGTGAGGTAAGGAGAAAAGACAAACGTAAGAATGAACTAGATATTTAGCAAAGAGAGGCCCACTGACTAATAGCAGAATATAGTAAGATGACTTATATGGTCAGCAAAAACCCTATCAAAATTTCCACGCTGGATATTCAAGAACCCCCGAACCGTCTAACGGCCCGGGGGGAGAACACCAGCCCCCTAGAGCTTCCAGCAAAATCAGGAATCACATTTAGTACAAGCTGGACAAAAAATAAGAGCAAAGCAAATAGCCAAAAAACAAGGAAGCAGGACTTAGCTTAATTTTGCAAGATCCAAGACCAGCAGACAGGAGCAAACAGAAAGGAACTGATTACAACGATGCCAGGCACTGGACTGAGAAACCAGGAAGTTTATATAGCAACACCCCTGGACTAACGACCCAGGTGGGTGCCAAACTGAGGAAAGACAATCCCAGAGTCATATCACTAGTGACCACAAGAGGGAGCCAAAAAAGTCTAATTCACAACAGTGGTGGCAGAAGAACTTTAGCGGGATCAAGTAAACTTTCTGCCACTATGTTCTTGAGTCCAGGTTGCAAAGATGTTCTCATTGGCCAACTTTTATGGCTATCCATCCTTTCCTATACACACAAAAAGCATGGTTACTTTGGGTATCCTCCTGGCTGCCCAAGGAGGAGAGAGAACTTTGAGATCACCACATACTAACCATCCTTGAGCCTCATAGTTAAGTTTCTTGAGAATAAAGTCTAAATTATCATAGCTTTCCTTCAAGTGCACAGAATGCCCTACGGGCACTGAAGCATACTTTCTGCCATTGTGCACTAGCACAGCTTTAGACTTTTTTGGATGAAACAATAGGAAGTCTCGACTCGCTCACATTGCACTCAATGTTACAATTTTCTATCAGCCCAGGAACATCATTGCAATGCACTAGAGCGCCATCTTGAGAAAATTATAGAAGGAATTACTTATCTCTGCTTCTGTACCATGAAAACCAGGTACCATGAGCTTTAAGGTTCCTTTTGTTTAGTCTAGAGCCTAGCAGCTCTGCAGAATCTTTTGGAAGGTCCAAGTCCCTGACTAAATCAGTTCATTCGAGGTGATCTTATGCTCCACTACACTACCCCTTAAGTCCGTGGAGAATGGACTAATCTAGGAGAAGATGTTTGAATTCCATGTCCTGATGGGCCTTATTTAGGGTGTTTACAGGAGTTGAAAACGTCATTATTGGGTGAGCCATATACCACAATTTCTGCATATAGTTACACAGAATTTTTTGCATTGCAACTTATTTTCTGTGTGGTTGTGCGATCTTTGTGGTGATTGAGAGCTAATGTTTGTTGGTGTAATCTATTCACCTTTTGTATATTGTGCATATGATAGCTGTATGTAGGTGAGCCATCGTTCTCTCCCTTCAGCCTTGAAGTTTTAACTACATGGTCCTATTGGTTGGATCATCTGTATGTTGTGTGTCTGTTTTAACTTATAAAATTAAAAGTTAAATTTTATAAGTTTTTTCTTCATAAGAACCCCTTTTTTCTTTGATATAGCTTTTGTTGTCTATCTGGGGTATCGGCTTGCTGCGGACTTTGTCTCTGTTCAAAAAGTGACGATTTGCTATATTTCTATCCCCGCTTTCCTATACACACAAAAAGCATGGTTACTGTTGTGAATTTGGTTTCTGGGCTCCCCCGGTGGTCACTGGTGGTACTGAACTTGTGTGCTTCATCGCCTCTGTTCACCTGTTTCCATCAGGATGTGGGAGTTGTCTATTTAGCCTTGCTCCTCAGTCATTTCTATGCCGGCCAACAATGTTACCAGAAGCCTTTCTGTTGCATGTTCCTGCTCCTAGACTACTATCAGCTAAGTTGGACTTGTAGTCCTAAGTTTGTTTTGCATTTTTGTTCCAGTTCTCTGTGTTTGAATATTTCTGAGGCTGGAAGCTCTTGTGAGCTGAAATTGCCACTCTGGTGTCATGAGTTGATATTAGAGTCTTAAAGTAATTTCAGGATGGTGTTTTGAAAGGGTTTTCAGCTGACTGTGTAGTTCCCTTTTCTGTCTTCCTACTATCTAGTAAGCGGACCTCAATTTGCTAAACCTATCTTCATACTTCGTATGTCAATTTCCTCTAAAATCACCGACAATATATGTGGGGGCTACTGTCTGCCTTTTGGGGAAAATTTCTCTAGAGGTAAGCCAGGTCTGTATTTTCCTCTGCTAGGGTCAGTCAGTTCTCCGGCTGGCGCTGGGCGTCTAGGGATAAAACGTAGGCACGCTACCCGGCCACTGTTAGTTGTGCGGTAGGTTTAGCTCACAGTCAGCTCGAGTTCCCATCTTCCAAGAGCTAGTCCTTTTGTATGCTTTACTACGGTCTCTTGCCATTGAGAACCATGACAGTTTGGCCGGCCAAGGGTTAAAATAATTGGCAGAAGAAAGGAGAGAAAAGAAGTCTGCAGAGAATTTTTTTTTTTTCCTGAGTTTGCTCATTAGTTGATTCACTAGCATCTCTGCTTACTGCAGCCTTCGTCTCTCTCTCCTTCTAATCCTTGAATGGTTCTGATTTCACCTGATGAAAATGGATCCTCAGAGTTTAGCTACAGGTTTGAATAATCTCGCTATGAAGGTTCAAAGTTTACAGGATTTTGTAATTCATGCTCCTATATCTGAACCTAGAGTACCTTTGCCTGAATTTTTCTCCGGGGATAGATCTCGCTTCCAGAATTTCAAACATAATTGTAAATTATTTTTGTCTCTGAGATCTCGCTCCGCTGGAGATCCTGCACAGCAGGTCAGGATTGTAATTTCCTTGCTCCGGGGCGACCCTCAGGATTGGGCATTTGCTTTGGCACCAGGGGATCCTGCGTTGCTCAATGTGGATGCGTTTTTCCTGGCTTTGGGGTTGCTTTATGAGGAACCTCATTTAGAGATTCAGGCTGAAAAAGCCTTGATGGCCCTGTCTCAAGGGCAAGATGAGGCTGAAATATACTGCCAAAAATTTCGTAAGTGGTCTGTGCTTACTCAGTGGAATGAGTGCGCCCTGGCGGCGAATTTCAGAGAGGGTCTCTCTGATGCCATTAAAGATGTTATGGTGGGGTTCCCTGTGCCTGCAGGTCTGAATGAGTCCATGACAATGGCTATTCAGATTGATCGGCGTTTGCGGGAGCGCAAACCTGTGCACCATTTGGCGGTGTCTACTGAGAAGGCGCCAGAGATTATGCAATGTGATAGAATTCTGTCCAGAAGCGAACGACAGAATTTTAGGCGAAAAAATGGGTTATGCTTTTATTGTGGCGATTCAACTCATGTTATATCAGCATGCTCTAAACGTACTAAGAAGGTTGATAAGTCTGTTTCAATTGGTACTTTACAGTCCAAGTTTATTCTATCTGTGACCCTGATTTGCTCTTTATCGTCTATTACCGCGGACGCCTATGTCGACTCTGGCGCCGCTTTGAGTCTTATGGATTGGTCCTTTGCCAAACGCTGTGGGTTTAATTTAGAGCCTCTGGAAGTTCCTATACCTCTGAAGGGTATTGACTCCACGCCATTGGCTAGTAATAAACCACAATACTGGACACAAGTAACTATGCGTATTAATCCGGATCACCAGGAGATTATTCGCTTCCTTGTGTTGTATAATCTACATGATGTGTTGGTGCTTGGATTGCCATGGCTGCAATCTCATAACCCAGTCCTCGACTGGAAAGCAATGTCTGTGTTAAGCTGGGGATGTCAGGGGACTCATGGGGACGTACCTTTGGTTTCCATTTCGTCATCTATTCCCTCTGAGATTCCGGAATTTTTATCTGATTATCGTGACGTTTTTGAGGAGCCTAAACTTGGTTCACTACCTCTGCACAGAGATTGCGATTGTACAATAGATCTGATTCCGGGCAGTAAGTTTCCAAAGGGTCGTTTATTTAATCTATCTGTGCCTGAACATGCTGCTATGCGGGAATATATTAAGGAGTCCTTGGAAAAGGGACATATTCGTCCTTCGTCATCTCCCTTAGGAGCCGGTTTTTTCTTTGTATCTAAAAAAGATGGCTCTTTGAGGCCGTGTATTGATTATCGGCTTTTGAATAAAATCACGGTTAAATATCAGTATCCTTTGCCACTGCTTACTGATTTGTTTGCTCGAATAAAGGGGGCCAAGTGGTTCTCTAAGATTGATCTTCGTGGGGCGTATAATTTAGTGCGAATTAAGCAGGGGGATGAGTGGAAAACCGCATTTAATACGCCTGAGGGCCATTTTGAGTATTTAGTAATGCCTTTTGGTCTTTCAAATGCCCCTTCAGTCTTTCAGTCTTTTATGCATGACATTTTCCGTGAATATTTGGATAAATTTATGATTGTGTATCTGGATGATATTTTGATTTTTTCGGACGACTGGGACTCTCATGTCCAACAGGTCAGGAGGGTTTTTCAGGTTTTGCGCTCTAATTCCTTGTGTGTAAAGGGTTCTAAGTGCGTTTTTGGGGTTCAAAAGATTTCGTTTTTGGGGTACATTTTTTCCCCCTCTTCCATTGAGATGGACCCTGTCAAGGTTCAGGCTATTTGTGATTGGACGCAACCCTCTTCTCTTAAGAGCCTTCAGAAGTTTTTGGGCTTTGCTAATTTTTATCGTCGATTTATAACTGGTTTTTCTGATGTTGCTAAACCGTTGACTGATTTGACTAAGAAGGGTGCTGATGTTGCTGATTGGTCCCCTGCTGCTGTGGAGGCCTTTCGGGAGCTTAAGCGCCGCTTTTCTTCCGCCCCTGTATTGCGTCAGCCTGATGTTACTCTTCCTTTTCAGGTTGAGGTCGACGCTTCAGAAATCGGAGCTGGGGCGGTTTTGTCGCAGAAAAGTTCCGACTGCTCCGTGATGAGACCTTGCGCGTTCTTTTCTCGTAAATTTTCGCCCGCTGAGCGAAATTATGATATTGGTAATCGGGAGCTCTTGGCTATGAAGTGGGCTTTTGAGGAGTGGCGTCATTGGCTTGAGGGGGCTAGACATCAGGTGGCGGTATTGACCGACCACAAGAATTTGATTTATCTTGAGTCCGCCAGGCGCCTGAATCCTAGACAGGCGCGCTGGTCGTTATTTTTCTCTCGGTTTAATTTTGTGGTTTCTTACCTACCGGGTTCTAAAAATGTGAAGGCGGATGCCCTTTCTAGGAGTTTTGAGCCTGATTCCCCTGGTAATTCTGAACCTACAGGTATCCCTAAGGATGGAGTGATATTATCTGCTGTTTCCCCAGACTTGCGACGGGTCTTGCAGGAGTTTCAGGCGGATAGACCTGATCGTTGCCCGCCTGGTAGAATGTTTGTTCCTGATGATTGGACCAGTAGAGTCATCTCGGAGGTCCATTCTTCTGCGTTAGCTGGTCATCCTGGAATCTTTGGTACCAGGGATTTGGTGGCTAGGTCCTTCTGGTGGCCTTCCCTGTCGCGAGATGTGCGAGGTTTTGTGCAGTCTTGTGATGTTTGTGCTCGGGCCAAGCCTTGTTGTTCTCGGGCTAGTGGATTGTTGTTATCTTTGCCTATTCCGAAGAGGCCTTGGACTCACATCTCCATGGATTTTATTTCTGATCTCCCTGTTTCTCAGAAGATGTCTGTCATCTGGGTGGTGTGTGACCGTTTCTCTAAGATGGTCCATTTGGTCCCCTTGCCTAAATTGCCTTCCTCATCCGAGCTGGTTCCTCTGTTTTTTCAAAATGTGGTTCGCTTGCATGGTATTCCGGAGAATATCGTGTCTGACAGGGGTACCCAATTCGTGTCTAGATTTTGGCGAGCGTTCTGTGCTAGGATGGGCATTGATTTGTCTTTTTCGTCTGCTTTCCATCCTCAGACTAATGGCCAGACCGAGCAAACTAATCAGACCTTGGAGACTTATTTGAGGTGTTTTGTGTCTGCGGATCAGGATGATTGGGTTGCCTTTTTGCCTTTGGCGGAGTTTGCCCTCAATAATCGGGCTAGTTCTGCCACCTTGGTTTCTCCTTTCTTCTGTAATTCGGGGTTTCATCCTCGTTTCTCTTCCGGTCAGGTGGAGTCTTCGGATTGTCCTGGAGTGGATGCTGTGGTGGAGAGGTTGCATCAGATTTGGGGGCATGTGGTGGACAATTTGTAGTTGTCCCAGGAGAAGACTCAGCATTTTGCCAACCGCCGTCGTCGTGTTGGTCCTCGTCTTTGTGTTGGGGACTTGGTGTGGTTGTCTTCTCGTTTTGTCCCTATGAAGGTTTCTTCTCCTAAGTTTAAGCCTCGGTTCATCGGCCCGTACAAGATATTGGAGATTATTAACCCTGTGTCCTTTCGTTTGGACCTCCCTGCATCTTTTTCTATTCATAATGTCTTCCATCGGTCATTGTTGCGCAGGTATGAGGTACCGGTTGTGCCTTCCGTTGAGCCTCCTGCTCTGGTGTTGGTTGAGGGTGAGTTGGAGTACGTTGTCGAGAAGATCTTGGACTCCCGTGTTTCCAGACGGAGACTTCAGTATCTGGTCAAGTGGAAGGGCTACGGTCAGGAGGATAATTCTTGGGTGACAGCCTCTGATGTTCATGCCTCCGATTTGGTCCGTGCCTTTCATAGGGCTCATCCTGATCGCCCTGGTGGTTCTGGTGAGGGTTCGGTGCCCCCTCCTTGAGGGGGGGTACTGTTGTGAATTTGGTTTCTGGGCTCCCCCGGTGGTCACTGGTGGTACTGAACTTGTGTGCTTCATCGCCTCTGTTCACCTGTTTCCATCAGGATGTGGGAGTTGTCTATTTAGCCTTGCTCCTCAGTCATTTCTATGCCGGCCAACAATGTTACCAGAAGCCTTTCTGTTGCATGTTCCTGCTCCTAGACTACTATCAGCTAAGTTGGACTTGTAGTCCTAAGTTTGTTTTGCATTTTTGTTCCAGTTCTCTGTGTTTGAATATTTCTGAGGCTGGAAGCTCTTGTGAGCTGAAATTGCCACTCTGGTGTCATGAGTTGATATTAGAGTCTTAAAGTAATTTCAGGATGGTGTTTTGAAAGGGTTTTCAGCTGACTGTGTAGTTCCCTTTTCTGTCTTCCTACTATCTAGTAAGCGGACCTCAATTTGCTAAACCTATCTTCATACTTCGTATGTCAATTTCCTCTAAAATCACCGACAATATATGTGGGGGCTACTGTCTGCCTTTTGGGGAAAATTTCTCTAGAGGTAAGCCAGGTCTGTATTTTCCTCTGCTAGGGTCAGTCAGTTCTCCGGCTGGCGCTGGGCGTCTAGGGATAAAACGTAGGCACGCTACCCGGCCACTGTTAGTTGTGCGGTAGGTTTAGCTCACAGTCAGCTCGAGTTCCCATCTTCCAAGAGCTAGTCCTTTTGTATGCTTTACTACGGTCTCTTGCCATTGAGAACCATGACAGGTTACTTTGCGTATCCTCCTGGCTGCCCAAGGAATAGAGAGAGAACTTTGAGATCACCACATACTAACCATCCTTGAATCTCATAGTTAAGTTTCTTGAGAATAAAGTCTAAATTCTCATAGGATTCCTTCAAGTGCACAGAATGCCCTATGGGCACTAAAGCATACTTTCTGCCATTGTGCACTATCACAGCTTTAGAGTTTTCTGGATGAATCAATAGAGAGTCTCCACATGCTCACAATGCACTCAATGTTACATTTTTCCATCAGCCCAGGATCATCACTGCAATACACTAGAGCGTCATCTTGAGAAAAATATGGAAGGAATTACTTATCTTTGCTTCTATACCATGAAAACCAGGTACCAGGAGCTAGAAGGTTCCTTAGTCTAGAGCCTAACAGCTCTGCAGAATCTTTGGGAAGGTCCAAGACTAAATCAGTTCATTCAAGCTGTGAAAAAAATCTGTGGCTCCTTAGGACTAGCATGAAAATCTTCTTCAGAATCCTGATCTTCATGTTATGAATCTTATGAATCAGGTGTATCTTCAAGTTTCCCTGGAGGTGAAGTGATAGATATTCCTGGAGGCACAAGGCAAATCACTGACGATGGGTCTGGGTATATAATTTCCATCTTATTTTTAATGCTAAATCCCTCCACTTTGCACTTACAAAAGTACAGTCACCACTATGAGTTTGTGGTTCCCTCCAGATCATAGGCACACCAAAAAGAAAGCTCTCCTTCTTCCCTTTAGACCACTGTCATAGTTTTTCTACACAAACAGAACGCACTACATGTGGAGCCCACGACTTGTCTTGATCACCATTTTACACCAAAGTACACATAATATACTTTTTCTAACGAAGACCGTAATGATCTTTTTTGTTTATTCACTACAAAACAACTGCAAATGTAGCAAAAGTTGTCAGGTGAATTACATTACCCCCTTGCAGCCATTTTGATCACATTGTTAGAAACAGAAGCTTAATCCACCAAAACCACTAAATGCTGAAAGAAATCATGGCATGCACACCACCACTCTCTTATGAACTCTGTCTAAAAGAAAATCTGTCTTTGCTCCCCATAACACATAGAAACCAATCGCAGTGCAGCTTTCATTTCTTATACTGCTTAGGTCAAATTAAAGATATTGTCAGGTAGTGCCTAGGGACTGTGGGTGCCTACCCAATTCTTCGAATTAGCGGTGCCCCAGTCTATCTCTGTCCCTCGGATTACTCCTGAAGGTGTAGAAGTCATGGTCATGTGGCTTGCTATGCTCCTATATTAACCCTTATCTGTTCCCTCCCCCACTCATTGGGGTGTGAGACTGAAATATATAGGATAACACTAAACAAGGGAAGATGCACAGGGATAAATTAAAACTACAATCATAAAAAATACACTCACCGAACAGAGTGGAACACATGGGAGGTATAGGAAGGTGAAACCAAATAGGAGAGGATGAACACACAAACAAACTCCAAGCAACTATCTCCTGAACATCTCTCCAAACGCCAACTCCAAACACAACTTCATCTGCAAATCCTAACAAGGCAGAAAGAACTATCACTGGCAATTCCCAAGTGTCAGTGGTGAGCATATATAGCAGAGGAGTGTGGCCAATACTGAACAGCTCAGACAATCCAGGTTGGAGAGCTCCAGCAGATTAACTGAACTGATTAACTAAAAGTCAGTAGATGGTATGTTGCTCACCAGAAAATTCTTTGACCTGACCAATCCATGTAGATGAGGAACACAGCCACCCATTGGCTGGGTGCATAAATGTATCCAAAGAGAAAAAAAAGTAATGTTGGAGTCTTGAATTAAAATATCCTTGTTTTTATTTATCCAAGAAGTGTTGTTTCTCCTTGCGGAGATCAGCATGCTAAGCATGCTGAGATGAGGAGACTTAAAGCCGCAATGCTCCTCTGGGTAATATGCTAATTGTCTCTTCAGAGAGAAAGAGAGCTAGAACTCTAGTGCCACCTATTGGAAGGTAGCAATCCTACAAGTCAATGTTGACCCTTTAACGAGCCTTGTCACATGACTTAGGATAATAGCCAAACCAGAATCTCAATTTGCAGACACTGTTTCAGGGTACTATTATCCTAAGTCATGTGACAAGGCTCATTAAAGGGTCAACATTGACTTGTAGGATTGCTACCTTCCAATAGGTGGCACTAGAGTTCTAGCGCTCTTCCTCTCTGAAGAGACAATTTGCTAAATTAGCATATTGCCCAGAGGAGCATTGCGGCTTTAAGTCTCCTCATCTCGGCATGCTTAGCATGTCGATCTCCGCAAGTAGAAATGAAACTTCTTGGATAACGGTCTGATGCCTCTCACACAACCAAACCAGATCTCTGCTTTGCACTGACAAGGGACAGTACCCCGAAACACAGTCTCTGCAAATTGAGAATCTGGTTTGGCTATTATCCTAAGTTATGTGACAAGGCTCGTTAAAGGGTCAAAATTGACTTGTAGGATTGCTACCTTCCAACAGGTGGCATTAGAATTCTAGCTCTCTTCCTCTCTGAAGAGACAATTTGCATAATTAGCATATTACCCAGAGGAGCATTGCAGCTTTAAGTCTCCTCATCTCGGCATGCTTAGCATGTCGATCTCCTCAAGGAGAAACAACACTTCTTGGATAACGGTCTGACGCCTCTCACACAACCAAACCAGATCTCCGCTTTGCACTGATGAGGGGCAGTACCCCGAAACACAATGTCTGCAAATTGAGATTCTGGTTTAGCTATTATCCTAAGTCATGTGACAAGGCTCGTTAAAGGGTCAACATTGACTTGTAGGATTGCTACCTTCCAATAGGTGGCACTAGAGTTCTAGTTCTCTTCCTCTCTGAAGAGACAATTTGCATAATTAGCTTGTTTTTATTTGAAAATCATTTAAAAAAATCACATCAGGGTAGTCAGTAACAAGTAACTAGTCTACTAAGGCTCTTGCTGACTGACTACCCTGATGTGATTTTTTTAAATGATTTACAAATAAAAACAAGGATATTTTTAATTCAAGAATCCAGCATTACTTTTTTTTTTCTCTTTCAACTGATTAACTCTTGCACTTCCAGCAGAGAAAAACCTGCACTGTTTAATAAGATAGTTAAGCAGTTCTATTCAGTGTGGGAGTACGTGAAACTAGATGCCACAATCTTCTGGCCCTTCTCTGTTGTGGTGTCCCCATGACAGATATGCTATGATTGGATAATATGCACACCACTACTCTTCTTGGAAGCTGGATTAAGAAAATCTCTGCCCACAGCAACTAATCACAGCACAGCATCCATTAATGTCTAACCAATCTAATGACACCAAAATCATCCACTAAAGGTCATGCAAAGGGGTCAAAGTATTGTACAAGAAAAAGCCTATGGTTTATCCATTTGTGAGAAAACTCTACGTGATGGAATTTTTTTGATATTTTTACGGAGTTCAGAGATATATTATGTATATATTGGTAATTTTATTTAACCATGGCATGGTAGTATTATCCAGTCATGGTATAGTGTTTATCCAGTCATCGTATGACGGGTATTTTCAGTGTATTTATTGTTTGAGGGTATAGCTAATCTATGTATAAAGATTTCAGATTCTTGTACAGAATATTAACACTGGGAAACACAGTCTGCACCACAAAACAGTGGGACCTAGATGTGTTAGTCAGCAATGCTACTTACATTTTAATGAAATTCCAATTGATGATCAATGATAAACAATAATTGTATTGTGCACCCAGTAATTTGTTAAAACTGACAAATTATCCTTAAGATTATTTAGAAACTAGTGAATCATGATGATAAATGATTAGCGTAAATGGAATGTTAAAGAGAAACTTAAACTTTTTGTCAGGAAAGATGACCTATTTTTCTTTATTGTGCCTGCCACGCACACGTAACTCTGCTACATCTTCTTGGTTTTGTAAATGACATGCCAGCTCAGCACATACACACGCTTCCCTTACCCCATTAGGTTTGTATAGAGTACGCACACAAAACCCCTTTGCAGGCACATGGTTGCAAACCCCCCTCTCTCCCTGCTAGAATTCCTCCCCCCTCCCTTTCCCCTGCTACACAACTGTAATATAAGAGTAGTTTTACGACCCCCCAAACTGGTTGAAAGCAGTCCCAAGCACATGGGACGTTCTTTGTCTAAGACTGGGTTATTACAGATTAAATATAATGGCCCCGATTATTGATATAGGTGTGAATCTCACATTTTCGACATATACATTGGTAGAGCCACCACCCCATGAGTTTTCTAGGTTCCAGAACCAGAAGAATCTGAGAAATGGATTTCTACTTAACCGGGTCATACAGCCACTTCATGTTTAGGCTTAATAGAAATCTAATTCCAGAACAAGAGTAATGATGGACCCACCGTCGCTCTGCGAGGTGCCCAGCCAGAGATATGTAATTAATAAGGTTTGGGTATCTTCTGGACAAGGGGAGTACTTTCCATAGCTCCGCCCATTCAGTAAGGTCATGAACCGAGTGTATAAGATTATGAAGGGCAATTAGGAGGGTGTCTTTTGCCAGGGGATTCAGCTACGACAGGCTGTGCAATATGACCTGATGATTTGGGAAGGTCCCTTCCCCTCGCCACCACATGGCATACCATTGAATGAGATAACTGTAAGTTCCTTCATCTTTAATCCATTGCTATTTTTAATTGCTTTGTAAATATTGTAATTGTATCATTTTGTAACATCTTTTTAGACTTTTGTAAACACTGCCTATTTCTTTTTGGAGTAAAAGCTATAATATTTACTAGTCTGTTCTCCTTGCTCTAAACGTATCCCCAACGTCCTCCGAACTAAGTCAACGCTACTGATTGGGTTGGCTCCTGACCCAATAGTAATTATAAAATCAGGAGCTGGTGGCAGCGAAGTGTTCTGGGCTTTTGATTTATAATCTGGGAAAAGTTATATAGCCCTCACTGCAGCATTCCCAATAGCCAGTACACAGCAAGGCAGCCCTTCTGGCGACTACTTATCATATGTTTAGTTCCCTGACTGACCTGAGGATAAGGGGGCACCAGAGAGCTGCAAGTTCCAAACCAGAACTGGAAAGTGGGATATAATAAATTCCCTGATGAACTGGGGCAACCAAATACCCTCAGTTCATGACACTTTTATTTAATTATCCTCCATGCATTGCAAATTTATGAATTTTTGCAATATACTTTATTACCCTATTTTTCTTCCTTCTCTTCCTAATCCTATGCTGCAGTACTACGTCAATGCCCAGTGCTCGCTCCTTTAGAAGTTACTTTTAACTGCTGCTCAGCAAAGATCTCTACTCTATTTGCCAACAATCTGTTCACAGAAATTCTCATCTGAGTAGAATATTGGGGAGCAGATTGGCTGAGACAGATCATTTGAATATAGAGTACAATCTTTGCTGAGCAGCAGTTGAAAGGAGTTTTAAAGGAGTATCAATTGGGAATGAGAACAGGGCTGCAGCATAGTGTTTGGGAGAGAAAGAAACAAAGTAGGGTAATGAAGGATGTTAGACAAATTCTGAACTGTGCAATGCCTAGAGCACAAGTAAATAAAAAAAATTTAGTTACTTTTTAATAGATAAGCCATAAGGCTTAGTGCCTAGGACAATGTAAGCAGTAAATGTAGCCCTCGATTTACCATTATGTCTGATACTGTACAGTAACTTTATGTGTAGAAAAATGGACTTGTCTGTCAAAACGACAGATTCCAATGATGTCACAGTTGTCTGGTTCCATTACAATTATAAATGCAGATCTGAGCTTTAAAACAAATGGAGACCAAATATTTCTGGGAAATTAAGTAATACAAAAAAATCTTCTAAGTTCCTAAAATTGTTATATATCATAGTTTACATAAACAAGAACTATAAAGATTGGTGATGGAAAAGGAGGGAATCGTAAGTACATAAATAAATGATGTTTAGTCAACAGTTATGAAGCTGAACATAAAGAGGTATTGGGATTAGCAAAAATTGGGTTAAAGGGAGTAATTAACATAACAACCATTCTTACCTGATAAATCCCTCCCAGTCAAGCACTGCTGCCCTGCTCCCCATTGGTCTTTGTTTATTTCCCTGCAGTGATCATGTGCCTTCTACCTGTATGACTTCTGCAGCCAATCACGCTTGGTCTATTGGCCAGTCCGGTGAATGTCAAGAGCAGCGATTGGCTGCTACATCCATGTGGATAGATGTCATGTGACCACTGCAAGGAAGTTAACAGAGCAGAAGAGAGTACCGGACACAGTCGCTGGAGCATCATTGGATTTATGCAGTTGTAAGGGGTATACTGGGATCATGTAAGACTCCACTCCTTTCTTTATTGTTAAATATTCTCCTTTGCCTTTATTGGTGTAAATGTATACACTTGTCTGGCTATGTATGATAGTTCTTACATAGGGAAAGTGCAGTACCCATGTAGTCCTCAAGATGGAGTGCTGACAGACTGTAGTTAATTCATACACTGTACATAGTTTACCATAGGAGGGGTCAGCTGCAGTTAAGGGAGGGAGGACTTCCTCTAAGAGTCAGTGGAGCCAGGCTGCCCAAACCGTCTGGACGGGCTATAGAGCCCAGGATAGAAGCAGTAACCACATAATGTTTAAAGTTGGAGCCCAGCCATCCAGTATCGCTTGAACAGAACAGCAGCAGTACAGCAGTAGTGAGAACTGGAGCTGATAGGAACATCATGGCAGTACAGAAGGGCAGGTCGCTCACCATGTGGCAACTTATAGCATGGTCTGATGCCCTCATATCCGGGCAAATTGGCTGAGGGAACTCCCGAGCGAAGTAAGTCTGGGCAGGGAGGATGCTGAGGAACCATATGATATGGTCCATCCCGTGCACATGCTGTATGACCAAGGAAGGAGTACAGAGAAAGAGGAGAAAGCATGTACAATGGTACCTGTTGATGATGCTGTAATGAATATGGATGTGTTGTGTAAGGAAACCAGTAAAGTTGTTCATTTGAAAGTTGAAATGGACTGTGTCCCGATTTCTGCAAAGCCGCCTAGAGGGAACCCAGAAAAACCCAGAGGAGACCCTGTGGGTGCCGGAAGTGAAGCCGCAGGTGTGCTGAGCAATGAAAATAGAAATAATTGGAGTCCGGCTCAACAGGACTGGATTTTCCTTTTCTTTTTATTTTTCAAAAGAAAATATAGTGCATACAAAAGAAAAATTTACATGGTCGACATGACCCAGTTGACGCGTTTCGACTGCACTAGGCAGTCTTACTCATGACTCATGCAGAGTAATGACTATTGTTTTCATGTGATGGGAGACCAGCGCACGGCTACACAGCTGACCTCGGCCATGACTATGACCCTGTCTCTGCCCCTCGCACAGTCAGGGCCGGTTTTAGGCAAAATGGGGCCCTAGGCAAAAGTTTAAAATGGGGCCTCAAATGCTAACATATTGCACATTGCACAGAAGCATTTCTGAGTATTTACATGCGCTGAGTTCAGTCCGCTAAATGAGTGTGATGGACAATATTGAAGTCATTCACTTGTTTCCGGCCTCTTTACATGAACTGAGAAAGAATGATGGGAACAGAACAATCACTATTAGATCAATCTGTCCCCATACCGTATCATGTTATCAGCAGCACATCTACAGTTTACACCGGCGATGTGCTGCTGAGAACAATTATTATTGTTCCTGCATAAACAATTACTCAATGAATATGCAGCATTTTGCTTGCTTAGTATAATACACCCCATAGTCCTACACATAGTATAATGTGCCCCATAGTCCTCCATATAGTATAATACACTCCCCATAGTCCTCAATATAGTATAATACACTCCCCATAGTTCTCCATATATTAAAATACACTCAATAGTCCTCCATATAGTATTATACACTACCCATAGTCCTCCATATAGTATAATACACTCCTCATAGTCCTCCATATATTAAAATACACTTCTCAGTCCTCCATATAGTATAATAAACTCCTCATAGTCCTCTATATAGTATTATTATTATTATTATTTATTATTATAGTGCCATTTATTCCATGGCGCTTTACATGTGAGATGGGATATACATAATAAAAACAAGTACAATAATCTTAAACAATACAAGTCACGACTGGTACAGTAGGAGAGAGGAGTTTAATACACTCCTCATAGTCCTCCATATATTAAAATACACTCAGTCCTCCATATAGTATAATACAATACTCAGCCCTCTATATAAGGACACAGTGCCACACTAAGCACAAAACACCGCACAATTGCATGACTGCACCAGGGGCACACAGCTCCAGGGGAACATAGCTGCTTATACTTCAATCAAGTTATCAGAACGATTCCCTCCCCAACAAGGGGGTGTGGTGAAAAATAGATAACATATTGTAGTAAGAAGTTATATCTATTATATCTATTACATCTGAAGAAGGAGTGATTCCGAAACGTGTGTCAGGGTGGGCGCACAGACCCTGGGAACCTGGACATCTGCATTTGATTAGCGGTAATAACTTTCATTCCCCTGTGGCAAGAATTTCTGCCTTTGGTGGCATTAGGTTTCTTATACTATAAGTAGTGTTGAGCATTCCGATACCGCAAATATCGGGTATCGGCCGATATTCACGGTATCGGAATTCCGATACCGAGTTCCGATACTTTCAGTATATCGGATACCGGAATCGGAAGTTCCCATAACGCAAAGAGCCAGTTTCATTTAATTCAGCCAATGAGGAATCATTATAATTGTGGGCACATCCTGTTCTGCATGTTAGGCATGTAACTACTGGCATGGCTGTGATTGGCTGCTGAAATGATGTCATGATGCACAATAAAAGTCGCTGCCGCCATTTTGGGTTCACTCTACTGTGAATTCAGTTAGGGACAGGACGCTGTGTTCTGACTGAGGGCCAGTTTTGAGATAGCGATTTGCTTCATTGTGCTTTACCCAGGCTAATTTAATTCAACCGCTGTGTGAGAACCTTGTTTTTGCCTTGCAGCGCTGTTCACGGCTGTCTGCAAGGTGTCTGTGTGAGTGCAGCTCACGCTGCCGCCTGTTCTGCAGCCACAGCTGGTTGTAGTCAGCTCAGCGTGCGTCACTGCCTCATACTGTTCCATTGTCCTATTTTCAATTAGTGCTGCCTTCTGCACATTTTTTCAAATTTATCCTATTAGTGGTTTTCCATCCGTATCCTGCTAGATTGTGGAAAAACACTATATAGGATTACAAAGAGGAGCTTTTTTGCTGCTGAGGATGATGAAGAACAAAGTGTGGGAGAAGTTAAAAAGAAGGTGAAGAGCATGGAAGTAGTGAAACATAAATATCTGACAAAATATAAAAAATCTTAACATAGTCAATATCTTTGTAACTCCGAACGTCTTAAAAAAAAAAAAATAATTCCTGCTATTCCATTTGATTGGCCTAAACCTCTATGCCTTTTTAATGTCTCCTCCACCTCTCCAATACATCCTACATTATTCTTAGATGTTTTCCTTCATGTAGAATTAACCTACAAGGAAAGAAAGGGTTTATTTTAATTCCAATATTTTTGTCCCATTGACTTGCATTGGTATCGGGTATCGGTATCGGCGATATCCGATATTTTTTGAATATCGGCCGATCCAATCCGATACCGATACTTCTGGATATCGGAAGGTATCGCTCAACACTAACTATAAGTAATACATATTTTTGCTCAATTTGGCATTTTCCTTAGACTTTATATGCTACATAAATCTACTATATTATTATCTAAGGGTCACGTCCGTCTTTCTGTCTGTCCTTCTGTCTGTCTTTCTGTCTGTCACGAAAATCCCAAGTCGCTGATTGGTCACGGCAAAACAGCCAAGACCAATCAGCGACGGGCACAGTCCGGCGGCAAAATGGCCGCTCCTTACTCCTCGCAGTCAGTGCCCGCTCCATACTCCCCTCCAGTCAGCGCTCACACAGGGTTAATGGCAGCATTAACGGACCGCGTTATGCTGCGGCGTAACGCACTCCGTTGACGCTGCTATTAACCCCGTGTGACCAACTTTTTTACTATTGATGCTGCCTATGCAGCATCAATGGTAAAAAGATATAATGTTAAAAATAATTAAAAAAAATAAAAAATCATGATATACTCACCTTCCGGATCCAGCCCAGGCCTTTCCCGCTCCTGACGACGCTCCGGTGACCGGTCCATGCATTGCGGTCTCGCGAGATGATGACGTAGTGGTCTCGTGAGACCGCTACATCATCATCTCGCGAGACCACAATGCACTCTTGGGAGCGACGGGCACAGTCCGGCCACTCCCTACTCCCCTGCACTCAGTACCCCCTCTATACTCCCCTACTCCCCCCCAGTCAGCGCCCGCCACCCACATAGCGTTGTAGCAGCCCGTTAAAGCGACTGTGTTACACCGCGGCATAACGTGGTGTAACGCAGTGTGCTAACACTGCTATTAACCCTGTGTGACAAACTTTTTACTATTGATGATGCAGCATCAATAGTAAAAAGATATAATGTTAAAAATAATAAAAAAAATAAAAAATCATGATATTCTCACTTTTCGTCACCTCCGCAGCAGCTTTTCCTGCAGCTCGCGATGCTCCGGTCCCACCGCTTCGCTGATTGGTCGCGGCCAGCCGGCGTGACCAATCAGCGACATTGCCGCGGGATTTAAATCACGCTTCGCTGATTGGTCACGGTCAGCTGGTGCGACCAATCAGCGACATTGGCGTAGGATTTAAAACACGCTTCGCTGATTGGTCACGCCCAGCCGGCGTGACCAATTAGCAACATTGCCGCGGGATTTAAATCACGCTTCGCTGAATGGTCGCACCCAGCTGGCACGACCAATCAGCATGGCGCGGGATTTAAATCACGCTTCGCTGATTTTTCGCGGTAAGCCGGCGCGAACAATCAGCAACATTGGTGCGGGATTTAAATCCCACTTCGCTGATTGCTCGCGCCCAGCCGGTGCGACCAATTAGCGACATTGCCATGGGATTTAAATCCCGCAGCAATGACCAATCAGCGACGGGCACAGTCCGGCGGCAAAATGGCCGCTCCTTACTCCCCGCAGTCAGTGCCCGCTCCATACTCCCGTCCAGTCAGCGCTCACACAGGGTTAATGGCAGCGTTAATGGTCTGCGTTATGCTGCAGTGTAACACAGTCCGTTAACGCTGCTATTAACCCTGTGTGACCAACTTTTTACTATTGATGCTACCTGTCATGGATCCCAATGGCTGGGGATCGCACTGGACAAGCAAAATAACATAAATAACGGACGAGCTCTAGGGTGATGGAACCTGGGCTGACCGCTGCCCTACTCCTGACAAGCACAACTAGAAATAGCCAGGGAGCGTGCCTACGTTGATTCTAGATGCCACGCGCCAGCCTAAGAGCTAACTAGCACTGCAGAGGAAATAAAGACCTAGCTTGCCTCCAGAGGAATGAACCCCAAAAGGTATAGTTGCCCCCCACATGTATTGACGGTGAAATGAGAGGAAGGCACGCACATAGAGATGAAAATAGATTTAGCAAATTGAGGCCCGCTATAACTAGAAAGCAGAATGATACAAAAGGGGTCTGAGCGGTCAGCAAAAAACCCTAATCAAAAACCATCCTGAGATTACAAGAACCCATGTGCCAACTCATGGCACATGGGGAGAACCTCAGCCCACTAGAGCTACCAGCTAGCATAGAGTCATAATTAGCAAGCTGGACAAAAAAACCAAACAACTGAAAAACAAAACTTAGCTTATCCTGAGAGATCTGGGAGCAGGTAGTCAGGAACCAAACTGAGCACATCTGAGTACATTGATAGCCGGCAAGGGAATGACAGGAAAGCCAGGTTAAATAGGAAACACCCAGCCTCTGATGGACAGGTGGAAACCAGAGACCGCAACCCACCAAAGTCACCCAGTACCAGCCGTAACCACTAGAGGGAGCCCAAAAACAGAATCCACAACAGTACCCCCCCCTTGAGGAGGGGTCACCGAACCCTCACGAGAACCCCCAGGGCGATCAGGATGAGCTCTATGGAAGGCGCGGACCAAATCAGTCGCATGAACATCAGAGGCGACCACCCAGGAATTATCCTCCTGACCATAACCCTTCCACTTAACCAAATACTGGAGTTTACGTCTGGAAACACGAGAATCCAAGATCTTCTCAACAACATACTCCAATTCTCCCTCCACCAGCACCGGAGCAGGAGGCTCAACCGAAGGAACAACGGGCACCTCATACCTCCGCAATAACGACCGATGGAACACATTATGAATAGCAAACGATGCTGGGAGATCCAAACGAAAAGACACAGGGTTAAGAATCTCCAAGATCTTATAAGGACCGATGAACCGAGGCTTGAACTTAGGAGAAGAGACCTTCATAGGGACAAAACGAGAAGACAACCACACCAAGTCCCCAACAAGAAGTCGGGGACCCACGCGGCGACGGCGATTAGCAAACTGCTGAGTCTTCTCCTGAGACAACTTCAAATTGTCCACCACCTGATTCCAAATCTGATGTAGCCTGTCCACCACCACGTCCACTCCAGGACAATCCGAAGGCTCCACCTGACCAGAGGAAAAACGAGGATGAAACCCCGAATTACAAAAGAAAGGAGAGACCAAAGTAGCAGAACTAGCCCGATTATTAAGGGCAAATTCAGCCAGTGGCAAAAAGGCAACCCAGTCATCTTGATCAGCAGAAACAAAACACCTTAAATAAGTTTCCAAGGTCTGATTAGCTCGCTCCGTCTGGCCATTCGTCTGAGGATGGAATGCAGACGAGAAAGACAAATCAATGCCCATCTTAGCACAAAACGTCCGCCAAAATCTAGACACAAACTGGGATCCCCTGTCAGAAACGATATTCTCCGGAATCCCATGCAAACGAACCACGTTATGAAAAAATAAAGGAACCAACTCAGAGGAGGAAGGCAACTTAGGCAAGGGTACCAAATGAACCATCTTAGAAAAGCGGTCACACACAACCCAGATAACGGACATTTTCTGTGAGACAGGGAGATCTGAAATAAAATCCATGGAAATGTGCGTCCAAGGCCTCTTCGGGATAGGCAAGGTGTTGTGAATTTGGATTCTGGGCTCCCCCGGTGGCTACTGGTGGAATTGAACTGGTGTCTTCATCTTCTCTGTTCACCTGTTCCCATCAAGATGTGGGAGTCGCTATATAACCTTGCTTCTCTGTTAGTTGCTTGCCGGTCATCAATGTTATCAGAAGCCTCTCTGTGCTTGTTCCTGCTCCTAGACAACTACTAGATAAGTTGGACTCTTGTCCATGTTTGTTTTTGCATTTTTGTTCCAGTTCACAGCTGTAGTTTCGTTACTGTGTCTGGAAAGCTCTTGTGAACAGGAATTGCCACTCTGGTGTTATGAGTTAATGCCAGAGTTTTAAAGTAATTTCTGGATGGTGTTTTGATAGGGTTTTCAGCTGACCATGAAAGTGTCCTTTCTGTCTTCTGCTATGTAGTAAGTGGACCTCAAATTTGCTAAACCTATTTTCATACTACGTTTGTTATTTCATCTTAATTCACCGCCAATACATGTGGGGGGCCTCTGTCTCCTTTCTGGGTATTTCTCTAGAGGTGAGCTAGGACTAATATTTTCCTCTGCTAGCTTTATTTAGTCCTCCGGCTGGTGCTGGGCATCTAGAATCAACGTAGGCATGCTACCCGGCCACTGCTAGTTGTGCGTTAGGTTTAGTTCATGGTCAGCTCAGTTCCCATCTTCCAAGAGCTAGTTCCTATATATGCTGATGCTATGTTCTCTTGCCATTGAGATCATGACAGCAAGGATAACAACAACCCACTGGCCCGAGAACAGCAAGGCTTAGCCCGAGCACACACTTCACAAGACTGCACAAAGGTGCGCACATCCCTTGACAAAGAAGGCCACCAAAAAGACCTGGCCACCAAGTCTCTAGTACCAAATATTCCAGGATGACCAGCCAACACAGAAGAATGGACCTCGGAGATGACTCTACTGGTCCAATCATCCGGAACAAACAGTCTTTCTGGTGGACAACGATCAGGTTTATCCGCCTGAAACTCCTGCAATGCACGTCGCAAGTCTGGGGAGACGGCGGAAAATATTACCCCATCCCTAAGGATACCAGTAGGCCCAGAGTCTCCAGGAGAGTCAGGCACAAAACTCCTGGAAAGAGCATCTGCCTTCACATTCTTTGAACCTGGCAGGTATGAAACCACAAAATTGAAACGAGAAAAAAACAACGACCAACGAGCCTGTCTAGGATTCAGACGCCTGGCAGACTCAAGGTAAATCAGATTTTTGTGATCAGTCAAGACCACCACACGATGTCTAGCACCCTCAAGCCAATGACGCCACTCCTCAAATGCCCACTTCATGGCCAAAAGCTCCCGATTACCCACATCATAATTGCGCTCGGTGGGCGAGAATTTTCTAGAAAAGAACGCACATGGCTTCATCACCGAGCCATTGGAACTTCTCTGTGACAAAACCGCCCCCGCTCCAATCTCGGAAGCATCAACCTCAACCTGAAAAGGAAGTGAAACATCTGGTTGACACAACACAGGAGCAGAAGAAAACCGGCGCTTAAGTTCCTGAAAGGCCTCCACAGCCGTAGGAGACCAATTCGCAACATCAGCACCCTTTTTAGTCAAATCAGTCAAAGGTTTAACAACACTGGAAAAATTAGTAATGAACCGACGATAAAAATTAGCAAAACCCAACAACTTCTGAAGACTCTTAACAGATGTAGGTTGTGTCCAGTCACAAATCGCCTGAACCTTGACGGGATCCATCTCAATAGTAGAAGGAGAAAAAATGTACCCCAAAAAAGAAATTTTCTGGACTCCGAAGAGACATTTTGAGCCCTTCACAAACAGAGAATTGGCCCGCAGGACTTGAAACACCTTCCTGACCTGTAGGACATGAGACTCCCAGTCATCAGAAAACACCAAAATATCATCCAAATACACAATCATAAACTTATCCAGATATTCACGGAAAATATTGTGCATAAAGGACTGAAAGACTGAAGGAGCATTAGAAAGTCCAAAAGGCATTACCAAATACTCAAAATGGCCCTCAGGCGTATTAAATGCGGTTTTCCACTCATCACCCTGTTTTATCCACACAAGATTATACGCACCGCGAAGATCTATCTTAGTGAACCACCTAGCCCCCTTAATGCGAGCAAACAAATCAGTCAATAATGGCAATGGATACTGATATTTGACTGTAATCTTATTCAGAAGGCGATAATCTATACAAGGCCTCAGGGAACCATCTTTTTTTGCCACGAAAAAAAAACCTGCTCCCAGAGGGGACGAAGATGGACGAATATGTCCCTTTTCCAAGGACTCCTTAATATAATTCCGTATAGCAGTATGCTCTGGCACTGACAGATTAAATAAACGACCCTTAGGGAACTTACTGCCAGGAATTAATTCTATAGCACAGTCACAATCCCTATGAGGAGGGAGCGAATTGAGTTTAGGCTCCTCAAAAACATCCCGATAGTCAGACAAAAACGCAGGGACCTCAGAAGGAGTAGATGAAGCTATTGAAATCAGAGGTGCATCATCATGAACCCCCTGACATCCCCAGCTTAACACAGACATTGTTTTCCAATGCAGGACAGGATTATGAGTTTGTAACCATGACAGACCAAGCACTAGTACATCATGTAAATTATACAGTACAAGGAAGCGAATCACCTCCTGATGAACGGGAGTCATGCGCATGGTCACTTGTGTCCAGTACTGCGGTTTATTCATAGCCAATGGTGTAGAGACAATTCCCTTCAAAGGAATAGGAACTTCCAGAGGCTCCAGACTAAAACCGCAGCGTTTGGCAAATGACCAATCCATAAGACTCAGGGCAGCGCCCGAATCCACATAGGCATCGACGGAAATGGAAGACAGTGAACAAATCAGAGTTACAGACAAAATGAACTTAGACTGCAGAGTACCAATGGCAAAAGATTTATCAACCTTTTTTGTGCGTTTAGAGCATGCTGATATAACACGAGCTGAATCACCACAATAAAAACACAATCCATTTTTCCGCCTATAATTTTGCCGTTCACTTCTGGACTGAATTCTATCACATTGCATAGTCTCAGGTGCCTGTTCAGAAGACACCGCCAACTGGTGCACAGGTTTGCGCTCCCGTAAACGCCGATCAATCTGAATGGCCATAGCCATAGACTCATTCAGACCTGTAGGCGCAGGGAACCCCACAATAATATCCTTAATGGCCTCAGAAAGACCATCTCTGAAGTTTGCAGCCAGGGCGCACTCATTCCACTGAGTAAGCACCGACCATTTCCGAAATTTTTGACAATATACTTCCGCTTCATCATGCCCCTGAGAGAGGGCTAATAAAGCCTTTTCAGCCTGAATCTCCAGGTTAGGTTCCTCATAGAGCAATCCCAGTGCCAGAAAAAACGCATCCACACTGAGCAATGCAGGATCCCCTGGTGCCAATGCAAATGCCCAATTCTGAGGGTCGCCCCGCAGGAAAGATATTACAATCTTAACCTGCTGAGCAGGGTCTCCAGAGGAGCGAGATTTCAAAGAAAGAAACAATTTGCAATTGTTCCTGAAATTCAGGAAGGTAGATCTATCTCCAGAAAAAAACTCTGGAATAGGAATTCTAGGTTCAGACATGGAAGTGTGAACAACAAAATCCTGTATGTTTTGAACTTTTGCAGCAAGATTACTCAGGCTGGAAGCCAAACTCTGGATATCCATGTTAAACAGCTAAGGTCAGAGCCATTCAAGGGTTAAGAGGAGGTAAGAAGCAGCTAGACAGCAATTAAGGGCTAGGCAGCAAAACTCTGAGGGGAAAAAAAAAAAAATTTCCCTTAAACACTTCTTTTTCTCCTGCTTCAGCCCAAACAATTAACACTTTGTTGGCCGGCTATACTGTCATGGATCCCAATGGCTGGGGATCGCACTGGACAAGCAAAATAACATAAATAACGGACGAGCTCTAGGGTGATGGAACCTGGGCTGACCGCTGCCCTACTCCTGACAAACACAACTAGAAATAGCCAGGGAGCGTGCCTACGTTGATTCTAGATGCCACGCGCCAGCCTAAGAGCTAACTAGCACTGCAGAGGAAATAAAGACCTAGCTTGCCTCCAGAGGAATGAACCCCAAAAGGTATAGTTGCCCCCCACATGTATTGACGGTGAAATGAGAGGAAGGCACGCACATAGAGATGAAAATAGATTTAGCAAATTGAGGCCCGCTATAACTAGAAAGCAGAATGATACAAAAGGGGTCTGAGCGGTCAGCAAAAAACCCTAATCAAAAACCATCCTGAGATTACAAGAACCCATGTGCCAACTCATGGCACATGGGGAGAACCTCAGCCCACTAGAGCTACCAGCTAGCATAGAGTCATAATTAGCAAGCTGGACAAAAAAACCAAACAACTGAAAAACAAAACTTAGCTTATCCTGAGAGATCTGGGAGCAGGTAGTCAGGAACCAAACTGAGCACATCTGAGTACATTGATAGCCGGCAAGGGAATGACAGGAAAGCCAGGTTAAATAGGAAACACCCAGCCTCTGATGGACAGGTGGAAACCAGAGACCGCAACCCACCAAAGTCACCCAGTACCAGCCGTAACCACTAGAGGGAGCCCAAAAACAGAATCCACAACAGCTACCTATGCAGCATCAATAGTGAAAAGATCTAATGTTAAAAATAATAAAAAAATTAAAAATCATTATATACCCACCTTCCATGGGTCCCCGGATCCAGCCGAGGCCTTTCCCGCTCCACGCGACGCTCCGGTCACTGGTCCATGCATTGCGGACTCGCGAGATGATGAAGTGCGGTCTCGCGAGACCGCTACGTCATCATCTCGTGATACCCCAATGCACTCTTGGGACCGGAGCATTGCGAGGAGCATCAGTAAATGCCTCGGCTGGATCCAGGGGCTCACGGAAGGTGAGTATATAATGATTTTTTATTTTAATTCTTTTTTTAACAGGGATATGGTGCCCACATTGCTATATACTACGTGGGCTGTGTATATACTACATGGCTGTGGTATATATTACGTGGCTGGGCAATATACTACATCGCTGTGCTCTATACTACGTGACCTGTGCCATATTGTACGTGGCCTGTGTTATATACTACGTCTCTGTGTTATATACTACATCTCTGTGCTATATACTACATCTCTGTGCTATATACTACGTGGCTCGGCAATATACTACATGGCTGAGCAATATACTACGTGGCTGAGCAATATACTACGTGGCTGGGCAATATACTATGTGGCTGGGCAATATACTACGTGGCTGTACTGTATACTACGTGGCCTGTGCTATATACTATGTGGCTGTGCTATATGCTATGTGGGCTGCGTTATATGCTACGTGGGCTGTGTTATATGCTACGTGGGCTGTGTTGTATACTACGTGGGCTGTGCTATACACTGCGTGGGCTGTGTTATATGCTACGTGGCTGTGCTATATGCTACGTGGGCTGTGTTATATGCTACTTGGCTGTGGTGTATTTCTCTGCTGTATCTGTGCATCATGAATCGTGGTATGTGTTAAAGAGGGAGGCCCACTGAGACTCTTTCGCCCGGGGCCCTCAAAAACCTGGAGCTGGCCCTGGCTTCACTGATTGGTCATGCCTGGCCACGAACAATCAGTGACAGTCGCAGTCCGGCCACGAATTGGCGTGGAATTTGAACCAAGCTTCGCTAATTGGTCGCGTCTGGCCGGCTGAATACTGTATATAAATTGCATTATTCTGAAAACTTCATAAATAAACTACATAAATATTCTAGAATACCCGATGTGTTAGAATCGGGCCACCATCTAGTGTAGATATAACTTCTTACTTCAATATGTTATCTATTATTACCACACCCCCTTGTTGGGGAGGGAATGGTTCTGATAACTTGATTGAACTATAAGCAGCTATGGTCCCCTGGCTCTGTGCGCCCCTGGTACAGTCATGCAATTGTGCGGTGTTTTGTGCTTAGTGTGGCACTGTGACCTCAACTGTTTCCTATACTATATACTGTATAATAAAGATGGATTATATTTTACTATTATCTGTGGACTTCATGGTCATTTCTTTAGGGTTCTTTTTGACCCATTCTCTTTTTTCTCCTTGTTTATTAGCGACCGTTCTGTGCTTTTTATCCAGTATTGTTTTCAGCGGATATTTATCCTCATTTCTACCTTAGTAATAATCTTATAGTTAGTAGTTATGCTGATTGAAGTTGTGACTTTGTTTATTCAGTCCTCTATATAGTATAATACACTCTTCATAGACCTCCATATATTAGAATACATTGCTCAGTCCTCCATATAGTATAATATGCTCCTCACGGTTCTCCATATAGTATAATACACTCCTCATAGTCCTCCATATATTAACCCCTTCCCGACATCCGCTGTACTAGTACTGCAGAGGTCGGGTCCCCTGCTTTGATGTGGGCTCCGGCACTGAGCCCACCTCAAAGCCGGGACATGTCAGCTGTTTTGAACAGCTTTCATGTGCCCGCAATAGCGGCGGGTGAAATTGCAATTCACCCACCGCTATTAACCAGTTAAATGCCGCTGTCAAACGCTGACAGCAGCATTTAACCGGCGCTTCCGGCCGCGTGGCCGGAAATGATTGCATCGCCGACCCCGTCACATGATTGGGGGTCGGCGATGCGTCAGGATGGTAACCATAGAGGTCCTTGAGACCTCTATGGTTACTGATGCCGGCCTGCTGTGAGCACCAAGCCTGCAATTCAGCTACATAGCAGCAGTGCAACTTGTCTCACAAAAAACAAGCCCTCACATGGCCATATTGACGGAAAAATAAAAAAGTTATGGCTCTGGGAAGGAGGGGAGCGAAAAACGAGAATGCAAAAACGGAAAAAGGCAAGGTCGTGAAGGGGTTAAAATACACTTAAGTCCTCCATATAGTATAATACACTACTCAGTCCTCCATATAGTATAATACATTCGTCATAGTCCTCCATATATTAAAATACACTACTCAGTCCTCCATATAGTATAATACACTCCTCAGTCCTCCATATACTATAATACACTACTCAGTCCTCCATATAGTATAATACACTCCTCATAGTCCTCCATATATTAAAATACACCGATCAGTCCTCCATATAATATAATACACTCCTCATAGTACTCCATATATTCAATGCACTCCATAGTTCTTCATATAGTATAATGTATTCCCCATATTCCTTGATACAGTATAATGCAGCCCACATATAGTATAATGCTGCCTCCCCACAGAGTATAATGCAGCCACCCCAAAGAATATAATGTAGCCCCCTGAGTATAATGCAGCCCAACCATAAAATATAATGTAACCCCCATAGAATATAATGCAGCCCACTCATATAGCATAATGCAGCCCCTCCTTAGAATATATGGTAGCCCCCTCATAGAGTATAATGCAGCCCCCATAGGATAATATTCAGTCCACCATAGAATATTATGTAGCCCCTCCATAGAATACAATATAGCCCTCCTCATAGAATAAAATCTAGCCCCCCATAGAATATCATTAAGCCCCCAGAGAATATAATACAGCCCACCTCCCCATAGAATATAATACAGCCCTCCCCCATAGAATATAATGCAGTCCTCCCCCATAGAATATAATACAGCCCCCCATAGAATATAATACATCCCCCATAGAATATAATACAGCCATCCCCCATAGAATATAATACAGCCCCCATAGAATATAATGTAGGCCCCCATAGAATATAATACAGCCCCATAGAGTATAATACAGCCCCCACACAGAATATAATACATCCCCCATAGAATTTAATACAGCCCCCCCTAGAATATAACACATCCCCCCATAGAATCTAATACAGCCTCCCATAGAATATAATACAGCCCCCCATAGAATATAAGGTAGCCCCCATAGAATATAATGTAGGCCCCCATAGAATCTAATACACCTCCCATAGAATATAATGTAGGCCCCAATAGAATCTAATACAGCCCCATAGAGTACAATGTAGGCCCCCATTGAATAAAATACAGCCTTCCCCCATAGAATATAATGTAGCCCCGTCCCCCCCGAGAATGGCCCCACAATCCAGTACTCACAAATTCATATATTAAAAAAACACAATCCTCACCTCTCCTCGTGCCCCGCGCTGCTCCCGGCTCTGCTCCTGTCTCAGCAGCTGCATTCTGCCCGGCACACAGCAGGTACACAATGATGTGACATCATCGCGCACCTGCAGTGTCAGAGGCAGAGGGGAATGATGGGAGAGGGAGCGTCAGCTGACACTGCTCCATCATTGTATTGAACTGTACCGGCGTCTTAGACGCCAGTATAGTTGAATGAGTCGGCCCTGGCAGGGGGAGTCGGCGCTGGCGGCAGGCGACTGGCTTGGGGTCCCTGGGGGAGTGGGGGCCCTAGGCAGCTGCCTGGTATTCCTGCCGCTAACGCCGGCCCTGCACACAGTAATAGTTCTTTTGTTATTGTACAACATATACTTTACTTTTTTTAGCCTATGTTGCTGATCCTGAAAAAACCTTAAGGGGCCAAGGGGAAGCATGGATCATTATGATACTCGTTCCTTAGGCATCAAACTAGCTTTTCTTCTTTCTGCTGAAGGGCAACTTATTTCTTCACTGAATACAGAACAATATGAGCCTAAATCTGCAGCATTATGCAAAACAATGTCATTTAGGTAAAGCAATGTCATATCTATTGCATAGGTCACTAATGTGCACAGAAAATGTTATTACATTAGGCACGTGCACTTACAATTATGGTTCATACTATAGCTAAAGTAGTTCTTAGGGGGCATATTGATTTCAAATCCAATTACACGCCAAGTCCAAAATACTGCAAGGGCTGAGCGGCTTACATTTTATGTGTCCTTGTATATTCTTTTGATAAAGAAAATTCTTAGAACATTTCAACCTAAAATCTGAAAATTGCCTGGAAATGGGAATACAGTACCTAAGACGCCTCTTTGTGTTAGCATTTGTTTTATAGTAGCCTATTTAGTTATATCTATTTCAGTGCTGACCAAATTGACCATGGTGTTAGTCATGTCATCTAAAGAAAATCTGTCTAAATGAAATAAAAGCAAAATACTGCTTTAACACCATCACTCCAAAGCCTATTTTCACCTTCCAGACCAGGCCAAATTTTATGATTCTGACCAATGTCACTTTATGTGGTAATAACTTTGGAACACTTCAATGGATCCCACTGATTCTGAGACTGTTTTCTCTAGACATATTGTACTTCATGATAGTGGCAAAATTTGTTCCACATGACTTGCAATTACAGATGCTTTTCACAAAATTAGAATATCACCAAAAAGTTAATTTATTTCAGTTCTTCAATACAAAAAGTGAAACTCATATATTTTATAGAGTCATTACAAACAGAGTGATCTATTTAAAGTGTTTATTTCTGTTAATGTTTATGATTATGGCTTACAGCCAATGAAAACACAAAAGTCATTATCTCAGTAAATTAGAATACTTTATAACACCAGCTTGAAAAATGATTTTAAAATCCGAAATGTTGTCCTACTGAAATGCATGTTCAGTAAATGCAAATTGCCTCTTCAGAGAAAAAGAGGACTTAAACTCTATAGCGCCACCTGTTGGAAGTAGTGATCCTACAAGTCATAATCAACCCTTTAACGAGTCGTGCAATATGTTTAGCAAATGAGCACTCAATACTTGGTCGGGGCTCCTTTTGCATCAACTACTGCATCAATGCGATGTGGCATGGAGGTGATCAGCCTGTGGCACTGCTGAGGTCTTATGGAAGCCAAGGTTGCTAACAGCCTTCAGCTTGTCTGAATTGTTGGGTCTGGTGTCTTTGATCTTTCTCTTGACAATAGTATCACTTGCCAAAAGTATCAATATTTGGTTTAAAAACAACAGTATTAGTAGATTTTCTAATGAAATGCCAAATTTACTTTTGTCTGAAAACAACACCTTGTACCACTGAGCAACAGTTCAGTTCTTTTTCTACTTGGTCCACGTAAGACGCTTCTGGCATTGTCTATAGGTCATAAGTGGCTTGACACAAGGATTGTGACACTTGTAGCCCATGTCCTTGGTACCTCTGTGTGTGGTTGATTTTGAAGCAATGACTCCAGCAACAGTCCAGTCCTGTGAATCTCCCCCAATTATTTAACTGCCTTTTCTTAATAATCCTTTCAAGGCTGCGGTTATCTCGGTTGCTTGTGCACCTTTTTCTACCACACTTTCCTCCTTCCACTCAACTTTCCATTATTATGCTTGGATACAGCACTCTGTGAACAGCCAGCTTCTTTACCAATGACCTTTTGTGGCTTACCCTCCTTGTGGAGTGTGTCATTGGCTGTCTTCTGGACTGTCAAGTCAGCAGTCTTCCCCATGATTGTGCAGCCTACTGAAACAGGCTAAGGGACCTTTTTAATGCTTAGGAAGCCTTTGCAGGTGTTTTATGTTAATTATTCTATTTTTACTGAGATAATGATTTTGGGTTTTCATTGGCTGTAAGCTAAGCCATAATCATCAACATTAAGAGAAATAAACACTGAAAATAGAGCGCTCTGTTTGTAATGACTCTATATAATATATGAGTTTCACTTTTTGTATTGAAGAACTGAAATAAATTTACGTTTTGATGATATTCTAATTTTGTGAGAAGCACCTGTATGTGTGAAAATATTGGAAATTTGGCAAAAAATTTAACATTTAGCAATTTTCAAACCTATAATTTTTATACCCTTAAATCAGAGAGTTATGTCACACAGAATAGTTAATAAATAACACTTACTGCTTTACATCAGCGCAACTTTTGAAACAATTATTTTTTGGAAGCTATAAGGGTTAAAAGTTGACGAGCAATTTCTAACTTTTCCAACAAAATTTACAAAACCATTTTTTTAAGGGACCGCATCACATTTGAAGTGACTTTGACTGAAGTATATGACAGAAAACACTCAAAATTGACTCCATTCTAATAACAGCACCCCTTAAGGTGCTCAAAACCATATTCAAGAAGTTTATTAACTCTTCAGGTGCTTCACAGGAATTAATGGAATGTTGAAGAAAAAATAAACATTTAACTTTTTTTCACAAAAAATTTACTTTAGATTTTTTTTATTTTCACAAGGGTAACAGGAAAAAATGGACCCCAAAATTTGTGCAATTTCTCCTGAGTATGCCGATACTCCATATATGGGGAAAAACTACTATTTTGGAGCACAACAAAGCTTGAAAGGGAAGGAGGGACATTTGATTTTTTAAATGTAAAATATTGCTGGAATAAATACCGGACGCAATGTCACATTTGGAAAGCCCCTGATGTGCCTAAACAGTAAAAAACGCTCACAAGTGATACCATTTTGGAAAGAAAACCCCTCAGGGAACTTATCTAGATGTGTGATGAGTACCATGAGCCCCTAAGTGCTTCACAAAAGTTTATAACATTGAGCCATGAAAATAAAAAAAATCACATTCTTCACACAAATGTTTTTTAGTCCCAAATTTTGATTTTTTTACAAGAGTAACAGGTGAAATTGCACCACAAAATGTGGTGTTCAATTTCTCCTGAGTTCGCCGATACCCCATTTGCTGGAATCATTAGCAAACACCATGTCCATATGCAGATACTCAATATGCGGAGGAAAACTACTGTTTGGGTACACGGCAGGGCTCAGGAGGGAAGGACCACCTTTTGACTTTTTGAATGCAAAATTTGCTGGAATCATTAGCGAACACCATGTCCCTTTTGGAGAGCCCCTGATATGCCTAAAGAAAAGAAACCCCCCACAAGTGACACCATTTTGGAATCTAGACCCCTCAAGGAATGTGTCTAGATGTGTGGTGAGCACCATCAACCCCCAGGTGCTATACAAAAGTTTATAACGTTGAGCTGTGAAATAAAAATAATCACATTTTTCCCACAAAAATTTTTTTTAGCCCCAGTTTTTATTTTTACAAGGGTAACAGGAAAAAATGCACTATAACATTTGTTGTGCAATTTCTCCCTAGTACGTCAATACACAATATGTGGAGGAAAACTACTGTTTGAGTGCTTGGCAGGGCTTGGAATGGAAAATTTGCTATAATTCTTAGCAGACATCACGTCACAAGAACCCCTGATGTGTTTAAAGAGTAGAAAAATGTTTTTCAGCCTTTTTTCACAAGGGAAACAGGAGAAAATGGACCCCAAAGACTGTTGTTCTAATTCACCTGAATACACAGATGCCTCATATGTGGGGGGAAACTACTGTTTTGGCTCGTATCAGGGCTCAGAAAGGATGGAGTGACGTTTTGGAACACAGAATTTGATGGAATGTTCTGCGGGTGTCATGTCACATTTGGAGAGTCCCTGATGTGCTTAAACAGTGGAAACCCCTTACAAGTTCCATTTTGGAACCTACACCCCTCAAGGAATATATCTAGATGTGTGGTGAGCACCTTTAACCCACATGTGGTTCAAAGAAGTTTATAACTTAGAGCCATGAATATAAAAATCACATTTTGTTCCCACAAAAATGTTCATTTAGCCCTACATTTGTTATTTTCACAAGGTAAACATGAGAAATGGACACCAAAATTTGTTGTGCAATTTCTCCTGAATACACTGAACCCCATATGTGGTCGAAAACTACTTTTGAGGCACAGTGCAATGCTCAGAAGAGAAGAAGCGCTATATTGGAGTTCACATTTTGCTGGACCGATTTGTGGGTGCCATGTCACATTGGTTAAGCTCCTCAGGTGCCACAACCTCCAAAAAGTGACCCCATTTTACAAACTACACCTATCAATGATTTCATCTACGGATGCAGTGATCATATTGACACCACAGGTGTATCACATAATTTTATACCATTGGGCAGTAAAGAAAAAATAATTACATTTTTACCAACAAAATGTTGTTTTATTCTAAGATTTTATATTTTCACACTGGGAAATTGGAAAAAATGGCACCAAAATTTGGCCCACAACTAACACTGATTGTTGGTGTTGCTGCAGGGTATCAGCTCTCATATAGGGCTGACACTCGCATTTGATCATGGCGGCGCTCAGGCTACGTGATCATGTTGCCATGTATATATGGCGATTTGCAGGAAAACGGCTCTCGTGGCACCATATATATACTACACATGTTGACAAGGTTAAAGAGAACTTTTGTTGTTGAAAATGGTATCTGATGTGCAGGTGGTGTGATAAGATTGATATGCACATTTTTACATATGAGTCCACTGGTCAGTCCTACTCAATAATTGTCAGTCTTCCCTGTATGACTACACATGCAGACATAGCTGTAAATCATTAATAGACTTCCCATTGTCTTATACACATTCAAACCTGGGATTTCATTGAATAACATAATAGTTATACTGAATCTCTTTCATCACACCTATATGTAATTCTGCTCAGTTTATCCATTTCTGTACCATGATAGCCACAGATGAGATTGCATGTACAATGTGATAGGTTCCTTTTTAGTAAAGTGATCACAGTTCTAAAATATATTGTATTTTTATGTTGTTTCGTTGCAGTTAATAAATCATGAAGATATTGTGGGGAAAAAAATTGTACTTATCCATTAGGGTGCACTACTAGATGCTGAATCATCTTTTTGATCGTTTTTCTGGTGTCTTTTTTATTTTATTTCATATATCATTTACTGGCACCTGAAGAATGATCAGACTACTTCTTTTTGCCATTGCATAGCTTTTGAAGCCTGAAATGGTTAAAAAAATGTTAACAAAGATGGAACGTATGCACAGCAAGTTGATTTGACATTACAGGGCATATATTCATTATTTCAATGCTTACTGAATGCTTTTTCGGACTGGTTCCAGACAAAGTCCCCCTGAAAAAGACGTTGTGTGCACATACCCTAATACGGACACCACTATCATAAGTCTAACAATGGGATTGCCTAAGAAAAGCAACATTACTTAAGAATATACAAACTGCAAATAATGAATCGGATCAGTCTGGACAATTATCACAGGTTACATGATCAAAATCACTTATATCAGCAGGTAACAGTAGGGACTTGCCGCATCCCCATAGAATATGAATAACTTTAAAGTGAACATACACTCCCTGACAGAAGTTATGTCGCTTATCCATGTTATGTAAATAAAAGCTTATAACCTGACGTTAAATTCATCCTTTGGTTGTATAAATTATTCTTTTGAAAGATGAAACTCTCCGAAATGTGGTTTAGGTTAAGAAAATAAATTGGCATCAATGCAGAAATATTGATCAGTTAATGGACACAGAATGGTCAGATTTTGGCAAGACAAAAGTTTTGTCGCCTGGTCATATACTGCACCCAATCCTAGTTTACATCCTCACCTGTGCTCTGTAAATGATCGGTTAGTGTGTGTGTATAAAAAGAAACCCAGCACCCCAGACCTTCACTATAACTGCAACTTGAGCTCTGACAACATGCTAAAAATCCACCCTGTGACCAAAGCCTGGATTATCAAGAGGCTGAAGACCAGATCCACTGCAGAGGTGGCTGGCACCTTTAATGTGTCTCAGCGTCAAGTACAAAGAATTAAAAAAAGATTTGAAGAGACTGGAGATATGTTTGACAAGCCAAGGTCCAGCAGACCCTGCAAGTCAACTGCTCAGGAGGAACGTTTGTTGGTTAGAAAATCCAAAGCAAGCCCCTTTTCCACTGCAGCAGAGCTCAAACAGGCCTGGTCACCTCAAGTCCTTGTGTCAACTAGAACAGTTTGTAGGATTCTGTCTCGAAATGGCTTCCATGGTCGAATCAGTGCCGTGTAGCATTTGCAAAGTCCCACAGCCTGCTAAACAGATGGACGCTGGAAAAGTGGCAGAAGGTGGATTTCTCTGATGAATCTTCAGTAGAATTACACCACAGCCACTGCAAATACTGCATGAGACCTACTGGAGCCCATATGGATCCAAAATATACCCAGAAAACTGTTAAATTTGGTGGTGTAAAGATCATGGTGTGGGGTTACATTCAGTATGAGGGTGTGCGAAACATTTTCAAAGTGGAAGACATTATCAATAGCCTAAAATATCAAGAATTATTAGCTACCTCTTATATTCCAAATCATAAAAGGGGTCAAATTCTGCAGCAGGATGGTGCTCCATCTCATCCATCCATCTCTACAACAAAGTTCCTCCAGGCAAAAAAGATCAAGGTGCTCAATGACTGGCCAGCCCAGTCATCAGACATGAACATCACTGAGTATGTTTGTGGTAGGATGAAAGAGGAAGCTTGGAAGACAAAACCAAAGAATCTAGATGAACTCTGGGAGGCATGTAAGACTGCATTCTTTGCTATTCCTGATGACTTCATTAATAAATTGTATGAATCATTGTTGAACCGCATGGGTGCAGTCCTTGAAGCTCATGGAAGTTACACAAAATATTAAATATGACTCTAATAGCACCACAACTTCATTCACCAATGTTATGCAACATATATTTGTATTTTAAGTTAATTATTTGTTTGAATATCACATTACTTTCTGTGGGCAACAAAACTTTTGTCTTGCCAAAATCTGACCATTCTGTGTCCATTAACTGATCAATATTTCTGCATTGATGCCAATTTATTTTCTTAACCTAAACCACATTTTGGAGGGTTTCAGCTTTCAAAAGAATAATTTATACAACCAATGGATGAATTTAACGTCAGGTTATAAGCTTTTATTTTCATAACATGGATAAGCGACATAACTTCTGTCATGGAGTGTATTAGGATAAATCTTTATTTTCCTTTGGACTACATGCACACATCTGTGTGAAGTGTTGGCGTTCTATCATATTTTTTTCTTGAAGAACACATAGACCTATTAAGTATGCCCTATTCTGATCCTCAAAGTTGTAAAATCAGATCAGAATATGACATGCTCTGATCTGATATTTGGATCTGTGATTTTCATGGATGTGTGAGTAAATCCATACAGATCTATGAAACTCCATGGGTCTGTGTGCTGTCCAATAAAAAAAATCAGGCAGCACACGGACATTTCACACAGATGTGTGAATGTAGCCTTAAACTTGAAGATTGCCCATAGTGCTTATTCAAAGCCCCGCCACTTGCACAGCGACCACTGTCATCTGCTGGCATTTGTAGCTTTGTCACATACACACCTTTGTTCATCTAAAGGGTTTCTATCATTTTTGTAATTCTCTTATTCTTTTTTGCTTGCTGTGACTGCATCAATGTTGACATCAAACACTTTTCATTTACAGTACAGTCATTTAACATCTGGCATGGGAAGGAGAAGTGAACAGCAGAGCATAGTGGAACTGTTGCCTAGCAACTCTCTGCAGCACCTTGGTAGTCTTACCTGCGGGTGATAAATATCGATAAACCTCTAACTTTACAAATGACATGCTTTGCAGTATATTTCATGCTCGCGTTTTATACACCATAAGGCCACTAATTAGAATAGCCACCTGGCTAGTGTATCGCTTGTCTGGGTAGCTAAATGTGCCAATATCATTAAGATAGCGCAGGTGTTACACAGACAGAAATGTCAGTGATTCTAGGAGATAAAATGGCAACCTCCCGGGGCACGAATGCCAAGGCATAAAATGCATATTAAAAAGGTGGTACGAAACTAACATTTATTGTAATCCTAATTGCCTGTCTATTTAATGTAATAATTAGGGATGAGCGAAACCGTGGAAGTTCTGGCTCTGGTACTCGACCAAACTGTAGTCCAAAGTTCTGCAGCTGGAATCTCTCTCTCCCTCTCTCTTTCCTCTCACTCCCCTCTCTCTCCTCTCTCTTTCCTCCTCTCTCCTCTCACTTTCCTATCTCTCTCTCTCTCTCCCAATCTCCTTAACTATGAAACAGACTTCCAGGAGAAGTCCTTGTTCAGAGTTCAGCACCGGTACAAACCCTGAACTTCACGGTTTGGGTTTGCTCGTCTCTAGTAATAATGTAATTTATTTTCTAATATACTTTAATTAACCCTTCCCTCAGTATGCTATATAACGGCTGTATTTTTTACCTACTTCCTGTTAGGGACTTTTAATTAAAGTATATTAAAAAATAGGTTATATTATTACATTAAATAGACAGACATTTGGGATTAAAGTAAATGTCAGTTTTGAACAACCCCTTTATGGATAGGTTTAAGATAAATCAGCTTTTATAACAAAATAACCATATATATATCCTCAATGAAAATCAGCCATATGGGTCTGGAACCTGCACCAATAGATAGATCATTCAGGTCCCAAATAATTTTTCAAGTCATAATCCCTGATGTCTGTATAATGGTATATCTCTGAATAATATGTTAATATACTGGAATTAAATAATGACCCAGAGATACATACTAAAAGTGGTAATACATGCTATAGTATCACCATACATACCATACAAGCTTTGCACTGTAGAACTTATGTATGTGAATGCTGTATTGCAAAACCACATGCAACATTTCATGGATGAAGAATTACATTCTCTATTCTCTATCTACTCAGAGCACTTTTATTTCTTACAAAAGAATAAAGGAGCGATGCAACACTTCCACTTCTTACTAAAAACATGCCGACTCTCATAGAGTTCTCATGGCCACCACTTTCTTTTCCGCTTCTCTCAATTGAGGTGAAAAGCGATCGGCACGTGTTGTCAAGTATGCATACTGTATGGGCAGTCACGTGGGGAGCGCCGAGAGTAGAGAAGCAGCTGAATCATAAAAGTGAGTGCCAGTAGCATAGCTACCGGAGTGGCAGAGGGGGCGGTCGCCCAGGGCCCCACGCTCTAAGGGGGTCCACCCAGAGCTACGCTACTGTAACTGTATCGGCGCTACGCTCCTTCTCCCATCATCTCCCTGTCAGTGTCTGACATCACCGACACTAACACTGACAGCGGGCGCGATGACGTCACTAACCTTCGCCCGCTGTCAGGAGATGAGCGGTCACTCAGAGCTGTGGAGGAACCAGGAAGAAGAGAGGTGAGCATTTATTTTTTTATGGGGGTTGCTGCCTTATACTACAGGATCTGCCTATGGGGTTGCTGCCATATACTACAGGGTCTGCCTATAGGGGTGCTGCCTTATACTACAGGATCTGCCTATGGGGTGCTGCCTTATATTACAGGATCTGCCTATGAGGATGCTGTCTTATACTACAGGGTCTGCCTGTGGGGTGATGCCTTATACTACAGGTTCTGCCTATGGAGTGCTGCCTCATATTACAGGGTCTGCCTATGTGCGTGCTGTCTTATACTACAAGGTCTGCCTGTGGGTGCTGCCTTATATTACAGGGTCTGCATACGGGAGTGCTGTCTTATACTACAGGTTCTGCCTATGGGGTGCTGCTTCATATTACAGGGTCTGCCTATGGGGTTGCTGTCTTATACTACAGGGTCTGCCTGTGGGGTGCTGCCTTATACTGCAGGGTCTGCCTATGGGGGTGCTGTCTTATACTACAGGGTCTGCCTGTGGGTTGCTGCCTTATATTACAGGGTCTGCCTATGGGGGTGCTGCCTTAAACTACAGGGTCTGCCTATGGGGGCTGCCTTACACTACAGGGTCTGCCTATGGGGGTGCTGCCTTATACTACAGGGTCTGCCTATGGGGGTGCTGCCTTATACTACAGGGTCTGCCTGTGGGGTGCTGCCTTAGATTATAGGATCTGCCTATGGGGGTGCTGTCATATTACAGAGTCTGCCTATGGGGGTGCTGCCTTATACTGCAGGGTCTGCCTATGGGGTGCTGCCTTAGATTACAGAGTCTGCTTATGGGGGTGCTGTCTTATACTACAGGGTCTGTTTGTGGGGTGCTGCCTTATACTGCAGGGTCTGCCTATGGGGGTGCTGTCTTATACTACAGGGTCTGCCTATGGGGTGCTGCCTTATATTACAGGGTCTGCCTATGGGGGTGCTCTCTTATACTACAGGGTCTGCCGCCTTAAACTACAGGGTCTGCCTATGGGGTGCTGCCTTATGCTAAAGGGTCTGCCTATGGGGGTGCTGTCTTATACTACAGGGTCTGCCTGTGGGGTGCTGCCTTATATAACAGGGTCTGCCTATGGGGGGCTGCCTTATACTACAGGGTCTGCCTATGGGGTGCTGCCTTATACTACAGGGTCTGCCTATGGGGGTTCTGCCTTAGATTACAGGATCTGCCTATGGGGTGCTGTCTTATACTACAGAGTCTGCCTGTGGGGTGCTGCCTTATACTACAGGGTTTGCCTATGGGGTGCTGCCTTAGATTACAGGATCTGCCTATGAGGATGCTGTCTTATACTACAGGGTCTGCCTGTGGGGTGATGCCTTATACTACAGGTTCTGCCTGTGGGGTGCTGCCTCATATTACAGGGTCTGCCTATGGGGGTGCTGTCTTATACTACAGGGTCTGCCTGTGGGGTGCTGCCTTATACTACATGGTCTGCCTATGGGGATGCTGTCTCATACTACAGGGTCTGCCTGTGGGGTGCTGCCTTATACTACAGGGTCTGCCTATGGGGTGCTGCCTTATATTACAAGGTCTGCCTATGGGGGTGCTGTCTTATACTACAGGGTCTGCCTATGGGGTGCTGCCTTATACTACAGGGTCTGCCTATGGGGGTGCTGCCTTATACTACAGGGTCTGCCTATGTGGTGCTGTCTTATACTATAGGGTCTGCCTGTGGGGTGCTGTCTTATACTACAGAATCCTGCTGTGGGGTGCTGCCTTATACTACAGGGTCTGCCTAGGGGTGCTGCCTTATATTACAGGGTCTGCCTATGGGGGTGCTGCCTTATACTATAGTGTCTGCCTATGGGGGGCTGCCTTATACTACAGGGTCTGCCTATGGGGGTGCTGCCTTATACTACAGGGTCTGCCTGTGGGGTGCTGCCTTAGATTATAGGATCTGCCTATGGGGGTGCTGTCATATTACAGAGTCTGCCTATGGGGGTGCTGCCTTATACTACAGGGTCTGCCTGTGGGGTGCTGCCTTAGATTATAGGATCTGCCTATGGGGGTGCTGTCATATTACAGAGTCTGCCTATGGGGGTGCTGTCTTATACTACAGGGTCTGTTTGTGGGATGCTGCCTTATACTGCAGGGTCTGCCTATGGTGGTGCTGTCTTATACTACAGGGTCTGCCTATGGGGTGCTGCCTTATATTACAGGGTCTGCCTATGGGGGTGCTGTCTTATACTACAGGGTCTGCCTGTGGGGTGCTGCCTTAAACTACAGGGTTTGCCTATGGGGTGCTGCCTTATGCTAAAGGGTCTGCCTATGGGGGTGCTGTCTTATACTACAGGGTCTGCTTGTGGGGTGCTGCCTTATACTACAGGGTCTGCCTATGGGAGTGCTGTCTTATACTACATGGTCAGCCTGTGGGGTGCTGCCTTATACTACAGGGTCTGCCTATAGGGGTGCTGCCTAATACTACAGGGTCTGCCTATGGGATGCTGCCTTATACCACAGGGTCTGCCTATGGGGGTGCTGCCTTATACTACAGGGTCTGCTGCTTTATACTACAGGGTCTGCTTATAGGGTGCTGCCTTCTACTACAGAGTCTGCCTATGGGTGCTGCCTTGTGCTATGGAGTCAGCCTATGGGTGCTGCCTTGTGCTATAGAGTCTGCCTATGAAGGGTGCATTATACAATATAGAGTATTATTATTATAATTATTTATTTATATAACGCCATTGATTCCATGGTGCTCTTCATGAGAAAAGGGGTTATGTACAGGTATAGAACCTATGGGGAGTGCATTATACTATATGGAGGCTTATGGGGAGTGCATTATACTATATGGAGGCTTATGGGCAGTGCATTATACTACATTTAGGACTATCACGTTCATTATACTATATGGATGCTATTTAGGGGGCCATCATACAGTATGGAGATTACAGTGAAGGGGACATCAAACAGTTTGGAGGCTACTAAGGGGTCAGTATACTGTGTTGGTGGTACTATACAGTGAGGGGGCTTTATACTCTGTATAAGAGAGCATCATACTGTGTATAGGGGAGCTGTACAGGGGGGAGACTCGGGACATTATTAAATGTAAAGTGGGCACTTATTGTTATAGGGGAAATCAGGTTACTGTGACTATCAAAGGGGCACACAGGTCATTATTACTTTCTAGGGGGCAAAATATGGGCCCTTTTTTCTACGGCACTTGCACCTGGCATTACTATATTATTTGCCTCTGATTTATTCTGTTCTCAGATAAGGCAAAATAAACCTGGTGACAGATCCTCTTTAAGAACTACCTGTAATATAGTGTCAAAATACAGATTGTCGTAAAGAGTTGACAGGTCAATAAAAAATGCATCAAAACCCTGATATTCCTTATTATGCGAGCACAGAGATTTAAAGAGGACCTGTCACTATGTCAAATGTGGTCATTTTTGCCATTAATTAATACCTGCTGCTCCTTTGAATATTATGCTTTTTTTTTTTTTTTAATCTACAATACAGTTCCCGAGATATCGGCCTTTTTATTAGACCTAATTTTTGTATTCTTTACTAATGGGTGCAGATCATAGGAATCTCTCGGAGCTTGTGTTTATCCTACTTATCGAAATTACCATGGAAGCCATGCGTCTTTGATAAAAAAAAAATATAACAATTAGTAGTGGATATTAAAAACAGGATTATAAAAAATGTAAACAAAGTGGAATACTTGGGAACATTGGGAATAAAATAAGCAAAAACTGGGCACTTTTGACCCATTGACAGGTCTTCTATAAATATATACAGTACAGACCAAAAGTTTGGACACACCTTCTCATTTAAAGATTTTTCTGTATTTTCATGAGTATGAAAATTGCACATTCACACTGAAGGCATCAAAACTATGAATTAACACATGTGGAATTATATACTTAACAAAAAAGTGTGAAACAACTGAAATTATGTCTTATATTCTAGGTTCTTCAAAGTAGCCACCTTTTGCTTTGATGACTGCTTTGCACACTCTTGGCATTCTCTTGATGAGCTTCAAGAGGTAGTCACCGGGAATGGTTTTCACTTCACAGATGTGCCCTGTCAGGTTAAATAAGTGGGATTTCTTGCCTTATAAATGGGGTTGGGACCATCAGTTATGTTCTGCAGAAGTCTGGTGGATACACAGCTGATAGTCCTACTAGTACTGTATAGCAAAGACACCTCCTGGAAAAAAGTAAGTTAACGTGACCATGAATCATTGGTCATGATGACATTTTCAGAATAATCTATGTACAGATGGCATGTTGAGCATCAACGCAGATGAGAGGTGAGAAGATGATGGGGTTCTATGCTTTGTGGCCTAGAAAGCTTCTTGCTTCCATAATTGTGAGAAATAGGTCAAGGTCACTGTTTCCCATGATACATAATTCATCAATGAAATCATGTTGTCTTTCTCTATCAGAATCATTAGTACATTTGTAACATTACTATTAGAGATAAAATTCTACTTAAAATAAACAAGTTAAAAATATAATGCATTACCCACATGGTGGGGTTGAATTAAATGGACCCACTACAATGAAAAGCCTATTTTAATCTGCCTTGAATCGAGAAATCCAATTATATTTATTATTCCTTGTTATAATTTGATTATTTTGGTCTTGATTAAAAAATCTACAGAGTGATAATGAGCTGTGGAATTTGATTATGTCTTGGGATGTCGTTTCGCTCTTCATAGGAATAAATTAAATGCCCTTGTGAGTGTTATCGATTAGGAAGGAATTAAATGATTTTGCTGGCTGATATTTGGAAAGATAGCCAAGATGGATTGGCACCTCTATGTTATTAACACGATAGGTAGAAAAGTAAATCTGCTATTATCTTCCATGAACATCTCAGTCCCTCTGGCTGGGATGTAGCTGAAATGTTCTTGCAGTAATGCTGATTGAAGTGCATCTTCCATTGGGGTTTTCTTCCATTAGGGTATTATACAAATGTGAGAGAGTGGTAGCGATGACAACATACACTGCCGATTTTGCAAGTTTTCCTGCCTACAAAGAATGGAGAGGTCTGTAATTGCAAACAAGGGTTTCTGTACCAAATATTAAGTTCTGTTTTTCTATTGTATTAAATACTCATTTCACGCAATAAAAATGCAAATTTATCGTAGGTACACTTCAACTGTGAGAAACAGAATCTTTAAAAAAAAATCCAGAAAATCACATTGTATGAATTTTATATAATTAATTTGCATTTTTATTGTCTGAAATAAGTATTTGATACAATAGAAAAGCAGAACTTAGTACTTGGTACAGAAACAGCATGCAACAGAGGGGGTGGTAAGCTGGAAATAAAGAGTTTTGGGGTAGGTGAACTTATAAGGAATTTGGAAGATTTAAGGAGAAGACACAACACAGAGAAAAGAAGATTAAAACCCCTGATCTCCTTTTAGATTTGTTACAGAGAGAAGGTGATGAATAGTTCAGATGTGTGAAGTGCCTAATAGTCCAAAAGTCATTGTGGGTAGGAAGAAGTCACAATGAGGTGGGACTGGGAACCACTAGCTTTGGCTGGTTCTACATTGGACATTGTGCTAAAGCAATACTGTAGAGAAAAACTTAGAAAGAGGAAGAATGTGCAGACCAGATATGTTGTATAGTCCAATTGTTAATCTCAAGTAGCAAACCACAACTTGTAACTGCTATTATCTGTATACAATGCAGTCATGGGCAAAAGTGTTGAAGTTGTTCCAGAAAATGATGTATTTGTCCAAGAAAATTATTGTAATTACATGTTTTGTTATGCACATGTTTATATCTTTTGTGTGAATTGGAACAAAAAAAAAAACTGAAAAAAAAGGCAAATTGGACATAATTTCACACAAAACCCCAATTTTAGTTTAGAAGAGACTTTCCCTGCAGCGGTTCTTGTAGTCTTTTGACTTAACAGTGCATAGTTTAGGGGTCGTTTCAAAGAAGTGACATACATTTATTTTTCCTCCTTGTGTTTTTCAAAACTCGAAGCTGAAAAAAAATTAACAGGAAATGTTTTATCAATTTTCAGGTGTTTGTTGAAGCAGACCTGCTCTAAAAAAATCTTTTTGTCAGAATGCTTCATTTCAGGTAACAAACAAAACATCAGACCAAAGGGCAGATAGAAGATGGTCATGGTCATCTGAGTTAGTCCACAGTCACACGTTCAGTATTGATCAGTATAAGGCAGGGGTCACACTATCAGTATTTGGTCAGTATTTTACATCAGTATTTGTAGCCAAAACCAGGAGTGGAACAATCAGAGGAAAAGTATAATAGAAACACATCACCACTTCTGGATTTATCACCCACTCCTGGTTTTGGCTACAAATACTGATGTAAAATACTGACCAAATACTGATAGTGTGACCCCTGCCTTACACATCAGTATTTCAAAGACAAAATCAGAAGTGGAAAAATCAGCTGAGATAATATAATCATGTGAACCACTTCTTCATTTTTCACCCACCCACCCCTGGTTTCAGCTTACAAATACTGATATAAAATATTAATCAAACACTGAACTTGTGAACGTGGCATAAAATTGAGAATGTGCATGGACAATGGTAGCAAAGTATTCCAAAAATAATTCTTGTTGTGCATATACTGTAAAAATTTACGATTTTTTTTCTTTTAACTAACCATGCCCCTGATATCTACATTGACTGTAAGGCTATGTGCACACTTTACGGATTTCCCTGTGGCCTTTTCCGCACAGAATCTGCATCTCTTGCCAGAAAACGCAGCTAAAAAGCTGAATGTTTTTGGTGCGTTTTTGATGCATTTTTTGTGTGGATTTGATGCGTTTTTTATGAGTTTTTTTCATCTGGATTTGTATGCGTTTTTGAAAGCTAAATAAAGATCTATTATTGAACAAAAAAAAAAAAGAATTGTGATGTAATTTTTTGTCCAACCTCTTCATTTACATACTCCATTGAAGAACAATGTTTACACAGATAGATAGATAGATAGATAGATAGATAGATACATAGATAGATCTATAGATAGATAATAGATAGATAGATAATACCAAGCTCGTTGTTTAGTAATAAACATAATAAAATGGTACATAAAGAGTTAAATAAAGACACACACACAAAATCTGCATTGGCCAGGGTCACACTTGCGAGAAACTCGCATGAGTCTCACACCTCACCTCAGTACCCGGCCCTGCCTCTGGCACTGGGGACCAGAGCGTTCAGCTACATAAAAATACAAGCAGCCACCCACTCTGGTCCCGAGTGCCGGTGGCAGTGCCCGGCACTGAGGTGCGAGACTCCTGCGAGTTTCTCTCAAGTGTGACCCCGGCCTTAAATGCAATATCTGTTTAATTTACAAAAAATGAAGGAAAAAAAATGCGTGGGCTCCTGCGCAATTTTCAAGTCCAGAGAGGGAAAGTCAGCGACTGGGGGCCGATGTTTATACCTGGAAAGGTGTTAATACCCATGGATCTTCCCAGGCTATCAATATCAGACCCCAGCTGTATATTTAGCCTTTACTGGCTATTAAAATAGGGGGACCCCTAAAAAATGATGTGGGGGTCCCCCTATAATTAATAGCCAGAAAAGCTACGCAGACAGCTGCGGGCTGATATTCATAGCCTAGGAAGGAGCCATGGATATTGCCCCCCCCCCCCCCCCGGCTACAAAAACCAGCTCCCAGCTGCCCCAAAAATGGCACATCTCTCTTCCCACTGCCCTGTAGCGGTGGCATATGGGGTAATCAGGGGTTAATGTCACCTTTGTATTGTAAGGTGATATCAAACCTGGTTAGTAATGGAGAGGCGTCAATAAGACACCTATTCATTACTAATCCTATAGTAGTGAAAGAGTTAAAAAAAAGACACAGCCAGAAAAAAATATTTTAATATTCTTAATTTCACCATACTTAAAACCACGCCTAATTCCCCAAAGCCATCGATCGCCTGCAAAAAATAAAAAATAATAAACCAACCGTATACTCCCTGTCCGACACAGTCCATATAATAACGAGTGTCCCACTACGGTCTCCCCTATAGAGCTGTCACATCAGGAGACAGCTCTATAGGCATCCAGTGACACACTGACAAGAGACAATGGCTCCTGCAGTGCTATCACTGAGAGTTCAATGAGTTCATTGCTCTCACTTTATGGCAGAATTTTCCCACGCAGCTGGGCCGCAAGCGACAGTATGAACTATACTGTACTCACAGCAGCGGTGGGATGCAGTGCTGAAGAATATCTTCCGTCATTGTATCATCGGATCCTCTGGAGAGCGGTCGCATCTGCCGATGTGACAGCTTTCCACAGGAGATCGTCGTGGGACATTTGTCATTGCATGGATTACTGCGGATCAGGGAGTATATTGTTGGTTTATTATTTTTATATTTCTTACAGGTGATCGAGGGATTTGGGGACTAGGCGATTGGTGAGTATGTACTGTATGTTGTATGTACTGTCTGTACTGTATATGTGTGTATGTGTTGTTTTTTTTTTTACACTTGAACACACTAGCCGGATGATGGGATTACTGCTGTCCCATCATCCGGCTACCTGTCACTGTAGCAGGCATAGCCGGATGGGACTAGTTGTCCCATCGGACGATGCCTGCCTACATACAGACCTGCACACACACAGCCCTGCACACACACAGCCCCGCACAAACCCACGCACACCCACACAGACACACACAGCCCCACACACCCCCGCATATCCCTGCAGACCCCGCACACAGAGACACACACACAGCCCCGCACTCACCCACACAGTCCGGCAGACCCCGCACATCCCCGCACAGCTCTGCAGACCCCGCATATGCCCGCACAGCTCCACAGACCCCTGCACACAGACACACACCCACACACCTCTGCAGACCGCAGCACATCCTCACTGACCCCGCACACAGCCCCGCAAACCCCCACACAGCTCAGCAGACCCCAGCACACAGACACATACACACAGCCCCACAGACACACACAAACACCTGCACACAGACACGCACATCTTCTCTGCACACACACAGTCTCCGCCCACACACATGGTTTCCGCCCACACACTCTTCCCCCTCCTGATCTGCAGCGTTTCTCGCATGCAACTCCGCAGCAAAACCGCAGATCTTTTTAAACCTGTAGATTTGACTGAATCAATGGAAGTCAATGGGTGCAGAAAGCTGCAGATCTGCAAAAAGAATTTACATGGTCCTTTTTTAAATCCGCTGCGGATTCCGTGCGGAATTTTCCGCACCATTAGCACAACATTTTCTTCCCCATTGATTTATATTGTACTGTAAATCACTTGCAGTTCTTCAGCGTTTCTGCACGGGAAAAAATGCTGCGGATCAGCAGTAAATCCGCAACGTGTGCACATAGCCTAAGATGCTGAATCATAACTGTGTAATGTGCACACAGTTAAGATTCTTCTCTGCTTGACAGTTTGAGTGGTTGCCATGTAATTTCTCTTACACGATTTGCCTACTTGCAGTCATGTGCTGACTAGTTGCATTGTACATTCAGAAAAGAGAGAAGAAAACCGAGTGAGCAAGTGATCACAATTAGGGCAGGTACAGACAATAGTATTATTAGTCCTAGTGCGATCAGCCAAAATATCAGACCAATGTTGTGCTTTGGGGCCATGCTCATGTTTGAGTTTTTTCCTTTGACATAGACAGTCTGGGGAAGAAATTGCAGTGGATATTCGGATTGCACTTGGCAATACAAGTCTATGAGTCCGTGGAAACCATTGGCCTGCACTTGATGACATCTGAATGCGGTCCGATTTTCACGGACTGACAGAATGGAGAAGGTGGAGACATTTTTGTACTCCATCTTCTCATCTGAAAGAATCGGCTAACACTATGATCACACCCTATTCAAACTGTGATCACATGAGAGAATATATAAACTTGTTCAAAGCCCTATGTAAATCACTCATGACACTCTGAACACCACTTCCATTAAATTATTGTATAAATAAATGCATTTTTAAATTCAGCAATTCAGTAATTGTACCATGGCTACAATTAATGATCTTGTGCTAACAGGCCTTTTAATCAGTTACATTAATTCATTCATTACAGGTAACTACAAGGGGAAGTCAGTTTTTCAGTGGGCTGGTGTCCTAAAACATATTTTGAGTCACATCCAACAAAAAAGTAAGCAAATGCCTAAATTATTTTATAATGCGGCCATCAGCAATTTGAGAAGTTAGTGTTTATGGCTTAGTAAATTATATTTAGATTAGAAGAGAGTTAGTGCACTTTCTCCAAACATTCTGCTGCCTATTAATTATCGTGAGTAACTGTGCTGGGAGTAATAAATTATTCATTGTGAAAACCTGCAGCGCTGCCTCTGTTTGATTTTTATTGCACCTGCTTGCAAAGACCACATGCTGCAAGGAATTGATTACAGGCCCTGTTGGGAAAATGATGCAATATACTTTGGGTATATATACACACATCTACCATAATGTTTTATTTAAATATTCTACAGCTTTTTTACTCACAGCCAAAATATCTTTTCAAAACTGTTTCTTTTACATTGTCTGCATAATCCCCAGGGTGGTGTCAGGGATCAATGAAGGTTTTTGAATAATGGAATAGAGCAGATGTTGTACAGTCATGACAGCCTTGACTTCTTCCTCTGTTGCGTGAATGGAGGAGCAAAGGTTTAGTCTCCACCTTTGACATTTCTTATGGGATAGTCTTCCACAGGAACTGCTTTTTTATAGTAAAAACAATGGCTGTTAAAAAATAGTTTTAAAGGGGTTTTCTCACGAACAAAACTTCATTTTATTCAATAGATCTCGGAATAATAATAAGTTCCATATTTGGATAGGTTTAAATAAAATGTTACTGTGCTGAGATAATCTTATAAACGTGCCCCTGATGTGTACTGTGTAATGCAGTGTTTCCCAAACTCCAGTCCTCACGGACCCCACTGGTCATGTTTTCAGGATTTCCTTAGCATTGCTCAAGTAGTGGAAGTATCATCAAGGCATCAGGAATTGTCTCACCTGTGCAACACTATGGAAATCCTGAAAACATGACGTGGGGTCAATGAGGACTGGAGTTTGGGAAACACTGGACAGTAATGGCTGTGTCTGACTGTACAGGAACATGGTCTGATCATACCACAGCTAGTGGGCAGGGTGGGAAGCAAAAAAAGTATACAGACGTTACAGAGAATCAGCTGTGATCACGTGCTGTCCTGTCTGTATACTCTTTTGCGTCCTTTCCTGCCAACGAGCTGTGGTATGATCAGACCATGTCCCTGTCTAAGCAGGTTGCGGAATGCAGTGACAAACAGGAGGCAGAGCTAGGGTTAACAAGATGTAACAATTTAATAAAACAAGGTATTCACTCCTCACAGAGAGGTTAATGGTTAAAGGAAGGATAATAGGGGTAGCAACTGTAAAATAATAGCAGTCCAATGAAGGAACTTATCGTGTCCTGTATGGTCCTCTGCAGCAGGTGATCCTGCAGGGGGGTTGTAGAACCGGCAGCGGCCAAACGATGTCATCAGATGGGATCCTTTAAGTGATGGTCCGTCTTCTGGCGGCAGCAGATGGTCTCCGGTACATTCCACTGAGCCCCAGTCTATAAGAACGTGCAGCCGAAACAAACAAGGCCGCGGCACTCTCAGAGTCAAACGTAAATGAGAGGGAATCAAGTGGCAGGTTAGGCTGCAAAAGTCTATCCAGTACTCGGCCTTCTCTTCTCTGCACATGCGCGGTACTCACAGTCACAGAGCACACGGAACTTCTGTCTCTGGCAGCTACTGAGCGTACGGCACTTCTATCTCTGGCAGCTACTGAGCGCACGGCACTTCTGTCTCTGGCAGCTACGGAGCGCGTGGCACTTCTGTCTCTGGCAGCTACTGAGTGCATGGCACTTCTGTCTCTGGCAGCTACTGAGCGTGCGGCACTTCTGTCTCTGGCAGCAACTGAGTGCACGGCACTTCTGTCTCTGGCAGCTACTGAGCGCACGGCACTTCTCTGCAGCGGTCCCTCTGGAGGCAGCAGGGACCAAACAATGAAGCCCGTCGAGGCGCTGGTGCTCAGAGTACGGAGCGTGCTGGTCACCTGGCTGCACGCTTCTGCTGGTTCGTGCCAAGCTGCCCACGGCTGCGCGCTTTTCTTTTTAAGCTGCCCCTCCTACCCGGGTCATGAGGTCGGTCCGGCTCCTCATTTCTTCCCCCGGGCAACAAGGGAGGCAGCCTCAACAGTTTCAGACCCGGCTTGGTACAGGTACCTGCAGCTCGGTCTTCATCCTTATACCTGCATGGTCAGAAACAGCAGGGGCACATTTATAAGATTATCTCGGCACAAGAACTTTTAATTTAAATACATCCATTTGTGGAACTTATTATTCCAAGATCTATTGATTTAAATGCACTTTTGTTTGATGGAAAACCCCTTTAAGGCCTCATTCATACATTTTTCATATACGTGTTCTATCCATAGGTTTCACTGATTAGAAAATGTACCCATTATAGTTTATGGGGCTGTTCACATGTCTGTGTTTTTTTTTCTGGACTGTGTGTCTGAAAAAAAAATCACAAAGACATGTCCTTTTTTATTGGTGTCACGGATGAAAACCACCCATACAAATGTTTGGGTCTACGTTAATCATGGAAGGCACATGAAGGGTATGTGCACACGTAGAATGGTCCTCTGCAGATTTTTCTGCAGCGAATTTGATAAATGCGTTTTTCCTGCGAATTTATAGCTGATTTACCGCGGTTTTTGTGCGGATTCCACTGCGGTTTTCTATTATGGAGCAGTTGTAAAACTGCTACGGATTCCGCACAAAGAATTGACATGCTGCGGAATGTAAACCGCTGCGTTTCCGCACGTATTTTTCCGCAGCATGGGCACAGCGTTTTCGGTTTCCCATAGGTTTACATTGTACTGTAAACTCATGGGAAACTGCTGCTGACCCGCAGCTGCGGATTCGCAGCAAAATCCGCATCGTGTGCACATAGCCGAACAGTATTAGTGTATGTATGGCCTGTGTGCTGTCCATGATTGACATTGCAATGAATAAGATATTCACTTTTTTTTTTTTTAATGTGAAAATTTCTGATGAAATGCTGATGGTAAATGCTGACGCAGTGACAAAACACAGATGGAACCTATAGCCAAAACACTGACTCCCGAACCATTTTTTTTGTGTACGTGAAAAATCACTGACGTCTGAATGAGGGCTAAAATCTGTACTTTCACAAACAAAAACTAAAAAAGCTTGATCTTGCTGTTCTTATGACCCATGAAAAGTTAAAACTGCATCAAGCTCACATGCTAACCTAATAATCATATGCTCTGTAACTTTTCAGTCGTTCTTGTTGAATGGGTGATCATCAGTATTCTGCCAGTGCTGTAGATGCTGGCCCATCATTTCCCTCTTGTCCCAGCATGCATTGCTGCTGTCAATGTCAAATAGCTTGTCTGCACTAACCAGAAAGCCCACCTCTCCGTTATGCTGTTTGACAGACAGGAGTGCAGAAATACAAAGACCGGTCCTCACTGCAATCTGGATTGTATGTATTTGACTTCAGTAAGTGTACAGAAATATAGACAAAAGACACCTATTGGCTGAAACATTGGAATATACATTTTTAAATATGTGGGATTTGCAGATTGCCGATGAGATCAGGGTATCTGACATTAAGTTTTTCAATAGTCTTGCAGACCTATGAATTACAGTTAGCTCAATTCAATCATTTTGCCATTTTCCTCAGTTAAAAAATGCTGGTGATAATTAGGATTCCCTGTCGTGGACTACTTGGGAGCTAGCAATGGAAAAGCTACAAGTGTTCACTGCATTACATAGTGACAACATATTAACTGCCCAATATTACTATGAGCCACCCAGGAGGTTTTACATGAAAGATTGTACTCTGTCATAAGCGTGGTCACCGATATAGAAAATCATTAACGGCTATAGAGAAGGAGGATCTCCAGTTCTAATGTACAACAGCAGGTGGTGCAGCCGATCTTTTATTAGTATTGTAGAAGAAAATAAATTGCGGCACTCATCCGTGCATAAAATTCAGAGAATTTGTTTCCAAATAGATAAAAGTAACAGTATGGCAGTGAATGGCATACTCCTATGTACGAAGAACAGCCGTTTCACACCGAGCAGGTGCTTCATCCTGGTCACTATAAAAGTAACAGCGTGGTAGTGAATGGCATACTCCTATGTACGAAGAACAGCCGTTTCACACTGAGCAGGCGCTACATCCTGTTCACTATAAAAGTAACAGCGTGGTAGTGAATGGCATACTCCTATGTACGAAGAACAGCCGTTTCAACCCGAGCAGGGGCTTCATCCTGGTCACTATAAAAGTAACAGTGTGGTAGTGAATGGCATACTCCCATGTACGAAGAACAGCCGTTTCATGCCAAGCAGGCTCTTCATCCTGGTCTTTTAAAAGTAACAGCGTGGTAGTGAATGCCATACTTCTATGTATGAAGAACAGCCGTTTTACTCTGAGCAGGTGCTTCATCCTGGTCGCTATAAAAGTAACAGCATGGTAGTGAATGGCATACTCCTATGTACGGACAACAACCGTTTCATGAAAAACAGGCTCTTCTTCCTGGTCACCATGAAAGTAACAGTGTGGTAGTGAATAGCGTACTCCTATGTACAGACAACAGCCGTTTCACGACGAGCAGGCGCTTCATCCTGGTTGCCATAAAAGTAACAGCATGATAGTTAATGGCACACTCCTATGTATGAAGAATAGCCATTTCACGCCAAGCAGGTGCTTCTTCCTGATTCCCATAAAAGTAACAGCATGGTAGTGAATGGCATACTCCTACACACGTGGTCAAAATTCTTGGTACTGTTGTTTGACTTTCATTTGTTCATTTTTATAGTTTTTTTAATTTATTATTACTTTTGTCAGATTCAAGTTATTTCTGTGACCATTGTGGATTTTTCTGTCATTAAACGAGGGGTACAAACAATTTTGCCTACGTGTGTATGCACGAAGAACAGCCGTTTCACACCAAACAGGCTCTTCTTCCTGGTCGCCATAAAAGTAACAACGTAGTAGTGAATGGCACACTCCAATGTATGAAGAACAGCCGCTTCATGTCAAACAGGCTCTTCTTCCTGGTTGCCATAAAAGTAAGAGCCTGGTAGTGAATGGCGTACTCCTATGTTCGGACAACAGCCGTTTCACACCAAGCAGGTGCTTCTTTCTGGTCGCTATAAAAGTTACAGTGTGCTAGTGAGTGGCATACTCCTATGTACGAAGAACCACTATTTCATGCCAAACAAGCGCTTTTTGCTGGTCCCCATAAACTTAACAGACTGGTAGTGATTGGTATACTCCTATGTTGGGACATCAGCTGTTTCACACAGAGCACGCACTTCTTCCTGGTCCCCATAAAAGTAACAGCGTGGAAGTGAATGGCATACTCCTATATTCGAAGAACAGCCATTTCAAACCGAGCAGGCACTTCTTCCTGGTCCTCTCATGGGTTCATAGGAACCAAGGAGGAGCACTTGACTGACGTGAAAAGGCTGTTTTCCATACATAGGAGTATGCCATTCACTACCCTACTGTTACTTTTATGTATCCAAAACTAAATTCTCAGAATTTTATGCACCGATGAGTGCCACAATTTCTTTTCTTCTGTAATGCTATTGGACTTTCTATATATTAATTGCTGAGCACCATCAAAAGTGAATCGGATAGGATAACATGTTTTTGTGGAGTGCTGACATTTTTTCTTCCTATTGTATCTTTTATTAGATTACAAGCAGGATTATGTTTTTATAAGGTCAACTTATTACTAGATATAGTAAAAACCTTTTACTATTAAGCCATATTCACAAAGGGCCAGTTAGGTGAAGTTTTCTGCACATTTTCTGGTCCAAGGGCCACATTTGGATTTAAGCAATCAAATGATGCAATAAAACTTGAAGAGGTATCATCACCTATAACATTTCTGGTATATCAAAACCATAATTAAAAATGTATGATAGATGCCATTCAATTTCCATCCTAAATCACACACAAAAACACACAAGATACCTATCAGCTGAATGATGGTTCAGCCAATAGTTTGTCTGGCAGATATCTCACCTGGTTCCCCCAAACACAGTAACACACACTTTGACTAGCGCTCCCATGCCACTGCCATGTGTGGAGGTATGGCTTATCTCTTAGAGATCAAAAGGATCAAAAGTCCAAAATTGCATATGCTGGATCGTTATCTCTCCAGACATGTGAGTAGCCACCAGACACCAACCAGCATGTCTGTGACCAGGTGACTGGGGTGTCACATCAATATAGTGATTATATTATTATTTTATTAGCTGGTGATGTATTTGTCTATGATGATGGATCCATAATATGGCATACAATTGTCACGCTGCAGCTATGCAGGATGATGCAAGTGCCACTAGATGGCAATAGAGTGGAGGGAGGACAGCAAGTCTGCCAAAGCAGACGTGCAGCACTGCAGTGAGGCTACCACCAGGTGACAGCAGAATAGTCAAACAAACCGGGTCAAAGCCTAGTAGTGCAGTACAAAGGGAAAACACCAAATACAGAGTCAGCAGGGCGCCAGTGGGTCAGTACCAGTCTAAAGCCGCAGTAGCAGAAGCAAGAGATGAAATAAGGTCAGAACCAAAGCCGAGTCAAACACTGAGAAATCTAAATACAAAAGGAAACACTAAGTCGGGATGGGGTGAGAGGATGGAACAGACATGAGCAAAGTCAGCTAAGGCAGCATGACAAATCAGGGTAACATCAGAGTCAGATACTCACGCCGTAGGCAGAAAACATAACTGACACCACCTGCAGGATGCAGTGGAGCTATATAGCAAACCTGAACCCAGAATGAGGCAGAGCAAAGTTAACCCTGACATGACCAGACCGGGAAAGGGGTAGACAGGACTCAAAACCCGGTCTGGATCATGACAGTACCCTCCTCTCAAGGGGGGCCACCGGACCCCCAGATTTCCCAGGGTGACGTGCATGAAACGCCCAAACCAATCAATCAGCAAACCCAAAAAAACACTAAAGTCCTTTAAGGTCTCTGGGTTGCACACAATCAACAATGGCCTGGACCTTTCCAGGGTCCATACAAAACCCCTTGACAGACAGAATGACCCCCAGAAAGGACAGTTCTTGGACAAAAAATAAAACTTCTATGGTTTGGCGAACAAAGAGTTCTCCCGTTACCTCTGAAGAACTGCACGTAGATGACCCATGTGAGATTCTTTGTCAGATGAAAATACCAGGATGTCATCTAAATATATCACCATAAAGCACCCAATGAAGTCAGAAAAAACATTATTAATGAAATTCTGAAACACCGCTGGCGCATTAGTGAGACCGTAGGGTATGACCAAGTTTTCAAACAAACCCTCAGAGGTGAGAGATGCTGTTTTCCACTCATCCACCTCCTGAATACGGATAAGATTATACCCTCCCCTGAGGTCCAACTTGGAAAGCCACTTAGCCCCAGACAATTGGTTGAACAGATCAGGGATAAGCGGGAGAGGGCAGGTATTTCTCACCGTAATCTTATTTAGTTCCAGAAAATCGAGGCAAGGGCGTAAACCACCATCTTTTTTCTTAACAAAAAAGAATCCAGCAGCCACAGGAGGGACAGAGGGATGGATGTGATCTTTACGTAAACTTTCATAGACATACTCTTTCATAGCAGAACGTTCCGGGCCGGAAAGATTGTACAGACGAGCTTGGGCAACTTAGCATCCGGAATAAGATTGATAGCACAATTATAGGAGCGATGTGGCAAAACCTCAGCCTCTTTTTTTCAGAAAACACATCCTTAAAATCCTTCAGGTACTCCGGAATACCCTCCATTTTAATGGACGACACCAGTACAGCATAAAGACAACCTTTAGAACAGTTAGGACCCCATTTCACAATATCCCGATATTCCCAGTCAATAACAGGTTTGTGCAGCTGTAACCAGAGGAATCCCAACACCAGTCCCACTGGAAGATTATTCAGAACATAACATGAAATGCGTTCTTGATGCAAGGAACCTACCTTGAGGAGAAATTCCTCAGAGACAAAATTAACAATATTCTTAACCAGCGGTGTCTTATCAATAGCAATGATGTGAATTGGTGTTTCAAGCCTAACTGACCCTATCTTACTCTTGGACACCAAGTGTGAGTCAATAAAGTTCATGGATGACCCACAGTCCACAAAAGCTGAAGTAGGTGTGTAACAGTCCCCACAACATAGTTCCACCTCCAACAACATTTTTTAACATGAGGGAAAATGTACCTGAGAGTCTGGGTGACCTCCTCGACAATCACCCAGACTTGGCAGCTTGTTAGTCGGTGGGAAAGAGGGGCACTCCTTCCAATGTCCCGGATTTCCACAATAGAAACATAATCTCCCCTCGCATTGCCACTTCCTGTCATTCTCCGTGAGATTAATGGCTCCAACCTCCATAGGTTCCATATATGGCATCACCTCGGACTTAGCAGGGTACACTGGAAACTCTTGCTGGATTATACTTCTCCCCCACAATCTCCAATCCAAACGAATAACCTGAGTCATGGCCTCCTCCAAAGAACTGGGTGGCAGATGGAGAGACAGAGGGTCCTTAGGATGATCCAACAGTCCTTTCCTGAACTGGCATCTTAAAACAGAGTCGTTCCAGGACACTTCGGTGGACCACGGTCTAAACTCTGAGCAATACCATACAGTTTACCCTTGGAGAGACCTATGATCGCGTCCTCTGCCACCCTGACCCAGTCTGGTTCATCAAAAAATCAGTCCTAAAGCCTCAAAGAACCTATCCACAGACACATGTTCAGGGGCAGTAACAGGTAGAAGAAAAAGCCCAAGATTGAGGTCCCTCCCAGACTAACAAAATAATTATCCCCACCCATTGACTCTCATCCCCAGAGAATCGGGGTCTAAGGGAAAAAAGCAGCTTACAACTCTCCCTGAATATATGGAACTTCTTCTTCTCCCCAGAAAAAGTATCTGGGAGACTGACCGTAGGTTCAGGAGAGTGGAGCAAGACATCTATGGGGTACGAGTGCTTATAGACAGATTAAGTGAAAAAGACCTCTGAACTCTGAAAAGTCTTAACCGTCTCAGAAAGCTCTCTCTGAAGTTATTTATGGGAAGTGGCCAGGGCTCTATGTTCCACATGTTCCTGAATCATCTGAGTCAGGTTAGTCAGTGTGCAAAGTGGATCCATGAAGAGAAGAGCAAGCAAAAAAAAAACTGTCAAGAGATGAAATCAGGTCAAAACCAAAGCAGAGTCAAACACCGGAAAATACAAATACAAATGGAAACACTAAGTCGGGACGGGGTGAGAGAAAGGAACAGACACGAGCAAAGTCAGTAAGGCAGCAGGACAAATCAAGGTAACACCAGAGTCAGATACTCACGCAATAGGCAGAAAATATAGCTAACGCCACCTGCAGAATGCAGCGGAGCTAAATAGCAAACCTGAACCCAGAGCACCTGAAACTGTCATGTCGGACGCTGTTCAGACCAGGTCGTTCGACAGACAGCGGTAATTCCGCTTTTGACCACTATTTGCTCATTGGCGTCGGCTAGGTTTTGTCCAGCTGTTCCAGGGTTAATTTTCCTGATCCTCGGATTGGAAGCTGGGCCATGCCCATGGCCTTTAAATAGTTCTCCGGATCATTGGGCGTCGCCGATTATAGCTTCTGTCTTGCGTTGTTATCTCAGTCTGGAGTGGAGAGCTGGTTGTTGGAGAATCGTTGCTGGTGGTGTATTTTCCTTTGTCTTATTTACTCCTTCCTATATTTGTGTTTATTTTGCCCTGCACATTTATAGTGTATTCCTGAGTGACTGCGGCGTGGTGTATATTTTCCTTTATCCTTGTCTCTGCTAACTGTGGGTATTGGTGTATTACATTCACTGGGTGGAGGGCGCAGGTTTTCAGCTTAGGGTTGTAACAGGAGGCAGGGTGAGGTTCGAGGCCTGGACATGCACACCATCAGTGTAAACTTCAGGTAGAGGGTCAGTCAGCATTTCCCTAGTCTGAGGGAAATTGCAGGGGCCCGGGTTATTAGCTCTCACCCACCTAGTCTCCCCGTGACATTATAATCGGCCCAACAACACAAAAAAAAAAAAGGGTTTCTTTTTTTGTGTGTGTTTTGTCATGGATCCCATGACTTCCATAACCCACCAGTTGGAGGCGCTGTCCCTACAGGTCACGGAGTTGAGGGGGGGCAGTACAGCAACAGGGACTAGCAGTATCTAATGTGCAAACTAGAGCGACAGAAAGAGTTGCTGAGCCTAAATTTCCTTTGCCTGAAAAATTTGCTGGGGAACGCAGTAAATTTGTTTCTTTTCGTGAAGCTTGCAAACTATATTTCCGTATGCGCCCGATCTCCTCGGGTAATGAGGCTCAGCGTGTGGGCCTGGTGTTGTCATTGTTAAGCGGGGATCCCCAAGCATGGGCGTTTTCTTTGCCATCTGATTCTACTGCATTTGACTCTGTGGAGAGTTTTTTTTCTTCTCTTGGGAAAATCTATGATGAGCCTGACAGAATGGCTCTGGCAGAATCTAAGATACGCTCCATTCGCCAGGGGGAGCGAGTAGCAGAGGATAACTGTTCTGAATTCCGCCACTGGGCGATCGATACCCAATGGAATGATCCAGCATTGCGGAGTCAGTTTATTCATGGGGTTTCTGGAAGGGTTAAAAAAGCCCTTCTGATGTACGAGACTCCTGCTTCTCTAGATTCCGCTATGAGTCTGGTTGTCCGCATTGATCACCGTCTGCGTCAGGGGGAGCATGAGACACCGCCTGTGGGTGAAGGTTTAGGTTCACGTGAGGTTGCTGCAGGTGAGCCCACAGAGCCTATGCAAATCGCAGGGGTGTCACATGTAAAGCGTCGAGCCCCAGAGATCAGGAAGCAGGGAGCCTGTTTTTACTGTGGTAAAATTGGTCATTTTATTAACATCTGTCCTCTGCTGTCTAAGAAAAACGCAACGGCGGAAAACTTCTAATCTCAGATGGTGTGGAGGAGACCAATCTGAGCTTATGTATATCCTTCATGGTGGTTTCTCAATGCATGCTCCCTGCTAAGGTTTTTATCGCTGGCAGTGAGCTGCCAATTACTGATTTTTTGTGGATAGTGGTTCAGCCACAAATCTCATTGATGAGGAGTTTGCCCGCACAGCAGGTTTTAGGATTGAAAAACTGTCTCATCCTATCCGTGTGGTCACCATCAATGCTGCTCCTCTCTTTCAGGGGGAGATTACTGAATTTGTGGCTGAGGTGAAACTCCACATTGAGGTTCTACATTCCAAGCGGGTTACATGTAAGGTGCTCAGGAATCTTCCTGCTCAGGTGGTTTTCTGTTTTCCTTGGTTGTCCATGCACAACCCGGTAATTGACTGGAAAACTCAGGACATAATTCAGTGGAGCGAGTTCTGCCAGGAGAATTGCCTGGCCACATTTGTGGCTGCGGTGACTTCAAGCGTTCCGGAGTCACTTCTGGATTTTGTGGATGTGTTCTCTGAAAAGGGTTGCTCAGAGTTGCCGCCACATCTTCCCTATGACTGTTCTATCAGGTTTAAACCAGGGGCCAAGTTGACTAAAGCAAGGATGTTTAACATCTCCGGTCCGGAGAGACAAGCGTTAAAAGATTATATTGCTGAAAGCTTGAGCAAAGGGCACATCAGGCCGTCATCCTCGCCGGTGGCAGCAGGGTTCTTCTTCGTGAAGAAGAAAGATGGCGGATTACGCCTGTGTTTGGATTTCAGGGAGTTGAACCAGATTACGGTTCGTGATCCATACCCGATGCCACTGATACCAGATTTGTTCAACCAGGTGGCGGGTACTAACTGGTTTACCAAGCTTGACCTCAGGGGGGCGTACAACCTCATAAGAGTCCGTCAAGGTGATGAGTGGAAGACAGCTTTTAATACCCCTGAGGGTCATTTTGAAAATTTGGTGATGCCTTTTGGGTTGACTAACGCACCTGCAGTGTTCCAACATTTCATCAATGATGTGTTCTCGCATGTTTTGGGGAAATTCGTTATCGTGTACCTAGATGACATCCTCATATATTCTTGCGACCGTGATGCTCATTTAGATCATGTCAGGCAGGTGTTACAGCTTCTCAGAGAGAATAAGCTGTATGCTAAACTTGAGAAATGTGTATTTTCTGTTCAAGAGTTGCCTTTCTTGGGTTACATTGTGTCTGCTTCTGGTTTTAAAATGGACGCCGCTAAGGTGCAAGCGGTGCTGCATTGGGAACATCATGATAACCTGAAAGCACTTCAGCGGTTCCTTGGGTTTTCTAACTACTATAGGAAATTTATCAAGGATTTTTCCATCATTGCTAAACCGCTAACTGACATGACTAAAAAGGGTACCAATTTCTCCGTTTGGCCTGAGGCTGCTGTGCGCGCATTTGAATTTCTTAAGAACAGTTTTGTTTTGGCCCCCATTCTTGTGCAGCCAGACGTGTCGAAGCCTTTGTTGTGGAGGTCGATGCGTCTGAGGTTGGTGTGGGGGCGGTGCTGTCACAAGGCTCATCTTTGAGTGATTTGCGTCCATGCGCCTATTTCTCCAAGAAACTTTTGTCCGCCGAACGTAACTACGATATCGGCAACAGGGAGTTGTTGGCAATCAAGTTGGCCTTTGAGGAATGGCGACACTTCTTGGAGGGGTCGGTACATCAGGTTACTGTTATTACCGATCATAAGAATCTGCTGTATTTGGAGTCAGCCAAGCGTCTGTCCCCCAGGCAGGCTCGCTGGGCATTGTTTTTCACGTGGTTCAATTTTGTTGTCACTTACAGACCGGGGTCTAAAAACACTAAGGCGGATGCTCTATCCAGGTGTTTTCCGGGGGGAGAACCTCGGGAGGATCCAGTACCCATCCTCCAAAAGGGTGTTGTGGTTTCGGCTCTCACTACCGAGGTTGAGGCTGAGATTGCCGAGGCTCAGGAGGAGGTACCATCTGAGCTTCCCATCAACAAATCTTTTGTACCCCTTCATCTCCGCTTAAAGGTTTTGGCGGAGCATCATGATGCTGTCCTGGCTGGCCACCCAGGGGTTAGAGGTACCTTGGAGTTGGTGTCATGTCGGTTTTGGTGGCCCAAGATCCAACAGGATGTGGTCTCATACGTGTCAGCTTGTACCACGTGCGCTAGGGCTAAGATGCCCCGCTCCCGTCCTGTTGGCACACTACTTCCTCTTGAAGTACCTAGTAAGCCATGGACGGAAATCTCCATGGATTTCATCACTGATTTGCCCTCATCAGCTGGGAACACGGTCATCTTGGTGATTGTTGATCGGTTTTCAAAAATGTTGCACTTTGTGCCTTTGCCTTCGTTGGGTAATGCTAAGACTCTGGCTCAGGTATTTGTGCAGGAGGTGGTCAGACTTCATGGGGTTCCATCTGACATCGTGTCTGATAGGGGGTCTCAGTTTGTGGCAAAATTTTGGAGAGAATTTTGCTCATGGCTGGGGATCAAGTTGTCTCATTCTTCGGCGTTCCATCCTCAGTCAAATGGTCAGACTGAGCGTATGAACCAAAATTTGGAACAGTACTTACGCTGCTTTGTCTCTGATAACCAGGAGGAGTGGTCTACCTTTCTTCCTTTGGCTGAGTTTGCCATCAATAATCACTGCCAGGAGTCATCTGGGGAGTCTCCGTTTTCTTGTGTTTATGGGCTACATCCTCAGTTTTGTACCTTGAGTCAGAGGGGCTCTTCCGGCGTTCCGGAGAAGGATCAGTTAGGAGCACAATTATCATCAGTCTGGAGGAGAGTTAAACAGCGCCTGTTGAGTGTGGGTGCTAGGTACAAACGTGTGGCTGACAGTAGGCGTGTGCCAGGTCCGGACCTGAGTGTGGATGACTGGGTGTGGTTATCCACAAAAAACATAAGACTCAAACTACCATCCCTTAAATTGGGTCCACGGTTTATTGGTCCATTTAGGGTCACCGCGGTCATTAACCCAGTAGCGTACCGATTGGAGCTCCCTACAGTGTATAAGATACACAACGTGTTCCACAGGTCTCTTCTAAAGAAGGTGGTGGGTTCTGTGGATGCGGCGCTTATGCCACCTCCAGTCTTGGTGGATGGTAATTTGGAGTTTGAAGTCTCCAAGGTGGTTGACTCTCGTGTAGTGCATCGTACTTTACAGTACTTGGTACACTGGCGTGGTTATGGGCCTGAGGAGAGGTCCTGGGTACCAGCCTCGGATATTCATGCAGATCGGCTGGTCAGGTTTTCATCGTCGCCATCCGGACAAGCCGGGTCCTATGAGCCGTTAGGGCCCTGGGGTCCCTCGTAGAAGGCGGGGTACTGTCATGTCGGACGCTGTTCAGAGCAGGTCGTTCGACAGACAGCGGTAATTCCGCTTTTGACCACTATTTGCTCATTGGCGTCGGCTAGGTTTTGTCCAGCTGTTCCAGGGTTAATTTTCCTGATCCTCGGATTGGAAGCTGGGCCATGCCCATGACCTTTAAATAGTTCTCCGGATCATTGGGTGTCGCCGATTATAGCTTCTGTCTTGCGTTGTTATCTCGGTCTGGAGTGGAGAGCTGGTTGTTGGAGAATCGTTGCTGGTGGTGTATTTTCCTTTGTCTTATTTACTCCTTCCTATATTTGTGTTTATTTTGCCCTGCACATTTATAGTGTATTCCTGAGTGACTGCGGCATGGTGTATATTTTCCTTTATCCTTGTCTGTGCTAACTGTGGGTATTGGTGTATTACATTCACTGGGTGGAGGGCGGAGGTTTTCAGCTTAGGGTTGTAACAGGAGGCAGGGTGAGGTTCGAGGCCTGGACATGCACACCATCAGTGTAAACTTCAGGTAGAGGGTCAGTCAGCATTTCCCTAGTCTGAGGGAAATTGCAGGGGCTCGGGTTATTAGCTCTCACCCACCTAGTCTCCCCGTGACAGAACCTGAGGCAAAGCAAAGTTAACCCCTGACATGACCAGACCTGGAAAGTGATAGACTGAACTCAAAACCTGGTCTGGATCATGACAACAATATTTTTTAATTTCTAGATTATTGGTATCACTGGTCACACAAGGAGCTGAGCTTTGAAAATGAAAAGTGAAAATTATTTGTCAGATCATACACTGTTCCCACAACAGAAATCAGAATCAGCACTGAGTTTATATAACAAAAAGTAAAATAAAGTACTATGGCTATTATTGTTGTGGTAAGATTAGTCCTAATGTGATATCCTAATGGCCACAAGATTTCCCTTATGAACTGTTAACCAAGAATTACGGTTTCAGGTTTATGCATCACATTCATATTCTTAATTAATTCTTGACAGGTTAATTATTTTCTGTACCTATTGTGCAGTATTTTCTTTTGCTTGTGTTCAACATAATACTTTTAATAAGCTGTCACTTACTATCTGCAAATCTTTCTGAAATATTCTTTGTAGGATGTAATAATGAGCAAAATGAATCGTGCAGGAATATAATACTACGTTGGTCATCACCCAGATTTTACCACTCTGTGATGACATAAGGATGAATGCATTCTAGTCTCCTGGATGACTTTTGACTTTTTTTAATTCAATTTGACAAATAAATACATAATAAATAAAGTAATCCAAGTGACTTCAAATTGGAGATTGCATATTACATATCGATTATAATATCCAGGTTTTATTTCTTTTATATTTTAGTAAGTCCTGTAGTCCAACAAATGATTTTTGATGGCTCATTTGGGATAGGACAAATCATACCATTCTAGAAATAATTTTTTTTTTAGAATTTCATTTTAATGATTAATTTCAAGAATGGCATTTTGTCCATGCTAGGAAAACTTAAAACTGTGATTGACCTTTTGGAAAATCTGCTTGGAAACTGCTTTCAGCAAGTTAACCGCATAGAACATAAACACATTTCTGAAAATCCATAATCCAGCACCAGCCAATCTCAAGGTTGCTTGCTGCTTGAACATTGATGCTAAATCCACTTCTACAGTTTACTGTATCTCCCAAAGATCAAAAGAATCAATCATTGGAAATCCAGTTAGCTGAATATTTCTCTTCCCCATCATCATCTGCTGACAGTTGAGAGGTTTTCTTAAAGGGGTTGTCCCCTTCTTGATCTGAATGTTTGGCGCTGATTGAAATGAAAACACCTATACTCACCTACTGTGCTAGCGCCATTCCAGAAGTGTCTTGCGTTCCATGGGCTCAAGTGTGGCTATTACAGTGACCTGCAAATATATTCACCCCCATTGGCTGTTTGCCTATTTTGTTACACTTCAACCTGTGTATAAATATTTTTGCAATCCAATTTGTGTGCGATGCATCAGTACTAAATAGTCTAAGTTGTTGAAATTAAGTGAGAAAAATATAGACGAAAATTAAATTTATGGAATCAAATAACTAAAAATTGGCATGTACATATGTGTTTGCTTTTTTGCAATGAAGCCCCTAAAAAAATTTTGGTGTAAGCAATTACCTTCAAACGTCACATGCTTAGTGAAAGGAAGTCCACCTGTGTGCAATCTAAGTGTCACATGGTCTGTCAGTATATACACACACATTTTCTGAAAGGCTACAGAGGTTACAACACCATTAAGCAAGAAGCTCCACTAACCAAACAACACCATGAAGTCCAAGGAGATCTCCAAACAACTCAGGGAAAAAGTTGTTGAGAAGTACAATTCAGAGTTCCCCCTGAGCACCATCAAATCCATTATCATCAAATGGAAAGAGCATGTGTGACGCTAGTCACTTTTCACGGCCAAGCCGGGAGTCAGAGTGGTAAAGGAGTCCAAGGTCAGAAACCAGCAGGGTACGTCATAAACAGAAGGAAGAGACAAAAGCATAGTCAGGTAACGTTCTGAGGTCAGGGTACCGTGAAGATAATGGATCAGAGCTGAAGGGGTTAAACAGGCGGATGGTCAGAACGAAGGCCAAGGTCAGGCAGCAGATCAAGCATACAGAACTCAAGGCACAGGAAAATACAAACCTCACAGGCTGAATGTACACCTGGCAGAGTTCTTAGATACACAGCTCAGTTAAGAAGCATGGCAATTAACTGGAATCATGAACACATGGAGACAGCCGATGCCTCACAATCTCAGATTGGATAGTTGAGCTGTCAATCAACACATTGACAGCTTGCACACCCCTGTGCCAGATCGGATTGCCAAGCTGTCAATCAAAGTTCTGACAGCTTCACTATGCCCCTATACCAGATTGGATGGCTGAGCTCTCAGTAACTGCATCCCAGACACATTGAGGGGTGGAACCATGACAACATGGTACCACAACAAACCTGCCAAGAGAGGACTTCCCACCAAAACTCTCAGCCCGGGAAAGGAGTGCATTAGATAGAGAGGCAGCAGAGAGACCAAAGGTAACCCTGAAGAAGCTGAAGAGTTCCCAAGTAGAAACTGGAAAATCTGTGCAAACGACCACAATAAGCTGTACAGTCCATCATAGAGGTGACCTTTATGGAAGAGTGGGCAGAAAAATATATACAAAAATTGTAAGGCTTATTTTGCATTTGTCAAAAGACATGTGAGAAACTCCCCAACTGTATGAAGGAAGGTGCTGTGGTCAGATGACACCAAAATTGAACTCTTTGGCCACCGAGGTAAAAGCTATGTCTGGTGCCAAACCAACGCAACTAATCACCCCAATAACAGTATACCCAGAGTGAAACATGGTGGTGGCAGCATCATGCTATGGGGATGTTTTTCAGCAGCCGTTACAGGGAAAATACCGAGTTGTGGGGAAGATGGATGGTGCGAAATACAGGGATATTCTTGAGCAAAACCTGTTTCAGTCTCTCAGTGATTTGAGAGTGGAACAGAGAATCACTTTCCAACAAAACAATGACACAAAGCATGCCACTAAAGCAACACTTGATTGTTTTGGAGTGGCCTAGAAAAAAGCCTAGACCTTAATCAAATTGAGACTCTGTGGTAAGACTTGAAGATTGCTGTTTGCCAGAGGAAACCATCTAGCTTGAAGGAACTGGAACAGTTTTGCCTTGAGGAATGGGCAAACATCCCAGTGGCGTGATGTGGAAAGCTCAAAGAGACTTATCCAAAGTGACGTGCAGCTGTAATTGTCTCATAAGGAGGCTCTATAAAGTACTGACTTTACAGGGGAGAATAGTTATGCACACTGAAGTTTTCAGTTATTTTATCCTATTTGTTGTTTGCTTCACAATAAAAAGACAATATGTACTGATGTAAACCCTAAAAAAACCTGTGAAATTCCAGTTTGTAAGGAAGCAAAACACAGAAAATTTCAAGGGAGTAAATACTTTCACAAGCCACTGTATGTCACGTGAGTCCTGCGCCCAGTGGCGTAACTTGATGCTCATGGACCCCAATTCAAAACCTCCAGTGGGGCCCCTAATTATTGCATGTGTTTAATAGCATTGGTCTTTTAAGGTAAGGCTAAAAGATCTTTTCATGCTCCCTAGACTCAAGGGCCTGGGTGCAATTGTGACCTCTGCACCTATTGTAGTTATTACCCTGCCTTCACCTAATCAGAGCTGGCATCACTGTACCCTATTTCGTAGGTATAAGTAATCAACAGGAGATGAGGGCTGTGGCTAACTTCCTCTTGATTACTTACATGTCCAAAGGCAGGGACAGTGATGCCAGCGCTGATTGAGCACAGGGCTCATGTGACATAACAACCACATGTGAGCCCTGGAAATGTGAGTGCCAACACCATGTTTGGGGTTGTCCATTACTATGACTTTTGACCTGGTGATAGATTTTCTTTAAGGATTTATATAGAAAAAAATATGACTGTATCATTGCAGCATGGCCTCAGCCGTCTTGTGTAAATGTTTAGAAAAAGATTTTTATTGGAACATTCGCGTAAATGCTGCCATAAAATAAAATATAAATAAATTAAACAAACAAACCCATGATAAGTCAATAGAATTGATTATGATTTATTAGGATCTATTTTAAAACCGATCCATCAAAACTGGCACAGAGCCTTTAAAGCTAAATAAGGATAATAAAACAGTGGATTGTTAGGTGTCCTCCTGAGTCTCTTTCTGCATAAAACAATGTAATAATAGAAAGCACATTACCCTTTATTAAACATGTTTGATTATGTCCTGTGATCATGGAAGGTGAGGTGTAATGAGTTCAATAAATTGCATCAATACACTCCCTTAGTATTTTTAATAGCAATTTCAAGTCTTAATGATCGGTATTCTTGCAGCAGTTATTAAATATTTAACAGTTGTTCTCATTAGATGATGACATAACAGACCTTTAGAGACCAGGCTGAAGAAAGCTCTGCCTCTCCTCTAATGAGAATATATAGTAATAGTGTCTAAGGTTACAATGCCGCCTCGTCTGGAACACTATCCTGTTACCCCTCTTCTATGTCTCTGCCAATGCTATGTTCACGTCTCCTTTTTATATGTGGTTAATTGTGACACGGCTTGTATTTACCGTCCATGAATATTACAAGTGTTGGGATTTGCTTCTAATCAGTCTTGTGAGAGCATTATGATAATTCCTTATAAAACTGCTGCTGAGACCAGAAATCTGCTAATAAGTATTTTGGGATTGATCGTATTTCACTGCTCATGTAGGAAATATAGAAAACATAGCTTTTTAGTCTAAGTGGATGATTTACAGCTTGGATGCTGAATCATATAGACTTATTAGTGAGTCTCAAGTAATTATGTTTTCCTAGTGGTTTTCTATATTTAGCATTTGTGTGCAATTTTCTAAGCAGAGTTACTGTAGATGGCAAATACCTGATTGCCTGGTACTGTTTCAGTTTTACCTATTAAAATCACAACACATATGTCTCGATGAGCATGCATTAACCCCTTCATGATCGGGCTATTTTCCGCTTTTGTTTTTCCTCCCCTCCTTCCAAAAGCCATAACTTTTTATTTTTCTGATCACGTAGCCATATGTTGGCTTGCTAGGGGCTACACCAGTTCATCTGAGTGGCACTAATATGGGTAAGACTATGCAATGAGAGATGGCATTTATTTTCTGGCAGCATACATGTGTGAACAGGCAGTGTGTTATTTGAGTGACATGATGTGGATTTCTTTGTCTTCACGTGACGTTGATTATATTATGTGAGACACTCTTTACTAAATGGCTACCTGTGCTGACTGCCATACATCTGCATTTTCTAGATAATCCTCTGGGCACTAGATAAATATCTTCTCAGTCTATGCTTCCCATATCCACTTTAATATAATTTTGCTCTGGTGCTTTTTTGCTCTCACTTTTGTCCTCGCATGTCATCTAGTTTTTCCATATGTAGTAGATTACTTAATCACTTTTGACTTATGTATATTTTTGTGTATTAATAAAGTATATTCATTTGGACTTTTACTCCAGTTTTGTTGGTTTCTTGTCAGAGATTGACAGCAGCATTTCATATCTTAACAGCTGCATTCAGAGCTCTGCTCTAGGTTTGGGTGTTACAGGCAGATGATGGCTGAATGAAACAGCCATCATATGCTGGGAAAGATGGGGGCCTGGCTTGCAAGTCTGCATTAAAGGCAGTGACATGACATATGATGTAACTGTACATAATATACTTTGAAGAGTTTAAATGTACAATTTCTGTATTATTACACCTGTCATCAGGATGGACTAGGAACTGACTCCTGACTGTTACCAGTTCAGTATATAAGTTGTATGCATACAGCTCCAAATCTCCTCCTTGTCTCTTTGTAGTGTGTGGAGGGCGTCAGACTTTTCATTTTTGAAGGTGCCAATGACAATAACACTTTGTGTCTAGACACCTATAGGGTAAATACAGGTGCTTCTCACAAAATTAGAATATCATCAAAACGTTAATTTACTGTAGTTCTTCAATACAAAAAGTAAAACTCATACATTATATTATTATTATTTATTATTATAGCGCCATTTATTCCATGGCGCTTTACATGTGAGGAGGGGTATACATAATAAAAACAAGTACAATAATGTTAAACAATTCAAGTCATGACTGGTACAGGAGGAGAGAGGACTCTGTCCACGAGGGATCACAATCTACAAGAGATGGGTGAGGATACATTAGGTGAGAGTAGAGCTGGTCGTGCAGCGGTTTGATGGATCACACGCTACTGCAGGTTGTAGGCTTGTCGGAAGATGTAGGTCTTCAGGTTCTTTTTGAAGGTTTCGATGGTAGGCGAGAGTCTGATATGTTGTGGTAGAGAGTTCCAGAGTAGGGGTTATGCGCGTGAGAAATCTTGTATGCAATTGTGGGAAGAGGAGATAAGAAGGGAGTAGAAAAGGAGATCTTGTGAGGATCGGAGGTTACGTGCAGGTAAGTACCCGGAGACGAGGTCACAGATATACTGAGGACACAGGTTGTGGATGGCCTTGTATGTCATGGTTAGAATTTTAAACTGGAGTCTTGGGTAATGGGGAGCCAGTGCAGGGATTGACAGAGGGGAGAGGCAAGGGGAATAGCAGGGGACAGGTGGATTAGCAGAGTTTAGAATAGATTGGAGGGGTGCAAGAGTGTTTGAGGGGAGGCCACAGAGCAGGAGGTTGCAGTAGTCAAGGTGGGAGATGATGAGGGCATGGACCTAGAGTTTTTGCACGTTCTTGATTGCGGAATGTACGGATCCATGAAATATTTTTGAGTTGAAGTCGGCAGGAAGTGGAAAGGGCTTAGATATATGGTTTGAAAGAGAGATTAGCGTGAAGGAATACCCAAAGGCAGCGAGCATGTGGGACTGGGGAGAGTGGGCAGCCGTTTACTTTAATGGATAGGTCCGTTGGCGGGGTCGCATGAGATGAGGGAAAGATGATGAATTCTGTTTTTTCCATGTTAAGTTTTAGAAATCTAGCGGAGAAGGATGAAATAGCGGACAGACATTGAGGGATTCTGGTTAGTAGGGTGGTGATATCTGGTCCAGAGATGTAGATCTGTGTGTCTTCAGCATAGAGGTGATACTGAAAGCCGTGAGATTCTATGAATTGTCCCAGGCCGAAGTTGTAAATGGAGAAGAGTAGGGGCCCTAGGACTGAACCTTGCAGTTCTCTGACAGATAGGGGGCGAGGTGAGGAGGTGATGTGCGAGTGGGAGACGCTGAATGTCCAGTCTGTTAGGTATGATGAGATCCAGGATAGGGCCAAGTCTGTGATTCCAAGGGATGAGAGGGTTTGTAATAATAGGGAATGGTCCACTGTGTCAAAGGCAGAGGACAGGTCCAGGAGGAGAAGGACAGAGGACAGAGGAGGACAAGGACAGAGTAGTGTCCCCTGGCCTTGGCAGTTAATAGGTCATTGGTGACCTTAGTTAGGGCAGTTTCAGTGGAGTGGTGTGAACGGAAGCCAGATTGTAAGTTGTCGAAGAGGGAGCATGAAGAGAGGTGGGAGGACATTTCAAGATGGACGTGTTGTTCTTGTAGTTTTGAGGCATAGGGGAGAAGTGATATAGGGCAATAGCTAGATACAGAGGATGGGTCAAGAGAGGGCTTTTTGAGGATAGGTGTGACTGAGGCATGTTTAAAGCTTGAGGGGAAAACACTAGTTGTTAGTGATAGGTTGAAAGATGGGTTAGGGTTGGGATGAAGAATGTGGTGAGGTTTGGGATTAAGTGGGATGGGATAAGGTCAAGTGCACAGGTGGTGACATGCGATCTTGAGATTAGAGTGGACAGTTGATCTTCTGTGATGGTGGAGAAGTTGGTTTTGGAGAAGGAGGGCTGGGCAGTTAGGAGGAAGGGCTCTGGGGGTTGCTGACCAAAACTGTCTCTAATGTTATCCATCTTCTGCTTGAAAAATGAGGCAAAGTCTTCAGCTGAGATGAGTGGGGTAGGAGGAGTTGCTGATGATGGAGGAGAGAATTGAAGGTGTTGAATAACTGTTTAGGGTTGTGAGACAGGGAGGATACGAGAGATGAGAAGTAGGTTTGTTTAGCTGTGGTGAGTGTGGCCTCGAAAGTAGTGAGGGACTGGTTGAATGCGATGACGTGCTCGTTGGAGTGGGATCTTTTCCATCTCCGCTCAACAGCCCTGAAAGCTCCCCTCAGTTCTTTGGTCAGGCTGGTGTGCCAGAGCTGTCTGTTGATTTTGAAAGCTTTGGTATGTGTGAAAGGGGCAATCAATTCCAAAGCTACAGTTATTGTGGTGTTATACAGAGCGGCAGCGGCATCCGCATTGTGTAGGGAACTTATGTCTGTAAGAGGGAGTAGGGATTCAGAGAGTGGGTGTAGATCGAGGTGTTTAAGATTTCTGCGAGGGTGTGAAAGTTTGTGGGGTGGGGATTGTAGACAAGGAGTGGAGAGGGAAGAGAATGTGAGTAGGTTGTGGTCAGAAAGAGGAAGAGGTAAGTTAGAGAGGTTAGATAGGGAGTATAGGTGAGTGAAGATGAGGTCCAGTGTGTGGCAATCTTTGTAAGTGGCTGCAGAAGACCATTGAGTGAGGCCGAAGGAGGAAGTGAGAGATAGAATCTTAGTGGCAGCTGATAGGGAAGTGTCAATGGGGATGTTTAATGTCGCCTAAGATGACAGTGGGGATGTCATATAGAGTCATCACAAAGTAATCTATTTCAAGTGTTTATTTCTGTTAATGTTAATGATTATGGCTTACAGCCAATGAAAACCCAAAAGTAATTATCTCAGTAAATTAGAATAATTTATAACACCAGCTTGAAAAATGATTTTAAAATCCAAAATGTTGGCCTACTGACTGAAATGTATGTTCAATAAATGCACTCAATACTTGGTCTGGACTCCTTTTACATCAATTACTGCATCAATGTGATGTGGCATGGAGGCGATCATCCTGTGACACTGCTGAGGTGCTATGGAAGCCCAGGTTGCTTTGATAGCAGCCCTCAGCTCGTCTGCATTGTCGGGTCTGGTGGCTCTTCTCTTCCTCTTGACAATACCCCATAGATTTTCTATAGGGTTAAGGTCAGGCTAGTTTGCTGGCCAATCAAGCACAGTGATACTGTTGTTTTTAATCCATGTATTGGAACTTTTGGCAGTGTGGACAGGTGCCAATCCTGCTGGAGAATGAAATTTCCATCTCCAAAAAGCTTGTCGGCAGAGGGAAGCATTAGGTGCTCTAAAATTTCCTGGTAGATGGCTGCGCTGACTTTGGTCTCGATAAAACACAGTGGACCTACACCAGCAGATGACATGGCTCCCCAAACCATCACTGATTGTGGAACTTCACACTAGACTTTAATCAAGCAGCTTGAACTGTGTGCCTCTTCCACTCTTCCTCTAGACTCTGGGACCTTGATTTCCAAATGAAATACAAAATTTACTTTAATCTGAAAACAACACCTTGGACCAGTGAGCAACAGTCCAGTTCTTTTTCTCCTTTGCTCAGGTAAGACGCTTCTGGCATTGTCTATTGGTCATGAGTGGCTTGACACGAGGAATGCAACACTTGTAGCCTATGTCCTTGATACGCCTATGTGTGGTGGCTCTTGAAGCAATGACACCAGCAGCAGTCCACTCCTTGTGAATCTACCCCAAATTTTTGAATGGCCTTTTCTCAACAATCGTTTCAAAGCTACGGTTATCCCGGTTGCTTGTGCACCTTTTTCTACCACACTTTTTCCTTCCTGTCAACTTTCCATCAATATGCTTGGATACAGCACTCTGTGAACAGCCAGCTTCTTTAGCAATGACCTTTTGTGGCTTTCCCGCCTTGTGGAGTGTGTCATTGACTGCCTTCTGGACATCTGTCAAGTCAGCAGTCTTCCCCTTGATGGTAAAGCCTATTGAAACAGACTAAGGGGCCTTTTTAAACACTTAGGAAGCCTTTGCAGGTGTTTTTTTGTTAATTATTCTAATTTCCTGAGATAATGGCTTTTGGGTTTTCATTGTCTGCAAGCCATAATCATCAACACAAACAGAAATTAACACTTTAAATAGATCACTCTGTTTGTAATGACTATATAATATATGAGTTTCACTTTCTGTATTGAAGAGCTGAAATAAATTAACTTTTTGGTTATATTCTAATTTTGTGAGAAGCACCTGTACATCTGTAATGTTAATGATACAGATTTGTGCGCAGAAAATCGGCATCATATTACAGTATCGTATATGCAGATAAGATTATAAGATTAAGCAGATGGGATTTAAGGAAATATTTTTTTTAACACTGCGTAAACTAACCAGCAGTGCGTTTTTGAAATCTGCAACATGTCAATTTACAAGTGCTTCCCACTAAATTAGAATATCAAAAAGTTAATTTATTTCAGTTCTTCAATGCAAAAGGTGAAACTAATATATTATATAGAGTCAATACAAACAGAGTGATCTATTTCAAGTGTTTATTTATTATTATTAGACTTTTTTATAGCGCCATATATCTGTTAATGTTGAGGTTTATGGCTTACAGCCAATGAAAAGCCAAAAGTCATTACGCCAGTAAATTAGAATAATTAACAAAAACACCTGCAAAGGCTTCCTAAGCGTTTAAAAAGGTCCCTTAGTCTATTTCAGAAGTCTCCACAATCATAGGGAAGACTGCTAACTTGACAGATGTCCAGAAGGCAGTCAATGACACACTCCACAAGGAGGTTAAGCCACAAAAGGTCATTGCTAAAGAAGCTGGCTGTTCACAGAGTGCTGTATCCAAGCATATTAATGGAGAGTTAAGTGGAAGGAAAAAGTGTGGTAGAAAAAGGTACACAAGCAATTGGGATAACCGCAGCCTTCAAAGGATTGTTAAGAAAAGGCCATTCAAAATTTGTGGGAGATTCACAAGAAGTGGACTGCTGCTGGACTATTGCTCAGTGGTCCAAGGTAGGGTTGAGCGAAACACATCGGCCAATTTCAAAAGTCGCCGACTTTTGGCAAAGTCAGGTGCAGAGGGCGCATCACCGCGAATGAAGGTAACTACAGGTCATTGACCTACATTTCATTCATTCGCCGGGGTTTACAGGCACGAGCACAGCTGCATTATAGCAGAGCTCCTGCCTGTAAAATATTTTAACCCCTTCAGATGGATTTACATCGTGGGACGTTACAGATCTACGGAAGCTATGTATATTGTTGGTTTATTATTTTTAATTTGTTACAGAACGATGGTCTTCAGGTGGATTGAGAGAGCAATAAAATATTACAACAACCTGTGTGTTTATTTCATTAAAATACTTTGCAATATTGTGTGTGTGTTTTTTTTAACCATTTCATACAATTGGATAATGGATAGGTATCATATTTGACGCCTCTCCATTATTAATCTGGCTTAATGTCACCTTACAATAGCAAGGTGACATTAACCCTTCATTACCCCATATCCCACCGCTACACGGGAGTGGGAAGAAAGTAGCCAAGTGCCAGAATAGGCGCATCTTCCAGATGTGCCTTTTCTGGGGTGGCTGGGGGCAGATGTTTGTAGCCGGGGGGGCCAATAACCATGGACCCTCTCTAGGCTATTAATATCTGCCCTCAGTCACTGGCTTTACCACTCTGGCGGAGAAAATTGCACGGGAGCCCACGCCAATTTTTTCCGCGATTTAACCCTTAAATTTAATAGCTACAGCGCCGAAATTTTGCACATACACACTACTAACGTAAGTAGTGTGGAATATGCAAAAAAAAGGGGGATATGACATGGTTTACTGTATGTAAACCATGTCTCATATCATGTTGGGTTTAGGCAGGAGAAATGAAAAGCCGGCAATTGAATTACCGGCTTTTCACATATATCGCGCTGAAGTAAATATAAAAATATATAGATTTCCCAATGACTTGCATTGGGTTTCGTGTTTCGGCGGATCCCCCGAACCCGACTTTTCAAGAAGATCGGCCGATTTCACTCGACTCGACTTTTGAGAAAGTCGGGTTTCGCGAAACCCGACTCGACTTCAAAAAAGGAAAAGTCACTCAGCCCTAGTTCAAGGTGTTGTTTACAGATGAAAGTAAATTTTGCAGAATCTGGAGGAAGAGTCGAGACGCACACAATCCAAGCTGCTTGAGGTGTAGTGTGAAGTTTCCACATTTTTCAAGCTGGTGTTATAAATAGTGTTGAGCGATACCGTCCGATACTTGAAAGTATCGGTATCGGAAAGTATCGGCCGATACCGGCAAAGTATCGGATCCAATCCGATACCGATACCCGATACCAATACAAGTCAATGGGACTCAGGTATCGGACGGTATCCCTGATGGTTCCCAGGGTCTGAAGGAGAGGAAACTCTCCTTCAGGCCCTGGGAACCATATTAATGTGTAAAAGAAAGAATTAAAATAAAAAATATTGCTATACTCACCTGTCCGACGCAGCCGGGACCTCAGCGAGGGAACTGGCAGCGTTGTTTGTTTAAAATTCGCGCTTTTACTTGGTTACGTGAGGTCCCGGCTTGTGATTGGTCAGGGCGGCCATGTTGCCGGGACGCGGACCAATCACAGCAAGCCGTGACGAAATTACGTCACGGCTTGCTGTGATTGGTCCGCGTCCCGGCAACATGGCCGCCATTAACCAATCACAAGCCGTGACGTCACGGGAGGCTGGACATGCGCGTATTTTGAAAAGCGCGCGTGTCCAGCCTCCAGTGACGTCCCGGCTTATGATTGGTCACGGCGCCATGTTGCCGGGACGCGGACCAATCACAGCAAGCCGTGACGAAATTACGTCACGGCTTGCTGTGATTGGTCCGCGTCCCGGCAACATGGCCGCCATTAACCAATCACAAGCCGTGACATCACGGGAGGCTGGACACGCGCGCTTTTCAAAATACGCGCATGTCCAGCCTCCCGTGACGTCCCGGCTTGTGATTGGTTAATGGCGGCCATGTTGCCGGGACGTCACTGGAGGCTGGACACGCGCGCTTTTCAAAATACGCGCATGTCCAGCCTCCCGTGACGTCCCGGCTTGTGATTGGTTAATGGCGGCCATGTTGCCGGGACGTCACTGGAGGCTGGACACGCGCGCTTTTCAAAATACGCGCATGTCCAGCCTCCCGTGACGTCCCGGCTTGTGATTGGTTAATGGCGGCCATGTTGCCGGGACGTCACTGGAGGCTGGACACGCGCGCTTTTCAAAATACGCGCATGTCCAGCCTCCCGTGACGTCCCGGCTTGTGATTGGTTAATGGCGGCCATGTTGCCGGGACGTCACTGGAGGCTGGACACGCGCGCTTTTCAAAATACGCGCATGTCCAGCCTCCCGTGACATCACGGCTTGTGATTGGTTAATGGCGGCCATGTTGCCGGGACGTGGACCAATCACAGCAAGCCGTGACGTAATTTCGTCACGGCTTGCTGTGATTGGTCCGCGTCCCGGCAACATGGCCGCCCTGACCAATCACAAGCCGGGACTTCACGTAACCAAGTAAAAGCGCGAAATTTAAACAAACAACGCTGCCGGTTCCCTCGCTGAGGTCCCGGCTGCGTCGGACAGGTGAGTATAGCGATATTTTTTATTTTAATTCTCTTTTTTACACATTATTACATTAATGTTGTTGCGATACCCGATACCCGATACCACAAAAGTATCGGATCTCGGTATCGGAAATTCCGATACAGCAAGTATCGGCCGATACCCGATACTTGCAGTATCGGAATGCTCAACACTAGTTATAAAGTATTCTAATTTACCGATATAATGACTTTTGGGTTTTCATTGACTGTAAGCCATAATCATCAACATTAGCAGAAATAAACACTTGAAATAGATCACTCTGTTTATAATGAATCTATATAATATAGGAGTTTCACTTTTGTATTGAAAAGCTGAAATAAATTAACTTTTTGATGATATTCTAATTTAATGAGAAGCACTTGTATCTTGCGAGTGCACTGAGGTTTCTGTGTGGGGTTTCCCTACAGAATTGTATTAGATATGGAAAATCCACAGATTAAAAGCGTATGTTCAGAAATGCACTACAAACACATGTAATTCACTCTTGACTGTATCAATTAAGTTTTGTCACAGTCAAATACCAGGAAATATCTAAAACAAGGCAGCTTTATTTAAAATATGACATAACAGAGATAAAAACCACAACATCAAAAATGAAGAAATGCAACAGAAAATCTTCAACTTCAAAAAAAATCACCAAATACTCATTGTAGCAACGTAGACTAAGACCACCTGCACTTGCTGAGCATTTGGTGAGTTTTTTACCTCAGTATTTGCAAGCCCAAACCAGGAGTGGGTAAAAAATTCAGAAGTGGTGACATGTTTCTATTAGGGTATGTTTCCTAGTAGGGTTGAGCGAAACGGGTCGGCAATTTTCAGAAGTCGCCGACTTTTGGCAAAGTCGGGTTTCATGAAACCCGACCCGACCCCTGTGTGGGGTCGGCCATGAAGTCGGCGATCTTCTGAATCTGGAATCGGAATTCCGATACCGATTCCCGATATGTTTAAGATATCGGGAATTGGTATCGGAATTCAGATTTAAGTGTAAAATAAAGAATTAAAATAAAAAATATCGCTATACTTACCATCTGATGCGCCCTGGTACTAAGCGGGAACCTTCCTTCCTTAGAATCAGCCTTCCAGGACCTTGCGGTGACGTCGCGGTGACGTCGCGGCTTGTGATTGGTCGCGCGGCCGCCCATGTGACCGCTCGCGCGACCAATCACAAGCCGCGACGTCACCGTGACGTCACCGAAGGTCCTGGAAGGGCTGATTCTTAGGAAGGAAGGCTGCCGGAACGAAGCCGAGGGTGAGTATATTCCTATTAGGTATATACTCACCCTCGGACACGCCCTGCTTCTTTCTGGCAGCCTTCCTTCCTAAGAATCAGCCCTTCCAGGACCTTCGGTGACGTCACGGTGACGTCGCGGCTTGTGATTGGTCGCGCGAGCGGTCACATGGGCGGCCGCGCGACCAATCACAAGCCGCGACGTCACCGCGACGTCACCGCAAGGTCCTGGAAGGCTGATTCTAAGGAAGGAAGGTTCCCGGTTAGTACCAGGGCCCGTCAGAGGGTAAGTATAGCGATATTTTTTATTTTAATTCTTTATTTTACACTTAAATATGGATCCCAGGGCCTGAAGGAGAGTTTCCGCTCCTTCAGACCCTGGGAACCATTGGAAACCCAATGCACTGCATTGGGTTTCGAGTTTCGGCCGACCCCGACCCCGACTTTTTTATAGGATCGGCCGATTTCACTCGACCCGACTTTTGAAAAAGTCGGGTTTCGTGAAACCCGACCCGATCCTATAAAAGTAAAGGTCGCTCAACCCTATTTCCTAGTTCTGTATATGCAGCGCTTTGCACACAGCTCCGCTCAAAACGCTGCCGGCTTTTGTATGCATGGTGATTCCACATGTGTTCATTGAACACATGCAGAATCACCGCATCCTATATATAGACTGTGTAATTTATCTTGCGGAGACTGAGTCTCTCCGCAAGATAAATAGACATGCTGCGGTCTATAAAGATGTGCAGCATGTGCGCATACTCAGATCTGCCACCTGCGTCTTTGAACGCATAGTGGAGATGGGATTTCATAAAATCCCCTCCACTATGCTGTAACATCTGCACGCAGTGTCCAATCAGCAGCGTTTCCTGACCGTGGAAACATACCCTTATACTTTTCCTCTGATTGTCCCACTCCTGGTTTTGGCTTACAAATACTGAGGTAAAATACTGACCAAATACTGAACATGTGCACGTGGCCTAATGCTGTTTGCCCATAATGAGATTTTGATGCTGCATATTTTCACTGCGTTAAAAAATGTAGCATATTTCAGGTCCAGCAAAGTGGATGAAATTTATAAAAATCTCCTGCTCACTGCTTTCCCCTTAGACTTACATAAGATGAAGAAAATCCGCCGGTAAAAAAAAAAAACACATGTAATCCACACCTAGCTATATCAATAAAGTTTTGTCAAAGCCAAATACTAGTAAGTATCCAAAATAAATCAGCTTTATTTAAAACATGACATACAAACAAGAGACAAAAACGCAGCGTCAAAAATGCAATAAAAATGCATGTAAAAAAATGCAAGTGACCTAATTTAAATGATACGTGCTGAAAATCTGCAACATCAAAAACTCAACGTGTTAACATAGCCTTACACATCTCATTCACGAGGTGTTGAGATTTTCTGCACTGTGTGCAGAATTATTAGGCAAGTTGTATTTTAGAGGATTATTTATATTATTGATCAACAACTATGTTCTCAATCAACCCAAAAGACTCATAAATATCAAAGCTTAATATTTTTGGAAGTTGGAGAGGTTTTTTTTTTAGATTTGGTTATCTTAGGAGGATATCTGTTTGTGCAGGTAACTATTACTGTGCAGAATTATTAGGCAACTTAATAAAAACCAAATATATTCCCATCTCACTTCTTTATTTTTACCAGGTAAACCAATATAACTGCACAAAATTTAGAAATAAACATTTCTGACATGCAAAAACAAAACCCCAAAAAATTAGTGACCAATATATGAGTAGCCACCTTTCTTTATGATGACACAACAGCCTTCCATCCATAGATTCTGTCAGTTGCTTGATCTGTTTACGATCAACATTGCGTGCAGCAGCCACCACAGCCTCCCAGACACTGTTCCGAGAGGTGTACTGTTTTCCCTCCCTGTAGACCTCACATTTTATGAGTGACCACAGGTTCTCTATGGGGTTCAGATCAGGTGAACAAGGGGGCCATGTCATTATTTTTTCTTATTTGAGACCTTTACTGGCCAGCCACGCTGTGGAGTAGTTGGAGGCATGTGATGGAGCATTGTCCTGCATGAAAATCATGTTTTTCTTGAACGATACCAACTTCTTCCTGTACCACTGCTTGAAGAAGTTGTCTTCCAGAAACTGGAAGTAGGTCTGGGAGTTGAGCTTCACTCCATCCTCAACCCGAAAAGGTCCCACAAGTTCATCTTTGATGATACCAGCCCATACCAGTACCCCACCTCCACCTTGCTGGCGTCTGAGTCAGAGTGGAGCTCTCTGCCCTTTACTGATCCAGCCTCTGGCCCATCCATCTGGCCCATCAAGAGTCACTCTCATTTCATCAGTCCATAAAATGTTTGAAAAGTCAGTCTTAAGATATTTCTTGGCCCAGTCTTGACATTTTATCTTATGTTTCTTGCTCAAAGGTGGTCATTTTTCAGCCTTCCTTGCCTTGGCCATGTCCGTGAGTTTTGCACACCCTGTGCTTTTTGTTACTCCAGTAACGTAGCAGCTCTGAAATATGGCAAAACTGATGGCAAATGGCATCTTGGCAGCTTCACGCTTGACTTTCCTCAATTCATGGCCAGTTAATTTGCGCCTTTTTTGCCCAACACGCTTCTTGCGGCCCTGTTGGCTATTTGCCATGAAACGCTTGATTGTTTGGTGATCACGCTTCAAAAGTTTGGCAATTTCAAGACTGCTGCATCCCTCTGCAAGAGATCTCACAATTTTGGACTTTTCAGAGCCCGTCAAATCTCTCTTCTGACCCATTTTGCCAAAGGAAAGGAAGTTGCCTAATAATTAAGCACACCTTATATAGGGTTTTGATGTCATTAGACAACACCCCTCCTCATTACAGAGATGCAAATCACCTGATTTACTTAATTTGTAGTTGGCTCTCAAGCCTGAACAGCTTGGAGTAGGACAACATGTATAAAAAGTATCATTTGATCAAAATACGACTTGCCTAATAATTCTGCACACAGTGTATATGGTAATTAATCTGTGATGTGAATTTTCTTTTATTTTACAACTTGTCATTGTTCCTTTAGATTTTTGCCACAGATTTCACCCTTTTGTAATGCATCGGATAAAATCTGTGACAAATCTATGGCAAACACATGCAGGTCAAAATTAGCTCGAGGCATTGCAACAATAATATCCAATGCAGATGTATACAGGTACTGTATGTAAGCTGTTTAAGGCCCCATTCACACGTCAACGTTTTTCACGTATGCAAACACCGGTGTCATCAGTGTCATTTATTAATTTATCCATCTATGACAAAGCTTCTCCTATCCTTGGCAGTATTGAACACGGACAGCATACAGATGCACATGGATGGTGCGAGTTCTTCACGGACCCATAGATGGACTAGCAGCATAGATTATAATGGATACGTGAGGTATCAGTGAAAAACAAGAACAGAACACGCACATCTGAATGAAACCTAAGGCTGAAACACAAACCATCCTCTGATGGCAATACCCGGCCCAACTGGCAAGTCTCATACCCCAAGTTATCTGCTTCAAAGGCACCACACATTGGCAATAATAATAATGTTGGCAATAATAATCTTAGCTAGTGGCGAAATATTACGCAGCAACTGATGTATTCTGGACATGTACTTCATGTCATTTCGCTGGCACATGTAAACATTTTGACATTATCCAGCATCACGACATCTTTTTTACCACATGAACGCTCTCATAACAGAAGCACAACTAATCAGCTTATGTGTGCACTCCACCATAGCTAGCTTCATAAATTTAGCTGCAATTGAGCTCTAATCAATACTTCATGTTCAATGGTGCAAAACTGAAATTAGTATAGATTTTCTGACTGCTGCACATTTAAATTATTCAAACATTTACTGCCCGTTATTGTAGTTTTCTTATTACAGTCTCAATAAATAATGTCTGTTCATGTATAAATGAATGATGTCATCTCAAGGAATGTCAGAAGTTATTTGCTGATCAGATGTTCTCTGTCTTGAGGTTACCGAGCTTTCATGAAGCGCAAGACATGAGCAACGTGCCATAGACAGTCAAAATCAGCAATAAACTGGATAACTCTATGTATAATATCAAACTAAAAGTACCAACAACTGGTTTTATTGCTAACATTTTGTCATATTTACATAATTGTGAATTATTGTGTAATAGTGATGGACTGTTTTTTTTTGTTGCTGGTGTCCTTAGACAGCTCTTTGGTCTTGGCCATGGTAGAGAGGTTGAAGTGTGATTGATTGAGTGTGTGAACAGATGTCTTTTATACAGGTAACGAGTTCAAACAAGTGCAATTAATCCAGGTAATGAGTGCAGAGTAAGAAGGCTACTCCCTTCTCCTTCCTTGTCAGCTGCTGCCTTGGGTACAATCACACAAGTGCATTCATGGGCTCTGAGCTTAGGGTGCGTGCGTGCTCCCCCTTCTTCCTTCTTAATGCACGCTGTCCTAAAGTGTTCTCAGTCAATAGCTGGGAGACACTTATTATTTAAGGCAAGTCCACCTGCATGGAGGTGCCTGTGCAACGTTGTTAGTCTGTTCCCAAACACGCTTGCTAGTTCTCAGGTCCCAGTCTGCTAGTTCCCGCTAGTGTCTGTCCATTCCTAAACTACTTGCCTTGTGAATCTGTATGATAGCCAGACCCACCTGCACCTGCCCCATCAGCACTTGCCGTGCCAGACTGTACATCATCTGGATCTGCTTGCGTCTGTTGTGCCAGTCTGTACACCAGCCAGATCTGTCAAAACTTGCCGTGCCAGTCTGTATATTAACCGGACCAGCTGGCATTTGCCATGCCAATCTGTATATCAGCTGAACCCACCTGCACTTGCCGTGCCAATCTGTATATCTGCCAGACATGCCTGTGGCATGCCCCACGGGCTGGGGTACTTGGTATCGGGTCCGGTACTTAAAGGGGATGTCACGGTGGCGACCCGGTCCGTGCCCCTGGGCACCAACGTTAGAGGGAAAGGTCTTTAAAGGGATAAAGTTTATGTTCGTGATGCCACCTGTGGTAGTAGTAGAAATTCACCGCACACTCGTTTTTGTTAGTTTGCAAGCGTGTTTTCACAATTTATTCCAAATATAGTCTCAAATAGATATATAAACCACAAGCAGTGAAAGGATATAGTTTGATTAAAAAAAAACAACTTTTCAACCCTCCTGGGTCTTAGTCATGGGGTTACTGAAGAGATAAGAAAACAAGGTATAAGATACTGAATACTATATACATTATATACATTATATACAAGGAACATAAGGTAACAAAGTCAGCCTGAAGACATCAATAGTAATAGTTGCCAACATAGGAAAATGCATTTAGAAGTAGAGATAGGGCAACCAGTAATAGTTGTTATAAAATAATGCATGACATAGCACGATGTAACAACACTGGATAAATTTGAATAACACTGGATAAATTTGAATAACATAAGATAAGACAGGCACGTATTACCTTAGTTGTTGGTGCAAGAGTAGAGGGTGGAAAATGTAGAGAGGGACCCTTGGTGTTTAGGTACCCAAAACTGCAATGAATGATGGGAATGTTATGGGAAAGGTAAAGATATACATAAGCAATATGAGTCTTAGGATGTTGGTTAACATACTACCCTGTGGGGATATCAGGGGAAAATCTGTATACAACGTGGCCGCTATCTATATACTCTAAGTATAATGGCTGCCTGGTGCAATAAATAGGAGCATATCAGTGACGCAGTAATAGGGTATGGTACTGCAGTCATGTAAAGGTAAACTGTTGGTGGCTTAGCAGTAGAAGCTTACAAGTATAATGGCTGCCTGGTGTGATGGGGAGCTGTAAGCAGGAGCATATAGGTGAAGGCCCAGGGATGCAGTAGTGGGGTATGGTATTGCAGTCATGCAAAAGGTTACCTGCTAGTGGCGTGGCAATAGAGGCTGTAGAGCGGCGCTCCCGCGCCCTGCTGGGTGTGCGGCTGTTTGGTATGCCCTGGGGTAATGTAGCAGCGTTTTAAATGCTGCGCCCTGGATCGCTGGACCGGAAGTGCGTCACCCGGACCGGAAGTGACATGCCGCTGGTGTATAGTGTACACTGCGCATACGTGGTTATGAAACCATAGTGACTGCTGTTATGGTGGCAAAAGGGACGCAGTAGAAGCGGCATAATGTTAAATGAAAGCTCCTTACTGCATTACAATTGTGGACTAGCTGTAATGAGGATGCAGTTACAATAAATGGGGATTTACATAAAGGAATACTGGTTGAAGGGTGTGAGCGTTAAATGATGGCCCGTGGTACGGTACAGTTGTGGAGCATATGTAACCAATATGGATTAGTCTTGGGATTTGATTATTATAATAATGCGGCTGGCAATATTGGTTGTATAAGTTGAAAAGAAGAACTCACCTAATGTAGTTGGTAATTAGCGTGTCTGAAAGATAAATGACAAAGTTAGTGAAATCATATTAACCAGTTAATCTCTCTATTAAGACCTTTGGGGCGCAGGGTGTCTAGTTTATGTATCCAGTAAGTTTCTCTGGTTTTGAGTAGTCTGATGTGATTACCTCCTCTTCTTGGTCTGGGTACATGTTCGATTACCTGGTATTTAAGTTGGGCCACCGTGTGTTTGAGTTTAACGAAGTGGTCCGGTAAAGGAACCCAGGTCTTGCCACAACGTATGGTTGATTTGTGGCTGGCAATGCGGTCCCTGACATGTTGGGTGGTTTCTCCAATTGATTAGGTATACCACGAAATTGGAATTGCAGGTATGATAACCCCGAATGGGATAAGATTTACCCGTCCTGGGGTGGGTGACATTGTGTGATTTTATGACATTGGAGCATGAGGCACAACTCAGATAGGGAAACGTGCCCTGTCTGCGTGTGGTCAGGAGACTTTGGTTTATAGTGGGATGCGGACTGTCGATGTCAGCCCGTACCAGTTTATCCCTGATGTTGGGAGCCCTCCTGTTACACATAAGAACTGGTGAGGTGAAGCAGTCGATTTTGGGGTATGCCCTGGAGAGTAATGGCCAGTGTTTTCTAATGATTGATTGAATTTTTGGCATCAGGGGATGATATGTGTGTACAAAGGGGACACGTTCTTTGGTGGCTAATTGTGGATGAGGGGATTGTGGACTAAGGACATTGCTTCTCTCTAGCTCTAGTAACCGTGCTGGATAGTTTCTGTCCCTACATTTCTGGGACATGGCATCTAGGCGTGTCGGGAGTAGGGCTGGGTCAGACACAATCTTGGCTAGCCTCGTGAATTGAGACCAGGGTAAGCCTTTTTTTGGTGGCCTTTGGATGGCTGGTGGAATAATGCAGGAGGCTATTGCAGTCTGTGGGTTTGGTAAAGAGGTCACTTGTGAGTTTCCCAAATTGGTCTTTGTGTATCATTGTGTCTAGGAACGCTATGTGATTTGTGTCATATTGGATGGTAAATTGCAGTTCGGGATGGACTGAATTCAGGAGTTGGTGGAAAGTTAATAGTAGTTCAGATGACCCTGTCCAGATGAGAAAGATATCATCAATGTATCGATGATAACATCGGACATGTTGATTGAACAATTCCTCCGGATAGACATGATTATTCTCAAAGTGGCTCATGTACGCATTTGTGTACGCCGGTGCGACGTTTGAGCCCATCGTGGTCCCGCAGCATTGCACATAATAGGTGTCCTCATATAAGAAAAAACTCTCATATAGGACCAGTTTAAGGAGATCAAGACAAAGTTGGATGGAGTTAAAGGACATATTGGAGGCCTGGAGAAGTGTTTATGTGGCTGTAATACCTTCCTCATGTGAGATGGACGTGTATAAGCTGTTTACATCTAATGTTACTAGTAGGCTGTCTTGTGGTATGGTATTGTATTTTTTGATGAGGCTCAAGAAATGTCCAGTATCCAACAGAAAAGACTTGGTAGTCTTAACAAGGGGTGTAAGTATTTTCTCAAGATAAATGGACAGGGGTGACAGTATTGAGTCTGTGGAGGCTACGATGGGTCTACCAGGAGGATTGGTGAGTGATTTGTGGACTTTTGGGAGGATGTAGAAAACCGGAATTATGGGATTAGGGTTAGAGAGAAATTTTGCTGTGTTCTGATCAATTGTATGGTTATCCAAGTAGGTCCTGATAAGGTTTCTAATTTTTTTGTCAATGTCAAATGTGGGGTCTCTCGGTATAACTCTATAGGTGTTGGAGTCAGAGAGTTGGCGTTGGACTTCATTGGAACACATGGTGCGATCCATGATAACAATAGCACCACCCTTATCAGCAGGTTTTATGATTATGGATTTGTTATTCTGAAGGGATGCCTGTTTTTCTGCTAGTGTAAGGTTGGTATGTGTAGGGAAGAAACCAAGGCGTTGTTGATGTGATAGTTCTTTCACCTCACGATCAATAAAAGAAATAAAGGTTTCAGTTGCATGAAAAGACTGGGGTGGACTGAAAGTACTCGGGTTACGTAAACCCAGAGAGGCAAGGGAGATTTCCGCAACAGAGACTTCCCCGGTAGGAGACACTCTGCTTTCGGAAGTCTCCGATAATGTCCAAAAGTGAGTCTTTAGTCTCACTGTGTGGTAGAACCACTGGAGGTCCCTCTCCAACTGGAAGGTATCAAAGTTGGGAGTAGGACAGAATGATAGTCCTTTTTGTAGTAGGGCCAATTCGGCAGGGGAGAGAGCGTATAGCAGGAGGTGTTGATCACCAGGTTTGGTGTCTTACCTGGGAGCGGGTTGTCATTTTTTCTCCTGGATCTTCTCGTCGATGCGCTGGAAGCCTCCCATGTGGCCCTTCGATAAAAAATGGAACCTGTTGGAACATGTGGAAGAATCGCTTTCTGTACTAAAAGATCTGCGTTGATTTGGTTGACGACGCCAGTTGTTTTGCCCGGTGGAATCGCTCCATCTATAAATTCTATTGTTGGTGTAGTCGTCGTTGTCCCGTTGGAATTTGAGACGTTTTCTTTCCTGTAAGAATTTTTGATGATCCGTGAGAACTTTATCGTACACATACACACATGATGAGAGCATTATACTGCCTCTGTACAAATACTGTACCGCACATGGAGTACTGTGTCCAGTTTTGGGCACCGGTGCTCAGGAAGGATATAATGGAACTAGAGAGTACAAAGGAGGGCAACAAAATTAATAAAGGGGATGGGAGAACTACAATACCCAGATAGATTAGCGAAATTAGGATTATTTAGTCTAGAAAAAAGACGACTGAGGGGCGATCTAATAACCATGTATAAGTATATAAGGGGGCAATACAAATATCTCGCTGAGGATCTGTTTATACAAAGGAAGGTGACGGGCACAAGGGGGCATTCTTTGCGTCTGGAGGAGAGAAGGTTTTTCCACCAACATAGAAGAGGATTCTTTACTGTTAGGGCAGTGAGAATCTGGAATTGCTTGCCTGAGGAGGTGGTGATGGCGAACTCAGTCGAGGGGTTCAAGAGAGGCCTGGATGTCTTCCTGGAGCAGAACAATATTGTATCATACAATTACTAGGTTCTGTAGAAGGACGTAGATCTGGGGATTTATTATGATGGAATATAGGCTGAACTGGATGGACAAATGTCTTTTTTCGGCCTTACTAACTATGTTACTATGCTACTATGTATCGGTTTTCTCTTTGAGTTTAGTCCACTCAGCAGATGATAGGGTTGAGGTAAGCTGGGTTTCAATAGCCTTGATGCTTTCTTGTGTTTCAGCAATTGACTTCTGTAGGAATTCAATAGTTAGAATGATGATATCCAAAGAGCACTTATTCAAGATCCTCTTGTATTTTTCACAAAAGTCCTGGTTATCAGAAAAAAGGGTTAGACATAGATTGCACCTGAGACCCCTAGGGATCTTACCTTGTTTGTGGTATTCAGCCATGGTTATACAGTGCAAGTCATAAGATATTAGCTCACGTTTTTCTTTCTCGTAGGTTCTGGTTCTTAACTCCTGTGCAGGAGTTTTTAGAAAATCATTAGCACTAGAAACTTGTGAAAGAATGCTAGTACTGGTTGCGGTGTCATATGCAAAAGTCTCTGAAGACATTGGACTGACCTGTGGTATTCGGTCAGTGGGGACCGACGCTGCTTTAAGGGGTCCGCTGGGGTGATGTTGTGGCAGCTAGATAGTATATCTTCCCACAGATGAAGTATATCCCCAGGGCTCCCAGTGTGTAGATGGTGGTATGGTGAGAGGCACAGAGAAGAACGAGGACACAGGATTGCAGTCTCTTTGCCTTGTTTACTGCTGGTTTCAGCAGCCACAGTCCAGGGCACCAGATCACAGGGCAGGCAGAGAAGTCCGGGCAGTCCAGAGACAAGCAAGTTCCCCTGGGTAAGTCAGGTGGGAGCCTAACACTCTGCGCTTTCTGTCTCTAAGTCCCTGCTGCCACTAAGTGTCTCAACAAGGTCTTTAATTGTTCTGCTGTCCTAGGAGAGGTACCTGTATGGCAGGCAGCTCGAGCCATAGGTTCTGGGGTCCATTCTTGGTGACTCTGGGCTCCTAAGTTCTGCTGTGCCACAGGTAAGTGTTGGCAAAGTTTTGGTAATACAATGCCCTCCGCTTCTGCTCCGTGTCGTAGAGTCCACGTGAGCCTCGGGCTCCCGGTTCCCGGCTCCTTGCGCTTAAGCCCTTCAGAGGCCTGCTTGTGACCTCTTGGGGCTCTCACTTTTCTCTGTGCTCCACTCCTGTCTGTCCTTGCACACAGACTCCTACTCCAAACTGAGCTCGCTCCGCCTCCAAACCGGCATTTTTATTGAGGGAAGCTGCCCTAAAACAGGGTTTTGAGCTTTCCCTCCTGGCCTGGAATTGGAAGGTGTTGTGATTGTGTAAACCTACCAAAGGAAATCCCACTTGTCTCCGGACATAGCACTATCCTCCGTGAGAGGAAGGCAGCACTACTGTGGTACCCAAATTCCTGGAGTGCCACACCTGCACCTGCTGTGCCAGTCTATTTATCTGCCGGACCCACCTGCACCTGCTGTGCCAGTCTGTATATCAGTTGAACCGGCCTGCACCTGCTGTGCAAGTCTTTATATCAGCCAGACCTGCCTGCACCAGCCATGCCAGTCTGTATATCAGCCGAATCCACCAGCACTTGCCGTGCCAACCTGTGTTTCAGCCGTAGCAGTTCGTTCCTGTGTGTGCCTGCCTGCAATAGCTGTCTTCACCTCCTGGGCCATTCCATGTACTTTTCCCTTGGGGGCCAGCTCGAATACGTCCATAGTCTGTCCTGAAATTGCCCCTGGTGTTCATCAGGGGCCAAGCCTAACCCTGCCATTAAGGGTTATATTGAAAAGTCAGATGTTCACCTAGTCACACTCCTCCAGGCTCTCATCAGACCACAGTACAGTGGTTCCACCACTCCTGTTACACTTATTTCATGCAATAAAATGCAAATCGATGTAAAAATCATGCAATCTGATTGTCTGGATTTTTTTTTTATTCTGTCTCTCACAGTTGAAGTGTGCCTACAATAAAAATTACAGACCTCTCCATTCTTTGTGCGTGGTGTGACAGGGTAACTGGTACTGTGTAGGGGAGATAGGTGTCACGGAGACTGCTTTCCTCCACGATCTAGAAACCCATACGTTTCTTTTCAGCATGATATGTGCTGAAGGAGTTAAGTGGCTATATTAGAGGTGAGTTTTTAGGTGAGTAGGTAAGAGATGGCGGGACACCTACACACCATATCGCCACCTCAAGAGTGTGGCTGGGGAAATAAATGTCCAGACAGTTTTTTTTCTTTGGTCTGTGTTGTGTAGAGGCAAGCAAGCCCTTGGCTGATGCTCCTGTGGGAGCTGCCATATGTGTTGGCCCAGAAGTGCTGGGCAGGACTGCTTAATATGAACTCTTTATTTCCTTTTGAGCCAGAAAGACTGTTTTTCTGTTACCATTTTGGGATATATGATACAATAAACCACCCCGAGATGGTAACCCACGTGTGCCTGTGTCTACCTCGAGGAGCAGCTAAGCGAGACGGCCTGCCACAATGGGAAAACTTGCAAAACTGTCAGTGTATCAAATACTTATATTCCTGTTGTGAATTTGCTTTTTGCTCCCTCTAGTGGTTACTAGATTTTTGACTCTGGTTTTTCTGTCATTCCTTTTATCCGCACCTGGGTCGTTAGTCAGGGGTGTTGCTATATAAGCTCCCTGGACCTTCAGTTCTATGCCTGGCAACGTAGTTATCAGAGCTAATCTGCTGTGCTCTTGTCTACTGATCCTGGTTCCGGTTATATCAGCTAAGTCTGCTATTTTGCTTTTTGCTATTTGTTTTGTTTTGTATTTTTGTCCAGCTTGTTCCTAATCTGTATCCTGATCTTTGCTGGAAGCTCTAGGGGGCTGGTGTTCTCCCCCCGGACCGTTAGACGGTTCGGGGGTTCTTGAATTTCCAGTGTGGATTTTGATAGGGTTTTTGTTGACCATATAAGTTACCTTTCTTTATTCTGCTATTAGTAAGCGGGCCTCTCTGTGCTAAACCTGGTTCATTTCTGTGTTTGTCATTTCCTCTTACCTCACTGTTATTATTTGTGGGGGGCTTGTATCCTGCTTTGGGGTCCCTTCCTCTGGAGGCAAGAGAGGTCTTTATTTTCTTCTACTAGGGGTAGTTAGATTCTCCGGCTGGCGCGTGTCATCTAGAATCAACGTAGGAATGATCCCCGGCTACTTCTAGTGTTGGCGTTAGGAGTAGATATATGGTCAACCCAGTTACCACTGCCCTATGAGCTGGATTTTTGTATCTTGCAGACTTCCACGTTCCTCTGAGACCCTCGCCATTGGGGTCATAACAGTTTGCCAGGCCCGTATTATATGTTTAATGCATTGCAAAAGAGGGATTACAAGAAAGAAGATTCTGAGTTTTTTTTTTCTCCTCTCTCATTTTTTTTTTCTTCTTCCCCTTTACCTCAGAGTGGCTTAAGCTTGCTGCAGACATGAATGTCCAGACCTTGATTACAAGTGTGGACCAGCTGGCTACTCGTGTGCAGGGCTTACAAGACTATGTTATCAGAAGTCCTAGGTCAGAACCTAAGATACCGATTCCTGAACTGTTTTCCGGAGACAGGTTTAAGTTTAGGAATTTCATGAATAATTGCAAATTGTTTTTGTCCCTGAGACCCTGTTCATCTGGAGACTCCGCTCAGCAAGTAAAAATTGTTATTTCGTTCTTACGGGGCGATCCTCAAGATTGGGCTTTTTCGCTGGCGCCTGGAGATCCGGCATTGGCTGATATTGATGCGTTTTTTCTGGCGCTCGGTTTACTTTATGAGGAACCCAATCTTGAGATTCAGGCAGAAAAGGCCTTGCTGGCTATGTCTCAGGGGCAGGACGAGGCTGAAGTGTATTGCCAAAAATTTCGGAAATGGTCCGTGCTGACACATTGGAACGAGTGTGCACTGGCCGCTAATTTTAGAAATGGCCTTTCTGATGCCATTAAGAATGTTATGGTGGGTTTTCCCATTCCCACAGGTCTGAATGATACTATGGCACTGGCTATTCAAATTGACCGGCGGTTGCGGGAGCGCAAGGCCGCAAATTCCCTCGTGGTGTTGTCTGAACAGACACCTAATTCGGTGCAATGTGATAGAAAAACCGCAGATTCCCTCATGGTGTTGTCTGAACAGACACCTGATTTAATGCAATGTGATAGAATCCTGACTAGAAATGAGCGGAAAATTCATAGACGCCGGAATGGCTTGTGTTACTACTGTGGTGATTCTACACATGTTATCTCAGCATGCTCTAAACGTATAGCTAAGGTTGTTAGTCCGGTCACCGTTGGTAATTTGCAACCTAAATTTATTCTGTCTGTAACTTTGATTTGCTCACTGTCATCTTATCCTGTCATGGCGTTTGTAGATTCAGGTGCTGCCCTGAGTCTTATGGATCTGTCATTTGCTAAGCACTGTGGTTTTATTCTTGAACCATTAGAAAATCCTATTCCTCTTAGGGGTATTGATGCTACGCCATTGGCAGCAAATAAACCGCAGTATTGGACACAGGTTACCATGTGCATGACTCCTGAACACCGCGAGGTGATACGTTTTCTTGTTTTACATAAAATGCATGATTTGGTTGTTTTAGGGCTGCCATGGTTACAGACCCATAATCCCGTCCTGGACTGGAAGGCTATGTCAGTGTCAAGTTGGGGCTGTCGTGGTATTCATGGGGATTCCCTGCCTGTGTCTATTGCTTCTTCTACGCCTTCGGAAGTTCCGGAGTATTTGTCTGATTATCAGGATGTCTTTAGCGAGTCCAGGTCCAGTGCATTGCCTCCTCATAGGGACTGTGACTGTGCTATAGATTTGATCCCAGGCAGTAAATTTCCTAAGGGAAGACTGTTTAATCTGTCGGTACCTGAACATACCGCTATGCGTTCGTATATCAAGGAGTCTCTGGAGAAAGGACATATTCGTCCTTCTTCTTCCCCTCTTGGGGCGGGATTCTTTTTTGTGGCTAAAAAGGACGGATCTTTGAGGCCTTGTATTGATTATCGGCTTTTAAATAAGATCACTGTCAAATTTCAGTATCCTTTGCCGCTGTTGTCTGACTTGTTTGCCCGGATTAAAGGTGCCAAGTGGTTCACCAAGATAGACCTTCGTGGTGCGTACAACCTTGTGCGCATTAAGCAAGGTGATGAATGGAAAACCGCATTCAATACGCCCGAAGGTCATTTTGAGTACTTGGTGATGCCTTTTGGGCTCTCCAATGCGCCTTCAGTTTTTCAGTCCATAAGTATATAGCAAAGAAAAGAGAGGCATGCACAGGACGGGGATCACCACACAGATAATATAATTTCAAATAAATTTTATTCAGAACACAACAACACTAAACACTGCAATAGACTGTTTAAAAACAAGTAAAATCACACATATGGTAAATACAAAGACCTATAATAAGGTCATGCCCAGGTCCTGAACCCCACACCCCTCAGTATGGCTAAAGCAAGAGGGTGATAAATTGCTCAAAAGGGACTGGTGAGAAAGAGTAATATACTAGGATCCACCATGAAAAAGCACAACCTCAGCCAGATCAATAATATACATACAATATGCAAGCATGAGCATCTCAGAGTCCAAATACAACCTGTCCTAAAGTAGATTCCAATCCCTATGGAAAATCCTAGGGTGGTGAAAGGTAAGCCAGGAGGGGGGAGGAGGACCCGGGCACTAAATGCCCAACGCGTGTCGCCAGGAAGCCTGGCTTCTTCAGGGGCAGTAGGTACAGTGTGTGTGCAGGCGTTATATATACCTTAATAATTATCAGACCAGGAACAGCTGGGGTCCAAGGGGAGATCGCAAGGTACATGGCGCCGAAGCTGACCGGAAAACCGGAAGTAACAAAGACGCCGGCGTCTGCGCAATAGGAGAGAAGAGCTCAGAGTAAAGATTTCCCTAAGTCCAGGCATCTGGTCAGTGCGCAGGCGCCGTCCGGCGCGTGCGCACTAAGAACCAGCATCGTAAGAGCCCATAATAATACTCTCGGCCGAGAGAAGGATCCACAGGGAAGAAACAGGAGTTTTAAAGAAAGTGGTATCTGTGGGGCAAAGAGCATAATACCTGCCGGAGGCACAAAGAGGAGATATCCACATATATACAGATACATATGTTGAACGATAGTTTAACAATGTTGCCACAATAGCCTCCCATTGCACAAACGGGAGACGAGGTTCAACCGCAGGAATTATTAACTTTGACTCTACCATCCCTGTTGGAACATGAAGACCCCCAGGACCCAGGTAACCTTCAGATTATTAATTTGTCAACACATACCTTGACATTAACAGAAACAACGGTTTTGACCAAGGGATTGTCTTTTTCTCCCATGAATATACTTGATAAATTCACCCTTGTCAAGGATGTTTATTTGTTTTGCCGTCAGTTAATCTTTAAACTTTTGTATCACCATCCTTCTCTAGCTGACCAACTTCCGAATGATGAAAGACAAGTCCTTAGGGATCTTATGGACTTGCTTGAGGAAAATGATACGGATCCAACTAGGAAAAGATTCTCTGGAAGACTGCCTTCACAAGCCACTCCATCTCTCTCCCTTTTCCCTGTGGTTCAGATCTTCTTTAACCGTATATGTAGAGATATACAGACTCTACGTTTGGATGGTAATAAGAACAGGAATTTGAGTCCATCTGAACGGAAGGCCCTTTTGGGTCTACAGAATAATAAGGAGTTTCTGATCCGTGAAGCGGATAAGGGGGGTAACATTGTTTTATGGCCTAATTCCCTTTATTTACAGGAGGTTGAACGGCAATTAGGGGACTCTACATGCTACAGACGCCTACCTGCTGATCCCACTGAGATCTTTAAGAGGAAACTGGACCAACTTGTCGAACAAGTGTTTCGATCTGGTATTTTGAACAAGAAGGAGGTGGATTTCTTGACTACAGACTATCCTGTGATACCAACTTTCTACTTGCTCCCTAAGGTGCACAAGTCTTTGGAGAAACCCCCAGGTAGGCCAATTGTGTCTGGCATCAATAGTCTATTTGAGAAACCCTGTACCTATCTGGATTTTTTCCTTCAGCCTATGGCCATGTCATTAAAATCGTTTATTAGGGACTCGACACATTTGATCCAACTCCTTCAGGATATTGCTCTACCATCAGGCACGTTGTTGATCACTTTGGATGTCGAGTCCCTATATACCAGCATCAATCATGACATGGGCCTCAGAGCCGTCTCATTTTTCTTGGAACACAATAGTACAGGGGACAGAGGACATGATCAGTTCATTCTTGATCTTTTATTTTTTGTCCTCGATAAAAACTATTTTGTGTTTGATAGAACATTTTATAGACAGGTAAAGGGTACGGCTATGGGGGCACGTTGTGCACCTTCATATGCAAACCTTTTTTTAGGGTGGTGGGAGGAGTCTGTAGTTTTCCAACATGCGGCATTCAAGGAACACTGCCAGAAGTGGCTTCGTTTTATTGATGATGTGGTAATGTTTTGGACAGGTACAGAGGAGGATTATTATCTTTTTCTTGCGGACCTCAACAACAACTCCTTCAACATCAGGCTTACCTCACATCTGTCACGGACATCGGTGGAGTTCCTTGACCTCAAACTAATTCTAGATGGTTCGTATGTCACTACTACCCTTTTTCGTAAACCTACAGCTACGAACAGCCTGCTACATTACTCTAGCTTCCATCCTAGACATCTAAAAAATGGCATTCCAACTGGCCAATTTCTTCGGTTGAGAAGGAATTGTAGCATGACGGCTGATTTCAACAGGGAGGCTCGGAAATTGACTGACCGTTTTAAACATCGGGGATACCCCAAGGCCATTATTTCCTCTGCCTACCAGAGAGCAAGTAACAGTGTACGATCGGATCTATTCCAAAGACGTACATGTGAGTCCTCAAGACCTCTTGGTATTGTTACCGCGTTCAACAATCAGTGGGGTGATGTGTACAAACTTCTAGATCGGAGTTGGGGTATTTTACTAAGTGAACCGAAGTTGAAACCACATATCTCGGATAAGCCCAAACTTATAGCTAGGAGGGCTAGAAATCTCAAGGACTTACTTTGTCATAGTCACTTTGTTCGCCCTACCACTAGGCTTAATAGGGGTATGAGGATTTTTGGCACCTATCCTTGTGGAAATTGCAATGTTTGTCAATTCACTATTGCCCAGGATGGTTTGTCATTACCTATCTCTCCTTTTCAGATCAAACCCAGGAAGATTTTCGTCAATTGTAAAACTCGGTCGCTGGTCTACGCTCTAATCTGTGATTGTCCGAAGATCTATGTAGGTCAAACAACCCAAGAATTGCGAAGAAGGGTTCAGCAACACCTGTCCAACATTGCCATGGCCCAGAAGGACCGAGAGAAGGGCAAGAATATTTCATCGGTGGCGACCCATTTTCTTGATGTCCATTGTGGCCACACCAAGGGCCTAAGGATAATGGGGTTGGAGGTGGTCCCACTCAATATTAGAGGTGGGGACAGAGTGAAAAAACTGTTAAGGTGTGAATCCAGGTGGATCCACGACCTACAGAGCTGTACCCCACATGGACTAAATGAGGAACTTCTATTCTCTGGCTATTATAAATAGCCCCATCATCTATTGCATGTGTTCTTTGAGGACTCTACATGTGCTTTATAACTGTTCCAACATCTTATGTCCCGAAAAGTGACCTTCTGTTCTAGATAGTATTATACTGCATTTTTTGTTCTTTTTCTTTTTCGTTGGTGTAATAATGGGATTAGACTTATGGAGCTTATGTTGATATTTGTATTTATTACTTTTATGTGTATGTAGTTGTGCATATTTATGCATATATGTGGTGTTTGTTTTTGTATGTTTTTCTTTATTACCCATCCATTTATTATTAAAAAATTTTTTCTTTTTTTTTTTTTTTTTTTTTCTTTATTATTTTATATATATATTTTTCTTCATATTCCTCTCATTAGTTTATTCTTCTTTTTTCTTCTTTGTATATGTATTTATGTGTATATCTGTTATCATTTATTGTTCTATGTTCATTAGTATTATTCTATTTACTTAATTATCTGCCTATGAAGGAGCTATTGTGGCAACATTGTTAAACTATCGTTCAACATATGTATCTGTATATATGTGGATATCTCCTCTTTGTGCCTCCGGCAGGTATTATGCTCTTTGCCCCACAGATACCACTTTCTTTAAAACTCCTGTTTCTTCCCTGTGGATCCTTCTCTCGGCCGAGAGTATTATTATGGGCTCTTACGATGCTGGTTCTTAGTGCGCACGCGCCGGACGGCGCCTGCGCACTGACCAGATGCCTGGACTTAGGGAAATCTTTACTCTGAGCTCTTCTCTCCTATTGCGCAGACGCCGGCGTCTTTGTTACTTCCGGTTTTCCGGTCAGCTTCGGCGCCATGTACCTTGCGATCTCCCCTTGGACCCCAGCTGTTCCTGGTCTGATAATTATTAAGGTATATATAACGCCTGCACACACACTGTACCTACTGCCCCTGAAGAAGCCAGGCTTCCTGGCGACACGCGTTGGGCATTTAGTGCCCGGGTCCTCCTCCCCCCTCCTGGCTTACCTTTCACCACCCTAGGATTTTCCATAGGGATTGGAATCTACTTTAGGACAGGTTGTATTTGGACTCTGAGATGCTCATGCTTGCATATTGTATGTATATTATTGATCTGGCTGAGGTTGTGCTTTTTCATGGTGGATCCTGGTATATTACTCTTTCTCACCAGTCCCTTTTGAGCAATTTATCACCCTCTTGCTTTAGCCATACTGAGGGGTGTGGGGTTCAGGACCTGGGCATGACCTTATTATAGGTCTTTGTATTTACCATATGTGTGATCTTACTTGTTTTTAAACAGTCTATTGCAGTGTTTAGTGTTGTTGTGTTCTGAATAAAATTTATTTGAAATTATATTATCTGTGTGGTGATCCCCGTCCTGTGCATGCCTCTCTTTTCTTTGCTATATACTTATGGTGCGTTCTTTGGCATGCGATGGGAGATCCCTTATAGTGGTGCCCGCCAACATTTATTGCTTCAGTTTTTCAGTCCTTTATGCATGACATTTTCCGGAAGTATCTGGATAAAATTTTGATAGTTTATCTGGATGATATTTTGGTTTTTTCTGATAATTGGGACTCGCATGTGGAGCAGGTCAGGTTGGTCTTTAAAATTTTGCGTGAAAATTCTTTGTTTGTCAAGGGCTCAAAGTGTCTCTTTGGTGTACAGAAGGTTCCCTTTTTGGGGTTCATTTTTTCCCCTTCTGCTGTGGAGATGGACCCAGTCAAGGTCCGAGCTATTCTTGATTGGACTCAGCCCTCGTCAGTTAAGAGTCTTCAGAAGTTCTTGGGTTTCGCTAACTTCTACCGTCGTTTTATCGCAAATTTTTCTAGCATTGTGAAACCTTTGACGGATATGACCAAGAAGGGCTCCGATGTAGCTAACTGGGCTCCTGCTGCCGTGGAGGCTTTCCAGGAGTTAAAACGCCGGTTTACTTCGGCGCCTGTTTTGTGCCAGCCCGATGTCTCACTTCCCTTTCAGGTTGAGGTGGATGCTTCAGAGATTGGAGCAGGGGCCGTTTTGTCGCAGAGAGGCCCTGGTTGCTCTGTTATGAAACCTTGTGCCTTTTTCTCTAGGAAATTTTCGCCTGCCGAGCGAAATTATGATGTGGGCAATCGGGAGTTGTTGGCCATGAAATGGGCATTTGAGGAGTGGCGTCATTGGCTCGAGGGTGCTAAGCATCGTGTGGTGGTCTTGACTGATCACAAAAATCTGATGTATCTCGAGTCTGCTAAACACCTTAATCCGAGACAGGCCCGCTGGTCATTGTTTTTCTCCCGCTTTGATTTTGTTGTCTCGTATTTACCAGGTTCAAAGAATGTGAAGGCCGATGCTCTTTCTAGGAGCTTTGTGCCTGATGCTCCTGGAGTCGCTGATCCTGTTGGTATTCTTAAGGATGGAGTTATCTTGTCAGCTATTTCTCCGGATCTGCGACGTGTGTTGCAGAGATTTCAGGCTGATAGGCCTGAGTCTTGTCCACCTGACAGACTGTCCCGGATAAGTGGACCAGCAGAGTCATTTCCGAGGTTCATTCCTCGGTGTTGGCAGGTCACCCGGGAATTTTTGGCACCAGAGATCTGGTGGCCAGGTCCTTTTGGTGGCCTTCCTTGTCAAGGGATGTGCGGTCATTTGTGCAGTCCTGTGGTACTTGTGCTCGAGCTAAGCCTTGCTGTTCTCGTGCCAGCGGGTTGCTCTTGCCCTTGCCTGTCCCGAAGAGACCTTGGACACATATCTCCATGGATTTCATTTCTGATCTTCCGGTGTCTCAGGGCATGTCTGTCATCTGGGTGATATGTGATCGCTTCTCCAAGATGGTCCATTTGGTTCCTTTGCCTAAGCTGCCTTCCTCTTCCGATCTGGTTCCTGTGTTTTTCCAGAACGTGGTTCGTTTGCACGGCATCCCTGAGAATATTGTGTCAGACAGAGGATCCCAGTTCGTTTCTAGGTTCTGGCGATCCTTTTGTAGTAGGATGGGCATTGATTTGTCGTTTTCATCTGCTTTCCATCCTCAGACTAATGGACAGACGGAGCGAACCAATCAGACTTTGGAGGCTTATTTGAGGTGCTTTGTCTCTGCTGATCAGGACGATTGGGTGACATTCTTGCCGTTGGCTGAGTTTGCCCTTAATAATCGGGCTAGTTCCGCCACCTTGGTTTCGCCTTTTTTCTGCAACTCTGGTTTCCATCCTCGCTTTTCTTCGGGTCATGTGGAGCCTTCTGACTGTCCTGGGGTGGATTCTGTGGTGGATAGGTTGCAGCGGATCTGGAATCATGTGGTGGACAACTTGAAGTTGTCACAGGAGAGGGCTCAGCGCTTTGCCAACCGCCGCCGCGGTGTGGGTCCCCGACTACGCGTTGGGGATTTGGTGTGGCTTTCTTCTCGCTTTATTCCTATGAAGGTCTCCTCTCCAAAATTTAAACCTCGCTTCATTGGTCCTTACAAGATATTGGAAATCCTTAATCCTGTATCTTTTCGTCTGGATCTTCCTGTGTCGTTTGCTATTCACAATGTATTTCATAGGTCCTTGTTGCGGCGGTACATTGTGCCTGTAGTTCCTTCTGCTGAGCCTCCTGCTCCGGTGTTGGTTGAGGGCGAGTTGGAGTACGTGGTGGAGAAGATCTTGGATTCTCGCCTCTCCAGGCGGAGGCTTCAGTACCTGGTCAAGTGGAAGGGCTATGGTCAGGAGGATAATTCCTGGGTGGTCGCCTCCGATGTTCATGCGGCCGATTTAGTTCGTGCCTTTCATGCCGCTCATCCTGATCGCCCTGGTGGTCGTGGTGAGGGTTCAGTGACCCCTCACTAAGGGGGGGGTACTGTTGTGAATTTGCTTTTTGCTCCCTCTAGTGGTTACTAGATTTTTGACTCTGGTTTTTCTGTCATTCCTTTTATCCGCACCTGGGTCGTTAGTCAGGGGTGTTGCTATATAAGCTCCCTGGACCTTCAGTTCTATGCCTGGCAACGTAGTTATCAGAGCTAATCTGCTGTGCTCTTGTCTACTGATCCTGGTTCCGGTTATATCAGCTAAGTCTGCTATTTTGCTTTTTGCTATTTGTTTTGTTTTGTATTTTTGTCCAGCTTGTTCCTAATCTGTATCCTGATCTTTGCTGGAAGCTCTAGGGGGCTGGTGTTCTCCCCCCGGACCGTTAGACGGTTCGGGGGTTCTTGAATTTCCAGTGTGGATTTTGATAGGGTTTTTGTTGACCATATAAGTTACCTTTCTTTATTCTGCTATTAGTAAGCGGGCCTCTCTGTGCTAAACCTGGTTCATTTCTGTGTTTGTCATTTCCTCTTACCTCACCGTTATTATTTGTGGGGGGCTTGTATCCTGCTTTGGGGTCCCTTCCTCTGGAGGCAAGAGAGGTCTTTATTTTCTTCTACTAGGGGTAGTTAGATTCTCCGGCTGGCGCGTGTCATCTAGAATCAACGTAGGAATGATCCCCGGCTACTTCTAGTGTTGGCGTTAGGAGTAGATATATGGTCAACCCAGTTACCACTGCCCTATGAGCTGGATTTTTGTATCTTGCAGACTTCCACGTTCCTCTGAGACCCTCGCCATTGGGGTCATAACATATTCCCCACTGTATATACCAGGAAGGGGCCAAGGATGGGGGACAAATATAAAAAGAATGAACCTAGGATGGGGTCATATATGCCAGGGTGGGGGACCTATGTAAAAGGAAGGAACTCAGAATGGGGGATGTATATGCCAGGATGGGGACATATTTAAAAGGAAGGAAATTAGGATGTGAGGCATATAAAGTATGCCAGGATGGGGGACATATATGAAAGAAAGGAACCCAGTATGGGGGAATATACACCAGGAACGGGCCCAGAATGGGTGGGACATATATATCAAGATGAGGGACATATATAAAAGGAAGGAATCCAGGATGGTGAGATATATTCATATATTCCAGGAAGGGGCACAGATTGGTGGACATATAGATCTGAAAAGGGCTCAGGATAGGGGACATATATACCAGGAAGGGGCCCAGGATGGGGGACATACATAAAGGGAAGGAAGCCAGTGCATTTTTTTTGCATGCATTTTTATGTTTTTTTGATGCCGTGGTTTTTGTCTCTGTTTGGTGTTCCATACCTTAAATAAAGCTGTCTTATTTTTCATACTTCCTGGTATTTGGCTTTCAGAAAACTTTATTGATATACCAGTGTGCAGATTACCTGTGTTTTTTATGTGTTTCCACTGTGGAAACGCACTAAAAACGTATGTGCATTTTTTACCTACAGATCTAATGCAAGCCTATGGGCAAAATCTGCACATAAATCGCAGCATACCAGCAAGAGAAATTGACATTTTGTGGATTTAAAGCATGCACCCTTTTTTTTCTCTATCAAGATGGAGGCGGCACAATAGTAGCTATCAGATCAGGTTTTTTTTCCCAAGCTATATATATAATATTCATTATGTACATTAGGGGGCAGGTCACTGAGGGATCAGTGACCTGTCAGAAGCCATACTGATGAATAGCTAATCAGAGCACCACATGAAGACCCCTCCACAGGTCGCATGAGTATATCATTAACTCAAAAATGAAAATAAAGATTAAGCAACAACCACAAGATTGAGTTCATCAACTAAAGTATCACTTTAATCAGTATGATGGCGCCAACATGACACTGTCTGTAGGTTACTCAGCACAATCCTGCTGACAAGTTCCCTTTAACAACCGCTTGTACGCCTTTTAACAGCGGCAGTTAACCAATCTCTGACCTCGGACGGGATAGTACGAGATACGGGATACGGGAGTACGGGATAGTATCAAAGCCGGGACATGTCAGCTGTTTTGTACAGCTGACATGTGCCCGCACTAGCGGCGGGTGGAATCGCAATCCATCCGCCGCTATTAACTAGTTAAATGCCGCTGTCGAACGCTGACAGCGGCATTTATCTAGCGCTTCTGGCCATTGGGCCAGAAATGCTCGTATCGCAGACCCCCGTCACGTGATCGGGGGTCAGTGATGCATCGGCATGACAACCAGAGGTCTATTGAAGACCTCTATGGTTGTTGATGCCGGATTGCTGTGAGCGCCACCCTGTGGTCGGTGCTCATAGAAATTATTATTATTATTATGCAGTAATTTTACTTCATAAGAGCGATCTGAGCATCGCTCCTATGTAGCAGAGCCGATCAGGCTATGCCAGCTTCAAGCCTCCCATGGAGGCTATTGAAGCATGGCAAAAGTAAAAAAAAATGCTTTAAAAAAATATGAAAAAAAAATATATATAAAAGTTTAAATCACCACCCTTTCGCCCCATTCAAAATAAAACAATAAAAAAAATCAAACCTACACATATTTGGTATCGCCGCATTCATAATCGCCCGATCCATCAATAAAAAAAGAATGAACCTTATCGCTAAACGGCGTAGGGATAAAAAAAATTTGAAGCTCCAGAAATACGTTTTTTTTGTCGCGTTGACATTGCATTAAAATGAAATACTGGGCGATCAAAAGATCGTATCTTCACAAAAATGGTATTATTAAAAATGTCAGCTTTGCACACAAAAAATAAGGCCTCACCCAACCCCAGATCACAAAAAATGGAGACGCTGCGGGTATCGGAAAAATTGCGCAATTTTTTTTTTAAGTAAAGTTTGGAATTTTTTTTTGCCACTTAGATAAAAAATTACCTAGACATATTTGGTGTCTATGAACTCGTAATGACCTGGAGAATCAAAATGGTAGGTCAGTTTTAGCATTAAGTGAACCTAGCATGAAAGCCAAACATAAAACAAGTGTGAGATTGCACTTTTTTTGCAATTTCACGGCACTTGGAATTTTTTTCCCGTTTTCTAGTACATGACATGCTAAAACCAATAACCTTGTTCAAAAGTACAACTTGTTCCACAAAAAATATGCCCTCACATGGCCATATTGATGGAAAAATAAAAAAGTTATGGCTCTGGGAAGGAGGGGAGCTAAAAACAAAAACGTAAAACCGAAAAAGGGTCATGAAGGAGTCAAAGGTACTTATTTACTTATTCATAATCGCCACTTTTTAATGGTGCTGAAAAATATAGTTTATAGTATAGTGCCCCCCAGCGTCAGAAAATCTCCAGGGTGTCAGCTACCCTGGAGAACATGATCAGGGCTGGTTTTGACAGTCCCCTGTAACAGCAATCACAAAAAAAAGTCAAGTTTAAAATTCTGTTCTCTCTCCTCTGATATGATCTAAAATATCAGAAAATAGAGAAATGGGGTTGTGTTAGGGTTGCAGTTAGAATTGGGGTTTTTCAAAAGTAAAAAAAAATGATGACAATATGATGGCTAGTGTTGAGTGCAAGTGGTCTCTACTCAAGTTTGCATCGAGTGTTCTGGTATTCATGGAGTATCCCAGATCACCACATGATTTTTGGGGGTGTCTAACAGCTGTGAAACATGCGGGGCCGGGACAGGAGCATGTCACTCGAGCACCCGTATTATTTGGCGTATACCCGAGCACCCGATGCAAATTGGAGTAGCGAGCACTTGCGCTGAACACTAATGATGACATTTTCAATATGACAATCTAATGTTATCAAATTCTGTGTCGTACCGGTGGGTTCAAAATGCTCACTATACCCCTGGATAAATTCTTTGAGGGTTCTAGTTTCCAAAATGGGATCAAAAAGTTAAACGATGCTCCTTCCCTTTCCAAGTCCTGCCATGAGCCCAAACAGTAGGTTTCCCTACTGACGAAGGCACGCCGCCGAAATGCGCATAGGGGTTGCGGGATCGCCATTTGGGTGTTGGTAAGTCATTAGTGTTATCATGCTTGCATTTCACTGCACGTACTTCTTTGTTAATGTATTGGAGAGTTATGGACCTTAGTACCAGGGGCCTCTCTTGGTTTGTAAGAGGCATAATTGATTATATGCAATTTGTTATGTATTCCTAACCCCATAGTCTACGGTCCACATACGTTACTATTCTTATGTATTGGGGATCTTTGGATCTTAGCACTAGGGGTTTTGTTTTGATATATATGATGGCACTATTTAGCCTGTAACTGATTTGTATCCCTGTTATCTATGATCCATGTTTTGATCGATTGTACTGCAGTTTTTTGTGACTATTTTGCCCACTCAATGGTGATGCCTTTTCTGTTTCTTTGGCTCACCCAAGCACTATTGGCTGCTTTTATCCTGTATTGTTGTTTTTTTACAATGTAATAAAGTTTTCTACCATTGTTCTGAAATACGTATTCAGTTATATGTTTATATAACTTTTAACCCGTATAACTTCCTAACAAACAAAAAAAAAGTTTCCAAGTTTGTACTGATGTAATGTAAACATGTGGTAAATGTTATTTTTAAAAATATTTTGTGTGAAATAATGCTCTGATTTAAGGGCACAAAAATTTAAATTTACAAAAATTGCTAATTTTTTTAAATTTTTGCCAATTGTAATTTCTTTCATAAATAAGTGTAAGTTGTATTGAAGAAATATTACCACTATCATGGAGTACAATATGTCACAAAAACAGCATTCTGAGAATCAGTGGGATACGTTGAAGAGTTATTGCCACATAAAGTGACACTGGTCAAAATTGTAAAATTTGACTTGGTCATTAAGGTCAAAATTGGCTCGGTCAGCAAAGGGTTAAAGTGAACATAATGCACATCAATGTCAAAGCGGCATTGCTATGTACATGTTTTGTCTTGTATTACTTTAAACGGCTTCAGGATTCAGAAACCCTGAAGCAATTATAAGCCATGACATACTCATTCTTCAGGCAGCTTTTACTCACAAGGCACCTGCTCTCTGTACTCTGTATTCTAGAGTAAAAAATATCGGAAGCCGAGCCGCCACACGAGTGTCTTCTGTGATTATTAGGCTTCTTGGTTCATCTAAGCCCTTATGGCCTTATAGATTAATACACTAGGAAACAGGACAAGGCTACTGCAAGGGATTATTTCAGCAATTACATTAGTCAGGCTTGTTCCAATATTGACATGACCAACGTTCTACTTAATGAGAAGTATTGCCTTGCCTTTGATAACTAAATTGTGGCACAATTTTTTTTGAGGCCACAAAAAGTGAACGTTCTGCAGACAATTATGAAAAATGTATGGAGGCAAACAATCATACTGGCGATCATTCATCCCTGTACATTTTGAAAACATATGGTTGCAAATATAACAAGTGCCAGTTGACTGGCTGTTTGGTTGATCAGCACTTAATGCTGAATATTCCTTTTAACAATATTGAAAAATGTGAGCTGCTAATATATTAAGGTGCACTTTACAGCTTTTCAATAGAAGTCAGTGGCAAATGTATTCATATCTAATGGTAAACTTTTGTAAATAGTTACGTAGTACACATTTGGCTCTGTCTGAATACAAAAAAACTATTGCCGAGAGTCAAAGTGTTTTGCCAAGTTTTCTAGCATAAAAAACGTAAAATACTAGTAAATCATTGTACAACTGGAATGCGAATTTTGGTGTTTTTAAACTAGTTCCATCTAGTTCCACCAAACTTCGCCTGAAATTGATCAAAATTTATGCCACTTTAGTGGCACATACTATGCCAGAAATGTACTTTACTCCCTGGCTGGAGTAGCATTTCTGGCAGAGGTGTACAGCTGTTGCAAGATGCAAGAGGCCGCCACCTCTTAATGAATACGGCTCATCTTACTCCAGGGGTGGTGTCATTATGACTGCGTGCAAAATGCCAGTTTCAATGAATTGGGACCATTATGTCACATGGATGTTTTTGGAGAAGCCTGTTATGCCATGCATGCATTCATTTATTTAAGTGTAGGTGTCAGGCTTTAAAAATAAACCAGTGGTTATCCTAGAAATGTCTAATATGGGACTCATGGTTAGTTTCTTATTTGTGGTTTTTATTCAGTGGATACAGCATAAATGTCTGTGATGAGGGTTGCTCCATTAATATAAATTTAAATAATGCATTACAGGTTATTTAATCAGCACAAAATAACTGTTCAAACCAAGCTCAGGCTCTTAAAACCCCCTTCTAGCAGCCAAACAGTTCAATGCATTCCATTTACCTCTGCCCTGTCTTCTTTGATAGACATCTCTGGATTTACAGATAGATGGAAAAAAAATAGGGGCTGTTGTGGGAGCCCTTTCCAAGGAGAGCTAATTTGGGTGGAGATACAAAATATCTCCAATCTGCCATTATTGGTTCAAATTAAAATGAAATAAAATAAATACAATGCATCGGAGGCAAGAAATTACACACAGCTAGTGTCTGTCAGTGTACAGTTATTGTCTGGTTCTCAGATTCCCAGTCACAAGTCTTTATCACAACCACAGAGATAAGGAAAGTGGGAATGGCTTCTTACATTACATTAGGTAAGAGAATAGATATTTAAGTTGGGAATAACAAAATCGTAAATTATGGATTCTGTCAAAATTCCTTTCTCACTGGTTCTACCCAGTTTACTATACTTTCAGAAACAAAGAGGAATGTTTAACACACAGACACCTCTATATCAGAGAAAACAACCTGTGCTATTGCTTTTAAAAATAACACTGATAAAGCCAATACTAAAATACAAAATCATCAAAGATATTTAAGTATATTCAAGTGTCCAAATAATAATCAAAGCAAAGTATAAATATTTACCATAACAGGGGAAAGGTGCCCTTATCTACTCACCCACACTGATGGTGCCCTAGAGTGTCTGTGTTGGTTTAAACAGTCATGTTTTTGCTGGCATATTGCCTTTAAGTAGAAATATAGAAATGGCAAAAGGTTGAACAGCACTCCCAGTATTAAATGGCTAATGCGTACATGCTCCGTGGGGGACTTAGTCCCATGTATCAACCTAAATATGGATTCAAACAGAACATTGGAAGCAGCTCTCCAAAAGAAAATTTCATAAACTATATTTCAAATCCAACATGCAATGTTTCGCTGATATGTTGGCCTTCGTCAAGCATAATATTACATAGTAACATAGTTAGCAAGGCCCAAAAAAAACATTTGTCCATCCAGTTCAGCCTATATTCCATCAGAATAAATCCCCAGATCTACGTCTTTTTAAAGAACCTAATAACTGTAAAATACAATATTGTTATGCTCCAGGAAGACATCAAGGCCTCTCTTGAACCCCTCAACTGAGTTCACCATCACCACATCCTCAGGCAAGGAATTCCAAATTTTCAGTGCTGCCCGTGGTTTAGCCAGCATCATCCTCTGTCATTTTTCCTTTAAGGCCTCTCCTCAAAAGTAAACCAGGATTAGGCTGCCGTCACACTAGCAGTATTTGGTCAGTATTTTACATCATATGCACCACTTCTGCATTTATCACCCACTCCTGGTTTTGGCTTACAAATACTGATGTAAAATACTGAACACATACTGCTAGTGTGACGGCAGCCTTACAAATTACCTGAGACTATAGGTGTGAATCTAGTCTTAGACCACAAAAGAATCTAATTTCCTTTTTCACTATTTAGAAAAATAGATACCAATAGATAACAACCCAAAGTGATTGGTAACTTTGATAAATGTTTATGTGTACTATCTACCAGGCTCCTAGGATTTGTCCAGCCTCAAGAACTTGGTACAATATAATACTGGCACTGGAATGCAAATAAATTATGTCTGTGCAAATAAATTATGTCTGTGCAGTCAACCTAAGAATCGGCTGCATTTATAAAAATTATTCTTTTTTTTATAACTAGATGCTTTCTGAGTGGCTTTTGCCTGAGGTTGTTAGAACACAATGCAAAAAAAACAAACTCCCCTGAATTGTTCTATAAGCTCTGGAGTTCATTGATGGATGATTACTATGAAAATTCAAAGGCAAGAAGGGATTGCATATAATAATGAAAATAATTGGAGACCATATCCTTCCCCTTTAAGCAAAAATTGCACAGAATAAAGCAAAAGCAATATTTTTTTCTGATTCTGCTTCATTAAAATCTACAAAATATTCATGCCTCAAGCACTCCCGAGTTCAAAAAGGCACCATTTATCTTTCTGTGGCTGCCAGTCATATCCCATTGTCACTCAGATGTTCTGAAGGGACTCAGAATATCTTGATGTACTCAGGCATTTTAATATGAAAAGAATAATTTGACTGGTGCAAGGAAAAATCCACTTGTCAGACGTCGCTGTGTCTGAATCCTGCTCCAGCTCTTTATTGAATCGCAAATGGATTAGCCACAAAGACAAATGTAAGGAGAATGGGGTTAAGGAGCAATTAAAGGAAGGGCGATCTAGATGAGTTTATCTGTCATAATTCCACAGATAACAGTCATAGGATAGATATGATAAAGTCATCATTAATTCTGTTGTGGCACTGAATGGGTTATTGAGCAAAGGCAAAGCTACAAATTAACTATTGACAAGGTCACTCCTAGGAAATAGTCAACATTGATATGTATCTCCGCTTGTCTGTCAAGCTTATTGGCAGGCAGATCCAGTTTCCATATATTTCTCAGTATGCTTTTTCTTCTGCAGGCTTAAAATGTATACATTATTTTTCAGATCTAAAGTAAAGGTCAATTCCGAGGCTGAGATTTGCATAAAATGCTAATGAGCATACCCTAGACATCCATTGTTTTCTTTTCTTCCAGGAAGAAGTCGGAAGGCTTCAGCACTCCTTTGAGAATATTCATGACGGAGCCTGTTTTGTAGAAAGGTGAATTTATTCTCTATTTACCAACAATAAAGACTGGTTCAGAGATGGTAAAGTCATTAAAGCTATTAAAGCTTTGATCAGTTACCCCAAAGTGGACACTGATGGCTTATCCTAGAAACTTATTTAGAGAAGAATCCAGGCCTCCAAAATCAAAGAAAATCTAGAATTTATTGTTTACAGACAATCCAGTGCTGTACTTATAAATGGGCCATTTTGGCCATTTAGACCTTTATCAAAGATACACTATACAAAAACAACAAAAATAATGACAAACTGTCAAAGCAAGTATAAACAAATACATATCAAGCAAATTCATGCGTATTATCACATGTGGTATACAGGATGAAAAACTGATGTATATAAAGCAAAATCACATCATATGAGAGTATGTATCCTCGGGTAGGCATAGTCCCTTAAGTGCGGTATATATAAACATATACAGATAGACAAATACTTGTAATATTTTACAATAGGATAGAAAGACATAAAAATGGAGATACTTGCTAACACTCGGATCAATTTCTGATCAGAGTGTCATTTGCATAATTGGCCCGATTCTCTCTGATTAGATAACCTATGACTGTGTGAACATAGCTTTATTGTCAGAATAGACTAGTCACTGTGAAACAGGGTGTTCAGCCACTTACAAAGTTTTATCTTTTTTTTATTTAAAAAAAAAAACCCTCAGAATGTTAGTGTCACCTTATTGATCCCCCATCACTCTTGTTCAACACTTCACTGGTTCCTCGTTAGTCTCTATACTTCTTGCTCGGTTTAGGCCGACATGTGATCTCTCCTGTCAGTCACTGGCTGCAGCGATAACCAGCACATCACTGTCTGACCAGGCAACGCAGGAAGTAAAAAGAGTCAGCGGATAACCTAGAACATTTCGGAATGGCAATGAAGGATAGTCAATAAAGTGAGGGGTTTTTTTTCAATGTTGTCCAGCATTCTGATAGTTTTTTGACAAATTAAATGGCAGAACAACCCATTATAATTCAATATTGAATGTGTCCCTGATAGTTATAGCGAAACGTGCGTCGGGCACAAATATCTGAGGTGATGTGGTTTGTTTGATCCAGTCTTATTATGTTTAATGTTTCTTATTTTTTGTCTCTGTGTTCTCTCTAATGTGGATGTATCGGCTTCCCATTTATGTCATAGTATGCTGCATATTATATTTAGCACACCTTTTTCACTTTGCATTCACTTTTTGCATATGTATTATTGTACTTCTTTTGGATATTTGCATATAATGCTATATGTATCATCCATTATCAACCCAAATATTTTTTTTAATCACTATTTTATGCACTAAGCACTTTTTCCCTACATATCTACCTCTGCTAATGGTGACGCTGATGTTACAGAATGGAATTTCTATATTAGGAACATTTACAATATGTAGGGAAGTCATCGTCCCCCTATTCTACTCTCATATGTCTATGTTAATATGTTCGGTAACACTATATCAATTGCTGTGTTTTGAAGCCATTTTTTAGTTATATTTTGAATCATTGGATGAATGTAAACATAACCAGTTATAAGATAGTCTCCATGTACGTGTTTTAAATGGTTTTACATGTTAATAATCAAATTATGTCTTTGAATTATTTATGGTATGTGTAGCCTTTCTTCATTGGTTTAAATGTTTTTAAACAATATTGTATATAAAAGTAGAACAATAAAAAAATGCAAAAACACTGTGAATATAATATTATCATCTATGTGCAGCTTCAAGAATTTTGGTCCTAGTTTTGTATAGGCAAGATTGATGTACTATTGGTTCAGGAAACGGATCACCGCAGTTAAAAATCACAAGGTGCTAATGTTGAATTATTAATTTTTTCCAATTTGTCTGCAGTAAATATAATTTTTTCTATTTTGGATTATTTTAGATTGTGTCTATAAGAGTTTAATTATAACTTTACAATATGTCTTTACAGTCAACAGGAGGACATGGATGTAGATAATAATACTGAAAAATACCGTAGCTGTCAGCAGCTGGAAACCAAAGTGAAAATGTAAGTAAAATCTGTTGTTTCTGAACTACTTCCAGATGGTACTAATGCCAGTTGGCACCAAGGCATGCAATGACCTTCTCTTTAATAAGCTACTGATCCTTAGAAAAAAAGTGTTGCAAAAAATGACGAACACTGGGATAACAACTTGAAAGTTACTTTATTCTCTATATATAATATATAAAATAAAGCACAATATGAAGATACTGAGAAGAAAATGCCATTCTGCATCCTGTCACTCCTTTTCCTTGGATTGTAGACTGCAATGGACATCCAGACTTACGGTACATTAATTAGGTCAATTTTTTTCCAAATATACTAGATTGTGTTAATAGAAATATAAGGCATCGACAGAGTCAAAGGAGTCAGTTTAGAATACAATTGCTCCCTATGTTCCATGTGACTAAATATACAAGATAGGTTCAGACTGGCCCACAGGGGAACAGGTGAATTCTCCGGTGGGCCACCCACATGAGAATTGTTTGGCACAACACACTGGATACACTGTATACCGACATCAAGAGCATACAGCTTCTCATTTATTCAACAAATTAACCATTTTATTATTTTATGGAAACATAATTCCAAAATTACATAACAAGAAACCACATAGTATCCTCTATCCCTGGCCAATAATATTTGCATCAAGCTGAAAAGTAGGCATCCAGAATAAATGTTGCTAAACGGCCTTTGGTATCCTAGTCTGACACTGATAAAAGATACGGTATGTCATATTCATGATATATCACAGACCTTTGTACTCTATTTGTGAAAGTGGGAATTAGTTAACTATATAATTGGAAACAGAGCTAAATGATATTATTCTAGACCCAGTGTTCCCCAACTCCAGTCCAAAAGAGCCATCAACAGGTCATGTTTTCAAGATTTCCTTAGTATTGCCCAGGTGATGGAATTATGGCCTGTGCAGATGATGCAGTTATCACCTGGGCAATACCAAGGAAATCCCGATAACATGATCTGCTGTTGGCTCTTGAGGACTGGAGTTGGGAACACTGTTCTAGACTGTTACTTTATCTTTGTCTGTTTTGTAAATTACTTTGCTAGATTGCTGAAAAAACTGTTAATCACATGTTCTTCTACAGATATGTCTATCAACTTCAGAAATATATCTAGTAATCTGGGTAATGAGTGTCAATGAAGGTGTTTTATTAGCTTCAGAAATATGGAAAAAATGCCCTTCTTCAGATACATTTCTTGTTTAGTCTTTGAAATGCTGCTAGGACTGTCCATTGGAAGCAAGGCAGAAAGAGCTACTTCATTCACATTCTTGTCATGGATTTGTTCACATGATTGCTTCCAGATCCACAGACATAACTTTTTCTGAAAAATAAAATCAAGTAGAGTAGTTCTTGTGCACATAAATGTGTATTTATTTTTTATCAAGGAGGACAATATTTACCGCAAGAGAAATTGACATGTTGTCAATTTTTAAAAAATGCATCAGGTCAGTTTACACAGCATAAAGAAAAACTCAGTGGGCATGAGATTTCTATAAATCCCATCCACTTTACTGCCACTGTAAGATGTTGTATTGTTTGCATAGCGAAAATACTCAGCACCAAAAACATACCAAATACTGAAACTTAGCCTTAAATGAACAAAACCATTCCTGATTAACTCTAAACTACAAAAACATGACACTTAGGCTGTGTGTTTTTCTCGTGTTTTTTCTGTGCAGTTTTGTCACAAAACCTGAAGGATTTCCTGATGCCAGCAAAGTGAATGAGAATCATGAAGTCTCATGTACTCTCATGTCTTTCAGTGTTTTTTCTTCACATTTCACGCATACTATGGAGTGTGTAAAAATCTGCAACAAAAATGTATGTAAAAAAAATCGGCAAAAATGTGCGTATTTTACGCTGCATTTTTTCCTGCTGAGAGATACAGAAACGGTGCAGAAATTTCTGCAATAAGTACTTAAAGGGAATCTGTCAGCAGGCTCTTGCTATGTAATCTGAAGACAGCATGAGGTAGGGGTTAAAGTGTAGAGTTCAGCTATGCCTCTTTTATCAAGCTCCAAGGTTGTATTTGCTTACAATGATTGTTTTAGCACCAGTAGCTTATCATTGCTGTTACTATCTGGTCTTATGAGCCCTGGTCTGACACCACCTCCTGTGATAGACAGCTCACTGTCTATGGACATTGTATATACAGTATTTACAGAGCCTGGTGTGGGCGGGGTTAGCTTTCTCAGCTCTGCTCCATTGCCTAATCTAAAAGCTCTGATTGTCAGTAAGCTAAGTGATACATAATTGGATTCAGCTTCTCTTTGCCTACATTAGGCTTCACTCAGATGAGGTAGCAAAAACCTGTTGACAGATTTCCTTTAATGTGTTTATAAACCCTTAATGGGAACCTTTCACGTGAAAAAACGCTATTAACCTGCAGATATGGGCTTAATCTGAATGGTAATCGCGTTTTGAACCTGCCCGGCGCTGAAGCTTAGACCCCGCTGCTGGAAAGAAATGTACTTTATTTCTTTCTGTAGCATTTTGTGTATCAGTCACAGTAGTGGCGCCTGTGCGTGTTTAGTCACCGTTCTGTGTAAAAAGAGCAGTGGCTGTAACCACGCCCTCAACACCGTGTCGGCGCTGGTCAGATTCAGAACGCTATTAACCTACAGGTTAGCATCATATCTGCAGGTTAATAGCATTTTTTTCACATGACTGGTTCCCTTTAAAAAGTGACTAAACTTTAGTTTTGATTTTTTCATAAATATCAGGCACTTAATTTGCCTGCAGATCGGTGGTGGTCGAGGTCTTGACAACCCCACTGATGGCAAAAAAGACCCCTGGCAAATGCATAGCTTAGCGGACATGAGCGCATAGGTTATGTTTCAGCAAGCATGCAGTCTGGAGTATGGAATCAGTAAAACGCATAGGATTCATAGCAGAGGTAAAGTGCCTGCTAAATAGTAAAAATCAAGAAGAAAGTTTGGCTATTCTTTAACCCCTTCACCCCAAAGCCTGTTTTCATCTTCTCGACCAGGCCAATTTTTTTTTCAATTCTGACCACTGTCATTTTATAAGGTCCAGGAAAGAAATATATCTTGGTACCGTGTTAGCCAGTAGATAGAAAAATATTTAGAATTGAGAGTCCTCAGTGGTTGATACCTCTTAATGGCTAATGGTTTTTCCCTTTTTTTTTTTCTATGCTATGTTGTGCATAAATACGTGATTCTTCAGAATTTCTTTTAGTTTTTGCCTGATGAAGAGACCCGTGTAGTCTCGAAAGCTTGCAATTTGTTACCATCTTTTCATCTTTTCCATTAAAAGGTATCAACCACTGAGGACTCTCAATTCTAAATATTTTATAAGGTCATAACTCTGGAATTCTTCAATGGATCCCACTGATTCTGAGATAGTTTTTTTGTGACATATTGTACTTTATGATAGTGGTAAAAAAAAATGTATATAACTTACATTTATTTGTGAAAAAAAATTGAAATTTGGTGAAAATTTTGAAATTTTCAAAATTGAAATTTGTATGTCCTTAAATCAGAGAGTTACGTCACACAAAACAGTTAATAAATAACATTTCCCACATGTCTACTTTACACCAGCACAATTTTTTAAACATAGTTTTTTTTGTTAGGAAATTATAAGGGTTAAAAGTTGACCAGCGATTTCTCAACATTTTTGTTTTCCAACATTTACAAAACCATTTTTTAGGGACCACATCACATTTGAAGTGACTTTGAGGGTCCTACATAACAGAAAATACCCAAAAGTGACACCATTCTAAAATCTGCACCCTTAAGGTGCTCAACACCACATTCAAGAAATGTATTAACCCCTCATGTGCTTCACAGAAATTAATGGAATGTGGAAGGAAAAAATAAACATGTACATTTTTTTCACAAAAGTTTTCCTTTAGACCCATTTTTTTGACTTTCACAAGAGTAACAGGAGAAAATGGACAATACAAATTATTGTGCAATTTCTCTTGAGCATGCCGATACCACATATGTGAGGGAAAACCCCTGTTTGGGTACACGACTGGACTTGGAAAGGAAGGAGCGCCATTTGACTTTTTGAATGTAAAAATTGCCGACATAATTAGCAGACGCCATGACGTGTTTGGAGAGCCCCTGATGTGCCTAAACAGTGGAAACCTCCCACAAGTGATGCCATTTTGGAAACTAGACCCCTCAGGGAACTGATCTAGATGTGTATTGAGCATCTTGAATCCACACGTGCTTCACAGAAGTTTATAATGTTGAGCCGTGAAAATAAAAAAAAAAAAAATCATATTTTTCCCACAAAAATGTTTTTAGCTCTAAACTTTGCATTTTCATAAAGGTAACAGGAGAAAGTGGACCCCAAAATTTGTTGTTCAATTTTTCTAGAGTTCACCAATACTTCATATGTGGTCAAAAACTACTTTTGAGGCACAGTGCAAAGCTCAGAAGGGAAAGAGTGCCATACTGAGGCGCAGATTTTGCTGCACTGGTTTGAGGGTGCCATATCAAATTGGCAGAGCCCCTGAGGTGCCAGAACAGCAGAATCAGGGCCGGCTCCAGGTTTTTGAGGGCCCCGGGCGAACGAGTCTCAGTGGGCCCCCCCCTTTAACACATTCATACCACATATATATATATAACGCACAGCCGGTGAGTCTGTGACGCAGTATATAACACACAGCCCACGCAGTATATAACGCACAGCGCACGCAGTATATAACGCACAGCCGGTGAGTCTGTGACGCAGTATATAACACACAGCCCACGTAGTATATAAACACACAGCCCACGCAGTATATAACGCACAGCCCACGCAGTATATAACGCACAGCCCACGCAGTATATAACGCACAGCCCACGCAGTATATAACGCACAGCCCACGCAGTATATAACGCACAGCCGGTGAGTCTGTGACGCAGTATATAACACACAGCCCACGCAGTATATAACGCACAGCCCACGCAGTACATAACGCACAGCCCACGCAGTACATAACGCACAGCCCATGCAGTATATAACGCACAGCAGCCCACGCAGTATATAACGCACAGCAGCCCACGCAGTATATAACGCACAGCAGCCCACGCAGTATATAACGCACAGCAGCCCACGCAGTATATAACGCACAGCAGCCCACACAGTATATAATGCACAGCAGCCCACAAAGTATATAACACACACAGCCGCGAGCCCACACAGATCACGTCACAGCGGCCACGGAGCCCCCATAACCACGTCCAGCGCACAGTACACCCGGCCTGAGGGCAGTGCAGCCAGCACCCACATCATCACTGGCACTGCGCGCAGCTTTCAATTCTGCCCATTTTGCTCCTGAATGAGCTTTATTACTTTGAGGGTGTCACGCAGCACGCAGGCTCAGCAGACCCAGCCACTGCCAGGCTCAGCAGCAGGCATCTGATATTCCACTCCCTCCCCCCCGCAAAGCGCAGCGTTGGGACGGGACCCTCACTCACCCCCTCACCGAAGACGAGTCACTGACTCACTCACTCGTTGTGGACACAGCAGGAGAGGGTGCACCGACCGTGCACCGTCCTCACTGCAGGCTGCAGCTGCTGCTCGTCTTCTCCTCCTGCTTGGCGCTGCCGGACCTGTCCTCCTCTCTTCATGTCCTGGATGGTGGACGCTGGGACGGATAGATTCTGGAGTCTGGACTGCAGTGGAGACTAGTGGAAGGCTTCAGTGGCGCTCTCTCTGTCCTCTCCTTCTTGCGAGTCTAGCATGACGAGCCCGCCGACCAGATGTAACAGGAGAGGAGATGACCCAGCGATCCGGAAGTGTCTTCTTGTGTATCCATGGTGACTGGTGAGGGGGGCCGGCGGAGGTGAGTATTGCGCTGCTATTGCAGCTGCGCAGCGCCAGACCAGGCAGGCGCCAGCGAAACGGCCTCAGGCTCAGACAGAGCTGACTGTCTGTGCCCCCTGCAGCCAAGGCGCCGCCGGCGCCGGGCGATGTGCATGTAGTCAGTGAGTGACGCTCACGTCACGTGTACTACCATAAATGGGCCCCCCCGTCTCGCCAGGGCCCCGGCACTTGCCTGGGTACGCCGGGTTCTGACGCCGGCCCTGAGCAGAATCCCTCATAAATGACCTCATTTTACAAACTAAACCTCTCAATGAATTCCATCTAGGGGTGCAGTAATCATATTGACACCAGAGATGTGTCACAGAATTTTACACCATTGGGCAGTGAAGAAAAAATAATTTACATTTTTACCACCAAGATTGTGTATTAACCCCAAATTTTACATTTTCATACTGTGAAATGGGTAAAGATGGCACCAAAATTTGTCTCACAATTTCTGCTGAATGTAGAAATACCCTATGTATGGTTGTACAGTACTGCTTAGCCACACGGCGAGATTTGTGAGGATCATAACGCCTCCTGGAGCGCAGATTTTCATAGAATAGTTTGCAGATGCCATATACAGAGCCCCTAAGTGCTAGAAAAGCAGAATCCCCCCCTCAAGTGACCACATTTTGGATATTACATGTCTGTGGGAATTTATCTACAGGTGTATTGACTCCATAGGTATTTTCCAGAAACAAGCAATAGTGGATGTTGTTGAGTGACAATTGCAAACTGCCATTATAGTGAACAATATGTTGAAGTGACCAGTACGTTGTAGTGACCAGTACATTATGCCCAGCTCATTTTTTCTGGAAACACGCACCCATAGATTAGGTGGGCTCTCATCACTACAAAAATGCCAAACATGTGGACACTAAATGTGGTTAAGACACACTAGGGGCTCAGAAGGGAGGGGGGCATTTGGATTTGTGAGCGCAGAATTTGCTGAAGCGAGGAGCCATTAAGCTTTTCCAGAGCCTTTGTGCTACCAATAACGTGGAAGCCCCCTATATTTCCATTGACAGATGATGGACCTTAGTGGGGACTTTCTTTTTTTGTGGATTGAGTTGAAACTTTTATTGGGAACATTTTATACAACATTTAGGATCACTTTAGGATCCGGCACTCTACACTGACCACTTTCATTGGGGTTTCCATCTAAATCTCGTGGCAGTTACTCTGGACTCCATCTAGCCTCTGTTCAGTGTTGTCCTTCTTTTCAGAAGTGCAAAAAACTGTGGTCGAATGTGCTTTTATGTATGCCTAAAAAGACGGACACCGCCAGATCACATGTCCTTTGGCATCCACAGTGCCTCCATCTGCCTCATTACAGGGAATCTTCTGCTGTTCCATTTGAATCACGTATTTCATAGATTTGCAATGGAAACCCCGGTGTAAGTGCTCAGCGCAGAGTGCAAAATAAATGTGAGCTGAGCCTTACTGCGATCTCTGGAAGGCAGAATGAACAAATCAACAGTAGGTGAAGAATTGGTTTTATTTATTTTTTAGGCAGTTCCTCGTACGGTATAAGTGATTAGACAACTTTGTTCTTGGGTTGGTGCGATAACAGTGATACCAAATTTATATTGGGTTTTTGTGTTTGGCAGCTATCACACACTACAAGAAGCTTATTATTGCAAAAATGCATCACCATATTTAGACAGCTATAATTTTTTCATATTTCTGCAAACAGTCATGCAACAGCTTCATTTCTGCAGGACGATTTGATGATTTTATTTGTACCATTTTTGTGCATATGACTTTATTTTATCTCTTTCAGTTCCAATTTTTGGGAGGTAGAATGAACAAAAACCAGCAATTGTGGAATTGTTTTTTATTTTGTTTTTTTTTTTAATACCGTTCCATGTGTGGTAAAATTGATAAGGGATCTTTACTTCGGGTCAGTCTGATAAGAGTGATGACCCATTTATATAATTTTTTATGTTTTGGCGCTTTTACACAATAAAAGCTATTATTTATTATTATTCTGAGAGCTATAACTTTTTTATGTTTCCGCTGACGGAAAATGGATTATTTTTTACCGGACAAGGTTGCGTTTTCAGCGTTACCATTTTTATTTACATTCTTTTTTTATCACGTTTTATTGCACTTTTTGTTCGTTAATATGATGATAAAGCATATTTTTTTTTAACCCTTTTTTATTTTTTATTTTTTTACAGTGCTCACTAAAGGGGTTATCTAGTGGGACGGTTTTATAAGTCATGTCATTCCGGACGAGGCGATATCAAATTTGTGTACTTTTTTTTACATAAATTAATGTATTTATTGGAATAATATATATATATTTTTTTGTTCTTTATTTAGGAATTTATTTTTTTTATTTTTACACTTTGTAACAACTTTTTTTTAAACTTTTTTACATTGTCCCTGGATGGGACATCACTGTATACTGACAGATCGCTGATCTGATACTTTGCAATGCTTCAGCACTGCAAGGCTTCTGAGCAGTGCCTGACAGGCAGGGGAAGAATAGTGTCAGCTCCTGCTCTTAGCAGGTGCTCACTGGCCACCTTCCCTGCAAGACCCTGAAGGACACTGCGGCCATCTTTCGGCCGGGGGTCACCCTGGTGTCTATCGACACAATGCAATTGCATCGTGTTGTGCCAGTGGAAGCAGACAGGGGGCCCACTCCCTCTGTGATGCTCTTCAATGTCGCTGTCACTATTGACAGTGGCATCAGAAGGGTTAAACGTCTGCGATCGGTTGCTGCAGAGTGTCAGCTCTCATACAGAGCTGACTCCAACACCCAATTGCGGCAGCACTTAGTGTGAGCCCGCGCAATCGCGGCACCATACATATAATTCTCTTTGCAGAAACTCAGCTCCTGCAGATAAGTATATATACGGCGTATGTTGGTTAGAGGTTAACAAAAAGCAGAATCTGTAATGACAAAGTTTCCCATGAGGCGTTTTTTAACATGACAACACCAGGTTACTGTGAGCAGCCTGTGTGGCTTAAAGGGGTTATCCAGTCTAAATTGATAACTCTCCAGTCACTGTGTGTAGCTGCAGACTTATGGATCTCCCAGAGCAGCGTGCTCTGCAAGGGCTGGTTGGTTTCTGAGCCGTGAATGTGTGCGATGTGATGTATGCGCTATGCATACTCCTAGCTACAGCCTGTTTAGTGGGCAAAGCCTCGCTCCATACACTAGATGTAGCCCGGCCTTCCAGTGGACATGGCCTTACAGTGGGAGTGGCCTTACAGTGGGTGTGGCCTTACTAAATATAAGTGAATGGAGCGAGGCCACGCCCACTAGACAGGCTCTGGACAGGAGTTTACATATTGCACACATCATTGTCATTCCTGGTTTAGAAACCGGCAAATCCTCACAGTGCACAGTGCATGCGCTGGGAGGATTCATAAGTCTGCAGTAACGCAGAGTGACTGCAGACTTTTCATTTTAGGCCAGACAACCCCTTTAAACCTGCAATCATAGTCTGCAGAGCCTCTGGACTTGTCTCCTACTGAGCTCATTTGAGATGTCATTAGTCGACAATTGCAAAGGCAGCTGCCAGCAGTAGATGTTGATGATTTGCATGCCCAGCTGCATTCAGCATGGCAGAACATTCCTTAGACTACAATTGATGACATTCCAAGGAGTTTAAGTGCCTGTATTTCGGCATGTTGCACTCAAACTTTATACAGAACGAATAGAGATATTTTATTTTTTTGCCATTTTTTTCATAATTGCCATATTATTAACATGTCTATCCATCCTGTGATTTCCATAATTCCACAACTTTTCTTTCTTGGCGTTACAATTTCAATGTTAAGGAGTGTATTATTTAGTTAGGAGCATTGAACAGTGAACATGTGGGATTATTTCTCCTTTATATTTATTTCTCCTGTTTGCAGATTGCTTGTTTATATTGCTTTATGTGTGTAACGTTTGTTAAATTGACATTATAATTGTTAATAAACTAGAGGTGTAAATAATAAGATTAACTGCTATTATAATGTCAACCTTGAAATTGCACATTTCCCACTTCTCTTCCATAAAAATCACCCTTAGAGATTTATGGTAATAACAAGGTGTATTTGTATCACAGTAGCTGACAGGCAACATGAAAAAATAGCACAACAATCATCACTTTACTGTAAATGACATGTTTACACCCTGATAAACCACTTCCACAACCCCTTTCCATCATCATTATCCATTAGCAGTAATCCATCAGAGAGCAAATCAATAAAATGGCCTATCCCTCCCAATGAGCGGAATCTGTGAGATAAAATGTTCCTTCTTCAAGGCTCATTACATGGGCACATATTTCAAGTACCAATATATAATAACACCGCCCGTCCTACTTCACATAACTCCACAAAATGATTGCACTGCAGACCAGCACGAAGGTTGTTCATGTGGATGGATTAGTCCGAGATTTACTGTACAATAATAAAATATAGATAAAGGTATATCAGGTGCTACCAGCTTTATTATTTCTTAATAATGTCAGTACATGGAGCATTAATATAGCTTCTCCGTGTTTCTAACCTGCCAGCAAAAGACAAGGCTAACTGTAGTCTGCTCCCTATGGGCGCAGTGTTGATGCAGGAAAATTTACTTCCTTTTGATGAAAATGAAATCATCAAGTGCGACAACTCCAGTATAAGACAAGCCATTCTGGCTGCAGTTCAGACTCCATTCTCTGAAGGAATTACCAGCTAGTGTTGTTATATCTTTATTGATCTTGGAAAAAAATCGAGATCTTACCCTGAGCCCGACTGATATATCTTATTGGTTTTTTTTTAGACCAAAAAAGAATAGGTGTACAGTGATTGTACTGAAGACGCAGAAGGTTATGTGATCCACTGATCTGTTTTTACTTTACTTTGAGGTCATTGATGATGGCAACTATTATTATTATTAGTTTTATTCACGTTATGGATTTTATGTACAGTATAGACCAAAAAGTTTGGACACACCTTCTCATTTAAAGATTTTTCTGTATTTTCATGACTATGAAAATTGTAAATTCACACTGAAGGCATCAAAACTATGAATTAACACATGTGGAATTATATACTTAACAAAAAGTGTGAAACAACCGAAAATATGTCTTAATTCTAGGTTTTTTAAAGTAGCCACCTTTTGCTTTGATGACTGCTTTGCATACTCTTGGCATTCTCTTGATAAGCTTCAAGAGGTAGTCACCGGAAATGGTCTTCCAACAATCTTGAAGGAATTGCCAGAGATGCTTAGCACTTGTTGGCCCTTTTGCCTTCACTCTGCGGTCCAGCTCACCCCAAACCATCTCGATTGGGTTCAGGTCTGGGGAAGCACCCCATCACTCTCCTTCTTGGTAAAATAGCCCTTACACAGCCTGGAGGCGTGTTTGGAGTCATTGTTCTGTTGAAAAATAAATGATGGTCCAACTAAACACAAACCGGATGAAATAGCATGCCGCTGCAAGATGCTGTGGTAGCCATGCTGGTTCAGTATGCCTTCAATTTTGAATAAATCCCCAACAGTGTCACCAGCAAAGCACCCCCACACCATCACACGTCCTCCTCCATGCTTCACGGTGGGAACCAGGCATGTAGAGTCCATCCGTTCACCTTTTGTGTGTCACACAAAGACACGGTGGTTGGAATCAAAGATCTCAAATTTGGACTCATCAGACCAAAGCACAGATTTCCACTGGTCTAATGTCCATTCCTTGTGTTCTTTAGCCCAAACAAGTCTCTTCTGCTTGTTGCCTGTCCTTAGCAGTGGTTTCCTAGCAGCTATTTTACCATGAAGGCCTGCTGCACAAAGTCTCCTCTTAACAGTTGTTGTAGAGATGTGTCTGCTGCTAGAACTCTGTGTGGCATTGACCTGGTCTCTAATCTGAGCTGCTGTTAACCTGCGATTTCTGAGGCTGGTGACTCGGATAAACTTATCCTCAGAAGTAGAGGTGACTCTTGGTCTTCCTTTCCTGGGGCGGTCCTCATGTGAGCCAGTTTCTTTGTAGCACTTGATGATTTTTGCAACTGCACTTGGGGACACTTTCAAAGCAAGGTTTTAACCTAAACTTATTGTCCGTCAAATCCTTCACATGCTATTGAGCACCTGGTGATGACTGTACGCACAAATAAATATTTTTTTCATAAACTTTCAAGTTCTATGTGTGCGGCTGTTTCTCTATAAACATTGTGACTGTTGTCCAGCCTGCACCTTCCGCTCCAGGATACAGAGTGCACCACATTTTTTCAGACTGCATACCTCTTGAAGATCATCAAGAGAATGCCCAGAGTGTGCAAAGCAGTCATCAAAGCAAAAGGTGGCTACTTTGAAGAACCTAGAATATAAGACATATTTTCAGTTGTTTCACACTTTTTTGTTAAGTATATAATTCCACATGTGTTAATTGATAGTTTTGATGCCTTCAGTGTGAACTTACAATTTTCATAGTCATGAAAATACAGAAAAATCTTTACATGAGAAGGTGTGTCCAAACTTCTGGTCTGTACTGCATATTTTCAATTAGTAAACAAATGAAATGTGATTTCTAAATACTTGCTACAGTATACACTGCCGAAATGCGGAAATTCACTTAGTCCATGAAATTTTACTAGTCAATTCTTTGTGGTTTTCAATATTTGCAATGTATAGGGTGAAATCTATAGTAAATCAAAATCTTTGACAGAATATGCAGAAATGCACAACCCCTGGCAAAAATTATGTAATCACCTGCCTTGGAGGATGTTCATTCAGTTGTTTAATTTTGTAGAAAAAAAAGCAGATCACAGACATGGCACAAAACTAAAGTCATTTCAAATGGCAACTTTCTGGCTTTAAGAAACACTAAAAGAAATCAAAAACATAAAATGTGGTAGTCAGTAATGGTTACTTTTTTTAACCAAGCATAGGGTAAAAATTATGGAGTCACTCAATTATGAGGGAAAAAATTATGGAATCACCCTGTAAATTTTCATTCCGAAAACTAACACCTGCATCAAATTAGACCTGATCGTTAGTCTGCATCTAAAGAGGAGTGATCACACCTTGGAGAGCTGTTGCACTAAGTGGACTGACATGAATCATGGCTCCAACAGGAGAGATGTGAATTGAAACAAAGGAGAGGATTATCAAACTCTTAAAAGAGGGTAAATCATCACACAATGTTGCAAAAGATGTTGGTTGTTCACAGTCAGCTGTGTCTAAAATCTGGATCAAATACAAACAACATGGGAAGGTTGTTAAAGGCAAACATACTGGTAGACCAAGGAAGACATCAAAGCGTCAAGACCGGAAAATTAAAGCAATATGTCTAGAAAACAGGAAATGCACAACAAAACAAATGAGGAACGAATGGGTGAAAACTGGAGTCAACGTCTGTGACCAAACTGTAAGAAACCGCCTAAAGGAAATGGGATTTACATACAGAAAAGCTAAACGAAAGCCATCATTAACACCTAAACAGAAAAAAACAAGGTTATAATGGGCTAAGGAAAAGCAATCGTGGACTGTGGATGACTGGATGAAAGTCATATTCAGTGATGAATCACAAATCTGCATTGGGCAAGGTGATGATGCTGGACCTTTTGTTTGGTGCCGTTCCAATGAGATTTATAAAGATGACTGCCTGAAGAGAAAATGCAAATTTCCACAGTCATTGATGACATGGGGCTGCATGTCAAGTAAAGGCACTGGGGAGATGGCTGTCATTACATCTTCAATAAATGCACAAGTTTATGTTGATATTTTGGACACTTTTCTTACCCCATCAATTGAAAGGATGTCATTTTTCAAGATGATAATGCATCCTGCCATAGAGCAAAAATTGTGAAAACATTTTTTGAAAAAAGACACATAAGGTCAATGCCATGGCCTGCAATCAGGATCTCAATCCAATTGCAAATCTTTGGTGGAAGTTGAAGAAAATGGTCCACGACAAGGCTCCACCCTGCACAGCTGATTTGGCAACAGCAATCAGAGAAAGTTGGAGCCAGATTGATGAAGAATACTGTTTGATGCTCATTAAGTCCATGACTCAGAGACTGCAAGCTATGAAAGCCAGAGGTGGTGCAACAAAAAACTAGTGATGTGTTGGAGTGTTTTGTTTTTGTTTTTCATGATTCCATAATTTTTCTCTCATAATTGAGTGACTCCATAATTTTTACTCTATGCTTGGTTAAAAAAAAAGTAACCATTACTGACTACCACATTTTTTGTTCTTGATTTCTTCTAGTGTTTCTTAAGGCCAGAAAGTTGCCATTTGAAATTATTTTAGTTTTCTGCCATGTTTGTGATCTGCTTTTTTTTCTACAAAATTAAACAGCTGAATGAACATCCTCTAAAGACGGTGATTACATAATTTTTGCCAGAGGTTGTATTCTGCCAATAGTGGACATAGCCTTAGGCCTCATTCAGACCTCTGTTTTTCACATACATGTCATATCTGTGGTTTTCATGGACAGTGCATGTGCCCATTATATGTTATGGAGCTGTTCACATGTCCATCTTTTAGCAATAAAATCACAGACACATGTTCTTTTTTTATGGCTGAAAATCACCCATAAAAGTCTATAGGTGTGAGAAAATCTGGAACACACAAGTGGTATCAGTGTGCAGTGTATGTGCTGTCTGCGATTAACATTGCAATAAATGGGAGAAGCTTTGGAATGTATTTACTCACTGTCTATATATGAAAATCACTGCTGAAACACTGACCAAATGCTGATGAAAATCAGACAAAACCATTGATAACATTTGGCCCATTTTTGCATCTGTGAAAAACCATTGACGTCTGAGAAAGGCATTAAAGGGGTTTTCCCACAAACAAAGAACATTTTAATCAATACATCTTGGAATAATAATACGTTCTACAATTAGATGTGTTAAAAATGTTCCTGTGCTGAGATAATCTTATAAATGTGCCCCTGCTGTGTACTGTGTAAAGCCTCTTCCACACATCCTGATAAAACCAGGTGCCGGGTGCTGAACCAACTCTCATCATTGTTGCTTGGTCTCTCTGCAATCAGCATGATCAGTAGACGCTGATGAGAGTTGGAGTCAGCACTCACCATCTGTGTTTCACACATATTAGATAAATACAGTTTTAAAAAATGGCATGGGATCTCCTTAATTTTCCTATCCAGTCGGGTGAAAGCCGAAAGCTGGTGTTAATATTGTGGGAAGGTGCCAAAGGCCACAAAGGTTCTCAGCCTATTAAAAACAGTTCACAGCTGTTTTCTTAGCCGTTACTGATTCATAAAGGGGGGACCAAAAAATTAAAATGACATGGGGTCCCCATATTTTTACTAACCAGCAAAGGCTAAACAGACAACTGTGGGCTGATATTCATAGTATGCAAAGGGGACATGCATATTTGCCCCCTCCCACACTAAGAACACAAGCCCTCATCTGCCCCAGAAATGGCGAATCCATTAGATGTTCCAATTCTGGATTCTTCCTACTTTCCCTGTTGCGTTGACAACTGGGGTAATAGTTTTGTGGTTATTGTCAGCTTTTTTTATGTCCGCTCACATCAAGCCCAGAGGTTAGTAATGGAGTAGTGCCTCCATTACTAACCCTGTAGTCAAAATTAATTAAGACAGACACAGAGTAAAGTCCTGTAATTGAAAAAATCACTCCCAGACCCAATTTTACCCGTTTATTAAACTAAAAATAAAAAAATCAAAGTAATCCTCATCTGGCCACCGTTAATGCATAAAGATGAAGATGAAGTCCCACAACCATCCCCGACTCTGCTATATCAGGATAGTGTCGTGAGCGGTGACATCAGTAATGTGATATAATGCCATGCCCATAGTAGTATAATGCAGCCCCATAGAATATTAGCCAGCCCCATGGGAGTTTAATGCCACCCCATAAGAGTATAATGCAACCCTCCCACAGAGTATAATGTAGCCCCTATAGTCCTCCAGTATTATGGCCACCACATGCTCACTGATTTAAAAAATAAATAACTGCAATACTTACCTCTTCTCGATATCCCACTGCATCATGTCTGCTCACCAGCTCCGGTGCGCGATGAAGTGGAATCATTGTGCCTGCTGCGTCAGAGAGGAATGATGGGAGAGGAAGCGTCATGGGCAATATATCATAGATAATTCAGTATGGTATATGGCGTAAATATATATTTACATATATATACCGTATATACACTGCTCAAAAAAATAAAGGGAACACTAAAATCCCACATCCTAGTTATCACTGAATTAAATATTACAGTTGCAAATCTTTATTCATTACATAGTGGAATGCGTTGAGAAGAATAAAACATAAAAATGATGAATGTAAATCAAAATTAATATCCCATGGAGGTCTGAATATGGAATGATACACAAAATCAAAGAGGAAAATCAAATTACAGGCTGATCCAACTTCAGTGGAAATGCCTCAAGACAAGGAAATGATACTCAGTAGTGTGTGTGGCCTCCACGTGCCTGTATGATCTCCCTACAATGCCTGGGCATGCTCCTGATGAGGTGGCGGATGGTCTCCTGAGGGATCTCCTCCCAGACCTGGACTAAAGCATACGCCAACTCCTGGACAGTCTGTGGTGCAATGTGATGTTGGTGGATGGTGCGAGACGTGATGTCCCAGATGTGTTCAATTGGATTCAGGTCTGGGGAATGTGCGGGCCAGTCCATAGCTTCAATGCCTTCATCTTGCAGGAACTGCTGACACACTCCAGTCTCATGAGGTCTGGCATTGTCCTGCATCAGGAGGAACCCAGGGCCAACCGCACCAGCATATGGTCTCACACGGGGTCTGATGATCTCATCTCGGTAACTAATGGCAGTCAGGCTACCTCTGGCGAGCACATGGAGGGCTGTGCGGCCCTCCAAAGAAATGTCACCCAACATCATTACTGACCTACTGCCAAACCGGTCATGCTGAAGGATGTTGCAGGCAGATCGCTCTCCACGGCATCTCCAGACTCTGTCACGTCTGTCACATGTGCTCAGTGTGAACCTGATTTCATCTGTGAAGAGCACAGGGCGCCAGTGGCAAATTTGCCAATCCTGGTGTTCTGTGGCAAATGTCAAGCATCCTGCATGGTGTTGGGCTGTAAGCACAACCCCCATCTGTGGACGTCGGGCACTCAGACCATCCTCATTGAGTCAGTTTCTAACCGTTTGTGCAGACACATGCACATTTGTGGCCTGCTGGAGGTCATTTTGCAGGGCTCTGGCAGTGCTCCTCCTGTTCCTCCTTGCACAAAGGCTGAGGTAGCGGTCCTGCTGCTGGGTTGTTGCCCTCCTACGGCCCCATCCACATCTCCTGGTGTACTGGCCTCTCTCCTGGTAGCGCCTCTAGCCTCTGGACACTACGCTGACAGACACAGTAAACCTTCTTGCCACAGCTCGCATTGATGTGCCATCCTGGATGAGCTACACTAACTGAGGCACTTGTGTGGGTTGTAGAGTCCATCTCATGCTATCACGAGTGTGAAAGCACAACCAACATTCAAAAGTGACCAAAATATCAGCCAGAAAGCATTGGTACTAAGATGTGGTCTGTGGTCTCCACCTGCAGAACCACTCCTTTATTGAGTGTGTCTTGATAATTGCCAATAATTTCCAACTGTTGTCTATTCCATTTGTACAGCAGCATGTGAAATTGATTGTCAAACAGTGTTGCTTCTTTAGTGGAGAGTGTGATTTCACAGAAGTTTGATTTACTTGGAGTTATATTCTGTTGTTTAAGTGTCCCCTTTATTATATATATATATATATATATATATATATATATATATATATATATATATATATATATATATATATATATATATATACAGTACTGTATAACACTGGCCCTGGCATTGTACGATAGTGTGACTGAACTGGGGCAATGTGAAGTTTTCTTCAATTATCATATCATAGTTGGGGAACAAAAAATGCTGGCCACAACTGAGGCACCATTACTTTCCTCTTATGTACAGTAATACCAGCGTTTGGCATACAGTCCTGTGCTATATATTTACCATACTGTGTACAGATCATTGCTATCTATCCCAGTGTTGCCCAGTATATATGGCAACTATATAGTATAGTATTATATATGGCAGTAGCATGGTGTATATGGCACTTCCCTTATATACACTCTATATGTAGTACCCCTGAATTAAAGTGGTACCCCAGTATATGTAGCTGTACGATGGTGGATGGTGTGGTGGCATAGAAGTGTTACCTGGAGCCTTATCCTGTATGTATTTTCATAATATAAATAATAAGATGGGTGAGAAATGGCTCAGCACAGGGCACAGTGATTAATTGGCAGAGTCTGTGCTGCACCCCCAGAGTCATGGACACAAGCATTGTCGGCCGTTACGGAGATGTGTCCTTATCCTACATGCATTCCTATAATATAAATAAGATGGGCAGGGTCTGATGTCTTTCTTCACCCGGCTCTGGAGGGTAGTCATGGTCCACTTCTTGGACCGGTGTCTCAGCACATGCAGCTGGGACTGTATGAGGTAAATACTAGACATTCATATCACAAGTCTTATTATTCATGGCCGGTCTGTCTCCAGATGTGCAGGAAGGGCCCTTGGCTGATCTTAGCGGATAGTAAACGTGTGTTTGCCTTAAATAAGCTCAGCAGTTGTTTTATTGGTTCCTGGGGCTGAGCTCAATGGACAGTGAAATGTAGGCCTGTGGGTGAGCTCAGCGGACAGTGAAATGTGGGCCTGTGGGTGAGCTCAGAGGACAGTGAAATGTAGGCCCACGGGTGAGCGCAGTGGACAGTGAAATGTAGGCCCGTGGGTGAGCTCAGAGGACAGTGAAATGTAGGCCCATGGGTGAGCGCAGTGGACAGTGAAATGTAGGCCCGTGGGTGAGCTCAGAGGACAGTGAAATGTAGGCCCATGGGTGAGCGCAGTGGACAGTGAAATGTAGGCCCGTGGGTGAGCTCAGAGGACAGTGAAATGTAGGCCCATGGGTGAGCGCAGTGGACAGTGAAATGTAGGCCCGTGGGTGAGCTCAGAGGACAGTGAAATGTAGGCCCATGGGTGAGTGCAGTGGACAGTGAAATGTAGGCCCGTGGCTGAGCTCAGAGGACAATGAAATGTATGCACATGGGTGACCTCAGCAGACAGTGAAATCTAGGCCCGTGGGTGAGCTCAGTGGACAGTGAATGTGTCAGTCCCTTAATTAAGCTCAGTCATCAGTAAATGGTATGAAAAAAAGATATGGGTCCCTGACATGAGTTCAGCGATGGGGGTGAACTCTGCAGACAGTGAATGTGGATAAAATAAATGTGTGTTCTGAGATAAGCTCAGTGTGCTGGATATGGGTCCCTGTGCAAGCTCAACGGATGGTGAAATGAGTCACTGAAGTTTAGAGAGATGTGTTTTTTTTATTTTTTCATTACATGGCAATGTGTCCCTGGGGCAGACTCAATAGACAGTGGAATATGAGTCCCTAGGGCGGATTCAATGGGCAGTGAAATATGGGTCCCTGAGGCGGACTCAGTGGACAGTGGTATATAGGTCCCTGGGGATGAGCAGAGGACAAAGAAATGATCCTTCATCATACCCGGATTTCCCCTTGAGCAGAGTGTAAGCAGCTGTGGGTGCGCTTACTGAACAGTGAGATACGTCCCTAGGGAAAAGCCCAGGAACAGATAAAGGATATGTCATCATACCTGGATTTCCACTTGAGCAGAGCATAAGCGGCTGTGGGTACCAGGGTGTGCTCACTGAACAGTGGGATACTTCCCTGGGGAGGAGCCCAGGGGACAGTAATACGGTTAGCCCAACAAACTATTCTACTTCATTACACCCGGTTTTCCCCTTGAGCTAGGCATGGAGCGGCAGAGTAGAACTGTGAGCTGACTCCACTCTCTCATCACACCGAGAATTTGGGAATTCTCACGTCAGTGATGTGTGGCTGAGGGGACGGGGTACTGGGAGATTACTTGTCAGACCCGGATTTCCCCTTAAGCTAAGATCATGTTACTGAGGACAATGGTGCTGCTCTACCTCGGGAGTGGCGCTCATAGTGGCCACATCTCTAAACAACCAGATGTCACTAATGATTTTGTTAATGATTTAATGTTGGAGGAATGGAGGCACCAGGGTCCAATTTTGATTCCTGTTAGTCAGGGGGAGCAATTGAAGAAAGTAATTTTGCGCCTTTATAAATAAGTGCAATATGACAGGCAACTTTGTTAATATTAAATGTACACAATGTTTAATGTTTGTGTTGGGATAAAAAAATGTGAACATTAAAAGTAAAATAAAGGAGTGCTAATAAAAAGTGTAATGTCCCCTAACGAAGGACTGGACAAGATGTCGCCTTCATTGTTCTTTTCCTTTTATAGGTTTATTTCTACTTAATTGCAATCTCCAGACCTTATAAATGATAATTCATTTTAATGTTAATGTTATAAGTGTATTGCTTCTTTTCTTTATATCTGTTCTTCTCTTCTTGCCAGAAGAATATATCACTGCAAGTCTCTGGAAATAAATCTTTCCTAGTGGACTAGGTACATAATACCGGTTTTCTAAAGCCTGAGATTGCGTACATTTACGTTGTATAATATTTCCATACAGGAGTCTCTGGGGTCGCCCTTCATTATGGTGCATTTCCCATACAGTAATCGCTGGGGTTGCCCTTTATTATTGTGTATTTTCCATACAGAAATCACAGGGGTGACCCCTTTATTCTGTTGTATTTCACATACAGCTTCTCTGGGGTTCGCCATTTATTATGCTGAATTTCAGCATGTCCTATCACAGGATGGTTAGCGGTCGAGCCCATTAAAACCCCTTAAGGACCGGAGGTATGTTTCGTTTTGCATTTTCATTTTTTGCTCCCTTTTTTCCCAGAGCCATAACTTTTTTATTTTTTGGTAAAAATGGCTATGTGAGAACTTGATTTTTGAGGGACGAGTTGCGCTTTGAACTACATCATCGGTTTTAACATATCGTGTACTGGTAAACAGGAAAAAAATTCCAAGTGCCTTGAAAAAAAGTTTAAAAAAAAGTGCAATCCCACAGTTTTTGTTTTATTTACCATGTTCACTAATTGCTAAAATTGACCTGCCAATATGATTCTCCAGGTCATTACAAGTTCATAGACACCAAACATGTATAGGTTCTTTTTTATGTAAGTGGTGAAAAAAAATTCCAAAGTTTGTTAAAAAAAAAGAAAGAAATATTGCACCATTTTCGGATACCGATAACATCTCCATTTTTCGTGATCTCGGGTTGGCTGAGGGCTTATTTTTTGCATGCTGAGCTGATGTTTTTAACCCCTTCATGACCCAGCCTATTTTGGCCTTAATGACCTTGCCGTTTTTTGCAATTCTGACCAGTGTCCCTTTATGAGGTAATAACTCAGGAACGCTTCAACGGATCCTAGCGATTCTGAGATTGTTTTTTTGTGACATATTGGGCTTCATGTTAGTGGTAAATTTAGGTCGATAATTTCTGAGTTTATTTGTGAAAAAAAACGGAAATTTGGCAAAAAATTTGAAAATTTCGCAATTTTCACATTTTGAATTTTTATTCTGTTAAACCAGAGAGTTATGTGACACAAAATAGTTAATAAATAACGTTTCCCACATGTCTACTTTACATCAGCACAATTTTGGAAACAATTTTTTTTTTTGCTAGGAAGTTATAAGGGTTAAAATTTGACCAGTGATTTCTCATTTTTACAACAAAATTTACAAAACCATTTTTTTTAGGGACCACCTCACATTTGAAGTCATTTTGAGGGTTCTATATGGCTGAAAATACCCAAAAGTGACACCATTCTAAAAACTGCACCCCTCAAGGTGCTCAAAACCACATTCAAGAAGTTTATTAACCCTTCAGGTGTTTCACAGCAGCAGAAGCAACATGGAAGGAAAAAATGAACATTTAACTTTTTAGTCACAAAAATGATCTTTTAGCAACAATTTTTTTATTTTCCCAGCAGTAAAAGGAGAAACTGGACCACGGACGTTGTTGTCCAATTTGTCCTGAGTACGCTGATACCTCATAAGTGGGGGTAAACCACTGTTTGGGCGCACGGCAGGGCTCGGAAGGGAAGGAGCGCCATTTGACTTTTTGAATGAAAAATTGGCTCCAATCTTTAGCGGACACCATGTCACGTTTGGAGAGCCCCCGTGTGCCTAAACATTGGAGCTCCCCCACAAGTGACCCCATTTTGGAAACTAGACCCCCCAAGGAACTTATCTAGAAGCATAGTGAGCACTTTAAACCCCCAGGTGCTTCACAAATTGATCCGTAAAAATGAAAAAGTACTTTTTTTTCACAAAAAAATTATTTTAGTCTCAATTTTTTCATTTTCACATGGGCAACAGGATAAAATGGATCCTAAATTTTGTTGGGCAATTTCTCCTGAGTACACCAATACCTCACATGTGGGGGTAAACCACTGTTTGGGCACATGGTAAGGCTCGGAAGGGAAGGAGCGCCATTTGACTTTTTGAATGAAAAATTATCTCCATCGTTAGCGGACACCATGTCGCGTTTGGAAAGCCCCTGTGTGCCTAAACATTGGAGCTCCTCCACAAGTGACCCCATTTTGGAAACTAGACCCCCCAAGGAACTCATCTAGAGGCATAGTGAGCACTTTAAACCCCCAGGTGCTTCACAAATTGATCCGCAAAAATGAAAAAGTACTTTTTTTTCACACAAAATTTCTTTTAGCCTCAATTCTTTCATTTTTACATGGGCAACAGGATAAAATGGATCCTAAAATTTGTTGGGCAATTTCTCCTGAGTATGCCGATACCTCATATGTGGGGGTAAACCACTTTTTGGGTGCACGGCAAGGCTCGGAAGGGGAGGCGTGCCATTTGACTTTTTGAATGGAAAATTAGCTCCAATCGTTAGCGGACACCATGTCGCGTTTGGAGAGCCCCTGTGTGCCTAAACATTGGAGCTCCCCTACAAGTGACCCCATTTTGGAAACTAGACCCCCCAAGGAACTAATCTAGATGCATAGTGAGCACTTATAACCCCCAGGTGCTTCACAGAAGTTTATAACGCAGAGCCGTGAAAATAAAAAAATAATTTTTCTTTCCTCAAAAATGATTTTTAGCCCAGAATTTTTTATTTTCCCAAGGGTAATAGGAGAAATTGGACCCCAAATTTTGTTGTCCAGTTTGTCCTGAGTACGGTGATACCCCATATGTGGGGGTAAACCACTGTTTGGGCGCACGGCAGGGCTCGGAAGGGAAGGCACGCCATTTGGCTTTTTGAATGGAAAATTAGCTCCAATCATTAGCGGACACCATGTCGCGTTTGGAGAGCCCCTGTGTGCCTAAACATTGGAGCTCCCGCACAAGTGACCCCATTTTGGAAACTAGACCTTCCAAGGAACTAATCTAGATGTGTGGTGAGCACTTTGAACCCCCAAGTGCTTCACAGAAGTTTATAACGCAGAGCCGTGAAAATAAAAAATGTGTTTCCTTTCCTCAAAAATATTTTTTAGCCCAGAATTTTTTTATTTTTGCAAGGGTAACAGGAGAAATTGGACCCCAAAAGTTGTTGTCCAGTTTCTCCTGAGTACGCTGATACCCCATATGTGGGGGTAAACCACTGTTTTGGCACACGTCGGGGTTCGGAAGGGAAGTAGTGACGTTTTGAAATGCAGACTTTGATGGAATGCTCTGCGGGCATCAGGTTGCATTTGCAGAGCCCCTGATGTGCCTAAACAGTAGGAACTCCCCACAATTGACTCCATTTTGGAAACTAGACCCCCAAGGGAACTTATCTAGATGTGTGGTGAGCACTTTGAACCCCCAAATGCTTCACAGAAGTTTATAACGCAGAGCCGTGAAAATAATAAATGTGTTTCCTTTCCTCAAAAATATTTTTTTAGCCCAGAATTTTTTATTTTTGCAAGAGTAACAGGAGAAATTGGACCCCAAAAGTTGTTGTCCAGTTTCTCCTGAGTACGCTGATACCCCATATGTGGGGGTAAACCACTGTTTGGGCACATGCCGGGGCTCGGAAGGGAAGTAGTGACGTTTTGGAATGCAGACTTTGATGGAATGGTCTGCGGGCATCATGTTACGTTTGCAGAGCCCCTGATATGCCTAAACAGTAGAAACCCCCCACAAGTGACCCCATTTTGGAAACTAGACCCCCCAAGGAACTTATCTAGATGTGTGGTGAGCACGTTCAACCCCCAAGTGCTTCACAGAAGTTTACAACGCAGAGCCGTGAAAATAAAAAATCATTTTTCTTTCCTCAAAAAAGATGTTTTAGCAAGCAATTTTTTATTTTCACAAGGGTAACAGGAGAATTTGGACCCCAATATTTGTTGCCCAGTTTGTTGTGAGTATGCTGATACCCCATATGTGGGGGTAAACCACTGTTTGGGCGCACGTCAGGGCTCGGAAGGGAAGTAGTGACATTTGAAATGCAGACTTTGATGGAATGGTCTGCGGGCGTCACATTGCATTTGCAGAGCCCCTGATGTGCCTAAACAGTAGAAACACCCCACAAGTGACCCCATTTTGGAAACTAGACCCCCGAAGGAACTTATCTAGATGTGTGGTGAGCACTTTCAACCCCCAAGTGCTTCACAGAAGTTTATAACGCAGAGCCGTGAAAATAAAAAATAATTGTTCTTTCCTCAAAAATTATGTTTTAGCAAGTAATTTTTTATTTTTGCAAGGGTAACAGGAGAAATTGGACCCCAACAGTTGTTGCCCAGTTTGTCCTGAGTACGCTGGTACCCCAAATGTGGGGGTAAACCACTGTTTGGGCGCACGTCGGGGCTTGGAAGGGAGGGAGCACCATTTGACTTTTTGAATGCAAGATTGGCTGGAATCAATGGTGGCGCCATGTTGCGTTTGGAGACCCCTGATGTGCCTAAACAGTGGAAACCCCTCAATTCTAACTTCAACACTAACCCCAACACACCCCTAATCCTAATCCCAACTGTAGCCATAACCCTAATCACAACCCTAACCACAACACACCCCTAACCACAACCCTAACCGCAACACCCGTAACCCTAATTCCAACCCTAATCCTAACCCTAATCCCAACCGTAGCCCTAATCCCAACCCTAACCACAACTGTAACCCCAACACACCCCTAACCCTATCCGTAACCCTAACCACAAGCCTAATCTTAACCCTATTTCAAACCCTAGCCCTAATTCCAACCCTAACTCTAATTCCAACCCTAACCCTAAGGCTATGTGCCCACGTTGCGGATTCGTGTGAGATTTTTCCGCACGATTTTTGAAAAATCTGCAGGTAAAAGGCACTGCGTTTTACCTGCGGATTTACAGCAGATTTCCAGTGTTTTTTTGTGCGGATTTCACCTGCGGATTCCTATTGAGGAACAGGTGTAAAACGCTGCGGAATCTGCACAAAGAATTGACATGCTGCGGAAAATACAACGCAGCGTTTCTGCACGGAATTTTCCGCACCATGGGCACAGCGGATTTGGTTTTCCTTAGGTGTACATGGTACTGTAAACCTGATGGAAAACTGCTTCGAATTCGCAGCGGCCAATCCGCTGCGGATCCGCGGCCAATCCGCTGCGGATCCGCGGCCAATCCGCTGCGGATCCGCGGCCAATCCGCTGCCAATCCGCTGCGGATCCGCGGCCAATCCGCTGTCAATCCGCTGCGGATCCGCTGCCAATCCGCTGCGGATCCGCTGCGGATCCGCTGCCAATCCGCGGCCGATCCGCTGCCCATCCGCGGCCGATCCGCTGCCAATCCGCGGCCGATCCGCTGCGGATCCGCTGCCAATCCGCTGCGGATCCGCTGCGGATCCGCTGCCGATCCGCTGCGGATCCGCGGCCGATCCGCGGCCGATCCGCTGCGGATCCGCGGCCAATCCGCTGCCAATCCGCTGCGGATCCGCGGCCAATCCGCTGTCAATCCGCTGCGGATCCGCGGCCAATCCGCTGCGGATCCGCTGCCAATCCGCTGCGGATCCGCTGCGGATCCGCTGCCAATCCGCTGCGGATCCGCTGCGGATCCGCTGCCGATCCGCTGCGGATCCGCGGCCGATCCGCGGCCGATCCGCTGCGGATCCGCGGCCAATCCGCTGCCAATCCGCTGCGGATCCGCGGCCAATCCGCTGTCAATCCGCTGCGGATCCGCGGCCAATCCGCTGCGGATCCGCTGCCAATCCGCTGCGGATCCGCTGCGGATCCGCGGCCGATCCGCTGCGGATCCGCTGCGGATCCGCTGCGGATCCGCTGCCAATCCGCTGCGGATCCGCTGCGGATCCGCTACCGATCTGCTGCGGATCCGCGGCCGATCCGCTGCGGATCCGCGGCCGATCCGCGGCCGATCCGCTGCGGATCCGCGGCCGATCCGCTCTGTGTGCACATGCCATAACCCTACCCCTAACCCTACCCGTAACCCTACCCCTAGTTCTAACCCTAGTTCTAACCCTAACCCTAGTGGGAAAAAAAAAAAAAAAAAAATTATTTATTTTATTATTGTCCCTATGGGGGTGATAAAGGGGGGGGGGGTATTTATTTATTTTTTTATTTTGATCGCTGTGATAGAACCTACCACAGCGATCAAAATGTACCTGTAAGGAATCTGCCGACTGGCAGATTCGGCGGGCGCACTGAGCATGCGCCCGCCATTTTCCAAGATGGCGGCGCCCAGCGAGGAGACGGCCGGACACCGGGAGGATCGGTAAGTATGAAGGGGTGGTGGGGGGGTGGATCGGAGCACGGGGGGGGGAACGGAGCACAGGGGGGTGACATAGGAGCAGGGGGGGAGCGGGCAGGAGGACGGGGGAGCCGGCAGGCGGACGGAGGGGACCGGACCCCATAACGGAGGATGGGGGGGGCGATCGGTGGGCGTGGGGGGGGGCACTTCAGTATTTCCAGCCATGGCCGATGATATTGCAGCATCGGCCATGGCTGGATTGTAATATTTCACCAGTTTTTTAGGTGAAATATTACAAATCGCTCTGATTGGCAGTTTCACTTTCAACAGCCAATCAGAGCGATCGTAGCCACGGGGGGGTAAAGCCACCCCCCCTGGGCTGAAGTACCACTCCCCCTCTCCCTGCAGATCGGGTAAAATAGGAGTTAACCCCTTCACCCGATCTGCAGGGACGCGATCATTCCATGACGCCACATAGGCGTCATGGGTCGGATTGGCACGGGTTTTCATGACGCCTACGTGGCGTCATGGGTCGGGAAGGGGTTAATAATATCATTTTGGTGCAATCTTTTGATCGCCAATTATTGCATTTTAATGCAATGTTGCAGCGACCAAAAAAAAACGTAATTCTTTTGACTTTTTTCTTGTTACGCCGTTAGCGATTGGGTTAATTCTTTTTTTATATTGATAAATCGGGCGATTCTGAAAGTGGCAATACCAAATATGTGTATTTTTTCCATTTTTTAACAACTTTTTTTTTTTAGTTTTGGCATGCTTCAATAGTCTCCATGGTAGACTAGAAGCTGCCATAACTTGGTCGGCTCTGCTACATACAAGCGATGACGGAATCGTATGTATGTAGCAGAATTGCTGACTAGCTATGAGTGCCGACCACTGGGCGGTGCTCATAACAATCATCAGGCAGTGACGACCATAGTGGTCTGCTGGAGACCTCTGGTTGTTATGCCAACCCATCAGTGACCCACGATCACGTGACAGGGTCACCAATGGGCAGGATTGCTGGCGCACTTGCAGGAAGCGCGCATTAAATGCTGCTGTTAGAGTTTGACAACGACATTTAACCAGTTAACAGGGGCAGGTGGAGGATCGCGATTCTACCTGCAGCTGTTAGAGGCACATGTGAGCTGTTCAAAACAGCTGACATGTGCCAGGAAAGATGTGAGCTCAGCGCTGGAGCCCACATCAAAGGGAGGGAGTCCGAAATCGGTGTACATTTACACCCAATGTCGGAAAGGGGTTAAAGTGTCAAATGGCCTCTTAGTGGCAGTTGAGTCAGGTGGAAGTTGCAGGAAGTTACGATGGACTAATCTAATCTAATCTAATGAAACATGTAAAATCTCAGGTGGTTAACAGGCTCGGCTATGGGGAGCCAGCCTGACATATTTTGGTATGGTAACATTTTCGGCTATCTGGCCAGTTAAATTAGGTCGGACAGCTGGGATATCACAGTATTCAATAATCCCTGCGACCGAGGACTCCACCTGACTCCAACTATGTTGTATAATCCTGTTATTTAAATTAAATCGTGGTCATTTTGAAATTCATACTTGAATGATTTTGTACTTATTAGGCCGGCGTCACACACAACGTATAAAAAAATCGGTACGTTTTCCACGGACGAGAGTCACACAAATGTTTAATGAACAGTGATCTGTGTAGTGTGAGGATGCGATTCTTTCTCCTAAAAATATCCGTGTGTCATCCGTATGGCATCCGTATAACATCCGTATGGCGAGATTTTCTCGACGGATTGAAAAATGGACATATAATGGATCCATCGGCTCAAATATTCTTGTATTCTTGAAAACATATACAGTATATAGTCTATATATATATATACAGTATATATATATATATATATATATATATATATATATATATATTTATTTGTGTCAGTGAGACACACATACAGTTAGGTCCATATATATTTGGACAGAGACAACATTTTTCTAATTTTGGTTATAGCCATTACCACAATGAATTTTAAACAAAACAATTCAGATGCAGTTGAAGTTCAGACTTTCAGCTTTCATTTGAGGGTATCCACATTAAATTGGATGAAGGGTTTAGGAGTTTCAGATCCTTAACATGTACCACCCTGTTTTTAAAGGGACCAAAAGTAATTGGACAGATTCAATAATTTTAAATAAAATGTTAATTTTTGGTACTTGGTTGAAAACCCTTTGTTGCCAATGACTGCCTAAAGTCTTGAACTCATGGACATCACCAGACGCTGAGTTTCCTCCTTTTTTATGCTCTGCCAGGCCTTCACTGCTGTGGTTTTCAGATGCTGTTTGTTTGTGGGCCTTTCTGTCTGAAGTTTAGTCTTTAACAAGTGAAATGCATGCTCAATTGGGTTGAGATCAGGTGACTGACTTGGCCATTCAAGAATATTCCACTTCTTTGCTTTAATAAACTCCTGAGTTGCTTTGGCTTTATGTTTTGGGTCATTGTCCATCTGTAGTATGAAACGACGACCAATCAGTTTGGCTGCATTTGGCTGGATCTGAGCACACAGTATGGCTCTGAATACCTCAGAATTCATTCGGCTGCTTCTGTCCTGTGTCACATCATCAATAAACACTAGTGACCCAGTGCCACTGGCAGCCATGCATGCCCAAGCCATCACACTGCCTCCGCCGTGTTTTACAGATGATGTGGTATGCTTTGGATCATGAGCTGTACCACGCCTTCGCCATACTTTTCTCTTTCCATCATTCTGGTAGAGGTTGATCTTGGATTCATCTGTCCAAAGAGTGTTCTTCCAGAACTGTGCTGGCTTTTTTAGATGTTTTTTAGCACAGTCCAGTCTAGCCTTTTTATTCTTGATGCTTATGAGTGGCTTGCACCGTGCAGTGAACCCTCTGTATTTACTTTCATGCAGTCTTCTCTTTATGGTAGATTTGGATATTGATACGCCGACCTTCTGGAGAGTATTGTTCACTTGGTTGGCTGTTGTATAGGGGTTTCTCTTCACCATGGAGCTTATTCTGCGATCATCCACCACTGTTGTCTTCCGTGGGCGCCCAGATCTTTTTGCATTGATGAGTTCACCAGTGCTTTCTTTCTTTCTCAGGATGTACCAAACTGTAGATTTTGCCACTCCTAATATTGTAGCAATTTCTCGGATGGGTTTTTTCTGTTTTCGCAGCTTAAGGATGGCTTGTATCACCTGCATGGAGAGCTCCTTTGACCGCATGTTTACTTCACAGCAAAACCTTACAAATGCAAGCACCACACCTCAAATCAACTCCAGGCCTTTTATCTGCTTAATTGAGAATGACATAACGAAGGGATTGCCCACACCTGTCCATGAAATAGCCTTGGAGTCAATTGTCCAATTACTTTTGGTCCCTTTAAAAACAGAGTGGCACATGTTAAGGAGCTGAAACTCCTAAACCCTTCATCCAATTTTATTGTGGATACCCTCAAATGAAAGCTGAAAGTCTGAACTTCATCTTCATTTGAATTGTTTTGTTTAAAATTAATTGTGGTAATGTCTATAAGCAAAATTAGAAAAATGTTGCCTCTGTCCAAATATATATGGACCTAACTGTATATGTATATATTTATATTTAATACAGAGCTAGATAGCATAAACGCCGGTAATTCAATTGTCGGCTTTTGCTAAATCATTACCGAACCCAACAGGATGTGAGACATGGCTTACATACAGTAAACCATTTCATATCCATTACATTTTTATATATGCCTCACTAATAATGTTAGAAGTGTTTGTGTGTAAAATTTGGGAACTGTAGGTGTTAAAGGGTTAATTCACGGAAAGAACTGGCATGGGCTCCCGAGCAATTTTCTCCACCAGAGAGGAAAACCAGTGACTGAGGGCAGATAATAGCCTAGAGAGGGAACATGGTTATTGGCCCCACTGGCTAAAAACATCTGCCCCCAGCCACCCCAGAAAAGGTGCATCTGTAAGACTGCTTTCACACTAGTGTCTGTACGGGGTCGTCGTGCTGCGTCGGCTCGACGTACCGACGCATACTGTGAAAAAAATGCCCGACGTGGGCAGCGGAAGCAGTCTTATGACACTTCCGCTGCCCCATTGCAAGGTCTGGGGAGGAGGGGGCGGAGTTACGGCCGCGCATGTGCGGTCGAAAATGGCGGTCTCAATGCACAAAAAAACGGTACATGTAACTTTTTTGTGGCGGCGGTCCGCCAAAACACGACGCAACCATCGCACGACGGTTGTGACATGTGGCACTGCGTCGCAATGCATCGCTAATAAAAGTCTGTGGAGAAAAAACGCATCCTGTGGGCAACTTTGCAGGATGCGTTTTTTCTCCACAATGACGCATTGTGACGTGCAGTGCCCGACGCTAGTGTGAAAGTAGCCTTAGATGCACCTATTCTGGCACTTAGCCTCTCTCTTCCCACTGCCCTGTGGCATTGGCATATGGGGTAATAAGGGGTAAAAGTCACCTTGCTAATGTAAGGTGACATTAAGCCTGGATAATAATGGAGACCTATCCATGGACACCTATCCATTATTAATCAAATAGTAGGAGAGGGTTAAAAATACACACACACACATTAAGAATAAAGTCTTTTAATGAAAGAAAGAAACACATGTTTTACCATCTTTATTGTACGCTCAATGGGAAATGTCATTGTAATTTTTATCAACCCTAGCTATCTATGTGGTGTGTGACACATAAGGAGACACATCTTGTTTCATTTATGAAGAAGGGACTCAAAGTCACAAAGCCTATTCTTAGAGGGGCATCAGACGGCATTAATATTCTTAAAGGGCCATTATTAAACAGGGGGTCTCCTATGCTGTTATTGCCTATGCAGTGAGTGGCTGGGCTGCCAAAAATTACAACGCACCCCAATACCCCTTTCACAAGGCCTGCCCTGCTATCAAGTCATATGAACCCAATAAACCTTTGAACCCAGGAACTGGATGGCCACAGGAAAACCCACTTCACAGTCTTCAGTTGGTCCTGCCATACTGTTTCCTTATGCATTGAATGCAAGGGCCGCCTTGACCCAAATTTGCACACAGCACAATCTCCCCTTGGAAAAAACATGGAGGAGGGCCTCATAAAAAATATGTTGCATTACAAAGGAGCGGGTCTCCTAGACTGGTAATGCCCATACACTAAGTGTATGGGCTGACGAACATTTCCCTATAAGTGGTACATTTTTTAAACAATTTTTTATGGAGTTCACAGACGCCCTTGCCAAAAAATTGACTGGCTGTAGCAGCATAGAACATGTTCACCCTGGTGTTCTAGTGGCAGTGGATGATGAGACGTGGGGGAAGGCCTCATTAAAGAAAAGCGACAATTTAAAGAAGCTGGTCTCCTAGACTTGAAATGCCCATACAATAAGTGTATGGGCTGACAAACATTTCCCCATGGGGGGTACATTTAAAAAAAAATAATTCAGCCCAAAATAGGGTTTACTGTTTAGAGCTAAGGTAACACACAGCAAAAAAAGCTGTGTGAATGGAAGCCTGAGGTGAGTAGGCAATTAGCTGTAAAAAAAAAAAATAAAAAAAGAAAAAACAACATTTAAAATATAGAGAAAAAATATTGATTTTGCAACTTTTTATATTTTCTTCCTTCTCTACTATATCCATCAGGAAACTACAATTCCCAGCCTGGCCAGGCGGGTGCAAATATTTTTGTCCTGCTCAGAGGTGTAGTCTTTCTTACATATGGAGAGTCACAAATTCATTCCCTCTTTCTGACTATTACAACCCAGTGATCATGTAGGTGTAAGAGTGTAGAAATAAAAGAAACATCCTCCTGAAGACCTTATAGTTCTGAAATGTGTTATGTTGCTGCATTATCCATAGGTTCATGTTTAAAGGGAACTTGTCACCAGGTTTTTCTCATATAATGTAAAGTAGAGCCAGCACCGGTAAGCCCTGTGTCACAGCATTATAGAGTGCTGTATATATATCCCCCAAAAAAGAGCTTTTATTATACTTACCTCCGAGTGTGGTCCGATGTTCGTTGCTGGTCTTGATCCAGTGCCTCCTCTCTTCTTGTGATCTCTGTCCTCCTTCTTACTTCGTTTGGATGATGTTTCCTACGTCATCCTCACAGTGTCCTCCATCGTTCTTCTGCACAGGCACACTTTTCTATGATCTGCTAAGGGAAGAGCAAAGTACTGTAATGCGCAAACGTGGGGAAAAGGCAAAGAGCGCCAATGCATGCGCACTACATTACTTTGCCCTTGGCAGAGCAGGGAGAACTACGCCTGTGCAGGTTATGTCTGTGTTTCTGTTTAAATCTGAATAAGTGAAAACAAAGTTTTGTACCTGTACACTAGTTAAGTTTACCTTATATTGATAAAATGGACTGAATCCTTCCTTAATATGCACTACATCTGGGGTTCATGAGTCATCTGAGAGTATATGGCCTCAATAGGAAACATCTACAGCAAACATCATCACATGGAGGAACCCATCTCCCTTGTGCTTAGGGTCGGGACTGAACAACTTGACCTGTGCGACCCCCCCACAGTCACAATAGCTGTGTCCCATGCAACATCACTTGCTGGTACTAGCTCTAGAATATAATGGTTGAGTTCAAAGTCATCAATGATGCAGGCTGTTCCACCATTCTCATAATATGTGGTGATATTAATAATATGTAGATGACCTTAATAAACAATTATGATAGATTAATTTATTTCCTATACCCCTCAAAAAAATGTAATGAAAGTCAACAATATACCATATATACAAAAAATGGTGCGAATAAAAACTACAACTGCTCCAGTTATAATAACCTCATTCAACTGCGACAATAAAAAGGGAAAAATAATGATGGCTCTAAAGCCTCATTCAAACATTTGCTTTTCACGTATGTAATCTATCCGTAATTTTCATGGATAGGCATGCACCCTTTAAAGTTTATGGAGCGCCGTGCACAGGTTTGTGGTTTTTGTGGATGGCGTGACCACAAAAATTCATGGAGAAATTAATTTTTTTCAACTTACAGGCAATACACAGACGGCATCAATGTGCAGTCCATGATTAACATTGCAATCAATAGGAGAAGCTTTGTAATTTTTTTTTCTTTTTTACATGAAAATCACGTAAAATGACCTCCTTATGGCAAAAACTGATACTTACCAAAAGTGATGAAAATTGGATCCAAAACACTGATGACACTCAGATTGTGTTTTGCGTACTTGAAAAATAACAAATGGCCTTAGAATGCAATAAAAATTATTTTATTTTTTTCATTAAACATTTTTATTATGAGGAACTAATAAAATCAGGAATAAATGTATTTCCCAAAGTCAATTTTACTGGTAAGTTGTGAACACCCCAGTCCGATATTGATGGTGCGTGATAGTAAGGGTGCCTACTGCTTACGACAGTACTTCTCTGGAAGGCCCCTTGCTGCCCGTGGATATGACATGAAAGTAATGGACAACCCTTTTAAATGACAAGCAGGGATATACACAAAATTACTGAGGGCCCAGGATGTCAACCAACAATAGGTGGATTATTATGATTTTGTAAGGCCCACAGGGCGTGGGGAAGTATATTGGACTCACCAGACCACTGATGGAGCAGTGGTAGCTGTATACCCGGTACACAACAAACAGGAGAATAAGCTTCCAAAAACCAAAGGTGTTTATTTAAAGGAAGCTTAAGAAAAAGGGAGAGGTGCCTTAGGGAAGAACCCTCTGGACCACAACACTGAATCACAAGGTGTAGCATGGGGCAAGGTGTACCCCTATACAGGGATTCCCCCGTCACAACATCATGTGGCTTAAATGCCGTGGTACCCGGACCAGAGGGATGACCTGTACAGACCGTATAAACAAAATGGTGGAATACTGGCTCTGTTGATGGAGAGATGAAGAGAATCCTGGAAGCTCTGTGTAATCCCGGAAAGACTGATCCAGCCAGCAGCGATATCTGGATGGTTCCGTGGGGAGCAGCTTGGTCAGCCTAGAGTGGAAACCGGAGAGTCCAGAAGGATGCAGAATAGAGAACTGCCAGCGGAGGGTTCTGAGGAGACAGAGGTATTAGTATAACGAAACTTCAGTTTGCAGAGCACAGCAGAGTGTGACCTGAGCAGGAGGCCATGATCAGCAGAATGAACACTTTGCCCAGGCACCGCCCTTAAGGGGAGGATGCCTTTTATGCACAGAATATCACAGCACAGACAGCCCTAATAGAGAACAGGTGCCCTGCTGCTTTAAGTATGTGCAGGAAGCGGGTGCGCCTCCTAAGAGCATTTCCAGGAGACCTGCCAAGGGATCCTAGCAGAGAAGGGAGCAGCCAATTGTTTGGACAGGGTGAGCAGTACCAGCGGAGCTGTGTGATAGTCTCCCTGCACAGTGGAGACCGGTCCTGCGGCTGAGGGCATGACAGATTTATTATTGGTTTCAATACAGGTAGAATTGCAAGCTATGTAACCTACATATAACCTTTGACCCCTTCGACCCAACCCCACTGAAATGTGTTGGTCAAATTTCGGTGCTGTTAACATCTTGGCATATTTTCTTCTTTGTAGCACTTTGTGAATGTTTACTTTTAAAGTGGAGATACACTTTGCATTATTTACTTGTATTTACCAGAAAGTCAAGAAAATCATTGTTAATTATTAGTTACGAAAATTCCCTTAAGGGATCCCTAACATAATGAACCTTTCTTTTTAACAACTTTCTATTGGTACAATGACATTTCAAAACCTTGAATCATTGTAGGTATATAAAGGTTTCCTACTTGTTTAGCTCTTCTAAAAACATATCTGTGTTTCCAGTAATGAATCATGTTCTGAAATCAATTTCTGGAGAAAATTCTGTTCTAAAGTGAAGATGGCTATAAATGACTTGGTCGTGTTGTTTATTCCAGCTTTTATCTATTTTAGTGTTAAACCAGACCAATAACGAGAAATTATCCTCATTTACATAATTGTGTTTCTCGGTTTATTGTACTCTGCTGAAATTAAATTACCGTAAATATGTACATGCAGTCAAATAAATAAGACCGTAGCTGTGTCTGAAGATATGTTGGCTCTTATTTAGATTTCCCCTAGTATTATTATCCAGGGAGACATGGCACAAGGCATTTGGGTGCTCTAGCAGAAAAAGGAAATTGTGCCCCTCCCAACCCTTAAACTGTAAAATGTTATTAGGTCATTGGAAGAGAAGACATTAAGGGAAACATCAGTGGTGGTCTATGTAAGTGAATTTGCTAATGGTCACATTTCTAAGTTGAGTACCCCAATTACTAGTCTATCACTACTGTAGTCTTAAAAGCGGGCTTCAGGAGTGCAGGGAACCGGCTATAAGGCAGTCAGTTTTGTGTGCTGACTTTAGAAGAGTGGTTATATGCAGCAAAGATGTGTGCTGGCACCATCCACAGATACTCACTTTAATGCATGGGATAAGCAGGGAACTGGCCCTTGCAGTAACACGGGTGCCTATAAAATAGCAGGAACAGCATAGCATGAAAATGTAGAGGAAAAAAACACAGTCACCGTCCATTTAAATGTTTCTTCTTTATTGGTTAAATTTAAACAAAAAGGCCTGTTGAGTATCGAGCAGTGGCGAGCACACTCACTCAGCTGTTCCAGGATCCGAATCAGCTCAGTTGTGGAGCGGAACTGCACAGCTTTGTCAACTATATAGTGGCTGCACCCACGTCCTACGCATCCTCCCCCTATTCCAATGCAAAAAGCTGATCATTGTGGGTGTCACGTGTCACATCTACCTATCAAATATTGATGACTTATCCTGAGGATAGGCTATCAATCTCAAAGTCCCAACATTAAATTTTAGAAATTCTAGGAATTTAGGACCTGAGGGATGACGTCACGGCTTCTGATTGGTCGCGGGGCGGTCACATGAGCGGCATGCGACCAATCAGAATCCGTGACGTCATGGAAGGCCCTAAACGCGCTCATTTTAAGCAAAGCAGGCTGCCAGTTAACAGCGGTAAGGTGCAGGGGCCTCCGGACGGGTGAGTATGTCAATATTTTTTATTTTAATTCTTTATTTTACACATTAATATGGATCTCAGGGCCTGAAGGAGAGTTTCCTCTCCTTCAGACCCTGGGAACCATCAGGGATACCTTCCAATACTTGAGTCCCATTGACTTGTATTGGTATCGGATATCGGTATCGGATCAGATCCGATACTTTGCCGGTATCGGCCGATACTTTCCGATACCGATACTTTCAAGTATCGGACGGTATCGCTCAACACTACTCACCACACATCTAGAAAAGCTTCTTGGGGGTCTAGTTTCCAAAGGGGTCACTTGTGGGCGGTTTCTACTGTTTAGGTACATCAGGGGCTTTGCAAATGCAACATGACGCCCGCAGACCATTCCTTCAAAGTCTGCATTTTAAAACATCACTACTTTCCTTCTGAGCCCCGATGTGCCCAAACAGTGGCCCCCACCCACATATAGGGTATCAGCGTAATTAGGACAAACTGGACAACAACGTTTGCCATCCAATTTCTCCTGTTACCCTTGTGAAAATTAAAAATTGTGGGCTAAAAAATCATTTTTGAGGAAAAAAAAGATTTTTTATTTTCACGGCTCTGCGTTATAAACTTCTGTGTAGCACTTGGGGGTTCAAAGTGTTCACCACACACATAGAAAAGTTCCTTAAGAGGTCTAGTTTCCAAAATGGTGTCACTTGTGGGAGTTTTCCACTGTTTAGGCACATCAGGGGCTCTCCAAACGCAACATGGCGTCCGATCTCAATTCCAGACAATTCTACAATGAAAAAGTCAAACATCGCTCCTTCTCTTCCAAGCTCTGCCGTACACCCAAACAGTGGTTTACCCCAACATATGGGGTATCGGCATACTCAGGACAAATTGCACAACAACTGTTGTGGTCTAATTTCTCCTGTTACCCTTGTGAAAATAAGAATTTGGGGGTGAAAAGATCATTTTTGTGGAAAAAATAAGATTTTTTATTTTCACGGCTCTACCTTAAAAACTTCTGTGAAGCATTTGGGTGTTCAAAGTGCTCCCCACACATCTAGATAAGTTCCTTAAGGAGTCTAGTTTCCAAAATGGGATCACTTGTGGGGGGTTTCCACTGTTTAGGCACATCAGGGACTCTGCAAACGCAACTTGGCGTCTGATCTCAATTCCAGCCAATTCTGCATTGAAAAAGTCAAACGGCACTTCTTCTCTTCCAAACAGTGGTTTACACTCACATATAGGGTATCGGTGTATTCAGGAGAAATTGCACAACAAATTTTGTGGTTCATTTTCTCTTTTTACACTTGTGAAAATAAAAAAAATTGGTTCTGATGTAAAATGTTTGTAAAAAAAAAAGTTAAATGTTAATTTTTTCCTTCCACATTGCTTCAGTTCCTGTGAAGCACGTAAAGGGTTAATAAACTTCTTGAATGTGGTTTTGAGCACCTTGAGGGGTGCAGTTTTTAGAATGGTGTCACTTTTGGGTATTTTCTGTCATGTACACCCCTCAAAGCGACTTTAAATGTAAGATGGTCCCTAAAAAATGGTTTTGTAAATTTTGTTGCAAAAATGAGAAATTGCTGGTCAACTTTTAACCTTATAACTTCCTAACAAAAAAAAATTTTGTTTCCAAAATTGTGCTGATGTAAAGTAGACATGTGGGAAATGTTATTTATTAACTATTTCGAGTGACATATCTCTGTGATTTAAGGGCATAAAAATTCAAAGTTTGAAAATGGCAAAATTTAAAAAATGTTCGCCATATTTCCGTTTTTTTCATAAATAAACGCAAGTAATATCGAATAAATGTTACTACTAACATGAAGTACAATATGTCTCAGAATCAGAGGGATCCGTTAAAGCGTTCCATAGTTATAACCTCATAAAATGACAGTGGTCAGAATTGTAAAAATTGGCCTGCTCTTTAAGCTGCAAATTGGCTGCGTCACTAAGGGGTTAAAATCCAGACTGGATATATAAATACATACAAACTACAAATACTTGCATAGTGTGTATTTGGTACTCCAATCACCAGCAGAGGCTTCTGTGATGATCTCACAGTAGATCCATCTATAGTGAATTGTCCAGCATACTTTCGGAAACATTGCAGCATAGACTCATGGCGTTGACTTCTTAGGAAATACTGGTCAAAATGTCATGTGTATGTGGCCTACCTGAGATAATCCTTCTAAAACTGATCTGCATTCGACAACACTGCTTATATAGTTTAATGGTGCATTATAGTTATTAGTGGCGTACCGCCAATGGCAGCAGATCACGCGCCCGCTAGAGGGGCCAATGTCAGTATGGCAGGCTACTGGGGAGGTGCCAGATGATGCAGAAGGACCATCTGGGGCATGTAGTCCCACTGGCAGATGATAATGATGTCACGGTAGCTGAAGTGGGTCGCTGGACCCCTCAACACCTCCCTCATGTCCACAACAATTGTCATTAGCGGGAGGTGGCACTTGTGGATGGTATAGGACCCTCAAGGGCATTCCTGTAGCGGTGGAGCCTGGATGCAGGTTTTGGCGCCCCCATGGTGTTAGTGCAATCTCAAGCAGCCAGACAAGCAGGTGAACTTGTAAACATAACAATTTTACTGAAAGAGGTAATGGGGTACAGTTTCTCTCTTAAAGGCAAAGTTCACAGTATATTGTGCATATGAAAGTAATGGTTCTCTCCTCATGAGACAAGCGAGGTTATGGCCTCTCAGGGCGGCGGGAGCAGAGTTCTCTTCACTTGCTATTAGAGGACGTGCTTTGCGCAGTCCAAGAAACATTACACTGATGGAAGGACCTTCACAGATTGGCTGCCCGTGGAAACACACTAAAGAGTGGAAGTACTCACAGGTATGAGCCTACTATTCCCATTCACAGGGGGTAGGTTAAACAAAGTTGGTGGCATGGCAGCCACGTGTATCTGGTCCTGGCTACAAGCAAACAGGATAACCAGCATGCAGGAGAGCACATGTGCAGCTTATCTCTCCTGACTGGATGAGGCTTCACTCCTTTGTGGAGGAGATTATGAGGAGAAAAATGTCCCCCAGCGTGGATTGGCATGGAGACTATGCTGGGAGCAGTAGTGTCTGCTTCCGTTGCCTTCCTAGGCAGATTGAACCAAACTCAACAGGTTTGCACCAGTGTTCAGGAAGTGTGAGCCCTGAGCTGGGAGGCTCCTCACAGCCGTTTCTATATCAGCTTGTTGTGAAGAGAATAATAATCACTTAACTTTCATATACACATTGGCCAGTAGATGGCAGCAAAGCACATTTATGAATCCTCCGTATACAATGCAATGTATTACATCTCCTACCCAAAGTGCCCAAATGAATTCTGACACACTGGAACAAATCTGCTGCTACACGACAACTGTCTCACTCAGCAGCTGTAGAATGGGTACCGGGATACCACAAACTCCCCCTCTTAAGAAAAGCCGTCCTCGGTGTACAGTTGGAGGGTGAAGACTTGTACAAATGACAAAGTTAGGAATACAGAGGAAAAAGTGCTATACACAAGTGCATGGCCAAATGGAATTATTACTACTAAAACCAACGTAGGTTGTGAACATGAGAAATATTCAGAATATTGTTGGGATAGAGTCTCTAGGCATTTGATTTAAATGTTCATACCTAAAAAAAATGCAATAGTAGATAAACATGAGAATAACAACATTCTTAGTAATAACTAGAATACTGTTACAGGTAAATGGGGTAAATAAAGTTTAAGATTTCTTGGCTTTGTGAGCCAGGCAGTCCTTGACCTGTTATATATACTAGAAAAAGAACACATATTAATCTGGTAAATCTGTGTATCTAAATGCCAAGAGGGCATATCATTCAAGAAGGATATATGCTGAGGTACCTGGTGTCATGATATGTACTTTTGCCCTGTCCTGTATTTGAATAATATGCCATTTGATGTATGTAACTGTTCTCTGGTTTCTATTAGCTGTAATTTATGTATTTTCTTGTGCTGGGAGTTCACCTGTAACAATATGTCTCCTTTCCCCAATACTTGCAGCCCTAAGCTATAATGTAATTAAGCTTTGTCAACTAGTGAAGGAATAGCCATTCTTCCTCACAGCAGGTGGCTAGTCAAATGTACATACTAAATAGACTAAGCGGAGCCGATCAGTCTAGAATCTTCTGATGGACCCAACCATTGAATAGAAGGTGTGACCCCTACCCCCCTTCATGGGCGGATCCCAGGAGCTCAGACAATCCATTCTTATTTTTGAGATCAGATGTGAGTTGATCCTTAAAGGAGGAGTGGGGATTCTTAGCTGAGGCAAGACCCCACGTCCATCTGTGACTGCGGAAGCGAACGGGGCGAGACTTGAGCTGAGGACATATCTCGTCGTTCGTGAGATTGTTTTGGGATCTGTTGGACTCGTGGAAGGACTATTGTTTCGTTTATCGAGTGCGGGATTACTGGAAAGCACCTCCAGATCTGTTTCTTTGCTTGGACTTATTGTGGACTTCTCGTGGACTTGAAGGACATTATGGATATTTGATGTTGTATGCTCCCTGCTTTAATAAATCTCGTTGGATCGTCCCTCGGCCTGTTGTCCCTCCTTGCTCTGTCGTACTTCCCGTCACACCTGGTCCCTGTACCGAGCAGGTAGGATACCTTTTGTACTCCGCTGAGAGCATCTCAAATGTACTGTCCAATGACTGGAGACTAGTGATGAGCAAGTGTACTCGTCGCTCAGGTGGTCTCCGAGTATTTGTAACTGCTCGGAGATTTAGTTTTCCTCGCCCCAGCTGCATGATTTATAGCTGATACAGCTTGAATACATGTGGAGATTCCCTAGCAACCAGGCAACCCCCACATGTACTCAGGCTGGCTAGCAGCTGTAAATCATTCAGCTGCGTCAACAAAAATGAAATCTCCGAGCAGTTACAAATACTCGGAGACCACCCAAGCGTGCTCAGGAAAACCCGAGCAACGGTGGTCTCTTCAGGTGGAAGAAAAGTACAGTATTTTCTGTTGAGGTAGGAATGTCCTGATGATAGCCAGGAAACACAAATTATGGAGCAAAGATACAGTGGGGAAAAAAGTATTTAGTCAGCCACCAATTGTGTAAGTTCTCCCACTTAAAAAGATGAGAGAGGCCTGTAATTGACATCATAGGTAGACCACAGCTATGAGAGTAAAAATGAGAAAACAAATCCAGAAAATCACCTTGTCAGATTTGGCAAGATTTAATGGCTGGAGCAGAGTTCTCTTCACTTTCTATTAGAAGAAGTGCTATGCGCATTCCAGGAAACATTACACTGATGGAGGGACCTTCACAGATTGGCTCTCCATGGAAGCACACTATAGAGTGGAAGTACTCAAAGTTTTCAGCCTACCGTTCCCTTTCGTAGGGGGTAGGTTAAACAAAAAGTCAGTGGCGTGGCAGTCACATACAGGGATGCCATCAGGGCATTACTGGCATTACATCATTGTCATTCGCTGGCAAGTGTGTGCTTGAACTGCGTGGAGGGAGCATCGCCACATGAGCGCAGCAAGGTAAGGAGAAAGTTTTTTTTTTATTGAAAGTGGCAGGGGGGTAGGATGGGAGACACGAGGGCAGGATGGGAGACACAAGGGGAAGAATAGAGACACAGGGAGAAGAATAGAGACACATGGGGCAAGAAGGAGACACAGGGGGCAAGAATGGAGATACAGGGGGCAAGAATGGAGACACGGGGAAGAATGGAAACACAGGGAGAAGAATGGAGACACAGGGAGAAGAATGGAGACACAGGGAGAAGAATGGAGACACAGGGAAGAATGGAGAAACAGGGGAAAGAATGGAGACACGGGGAAGAATGGAAACACAGGAAGAAGAATGGAGACACAGGGGGAAGAATGGAGACACAGGAGGCAAGAATGGAGACACAGGGGGAAGAATGGAGACACGGGGAAGAATGGAGAAACAGGGGGAAGAATGGAAATACAGAGGGAAGATTGGAGATACAGGAGGAAGAATGGAGACATGGGGAAGAATGGACACATGGGGAAAAATGGAGACACGGGGCAAGAATGGAGAGATGGGGCAAGAATGGAGACACGGAGTAAGAATGGAGACACAGGGGGTAAGAATAGAGACGGGGCAGGATGGAGACACAAGGGGAAGGATCATGGGGCAGGATGGAGACACGGAGCAGGTTCATGGGCAGGATGGAGACACATGGGGCAGGATCATGGGGAAGGATGAAGACACAGGAGGCAGGATCATGGGGCAGGTTGGAGACAGATGGGGCAGGATCATGGGGCAGGATGGAGATAGGTGGAGCAGGATCATGGGGCAGGATGGAGACAGATGGGGCAGGATCATGGGGCAGTATCATGGGGCAGGATGGAGACATGGTACAGGTTGGATACAATGGAAACAGATGGGGAAGGATCATGGGACAGATGGAGCAGGATCACGGGGCAGATGGGGCAGGATCACAGGACATCACATGGGGGCAGAATGGATACTGATGAGGGCAGGATGGGAGAGCATATGTTGCCAGGATGGGAGAACATATGGCTGGAGCCAGGAAAGAGACACACGGGGACCAGGATGTGGGATATTATTACCATAGGGGCTAATTAAGAGATATTATTACTGCAGTCATGTATTTATTTTATTTTTTGAAGATACTGTTTTAAATGGGGGGGCGGTCCTGTTACTGTGCAGAGCGACACTATGTCGCCTTTTCTTTCTTCATCTGGTGTAGTGTAGAAGTTGGGAAAAATTTAAGTAATGTGTTCTGCAAGCGGTGCTCTAGATAACTGTGTTATTTCCTGGAGAGATGAGCCCTGGCTGGAAGAAGTGATGGCGATCTGTGCTGGATGAAGATGAAAAGCAAAGATGAAGGACTTCACCTAGAGATGTCAATGTAGTATTCAGTCACTATGTGGTGGTAATATGTTGTCTGGCCATAGTGTAGGGGTATTTGTTCTTTATATGTGCTGTTATTTGGTCACTATATGGTGGTAATATGTGGTCTGGACATGGTTTGGTGGTTTTTGTGCCTTGTATGTGATATTATTTGGTCACTGTGGTGGTAATATTGTGTCTGGTCATGGTGCGGTGGTATTTGTCACTTTATGTGATATTATTGGTCATTTAAAATTTTTTAAATTAAATGAAAATGTACCAAAACTGTATTGGATATTTTAACCCCTTTCTGCCATATGATGTACTATGCCGTCGAGGTGACCTGGGACTTAATTCCCAGGGACGGGATAGTACGTCATGGGAGATCAGCCGCCTTCACGGGGGGACACAGCCGATCGCCGCCAAGTGTCAGCTGATTAGGGTTTCCATTAGAATTGGGGGGTTTCCACTGTTTAGGCACATCAGGGACTCTCCAAAAGTGACATGGTGCCCGATCTCAATTCCAGCCAATTCTGCTTTGAAAAAGTAAAACAGTGCTCCTTTTGGGGTCCAATTTCTCTTGTTATCCTTGAGAAAATAAAAATTTGGGGGCTAAAAAATCATTTTTGTGGGAAAAAATTATTTTTTATTTTCACGGCTCTGTGTTATAAACTGTAGTGAAACACTTGAGGGTTCAAAGTTCTCACAACACATCTGGATAAGTTCCTTGGGGGGTCTGTTTTCAAATATGGGGTCACTTGTGGGGGTTTCTACTGTTTAGGTACATCAGGGGTTCTGGAAACGCAATGTGACGCCTGCAGACCATTCCATCTAAGTCAGCATTCCAAACGGCGCTCCTTCCCTTCCGAGCTCTACCATGCGCCCAAACGATGGTTCTTCCCCACATATGGGGTATCAGCGAACTCAGGACAAATTGGACCACAACTTTTGTGGTTCAATTTCTCCTGTTACCCTTGGGAAAATACAAAACTGGGGGCTAAAAAATAATTTTTGTGGAAAAAAAATAATTTTTATTTTGACGGCTCATAAACTGTAGTGAAACACTTGGGGGTTGAAAGTTCTCACAACACATCTAGATATGTTCCTTAGGGGGTCTACTTTCCAAAATGGTGTCACTTGTGGGGGGTTTCAATGTTTAGGCACATCAGGAGCTCTCCAAAAGCAACATGGCATCCCATCTCAAGTCCAGTCAATTTTGCATTGAAAAGTCAAACGGCGCTCCTTCCCTTCTGAGCTCTGTTGTGCGCCCTGTGGTTTACCCCCACATATGGGGCATTGTCGTACTCAGGACAAATTGCACAACAACTTTTGGGGTCCATTTTCTCCTGTTACCCTTGGGAAAATAAAAAATTGGGTGTGAAAACATCATTTTTGTGAAAAAATATGATTTTTTATTTTTACGGCTCTACATTATAAACTTCTGTGAAGCACTTGGTGGGTTAAAGTGCTCACCACACATCTAGATAAGTTCCTTAGAGGGTCTACTTTCCAAAATGGTGTCACTTGTGGGAGTTTCAATGTTTATGCACATCATGTGCTCTCCAAGCGCGACATGGCATCCTATCTCAATTCCAGTCAATTTTGCATTGAAAAGTCAAATGGCGCTCCTTCCCTTCCAAGCTCTGCCATGCGCCCAAACAGTGGTTTACCCCCACATATGGGGTATCAGCGTACTTAGGCCAAATTGTACAACAACTTTTGTGGTTCAATTTCTCCTGTTACCCTTGGTAAAATAAAACAAATTGGAGCTGAAGTAAATTTTTTGTGCAGTTTTTAGAATGGTGTCACACTTGGGTATTTTCTATCATATAGACCCCACAAAGTGACTTCAAATGTGATGTGGTCCCTAAAAAAAAATGGTGTTGTAAAAATGAGAAATTGCAGGTCAACTTTTGGTTCCAAAATTGTGCTGATGTAAAGTAGACATGTGGGAAATGTTACTTATTAAGTATTTTGTGTGACATAACTCTGTGATTTAAGGGCATAAAAATTTAAAGTTGGAAAATTACGAAATTTTCAAAATTTTTGCCAAATTTCCAATTTTTTCACAAATAAATGCAGGTAATATCAAAGAAATTTTACCACTATCATGAAGTACAATATGTCTCGAGAAAACCTCATAAAGGGACAGTGGTCAGAATTGTAAAAATTGTCAGTTCATTAACGTGCAAACCACCCTTGGGGGTTAAGGGGTTAACAAATGTTTAGTAGGTTAGAGTACAGTAGGGCTCAGCCAAAAGAGTTTACCTTGTCATGGTGGCGACTTAAAAAATCTTTTGGCCAAAACAGAAGCTGCTGGCTATATGTGGGATCTGGTGATGGGAACTGTTAACGTGTGATTGGTGAGAAATGAAGTTTTTCTAAAAGAGAGTGGTGGGGCTGTGGACATTTCGAATGGTGGAGAATGGCTGGAGTCTCAAGGGGGCCCCGAAAATTTTGCCAGTGTTGGGCTCCACAATTCCTAGTGGCAGCCCTGGCCACGTGGGTCTGGTCCTGGATAGAAGCAAACAGGATAACCAGCATGAAGGAGAGCACATTTGCAGCTTTATCTCTCCTGACAGGATGACTTCACTCCTTTGTGGAGCAGATTATGTGGAGAAAGATGTTCCCCCAGCGTGGACTGGCATGGAAACTATGCTGGGGGCAGTAGTGTCTGCTTCCCCTGCCTTCCTAGGCAGCTTGAACTCGCCGGTGTTCAGGAAGTGTCTGAGACCTGAGCTGGGAGGCTCCTCCCGTGGCAGCTTGTTGTGAGGAGAATAATCACTTAACTTTTATATACACATTGGCCAGTAGATGGCAGCAAAGCACATTTATGAGTCGTCGCCGTCGGTATACAATGCAATGAATTACATCTCCTAACCCACAGTGCCCAAACTAATTCTGACACACTGGAACAAATCTACTGCTACACGACAACTGTCTCATTGAGCAGCAGTAGAATAGGTACCGGGATACCACACCGGCAGTGGCCCCCTCCGCCCAGCATCGCAATCTCAACTGTATCAGCATATAGGATACTGATGTCATTACTTCAAGCCCACTGTGCCAAGCAGGGAAGGGCTTCAGAACACACACTACAGAGACTGGATGAACGAGAAGGTTTTTTTTTTAATCAATTAGAACATTGTGGTGGTCATTATACTATTTGAAGTGCTATGCGGGTGCATTATACTATATGGCAGGCAATGAAGAACCCATTATACTGTAAGGAGGACTGTGTGGAGCACATTATACTGTATGGAGGATTATGTGGGGCCTGTTATATATTATACTATAACAAAGGCTATGTGGGTGCCATCATACTATATGGATGGCTATATGGGGTCCATTCTACTATTTGGAGGGCTATGTGGGAGCCATTATAATATTTGTAGGACTATGTGTGGGCCATTATAATATTTGGAGGGCTATGTGGGGCCATCATACTATTTGGGCTATATGGGAGTCACTAAACTGTTTGCAGGACTATGTGGGGCCATTATACTGTTTGCAGTCATATGTGACGGGCTATTACACTGTTTGCAGTGCTATTTGGGGCCATTATACTGTTTACAAGGCTATATTGGGGCCATTATACTATACGGAGGGCTATGTGGCTGCCTTTATACTTTATAGAGGGCTATGTGGGGCTATGATACAGTTTGAAGGACTATTTGGGGGCCACTATACTGTTTGGAGGACTATATGTGGGCCACTATACTGTTTGCTGAGCTATATGGGGTGCTTTATACTGTTTGGAGGGCTATGTGTGGAGCTATTATGCTGTTTGCAGTGCTATTTGGAGGGCCATTATACTGTTTACAAGGCTATATCAGGGGCATTATACTGTTTTGAGGACTATGTGCGGGCTATTATACTGTATGCAAGCAATTACCATATATAACATGAAGGTTTGTGTGTTGTCCATCATACTGTGTGGAGAGCTGTGTGGGGCCATTATGCTATTTAGAGGGCTATGCGGAGCCATTACACTGTTTGCAGAGCTATATGGGGACATTATACTGTTTGGAGGGCTATGTGAGGAGCTATTATGTTGTTTGCAGTGCTATGCGGTGGGTAATTATGCTGTTTGCAGTGCTATTTGGGGGCCATTATGCTGTTTGTATTATATTGTGGAGGGGCATTATACTGTTTGGAGGGCTATGAGGGGGCAATTATACTGTATTCAAGCAATTATACAGTGTGAATATTTGTGTGGGGTCCATCATACTGTGTGGAGGGCTGTGTTGGGGCCATGATGCTGTTTGGAGGGCTGTGTTGGGGTTATTATACTATTTGAAGACTAGTAGGGGCCATTATGCAGTGTGGAGGGTTGTGTTGGGGCTATCATACTGTGCGTGCAGAATGGTGTTGGGGCAATTATACTCTATGGGGGCTCATTATACTGTATGGAGGGCTGTGTGGGGGGTCACAGTTAGGGCATCATCAGCTTACTTTGGTAGAGTAGAGTCACCATACTGTGTGTGTGGAGGAATTCACTGTGGGGGTATCATATTAAGTTTGGGGGAGGCACTTTTGTTGGCATCATACTTTACGGGGTCTTATGAACTGGTGGCCTAGGAGCAGCATGGACGAGCTCTGGAGTAGGTGGCCTCCATATTGACCGCAGACCCTGAACTTAACACATCAACTAGAAGTAGCCGTGGGATGTTCCTGTCACTCCCTAGACACCTCGTCACGGCCGGAGGACTAATTACACCTAAAGAAAGAAACAGGAATACTATCTTGCCTCAGAGAAAATTCCCAAAGGAAAGGCAGCCCCCCACAAATATTGACTGTGAGAGGAGAGGGAAATTACAAACACAGACTGAAAACAGAATTTAGCAAAGGAGGCCACGCTACCTAGAAAGAAAAGACAGGAAAGAGTACTGTGCGGTCAGTATAAAAAATACTACAAAATCCACCACAGAGAATACAAAAATCTCTACACCTAACTAAAGGCATGGAGGGTAACTCTGTGACTCCAGAGCTTCCAACTTGGCTGAGTAAATCTTAACACAGACAAAGCTGGACAAGAAAAAACATAGCAATTCACAGAACTATTAAGTCCACCGCATGTGGACTACAAAAACAGAGCCGGGACGTATCTTTGATGATTTGGACAATCCAGAAGGAGAAACCAAGCAGAGATGTGGATCCCTAGAAAACAATGGACAACTGGCACTCACTAAAGGAAGGAGCCAGACTAAATAGCCCCGTCCAAAGTGGAAGCAGCTGATGAATGTTGTGAAGGACAAACAGCAGCACTACCACTTATAACCACCGGAGGGAGCCTAAGAGCAGAACCTGTTGTGAATTCCGTTCTTGGGCTCCATCCTGTGGTTGCAAATGGTATTTTTGGGAGTTCTGCTCTTGGGCTCCCTCTGGTGGTTTCAAGTGGAACTTAGCAGCTGCGTTCACTAATCGGTTTCCTGGCCTTGTTATTTAGCTGGGCTTTTGGCTTTAGTGGATGCCAGCTGTCAATGTATTTCCTGTGGATTCAGTCCTTTCCTGGAAGTTCTCTGTTGGCCAGTCCATTTTCTGCTTAAGATAAGTCTGCTACTTTTTGGGTGCTTCCCTGCTTATGACCTTCTGTTCAGTTCAATTTATGTCTCTTTTGTCCAACTTGTCATTATGAAATATTCCGGCTAGTTGGAAGCTCTGGGGTCGCAGATTTGCCCCTCCACTCCGTGAGTCGGTGTGGTGGTTATTTTTGTAAACTCTGCGTGGACTTTTAGTTTTTATACTGACCGCACAGTAGCCTTTTCTATCTCTGTCTATTTAGATAGTATTGGCCTCCTTTGCTAAAAAATCTAGTTTCATTTCTGAGTTTGTCATTTTCCCTCTCCACTCACTGTCAATATTTGTGGGGGGCTATCTTCCTTTGGGGGTTTCTCTGAGGCGAGATAGCTTTCTGTTTCCATCTTCAGGGGTAGCTAGTTCTTAGGCTTTGCAGAGGCGTCTAGGCAGAGATAGGAACGCTCCACGGCTATTTCTAGTGTTGGTGTTAGGAGTAGGGATTGCGGTCAGTAAAGTTACCACCTCCTCAGAGCTAGTCCTATTTTTGTTTTACCCACCAGGTAATTTCAGTGCTGCTCCTTAGCGAGTCCATGATTGGTTTTGCCTACCAGGTCATCTCAGTACCGCTCCGTACCCACCAGGTCATAACAGTACAGCTGGCCCACAATGTGTTAAATGCATCTCAAAAGAGGGAAGAGAAAGTTCTGAGTCTTTTTTTTTTGTCCTTTGTGTTGCTTGTTTTGTCCTTTTTTTTCCCCTTGATTTTTGGATGGTGCAGGAGCTTGGTGCTGATATGGAGGTTCAGGGTCTGTCTGCGCGTGTTGATCATCTCGCTGCAAGGGTACAGAGTATCCAAGACTATGTTGTTCAAACTCCTGTTTCTGAGCCTAGAATTCCTATTCCTGATTTGTTTTCTGGGGATAGATCTAGGTTTTTGAATTTTAAAAATAATTGCAGATTATTTTTTGCTCTGAGACCCCGTTCCTCTGGTGACCCCATTCAGCAGGTGAAGATTGTTATTTCTCTGTTGCGTGGCGACCCGCAGGACTGGGCATTCTCCCTTGAGCCAGGGAATCCTGCATTGCTCAATATAGATTCGTTTTTTCAAGCACTTGGACTGCTTTATGACGTACCCAATTCTGTGGATCAGGCAGAAAAAATTTTGCTGGCTCTGTGTCAGGGTCAGGAAGCAGTAGAGATATATTGTCAGAAATTTAGAAAGTGGTCTGTGCTTACAAGATGGAATGAGGATGCCCTAGCGGCTATTTTCAGAAAGGGGCTTTCTGAAGCTCTTAAAGATGTTATGGTGGGGTTTCCCACGCCTGCTGGTTTGAACGAATCAATGTCTCTGGCCATTCAGATTGATCGGCGCTTACGTGAACGTAAGGTGGTGCACCATATGGCGGTGTCCTCTGGGCAGAGTTCTGAGCCTATGCAATGCGATAGAGTTTTGACGAGAGCAGAACGGCAGGAGTTCAGACGTCAGAATGGGCTGTGTTTTTTCTGTGGTGACGCTACTCATGCTATCTCTGACTGCCCGAAGCGAACTAAGAGGGTTGCTAAGTCGGTTACCATCCTTACTTTACAGCCTAAATTTCTCTTGTCTATTACCCTGATTTGCTCATTGTCGTCCTTTTCTGTAATGGCATTTGTGGATTCTGGCGCTGCCCTGAACTTAATGGACCTGGAATTTGCCAAGCGCTGTGGTTTTTCCTTGGAGCCGTTGCAGAGTCCTATTCCCTTGAGGGGGATTGATGCTACGCCATTGGCCAAGAATAAACCTCAGTACTGGACACAGTTAGCCATGAACATGGCTCCAGCACATCAGGAAAATATTCGCTTTTTGGTGTTGCATAATTTGCATGATGTGGTTGTGCTGGGGTTTCCATGGTTACAGGTACATAATCCAGTGCTGGATTGGAAATCTATGTCCGTGACTAGTTGGGGTTGTCAGGGGATACATAGTGACATTCCTCTGATGTCAATTTCCTCGTCCTCTTCTTCTGAAGTTCCTGAGTTTTTGTCAGATTTCCAGGATATATTTGAGGAGCCTAAATCCAGTCCTCTGCCTCCTCATAGGGACTGTGATTTCGCTATTAATTTGATTCCTGGCTGTAAGTTCCCTAAGGGTCGACTTTTCAATCTGTCTGTGCCAGAGCATGCCACTATGCGGACTTATGTAAAAGAGTCCTTGGAGAAGGGGCATATTCGCCCGTCTTCGTCACCGTTGGGAGCGGGGTTCTTTTTTGTTGCCAAGAAGGATGGCTCCTTGAGGCCCTGTATAGATTATCGCCTTCTCAATAAGATCACGGTCAAATTCCAGTACCCTTTGCCTTTGCTTTCTGATTTGTTTGCTCGGATCAAAGGGGCTAGCTAGTTTACCAAGATTGACCTTCGAGGGGCGTATAATCTGGTCCGCATCAAACAGGGTGATGAATGGAAAACAGCATTTAATACGCCCGAAGGCCATTTTGAATATCTTGTGATGCCTTTCGGGCTCTCTAATGCTCCATCTGCGTTTCAGTCCTTTATGCATGATATTTTCCGGGAGTATTTGGATAAATTTATGATTGTATATTTGGATGATATTTTGGTTTTTTCCGATGATTGGGAGACTCATGTGAAGCAGGTCAGGATGGTATTTCAGATTCTTCGTGCTAATACACTGTTTGTGAAGGGGTCTAAGTGCCTTTTTGGAGTTCAGAAGGTTTCTTTTCTGGGGTTCATTTTTTCTCCCTCGGCTATTGAAATGCACCCTGTTAAGGTCCAGGCTATTTATGATTGGACTCAGCCCACATCTGTGAATAGCCTTCAGAAATTTTTGGGCTTTGCTAATTTTTATCGCCGCTTCATTGCTAATTTTTCTACTGTGGTTAAACCTCTGACCGATTTGACCAAGAAAGGTGCAGATGTGGTGAATTGGTCCTCTGAGGCTGTGGAGGCCTTTCAGGAGCTTAAGCGTCGTTTTACTTCTGCCCCTGTGTTGCGTCAGCCAGATGTTTCTCTCCCTTTTCAGGTTGAGGTTGACGCTTCTGAGATTGGGGCAGGAGCTGTTCTGTCTCAGAGAAGCTCTGATGGCTCTGTGTTGATGCCGTGTGCTTTCTTCTCCAGAAAGTTTTCGCCTGCTGAGCATAATTATGATGTCGGCAATCGGGAGTTGTTGGCTATGAAGTGGGCATTCGAGGAGTGGCGACATTGGCTTGAGGGAGCCAAGCATCGTGTTGTGGTCTTGACCGACCATAAGAATCTGATTTACCTTGAGTCGGCCAAGCGCTTGAATCTTAGACAGGCTCGGTGGTCTTTGTTTTTCTCCCGTTTTGATTTTGTGGTCTCGTATCTTCCGGGATCTAAGAATGTGAAAGCTGATGCCTTGTCTAGGAGTTTTTTGCCTGATTCTCCTGGAGTCCGTGAGCCGGCTGGTATTCTCAAGGAGGGGGTGATTCTTTCTGCTATCTCCCCTGATTTGCGGCGGGTGCTTCAGGAGTTTCAGGCTGATAGACCCGACCGCTGTCCTGTGGGGAAATTGTTTGTTCCTGATAGATGGACTAATAAGGTGATTTCTGAGATGCATTGTTCGGTGTTGGCTGGTCATCCTGGGATCTTTGGAACCAGAGATTTGGTTGCCAGGTCCTTTTGGTGGCCTTCTTTGTCACGGGATGTGCGTTCCTTCGTGCAGTCCTGTGGGATTTGTGCTCGGGATAAGCCCTGCTGTTCTCGTGCTAGTGGGTTGCTTTTGCCCTCGCCTATCCCTGAGAGGCCCTGGACGCATATTTCCATGGATTTTATTTCCAATCTTCCTGTGTCTCAGAAGATGTCTGTCATCTGGGTGGTTTGTGACCGGTTTTCTAAAATGGTCCATTTGGTACCTTTGCCTAAGTTGCCTTCCTCCTCTGATTTGGTTCCTTTCTTTTTCCAGCATGTGGTTCGTTTGCATGGTATTCCGGAGAATATTATGTCTGACAGAGGTACCCAGTTTGTTTCTAGGTTTTGGCGGTCCTTTTGTGGTAGAATGGGCATTAATTTGTCTTTTTCTTCGGCGTTTCACCCTCAGACAAATGGACAGACGGAGCGAACCAATCAGACCTTGGAAACCTACTTGAGATGCTTTGTGTCTGCTGATCAGGATGATTGGGTTACCTTCTTGCCGTTGACCGAGTTTGCCCTTAATAATCGGGCTAGTTCGGCTACTTTGGTTTCGCCTTTTTTTTGCAATTTCGGTTTTCATCCTCGTTTTTCTTCAGGGCAGGTTGAGCCTTCGGACTGTCCTGGGGTGGATTCTGTGGTGGACAGGTTGCAGCAGATTTGGACTCATGTGGTGGACAATTTAACATTGTCTCAGGAAAAGGCTCAACGTTTTGCTAACCGCCGTCGGAGCGTTGGTCCCCGGCTTCGGGTTGGGGATTTGGTCTGGTTGTCTTCTCGTCATGTTCCTATGAAGGTCTCTTCCCCTAAGTTCAAACCTCGTTTTATTGGTCCTTATAGGATTTCGGAAATTATCAATCCGGTGTCTTTTCGTTTGGCCCTTCCAGCTTCGTTTTCCATTCATAATGTGTTCCATAGATCTTTGTTGCGGAGATATGTGGTGCCCATGGTTCCCTCCGTTGACCCTCCTGCTCCAGTGTTGGTTGAGGGGGAGCTGGAATATGTGGTGGAGAAGATTTTGGATTCTCGTCGTTCAAGGCGGAAACTTCAGTATCTGGTCAAGTGGAAGGGTTATGGCCAGGAGGATAACTCTTGGGTTTTTGCCTCCGATGTCCATGCTGCCGATTTGGTACGTGCTTTTCATTTGGCTCGTCCCGATCGGCCTGGGGGCTCTGGTGAGGGTTCGGTGACCCCTCCTCAAGGGGGGGTACTGTTGCGAATTCCGTTCTTGGGCTCCATCCTGTGGTGGCAAATGGTATTTTTGGGAGTTCTGCTCTTGGGCTCCCTCTGGTGGTTTCAAGTGGAACTTAGCAACTGCGTTCACTAATCGGTTTCCTGGCCTTGTTATTTAACTGGGCTTTTGGCTTTAGTGGATGCCAGCTGTCAATGTATTTCCTGTGGATTCAGTCCTTTCCTGGAAGTTCTCTGTTGGCCAGTCCATTTTCTGCTTAAGATAAGTCTGCTACTTTTTGGGTGTTTCCCTGCTTATGACCTTCTGTTCAGTTCAATTTATGTCTCTTTTGTCCAGCTTGTCATTATGAAATATTCCGGCTAGTTGGAAGCTCTGGGGTCGCAGATTTGCCCCTCCACTCCGTGAGTCGGTGTGGTGGTTATTTTTGTAAACTCTGCGTGGACTTTTAGTTTTTATACTGACCGCACAGTAGCCTTTTCTATCTTTGTCTATTTAGATAGTATTGGCCTCCTTTGCTAAAAAATCTAGTTTCATTTCTGAGTTTGTCATTTTCCCTCTCCACTCACCGTCAATATTTGTGGGGGGCTATCTTCCTTTGGGGGTTTCTCTGAGGTGAGATAGCTTTCCGTTTCCATCTTCAGGGGTAGCTAGTTCTTAGGCTGTGCAGAGGCGTCTAGGCAGAGATAGGAACGCTCCATGGCTATTTCTAGTGTTGGTGTTAGGAGTAGGGATTGCGGTCAGTAAAGTTACCACCTCCTCAGAGCTAGTCCTATTTTTGTTTTACCCACCAGGTCATTTCAGTGCTGCTCCTTAGCGAGTCCATGATTGGTTTTGCCCACCAGGTCATCTCAGTACCGCTCCGTACCCACCAGGTCATAACAAGAACCCACAACAGAATTCAAAACAGTACCCCCCCCTTGAGGAGGGGTCACCGAACCCTCACCAGAGCCCCCAGGCCGATCCGGACGAGCCAAATGGAAGGCACGAACCAAATCGTCAGCATGAACATCGGAGGCAACAACCCAAGAATTATCCTCCTGGCCATAACCCTTCCACTTGACAAGATACTGAAGCCTCCGTCTAGAAAAACGAGAATCCAAGATCTTCTCCACAACATACTCCAACTCCCCATCAATCAACACCGGGGCAGGAGGATCAACAGAGGGAACCACGGGCACCACGTATTTCCGCAACAAAGATCTATGAAAAACATTATGGATGGAAAAAGAGGCTGGAAGGGCCAAACGAAAAGACACTGGATTGATAATCTCAGAAGTCCTATAAGGACCAATAAACCGAGGCTTGAACTTCGGGGAAGAAACCTTCATAGGAACATGACGAGAAGACAACCAGACCAATTCCCCAACCCGAAGCCGGGAACCCACACGCCGACGACGGTTGGCAAAACGCTGAGCCTCCTCCTGAGACAACACCAAATTGTCCACAACATGAGCCCAAATCTGCTGCAACCTGTCCACCACAGAGTCCACCCCAGGACAATCAGAAGACTCAACCTGCCCTGAAGAAAAACGAGGATGAAACCCAGAATTACAAAAGAATGGTGACACCAAGGTAGCAGAACTAGCCCGATTATTAAGGGCAAACTCGGCCAATGGCAAGAAAGCCACCCAATCATCCTGATCGGCAGACACAAAGCATCTCAAATAAGTTTCCAAAGTCTGGTTAGTTCGCTCGGTTTGGCCGTTTGTCTGAGGATGAAATGCGGAAGAAAAAGACAAATCAATGCCCAGCTTAGCACAAAAGGACCGCCAAAACCTAGAAACAAACTGGGAACCTCTATCGGACACAATATTCTCCGGAATGCCATGCAAACGTACCACATGCTGAAAAAACAACGGAACCAACTCAGAAGAGGAAGGCAACTTAGGCAAAGGTACCAAATGAACCATCTTAGAAAACCGGTCACAGACCACCCAGATAACAGACATCCTCTGGGAAACAGGAAGATCCGAAATAAAATCCATAGAAATATGCGTCCAAGGCCTCTCAGGGACCGGCAAAGGCAAAAGCAACCCACTGGCGCGGGAGCAGCAAGGTTTGGCCCGCGCACAAGTCCCACAGGACTGCACAAAAGAACGCACATCCCGTGACAAAGAAGGCCACCAAAAGGACCTACTAACCAAATCTCTGGTACCAAAAATCCCAGGATGGCCAGCCAACACAGAACAGTGAACCTCAGAAATCACTTTACTAGTCCATCTGTCAGGAACAAACAGTTTCCCCGCTGGACAGCGATCAGGTTTATCAGCCTGAAACTCCTGAAGAGCCCGTCGCAAATCAGGGGAGATGGCAGAAAGAATCACCCCCTCCTTAAGAATACCAACCGGCTCAAGAATCCCAGGGGAATCAGGCAAGAAACTCCTAGAGAGGGCATCAGCCTTAACATTCTTAGAACCTGGAAGATATGAGACAACAAAATCAAAATGGGAGAAAAACAGGGACCATCGGGCCTGTCTAGGATTCAGCCGTTTGGCAGACTCGAGGTAAATCAGATTCTTATGATCGGTCAAGACCACAATTCGGTGCTTGGCCCCCTCAAGCCAATGTCGCCACTCCTCAAATGCCCACTTCATAGCCAACAACTCACGATTGCCGACATCATAATTGCGTTCCGCAGGCGAAAACGTTCGAGAAAAGAAGGCACACGGTTTCATCAAGGAACCATCAGAATTCCTCTCAGACAAAACTGCCCCTGCCCCAATCTCAGAAGCGTCAACCTCAACCTGAAAAGGAAGAGAAACATCCGGCTGAGCAACACAGGGGCAGAAGTAAATCGGCGCTTAAGCTCCTGAAAGGCAGAAACGGCCTCAGAGGACCAATAAGCTACATCAGCGCCCTTCCTCGTCAAATCGGTCAGGGGTTTAACCACACTGGAGAAGTTGGCAATGAAACGGCGATAAAAATTAGCAAAGCCCAAAAATTTCTGAAGGCTCTTCACGGATGTGGGCTGGATCCAATCATGAATGGCCTGAACCTTAGCCGGATCCATTTCTATAGATGATGGAGAAAAAATGAAGCCCAAAAAAAAAACCTTCTGTACTCCAAAGAGGCACATAGACCCCTTCACAAACAAGACATTGTCACGAAGGACCTGAAATACCATCCTAACTTGTTTCACATGAGACTCCCAATCATCTGAAAAAATTAAAATATCATCCAAATATACAATCATGAATTTATCAAGATAATTCCGAAAAATATCATGCATGAAGGACTGAATCACAGATGGGGCATTAGAGAGTCCGAATGGCATCACAAGATACTCAAAATGGCCCTCGGGCGTATTAAACGCAGTTTTCCGTTCGTCACCCTGCTTAATACGAACCAGATTATATGCCCCTCGAAGGTCAACCTTAGTAAACCAACTATCCCCCTTAATTCTGGCAAACAAATCAGAAAGCAAAGGCAAAGGGTATTGGAATTTGACCGTGATCTTATTCAAGAGGCGATAATCAATACAGGGTCTCAAGGAGCCATCCTTCTTGGCAACAAAAAAAAAACCTGCTCCTAATGGAGAAGAAGATGGACGAATATGCCCCTTCTCCAAAGACTCCCTTACATAGCTCCGCATGGCGGCATGTTCAGGCACAGACAGGTTGAAAAGTCGGCCCTTAGGAAACTTACAGCCTGGAATCAAATCAATAGCACAATCACAGTGCCTATGCGGTGGAAGGGAACTGGACTTGGGCTCATCGAAAACATCCTGGAAATCTGACAGAAACTCAGGAATTTCAGAAGAGGGGGAGGAGGAAATTGACATCAGAGGAACGTCATCGTGAACCCCCTGACAACCCCAACTAGTCACAGACATAGATTTCCAATCCAACACCGGATTATGTACCTGTAACCATGGAAACCCCAGCACAACAGCATCATGCAAATTATGTAACACCAGGAAGCGACAATCTTCCTGATGGGCTGGCGCCATGCACATGGTTAACTGTGTCCAAAACTGAGGTTTATTTTTAGCCAATGGTGTAGCATCAATCCCCCTCATAGGGATAGGACTCCGCAAAGGCTGTAAGGAAAAACCACAACGTCTGGCAAATTCTAAGTTCATTAAATTTAAAGCGGCGCCTGAATCCACAAATGCCATGACAGAGAATGACGATAATGAGCAGATCAGGGTCACAGATAACAGAAATTTAGGTTGTACAGTACTGATAGTAACGGAATTAGCGATTCTCTTGGCACGCTTAGGGCAATCAGAAATAACATGAGCAGAATCGCCGCAGTAAAAGCACAACCTATTCTGACGTCTGAATCCTTGGAGTTCCGCTCTAGACACAATCCTATCACACTGCATAGGCTCAGGACTCCGCTTGGAAGACAATGCCATAGTGTACACAACTCTGCGCTCACGCAAGCGCCGATCAATTTGAATGGCCAGAGACATAGAATCACTCAGACCTGCAGGCGTGGAGAATCCCACCATAACATCCCTAACAGATTCAGAAAGACCCTATCTGAAAATTGCCGCCAAAGCATCCTCATTCCACTTAGTAAGCACAGACCATTTTCTGAATTTCTGGCAATATGACTCTGCCGCTTCTTGACCCTGACACAGGGCCAAAAGTGTTTTCTCAGCATGCTCTACAGAGTTAGGTTCATCATACAATAACCCAAGCGCCTGAAAAAAGGTGTCTACATTAAGCAAGGCCGGATTCCCAGATTCCAGGGAAAATGCCCAATCCTGCGGGTCACCGCGCAACAGAGAAATTACAATTTTTACCTGCTGGATGGGATTACCAGAGGAACGGGGCTTAAGAGCAAAAAACAGTTTACAGTTATTTTTAAAGCTCAAAAATTTGGACCTGTCCCCGAAGAACAGATCGGGGGTAGGAATTCTAGGCTCTAAAACAGGAGTCTGCACGATATAATCAGAAATACCCTGTACTCTAGCAGCAAGTTGATCCACCCGAGAAGCAAGTCCCTGAACATCCATGTCAACGCCTAACTCCTGAGCCACCCAGAAGTGAAGAGGGAAAAAAAAACACAACAGAGTACAGAAAACAAAATGGCTCAGCACTTTCTTTCCCTTCTTTTGAGATGCGGTTAACTCATTGTTGGCCAGTTGTACTGTTTTGAACTGGTGGCCTAGGAGCAGCATGGACGAGCTCTGGAGTAGGTGGCCTCCATATTGACCGCAGACCCTGAACTTAACACATCAACTAGAAGTAGCCGTGGGATGTTCCTGTCACTCCCTAGACACCTCGTCACGGCCGGAGGACTAATTACACCTAAAGAAAGAAACAGGAATACTATCTTGCCTCAGAGAAAATTCCCAAAGGAAAGGCAGCCCCCCACAAATATTGACTGTGAGAGGAGAGGGAAATTGGGAAATTAAAAACGCAGACTGAAAACAGAATTTAGCAAAGGAGGCCACGCTACCTAGAAAGAAAAGACAGGAAAGAGTACTGTGCGGTCAGTATAAAAAATACTACAAAATCCACCACAGAGAACACAACAATCTCCACACCTAACTAAAGGCATGGAGGGTAACTCTGTGACTCCAGAGCTTCCAACTTGGCTGAGTAAATCTTAACACAGACAAAGCTGGACAAGAAAAAACATAGCAATTCACAGAACTATTAAGTCCACCGCATGTGGACTGCAAAAACAGAGCCAGGACTTATCTTTGATGATTTGGACAATCCAGAAGGAGAAACCAAGCAGAGATGTGGATCCCTAGAAAACAATGGACAACTGGCACTCACTAAAGGAAGGAGCCAGACTAAATAGCCCCGTCCAAAGTGGAAGCAGCTGATGACTGTTGTGAAGGACAAACAGCAGCACTACCACTTATAACCACCGGAGGGAGCCTAAGAGCAGAACCCACAACAGAATTCACAACAACGGGGGCAGCAAAAGGGGAATCTAGTGGCTTCCACAGGAGGAAAATTACTTTGTATTGGCTGCAAAATTGTGAGATATGGTCTTCTGTGACGCCACCGAATATTTTTTTTTTTTTTTTTTTTGGGGGGGAGGGTCGGGGATGCATTATTAGAACGTCTGCTACTGGGCCCCATGATTTTGGTGTAGTTACAATGAAAATACCTTGTTATTAGTCCTAGAGTGACAGTGCTTGCCCAGTGCATCCTGTTGTGGTCACCAACTTAGCATTGCAACTGCTGTAATAAGCAAATGAGGAGGAGAGCTGCATGTAAAGGACTGTTGTTAGATTATGGAAAACATCTGGAAATGGGAGGGTAGTCTGGAACTGCAGCAAAAAGAGAGATGGAGAGGAAAAGCATTAGAGTACTATGAAATTATGGTGAAATGGTAAAAGAGATATGCACCAATCTTGAGAATCCACCAATCCTTGAAATCCACCAATACTGAGAATATATGATTTGCAGATCATATTTGAAAGGATTGTCCGCTACTGGATAATACCTTAATGGGTACACGGAGGAAAAAAAAGATGCTACTGTGCTCCTGGACCAGCGCTGCTCCTTTGTACTCAGGGCTGCATCCCCCACTGGAGTGCTGGGACCAACATGGTGGGGGAAAAGGCACTGGTCCGGAAGGTAAGTATCAATTTTCCATCTGCACATTAAGAAAGAGTTGTCCTGAAGTGGACAACCCGTTTAATGTTGAATACCCCTTACTGTTTTAATTGGACAGTGACTCTCCTGGTCATTTAATATTCAAGGTACTGCTGCACAGCGCCTTCCGCATGAATGGCTCAGTGCTGCAGATTCCTGCACAGCTGGTTGTTGATAGCTGCTATAGATGGAAAATTCTGTGATCCCTTTATTCTCAGGATTGCCGCGGTCCTACTCACACAGAATAACATTTAAGCATATACTCCAAATACAGTATGTGGTCACTTATTTAGATAGGAGTAAGCCTTATATAATACTTCTGAACCATGAAAATTCTGAGGTTGAGAATAATTAGGTACGGTTCCAATCCACTTTTTACTTAGGGGGCCCCTTGACGTTTTGTCCCATGTAAATACTCAATTATTCTACCAACCTACATTTGTAGACAGTCTAGCCTAATATTGTGAATTGTAGGAAATACTACATCTACATAGGAGCAGCACCTTCATTCTAGGGCATTTATTCTTTTACTGTAGATCATTTTCCTAGCTCGTTACACTTGTAAAGACTGCCCTCTGCTGAACACCGCATAGATTTACTGCATTCTCTTTACAGCACTCTGTATTGTAGTGTCATATATAACACTAATATACAGCAAACTGGTACAAAATGAAACACATAACTGTAATCTATAACTTCATATAAATGCAAAACAGAATCAATGAATGAAGTTATGTATTTATAGTAAGCAGTCCACACAATGATGCAGACGAATAGTATTCCCATTATATACTTCTACAAAGTACAAATTCTGAAGCCAGTGGATCTCTTTGTCCGTATAGACTAGATTCACATATAAACACTAGGTGTTTTATCTGATTTTATGTCTACCGCTCATAGTCAGAAAAACACTTCATGGGTCTGGCTCAGAGATATGTCTGGTGTTGCCATTAATGCCACTATACACATCAATTTCTTTCCATTGTTTTATACTACATCTTATGAGAAAATTATTATTATTTATTATTATAGCGCCATTTATTCCATGGCGCTTTAGATGTGGGGAGGGGTATCTTAATATATACTTACCCAGTAATGTCTTCACATCCTGTTCCATCCAGATGTGTCCGGATCCCAGAATTCCAAGCGGTGGAAGTTCACCAACCGCCATATTGGGACACCCAAGTGATGAGTGTCTCAATATGGAAACTGCTGGTGGTACAAGCTTCTTGCGCAGTACCACCAGCGGAACACCGTTGCACCACACACACACACACACACACTGTATACGCCATATGCACCACACACACACTGTATATGCCATACTCACCACACACACACACTGTATACGCCGTACGCAGCCTCTTGCGCAGTACCTCCAGCGGAACACTGTTGCAAACACGCCGCCACCGAGACCAGCTGAGTGATTCACTGACCGCCGCCATCTTTGTACAGTAGGAGCGCGTGCGCAGAAGTCAGCACATGGGGAAAGAGAGAGTGGATAGGTGGGTAAGCACATGGGGGAGAGATTGTCAACGCTCTAAAGCCTGCCCCCATCGTGACATTACCGCCCTCCCGATGCGATAGCATTGGGCCTCCATCTAGTAAATAATAAAAAACAAGTATAGTAATCTTAATGCAAGTCACGACTGGTACAGGAGGAGAGAGGACCTGCTCGCGAGGGCTCACAATCTAGAATGGGTGAGGATACAGTATGCGAGGGTAGAGCTAGTCATGCAGTGGTTTGGTGGATCAGTGGTTACTGCAGGTTGTAGGCTTGTCAGAAGAGGTAGGTCTTGAGGTTCCTTTTGAAGGTTTCCACGGTAGGTGAGAGTCTGATATGTTGTGGTAGAGAGTTCCAGAGTAGGGGGCATGTGCGAGAGAAATCTTGTATGCGATTGTGGGAAGAGGAGATAAGAGGGGAGTAGAGAAGAAGATCTTGTGAGGATCGGAGGTTGCGTGCAGGTAAGTACCGGGAGACGAGGTCACAGATGTATGGGGGACACAGGTTGTGTATGGCTTTGTATGCCATGGTTCGGGTTTTGAACTGGAGTCTTTGGGCAATGGGGAGCCAGTACAGCGATTGACAGAGGGGAGAGGCCGGGGAATAGCAGGGGGACAGGTGGATTAGTTAGACAGCAGAGTTTAGAATAGATTGGAGGGGTGTGAGAGTGTTAGAGGGGAGGGCACAGAGCAGAAGGTTGCAGTAGTCAAGGCGGGAGATGATGAGGGCACAGACTAGGGTTTTTGCAGATTCTTGGTTCAGGAATGTAAGCATCTGGGAAATATTTTTGAGTTGAAGTCAGCAGGAATTAGAAAGGGCTTGGATATGTGGTTTGAAGAAGATATCAGTGCCAAGGATTACCCCAAGGCAGCGAGCTTGTGGGACTGGAGAGAGTGAGCAGCCATTTACTTTAATGGATAGGTCAACTGGGGGATCGAGTAAGATGGGGGAAAGATGATGAATTCTGTTTTGTCGAGATTAAATTTTAGAAATCTAGCGGAGAAGAAGGATGAAATAGCAGACAGACATTGTGGGATTCTGGTTAGTACGGAGGTGATATCTGGTCCAGAGATGTAGATCTGTGTGTCATTAGTATAGAGGTGATACTGAAAGCCATGTAATTCTATGAGCTGTACAGTCCAAAGGTGTAAATGGAGAAGAGCAGGAGCCCTAGGACTGAACCTTGCGGGACTCTGACAAATAGGGGGCGAGGTTAGGAGGTGGTGTGTGATTGGGAGACACTGAATTTCCGGTCTGTTAGGTATAACAAGATCCAAGATAGGGCCCAGTCAGTGATGCCAAGAGATGAGAGGGTCTGTAGTTATAAGGAATGGTCCACTGTGTCAAAGGCAGAGGATAGGTCCAGGAGGAGGAGGACAGAGTAGTGTCACTTGGCTTTGGCGGTTAATAGGTCATTGGTGACGGTGACTTTAGTTAGGGCAGTTTCAGTGGAGTGATGGGGCCAGAAACCAAATTGTAAGTGGTTGAAGAGGGAGCAAGAAGAGAGGTGAGAGGACAATTCAAGATAGATGTGTTGTTCCAGTAATTTTGAGGCATAGGGGAGAAGCGATATAGGGCGATAGCTAGATACAGAGGATGGGTTAAGAGAGGGCTTTTTGAGGATAGATGTGGTTGAGGCATGTTTAAAGCTTGAGGGGAAAACAAAAGTTGTTAGTGATAAGTGGGAAGGGATTGGGTCAAGTACACAGGTAGTGAGATGTGATCTTGAAAGTAAAGAGGAGAGTCGATCTTCTGTAACAGTGGAAAAGTTGGTTTTGGAGGAGGGGGGCTGAGCAGTCAGGAGGAAGGGCTCTGGGGGTTGTCGACCAAAACTGTCTCTGATGTTATCAATCTTCTGCTTGAAAAATGAGGCAAAGTCTTCGACCGAGATGATTGGAGAGGGAAGTGGTGCTGGGGGATGGAGGAGAGAATTGAAAGTGTTGAATAACTGTTTAGGGTTGTGAGACAGGGAGGATATGAGAGATGAGAAGTAGGTTTGTTTTGCTGCACAAAGTGTGGCCTTGAAAGTAGTAAGGGACTGTTTGAATGCGATAAAGTCCTTGTTGGCGTGGGATCTTTTCCATCTCCGCTCAGCAATCCTGGTAGCCCATATCAGTTCTTTGGTCAGGCTGGTGTGCCAGGGCTGTCTGTTGATTTTGTGAGCTTTGGTAAGTATGAGAGGGGCAACCGATTCCAGAGCTACAGCTATTGTGGTGTTATTTAGAGCGGCTAGGATAGGGATTGTGGACCTGGAGAGGAGAGGGAAGAGAATGTAAGTAGGATGCGGTCAGAAAGAGGGAGCCGTGAGTAAGAGAGGTTAGATAGGGAACAAAGGTGTGTGAAGATGAGGTCCAGTGTGTGGCCATCTTTGTGAGTGGCTGCAGAAGACCATTAAGCAAGGCCGAAGGAGGAAGTGAGAGATAGAAGTTTAGAGGCAGCTCAGAGGGAAATGTCAGCGGAGAGGAAATGAAGTAGCCAGGTGATGAAGTGATCAAAGAAAATGGTGGCTGGCCCTGGGGGGAGGTAAATGACAGACAGCTGGTGGTTGGAGGGGGAGTAGCTGCACACAGAGTGCACCTCAAAGGAAGGGAAGGTAACAGAGGGTGGCAGTGGGATTGGGGTGAAGGAGCAGTTATCTCAGGGCCGGACTGGCCATCGGGCATTTCTGGCAAATGCCAGAAGGGCCGGTCCTTGTAATGGGCCGCTAGACATATCGCCCTCTCCGCGTTGTCAGTGGACGTTCCATAGTTCACTTCAGCAGCCAGCACGCCGGGCGGCATTTGCTTTTCTTGTGCACTTGATCGCGCCGTATTAGGAGGAAGTGGGCGGTCTGATGTCCTGATCACTAGCGCTGCAGTGAGGTAACATAGAAACAGGATGAGGGGCCGCGCTGTGCTGTGCTGCTCCGGCCATGCCTTCCGCTGCACTGCAGCCTGTGATCAGGACATCAGACCGCCCACTTCTTCCTGCAGTGTCTAGTGAGGCGACAGGGCATGAGGGGGTGCAAACATTTTTCTATGCACTGATTTATTTTTTATTTGCTGCGCCGGGTTCAGCCATTCAAAAAAGGGGCGTGCCATGCTGGAGAAGAACACTGGCCAATGAGCATCAGATTGATAGAAGAGCTGATTGGCCAGTGCTCCTGTCCTCCTGCACTGGGCGCCTCTGTGGGAGAGAGCCTGCAATCAAGCTGCAAGGTCGGGAATATCTACCTGTGTGTGCTCTGAGGGGCAGATAGAGAAGCAGCTCAATTTCCCACTGTCACATCTCCTGCTCTGGTCCACAGCCCCGACAGAAGGAGAGAGCGGGGGAGGTGCTGAGAAAGTGCTTGCTGTGAGCAGAAGGAGCTGCACATGTATATCAGCCTCTGCTGCAGCACAGAATGTGTGTGTGTGTGTGTTACATGTGCGTGTGGTATCTGTAGTGTATATGTGTGTGTGTTACATGTGTGTGCGGTATCTGTAGTGTGTGTATGTTACGTGTGTGTGGTATCTGTAGTGTGTGTTACATGTTCGTGAGGTATCTGTAGTGTGTGTGTGCGTTACATGTGTGGGGTAACTGTAGTGTGTGTGTGTTACTTGTGTGTGAGGTATCTATAGTGTGTGTTACATGTGTGTGCGGTATCTGTAGTGTGTATATGTTACATGTGTGTGAGGTATCTATAGTGTGTGTTACATGTGTGTGCGGTATCTGTAGTGTGTGTTACATGTGTGTGAGGTAACTAGTGTGTGTTACATGTGTGTGAGGTATCTGTAGTGTATATGTGTTACATGTGTGTGCGGTATCTGTAGTGTGTGTTACATGTGTGTGCGGTATCTGTAGTGTGTGTTACATGTGTGTGCGGTATCTGTAGTGTGTGTTACATGTGTGTGCGGTATCTGTAGTGTTAGTCCATGAGCCAAGAACCAAATTTGACGATATCGGTACCAAGCGGAGTGACTAATTCTCTTTGGTATTTTTAGGTAGATGCATGTCTGTAGTTTATTTTTTGATATGATAGCCCTTACATATACGTAGCTTATTAACCCCTTCAGCCCTAGGCCTATTTGTACCCAAGTGCCTAAGCCAATCTGACCTGTGCCACTTCATGGGCTAATAACTTTGGAACGCTTTCACCTATCCAAGCCATTCTGAGATTGTTTTCTCGTGACATATTGTACTTCACGTCAGTGCTAAATGGGAGTCAATATATTTTACCTTTCTATATAAAAAAATGCTAAATATTCGGAAATTTTGGAAAAATCGGCAATTTTTTAACTTTGAAATTCTCTGCTTTTTACAAAAATACTGATACCCCCCATAATAGTTATTAATTTACACTCCCCACATGTTTACTTCATATTGGCATCATTTTGAAAATGAAACCTTATTGTTTTACGACGTAATAGGGCTTATAGTTTTATGCGCAATTTTTCACATTTACAGCAAAACCCACTTTTCAAAGGACCAAGTCACTTCTGAAGTCACTTTAAGGGGCTTACATAACAGAAACCACCCATAAATTACCCCATTTTGCAAACTACACCCCTCAAGCTGTTCAAAACTCATTTTTAAAAACTGTTAACCCTTTAGGTGTTCCACAGGAATTTTAGCATGAGCCAAGAACCAAATATGACGATATCGGTACCACCCGGAGTGACTAGATGTAGTATTTGTAACAAAATTTAATCCAAGTTATGTAAATACACACTGAACATGTCATGTGCATATATATATATATATATATATATATATATATATATATATATATATATATATATATATATGTTACTCCATAATATCTTCAACATCGGACTCTGAATCTGACTGTTGTTCTACTGGCTCGTCTTCAGTACCCTTGTTCTGGCATGTCTGTAATCTGCACATGTCTGTGCACTTCAGGCCATTGCTGAGGCAAGTACACTGAGGAAGTTCACATGACCGCACACACTTGCAGGACAGTAGCTGTATAATAGCTTCTGGTGCTGGTGCCCCTTGCATCCACTTGACAACAAGCTTTCCGTCGTTATCTATCATCCAACCGCAGTCTGTTGGGTTTGCAACCCATGGCTGGCTCTGCAGACTTCTCCTCCAGATCGCAGCCTGGTAGTTTGCACGCAGTGCATGCATGAAAAGGCAGTCCTGGCAAGGAGGGAGTTGACTTGACTCTACCACTCCACGTCTGGCACAGAACAGCTGATAACGGAGCCTGTTTACCTCAGTTGTTTGGGTAGTTGGCAGGTACATGTGGCAGGTGATTTCCTGTAACTTCTCAAAAAGTTCGGTAGACACTTCCCATGAACGACCAACTTCCTGAAAGGCATCCTGGTATGTCTTGTTCATCTTCAACTGCTTGAGTGTCGTCATCTTCCCACGGCCAGCGAATGCACTGACGGTGTCACAGCCTGTAAATGCATGCATACCAATCAATGAATCACATACGCTGCCTCCCAATGTTCGGCTCAGAGTGGTGATATCCAGGAATCTTGTCCGGTTCTGTGTACCGCATTTCTGGAACAGGTGGGATGGGATTTTGTGGCACATGCCCAGACACAGGACCATGACATCAGTATCCTCCGAAGTGATGATGACCGACTTGTAACCAGATTCTGCTGCATGAAGAGCATGGAGAAGGAGGCGTGTGTCTGCTTCTTCTTGATTTGACTTAAGGTCAGCAGCCTCTTCCCACTGTTCTTTGGTGATCTTAAAGCAGAGCTGCTCACATGTGACATACAGCTCCTTCTCCTCAAGCTTCTCCCTGTGGTGTTTCGCCTTCCATTCTTCTACCAGAAACTTTATGAGACTTGCCTTGTTGGAGGAACTACTTAGAAGCTTTTTCCACTGCTGGATGTTGTGCCCATGTTGAATGTTCTTGAAATGGATCCCTGTGCCTTCATATCTGTTGACTCTTTCTGTATCTTTGATGGATGTCTCCTTGTAGACGTCAAAGACAATATCAATGCGCTTGCTCTTAGCACCCTCATGGATAGCGCGACTCATTGCTGTGCCTGCTAGCTGGCCAAATGTTGCATTGTTTCCCTTCAGTTTCTGAACCAGGCTCATCCCATCAATGATGGTTGCAGAGGGCTCGGGGATCACTTCTGCAGGACGAGCATTCCTCTCCAACTCCCTTGCGAGGGCAGCCTTGTTGGTCTTGCGGATAGACCCATCACCATTGGCAAGTGCCCATGGCAATGGACCCAGGGGATGAGTCAAGACATCACTCATTTGTAGCTTTCTGTTCTCAGCTACAAGTATCATCTGGCCAAATAGGTTTCTGTCAGCCTTCAAAATTACCTCCTTGCCAAGACCTTGTCTGCGTGTCTTCATTTGGATGTTAGAGAACGTTTTAAGTTTGTTCTTCGTCATCTTGTCATGAAACAATGTAGTTGGCTTATCGGTACCCAAACGCTCATCCTTGAATGTTTGATATGCATCCTCTCCTATACTGTATGCCCCTTGAAGGTCTTTGGCTACATCTGGTGGTGCTACAGTCGCTGTTGACAAACTGATAAGTTCACCATTATGCTCTTTGTTGAAGGGGTTCACCCAACCTGTCTCCAGCAGTTGAACGAAAGATTGGACATCGGCTTCATCTCTTCTAATCCTAGACACCTGTAGGTCTGAATGGCTGAAGTCAGTATATTGTTGGCCTACCAGGGCCCTCAGCTGCCTCAAGTACATACTGCGGTACTCTGATGTCAGGTAGAACCTGGAAACAGCTCCAACTTTGAGGCTGAAGCCTTTTGTGCCCCCTGGTGTCTGGGTGTCTTTGTTGATTGTCTCTTCAATGGTCTGGTCCACAGGAATTCGTCCAAAAGGATTCTTGCTACCGATCTGGACCGAAAAGCCACCTTGCATGAAGTATTCATGGACCTCTGGGTGTTCTATGGGCAGCCGAGACATTGTGGCATAGTAATAGGTTAGGTATCGGGCATAGTTGACCTTGTCATAGGCAAAACACCATGGTATCATCTGTCGGATTGCTCCTAGGTGAAGCATCCAGTTGCCTTCTCTTGAAGCTCGAACCAGGGCCAGCATGGTCTCGACCATGTCCAAGTATGACATCCAGAATGCTGAGAGTTGTTCATTTCTGAGGGTCTCAAGATAAACTTGAAAGAGCTTCAGGGTAAGTGTGCAAGATTCATTATCCAAGAGCTTTTCGAAGGATCCCTGCGACACACTGATGCGAAAGTTTGTGATGTTCTTCAGTGTTTCATCCAGATGGTGAAGGTCCCTTGCATGGTTTTCTTCTAGCCATGGAAGGAAGTTTTTCCATGCAAGCCTCATAAGTGCTTCATAGACCAGCTTGTGTAGTCTCACTGCTCTGTTGTACCTCCGGCCGTCCATCACTCCAGACACTGATCCTTCAGCGATTACACCGGATTCAACACACAGATCTCTAAGGCCTGCATCCTGAAATAGGTGTCAGCCTCTACAGAGGGAGATAGGAGCTCTGCAGAGAAGACCGGAGAGTCCTGTTCAGCACAGAACGTGTATGTGTCAGTGTGTGTGCGTGTGTTGGGGCACCTCAGGGTGTCTTCAAATGTGACATAGCCCCCTAGATTTCTTCCAGTAAAATTTGCACTCCAAAAGTCATTTGGCGCTCCTTCCCTTCCGAGGCCTGCCGTTCCCCAATACTGCAGTGTACGACAACATATCGGGTGTTGTTGTGTTCGGGAGAGATTGGTGAACAAATAGTGGGGTGCATTTTTTGCTGGTACACCTCTTAAAAATAAAAAAATGAGCCTAAAATGACACCTTCATGTAAAAAATGCACTTTTTCCATTTTCTCAACCAAGTGTTTCCAACTACTGTGAAACACTGGTTGGGTCAAAGTGGTCACTATACCCCCTAAAAGATTCCTTGGGGGTGTAGTTTCCAAAATAGGGTCACTTTTTGGGGTTTCCACTGTGGGGGTACCTCAGGCAGCCTTCAAATGTGACATGGCCCCCTAGATTTCTTCCAGTGAATCCGCCACCCAAAAACCACATAGCGCTCCTTCCGTGTTGAGCTGTGCTGTGTGCCCATACTTTAGTTTACGAGTACATGTGGGGTGTTTCTATAAACTGCAGAATTAGGGTAACCAAGTTTGGGTTTGCCGTTAACCCTTGCTAGGTTGCAGGTAAAATTGGATTACAATGTAATATCTGGAAAAAAAATGAAATTTTGAAATTTCGCCTTCATTCTGCTAAAATTCCTGTGGAACACCTAAAGGGTTAACAGTTTTTAAAAATGAGTTTTGAACAGCTTGAGGGGTGTAGTTTGCAAAATGGGGTAATTTATGGGTGGTTTCTGTTATGTAAGCCCCTTAAAGTGACTTCAGAAGTGACTTGGTCCTTTGAAAAGTGGGTTTTGCTGTAAATGTGAAAAATTGCGCATAAAACTATAAGCCCTATTACGTCGTAAAACAATAAGGTTTCATTTTCAAAATGATGCCAATATGAAGTAAACATGTGGGGAGTGTAAATTAATAACTATTATGGGGGGTATCAGTATTTTTGTAAAAAGCAGAGAATTTCAAAGTTAAAAAATTGCCGATTTTTCCAAAATTTCCGAATATTTAGCATTTTTTTATATAGAAAGGTAAAATATATTGACTCCCATTTAGCACTGACGTGAAGTACAATATGTCACGAGAAAACAATCTCAGAATGGCTTGGATAGGTGAAAGCGTTCCAAAGTTATTAGCCCATGAAGTGGCACAGGTCAGATTGGCTTAGGCACTTGGGTACAAATAGGCCTAGGGCTGAAGGGGTTAATAAGCTACGTATATGTAAGGGCTATCATATCAAAAAATAAACTACAGACATGCATCTACCTAAAAATACCAAAGAAAATTAGTCACTCCGGGTGGTACCGATATCTGGCCCGGCTCATGGACTATGTGTGTTACATGTGTGTGAGGTAACTAGTGTGTGTTACATGTGTGTGAGGTATCTGTAGTGTATATGTGTTACATGTGTGCGGTATCTGTAGTGTTTGTTACATGTGTGTGCGGTATCTGTAGTGTGTGTTACATGTGTGTGCGGTATCTGTAGTGTGTGTTACATGTGTGTGCGGTATCTGTAGTGTGTGTTACATGTGTGTGCGGTATCTGTAGTGTGTGTTACATGTGTGTGCGGTATCTGTAGTGTGTGTTACATGTGTGTGCGGTATCTGTAGTGTGTGTTACATGTGTGTGAGGTAACTAGTGTGTGTTACATGTGTGTGAGGTATCTGTAGTGTATATGTGTTACATGTGTGCGGTATCTGTAGTGTTTGTTACATGTGTGTGCGGTATCTGTAGTGTGTGTTACATGTGTGTGCGGTATCTGTAGTGTGTGTTACATGTGTGTGCGGTATCTGTAGTGTGTGTTACATGTGTGTGCGGTATCTGTAGTGTGTGTTACATGTGTGTGCGGTATCTGTAGTGTGTGTTACATGTGTGTGCGGTATCTGTAGTGTGTGTTACATGTGTGTGCGGTATCTGTAGTGTGTGTTACATGTGTGTGCGGTATCTGTAGTGTGTGTTACATGTGTGTGAGGTATCTGTAGTGTGTGTTACATGTGTGTGCGGTATCTGTAGTGTGTGTTACATGTGTGTGCGGTATCTGTAGTGTGTGTTACATGTGTGTGCGGTATCTGTAGTGTGTGTTACATGTGTGTGCGGTATCTGTAGTGTGTGTTACATGTGTGTGCGGTATCTGTAGTGTGTGTTACATGTGTGTGCGGTATCTGTAGTGTGTGTTACATGTGTGTGAGGTATCTGTAGTGTGTGTTACATGTGTGATCAGTGCTGTATTTTTTAGCATATTCTGCAGTGTGATAATAGTCTGCAGGCCATCTGTGTTGAATTCATGTCTATTCCCCCTATGGCCACTGCAGGTTACATACAGTATGTAAAGTGGTATAACACATTTGATTGGTTTAACAAATAAAGCAAAAAAGTCGGCACAACCTGTCAATACTTTACGATTTGATTCTACGACACTCGTATGTGGGCTGGTGAATTTTTATTTGTGACAGGGCTGCTTTTTGGTCCCAGTCCGGCCCTGAGTTATCTGACAGGAGAAAACCAACTCCTCCACCATCCTTGCTGCTGGGGCGGAGGGGTGGGAAAGGTGGAATCCACCATAGGAAAGTGCAGCAGGACAGGCTGTGCCAGAGGGGGTGAGCTAGGTTTCGGTGATAGCGAGGAAGGAAAGTTTGTTAGTAATGAAAAGATCATGGATGTAGGAAAGTTTGCTGCAGACCGAGCGAGCCTTCCATAGAGCTCCTGTTAGTAGGACTGGGGAAGCAGGGTTAGGCGAATGGGTATAAGGTTAGAGAGGTTATGGAAAGTTGTGATAGAGCGTGGTTGGGAGGTAGAAATAAATGTGGTGAGGAGTACCAGGATTTGGAGCAATATCACAGGCAGTGAGGAGGAGCAGAGAAAGTGTTAGCAGGTGGGAACAGGAGAGGGCATGATGGGGCTGTCTGTGTTTGGAGACAGAGGATTGTATGTTGAGGAACAGATCTGAAGAGGAGGTGAGATGGATGGGGAGGATTGAAGAGAAATAATAATGATGGATAATATATGAAGGAAGGTGTTAGTACTGAAGCTTTTCAGCAATGCTGGATTTCAATTCAACCAAGGAGAGCTATGGGGCCGATTCATTAACCCCTTCACGCCACAGCCCCTTTTTCATTCTTGCATTTCTGTTTTTTGCTTCCCTTCTTCCCAGGGCCATAACTTTTTTATTTTTCCATCAATATGGCCATGTGAGGGCTTGTTTTTTTGCAAGACGAGTTGTACTTTTGAATAACACCATTGGTTTTATCGTATTGTGTATGCGCAAACGGGAAAAAATTCCAAGTGCGGTGAAATTGCAAAAAAAGTGCAATTCCACAACTGTTTTTTGGATCACCAAATGCTAAAACTGACATGCCATTATGATTCTCTAGGTCATTACGAGTTCCTAAATACTAAACCTGTCTAGGTTGTTTTTTATTTAAGTGGTGAAAAATAAAATCAAAAGTTTGTTAAAAAATAAATAAATAAATAAATAAGTAAAATTGTGTCAATTTCCGAGACCTGTAATGTCTCCATTTTTCTTGATCTGGGGCCTGGTGTGTGGATATGATCTTTTGCTTGCCCATTATTGCATTTTAATGCAATGTTGCGGCGACCAAAAAAAACGTGATTCTGGAGTTTTTACTTTTTTACCGATCGGATTAATTCTTTTTATAACTTGATTGGCAATTCTGAATGTGGCGATACCAAATATGTGTATTTTTTTTATATGTTTTATTTTGATTGCGGCGAATGGATGGTGATTTGAACTTTAATATTTTTTAATATTTTTAAAACCATTTTTTTTTTTACTTTTTACTTGCTTCAATAGTCTACATGGGAGACTAGAAGCTGCAATATTCAGATTGCCTCTGCTACACACAGGCAATGATGTAGCTGACATGCCAGGAAAGATGTGGGCTCAGCGCCGGAGCCCACTTCAAAGGGAGAGACACGACATGCGTGTGAAGCAGTTAAAGGGAACTGGAAAGCAGATACAAGCTGCCCAATCCACAGGCAGCATGTATCAAGCGCTGTCTGTATAATTTCAGAGAGAAATATACTTAGAAAGTCCCTCCTGCCTGCTGCGCTGAATTGACAGATGTCTCCCAATGCATTCACGCAGGACGAGACCTGTCACTCAATGTGAGCTGGTGGGGAGAAGCCACCTGCAACACACCTTTCCAATTAGTCTTCCATGCGGCTTGATCTCTGATGGCTTCTATTTCAGAGTCCAACACATATGGCTGAAATCATACAGACCGTGTCTGATACATGCTGCCTGTGGATTGGCCAGTGTGTATTCACTGTCAGGGTCCCTTTAAGCCTGTGTCTCTTGTCCACTCGCAAAGGTACATCCCCTCAATCCCCAATGAAACCTGATTTACCATTTTTTTGCAACTGGAGGAGGGGGCTTCATGTAGGACACATGGCAGAAATTCAACAACTGGGGAATGGGCCCCTGAACACATGTGGGGGAATTATATATATCTGATTGAAACCATATCAATAGCTCTATAATTCGTATTAATTAATTGGAGTGTTGAAATCATTTAATATATATAACATACTACACAGTCTGGCATTGCATACACCAATGTTAATGAAGGTCGTACTGGAGTAAATGTGCCAAATTCATTAAGAGGCACACACCTCGCCAGAAATGCTACTCCAGTCACAGACACAGACTGGAGTAGCATTTCTGGCGTAACAGACGACATCAGTTTTAGTGAATTTGAAATGTGGGTGCAGCCATGACCCATTCTACCCCACTTCCTCCCCAGCTACAAAGATTTTAATGGAGCTGGCTGAATCTGGTGTGAAAACGCCAAAAGTCACAAGTCACACAAAGTTGCCCAAACATTTTGAGACTTTTGAAAGTGTTTTATACCACAGTTAATGCAAGTTACCACTCTAAAAACTTAAAGAGGATCTATCACCACTGCCAGCTCAAAAGTGACCAGTTTTTCTCTTATTTTATTCCCACTTCTCCTGTGATCATTCAAAATGTTTTGAATGATCCTTAATATGGTCCCAAAGATATAGAACTTTTTAATTAGAGCTAATTTTTCAGGTCTTTACCAAGAAGACATGGTGGCTCACAGGTTAATAATACAAGCCCCTAGAGAATAGTGCCAGTCACACTCCCTTGGTAAAGACTAGAAAAATTATGGCAAAATATAAAGGTCAATATCTCTGTATCCCTATGATTTAAAAAAAAAATGGAATACTGAGGGGAGCAGTGGGAATAAAATAGGAGCAAAAACTGTAAACGTTTGATCTGGTTAACTGGTCTTCTTTAAAGAGGTTTTTCCACAAGCAAATTTGGGTTTTCAAAAAAGTTTACTTCTTAATTGGGTTGTCCCATGAACAATGTACATTTTTTATTATTCTTGTAACAAAAAGAAATTTCTTCGGATCGCAGCTGATTCTTTCTGTGAGGTAAAACATTGTTTTTTAACAGGCAGGGAAATTATTTACCTCACAAAATGCTTCCTCCCTGCCCAGGAGCTGTGGTATGATCAGACCAAGTTCCTGCAAGGTCAGACACAGCCATTACACAGTACACAGCAGGGGCACATTTATAAGATTATATCAGCACAGGAACACTTTTTTTTAACACATCCAATTGTGGAAAACCTCTTTAAGCAGTAAATGTTTTGAAAAGCAATATTTGTGTCAGTCTCAAATCTTTTGGCCACCACTGTAGTTTTACATTAAACGACAGACATAATGCACAAACAACCCCATAGACTTGAATGACAAATCCAGGTTCATTTCCCATTGGAGTTCCATCTGCATTTTCCACAAAATGACCAGAATTAATCAGCTGCATATAAAATTAGACCTGGTAATAACAGCCTTCCTTTATTTATTTTTTTTAATTGTATCCCAATGCATCTGAGAAATTTTGAAAAGGATGTGATCATACTGAAACACTAGTCTACGTTAATCATGTTTTGAAAGTAATTAGGAAAACCTAGTCTAACCCGAAAACTGGGTTTCCTAAGATTAGGTGTAGACAATGTCCTCGCGTATCTTGGGATATTTGCTGCAGTCTTATTTTCTCTATAAAAGTTTAAATGTTTAAAGGTGACATAGTAAATTCTACTTTTCAATTCATAGTGCACACGCAAAATATTCTCAGATTAGATATTAGAAAAAACTTTTTGACAGTGAGGGTGATCAATGAGTGGAACAGGCTGCCACGAGAGCTGGTGAGTTCTCCTTCAATGGAAGTCTTCAAACAGAGGCTGACAGACATCTGTCTGGGATGATTTAGTGAATCCTGCATTGAGCAGGGGGTTGGACCAGATGACCCAGGAGGTCCCTTCCAACTCTACCATTCTACATTTGCACTGTCTAAGAATTACACAGTATAGATAACAGTTCTAATTTCACATTCATGACTGATGAAACCCCATTGCTGTTGATGGCAACCAATTAAATAAACTGCCCTGAAAAGCTGTGGCCTGTGATGTAATATGGTTGCTTTGGGAACATGGCTAACTTTTCTGTTAGACAATTTTGATGCATCAAGTTCACTTTTTTCTTCCTATTTAATTACTGTTCATAAAGTCATGGATGATTGGTTTTCCATAAAATCACTTATACTACCCATAGGAATTTAGCGCATCATTCCCCTCTAGTTTGGCAGCACGTCATCTGGCTGTTATATGGTCCGCCATCAAATCAGAGGGAAGTTTATCCACTTTGATTTACTGTCAGGCTGGCAGTGTGTCATTAAGAATGATTTCTTATCAATTGGCCTCCAGAAGGTATTACAATATCACTGACTTCCTTTGCAATATTTTCAGAGGGCCCAGTGTCACAACAACTTACAAATGAGGACATGGAGCAATGGTTGAGTTAGCACCTTTATCCTACACTACCAGCAGTATTCATACCTTAGTAATACACAGATCTAGAATATGTATATCTACTAATTTCTAGCTCCCATATAGTTGAGATTGTTAGGTCACCAGAACAGGCATTTTTTCTTCTGATCACTTTTAGGAAAATGCCTGTACATAGGTGATGATCCTCATTCAGTGGCTTAACTAGAGTCCGATGGTCCCCGGTGCAAAATTTGGACTTGGCCCTCCCATCATTATTTCCTCCTTCCTCCATTATGTAGTAATGTCCCCCTTCCTGTATGATGTCCCCTGCTATGATCCTTAGTGGTTGAGGATCACAAATTACTCCAGCTAAGTAACAAACATAGGACAAGCTCTAGGGAGGTGGCAAACTGGACTGACCGCAAATCTGAACCTATCCAAACACACTAGAAGTAGCCGGTGAACGTGCCTAAAAATCCTAGACGTCTCGAGCCAGCCTGAGGAACTAACTACCCCTAGAGAGAAAGAAAGACCTCTCTTGCCTCCAGAGAAATAATCCCCAAAGATATAGAACCCCCAACAGATAATAACGGTGAGGTAAGAGGAAGGCACATACACAGGGGTGAAAGCAGATTCAGCAAATGAGGCCCACTAATACTAGATAGCAGAAAATAGAAAAGGGAATCTATGCGGTCAGTAAAAAACCCTTACAAAATATCCACACTGAGATTTCAAGAACCCCCACACCAACTCACGGTGTGGGGGGGGGGGGAGAAACTCAGTCCCCTAGAGCAACCAGCAAGCGAGGAAATCACATTTTAGCGAGCTGGACTAAAAACATAATGAACACTGATAATCAAAAAATGATCAAACAAAAACTTAGCTTGTGACCACTTACCGCTTGTGATCACTAGAGGGAGCCCAAAAATAGAATTCACAACATTACCCCCTCCTTGAGGAGGGGTCACCGAACCCTCATCAAGACCCCCAGGGCGATCAGGATGAGCCGCGTGGAAGGCACGAACCAAATCGGCCGCATGAAGATCAGAGGCGACAACCCAGGAATTATCCTCCTGACCATAGCCCTTCCACTTAACCAAATACTGAAGCCTCCATCTAGAGATACGAGAATCCCAAATCTTCTCCACCACGTACTCCAATTCGCCCTCGACCAGCACCGGAGCAGGAGGCTCAACAGAAGGAACCACAGGTACCACATACCTCCGCAACAAAGACCTATGGAACACATTATGAATGGCAAACGATGCTGGGAGATCCAAACGAAAAGACACCGGGTTAAGGATTTCCAAGATCTTATAAGGACCGATGAAGCGAGGCTTGAATTTAGGAGAGGAGACCTTCATAGGAACATACCGAGAAGACAGCCACACCAAATCCCCAACACGAAGTCGGGGACCCACACTGCGGCGGAGGTTGGCAAAGCGCTGAGCCTTCTCCTGTGACCTCAAATTGTCCATCACATGGTTCCACATCTGCTGCAACCTATCCACCACAGAATCCACCCCAGGACAGTCAGAAGGCTCAACCTGACCCGAGGAAAAACGAGGATGGAAACCAGAATTGCAGAAAAAAGGCGAAACCAAAGTAGCAGAACTAGCCCGATTATTAAGGGCAAACTCGGCCAATGGCAAAAAAGTCACCCAATCATCCTGATCAGCAGAAACAAAACATCTCAAATAAGTTTCCAACGTCTGATTAGTTCGCTCGGTTTGGCCATTAGTCTGAGGATGGAAGGCCGACGAAAAAGACAAATCAATGCCCATCTTAGCACAAAAAGTCCGCCAAAACCTGGACACAAACTGGGATCCTCTATCAGACACAATATTTTCAGGAATGCCGTGCAAGCGAACCACATTCTGAAAAAATAGAGGAACCAAATCGGAGGAAGAAGGCAACTTAGGCAAGGGCACCAAAAGGACCATCTTGGAAAAACGATCACACACCACCCAGATGACCGACATTTTCTGAGATACTGGAAGATCCGAAATAAAATCCATGGAAATGTGCGTCCAAGGCCTTTTCGGAACAGGCAAAGGCAAAAGCAAACCGCTGGCATGAGAACAGCAAGGCTTAGCCCGAGCACAAATCCCACAAGACTGCACAAAGGAACGCACATCCCGCGACAAGGAAGGCCACCAGAAGGACCTAGCCACCAAATCTCTGGTACCAAAAATAACAGGATGACCCGCCAACACCGAAGAATGAACCTCGGAAATAACTCTGCTGGTCCATCTATCCGGGACAAACAGTCTCTCTGGTGGACAACGGTCAGGTCTATCCGCCTGAAATTTCTGCAGCACTCGTCGCAAATCTGGGGAAATGGCAGACAAAATCACTCCCTCTCTGAGAATACCAGCCGGCTCAGAAACTCCCGGAGAGTCAGGCACAAAACTCCTAGAAAGTGCATCAGCTTTCACGTTCTTCGAACCAGGCAGGTATGAGACCATGAAGTTGAAACGGGAGAAAAACAACGACCAACGAGCCTGTCTAGGATTCAGGCGCTTGGCAGATTCAAGGTAAATCAGATTTTTGTGATCAGTCAAGACCACCACACGATGCTTAGCTCCTTCAAGCCAATGTCGCCACTTCTTAAAATTCCCACTTCATAGCCAACAATTCCCGATTACCAACATCATAATTCCGCTCGGCAGGCGAAAACTTTCTTGAAAAGAAAGCACATGGCTTCATCACAGAGCCATCAGAGCTTCTCTGCGACAAAACAGCCCCTGCTCCAATCTCAGAAGCATCAACCTCGACCTGGAAGGGAAGAGAGACATCTGGCTGACATAAGACTGGAGCTGAAGAAAACCGGTGCTTCAGCTCCCGAAAGGCCTCCACGGCCGCAGGAGACCAATTAGTCACATCAGAACCCTTCTTGGTCAAATCCGTCAAAGGTTTAACCACGCTAGAAAAATTAGCGATGAAACGACGGTAAAAATTTGCAAAACCCAAGAACTTCTGAAGACTCTTAACAGACGTGGGCTGAGTCCAGTCATGAATAGCCTGGACCTTGACTGGGTCCATCTCCACAGTAGAAGGAGAAAAAATAAAACCCAAAAAGGAGACCTTCTGTACTCCGAAGAGGCATTTTGAGCCCTTCACAAATAAAGCATTAGCACGTAGGACCTGAAACACCATCCTGACCTGCTTCACATGGGACTCCCAATCATCAGAAAAGACCAAAATGTCATCCAGATAAACAATCATAAATTTATCCAGATATTCTCGGAAGATGTCATGCATGAAGGACTGAAACACAGAAGGAGAATTAGAGTCCAAAAGGCATCACTAAGTACTCAAAATGGCCTTCGGGCGTATTAAATGCTGTCTTCCATTCATCTCCCTGCTTAATGCGCACAAGGTTATACGCACCACGGAGATCTATCTTGGTGAACCAACTGGCACCCTTAATCCGAGCAAACAAATCAGACAATAGTGGCAAAGGATACTGAAATTTGACTGTGATTTTATTCAGAAGACGATAATCTATACAAGGTCTCAAAGAACCGTCCTTCTTGGCCACAAAAAAAAATCCTGCACCAAGAGGGGAAGAGGATGGGCGAATATGTCCCTTCTCCAAAGACTCCTTTATATAACTCCGCATCGCGGCATGCTCTGGAATAGACAAATTAAAAAGTCGTCCCTTAGGGAATTTACTACCAGGAATTAAATTTATAACACAGTCACAATCCCTATGAGGAGGCAGGGCACAGGACCTGGGCTCATCAAATACATCCTGGTAGTCAGACAAAAACTCAGGGACCTCAGAAGGAGTGGAAGAAGCAATAGACACCAACGGAGTATCGCCATGAATTCCCTGACAACCCCAACTTGACACAGACATAGCTTTCCAATCTAAAACTGGATTATGAGCTTGCAGCCATGGCAGACCCAAAACGACAACATCATGCAAATTATGCAGAACAAGAAAGCGAATCACCTCCTGATGTACGGGAGTCATGCACATGGTCATTTGCGTCCAATACTGAGGCTTATTCTCAGCCAATGGCGTAGCATCAATTCCCCTCAGAGGAATAGGAAATTTCAAAGGCTCCAGGACAAAACCACAGCGCCTGGCAAACGACAAATCCATCAGATTCAGGGCAGCACCCGAATCCACAAAAGCCATAACCGGGTAGGACGATAAAGAACAAATCAAAGTAACAGACAAAATAAATTTAGGCTGTATAGTACCAATGGTGACAGGTTTAGCGATTTTTTTTAAGCGTTTAGAGCATGCTGAGATAACATGAGTAGAATCACCACAGTAAAAGCACAACCCATTTTGACGTCTATGACTTTGACGCTCAATTCTGGTCAGAGTTCGGTCACATTGCATAGACTCAGGTCTCTGTTCAGAAAATACCGCCAAAGGATGAGCAGATTTGCGCTCCCGCAAACGCCGATCAACCTGAATGGCTAAAGCCATAGAACCACTCAGAGTTGCAGGGGTGGGAAACCCCACCATAACATTCTTAACGGCCTCAGAAAGACCTTCTCTGAAATTTGCAGCCAGGGCACACTCATTCCATTGAGTAAGCACCGACCATTTCCGAAATTTTTGACAATACACCTCTGCTTCATCCTGACCCTGAGAGATAGCCAGCAACGCTTTTTCTGCCTGATTCTCAAGATTAGGCTCCTCATAAAGCAGTCCAAGAGCCAGAAAAAATGCATCTACATTAAGCAATGCAGGATCTCCTGGCGCCAGAGAGAAAGCCCAATCTTGAGGGTCGCCACGCAACAAGGAGATAACAATTTTAACTTGCTGAGCGGAATCACCAGAGGAACGAGGTCTCAGAGATAGAAATAACTTACAATTATTCTTAACATTTAGAAACCTAGATCTATCTCCAGAAAACAACTCAGGAATGGGTATCTTTGGTTCTGACATAGGGCTATGAATAACAAAATCCTGAATACTTTGCACCCGTGCAGTAAGATGATCCATACTAGAAGTCAGAGTCTGAACATTCATGTCTGCAGCTGAGCTCAAAACCACCCAGAGTTCAAGGGGATGAAAGAAGCTAAACAGACTGCAGCAAAGGAAAAGCGGGAGGAAAAAAAAAAAATGTACTCTGGTCTTCTTTTTTATCCCACTTCATGCGATGCATTAAACACTCTTTGGCCTGCTATACTGTTATGATCCTTAGTGGTTGAGGATCACAAATTACTCCAGCTAAGTAACAAACATAGGACAAGCTCTAGGGAGGTGGCAAACTGGACTGACCGCAAATCTGAACCTATCCAAACACACTAGAAGTAGCCGGTGAACGTGCCTAAAAATCCTAGATGTCTCGAGCCAGCCTGAGGAACTAACTACCCCTAGAGAGAAAGAAAGACCTCTCTTGCCTCCAGAGAAATAATCCCCAAAGATATAGAAGCCCCCAACAGATAATAACGGTGAGGTAAGAGGAAGGCACATACACAGGGGTGAAAGCAGATTCAGCAAATGAGGCCCACTAATACTAGATAGCAGAAAATAGAAAAGGGAATCTATGCGGTCAGTAAAAAACCCTTACAAAATATCCACACTGAGATTTCAAGAACCCCCACACCAACTCACGGTGTGGAGGGAGAAACTCAGTCCCCTAGAGCAACCAGCAAGCGAGGAAATCACATTTTAGCGAGCTGGACTAAAAACATAATGAACACTGATAATCAAAAAATGATCAAACAAAAACTTAGCTTGTCTTGGAGAGACTGGGAGCAAGGTAGACACAAGGAATCTGAAGAGCACTGAATACATTGATAGCAGGCAAGGAACTGAGTCTCCAGGTGAGCTAAATAGGAAACCAACCAAGGATAACGAACCAGCTGATGCAGCCAACCTGCAGAAAGACAACACTACACAGTACCGCTTGTGACCACTAGAGGGAGCCCAAAAATAGAATTCACAACAGTCCCCCATCCTATATAATGTTCCCAATCTTGGGTCCCTTCCTGGTATATATTTTGCCCATCCTGGTATATATGTCTCTTAGGCTACTTTCACACTTCCGTCGGTACGGGGCCGTTGCATACTGTCGGCCTGACGTACCGACGGACGTGGTGCTAAATTTAGCACAACGTGGGCAGCGGATGCAGTTTTACAACGCATCCTGTTATGACCCCAATGGCAGAGGGTCTCAGAAATAAATACCAAGTCTGCAAACACAAAAAACCAGCTCATAGGGCAGTGGTAACTGGGCTGACCGTATATCTAATCCTAGCACCACAAATAACAGCAGCCGGGGAACGTGCCTACGTTGGTTCTAGACGTCTCGCGCCAGCCGGAGAACTAACTAACCCTAGAAGGGAAAAGATAGACCTTTCTTGCCTCCAGAGAAAAGACCCCAAAAGTTGGATACAAGCCCCCAACAAATAATAACGGTGAGGTAAGAAGAAAAGACAAACGCAAGAATGAACTAGGTATTTAGCAAAGAGAGGCCCACTGACTAATAGCAGAATATAGTAAGATGACTTATACGGTCAGCAAAAACCCTATCAAACTTTCCACGCTGGATATTCAAGAACCCCCGAACCGTCTAACGGCCCGGGGGGAGAATACCAGCCCCCTAGAGCTTCCAGCAAAATCAGGAATCACATTTAGTACAAGCTGGACAAAAATAATAGCAATGCAAATAACCAAAAAACAAGGAAGCAAGACTTAGCTTAATTTTGCAAGAACCCGGACCAGCAGACAGGAGCAAACAGAAAGGACTGATTACAACGATGCCAGGCACCAGACTGAGAATTCAGGAAGTTCATATAGCAACACCCCTGGACTAACGACCCAGGTGGGTGCCAAACTGAGGAAAGACAATCCCAGAGTAATATCACTAGTGACCACAAGAGGGAGCCAAAAAAGTCTAATTCACAACAGTACCCCCCCTTTAAGGAGGGGTCACCGAACCCTCACCAAGACCACCAGGGCGATCAGGATGAGCAGCGTGAAAGGCACGAACTAAATCGGCCGCATGCACATCAGAGGCAACCACCCAGGAATTATCCTCCTGACCATAGCCCTTCCACTTGACCAGATACTGAAGCCTCCGCCTGGAGAGACGAGAATCCAAGATCTTCTCCACCACGTACTCCAACTCGCCCTCAACCAACACCGGAGCAGGAGGCTCAACAGAAGGAACCACAGGTACAACGTACCGCCGCAACAAAGACCTATGGAACACGTTGTGAATGGCAAACGACACCGGAAGATCCAAGCGAAAGGACACAGGATTAAGGATTTCCAATATCTTGTAAGGACCGATGAAGCGAGGCTTAAATTTAGGAGAGGAGACCTTCATAGGAACAAATCGAGAAGACAGCCATACCAAATCCCCAACACGAAGTCGGGGACCCACACCGCGGCGGCGGTTGGCAAAACGCTGAGCCTTCTCCTGTGACAACTTTAAGTTGTCCACCACATGATTCCAAATCTGCTGCAACCTATCCACCACAGAATCTACCCCAGGACAGTCAGAAGGCTCCACATGTCCCGAGGAAAAACGAGGATGGAAACCAGAGTTGCAGAAAAATGGCGAAACCAAAGTAGCGGAACTAGCCCGATTATTAAGGGCAAACTCAGCCAACAGCAAGAAGGTCACCCAATCATCCTGATCTGCAGAAACAAAACACCTCAAATAAGCCTCCAGAGTCTGATTAGTTCGCTCCGTTTGTCCATTAGTCTGAGGATGAAAGGCAGACGAAAACGACAAATCAATGCCCATCTTAGCACAAAAGGATCGCCAGAACCTGGAAACAAACTGGGATCCTCTGTCAGACACGATATTCTCAGGAATGCCGTGTAAACGAACCACATTCTGAAAGAACAAAGGAACCAGATCGGAAGAGGAAGGCAGCTTAGGCAAAGATACCAAATGGACCATCTTGGAAAAGCGATCACATACCACCCAGATGACAGACATGCCCTGAGACACCGGAAGAAATGAAATCCATGGAAATGTGTGTCCAAGGCCTCTTCGGGACAGGCAAGGGCAAGAGCAACCCGCTGGCACGAGAACAGCAAGGCTTAGCTCGAGCACAAGTCCCACAGGACTGCACAAATGACCGCACATCCCGTGACAAGGAAGGCCACCAAAAGGACCTAGCCACCAAATCTCTGGTGCCAAAAATTCCCGGATGCCCTGCCAACACCGAGGAATGAACCTCGGAAATGACTCTGCTGGTCCACTTATCAGGAACAAACAGTCTGTCAGGTGGACAAGAGTCAGGTCTACCAGCCTGAAATCTCTGCAACACACGTCGCAAATCCGGAGAAATGGCTGACAAGATTACTCCCTCTTTAAGAATACCAACTGGTTCTGCGACTCCAGGAGAGTCAGGCACAAAGCTCCTTGAAAGAGCATCAGCCTTCACATTCTTTGAACCTGGTAAATACGAGACCACAAAGTCAAAACGGGAGAAAAACAATGACCAACGGGCCTGTCTAAGATTCAGGCATTTAGCAGACTCGAGATACATCAGATTTTTGTGATCAGTCAAGACCACCACACGATGCTTAGCACCCTCGAGCCAATGACGCCACTCCTCAAATGCCCACTTCATGGCCAGCAACTCCCGATTGCCAACATCATAATTCCGCTCAGCAGGCGAAAACTTCCTAGAGAAAAAAGCACATGGTCTCATTACAGAGCAACCAGGGCCTCTCTGCGACAAAACGGCCCCTGCCCCAATCTCAGAAGCATCCACTTCAACCTGAAAGGGAAGTGAGACATCAGGCTGGCACAAAACAGGCGCTGAAGTAAACCGGCGCTTCAACTCTTGGAAAGCTTCCACGGCTGCAGGAGCCCAGTTAGCAACATCAGAACCTTTCTTGGTCATATCCGTCAGAGGTTTAACAACGCTAGAAAAATTAGCAATAAAACGACGGTAGAAGTTAGCAAAACCCAAGAACTTCTGAAGACTCTTAACTGACGTGGGTTGAGTCCAATCATGAATAGCTCGGACCTTGACTGGGTCCATCTCCACCGCAGAAGGGGAAAAAATAAAACCCAAAAAAGGAACCTTCTGTACTCCAAAGAGACACTTTGAGCCCTTAACAAACAAAGCATTCTCACGCAAGACCTGAAACACCATCCTGACCTGCTCTACATGCGAGTCCCAATCATCAGAAAAAAACAGAATATCATCCAGATAAACAATCATAAATTTATCCAGATACTTCCGGAAAATATCATGCATAAAGGACTGAAACACTGAAGGAGCATTAGAGAGCCCAAAAGGCATCACCAAGTACTCAAAATGACCTTCGGGCGTATTAAATGCAGTTTTCCATTCATCTCCCTGCTTAATGCGCACAAGGTTGTACGCACCACGAAGATCTATCTTGGTGAACCACTTGGCACCTTTAATCCGGGCAAACAAGTCCGACAACAGAGGCAAAGGATACTGAAATTTAATAGTGATTTTATTCAGAAGCCGATAGTCAATACAAGGTCTCAAAGATCCGTCCTTCTTGGCCACAAAAAAGAATCCTGCACCAAGAGGGGAAGAGGATGGACGGATATGCCCCTTCTCCAGAGATTCCTTGATATACGAACGCATTGCGGTATGCTCAGGTACAGACAGATTAAATAGTCTTCCCTTAGGAAATTTACTACCTGGAATCAAATCTATAGCGCAGTCACAGTCCCTATGAGGAGGCAGAGCACTGGACCTGGACTCGCTGAATACATCCTGAAAATCAGACAAATACTCAGGAACTTCCGAAGGAGTAGAGGAAGCAATAGACACCGGCGGGGAATCATCATGAATTCCCTGACAGCCCCAACTTGACACAGACATTGCCTTCCAATCCAAGACTGGATTATGGGTCTGTAACCATGGTAGACCCAAAACGACCAAATCATGCATTTTATGCAGAACAAGAAAACGAATCACCTCCCGATGTTCAGGAGTCATGCACATGGTTACCTGTGTCCAAAACTGCGGTTTATTTTCCGCCAATGGCGTAGCATCAATACCTCTAAGAGGGATAGGATTTACCAATGGCTCAAGAACAAAACCACAGCGCCTGGCAAATGACAGATCCATAAGACTCAGGGCAGCACCTGAATCCACAAACGCCATAACAGGGTAGGAAGACAATGAGCAAATTAAAGTCACAGACAAAATAAATTTAGGTTGCAAATTACCAATGGCGACAGGGCTAACAACCCTTGTTAGGCGTTTAGAGCATGCTGATATAACATGTGTAGAATCACCACAGTAAAAACACAACCCATTCTGACGTCTATGATTTTTCCGTTCATTTCTAGTCTGAATTCTATCACATTGCATTAAATCAGGTGTCTGTTCAGACAACACCACCAGAGGATTAGCAGTTTTGCGCTCCCGCAAACGCCGATCAATTTGAATAGCCAGCGCCATGGAATCATTCAGACTTGTAGGAATGGAGAAACCCACCATCACATTCTTAATGGCTTCAGAAAGGCCATTTCTGAAATTTGCGGCCAGAGCACACTCATTCCACTGAGTAAGCACGGACCATTTCCGAAATTTTTGGCAATACACTTCAGCTTCATCCTGGCCCTGAGAAATAGCCAGCAAGGCTTTTTCTGCCTGAATTTCAAGATTGGGTTCCTCGTAAAGCAATCCGAGCGCCAGAAAAAACGCATCAATATTCGCCAATGCCGGATCTCCTGGCGCTAGCGAGAAAGCCCAATCCTGAGGGTCGCCCCGCAAGAAAGAGATCACAATTTTAACTTGCTGAGCTGAGTCTCCAGATGAACGGGGTCTCAGAGATAGAAACAATTTACAATTATTCCTGAAGTTCCTAATCTTAAATCGGTCTCCAGAGAACAGTTCAGGAATAGGTATTTTAGGTTCAGACATTGGACTACTGGTAACAAAATCTTGTATGCTCTGCACACGAACAGCAAGCTGATCCACACCTGTAATCAAAGTCTGGACATTCATGTCTGCAGCAAGCATAAGCCACTCAGAGGTAAAGGGGAGGAAGAAAGAGAGGAAAAAAAAAAAAAAAAAAACTCAGAATTTCCTTTCTTATTATCCCACTTCTGCAATGCATTAAACATTCAATGTCGGCCTGGCATACTGTTATGACCCCAATGGCAGAGGGTCTCAGAAATAAATACCAAGTCTGCAAACACAAAAAACCAGCTCATAGGGCAGTGGTAACTGGGCTGACCGTATATCTAATCCTAGCACCACAAATAGCAGCAGCCGGGGAACGTGCCTACGTTGGTTCTAGACGTCTCGCGCCAGCCGGAGAACTAACTAACCCTAGAAGGGAAAAGATAGACCTTTCTTGCCTCCAGAGAAAAGACCCCAAAAGTTGGATACAAGCCCCCAACAAATAATAACGGTGAGGTAAGAAGAAAAGACAAACGCAAGAATGAACTAGGTATTTAGCAAAGAGAGGCCCACTGACTAATAGCAGAATATAGTAAGATGACTTATACGGTCAGCAAAAACCCTATCAAACTTTCCACGCTGGATATTCAAGAACCCCCGAACCGTCTAACGGCCCGGGGGGAGAATACCAGCCCCCTAGAGCTTCCAGCAAAATCAGGAATCACATTTAGTACAAGCTGGACAAAAATAATAGCAATGCAAATAACCAAAAAACAAGGAAGCAAGACTTAGCTTAATTTTGCAAGAACCCGGACCAGCAGACAGGAGCAAACAGAAAGGACTGATTACAACGATGCCAGGCACCAGACTGAGAATTCAGGAAGTTCATATAGCAACACCCCTGGACTAACGACCCAGGTGGGTGCCAAACTGAGGAAAGACAATCCCAGAGTAATATCACTAGTGACCACAAGAGGGAGCCAAAAAAGTCTAATTCACAACAGTACCCCCCCTTTAAGGAGGGGTCACCGAACCCTCACCAAGACCACCAGGGCGATCAGGATGAGCAGCGTGAAAGGCACGAACTAAATCGGCCGCATGCACATCAGAGGCAACCACCCAGGAATTATCCTCCTGACCATAGCCCTTCCACTTGACCAGATACTGAAGCCTCCGCCTGGAGAGACGAGAATCCAAGATCTTCTCCACCACGTACTCCAACTCGCCCTCAACCAACACCGGAGCAGGAGGCTCAACAGAAGGAACCACAGGTACAACGTACCGCCGCAACAAAGACCTATGGAACACGTTGTGAATGGCAAACGACACCGGAAGATCCAAGCGAAAGGACACAGGATTAAGGATTTCCAATATCTTGTAAGGACCGATGAAGCGAGGCTTAAATTTAGGAGTGGAGACCTTCATAGGAACAAATCGAGAAGACAGCCATACCAAATCCCCAACACGAAGTCGGGGACCCACACCGCGGCGGCGGTTGGCAAAACGCTGAGCCTTCTCCTGTGACAACTTTAAGTTGTCCACCACATGATTCCAAATCTGCTGCAACCTATCCACCACAGAATCTACCCCAGGACAGTCAGAAGGCTCCACATGTCCCGAGGAAAAACGAGGATGGAAACCAGAGTTGCAGAAAAATGGCGAAACCAAAGTAGCGGAACTAGCCCGATTATTAAGGGCAAACTCAGCCAACGGCAAGAAGGTCACCCAATCATCCTGATCTGCAGAAACAAAACACCTCAAATAAGCCTCCAGAGTCTGATTAGTTCGCTCCGTTTGTCCATTAGTCTGAGGATGAAAGGCAGACGAAAACGACAAATCAATGCCCATCTTAGCACAAAAGGATCGCCAGAACCTGGAAACAAACTGGGATCCTCTGTCAGACACGATATTCTCAGGAATGCCGTGTAAACGAACCACATTCTGAAAGAACAAAGGAACCAGATCGGAAGAGGAAGGCAGCTTAGGCAAAGATACCAAATGGACCATCTTGGAAAAGCGATCACATACCACCCAGATGACAGACATGCCCTGAGACACCGGAAGATCTGAAATGAAATCCATGGAAATGTGTGTCCAAGGCCTCTTCGGGACAGGCAAGGGCAAGAGCAACCCGCTGGCACGAGAACAGCAAGGCTTAGCTCGAGCACAAGTCCCACAGGACTGCACAAATGACCGCACATCCCGTGACAAGGAAGGCCACCAAAAGGACCTAGCCACCAAATCTCTGGTGCCAAAAATTCCCGGATGCCCTGCCAACACCGAGGAATGAACCTCGGAAATGACTCTGCTGGTCCACTTATCAGGAACAAACAGTCTGTCAGGTGGACAAGAGTCAGGTCTACCAGCCTGAAATCTCTGCAACACACGTCGCAAATCCGGAGAAATGGCTGACAAGATTACTCCCTCTTTAAGAATACCAACTGGTTCTGCGACTCCAGGAGAGTCAGGCACAAAGCTCCTTGAAAGAGCATCAGCCTTCACATTCTTTGAACCTGGTAAATACGAGACCACAAAGTCAAAACGGGAGAAAAACAATGACCAACGGGCCTGTCTAAGATTCAGGCATTTAGCAGACTCGAGATACATCAGATTTTTGTGATCAGTCAAGACCACCACACGATGCTTAGCACCCTCGAGCCAATGACGCCACTCCTCAAATGCCCACTTCATGGCCAGCAACTCCCGATTGCCAACATCATAATTCCGCTCAGCAGGCGAAAACTTCCTAGAGAAAAAAGCACATGGTCTCATTACAGAGCAACCAGGGCCTCTCTGCGACAAAACGGCCCCTGCCCCAATCTCAGAAGCATCCACTTCAACCTGAAAGGGAAGTGAGACATCAGGCTGGCACAAAACAGGCGCTGAAGTAAACCGGCGCTTCAACTCTTGGAAAGCTTCCACGGCTGCAGGAGCCCAGTTAGCAACATCAGAACCTTTCTTGGTCATATCCGTCAGAGGTTTAACAACGCTAGAAAAATTAGCAATAAAACGACGGTAGAAGTTAGCAAAACCCAAGAACTTCTGAAGACTCTTAACTGACGTGGGTTGAGTCCAATCATGAATAGCTCGGACCTTGACTGGGTCCATCTCCACCGCAGAAGGGGAAAAAATAAAACCCAAAAAAGGAACCTTCTGTACTCCAAAGAGACACTTTGAGCCCTTAACAAACAAAGCATTCTCACGCAAGACCTGAAACACCATCCTGACCTGCTCTACATGCGAGTCCCAATCATCAGAAAAAAACAGAATATCATCCAGATAAACAATCATAAATTTATCCAGATACTTCCGGAAAATATCATGCATAAAGGACTGAAACACTGAAGGAGCATTAGAGAGCCCAAAAGGCATCACCAAGTACTCAAAATGACCTTCGGGCGTATTAAATGCAGTTTTCCATTCATCTCCCTGCTTAATGCGCACAAGGTTGTACGCACCACGAAGATCTATCTTGGTGAACCACTTGGCACCTTTAATCCGGGCAAACAAGTCCGACAACAGAGGCAAAGGATACTGAAATTTAACAGTGATTTTATTCAGAAGCCGATAGTCAATACAAGGTCTCAAAGATCCGTCCTTCTTGGCCACAAAAAAGAATCCCGCACCAAGAGGGGAAGAGGATGGACGGATATGCCCCTTCTCCAGAGATTCCTTGATATACGAACGCATTGCGGTATGCTCAGGTACAGACAGATTAAATAGTCTTCCCTTAGGAAATTTACTACCTGGAATCAAATCTATAGCGCAGTCACAGTCCCTATGAGGAGGCAGAGCACTGGACCTGGACTCGCTGAATACATCCTGAAAATCAGACAAATACTCAGGAACTTCCGAAGGAGTAGAGGAAGCAATAGACACCGGCGGGGAATCATCATGAATTCCCTGACAGCCCCAACTTGACACAGACATTGCCTTCCAATCCAAGACTGGATTATGGGTCTGTAACCATGGTAGACCCAAAACGACCAAATCATGCATTTTATGCAGAACAAGAAAACGAATCACCTCCCGATGTTCAGGAGTCATGCACATGGTTACCTGTGTCCAAAACTGCGGTTTATTTTCCGCCAATGGCGTAGCATCAATACCTCTAAGAGGGATAGGATTTACCAATGGCTCAAGAACAAAACCACAGCGCCTGGCAAATGACAGATCCATAAGACTCAGGGCAGCACCTGAATCCACAAACGCCATAACAGGGTAGGAAGACAATGAGCAAATTAAAGTCACAGACAAAATAAATTTAGGTTGCAAATTACCAATGGCGACAGGGCTAACAACCCTTGTTAGGCGTTTAGAGCATGCTGATATAACATGTGTAGAATCACCACAGTAAAAACACAACCCATTCTGACGTCTATGATTTTTCCGTTCATTTCTAGTCTGAATTCTATCACATTGCATTAAATCAGGTGTCTGTTCAGACAACACCACCAGAGGATTAGCAGTTTTGCGCTCCCGCAAACGCCAATCAATTTGAATAGCCAGCGCCATGGAATCATTCAGACTTGTAGGAATGGAGAAACCCACCATCACATTCTTAATGGCTTCAGAAAGGCCATTTCTGAAATTTGCGGCCAGAGCACACTCATTCCACTGAGTAAGCACGGACCATTTCCGAAATTTTTGGCAATACACTTCAGCTTCATCCTGGCCCTGAGAAATAGCCAGCAAGGCTTTTTCTGCCTGAATTTCAAGATTGGGTTCCTCGTAAAGCAATCCGAGCGCCAGAAAAAACGCATCAATATTCGCCAATGCCGGATCTCCTGGCGCTAGCGAGAAAGCCCAATCCTGAGGGTCGCCCCGCAAGAAAGAGATCACAATTTTAACTTGCTGAGCTGAGTCTCCAGACGAACGGGGTCTCAGAGATAGAAACAATTTACAATTATTCCTGAAGTTCCTAATCTTAAATCGGTCTCCAGAGAACAGTTCAGGAATAGGTATTTTAGGTTCAGACATTGGACTACTGGTAACAAAATCTTGTATGCTCTGCACACGAACAGCAAGCTGATCCACACCTGTAATCAAAGTCTGGACATTCATGTCTGCAGCAAGCATAAGCCACTCAGAGGTAAAGGGGAGGAAGAAAGAGAGGAAAAAAAAAAAAACTCAGAATTTCCTTTCTTATTATCCCACTTCTGCAATGCATTAAACATTCAATGTCGGCCTGGCATACTGTTATGACCCCAATGGCAGAGGGTCTCAGAAATAAATACCAAGTCTGCAAACACAAAAAACCAGCTCATAGGGCAGTGGTAACTGGGCTGACCGTATATCTAATCCTAGCACAACAAATAGCAGCAGCCGGGGAACGTGCCTACGTTGGTTCTAGACGTCTCGCGCCAGCCGGAGAACTAACTAACCCTAGAAGGGAAAAGATAGACCTTTCTTGCCTCCAGAGAAAAGACCCCAAAAGTTGGATACAAGCCCCCAACAAATAATAACGGTGAGGTAAGAAGAAAAGACAAACGCAAGAATGAACTAGGTATTTAGCAAAGAGAGGCCCACTGACTAATAGCAGAATATAGTAAGATGACTTATACGGTCAGCAAAAACCCTATCAAACTTTCCACGCTGGATATTCAAGAACCCCCGAACCGTCTAACGGCCCGGGGGGAGAATACCAGCCCCCTAGAGCTTCCAGCAAAATCAGGAATCACATTTAGTACAAGCTGGACAAAAATAATAGCAATGCAAATAACCAAAAAACAAGGAAGCAAGACTTAGCTTAATTTTGCAAGAACCCGGACCAGCAGACAGGAGCAAACAGAAAGGACTGATTACAACGATGCCAGGCACCAGACTGAGAATTCAGGAAGTTCATATAGCAACACCCCTGGACTAACGACCCAGGTGGGTGCCAAACTGAGGAAAGACAATCCCAGAGTAATATCACTAGTGACCACAAGAGGGAGCCAAAAAAGTCTAATTCACAACAGTACCCCCCCTTTAAGGAGGGGTCACCGAACCCTCACCAAGACCACCAGGGCGATCAGGATGAGCAGCGTGAAAGGCACGAACTAAATCGGCCGCATGCACATCAGAGGCAACCACCCAGGAATTATCCTCCTGACCATAGCCCTTCCACTTGACCAGATACTGAAGCCTCCGCCTGGAGAGACGAGAATCCAAGATCTTCTCCACCACGTACTCCAACTCGCCCTCAACCAACACCGGAGCAGGAGGCTCAACAGAAGGAACCACAGGTACAACGTACCGCCGCAACAAAGACCTATGGAACACGTTGTGAATGGCAAACGACACCGGAAGATCCAAGCGAAAGGACACAGGATTAAGGATTTCCAATATCTTGTAAGGACCGATGAAGCGAGGCTTAAATTTAGGAGAGGAGACCTTCATAGGAACAAATCGAGAAGACAGCCATACCAAATCCCCAACACGAAGTCGGGGACCCACACCGCGGCGGCGGTTGGCAAAACGCTGAGCCTTCTCCTGTGACAACTTTAAGTTGTCCACCACATGATTCCAAATCTGCTGCAACCTATCCACCACAGAATCTACCCCAGGACAGTCAGAAGGCTCCACATGTCCCGAGGAAAAACGAGGATGGAAACCAGAGTTGCAGAAAAATGGCGAAACCAAAGTAGCGGAACTAGCCCGATTATTAAGGGCAAACTCAGCCAACGGCAAGAAGGTCACCCAATCATCCTGATCTGCAGAAACAAAACACCTCAAATAAGCCTCCAGAGTCTGATTAGTTCGCTCCGTTTGTCCATTAGTCTGAGGATGAAAGGCAGACGAAAACGACAAATCAATGCCCATCTTAGCACAAAAGGATCGCCAGAACCTGGAAACAAACTGGGATCCTCTGTCAGACACGATATTCTCAGGAATGCCGTGTAAACGAACCACATTCTGAAAGAACAAAGGAACCAGATCGGAAGAGGAAGGCAGCTTAGGCAAAGATACCAAATGGACCATCTTGGAAAAGCGATCACATACCACCCAGATGACAGACATGCCCTGAGACACCAGAAGATCTGAAATGAAATCCATGGAAATGTGTGTCCAAGGCCTCTTCGGGACAGGCAAGGGCAAGAGCAACCCGCTGGCACGAGAACAGCAAGGCTTAGCTCGAGCACAAGTCCCACAGGACTGCACAAATGACCGCACATCCCGTGACAAGGAAGGCCACCAAAAGGACCTAGCCACCAAATCTCTGGTGCCAAAAATTCCCGGATGCCCTGCCAACACCGAGGAATGAACCTCGGAAATGACTCTGCTGGTCCACTTATCAGGAACAAACAGTCTGTCAGGTGGACAAGAGTCAGGTCTACCAGCCTGAAATCTCTGCAACACACGTCGCAAATCCGGAGAAATGGCTGACAAGATTACTCCCTCTTTAAGAATACCAACTGGTTCTGCGACTCCAGGAGAGTCAGGCACAAAGCTCCTTGAAAGAGCATCAGCCTTCACATTCTTTGAACCTGGTAAATACGAGACCACAAAGTCAAAACGGGAGAAAAACAATGACCAACGGGCCTGTCTAAGATTCAGGCATTTAGCAGACTCGAGATACATCAGATTTTTGTGATCAGTCAAGACCACCACACGATGCTTAGCACCCTCGAGCCAATGACGCCACTCCTCAAATGCCCACTTCATGGCCAGCAACTCCCGATTGCCAACATCATAATTCCGCTCAGCAGGCGAAAACTTCCTAGAGAAAAAAGCACATGGTCTCATTACAGAGCAACCAGGGCCTCTCTGCGACAAAACGGCCCCTGCCCCAATCTCAGAAGCATCCACTTCAACCTGAAAGGGAAGTGAGACATCAGGCTGGCACAAAACAGGCGCTGAAGTAAACCGGCGCTTCAACTCTTGGAAAGCTTCCACGGCTGCAGGAGCCCAGTTAGCAACATCAGAACCTTTCTTGGTCATATCCGTCAGAGGTTTAACAACGCTAGAAAAATTAGCAATAAAACGACGGTAGAAGTTAGCAAAACCCAAGAACTTCTGAAGACTCTTAACTGACGTGGGTTGAGTCCAATCATGAATAGCTCGGACCTTGACTGGGTCCATCTCCACCGCAGAAGGGGAAAAAATAAAACCCAAAAAAGGAACCTTCTGTACTCCAAAGAGACACTTTGAGCCCTTAACAAACAAAGCATTCTCACGCAAGACCTGAAACACCATCCTGACCTGCTCTACATGCGAGTCCCAATCATCAGAAAAAAACAGAATATCATCCAGATAAACAATCATAAATTTATCCAGATACTTCCGGAAAATATCATGCATAAAGGACTGAAACACTGAAGGAGCATTAGAGAGCCCAAAAGGCATCACCAAGTACTCAAAATGACCTTCGGGCGTATTAAATGCAGTTTTCCATTCATCTCCCTGCTTAATGCGCACAAGGTTGTACGCACCACGAAGATCTATCTTGGTGAACCACTTGGCACCTTTAATCCGGGCAAACAAGTCCGACAACAGAGGCAAAGGATACTGAAATTTAACAGTGATTTTATTCAGAAGCCGATAGTCAATACAAGGTCTCAAAGATCCGTCCTTCTTGGCCACAAAAAAGAATCCCGCACCAAGAGGGGAAGAGGATGGACGGATATGCACCTTCTCCAGAGATTCCTTGATATACGAACGCATTGCGGTATGCTCAGGTACAGACAGATTAAATAGTCTTCCCTTAGGAAATTTACTACCTGGAATCAAATCTATAGCGCAGTCACAGTCCCTATGAGTAGGCAGAGCACTGGACCTGGACTCGCTGAATACATCCTGAAAATCAGACAAATACTCAGGAACTTCCGAAGGAGTAGAGGAAGCAATAGACACCGGCGGGGAATCATCATGAATTCCCTGACAGCCCCAACTTGACACAGACATTGCCTTCCAATCCAAGACTGGATTATGGGTCTGTAACTGTTGTGAATTCTGTTTGTGGGTTCCCCCGGTGGTGTTTGATGGTATTGCCACTTGTGTGCTTTCTGCTATCTCTGCTCACCTGTTGCCACCCATTAGGGGAGTTTCCTATTTAAGGCTGCTTGGCTGTTAGTCCTATGCTGGCCAACAATGTATCAGTAGCATTCTGTTGCATTCTCCTGCCTCAAGTTCCTGTTCAGCTAAGTTGAATTTTGTTTTGAGTTTATGCTAACTTCTTGTCCAGATTGCAGTAATGTGTCTCGCTGCAGCTGGAAGCTCTTGTGGACAGAAATTGCCACTCCAAGTGGCATGAGTTGTCACTGGAGTTTAAAGTAATTTCTGGATGGTGTTTTTGAGTAGTGTTTTAAGTTGACCGTGAAGTAACACTTTCCTGTCCTTCTGCTATCTAGAAAGCGGACCTCTCTATGCTAAACCTGCTGTTCATCCTACGTATGTCATTTCCTCTGAACTCACCGTCAATATCTGTGGGGGGCTGCTATCTCCTTTTGGGGTACATCTCTGGAGGTAAGACAGGCCTGTATATTCCTCTGATAGGGGTAGTTAGATCTCCGGCTGGCGCGTGGTGTCTAGGGCATCGTAGGAACACTCCCCGGCTGCTTCAAGTGTTGTGTGAGGTTCAGGTCACGGTCACCTTTAGTTTCCATCACCCGAGAGCTAGTCCGTTTTGTTATTTTTTATTTCCTTGCCATTGGGAAATCATGACAGTTTGGCCGGCCATATGTGTTAAAACCATGCACTAAAGCAGGAAAGGATAAGAAAAGTTTTTTCCTCTATTGTGTTTGAAACTGCTCCTTAGTTTGCTCATTTGTACTTCTTGCTTAAACTGCAGTCTTCAGCCTTTTTTTTTTTTTCCTCTCCTCTTAATCTCTGAATGGCTTTGGTTACACCTGTTTGAATCATGGATCCACAGAGTCTGGTTGCAGGTTTGAATAACCTTGCTACAAAGGTTCAGAACTTACAAGATTTTGTTTTACTGAATATTTTACCGGAGACAGATCCCGTTTTTTGAATTTCAAAGAGAATTGTAAATTGTTTTTGTCTCTGAGATCTCACTCCGCTGGTGATCCTGCACAACAGGTTAAAATTGTTATTTCTCTGCTCCGGGGTGACCCACAAAATTGGGCATTTGCATTGTCGCCAGGGGATCCTGCGTTGCTAAGTGTGGATGCGTTTTTTCTGGCTTTGGGGTTGCTTTATGAAGAACCTAATTTAGAGATTTTGGCTGAGAAGGCTTTAATAGCCCTTTCCCAAGGGCAAGACGAAGCTGAGATATACTGCCAAAAATTTCATAAATGGTCGGTGCTTACTAAATGGAATGAGTGCGCTCTAGCAGCGAATTTCCGAGAGGGTCTCTCTGATGCCGTGAAGGATGTCATGGTGGGGTTCCCTGTGCCTACAGGTCTGAATGATGCCATGAAATTGGCTATCCAGATTGATCGGCGTTTGCGGGAACGCAAACCTGTGCACCATTTGGCGGTATCTTCTGAGCAAAAACCTATGCACCATTTGGCGGTATCTTCTGAGCAAAAACCTGTGCACCATTTGGCGGTGACCTCTGAAAAGGCACCAGAGCATATGCAATGTGATAGTGTTCTGTCTAGAGGCGAACGACAGAATTACAGGCGTAAAAATGGGTTGTGCTTCTACTGTGGGGATCCAGCTCATGTTATATCAGCATGCTCTAAACGCATAAAAAAGGTTGATAAAAAGGTTGATAAATCTTTTTCTATGGGTACCTTGCAGTCTAAATTTATTTTGTCCGTGACATTGATTTGTACATTATCATCTGTTACCGTGGATGCTTATGTGGATTCTGGCGCCGCTCTGAGTCTCATGGATTGGTCCTTTGCCAAGCGTTGTGGTTTTGATTTAGAGCCTCTGGAAGTTCCTATACCCCTAAAGGGGATTGATTCTACACCTTTGGCTAGCAATAAACCACAATACTGGACACAAGTGACTATGCATCTTACCCCAGACCACCAAGAGATTATTCGTTTCCTTGTGTTATACAATTTACATGATGTTTTAGTGCTTAGATTACCATGGTTACAAATTCATAATCCAGTCTTGGACTGGAGATCAATGTCTGTGTTGAGCTGGGGATGTCGGGGGATTCATGGGAATGCTCCTTTGGTTCCCATTTCTTCATCTACTCCCTCTGAGATCCCAGCATTTCTGTCAGATTTTCATGATGTCTTCCAGGAGCCTAAAATTGATTCTCTCCCTCCTCACAGAGAGTGTGACTGCGCAATTGAGTTGATTCCCGGTAGTAAATTTCCTAAAGGTCGTCTGTTTAATTTGTCTGTACCTGAACATGCTGCTATGCGGGAGTATATCAGAGAAACTTTGGAAAAGGGTCATATTCGCCCCTCTTTGTCTCCACTAGGGGCAGGTTTTTTCTTTGTGGGTAAAAAGGATGGTTCATTGAGACCTTGTATCGACTATCGACTTCTGAATAAGATTACAGTTAAATACCAGTACCCTTTGCCTTTACTGACTGATCTGTTTGCTCGCATAAAGGGGGCTAAGTGGTTCACTAAGATCGATCTTCGTGGTGCGTATAATTTGGTGCGGATTAAGCAGGGGGATGAGTGGAAGACCGCATTTAATACGCCTGAAGGCCATTTTGAGTATTTGGTAATGCCTTTCGGTCTCGCGAATGCCCCTTCCGTTTTTCAGTCCTTTATGCACGATATTTTCCGTGAATATCTGGATAAATTTATGATTGTGTATCTGGATGATATTCTGATTTTTTCGGAGGACTGGGAATCTCATGTTCAACAGGTCAGGAGAGTTTTTCAGGTTTTGCGGGCTAATTCTCTTTTTGTGAAGGGCTCAAAATGTATTTTTGGGGTTCAGAGAATTTCCTTTTTGGGATATATTTTTTCCCCTTCATCTATGGAAATGGACCCTGCTAAGGTTCAGGCTATTTGTGACTGGATACAACCTACTTCTCTGAAGAGTCTTCAGAAATTCTTGGGATTTGCTAATTTCTATCGCCGATTCATAGCTGGTTTTTCTGCCATTGCTAAACCTTTGACTGATTTGACTAAAAAGGATGCTGATGTTGCTGATTGGTCCTCTGCGGCTGTGGAGGCCTTTCGGGAGCTTAAGCGCCGCTTTTCTTCTGCTCCTGTGTTGCGCCAGCCTGATGTGTCGCTCCCTTTCCAGGTTGAAGTGGATGCTTCCGAGATCGGAGCAGGGGCAGTTTTGTCGCAGAAAGGTCCTGACTGCTCAGTAATGAGACCATGTGCGTTTTTTTCTCGAAAGTTTTCACCCGCTGAGCGAAATTATGATGTTGGAAATCGGGAGCTCTTGGCCATGAAATGGGCATTTGAGGAGTGGCGTCATTGGCTTGAGGGTGCTAGACACCAGGTGGTGGTCTTGACTGATCACAAGAATCTGATTTATCTTGAGTCAGCCAGGCGTCTGAATCCTAGACAGGCGCGCTGGTCGTTATTTTTCTCCCGATTTAACTTTGTGGTTTCATATCTGCCTGGTTCTAAAAATGTGAGGGCGGATGCCCTCTCTAGGAGTTTTGAGCCTGACTCGCCTGGTGATTCCGAACCTACTGGCATCCTGAAGGATGGGGTGATATTGTCAGCTGTCTCCCCAGACCTGCGACGCTCATTGCAGGAGTTTCAGGTGGATAGGCCTGATCGCTGTCCGCCTGGTAGACTGTTTGTCCCTGATGACTGGACCAGTAGAGTTATCTCGGAGGTTCATTCTTCCGCGTTGGCAGGTCATCCTGGAATTTTTGGCACCAGGGATTTGGTTTCTAGGTCCTTTTGGTGGCCTTCCTTGTCTCGAGATGTGCGTATGTTTGTGCAGTCTTGTGATGTTTGTGCTCGGGCCAAGCCTTGCTGTTCTCGGGCTAGTGGGTTGTTGTTGCCCTTGCCTATTCCTAAGAGGCCTTGGACGCACATCTCTATGGACTTTATTTCTGACCTTCCTGTTTCTCGTAGGATGTCTGTCATCTGGGTGGTGTGTGACCGTTTTTCCAAGATGGTTCATTTGGTACCCTTGCCCAAGTTGCCCTCCTCCTCTGAGCTGGTTCCTCTATTTTTTCAGAATGTGGTGCGTTTGCATGGTATTCCTGAGAATATAGTGTCTGATAGGGGTACTCAGTTTGTGTCTAGATTTTGGCGGGCGTTCTGTGCCAGGATGGGCATCGATTTGTCTTTTTCGTCTGCATTCCATCCTCAGACTAATGGCCAGACTGAGCGTACTAATCAGACTTTGGAGACTTACTTGAGGTGTTTTGTGTCCGCTGATCAGGATGATTGGATTGATTTTTTGCCGTTGGCAGAGTTTGCCCTTAACAATCGGGCCAGTTCTGCCACTTTGGTTTCTCCTTTTTTTTGTAATTCGGGGTTTCACCCTCGTTTTTCGTCCGGTCAATTGGAGTCTTCGGATTGTCCTGGAGTGGATGCCGTGGTGAATAGGATGCATCAGATTTGGGGACAGGTTGTGGACAATCTGAAGTTGTCCCAGGAGAAGACTCAACAGTTCACTAATCGTCATCGGCGTGCTGGTTCTCGTCTTTGTGTTGGGGACCTGGTGTGGCTGTCTTCTCGATTTATTCCTATGAAGGTCTCGTCTCCTAAGTTTAAGCCTCGGTTTATCGGCCCTTATAAGATTCTGGAAGTGCTTAATCCTGTGTCCTTTCGTTTGGACCTCCCAGCATCTTTTACTATTCATAATGTTTTTCATCGGTCATTGTTGCGGAGGTATGAGGTGCCGGTTGTTCCTTCTGCTGATCCTCCTGCTCCTGTGCTGGTCGAGGGTGAATTGGAGTATGTGGTGGAAAAGATCTTGGACTCCCGTGTTTCCAGACGGAAACTTCAGTATCTGGTTAAGTGGAAGGGCTATGGTCAGGAGGATAATTCCTGGGTGACAGCATCCGATGTTCATGCTCCTGATTTGGTTCGTGCATTTCATAGTGCTCATCCAGATCGCCCTGGTGGTTCTGGTGAGGGTTCGGTGCCCCCTCCTTAAGGGGGGGGTACTGTTGTGAATTCTGTTTGTGGGCTCCCCCGGTGGTGTTTGATGGTATTGCCACTTGTGTGCTTTCTGCTATCTCTGCTCACCTGTTGCCACCCATTAGGGGAGTTTCCTATTTAAGGCTGCTTGGCTGTTAGTCCTATGCTGGCCAACAATGTATCAGTAGCATTCTGTTGCATTCTCCTGCCTCAAGTTCCTGTTCAGCTAAGTTGAATTTTGTTTTGAGTTTATGCTAACTTCTTGTCCAGATTGCAGTAATGTGTCTCGCTGCAGCTGGAAGCTCTTGTGGACAGAAATTGCCACTCCAAGTGGCATGAGTTGTCACTGGAGTTTAAAGTAATTTCTGGATGGTGTTTTTGAGTAGTGTTTTAAGTTGACCGTGAAGTAACACTTTCCTGTCCTTCTGCTATCTAAAAAGCGGACCTCTCTATGCTAAACCTGCTGTTCATCCTACGTATGTCATTTCCTCTGAACTCACCGTCAATATCTGTGGGGGGCTGCTATCTCCTTTTGGGGTACATCTCTGGAGGTAAGACAGGCCTGTATATTCCTCTGATAGGGGTAGTTAGATCTCCGGCTGGCGCGTGGTGTCTAGGGCATCGTAGGAACACTCCCCGGCTGCTTCAAGTGTTGTGTGAGGTTCAGGTCACGGTCAACTTTAGTTTCCATCACCCGAGAGCTAGTCCGTTTTGTTATTTTTTATTTCCTTGCCATTGGGAAATCATGACATGTAACCATGGTAGACCCAAAACGACCAAATCATGCATTTTATGCAGAACAAGAAAACGAATCACCTCCCGATGTTCAGGAGTCATGCACATGGTTACCTGTGTCCAAAACTGCGGTTTATTTTCCGCCAATGGCGTAGCATCAATACCTCTAAGAGGGATAGGATTTACCAATGGCTCAAGAACAAAACCACAGCGCCTGGCAAATGACAGATCCATAAGACTCAGGGCAGCACCTGAATCCACAAACGCCATAACAGGGTAGGAAGACAATGAGCAAATTAAAGTCACAGACAAAATAAATTTAGGTTGCAAATTACCAATGGCGACAGGGCTAACAACCCTTGTTAGGCGTTTAGAGCATGCTGATATAACATGTGTAGAATCACCACAGTAAAAACACAACCCATTCTGACGTCTATGATTTTTCCGTTCATTTCTAGTCTGAATTCTATCACATTGCATTAAATCAGGTGTCTGTTCAGACAACACCACCAGAGGATTAGCAGTTTTGCGCTCCCGCAAACGCCGATCAATTTGAATAGCCAGCGCCATGGAATCATTCAGACTTGTAGGAATGGAGAAACCCACCATCACATTCTTAATGGCTTCAGAAAGGCCATTTCTGAAATTTGCGGCCAGAGCACACTCATTCCACTGAGTAAGCACGGACCATTTCCGAAATTTTTGGCAATACACTTCAGCTTCATCCTGGCCCTGAGAAATAGCCAGCAAGGCTTTTTCTGCCTGAATTTCAAGATTGGGTTCCTCGTAAAGCAATCCGAGCGCCAGAAAAAACGCATCAATATTCGCCAATGCCGGATCTCCTGGCGCTAGCGAGAAAGCCCAATCCTGAGGGTCGCCCCGCAAGAAAGAGATCACAATTTTAACTTGCTGAGCTGAGTCTCCAGACGAACGGGGTCTCAGAGATAGAAACAATTTACAATTATTCCTGAAGTTCCTAATCTTAAATCGGTCTCCAGAGAACAGTTCAGGAATAGGTATTTTAGGTTCAGACATTGGACTACTGGTAACAAAATCTTGTATGCTCTGCACACGAACAGCAAGCTGATCCACACCTGTAATCAAAGTCTGGACATTCATGTCTGCAGCAAGCATAAGCCACTCAGAGGTAAAGGGGAGGAAGAAAGAGAGGAAAAAAAAAAAAAAAAAACCTCAGAATTTCCTTTCTTATTATCCCACTTCTGCAATGCATTAAACATTCAATGTCGGCCTGGCATACTGTTATGACCCCAATGGCAGAGGGTCTCAGAAATAAATACCAAGTCTGCAAACACAAAAAACCAGCTCATAGGGCAGTGGTAACTGGGCTGACCGTATATCTAATCCTAGCACCACAAATAGCAGCAGCCGGGGAACGTGCCTACGTTGGTTCTAGACGTCTCGCGCCAGCCGGAGAACTAACTAACCCTAGAAGGGAAAAGATAGACCTTTCTTGCCTCCAGAGAAAAGACCCCAAAAGTTGGATACAAGCCCCCAACAAATAATAACGGTGAGGTAAGAAGAAAAGACAAACGCAAGAATGAACTAGGTATTTAGCAAAGAGAGGCCCACTGACTAATAGCAGAATATAGTAAGATGACTTATACGGTCAGCAAAAACCCTATCAAACTTTCCACGCTGGATATTCAAGAACCCCCGAACCGTCTAACGGCCCGGGGGGAGAATACCAGCCCCCTAGAGCTTCCAGCAAAATCAGGAATCACATTTAGTACAAGCTGGACAAAAATAATAGCAATGCAAATAACCAAAAAACAAGGAAGCAAGACTTAGCTTAATTTTGCAAGAACCCGGACCAGCAGACAGGAGCAAACAGAAAGGACTGATTACAACGATGCCAGGCACCAGACTGAGAATTCAGGAAGTTCATATAGCAACACCCCTGGACTAACGACCCAGGTGGGTGCCAAACTGAGGAAAGACAATCCCAGAGTAATATCACTAGTGACCACAAGAGGGAGCCAAAAAAGTCTAATTCACAACAGCATCCGCTGCCCATTGTGATGAGCGGGGAGGAGGGGGCGGAGTTCCGGCCGCCTATGCGCGGTCGGAAATGGCAGATCCGACGGACAAAAAAAGTTACATTGAACTTTTTTTGTCACGACGGACCGCTAAAACATGACGCATCCATCGCACGACGGATACGACGTGTGGCCATCCGTCGCAATCCGTCGTCCATTAAAGTGTATGGCAAAAAAATGGATCCTGCAGGCACATTTACAGGATCCTTTTTTTGCCATAACGACGGATTGCGACGGAGGCAAAAAGACGGAAGTGTGAAAGTAGACTTATCCTGAGCCCATCCTGGTATATATGTCTCCCATTCTGGGCTAATCCTAGTATATATGTGTCCCCCATCAAGATATATAAATCTCCCATCCTGTATAATGTCTCCCATCCTGGATCCCTTCCAGGTATATATGTCACCCATCCTGGTATATGTGTCCCTTAGGCCGGGATCACACATACGCGAGATACGGCCAAGTCTCGCAGGTGAAAACCCAGCTCTGGTGCCGGCACTCCGGAGCGGAGCGTACAGCCGCACAGCAACACATGGAGCTGCACACTCCGCTCCAAAGTTCCGGCACCAGAGCTGGGTTTTCACCTGCGAGACTCGGACGTATCTCGAGCATGTGTGATCCCGGCCTTATACTGAGCCCATCCTGGTATATACAGTTGTGCTCAAAAGTTTACATACCCAGCAGAATTTTTGCTTTCTTCACCTTTTTTCAAAGAATGTGAATGATAAAACCAAAACTTTTTCTCCATTCATGGTTAGTGGTTGGGTGAAGCCATTTATTGTCAAACTACTGTGTTTTCTCTTTTTAAATGGTGACATAATGAGGTGCAGGGAGAGAGGGAGACCACACCCCGGCTTGCACAGAATGCAAAAATACAAAGAAAAAAAACACAAAAATTGAGCTTGATTTAAGTTCGTATACATGCAGCACATAAATGCATGTTCACTTTGGCCATAAAACATACAAAACCTACAAGAAGCAAAATAAACATAAATCTTATATAGCTTTTATGCTATTTTTGATCAAAAACAGTATTACTAAGAACCCTGAGTTATTTAAATGCATTTATGCTTTTCACTTCTTTAGTCACACTAAGGTTTATGTTTATTTTGCTTCTTGTAGGTTTTGTATGCTTTATGGCCAAAGTGACCATGCACATGCATCTATGTGTTTCATGTATATCAACTTAAATCAAGCTCGATTTTTGTGTTGTTTCTTTGTATGTTTGCATTCTGTGCAAGTCGGGGTGTGGCCTCCCTCTCCTGAGCTGGAAATAACATTTAAAGGCTTCCCTAGACTGGTGTCCACAGGTCGGTACCTGGTCCTTTTGTCTGCCCTTATTCACACTCTGAGGTCAACTCTGACACATAGTAAGGTTTTTAATATTAGACAGCGTAGGACGGTCTCGATCAGGGTCACCTTGTCGACGGTGGGATGGCTTTTATGCTATTTTTGATCAATAACAGTATTATTAAGAACCCTGTTATTTAAAACCATTTTTCTTTTTACTCATTTAGTTACAGTAGGGTTTATGTTTATTTTGCTTCCTGTCAGGACTACCTATGGACAGCTAGAGTCAGACTAATTTGAGCGGGGGCACTATAACTTGCAAGCTTTATGTAGGGTGCCAATCTCTGCAGTCCTGCAGGGTTTATAATTAGGGTGCATCATTGACAGAAAATGTTAGGACACCCCCCAACCTGGTCTTGTTTTCAATCCTGTTTTCTACATGACATATTAGTTCGATATTATTTTGGTCATCACGAAGATACTGTATAAGTATTGGTTGGATAGGAATTATCAAGTATATTTCCTTTTTCTTTTAATAGTATTAATAATAAAGGTATACTTTTTAATAATTCACAGCTATTCACCTCATTAGAAATACACTGTATCCCTTAAATGATTCAGATACTGTCTAAGTCTAGTTAATGGGGTTGTCTCAATTTCCTAAATGGGTAAAATTGCAAATGTTTCTGAAAACAAGTAACTTTGTAATTACCTCTTATTAAACATCCTTTCAGTTCTCAAGAATTGAGGAAGTTTTAATTTTATAGTTTCCTACTAATTGCTAAGTGTATCACCCACATAGTCTATGGGTGTTTTCACATTGCATTTTGTCCCACAAAACGGGATTTGGGCGTATGCGTCAATAGGACCATAGATTGTAATGGTGCCAACATAGTGAACATGTGCTTTGTTGTGCATAGTTTTCAGGTGTGTATCTCTACTGGAGGCGGACACCCAGATGAAGACTACTGCGTCTGAGTGTCCCTCTCAAGTAGGTGTATATGCCTGAAAATTATGCACGACAGAGAACACGCTCGCTCTATCTGCACCATTATAGTCTATGGCCCTGTTAGCACATACTGGAGGTCCGGACGTAAGCCCTGACGAAACCAATGAATGGGTGACAAAGCGCAAAGTGAAAGCACCCTATCAAAGTTGTCCGGTTTTCTAGGTAGAGAGCATGATTGCAAGCTGTTTACAATAAAGATTTCAAGGGCTATTCTGGAGCCAGCTGAATCAGTTGTGCCCTTCTGATAGCACAGAGGTAATGCTGTCTCTGCAACCATGTGCCACGAGTATGTCAGAAGCTGCAGATAGTCGCACTGGATCTAGCTGCAGAAAGTCTCTGTGTCTGGCTTTACAGACACCTTCTTAACCCTTCTGACTCTTTGACCCAGTGTTTATAAACTCCCAGCCTCCTGCTGGGAATTGCTGCTGATATTTCCATTTCCCCCTCTGGAGACTTGGAGCTATAGCAGTCGACTATCTTCCTCCTTGGTGTTGCAAGAGGACATCTGTGTTACATCTCTGAGTCTACTCAAGATAAGTGTTCCCCTTGTTCGCCTATCCCAGCTATCTTTAGTGGTAGTGAAGATTGACAAGTGCCACTCCATCATTCTCTAGGATTGCCTGGGATTATTTTCCTGCTCGGCGATAGGTGCAGAACCTATATAGGGACGTTTAGGGCAGACAAGGTGATGTTAGATCTGCCTAGGGGGTCTCCCTTCCCTAGTGTTCCTACACTGTGTGTAACACCATGTAGCTAGTCTGACATGTCAATCTTCAGGAGTGCACCACCCCTTCAAGCAGGAAGTGATGCAGTCCTGATGATGATTGCTGATGGTTTAAAAAAAACCTTTAAGCAGCTATTATCTGGTATTTAACTTTACTGGTACATTTCCAAAACAGGGAATTGGAAGCTGGATGCTTGTAGAGGGAACTTGCTTACAAACACCTGTTATTATTGCTGTATCAACACCGATTCAAGCAGGCTGTCGCTTTTTGTGTTAAATTTTTGGAACTGGTGAATTCAAATAATTTTTGATTTGCGCAAATTGCAAAAAAAGTCATCCGTTGTTTTACACAATGCAGAATTTTGCAGAAGTTAGAGAAGGTGTTCAGAGTGTTATACATGTATATTCAGGGCAATTAAATTACTTGTGATTATCAGCAAATCAGCTTTTGTGAACATTTTTTTACAAGCTAGCAAATTTAAATTTAAAATATTCGCTCATCTCTAATAGTGACTATGACCGGACTGCACCTCCACTGTTCCTGTAACATGGCAGATAATGATAACTCAGACAAAAACCAGGAGAGGGCTTTACAGGTCCTAGACATGAGGCCCTAAGAGCACTATGAATTTTTCATTTTTGCTGAAGGTTCTGTATGCTATATGGGGTGTCTTCACTACTGTTAGTCAAGTCAGTGCTCTACTGAAAATATAAACCCTTGCTTATACATTTGCTTATAAATATACAGTTATTTGTGTTTGGCATCTGGAGGGGAGGAGTAATATTTAAGCATATTATTGTATAATAATATTTTATTATTAACTCCTGTACTACTCATGTACATTCTATTTAGCATACAGCGAGCATGGAGAGATTACCTTCAGCGTCAGGATTCCATGAATACAAACTGTATGGAGAAACGAAGTCCATCCCCATCTTCTATGTCTTCAGACAAGATGAGCAGCTCTATCAGCATGAATACATTTTCAGATGGCAGCACTCCTGTAAGTACAGATGATCCTCGTAATGATGGTTATTGCTGAAATTATGGTTTTTCTTGTATGTGTAATTTTACGCTTCTTAATGTTATACTATACAGTCACCACCAGAGGGCCTCAAATCATAAGTATCAATCAGTCTATTTTCTGAAATTCAGGCAAGACCTTTAATAGAAGCTTGGAACAGTCATAAAGTTTTATAGACAATTGTCATAAAAATATTAATGTTCAGTGAAAAATATATGTTTGGAATAGCGATATAGTGTAAATTATATTCCCCAACCTGATGCACACTGAATAACAGTGGTACTTGGTTGCTACATATAATGAATTCCTCTTTACCTATGCAGGATTCTGCTTTTTTTTTTTTCAAATTCTTTGCATATGTTTGCAGGTATTTTATTTATGATTTTTGTTGGCTGTGTAGTTCCCACTTGTGTTGCCCTTATCCTTGCGGAGTCTTCTGGCTAAACTGCAAGCCAGGGCCATATCTGTGCACTAAAAATGTACATTTTAAGTGTTTTTATCATAACGTGCCTGTTTATTTGTGTAAATATGATCATTTATCTACCATTATATAGAGGGTGTATTTCTGAATATATGCAGTCTTTTACACGCTAGGTGTTTTGAGATGTAATGCAGGCAGCATATTAACATTGGACAATAGGGATGGCTTGTTTGAAAAAGGCTTGCCTAATTGGTTTGGAAACAAAAGTATATTCTCATTTGTGTGCAGTGATCTAACACAGCTATGACATAAATGTGAGAGCTATGCAGTCTGTCCCACATGGACAACTGCTTTGTTTGTGGTCTCTTCCTAGAGAACTGTGCCAACTGTGCAGTGTATTCACTCCTCGGCCTTCTAACCAACAACCTGCAGCTGCATCCCCCTCCTCTACCTTCCATTTTTACTTTAGATTTTCTTTTGGTGATAAATGAGCACATGTAGATACAAGTGCTTCTCACTAAATTAGAATATCATCAGAAAGTTATTTTATTTCAGTTCTTCAATACAAAAAGTGAAACTCATATATTATATAGAGTCATTACATACAGAGTGATCTATTTCAAGTGTTTATTTCTGGTAATGTTGATGATTATGGCTTACAGCCAATGAAAACCCAAAAGTCATTATCTCAGTAAATTATAATACTTTATAACACCAGCTTGAAAAATTATTTTAAAATCCGAAATGTTGGCCTACTGAAATGTATGTTCAGTAAATGCACTCAATACTTGGTCAGGCTCCTTTTGCATCAATAAGGAATGGCATGGAGGCGATCACCCTGTGGCACTGCTGAGGTGTTATGGAAGCCCAGGTTGCTTTGATAGCAGCCTTCAGCTCGTCTGCATTGTTAGGTCTTATGTCTCTCATCTTCCTATTGACAATACCCCATAGATTCTCTATGGGGTTAAGGTCAGGCGAGTTTGCTGGCCAATCAAGCACAGTGATACTGCTGTTTTTAAACCAGGTATTGGTACTTTTGGCAGTGTGGACAGGTGCCAAGTCCAGCTGGAGAATAAAATTTCCATCTCCAAAAAACTTGTGGCAGAGGGAAGCGTGAAGTGCTCTAAAATTTCCTGGTAGACGGCTGCACTGACTTTGGCCTTGATAAAACACAGTGGACCTACACCAGCAGATGACATGGCTCCCCAAACCATCACTGATTGTGGAAACTTCACACTAGACCTCCAGCAGCTTGGATTGTGGCCTCTCCACTCTTCCTCCAGACTCTGGGACCTTGATTTCCAAATGAAATGCAAAATTTACTTTAATCTGAAAACAACACCTTGGACCACTGAGCAACAGTGCAGTTCTTTTTCTCCTTGGCCCAGGTAAGATGCTTCTGGCGTTGTCTATTGGTCATGAGTGACTTGACACAAGGAATGCGACACTTGTAGCCCATGTCCTGGATATGTCTGTGGGTGGTGGCTCTTGAAGCAATGACTTCAGCAGCAGTCCACTCCTTGTGAATCTCAACCAAATTTTTGAATGGCCTTTTCTTAACAATCCTTTCAAGGCTGCGGTTATCCCGGTTGCTTGTGCACCTTTTTCTACTACACTTTTTCCTTCCACTCAACTTTCCATTAATATGCTTGGATACAGCACTGTGTGAACAGCTTCTTTAGCAATGCCCTTTTGTGATTTACCCTCCTTGTGGAGTGTGTCAATGACTGCCTTCTGGACATCTGTCAAGTCAGCAGTGTTCCCCATGATTGTGGAGCCTACTGAAACAGACTAAGGGACCTTTATAAACGTTTTTTGTTAATTATTCTAATTTACTGAGATAATGACTTTTGGGTTTTCTTTGGCTGTAAGCCATAATCATCAACATTAACAGAAATAAACACTTGAAATAGATCACTCTGCTTGCAACGACTCTATATAATATGATATTCACTTTTTGTATAGAAGAACTGAAATAAATTAACTTTTTGCTATAAAATATAGTAAATTCACATATGCTACTAATTTATGCAAATTGTAGCACTTGGTCCACATAACATATTTATTGTCATTTTCTTGTTCTATTATTATTGTATAGAGAGGAAGCTGGATGAAGTAGGAGGATTTATAAGTACTGTATTCGCTCATCTGTTTCTGTCTACCGACGTTCAATCACATGCCTCCATTAATAGCCACCTGCTCGCAATACCCAGCAGCTCTAATACACAGACACATTGATAGATAAGTAAGATAAGATAAATATGTAATGACATGAAGAATATCTATTATTTTGGCATTAAGAATTACAGTTTGTTTTATCTTATCATTAAAGGAGTTGTCCACTACTTGGACAACCCCTTTTCGATCTGAATGTTTGCTCCTATGAAAATCAAAAAACTTAAACTCAATTCCAGTTTTGGCGCCATTCCAGCAGTGTTAGCACTCACATTCCCGGGGTTCACGTGAGGTTGTTATGTCATGTGAGCCCTGCATCACTGTCCCCACCTTCGGATGTATTAGTAAGCAAGAGGAAGTGAGTGGCCATCGGCATCTCTCACTTCATCTTGATTACTTATGCATCCAAACTGGAAGACAGTGACGTCAGCACTGACTGGGTGCAGGGCTCCCGTGAAATAACATGGGGGTGATGCCAGGTTTTGACAAAAAAAGCGCCACTTTTGGTGTGTTCACGCCATTTTCGTCCCAGCTCCGACAAAGTGGGCGTGTCAAATTCATGAAGAGTGGCGGTGTTTGTTATACCACAAATTTTACTCCAGAACACGCCAGGACGAACCTATCCTGATTCATTAAGAAGCAAGAGTTTTATTATTGTATCAGGAGCTTTCACTAAAAAACGCTCCCTCAACATGACCGGCGAGAGAATCACTGGTCGTGATGAATCGCCTCCTAAATTTCTGTTGCAAATAAATGCTGCTTCTGAAAAAGCTTGCCACAAGATTTTGGATTTTGTTTGTGCCCGTCATCCAAAAAATAATTTTTAGGCTTGAACAATGGTGTTGGATAGTAAAGCTTGATTAGCAGACACATTGGTATTTTATCCCCAAAAAGGTTGGATGACGTTGATATTATGGCTTTATTCACAATCCTGCTAAGACACGAAAGGTCCTTACTCATTGCAATATGTGGAGCCTTCAATTGTCTAACATGTCTTTATATGCTTAATATCTTATACTACCCTTCACCTTCATTTAGAAGCCTAGTCCAAACCCTTAAAAGAGCCCAATACCATTATCTCTCCTTCATTAAATTGCACAGTAGGCACTATGCATCCCAAAAGATACTATTCTTGATATCCATCAAAAGCAGATTTGTCCATCAAAATGCCAAATAGTGAAATGTTATTAATTCTGTAGAACACATTTCCTCGGCTCCAAAGTTTATTGTCAGAGTGTTTTTCACATTTCCGCTTAACACTTGTCCCCTCCACATGGCGATATTAAGGTTGTGCTACCGCTCAACCATGAAAATCTTTTTCTAGAAGCTCCAAACACACAGTTCTTGCACTGATGTCACTTGTAGAGACATTTGGACCTCGATATTGAGTGATGCAGCAGACGGTAGGTTTCCAACATGCTCCAAGCTACGTGATTTCAGCACTCGACAAGGTCCCGCTTTGTGAGTTTGCATGGTCTACTGCTTCGTAGCTGAGCTGTTGTTACTTCTATGTGCTTCCATTTCACAATAATGACACTTACTGCTGAATGTAGCACATCTAGCAGATCAAAAATTTCATGAACTGGCGTACATGACAGGTTCATGTGTAAAGGTCATTGAGCTGTTCCATATGACCCATAATACTACTCTATGGAGATTGCGTGGCTGTATGCTTAATCTTCTAGATCTGTTTGCAATAGGTATGACTTAAATACTTGAATTTAATAATTAGTTATTAAACTAATAGTGAGGGAATGTGCATACTAATGTAATTGCTGTATGGTGGGAGAAAAAAATGCCGTCCAGCCATTGCCCACACAGTGTTGATGTGTTATGTCCTTTGACTTCAGTAAGGTGATGTCTGATTTAAGTGTCAGTGTTTTACCATATTTTATAAAAAAAATCTTTTTCTAAGCACATTATTGCAATGTAAGCTACTTTGTTGTAATTGATAAATTATGTGCAGGATTTTTAGTCCTAGTTGTTCAATAACCAGACCGATAAACTCTCATGCCAATATAAATACAAATATAAAATTAAATAAAAAATGAAAGATTTTTTTTAAATTCATATATGTACCGTATTTTCCGGCGTATAAGACGACTGGGCGTATAAGACGACCCCCCAACTTTACCAGTTAAAAAATAAAATCTTCTTAAAAGTTGGGGGTCTTCTTATACACCGTATGTCGTCTTATAGGGCCGGTGAATATGTGCCTTTTGGGGGGGGGGAGTGATCCTGATGACGACGAGGGGGCGTCTCACAGGAAAGTGAGTATCCCCCATTACCTTATCATAGCGCTGCAGCGTGGGGTCTCTGTGCTGGGAGCGGCGGCTGCTGTGCTGTGCTGTGCTGTGGCGGCTCCTCTTCTGCAGTGTGGGGCCTCTGGTGCTGTGGGGCAGTGGCGGCGGCGTATCTTCATGCAGTCGGGGCTCCTCCGACATCTCAAAGACTGGAAGCCCCGCCGGCAACTCCATCGGTACAATGCGGTCAGGTGGCCTCCGGGAAAATGGCCGCTGCTCAGATTCAGATCTCGTCCCGAGATCTCGGGAGACGAGATCTGAATCTGAGCAGCGGCCATTTTCCCGGAGGCAGCTCAATAGGTGCGATGCGGTGGCCCGACCGCTGGGGGCTGCGCATGCTCAGATTTAGATCTCGTCCCGAAATCTCGGGACACGAGATCTGAATCTAAGCAGCGGCCATTTTCCCGGAGGCCAGCGCATTACACAGATGGAGTTGCCGGCGGGGCTTCCAGGCTGAGATGCCGGAGGAGCCCCGACTGCATGAAGATACGCCGCCGCCGCCACCGCCCCACAGCACCAGAGGCCCCACACTGCAGAAGAGGAGCCGCCACAGCACAGCAGCCGCCGCTCCCAGCACAGAGACCCCACGCTGCAGCGCTATGATAAGGTAATGGGGGATACTCACTTTCCTGTGAGACGCCCCCTCGTCGTCATCAGGATCACTCCCCCCCCCACCCACCATATACACCCGGCGTACAAGGCGATTCCCGGCGTACAAGACGACCCCCGACTTTTAAGAAGATTTTCAGGGGTTAAAAAGTCGTCTCGTACGCCGGAAAATACGGTAATATAAGTAAGAGACATTATGTCACGCACAGTGTGCAAAGACTAAGTGCAACACAAAGGCATGAGAGGAAGGATTCGCAGACACTAGGGAAAGGGTGATCATCCCTAAGTCCCTGAATTGGTTCCTCACCAATCACCAAGCAGGAACCTAAGCCACGTATCTCCCTTGGCCCTGGATAGGGAGGGACAGGAGATGAGCACTGGTCAATCCCCACTGTAAACTAAAGACAGAAAGGTAGACAGACAAGAGGCATGAACTTAGCTTTAGCAGACTCAGAGAGGCAACACCAAACGTCCTCAAACAGCTCCAGAGAGGAAGTTAGCCAGCTGCTATAGCTCCAAGACCTCTCAAGAGAAAAATGTGAATATCATTGGCGACTCTCTGCAGCAGACTGGGGATTTATAAACCCCCAGGTCCAGGTGTGTCAACTAGGGTCAGTGGGAGGTTGTTACTGGGTCCAAGAGTTTGAAGGATTAAGGAGGTGTCTGTAATGTCAAATGCAGAGACCTTCTGCAGCCAGATGTACAGCGACAGTCTGTTGCTTCTGACACACCTGTGACACATTAGTAGAAACTGCAAATTAGATGAAAAGCACTATACTATATAAATACTATAGTAGAATTATGAATGACAGCAAAAAATCTCAAACACATACTGCAGAAAAAATCTGCAGTGTAAATTTCCAAGTGCTGTAGATTTCAAATGCAGAGGATGAAATGTGCAGTAAATCCACTTTAGGCTACAGTCAGACGGCCGTAGATTCTGTCATCCAAGAAAATTGGGACGATTATGCTAATGACACTCCGATCAATCTGTGGTGATTGTCAGCTTAGTGTGATTGATTCTCTCACATGCCAAAAACTGAGGCATACTGTGAGAAAATATAGAAAAAAAGTCTCCATCTTTTACATTCTGTGAGTCCACGGAAGTTGGACTGCATTCAGATGTCATCCATGTAAAGTTCGATGATTTCCATGTGCCCATACACTTTAATGGGTGAGTAGCATATCAAAGTGAAAACACAGCATGGTGCGATTTTTTTTTCACTGACAGATTCTGTCAGTAAAAAAAATCATGCATCAGCCCTGCCCTATTGAATAACATTGGTCCGAGAGCTATCCCATAAAACATTGGAAAGCATTCATCCGTTATATACGCTGTTATGAGTGAGCCATTTTTCACAATATCTACATTCTTTACCAGTATGGATTTTGCTGCAGATTGTTTTTTTCAACCTTTGGTCACATAGCCTTCGGGTTAGCGACTACCACAAATGAAACTTATTTTTTACAGTACAAGTTGTCACTCTTCATCCTGAAAATGTAGATGCTTTAATCACATTCATCTATATGAAAACTTAAGGGGTATTTCCATCTTGGACACTTATGACATATCAATAGGGTATAGGGTATGGGACAGAAGCTGGTCCCACCAATGAGATCTGCATTTATGTCAAGATTAGGGACAATATTCAATTGAGAATAAAGAGGTTGACTTGATGAAAATTCTGAAAAATCGTCGAGCACGCCACATGTGCGGCCACCTCTTCCCTGCGGGTCTCAGCAGTGGGAACTGTTTTCATCACACATTTATGGCATATTCTGTGATATATCTTTGACCAGATGACAGAAAAGTAAGAAAAATTAGCTGATAATGGCTATCAATAATTAATTGTGTTCTAGAACTTGATGGTAGAAGAAGCTCAGATCAGAAATAGCTGTTAGAAAGACTTCGGCTGGTCACGATACAAGATTTAACAGCAGAGTCAAATTTAACTTTTCAACTTTAACGCCATCTGAAGCAGAATTGCTTTACTTAGTGCCACCTTTGCTGTAATGGCTAGCAACACACTGACTGAATTGTACCACCATACATTCATATATGCACTAATAGGCTACTACAAGATGCTTTAATGAGTGAACTGGAGACCTTGGCTGACACTTTCCTTCATCTTTGATTGGTTGTACTCAAAAAACTTCAAGTCAAAATTATTGTTAGTCCTCTCTGTTGCTAAATTTCATGATAGGTCATGCCCTCTGCTTTACAAACCACGAGAGTGAAAATCAGTTGAAGATTACTTGAGAACCTTTGAGAACCCTTTATGCTCAATCAGTCAGTCTCTATGGCATAGCATTCAGTATAAATGGAATTACAGGAGAAGTCTTTAGTAAAAGTCCAATAACAGCAACCTAAGAAAATGGAATGGTTACCAGCAATGCCGACCACTGCGCAATGATCGATTACAAGGGTAATCAAAAAGGATTATTAATTCATATTAGTTCTTTATCTATTCAGGTTTTAATAAAAAAACATCAAACATTAAAGTGTATTGTTCTCTTCATTTTTCCTTAAAGCTCCTAATCATGTCCCCTAGGCTACATTAGTAATAAACAATATTAAAAAAAGTCTCTGTAATTCCTTAAGCACTCTTTTGTGTGCACCTTCAGGACCAGAGTTGTATTTTTTAGTGGTGATATTTTGAGGTACATATAATTTATTGATTATCTAAAAAAAAAATTGTTTTGAGGGGAATACAGAAAAGAACAGCAATTCTGCAATGTCTAGAAGTTGTTTTTAAATTTTAGTTTTCTGGTGTTTATCACGCTGTATAAATGACATTTTAGCAAAATTAAGGTACGACAAAATTTATACCAGTTTATTTATATATTTAATTACTTTTACCTAATAAAACTCCAAAAAATAATAATTTGTATTTGTGTCATAAATTCAAGAGAACAGGAGCTGATGTGCAATTTTTGGGAACGACTTCGGCACGTTGAACTGAGCTTTACTGTTCAATTCTGTTCAGTTTGCACTTTTGACCAACATCAGAGCTAATAACAGCTGATTGGTGAGGGTGCCTTGTGTCGGAAGCCACCAATCCGATCTTCTAAGAGATGAACTTGGCCACATTACAGAGACTCAAGGGGGTACGTTCCTGCTGGCTTGTTCCATGTTTGGATGGTAAACTATTAAATATTATAAACTTTGTAACATATAGTGCTTTGCAAAAGTTTAAGGCGGCTGTGGAGAAAATGCTGTAGGGTAAGAATCCTTGAAACAAAATATGTGTAAATAGTTTATTTTTATCAATTAACAAAATGCAAAGTGAGTGAACAAAAGTAAAATCTAAATCAAATCAATATTTGATTGATATGCCATTTCCTTTCAGAACAGCATCAGAGCACAATTATTCTATGGTACACTTGCACACAGATTTCAAAGCAGGGCCGGACTGGCCATAGGGCACTTCTGGCAAATGCCAGAAGGGCCGGTGCCAGTGGTGGGCCGCTCAATCCGCCGCCCCCGCCGTCGCATTCAACTATACCGGCGTATAGACGCCGGTACAGTTGAATGCAATGATGGAGGAGAGAGCGTCTACAGACGCTCCTCTCCCATCATTCCCCGCTCTGCCTCTGACACTGCGGGTGCGCGATGATGTCATATCATCGCGCACCTGCTGTGTCCCGGGCAGACTGCAGCTGCTGAGACAGGAGCAGGAACCAGGAAGCAACGCTGGGCACGAGGAGAGGTGAGGAGAGTTTTTTTTTTTTCTGGACTGTGGGGCCATTCTCGGAGGAGGGGAGGGGAGGAAGAGAAGAGATGTGTGCTGTATATAGTTCTCTGTGGGCTGTGCTCTGTGCTGTATACTGCTGTGGGCTGTATATAGTTCTCTGTGGGCTGTGCTCTGTGCTGTATACTACTGTGGGCTGTATATAGCTCTCTGTGGGCTGTGCTCTGTGCTGTATACTGCTGTGGGCTGTATATAGTTCTCTGTGGGCTGTGCTCTGTGCTGTATACTGCTGTGGGCTGTATATAGCTCTCTGTGGGCTGTGCTCTGTGCTGTATACTGCTGTGGGCTGTATATAGTTCTCTGTGGGCTGTGCTCTGCTGTATACTGCTGTGGGCTGTATATAGCTCTCTGTGGGCTGTGCTCTGTGCTGTATACTACTGTGGGCTGTATATAGCTCTCTGTGGGCTGTGCTCTGTGCTGTATACTGCTCTGTGCTGTATATAGTTCTCTGTGGGCTGTGCTCTGTGCTGTATACTGCTGTGGGCTGTATATAGCTCTCTGTGGGCTGTGCTCTGTGCTGTATACTGCTGTGGGCTGTATATAGTTCTCTGTGGGCTGTGCTCTGCTGTATACTGCTGTGGGCTGTATATAGCTCTCTGTGGGCTGTGCTCTGTGCTGTATACTGCTGTGGGCTGTATATAGTTCTCTGTGGGCTGTGCTCTGTGCTGTATACTGCTGTGGGCTGTATATAGTTCTCTGTGGGCTGTGCTCTGTGCTGTATACTACTGTGGGCTGTATATAGCTCTCTGTGGGCTGTGCTCTGTGCTGTATACTGCTGTGGGCTGTATATAGTTCTCTGTGGGCTGTGCTCTGTGCTGTATACTGCTGTGGGCTGTATATAGCTCTCTGTGGGCTGTGCTCTGTGCTGTATACTGCTCTGTGCTGTATATAGTTCTCTGTGGGCTGTGCTCTGTGCTGTATACTGCTGTGAGCTGTATATAGCTCTCTGTGGGCTGTGCTCTGTGCTGTATACTGCTGTGGGCTGTATATAGTTCTCTGTGGGCTGTGCTCTGCTGTATACTGCTGTGGGCTGTATATAGCTCTCTGTGGGCTGTGCTCTGTGCTGTATACTGCTGTGGGCTGTATATAGTTCTCTGTGGGCTGTGCTCTGTGCTGTATACTGCTGTGGGCTGTATATAGTTCTCTGTGGGCTGTGCTCTGTGCTGTATACTGCTGTGGGCTGTATATAGTTCTCTGTGGGCTGTGCTCTGTGCTGTATACTACTGTGGGCTGTATATAGCTCTCTGTGGGCTGTGCTCTGTGCTGTATACTTCTGTGGGCTGTATATAGCTCTCTGTGGGCTGTGCTCTGTGCTGTATACTGCTGTGGGCTGTATATAGTTCTCTGTGGGCTGTGCTCTGTGCTGTATACTACTGTGGGCTGTATATAGCTCTCTGTGGGCTGTGCTCTGTGCTGTATACTACTGTGTGCTCTGTGCTATATATAGTACTCTGTGGGCTGTGCTCTGTGGTGTATACTACTGTGTGCTATATATAGTTCTCTGGGCTGTGCTCTGTGCTGTATACTACTGTGGGCTGTATATAGTACTATGTGGGCTGTGCTCTGTGCTGTATACTACTGTGGGCTGTATATAGTACTCTGTGGGCTGTGCTCTGTGCTGTATACTACTGTGGGCTGTATATAGTTATCTGTGGGCTGTGCTCTGTGCTGTATGCTACTGTGGGCTGTATATAGCTCTCTGTGGGCTGTGCTCTGTGCTGTATATAGTTCTCTGTGGGCTGTGCTCTGTGCTGTATACTACTGTGGGCTGTATATAGTTCTCTGTGGGCTGTGCTCTGTGCTGTATACTACTGTGGGCTGTATATAGTTCTCTGTGGGCTGTGCTCTGTGCTGTATACTACTGTGTGCTGTATATAGTTCTCTGTGGGCTGTGCTGTATATAGTACTCTGTGGGCTGTGCTGTATATAGTACTCTGTGGGCTGTGCTGTATATAGTACTCTGTGGGCTGTGCTGTATATAGTACTCTGTGGGCTGTGCTGTGTATAGTACTCTGTGGGCTGTGCTGTGTATAGTACTCTGTGGGCTGTGCTGTATATAGTACTCTGTGGGCTGTGCTGTATATAGTACTCTCTGGGCTGTGCTGTATATAGTACTCTCTGGGCTGTGCTGTATATAGTACTCTCTGGGCTGTGCTTTATATAGTACTCTGGGCTGTGCTGTATATAGTACTCTGGGCTGTGCTTTATATAGTTCTCTGTGGGCTGTGCTGTATATAGTTCTCTGTGAGCTGTGCTGTATATAGTTCTCTGTGGGCTGTGCTGTATATATTACTTTGTGGGCTGTGCTGTATATATTACTTTGTGGGCTGTGCTGTATATATTACTCTGTGGGCTGTGCTGTATACCACTGTGTGGACTGTGCTGTATACTTCTACGTGGGCTGTGCTGTATACTACTGTGTGGTCTGTGCTGTATACTACTGTGTGGTCTGTGCTGAATACTGCTGTGTGGGCTGTGTTATCTACTACGCGAGCTGTGCTATAGTATGCAGGCTGTGCTGTATACTATGCGGTTTGTGCTATATAATATGCGGGCTTTGCTATATACTATGGGGAGTATATTATATTCTATGGGGGAGGCCATGTTATGTACTATGTGGCTGTGTTATATACTATTGTGGGGGTATATTATATTCTATGGGGGAGGCTGCGTTATATACTATGGGGGGCTGCATTATATTCTATGGGGGGCTACATTATATATTATGGGGAGGTGGGCTGTATTATATTCTATGGGGGTTACATACTCTGTGGGGTGGCTGCATTATACTCTGTGGGGTGGCTGCATTATACTCTGGGGTGGCTGCATTATACTCTGGGGTGGCTGCATTATACTCTGGGGTGGCTGCATTATACTATATGTGGGCTGCATTATACTGTATCGAGGACTATGGGGAATACGTTATACTATATGAAGAACTATGGGGTGCATTATACTATGGGAAGTGAATTGTACTACATGGATGACTGTGGCGGTGCATTATACTATATGGAGCACTATGAGGATTGTATTATGCTATATGGAGGACTATGAGGATTGTATTATGCTATATGGAGGACTATGAGGAGTGTATTATACTATGTGGAGGACTGAGCAATGTATTTTAATATATGGAGGACTATAGGGAGTGTATTATACTATATGGAGGACTATGGAGCACATTATAATATATGGAGGACTATGGGGTGTATTTTACTAAACAAGTAAAATGCTGCATATTCGGATTGTTTTTGCTGGAACAAAAAGCCTTGTTGTCAGCAGCACATTGCCAGTGTAAACTGTAGATGTGCTGCTGAAAACATGATACTGTATGGTGATCTGTTAGTGATCTATTAGTGATCGTTCTGTCTCATCATTATTCCTCAGCTGGTGGAAAGAGGCCGGGAAACAAGCGTTGAACAACTTCAGTATTGTCGATCAAACTCGTTTAGCGGCCTGAACTCAGCGCACGTAAATACAACAGAAAGGCTTCTGTGTGATGTGCAATATGTTAGCATTTGGGGACCCATTTTAAACTTTGCCTAGGGCCCCACTTTGCCTAAAACCGGCCCTGCCTACAAGTGTACAAAGATATTATACAGTCACCATGTGACAAGTGGGCCTGTGTAACTTCAAATGCCAGGGCTGAATTTTAGTCCCAGTCCGGCCCTGTTTCAAAGGAACTCGGCAGTGAGGTTGTTCCAAACATCTTGTAGAACTAACCACAGATCTTCTGTGGATGTAGGCTAATGCAAATCTTTTTTTTACATATTATTGCATGAAAATAAGTATTTGATACAATTTAAAAAACAGAACTTAATATTGGGTACAGAAACCTTTGTTTGCAATAGCAGAGGTCAGATGTTTCAGTAAGTAGTTCTTGACCAAGTTTGCACATGCTGCAGCAGGAATTTTGGCCCACACCTCCATTGCTAGCACAAAAAGGGGATTCAGAGATCCTCCAAAAATTCAGAAAAATAGCAAAAAAAAGGCAGAGATGCTTACCTGCCTAGGCCTCCAAACAAATGCACTATCAGGATGCAGTGGACCCATGTGGTTAAGATGGGGCAACACAGGTGCAGAAATACCGATGAGGCAGCCACTCACAACCTACCAAATTAATTGAGTGTGTGACTGCTTGGCATATGACTGCACATAAGAGACTTGTATGTGGCGCTGTTCACACAATGGGAATGTACAGCATCCAGGTTAACAGCCTATTAGTGACACCCTTCTATTAGCTCAGGCAGGCTGCCCAGTGCTATTAAAATGCATCCCATATGAACAGACACAACAGTTTACAAGACAGAATACCTGCGTTCTGGATCTCCATGCCATCAGGGTCCACCCTGGACCACCAGTGATGCTTTGTAGACGGCACCGCACAAAGGGAGACACAGTCCAGCTCAACTTTTTAACAACAACTTTACTAGGTTCTGTACGCAGCATATTCACATTCTTTCCAGCATCAACATCAGGTTTCACAACATGCAACTCCTCTTCTGTCCCTGTCCTTCTCTCTCCATCGCTAAGCTCACTTCCGGGACGGACCGTACCTTTTGATCCCTCAGCGTCCTCTCTGCTCAGCCTTACTCCGTTTGGGGACTCTCTAAGCCAATGGTTCTGAGGGCATTGGCATTGGCCCATGCAATAAGCTGCCACGTGATGAACGACCTGCCCATACTGCTTAGCCTTTTCTAGCAACTGTAGTGCCACTAATACTGTGCTATATATAGCAGTGTTTCAATACTATGTAGGCAAGTGTTCGGAAGAGTATTGTGATGACAGGCATGGAGGCCTTCTGTAGACCCTTGGCTGTCATGACACCCAATACGCAGCTGTTACAATCACTTAATAGCTGACTGAATCAAGGCAGGGACATGGCCGAAGACATAAATATATGTCATAGGTGGTGAAGGGGTTAAAGGGCTTGTCCACTTCAGGAAAGTGGGCACTGAACTGTGTCACATACGTAAAATAACAAGCTGGCTACCTGCCGCTGCTCTGATTACAGTGGTTTTTTTTGTAGAAGGGATGTCGCATAAACAGTAAACCTCTCCGCTCTAGCCAGTAGCTGAGTACAGTGGCTGTGTCGAGGTTAACGGCATACAATGCTGATCTCAGTGCCGGGACCAGAGCAGCAGCGAGCTGCCGGTGCTGAATTGAGGGACAGTGAGAACCTGCTGAGTATGTTATTTTAGGTATGTTATACCATTTGAGGCCTACCTTTCTGAAAGTAGACAAACCCTTTCAAGAGGATCTGTCAACACGAATTTACAATAAAAAGTAAAAACGTGTCTGTAATGGCGCTGTAATACTGCTTATATTGTCACCTTTGGTGAAGAAATCGACTTTGTTGTTCTTCTTTAATCACCTTTTGAAGTTTTCTGCTAATTAGATTTCAGTGCTCGAAGGCCGGACCATGCACTGGATCTTCTCCTCCCCTATCTGTGATCCCCCGGCACCTCCGATGCCTCCAGGCACTGCTGAGATTTCAAACAGAGGAGGCTGGTCATTCACAGACTGGAGGCAGGCGGAGGGGCCGGAGAATCACAGACGGGGAGGATAAGACCCAGTGCACGGTCCGGCCCCTGAGCACCAAAATTTAATGAGCAGAAAACTTCAAATTGTGATAAAAGAAGGACTACAAAGCTGATTTCTTCCAAAAGTATCAATGTAAGATGTAATACAGCTCCATTACTGCCATTACTTTACATTACAAGCAGGTCCTCTGACAGGTTCCCGACTGTATACTTACAAAGGCACTGGATATGGGAGAACATGGCGATAGGTCTATATTAACAACAGTACATACACATATACCTAGGTTTAGAGGAAAAAAAAGTTCATATGAGGGCTTCTTTATAGAGCCCAGAACACTTCACATGATGGGGCTGTCTATAGATCACCTGCAATGGCTGCCCATCAGGGGCTGACTGGCCCAGGTGGCAAAGAGGCAAATGCCCCCCGGGCCGCTCCCCCAGCTGCTGTTCAGGGCCGGCTGCCTGGTGGTGGCTACAGCCACACAGCAAATTGTGCGCAGCCATGTCTGCTGTACTGTGACGTGGCCAGCAACAGACACAGCCGCATCACAGTCAGCGCACACATCTGCGCTGGGGCCAGGAGCTATGTTTGGCTGTCACCTTGACGGCTGCGCAGCTACTGCTCCCTTCATGTTCTCTATACTTCCAGGTTAGCTGTTGGGCATGCGCGATGGCATCCTCACGCACGTGCCGACATGACCCGGATGCTAGAAGCAGAGAGGCACTGCAGGGGAGCGACTGGTGAGGTAAGTATGAAGAACTTTTTTGCTTTCTTTATAAAATAAATTTAATGGTGGGTAACTGCAAGTGATGAAGTGGGAGGTGTAAGGAGACTGCACATGATGGAATTTGGGGGTTAAAGGAGACTGCACATGATGGAGTGAGGGGGTAAGTGGGGCTGCACATGATGAAGGTTGAGTGGGGCTGTACATGATGGAGTGGGGCTGCACATGATAGTTTAGTGGATAAAGGAGACTGCACATGATGAAGTGGGGAGAGTGGGGCTGCACATGATAATGTGGGGGTAAGGGGGATTGTGCATGATGAAGGGGGAGTGGGGCTGCACATGAAGTGGGGGGTAAGGGGGACTGCACATGATGAAGTGGGGGGTAAGGGGGACTGCACATGATGAAGTGGGGGTTAAAGGGGACTGCACATGATGAAGTGGGGGGTAAGGTGATCTGTACATGAAGTGGGGGGTAATGGGGACTGCACATGATAAAGCGGAGTGTAAGATGGACTGCACATGAAGTGGGGGGGTAAGGGTGGCTGCACATGTTGAAGTGGGGGGTAAGGGGACTGCACATGATGAAGTGGGAGAATGGGACTGCAGGACTGCACATGATGAAGTGTGTCTGATGTGGGACTGCTCATGATGAAATGGAAGGGGGATAGGGGGCTGCAAATGATGAAGGGGCACTGCAGATGAAGTGAGGGTGTGATAGGGGACTGCAATGAATGAAGTAAGGGGACTTCAAATTAAACTGGGGGGACTGCAAAATGATAAATTCAGTGTGAGGGACAGGGGACAGCAATTTAATTGAAGGTGGGGGTGGGGAGAGCAAATGATCAATTGAAGAGGGGGTGGGGAGAGCAAATGATGATCTAGGGGACGAACAAATAATTAATTTTAAGGGTGGGGGAGTAAATGATGTATTGAATGTGGGGTAGAGCAGTTGATAATGAATAGAGGGTGAGAGAGAAAGACATGACAATGAATTGGGGCGGGAGGGGCATGTAACTATAATGAATCGGAGTTAAGGCCCCGTCACACACAGCGACGCTGCAGCGATACAGACAACGATGCTGATCGCTGCAGCGTCGCTGTTGTGTCGCTGTGTGGTCGCTGGGGAGCTGTCACACAGACAGCTCTCTCCAGCGACCAACGATCAGGGGAACGACTTCGGCATCGTTGAAACTGTCTTCAACGATGCCGAAGTCCCCCTGCAGCACCCGGGTAACCAGGGTAAACATCGGGTTACTAAGCGCAGGGCCGCGCTTAGTAACCCGATGTTTACCCTGGTTACCAAAAAAAACAAACACTACATACTCACCATCTGTTGCCCGTCAGGTCCCTTGCCGTCTGCTTCCTGCTCTGACTGAGCCGCCGTACAGTGAGAGCAGAGCGCAGCGGTGACGTCACTGCTGTGCTCTCACTTTACGGCGGCAGTCAGAGCAGGAAGCAGACGCCAAGGGACCTGACGGACATCAGATGGTGAGTATGTACTGTTTGTTTTTTTTTACCTTTACGCTGGTAACCAGGGTAAACATCGGGTTACTAAGCGCGGCCCTGCGCTTAGTAACCCGATGTTTACCCTGGTTACCAGTGAAGACATCGCTGGATCGGTGTCACACACACCGATTCAGCGATGTCAGCGGGACCTCAACGACCAAAAAATGTGTGACACATAGCGAGATCGCTACTGAGGTCGCTGTTGCGTCACAAAACTTGTGACTCAGCAGCGATCTCGCTAGCGATCTCGCTATGTGAGACGGGGCCTTTAGGGTTAGAGTGGTAGGTACATAGTGGGGGGCGTTGACGATGAAGTGACTGGTAATGAATTGGGGGAAAGAGTACAGGTGCTAATTAATTTATATATTAAATGGGGAAAGTGGCTATTTATAGTTAGTGGGTGCACAGTGGTGGATTATAATTTATATTTGGAATGGTCAGGTTAATAATAATAATTATAATAATTTTATTTCTATAGTGCCAACACTTTACATTTTAGAGGGGACTTGTACAGACAATGGACATTAAGCATAACAATAAACACATAGATCAACAGATACCAAAAGGAATGAGGGCCCTGCTCGCAAGCTTACAATCTATGAGGTTGCATAATAACCAATTATATATTGTTTGTGGGTGCACCTCTGTATTCAGATGTCTAGTGTACACCATGTTCCAAATTATTATGCAAATTGGATGTAAGTGTCATTAAGATTTAATTGTTTTGTTTTTCAAATAAACTCGTGGATGGTATTGTGTCTCAGGGCTCAATGGATCACTAAAATCAATCTTAAACACATGTGATCATTAGTTTTCCAGGTGATTCTAATTAAAGGAAAACTACTTAAAAATGATGTTCCACATTATTAAGCAGACCACAGGTTTCAAGCAATATGGGAAATAAAAAGGATCTCTCTGCTGCTGAAAAGCATTAAATAGTGCAATGCCTTGGTCAAGGTATGAAAACATTAGATATTTCACGAAAACTTAAGAGTGATCATCATACTGTGAAGAGATTTGTGACTGAAACAGAGCACAGACAAAGTTCATGCAGATAAAGGCATAATGAGGAAGGTTTCTGCCAGACAAATTCATTGGATAAAGAGTGCAGCTGCCAAAATACCATTACAAAGCAGAAAACAGTTATTTGAAGCAGCTGGTGCCTCTGGAGTTCCTCGAACCTCAAGGTGTAGGATCCTTCAAAGGCTTGCTGTGGTGCATAAACCTACTATTCGGCCACCCCTAAACAGTGTTCACAAGCAGAAACGGTTGCAGTGGGCCCAGACACACATGAAGACTGATTTCCAAACAGTCTTGTTTACTGATGAGTGTCGAGCAACCCTGGGTGGTCCAGATGGATAGAGTAGTGGATGGTTGGTGGATGGCCACCATGTCCCAATAAGGCTGCAACGTCAGCAAGGAGATGGAGGAGTCATGTTTTGGGCCAAAATCATGGGGAAACAGCTTGTAGGGCCCTTTAAGGTTCCTGAAGGTGTGAAAATGACCTCGGCAAAGTATATAGAGTTTCTGACTGACAACTTTCTTCCATGGTATAAAAATCAGAATTGTGCCTTCAGGAGCAAAATCATCTTCATGCATGTCAATGCACCATCTCATGCTGCAAAGAATCCCTCTGAGTCATTGGCTGCTATGGGCATAAAAGGAAATAAACTCATGGTATTGCCACCATCTTCCCCTGACCTCAACCCTATACAGAACCTTTGGAGTATCATCAAGCAAAAGATCTATGAGGGTGGGAGGCAGTTCACATCAAAACAGCAGCTCTGGGAGGCTATTCTGACTTCATGCAAAGAAATACAAGCAGAAACTCTCCAAATACTCACAAGTTCATTGGAGGCGAGAATTGTGAAGGTGATAACAAAGAAGGGTTCCTATGGTAACATGTGACTTGGCCTGTTAGGATGTTTTGGGGTTAAATAGCTTTTTTGTTCAGTGAATGTGACCTCCTAATGCTGCAAATTCCACAAATGAGCATTTTCAGTTCTTTAAAACAGATCAAATGTTTAGAAATTCTACTGTGCCTAATAATTTGGAACAGTGCATTTTGAGTTTTTATTCATTTTGGAGATTATACTGTTATCATTGGGAGGTTTCTTCAATAAAATTCGATGTATAATCTAACAGGTGATGACTTTTATTAGACTGTCATTTGCACCGACCATTTAGGAAAATCCGAGAAAAATATAATTTGCATAATAATTTGGAACATGGTGTAGAAGAAAGGGAAAAAGTGGGGAATGTGGTCTGGAGGCCGTGCTCTAGGTAACTGTGTTATTTTATGCAGAGACGAGTCCTGGCTGGAAGAAGTGACGGCAGTCTGTGCTGGATGAAAATGAAACGCAAAGATGAAGGACTTCAGCTAGAGACGTCACTAGTGAGTCAGTGTATTACCTGTACACTGACACTATACACTGTATACTATATACAAAGCTCCTGTGTATAATGTCACTGGCAGTGGTGATCACTGTATTACCTGTACACTGACACCTTATACAGATCTCCTGTGCATAATGTCACCAGTGATCACTGTAGTATCTTTACACTGACCTAAATACAGAGTTCCTGTATACAATGGCACTTAGTATTGTGCTTTTTTAAAATTAATGATCAGTATTGTAGTATACAAGTAGTAAAAGGTGTACACTCCCTGACAGAAGTAATGTCGCTTATCCATGTTATGTAAATAAAAGCTTATAACCTGATGTTAAATTCATCCATTGGTTGTATAAATTATTCTTTTGAAAGCTGAAACTTTCCAAAATGTGGTTTAGGTTAAGAAAATAAATTGACATCAATGCAGAAATATTGATTAGTTAATGGACACAGAATGGTCAGATTTTAGCAAGACAAAAGTTTTGTCGCCTGGTCATATAATGCACCCAATCCTAATTTACATCCTCACCTGTGCTCAGTAAATGATCGGTTATTTAGTGTGTGTATAAAAAGAAACCCAGCACCCCAGACCTTCACTTGAACTGCAACTTAAGCTCTGACAACATGCCAAAAATCCATCCTACGACCAAAGCCTGGATTATCAAGAGGCTGAAGACCAGATCCACTGCAGAGGTGGTGGGCACCTTTAATGTGTCTCAGCATCAAGTACAAAGAATTAAAAAAAAGATTTGAAGAGACTGGAGAGGTGTTTGACTAGCCCAGGTCCGGCAGACCCCGCAAGACAACTGCTCAGGAGGAACATTTGTTGGTTAGAAAATCCAAAGCAACCCCCTCTTCCACAGCAGCAGAGCTCCAACAGGTCTGGTCACCTCAAGTCCCTGTGTCAACTAGAACAGTTTGTAGGATTCTGTCTCAAAATGGCCTCCATGGTGGAATCAGTGCCCAGAAGCCAGCACTAAACAAAAGGCAAATAAAAAACCGTGTGGCATCTGCAAACTCCCACAGCCTGCTAAATAGATGGACACTGGAAAAGTGGCAGAAGGTGGATTTCTCTTCAGTAGAATTACACCACAGCTGCCACAAACACTGCAGGAGATCTACTGGAGCCCGTATGGATCCAAAATACACCCAGAAGACAGTTAAATTTGGTGGTGGAAAGATCATGGTCTGGGGTTACATTCAGTATGGGGGTGTGCGAAACATTTGCAAGGTGTTAGGCAATATCAATAGCCTAAAATATCAAGAAGTATTATCTACCTCTTATATTCCAAATCATAAAAGAGGTCATTCTGCAGCAGGATGGTGCTCCATTTCATACATCCATCTCTACAACAAAGTTCCTCCAGGCAAAAAAGATCAAGGTGCTCAAGGACTGGCCAGCCCAGTCACCAGACATGAACATCATTGAGCATGTTTGGGCAAGGATGAAAGAGGAAGCTTGGAAGACAAAACCAAAGAATCTAGAGGAGCACCACAACTTCATTCACCAATGTTATGCAACATATATTTGTATTTTAAGTTAATTATTTGTCTGTGGGCAAAAAAAATTTTGTCTTGCCAAAATCTGACCATTCTGTGTCCATTAGCTGATCAATATTTCTGCTTTAATAACAATTTATTTTCTTAACCTAAACCACATTTTGGAGGGTTTCAGCTTTCAAAAGAATAACTTATACAACCAATGGATGAATTTAACGTCAGGTTATAAGCTTTTATTTACATAACAAGAATAAGCGACATAACTTGTGTCAGGGAGTGTATGGTGGCATCATTGGTCTTTGTATAGAGTGTAGTTTCATGTAGAGGTAATTGTGATATTATAATATTATGTATTCTCTGTGTAGTGGTGATAGTACTAGGCACTGTGTAGCTGTATTGTGTGTATGTTTGTAAGTAAGCTCCGTTATGGCACCATATCTAAGCAGTAAGCTTGGTTCTGGTACTCTATCAATGTAGTAATCTAGATTATGGTACTGTATGTATGTCGTAATCTCAGCTCTGCTCCAGTTTCTATGTAGCAGACTTGGTTCCATGTAGTAGACGTATTAAGCTCGGTTCTGCTCCCTTATCTCTGTAGTAAGCTCGGTTCTGCTCCCATATCTCTGCAGTAAGCTTCTGCTCCCATATCTCTGTAGTAAGCTCGGTTCTGCTCCCTTATCTCTCTAGTAAGCTCGGTTCTGCTCCCTTATCTCTGTAGTATGCTAGGTTCTGCTCCCATATCTTTGTAGTAAGTTTGGTTCTGCTCCCATATCTCTGTAGTAAGCTCGATTCTGTTCCCATATCTCTGCAGTAAGCTCGGTTCTGCTCCCATTTCTCTGCACTAAGCTCGGTTCTGCTCCCATATCTCTGTAGTAAGCTTGGTTCTGCTCCCATATCTTTGCAGTAAGCTCGGTTCTGCTCCCATATCTCTGTAGTAAGCTCGGTTCTGTTCCCCTATCTCTGTAGTAAGCTTGGTTCTGCTCCCTTATCTCTGTAGTAAGCTCGTTTCTGCTGCCATATCTCTGTAGTAAGCTCTGTTCTGCTCCCATATCTCTGCAGTAAGCTCAGTTCTGCTCCCATATCCTTGCAGTAAGCTTGGTTCTGCTCCCATATCTCTGTAGTAAGCTCGGTTCTGCTCCCATATCTTTGCAGTAAGCTCGGTTCGGCTCCCATATCTCTGAATCTAGTAAGTTCGGTTCTGCTCCCATATCTCTGTAGTAAGCTCCGTTCTGTTCCCATATCTCTGGAGTAAGCTCGATTCTGCTCCTATATCTATGCAGCAAGCTCCGTTCAGTTTCCATATCTGTGTACCAGCCTGTTTTTAAAGCCTGTTATCTCTGCTACTTTAATGCAGTGGCCAGATATAAGCAGGGAAAAGGAGGGCCACCGCAACTCGAGGGCCACTGCCTTGTGATTGCCCCCCAGGCTGAAAATTGCCAGCCAGCCCCTGCTGCCCATGATGGACTTAATCAGCCAAGGTATCTTTATATTGCTTTACCCCACACCTTTCTAGTACTGTCAGCAGTTTTCAGAAGCTGAAACTGCTGACAGATTCCGTTTAAACATACTTTTTGATAGCAAAGCCTGATGCCTCTGACTTATTTTTGGAGAGCAGTGAAACTGCAGACACTGTTGACTTGGTTATTGCTGCGCTGCTGCCACAAAGATCCATGAGCTATATGAATCTTCAGATACATTTCCTTCCTCTGCTATTCTATGTCACCCATGGGATTTCCTCTCTGTACTCTTCATATGCTTGTACACGCAGCAGTAACAGATAAATCTGGCGCTCTGACTATTATTGTGTAAAGCATCACTAAATCTAAGGCTATAAAACATTCTGGGCAAAAATAACATTACCATGTAACATAAACTGCTAAAGAATGAGGATTCTGCAGATAAATGCTTTCAAAATGTAGTTACTTGAAGGGTTAAACAGTATACTGGGCATTCTACCAAAAAATGTACTATTGAAAAGTATTGTATCTCATTGACTATGACAAAGCGAAGCCAGGTAGGTCCATTCAGTGTAATAGAAATAAGCACAAAACCCCGCAGAACAAACACAACTTGTATTATTATTGTATGCGGGTTTTGTCTTGGCCTCCACAGTCACTTTTAGTTGGTAAAGTTATGGATTTAGGCCGGGGTCACGAGTGTGTGTGTGAGAAACATGTGCATCAATACCCGGCACTGCCGCCGGCACTCGGGACCGGAATGTGCGGCTCCATGTATTTCTGTACAGCTTAACGCTGCAGGTTTCTGGCATCACACTCGCAAGCGTGACCCAGGGCCTTAAGAAAATTTCAGGCCAACTCTTATTTTTCCTTATAAGACCTTATTCAGAAGTCAGCTTTTTGCGTACAAAAAAATCTGATCGATTATTCTGATCAGACACTAATCACAGTGTGATCAGAGTGTGGTGCAAGTGTCATTTTCTCTGAGTATTATGGTTTCCTCCCACTCTCCAAAGACATACTGATAGGGAATTGAGATTGTGAGTCCCAATGGGGACAGTGATGATGATGTCTGTAAGTCGCTGAGGAATTAATGGTGCTGTGTAAACGAGTAAAATAATATTGCTGTTTTGTCCCTTGTGAAGGTTCTCAGGGCTCGCTCACACCACTGTATAAATTGGACCAATGTTATTCAATGGGTCAGTGCCGATGATTCACTTCAAAATGGGACGGGTGAGAAAAAGAAATTGGAAGCCATACGAAGCCACAGTATAACATCTGAAATTTACTGATACGTTACCATTCTGTAACACTGGAAACTGTAAATGGTCCTGTAAAAGATTAATAGCTGCTGTAAAAAAACGGATTGTATATGGACAGCACAAGGACAAGGGAGGAAAAAATCGTCCTACTCTCCTGGATGAAAATAGACCAATTTTCAATACGCTGGTGTGACCCTTGCCTAAAAATGAGCTTACAACAGTGATTTGGAGGTTTTGATTTTTTAAGTAGACCCACAGCATTGAGAATATTCTTGGAATCCATGCTTGTCTTCTGCGGCTTCTCCGGAGGAGTGCCTTCTATTCCTTCTATATAGCTAAACCTCTTTATTTGTAATGCAGTTGTGTGTAACTAGTTATGGCTTATATTGTTACAAATACCATTTTGCTTTTTGATAATATTTTCAGTTTTATAAATCACGCCATACATAAATTGAGAGGATTAGATAGCTTTTGATATAAGCAGCATTCTCAAGATTGGTTGGAGGCCCATTTATCCCCTCCTACAGCCTTTTAGCTGTCTTATTCTCAGCTGCTTTCTCGCCTCCTGTAAGGAAACAGATATAGGAAGAAAAAGCAAGCAGAATTGGAACACAGCATGCTCAACTGGGAGCCAAGCAAGGAATCCTAGCAGTGCATTGGACTGAGTCCTGCCTGCTGCTTCCCTGGCAAATGAAAAATGCCATGGGCCAGCTAGAGTGAAAACAAATTGGCAGATAATTCCTGGTCCATGGTCAGCCAAGTGAGCAACATGCTTCTGAAGATTTTCTTTGAGTGAAATGATGGAGCCTGGCGTGCTATTAACATTTCCTTTGTCATAACTTTACAGGATAATAGCACAGTTAAATTGCTGCAAGACTGAAAGAAAATTGGTTATAAATTGCACTCATAGTTCAAGGTATTTCTAGGCAAATCACGCCGATGGGAATCATGGGACTGTAAACAGCCGGTGGGCCATGTACAATTGTTTTACTTGACAGAACAGTTTCATTAAAATAAAGCTCACGTCACAACTGATAATAACCTCAGTGATGCAAGGAAACAGACTTCTCCTTGCGATAAACGTTTGAAAAATATATTTTATGAAATGACACATTTAAAAACTACCTAGCACCAATCTGGAGCAGCCATTTTTATTTGATAAAAGAGTGAGGACTCCAAAGTAGCCAAACTAGTGATTTTTCTAAACATAAGTGATTGACAAGTGTACAGAGCACTCACTTATGTCCCCTAAAAGGGCCAAAGTTTCCCACAGCCAAAGTCAGACCCAAACTTTCAGGTGGTTGGACCCCGGCATACGAGCAGGATTCTCCAATCCTAAACACCACCTCTCAAAGGGAAAGCGCAAAAGTTATCCTAAGATCTCACTCTTTGCACTGCCGCCTTATTTACTAAGCGGTGACTGGGTGGTGGCATCCTTAAAGCAAAAACCATTCTGACATAGATTAGTAGATAATCCATCAGCGCTGGACTAGTGCAAAAAAATTAGATCTCGTGCTTTCACTGCAAGAGAAGTGGCGGAGGTTTGTACATACATCCATAACCCAGGAGCTTTCTAGGAAAAATTGGGCCCTTTTGGAGGACATTAGGGAGTGTCCTGTGCACTTATTGGCAATATTGTATATTTCATAAATGCACCAGACTTGGGCTGCACACTGTTGGGCTGCACACACTGCAAACTAACAGGCAGGTCGTTGGTAATTACCTGTCTACTGTGCTCAGCGCTCATCTTTGCATACACTGAACAGTCAAACACCACTCCTACAGGTGATTCAGCAGCGTCTTGTGACTTCATGTAGACACAAGCCTCCGCTCCCCCTTGTTGATGAGTAGAGACTGCCAACGTTATGCTGATTGACAGCCGACTCCCAGCTGCCTAACTGCAGGGAATCCGCTGTCAATGAATATGACATCTGCAGTCACGCCCCATCGACAGAGTAGCCCAAAAGAAGAGCTGCTCTGTTGAGGTTGAGCAGCTGGTATAACAGGCAGGTAGATGTTTCTGTTGTACATCCCTGGTAGCTACATAATTGTGTCCTACAAGTAATAATCTAGAGGCCACATCTGCCAATCACACTAGCAGGATTATTTGGCATGCTGGTTATTACATGGTTATTCCATGTCAAAATAGGTCAAAACCTATCCCGCAGGAAGGAGATTCTTTACTGATCGCTGGAGATCCAACTACTGGGTCCCCTGGATATCCCAAAAACTGTGTTTTGGATTAATAGCTTGAATGGATTAATTGTCTGGGACTGCTGGGGAAAGCCAAGTACTGAACCTGTTAATACTGTACAGATATTGAATTTTTTAGCTCCAATTTATCAAATTGATCATGCCAGAATTCTGGTGCAAATTTCCTTGAACAGTTGCAAACTGCTTACAGCAGAGTTGCACAAAAATCTTGCGACTTTTGGCGTTTTCACGCCAGTCTCATCCAGCTCTGCCAAAATGGATGGAAGTGGGGCAGAACAGGGGTGTGACACCACAGATCATCTAATTCATGATACATTTTCCTTACCATAGAGAAGCCTGTATTTTCCACATTCCTGCCTGGTATCTCACTTTCAACGTTCCGTCATCAAAAAGATATTTTGATTTAAGAGTGAGGAGGAGGGGGAAGCAGCTGCAATTTTTCACTTTTCAGTTGATCAGCAAGCTGGTAGGAGGGAGAAACAGGGAAAAAGATTACTAACTAGTAGTCTCCAAAAATTCAGCTGAGATCTTGCATCACACCAGAAAAGAGCCCATCCTGTCAGCTCTCCTGGAAAGAATCTTCAGCTGCCGAAGAAAGATTTGATTTTTTTAGCAAAAGGTTCTCCTTAAATTTTATGTTCGCTATTCAATATTTATTTGTATTACTTATTTAAATGATTTTTGTAACTCTGAATAAACACAGGGGTCATTTGATCACAATTTGGCCTTTATTAATTCACTTATTTTCTTATTAGATTAGGTGCACTATCAAGCCAAAAATGCATGGCGCATGCTGTTCTAAACCAATTCTCATTTGTTCTAGCTCAGTGGTTGTATATTTTCTTATTTTCCCTTTCTAATGCACATGGATAATGATCAGTATGTTTTCTTTTAAATATATCAATTAATGAAAAGCTTGTGAATGCTCACAGCAGCCTGGTGACGTGGGCTTGGTGTTGGATATTGAACTACCATGTGATCAGCTGAGAGACATGGGCTTACAAGAGAAGCTCCAACATTTGATGAGTTCCTTATGAGTACAATCATATATCTAATATTTTATTGAATAAAGGAGTAGCTAAAGAGGAACAGTAGTTACTGATAGTAACAAAAACACCTGCAGATTTATTGGTGCCAATAGTATCCAATTAATTAGCAGCCAAACAACCTGGAAAACCAACAGTGGTATAGCTATGAGGCATGGACAAGTTGCAATTACATCTGGGCCCATACTGTATGAAGGCCCAAAGGTACCCTTGCCACGTAAACGGACAACTGTGGTACAATATATCATATTAATAATGAATGATAATTGATGCCAAATATATAACATGAATTACAATCATTTCAAATTCAGATAAATTTGAATTAGAAAACTAATTTTGTTATTTCTTCAGAAACCTTGTCCTATGGTCTCTCATAAAAGGGGTGAAGGGTGCTCTAATGAATGTACTTGTCCCCCTTCAGTGCCAGTCTTTCCCTTGTTAGACTTGACAATGGAGGGGCGGTGATTGTCCTCATGCTGGGCAGTGCACCTGCCATCCAGCCAACACTAGTAAGCATTCTTCTTAAGCAGGAGCACTCTGATCTCCAGTAGGTACAGCTGTCAGTCATAGACCTGCTGCTGGTATGTCACAGTCACCAGGCAGTGTTTGGTGGCCAATGGGGGTGCACTGTGACCCCAATTTAAATCCCCATATTAACTCCATTTCATTTTCTAGGTGGTGTATTTGCTTAGACAAAAAGAGAAAAAAAGCCAGCTCATCGTTTCCAAAGGGGCACGGAACTTGATCCTGATGAGACGTATAACAATAGAAAAAAACACGATGTTCCAGCTCCAACTTGATAAAATGAAAAAACTTTAATGAAAAAAAATTAAAAGCAAATTGCACTGCTCCGTTTAGACAACACCATAACCCAAGTGAGTGAAGCAACGCGTTTCGACCGTGCTGCGGTCTTTGTCAAAGTGTATTTGCTTACCTACCCTGGAGCGCTTTGCATTGGATTGACCTCTACTTCTGGCCCTGCTTTGTTAGTTCTGGTATAGCTCACTACTCCTCTGTGTGATGCTTCTGCCCCATGTGGACTTGAACCCGCCTATACCGAGAGTCCGAGACTATGCACTTGACCCTGATTTAGTCATTGTCCCCTTTTCTTTGGTTCTGAGCCAGATTACTGATGTCTATTTCATAAACTCATGGCTGGCCATGTGATTTCCCTGCAGTGAAGGCCAGGTCCCTATATAGGGGTGAAAGGGTGTATTCCACGGATCCTTGGGGATTGCTAAGCAGAGTCTGTCCATAGATGCCCATTTGAGTTTCAGTTTCTTAATGGATTTTGTTTACAATATCTGCCTTAAAATAAGATTTTTCAAACTTTGTAAATTGTAGACATCTTAAAAAACTATATCAGAAAGGCAGAAGGTGCAATAAATTTACAGTAGCTGTGCATCTTGCAAAATATGACCTATTGATTAATTATTATTTAACCTATATGATTACAGACAAACAATTTTTCCAAATTGATGTTTGCTTAATTATATTAGACCACACTCTTTGGGAGTTGCCTCTATCATTTCTCGTCTGGCAAAGAGCAGTAACCTCTATTAATACAAATATACAATCTCATTCCTGTTACGTTTTACTTCTATTACTTTGGCATCACCTCTCCTGTTTTTTTTACTGTACATTAGAGGTGACAGAGTGGGGCTTTACAGTAGGAATATCTGTATGATGTGCACCTTTATTTTTACACCAAATATAGTACAGTTTAATAGGATTATAATAGCTATCCCTATTAAAAGTCTGTTATTCATTCACAAGTCATGCAAAAGTCAACAGTAAATGTAGATTCTTGATCATTGAAGAAGATATGCTGAAACGCCTGATTCTATCCTAGTCAATTCCATCCTGTCCTTTGAGGAATCTGTTATAAAATGTGTCTATTATGCCAACACATAAAGGTGAAAACTACTTTATGGGGCAGTATAATCACAATGGCAATTGACAGCTTGCTAACCTCTGTTTAAAATACAGTAAGGCAGCTTTGTACATGGCGAGTTCTGGCAATTATTTCCTTGTATGTAATTATGATTGTGTTCAGCTCACCAACTAGATTGTTATTCATTGGTGTTTAAAACACAAGCATTGCATCAGTCAGCAATTTCGAGACAGTTGGTTATTTCACTGAGCATTATTCCCTTGGAGGTTTTATCGGCAGAAACAATAAGTTATATAAATAAATACAACACTTTGAGATCTCCTATCATTCACATTAGACATGAGAGTAGTATACTTGTCTTTATAGTAGGTCCTATGTGAAACAATTTCCAGATTAAAAAAATGCTGTTTACAGGTGTTTACAATATGAAGATATACTTACTTGGATACTCGGAATAAGAAAGTAATAGAAGAAATACTTTCCAGCAGCATGTACACAAAGGGAAAACATATTTCAAAGCAACTGTTTATTAGATCATGTTAAAATAAAAGTAAATTTCTCCTAGAAAATAACCTACACGTTTCGAACCTAAAATATGTTCTTACTCATACCATTGTTCTGTTATTCTGACTCTATTTTATAGTGAAGAAAAAGAAAGTGACATCAAAATAATGATCCTTGTTAAATATAATTAGACAAAAACAATAGAAATAATCTTATAAATAGTAAATATAATCTAATATATAAACATCAGATCAGTTTTGATGTCATACAAGTTGGAATTCTAGTGTTCAATTTAAATATTCAAAATGCTTCTCGATTATGGAGGGTTCACAATCAATCTCCTCCCCTTACTGTCACTCATAAGAAAAAAGCAAAGCCAAATAAATGAGCCAAGACTTAAATTGGTATTCATGCAGTGCCAAAGAACACATTCATCCTTTCACAGACAAAACCCAAGAAAAAAAATAAAATGAACATATACCCTGCAGCAAGTAAAAAAAGTAAATAGCAAATGTAAATAACATACGATACTTAGTTAACACCATTTTGATCAATAAAGCATAAAAGCCATCTCACCGCAACAAGATGTATCCAATCGGAATTGTCCTATTCTGTCTCTATTATTATTATTATTATTTTTTACTTACAGTATATAGCACCATTGATTCCATGGTGCTGTGCATGAGAAGGGGTAACAAAGTACAGATATCACTTACAGTAAACAAACTAACAATGATAGACTGGTACAGAGGGAAGAGGACCCTGCCCTTGCGGGCTTAAGGTACCTTCACACGAAGCGACGCTGCAGCGATAGCGACAACAATGCCGATCGCTGCAGCGTCGCTGTTTGATCGCTGGGGAGCTGTCACACAGACCGCTCTCCAGCGACCAACGATGCCGAGGTCCCCGGGTAACCAGGGTAAACATCGGGTTGCTAAGCGCAGGGCCGCGCTTAGTAACCCGATGTTTACCCTGGTTACCAGCATAAAAGTAAAAAAAAAAAACAGTACATACTCACCTGCGCGTCCCCCAGCGTCTGCTTCCTGACACTGACTGAGCTCCGGCCCTAACAGCACAGCGGTGACGTCACCGCTGTGCTTTCACTTTCACTTTAGGGCCGGCGCTCAGTAAGTGTCAGGAAGCAGACGCTGGGGGACGCGCAGGTGAGTATGTACTGTTTGTTTTTTTTACTTTTACGCTGGTAACCAGGGTAAACATCGGGTTACTAAGCGCGGCCCTGCGCTTGGTAACCCGATGTTTACCCTGGTTACCAGTGTAAAATATCGCTGGTATCGTTGCTTTTGCTTTCAAACACAACAATACACGGCGATCGGACGACCAAATAAAGTTCTGGACTTTATTCAGCGACCAGCGACATCACAGCAGGATCCTGATCGCTGCTGCGTGTCAAACTAAACGATATCGCTAGCGAGGACGCTGCAACGTCACGGATCGCTAGCGATATCGTTACAAAGTCGTTTCGTGTGAAGGTACCTTTACATTTTACAGGATGATGGGGAAGGAGACAGTAGGTGGGGGGTTGCAGCAGTAGTGGTGTTGCGGTAGCAGCATGGTCATTGCAGGCTGTAAGCTTTCTTGAAGAGATGGGTTTTCATATTCCTTCAGAAGGATCCCAATGTGGTGAATAATCGAAAGTGTTGGGGCACAGAATTCCTGTGGATGGGGGATTGTTGTGAATTTGGATTCTGGGCTCCCCCGGTGGCTACTGGTGGAATTGAACTTGTGACATCATCTTCCCTGTTCACCTGTTCTGATTAGATCTGGGTGTCGCTATATAACCTGGCTTCTCTGTTAGATGCTTGCCGGTCAACAATGTTATCAGAAGCCTCTCTGTGCTTGTTCCTGCTCCCAGACATCTACTAGATAAGTTGGACATTCGTCCATGTTTTGTTTTTGTATTTTGGTTCCAGTTCACAGCTGCAGTTTCGTTACTGTGTCTGGAAAGCTCTTGTTGATCAGGAATTGCCACTCTGGTATTATGAGTTAATGCCAGAGTCCTAAAGTAATTTCTGGATGTGTTTTGTTAGGGTTTTCTACTGACCATGAAAGTATGCTTTCTGTCTTCTGCTATCTAGAAAGCGGACCTCAAATTTGCTAAAACTATTTTCCTGCTGCGTTTGTTGTTTCATCTCATATCACCGCCAATATATGTGGGGGGCCTCTGTCTCCTTTTTGGGCATTTCTCTAGAGGTGAGTCAGGTCTTATATTTCCCTCTGCTAGCATTATTTAGTTCTCCGGCCGGCGCTGGGCATATAGGGATAAAAAGTAGGACATGCTACCTGGCTACTTCTAGATGATGCGGTAGGTTTAGTTCATGGTCAGTATAGTTACATCTTCCAAGAGCTTGTTCCTATTGAGGCTTATGCTAGTTCTCTGGCCATGGAGATCATGACAGTTTGACCGGCCCGCAGAAGGGTTAAAATCCTTGGCTGAGAAAGGAGAGAAATAAGAAGTCTGCTGAAAATTTTTTTTTTTTTTTCTCTAGTAGTTAGTGTGCTCTTAATTGGATCACTTGCCAGTCTGTCTATGCTGCAGTCTTTCTTTTTTTTCTCTCTCCTTCTAATCTTTGAATGGCTCTATGTTCACCTGTCTATAATGGATCTACAGAGTGTAACTGCAGGTTTGAATAATCTCGCCACGAAAGTACAAAGTTTGCAAGATTTTGTTGTTCATGCTCCGGTATCAGAGCCGAGAATTCCTTTGCCGGAATTCTTCTCAGGGAATAGATCTAGCTTTCAGAATTTTAGAAATAATTGTAAGTTATTTTTGTCCCTGAAATCTCGTTCTGCTGGAGACCCTGCACAGCAGGTTGGGATTGTGATTTCCTTGCTCCGCGGCGACCCTCAAGATTGGGCTTTTGCATTGGCACCAGGGGATCCTGCGTTGCGCAATGTGGATGCGTTTTTTCTGGCCTTGGGCTTGCTGTATGAGGAACCTCATTTGGAACTTCAGGCAGAAAAAACTTTGATGTCCCTATCGCAGGGGCAAGATGAAGCTGAAATTTACTGCCAAAAATTCCGTAAATGGTCTGTGCTTACTCAGTGGAATGAGTGCGCCCTGGCGGCGACTTTCAGAGAGGGTCTTTCTGATGCCATTAAGGATGTTATGGTGGGGTTCCCTGTGCCTGCAAGTCTGAATGAGTCCATGACAATGGCCATTCAGATCGATAGGCGTCTGCGGGAGCGCAAACCAGTGCACCATCTGGCGGTGTCCACTGAGAAGACGCCAGAAAACATGCAGTGTGATAGAATTCTGTCCAGAAGCGAGCGGCAGAATTTTAGACGGAAAAATGGGTTGTGTTTCTATTGTGGGGATTCTACTCATGTTATATCAGCATGCTTTAAGCGTACTAAAAAGCTTGATAAATCCGTTCCCATTGGCACTTTACAGTCTAAATTTATTTTGTCTGTGACCCTGATTTGCTCTTTGTCATCTATTACTACGGACGCCTATATCGACTCTGGCGCCGCTTTGAGTCTTATGGATTGGTCCTTTGCCAATCGTTGTGGGTATGATTTAGAGCCTTTGGAGACTCTTATTCCTCTGAAGGGGATTGACTCCACCCCATTGGCTAATAATAAACCACAATACTGGACACAAGTGACTATGTGTATTAATCCGGATCACCAGGAGACTATTCGTTTTCTGGTGCTGTATAATCTACATGATGATTTGGTGCTGGGATTGCCATGGCTGCAGTCTCACAACCCAGTCCTTGACTGGAGAGCTATGTCTGTGTTGAGCTGGGGATGTAAGGGGACTCATGGGGACGTACCTTTGGTGTCCATTTCATCATCTATTCCCTCTGAAATCCCTGAGTTCCTGTCTGATTATCGTGACGTCTTTGAAGAACCCAAGCTGGGTTCACTACCTCCGCACCGTGAGTGCGATTGTGCTATAGATTTAATTCCGGGTAGTAAATACCCAAAGGGTCGTTTATTTAATCTGTCTGTGCCTGAACATACTGCTATGCGAGAATATATAAAGGAGTCCTTGGAAAAGGGACATATTCGTCCATCGTCATCTCCCTTAGGAGCCGGTTTTTTCTTTGTGTCAAAAAAAGACGGCTCTTTGAGACCATGTATTGATTATCGGCTTTTGAATAAAATCACGGTTAAATATCAATACCCATTGCCGTTGCTGACTGATTTGTTTGCTCGCATAAAGGGGGCCAAGTGGTTCTCTAAGATTGATCTCCGTGGGGCGTATAATTTGGTGCGGATCAGGCAGGGGGATGAGTGGAAAACCGCATTTAATACGCCCGAGGGCCACTTTGAGTATTTGGTGATGCCTTTTGGTCTTTCTAATGCCCCTTCAGTCTTCCAGTCCTTTATGCATGATATTTTCCGCGATTTTTTGGATAAATTTATGATAGTGTATCTGGATGATATTCTGATTTTTTCGGATGATTGGGACTCTCATGTCCGGCAAGTTAAGAGGGTTTTTCAGGTTTTGCGGTCTAATTCTCTGTGTGTCAAGGGTTCTAAGTGCGTTTTTGGGGTTCAGAGAATTTCCTTTTTGGGATATATTTTTTCTCCCTCTTCCATTGAGATGGATCCTGTCAAGGTTCAAGCTATTTGTGATTGGACGCAGCCCTCTTCTCTTAAAAGTCTTCAGAAATTTTTGGGCTTTGCCAACTTTTATCGTCGATTTATTTCTGGTTTTTCGGATGTCGTTAAGCCATTGACCGATTTGACTAGACAGGGTGCTGATGTTGCTAATTGGTCCCCTGATGCTGTGGAGGCCTTTCAGGAGCTTAAGCGCCGTTTTTCTTCTGCCCCTGTGTTGCGTCAGCCTGATGTGACTCTTCCTTTTCAGGTTGAGGTCGACGCTTCTGAGATCGGGGCTGGGGCAGTGTTGTCGCAGAAAAGTTCTGACTGCGCCGTGATGAGGCCTTGTGCCTTCTTTTCCCGTAAATTTTCGCCCGCTGAGCGGAATTATGATGTTGGGAATCGGGAGCTTTTGGCCATGAAGTGGGCGTTTGAGGAGTGGCGCCATTGGCTCGAGGGGGCCAGACATCAGGTGGTGGTATTGACTGACCACAAAAATTTGATCTATCTTGAGACCGCCAGGCGCCTGAATCCTAGACAGGCGCGCTGGTCATTATTTTTCTCTCGGTTTAATTTTGTGGTATCGTACCTACCGGGTTCTAAGAATGTTAAGGCGGATGCCCTTTCTAGGAGTTTTGAGCCTGATTCACCCGGCAACTCTGACCCCACAGGTATTCTTAAGGAGGGAGTTATCTTGTCAGCCGTTTCTCCAGACCTGCGGCGGGCCTTGCAGGAGTTTCAGGCGGATAGACCGGATCGTTGTCCGCCTGATAGGTTGTTTGTTCCTGATGATTGGACCAGTAGAGTCATCTCTGAGGTACATTCTTCTGCATTGGCAGGTCATCCTGGAATTTTTGGTACCAGGGATTTGGTGGCAAGATCCTTCTGGTGGCCTTCCCTGTCACGAGATGTGCGAGGCTTTGTGCAGTCTTGTGACGTTTGTGCTCGGGCCAAGCCTTGTTGTTCTCGGGCTAGTGGATTATTGTTGCCCTTGCCTATTCCTAAGAGGCCTTGGACACACATCTCGATGGATTTTATTTCAGATCTGCCTGTTTCTCAGAAGATGTCTGTCATCTGGGTGGTGTGTGACCGTTTTTCTAAGATGGTCCATTTGGTTCCCCTGCCCAAATTGCCTTCTTCTTCCGAGTTGGTGCCCCTGTTTTTTCAAAATGTTGTTCGTTTGCATGGTATTCCTGAGAATATCGTTTCTGACAGAGGAACCCAATTTGTGTCTAGATTTTGGCGGGCATTCTTTGCTAGGATGGGCATAGATTTGTCTTTTTCGTCTGCTTTTCACCCTCAGACTAATGGCCAGACCGAGCGGACTAATCAGACCCTGGAGACATATCTGAGGTGTTTTGTGTCTGCTGACCAGGATGATTGGGTTGCTTTTTTGCCATTGGCGGAGTTCGCCCTCAATAATCGGGCCAGCTCTGCCACTTTGGTGTCCCCGTTTTTCTGTAATTCGGGGTTCCACCCTCGATTTTCCTCCGGTCAGATGGAATCCTCGGATTGTCCTGGAGTGGATGCGGTGGTGGAGAGATTGCATCATATCTGGGGGCAGGTGATGGACAATTTAAAGTTGTCCCAGGAGAAGACTCAGCTTTTTGCCAACCGTCACCGTCGTGTTGGTCCTCGGCTTTGTGTTGGAGATTTGGTGTGGTTGTCTTCTCGTTTTGTCCCTATGAGGGTCTCATCTCCTAAGTTTAAGCCTCGGTTCATCGGTCCGTATAAAATATTGGAGATTCTTAACCCTGTTTCCTTCCGTTTGGACCTCCCTGCATCCTTTTCTATTCATAACGTTTTTCATCGGTCGTTATTGCGCAGGTATGAGGCACCGGTTGTGCCTTCCGTTGAGCCTCCTGCTCCGGTGTTGGTTGAGGGTGAGTTGGAGTACGTTGTGGAAAAAATCCTAGACTCCCGTGTTTCCAGACGGAGACTCCAGTATCTGGTCAAGTGGAAGGGATACGGCCAGGAGGATAATTCTTGGGTCACTGCATCTGATGTTCATGCCTCTGATCTGGTTCGTGCCTTTCATAGGGCCCATCCTGATCGCCCTGGTGGTTCTGGTGAGGGTTCGGTGCCCCCTCCTTGAGGGGGGGGTACTGTTGTGAATTTGGATTCTGGGCTCCCCCGGTGGCTACTGGTGGAATTGAACTTGTGACATCATCTTCCCTGTTCACCTGTTCTGATTAGATCTGGGTGTCGCTATATAACCTGGCTTCTCTGTTAGATGCTTGCCGGTCAACAATGTTATCAGAAGCCTCTCTGTGCTTGTTCCTGCTCCCAGACATCTACTAGATAAGTTGGACATTCGTCCATGTTTTGTTTTTGTATTTTGGTTCCAGTTCACAGCTGCAGTTTCGTTACTGTGTCTGGAAAGCTCTTGTTGATCAGGAATTGCCACTCTGGTATTATGAGTTAATGCCAGAGTCCTAAAGTAATTTCTGGATGTGTTTTGTTAGGGTTTTCTACTGACCATGAAAGTATGCTTTCTGTCTTCTGCTATCTAGAAAGCGGACCTCAAATTTGCTAAAACTATTTTCCTGCTGCGTTTGTTGTTTCATCTCATATCACCGCCAATATATGTGGGGGGCCTCTGTCTCCTTTTTGGGCATTTCTCTAGAGGTGAGTCAGGTCTTATATTTCCCTCTGCTAGCATTATTTAGTTCTCCGGCCGGCGCTGGGCATATAGGGATAAAAAGTAGGACATGCTACCTGGCTACTTCTAGATGATGCGGTAGGTTTAGTTCATGGTCAGTATAGTTACATCTTCCAAGAGCTTGTTCCTATTGAGGCTTATGCTAGTTCTCTGGCCATGGAGATCATGACAGGGGATATTCTGGAGAAGTCTTGGAGGCGATTGTTGAGGAAGGAATAAGTGTGAAGGAGAGAAGGAAGTCTTGGGAGGACCGGAGAACATGTGAGGGAAAATATTGGGAGATTAGTTCGAAGATGTACAGAGGAGACAGGTTATGGATGGCTTTGTAGGTCAGTGTTAGTAGTTTGAACTGGACACGCAGGGGAATTGGGAGCCAATGAAGGGATTTGCAAAGGGGAGAAGTGGAGGAGTAGAGAGGAGAGAGATGGATTAGGCGGGCAGCAGAGTTAAGGAAAGATTGGCGAGCTGCGAGAGTGTTAGCAAGTAGGCCACAGAGGAGGATGTTGCAGTAGTCAAAGCGGGAGATGAGAGCATGCACAAGCATTTTAGTAAATTGAGGGTTGAGAAAAGGACTGATTCTGTAAATAGTTTTGAGCTGGAGGCGATAAGGGATGGTGAGAGCTTGGATGAACTGTTTGAAGGATAGGTCAAAGGTTACTACGAGGCAGCAGAATTCTGGTACAGAGGAAAGTGTGATGTCATTTTGTTGTGATAGATCAGGTAGGGAAGATACTTGAGATGAAGAAAAAATAATGAGTTCAGATTTGTCCACGGAGGTGAAGTCTGGGCCAGAGAAGTAGATCTGGGTGTTATTAGTGTATAGGTGGTACTGGAAACCTTGGGACTTTATGAGTTGTCCTAGGCCAAAGCTATAGTTGGAGAAGAGAAATGGTCCCTGAACAGATCCTTAACTGTCATCAATAGAGAGAGCGTGATGAGGAGGTAGTGTGGCAGTGGGAGATGTGAAATGTGCAGTTGGAAAGGTATGAGAAGATCCAGGATAGGGTAAAGTCTTTGATGTCAAAGGAAGTGAAGATCTGTAGTGGGAGAGAGTGGTCAACTGTGTCAAAGGCAGATGAAAGGTCTAGAAGGAGAAGTAAAGAGAATTATCTGTTAGTTTTAGCTGTAAGTCGTTAGTAATTTTGGTCAGGGCAGTTTCAGAGGAATAGTGGGAGCAGAAGCCAGATTGCAGGTTGTCAAAGAGTGAGTTAGATGACAGGTGGGAGGAAAGTTCAACATGAACATGCTGTTCGAGGAGTTTGGAAGTGAATGGGAGCAGCGATATGGAGCAATAGCAGTCAGATCACGGATAGCTTTTTGAGGATAGGCATAATTGTAGCATATTTGAAAGCAGAAGGGAAAGTACCAGACGTTAGTGAGAAGTTAGTGATAGGTTAAAAAGATGGGTTTGGGGATGGGAAACATGTGGTTGTGAGTTTGGGGAGGAAGATGGGTGGCATGGGGTCAAGTTCATAAGTGGTTAGATGTGATTTGGCAAGATGATTGAGCTTTCCTCCCATAATGTTGGAGAGGGAGGTTATGGGAAGGGCATTGGTCTGGCATACAAAGGGGTAGTGGTGGGCAAACAATAAAGACTTGCCTTGTTTGATCAATTTTATTTCTGAACTGAATGACAAAGTCCTCAGCAAAGAACAGGGAGTTCAGAGAGGGCAGCAGAGGAGGGAGTTAAAAGTGTTGAATAACTGTTTAAGGTTGTAGGATAAGGCAGATACAAAGGTTGTGAAGAAGTCCTGTTTAGCAGAGGTAAGGGCTAATTTGAATGTAATTGTTGCTTGCTTAAATGCAGTGACGTTGTCTTGCAAATGTGTTTTCTTCCAAAGATGCTCTGCAACCCTGGACACTTGCTGAAGCTTTTTAGTGAGGTTATTGTGTTGTCTATTGATGTGTCACACTCTGCCATGCATGCCAGGGGTGACAGCGTCAACAGCTGATGCAAAAGTGGAATTGTAGAAAGCAGTGGCACTATCTGTGTCGTGGAGTGAAGATATGGATGCCAGCGGTGGTCAGAGAGTGTGTGAGCATCTAGATATGTGAGGTTTCTGCGGGGGTGAGCTAGTTGTTAGAGATGGGTGACAAGTGAGGAGGACAGGGATGAGAAAGTGAGTAGATGGTGGTCAGATATTGGGAGAGGGGACATTGTGAGGTTAGATAGGGAGCAGAGATGGGTGAAGATAAGGTCTAGTTTATGTCCATCTGTGCGGTTGACTGAGGAGAATCACTGAGTAAGTCCAAAAGATAAAGTAAGAGACAGGAGTTTGGAGGCTGCTGACTGGCGGGTGTCGGTTGGGAAGTTGAAGTCACCCATGAAGAGGTGGGAATGTCAGCAGAGAGAAATTTGAAGAAGCCAGGTTGAGAATTGGTCAATAAAGGAAGTGGCCGGGCCTGGAAGTATATGATGGCCACTTCGGGGTTGGACAGAGAGTAGATATGGACAGAGTGAACTAGTATATAAATAAGGGCAGAGCAGGACACTGGTCCTACTATTCAGACACCTGCCCATGGGAAGCTATATAGATGAAATACCTAGCTCAACAAGGGAGAGCTACTCTCCCGTTTGTAAAAAGTACAAAAAACTACAACAAAACCGAAGAAATGAGCTGAAGCATAAGTTGGTATACATGCAATGTGTAGATGCACATTCACACTTTGGCCATTTCACAGACAAAACCCAAGAAAAAAATTAAATTAGCATACACCCTATAGTAAGTAAATAATAAGAAAGGTATCATCGCCGATGCCAGGGCCTGGCAGCTTTACTTCTGGCTTCTGTTCAACACAGGAAAAAGTCAGCATGTCATTAGTGAATTAGCCAGCTTTATGCTAATTTCATTAGCCAAGCCAGCCCCCCTCTCTGTCACAACAAAAACATAGACATCAAAGTGATTGAGATCGTATAGATTGTGGCTGTGAGTCACATTCAAATTCTAGTGCTGAAGGTGATGTACAATAACAAATTGTATTGTGGTACCATGTTAGCCAGAAAAATCGATGTGAACACTTTTCTGCCCAATGATGACAGAAGGATTCTAGGAGTGATATTCTAGGAGTATCACTCCTAGAATACATCTGTCATCATTGGGCAGAAAAGTATTCACATCGGGTGCTGAAGGTGAAAGTAGGAAATGTGAGTATACATGCTGGTTAACAGCGAAAAAAATAAAATGTAGTGCTTCATAAATTCATAAATGTAACCCACCTTGAATATTACTATTGTTACCCAAGAACTCATAGGATGATCTTAACTTACAAATGCCTGTTGGCCATTTTTATTTTTTAATCGTTGCTCTATTGTGGAATCGTTTGACAAATTCACTGTTGTAAATTTGCATTTCATAAAAGCTTTAAACTATGTATCTTATTGAAGGGATTAGCATAAACTCATTCAGCATTATATGTTCTGCCGAATATGCCAGTGAGGAAGCCAGCGTTGCTGCATTTTCCATCTGGCAGCATTTTCTACTCTCCAAATTTACATAAATGTTTCAGCAATAAAGTAAAATTATGAAGCATAAGCCCTTTAGAATATGTCCCAAATTGATAACTCTCAAAGTGTAATAAGGAAGGGAAGCATGAGCTGCTGCTTGTTAACCACAAAACGCTCTCTGTTACTTACATTTTGTGTTTTTAAATTGGTGAAATATAAATTGCTTATCATTTTGGAACGTGATTTTAGGTTGGTCTCCCTTAAGCGCAAAGTTTGTAGAGTAATCAGCTTTTCTGAGTGCATTTAATTATTGTTTTATGGGGAGGAAGGATTGCATTTTATGGCAGAGAACTATAAGACGGATATTGGATGTGTATAAAGGATGTCCTTGTGTACTGTGTATTACTGCCGTGCAATTGCTGTGGGATTTGGCATGCTCTTGTTCAGGGAGATGGTTACTAAACATCTACCAACAGATTTTAAACTTTAATAGGTATTGGTGATGTGCAACTAGGGAAACATTTTTTTCTAAAAAGGAGTCCAGAGGACAGCTTTTATTACTATATGTGACCAATTTCACATTACTCACCAGGCTGGGGCGATTCTGATCATAGCAGATAGGCTTGTAATGGCAGGTATAACAATTTTCTACTAGCTAGATTATTGCAATGGGCTTTTTAGTGCTTTTCTGAAAATTAGGTCTCCGATTGCCCCAGCTGGAAAATTGTGCTGCCTTTACTTTTAATCAAAAAGTGCCCGTAGAACAGAATTCACAGATTCCTCATAATCCAATGTGTTGGTTCTCTTGTTGCCTATTGTGAGAATACAATTTTTTTTTTTATACGTTCCACAAACATATTATTCATACTTTCAAAAACAGAGTATTTTTTCCCCTGCCTGAAATAGTAATCTGAATGACACAAACCAAAAGGACAAACACATTAGCAGGAATACATTATTATGTTTCATTTCTCAGGATCTGTTGGCTTTTTAAAGTCATTGTAACCTGACATTGTTCGTGTAGCTTGGGGGAAATCGAATAAGAGGATAATGTTTGATGACATTGTGTAAAGATGAAGCATATTCCTAAAGAAATGAAACATGCAGAAATTCTGATTCTACATATAAGGCTGCCGTCACACTAGCAGTATTTGGTCAGTATTTTACATCAGTATTTGTAAGCCAAAACCAGGAGTGGAACAGAGGAAAAGTATAACAGAAACAGATGCACCACTTCTGCATTTATCACCCACTCCTGGTTTTGGCTTACAAATACTGATGTAAAATACTGACCAAATACTGCTAGTGTGTCGGCTGCCTAAGGTTAAGTTCCTGAAAATGCAGCATCCTACAGTTTCAGCAAAGTGGATGGGATTTATAGAAATCTTATGTTCAATGTGGGTTTTCTCCGCAATGTAAACCTTACCTGCAGTGCATGTTTGAAATCCACAATATGTCACTTTCTCTTACAGTTGAGGTTCATGCAGATATCTGTGCAAATTGGTGTGATCTCGGACCGCAATGCATTGACTGGCCATGGCTCTCTCCACCTGAGCATGGTCCTGTCAGACCAATTTGCACAGAAGGTTGCATGAGCCCTAAGGGCTCATACTCACTTGCGAGAAACTCAGATGAGTCTCGCACGGCAATACCCGGCACTGCACCCGGCACTCAGGAGTGGAGCGTGCGGCTGCATGTATTGCTATCCGAGTTTCTCGCAAGTGAGTATGAGCCCTTACGCTAAGATTTATATGCTGATTTGCCCCATAAAATCATGCTAGATAAGAAAAACACATGCATATGTGTTTTTAGTGCTTTTCCACTTAGAAAAAGCACTAAAAATGCATATAAACTACACAAAGCTGTATCAGTAAGGTTTTGTCAAAGCCAAATGCCAGGATGTATCAAAAACAAATCAGCTTTATTTAAAACATAACATATGATAAAAAGACAAAAACTGCAGCATCCAAAACACGATTAAAACGCACGGAAAAGAAATGACTGAAAACCGCAATAAAAAAAGCCAGCAACCTAATTTAACTAATAGGTGTAGAAATGGTGTAGGAAACATCGAAAACACACCAAACACTTATTGTGGAAATTTAGACTTAGTTTCTCCACAACTAGATAAGTTACTTTGTGGCCAAAAAATGAAAAAGTTAAAAACTTTTCCTGCTTTCCTTAGCGGCTGTACAAAGCTTGCGTCTGTGAAGGCATGAGAAGATGTCTTACTTTCCTGGGTCATCTTAAATGCACTGCTATTTTGAGGTCTAGCCATAGATTTTCAATGATTGTGGCCAAAAAGTTCTATTTTAACCTCATCGATCCAGAGGACTTGTTTGCAAAAGCCGTAAGACTTGTTCAGATGTTCTCTTGTATACTTCTGATGCTGAATTTTATGGTAAGGATACAGGAGAGGTTTGCTTCTGATGACTCTTCCATGACGGTCATATTTGTTCAAGTGTCTCTGAATAGTAGAACAATCTACCACAACTCCAGAGTGTGCTAAATATTTCTGAAGGTCTTTTGCAGTCAAGCGGGGGTTTGGATTTGCCTCTCTAGCAATTCTACGACCAGCTCTCACTGAAAATTTGCTTGGTTTTCTACACCTTATCTTGACCTCCACTGTTTCTGTTAACTGCCATTTCTTAATTACATACAGTGGGTACAATTGGTATATTCAAAAAAGTTCATTTTTTCTCATTAATGTACACTCTGCATCCCATCTTAACTGAAAAAAAAACCAGAAATGTAGAAATTTTTGCAAATTTATTAAAAAAGAAAAACTGAAATATCACATGGTCATAAGTATTCAGACCCTTTGCTCAGTATTAAGTAGAAGCACCCTTTTGGGCTACTACAGCCATGAGTCTTCTTGGGAATGATGCAACAAGTTATTCACACCTGGATTTGGGGATCCTCTGCCATTCTTCCTTGCAGATCCTCTCCAGTTCGGTCAGGTTGGATGGTGAACGTTGGTGGACAGTCATTTTCAGGCCTCTCCAGAGATGCTCAATTGGATTTAGGTCAGGGCTCTGGCTGGGCCAGTCAAGAATGGTCACAGAGTTGTTCTGAAGCCACTCCTTTGTTATTTTAGCTGTGTGCTTAAGGTCATTGTCTTGATGGAAGGTGAACCTTCGGCCAAGTCTGAGGTCCTGAGCACTCTGGAAGAGGTTTTCATCCAAGATATCTCTGTACTTGGCCGCATTCATGTTTCCTTCAATGACAACCAGTCTTCCTGTCCCTGCAGCTGAAAAACATCCCCATAGCATGATGCTACCACCACTATGTTTCACTGTTGGGATTGTATTGGGCAGGTGATGAGCAGTGCCTGGTTTTCTCCACACATACCACTTGGAATTATCACCAAAAAGGTCTATCTTCATGTTATAGGATCAGAGAGTCTTATTTCTCATAGTCTGGGAGTCCTTCATGTGCTTTTTAGCAAATTCTATGCGGGCTTCCATATGCACTGAGGAGAGGCTTCTGTTGGGCCACTCTGCCATAAAGGTCCAACTGGTGAAGGGCTGCAGTGATAGTTGACTTTGTGGAACATTCTCCCATCTTCCTACTGCATCTCTGGAGCTCAGCCACAGTGATCTTGGGGTTCTTCTTCACCGCTCTCACAAAGGCTCTTCTCCCACGATTGCTCAGTTTGGCTGGACGGCCAGGTCTAGGAAGACTTCTGGTGGTCCCAAACTTCTTCCATTTAAGGATTATGGAGGCCACTGTGCTCTTAGGAACCTTGAGTACTGTAGAAATGCTGTTGTAACCTTGGCCAGATCTGTGCTTTGCCACAATTCTGTCTCTGAGCTCCCTGGCCAGTTCCTTTGACCTCATGATTCTCATTTGGTCTGACATGCACTGTGAGCTGTGAGGTCTTAAATAGACAGGTGTGTGCCTTTCCAAATCAAGTCCTATCAGTTTAAACACAGCTGGACTCCAATGAAGGAGTAGAACCATCTCAAGGAGGATCACAAGGAAATGGACAGCATGTGACTTAAATATGAGTGTCTGAGCAAAGGGTCTGAATACTTATGACCATGTGATATTTCAGTTTTTCTTTTTTATTAAACTTGAAAAAATTTCTACATTTCTGTTTTTTTTAGTCAAGATGGGGTGCAGAGTGTGCAGTAATGAGAAAAAAATGAACTTTTTGAATTTACCAAATGGCTGCAACGAACCAAATAGTGAAAAATGTAAAGGGATATGAATACTTTCCGTTCCCACTGTATTGAACTGAGGAAAAGGCAACTTGAATTTGCTTTGTTAACTTCTTATAGCCGTCTCCTGCTTTGTGGGTCTTCAACATTTTAATTTTCAGAGCGCCGTCACCGGGATCAGCTGAATGATTCACTGACTGCCGCTATCTTTGTACAGGAGGAGCGGCAGACAAGGGGGAGGGCACATGGGGTACACAGGTCAAAGAAGAGATGACATGAGAGGAGAAGACAGGAGATGGGAGAGAGAGAAAGCGCACAGGGGTGAGAGAGACAGAGCACAGGGGGGAGACTACTCAAACGCGACAGCACATGAGGGGAGAACACAGTACAGGAAGGAGAAAGACAGCAGACAAGGGGGATAGTACATCGGGTAGACAGGTCAAAGAAGAGAGCACAGATGGGAGAAGTCAGCACATGGGGAAAGAGAGAGTGGATAGGTGGGTGAGCACATGGGGGGGAGATTCTCAATGCTGCAATGCCTGCCCCCATGGTGAAATTACTGCCCTCCCGATGCAATAGCATCAGACCTGCATCATGTATATACTGTATATATATATATATATATATATATATATATATATCTATACTGCTCAAAAAAATAAAGGGAACACTTAAATCCCACATCCTAGATATCACTGAATGAAATATTCCAGTTGTAAATCTTTATTCATTACATAGTGGAATGTGTTGAGAACAATAAAACCTAAAAATGATCAATGTAAATCACAGCTAATATCCTACGGAGGTCTGCAGTTGGAATGATGCTCAAAATTGAAGTGGAAAATTAAGTTACAAGCTGATCCAACTTCAATGGAAATGCCTCAAGACAACAAAATGATGCTCAGTAGTTTGTGTGGCCTCCATGTCCCTGTATGATGTCCAGACAATGCCTGGGCATGCTCCTGATGAGGTGGTGGATGGTCTCCTGAGGGATCTCCTCCCAGACCTGGACTAAAGCATCCACCAACTCCTTGACAGTCTGTGGTGCAACGTGACATTGGTGGATGGTGTGAGACATGATGTCCCAGATGTGTTCAGGTCTGGGGAACAGGCGGGCCAGTCCATAGCTTCAATGTCTTCATCTTGCAAGAACTGCTGACACACTCCAGCCACATGAGGTCTGGTATTGTCCTGCATTAGGAGGAGCCCAGGACCAACCGCACCAGCATATGGTCTCACAAGGGGTCTGAGGATCTCATCTCGGTACCTAATGGCAGTCAGGCTACCTCTGGCGAGCACATGGAGGGCTGTGTGGCCCTCCAAAGAAATGCCACCCCACACCATTACTGACCCACTGCCAACCGGTCATGCTGAAGGATATGGGAGGCAGCAGATCGCTCTCCATGGTGTCTCCAGACTCTATCACGTCTGTGACATGTGCTCAGTGTAAACCTGCTTTCATCTGTGAAGAGCACAGGGAGCCAGTGATGAATTTGCCAATCCTGGTGTTCTGTGACAAATGCCAATCGTCCAGCACGGTGTTGGGCTGTGAGCACAACCCCCATCTGGAATGTCGGGCACTCAGACCATCCTCATGGAGTCAGTTCCTAACCGTTTGTTCAGACACATGCACATTTGTGGCCTGCTGGAGGTCATTTTGCAGGGCTCAGGCAGTGCTCCTCCTTTTCCTCCTTGTACAAAGGCTGAGGTAGCGGTCCTGCTGCTGGGTTGTTGCCCTCCTATGGCCCCCTCCACATCTCCTGGTGTACTGGCCTGTCTCCTGGTAGCGCCTCCAGCCTCTGGACACTATGCTGACAGACACAGCAAACCTTGCCATAGCTCGCATTGGTGTGCAAGTTGATGCTGCAGCTCTCTGGAGATGGTCTGAGGATTGTCCTTGACTGATCTCACCATTCTTCTTCTCTGCCTTTCTGATGTTTTTCTTGGCCTGCCACTTCTAGCCTTAACAAGAACTGTACCTGTGTTCTTCCATTTCCTTACTATGTTCCTCACAGTGGAAATTGACAGGTTAAATCTCTGAGACAGCTTTTTGTATCCTTCCCCTGAACAACTATGTTGAATAATCTTTGTTTTCAGATCATTTGACAGTTGTTTTGAGGAGCCCATGATGCCACTCTTCAGAGGAGATTCAAACAGGAGAACAACTTGCAAGTGGCCACTTTAAGTAGCTTTTCTCATGATTGCATACACCTAGCTATGAAGTTCAAAGCTCAATGAGGTTACAAAACCAAAAAAAGTGCTTTAGTAAGTCAGTATAGAGTAGGTAGGAGTATTTAAAACAAGAAAATGATAAGGGTGCCCATACTTATGCACCTGTCAAATTTTGTTTGAATGCAGATTGCACATTTTCTGTTAGTACAATAAACCTCATTTCAAGGCAGAAACATTACTGTGTCCAACAGTTATTAGATATATGAAACTGAAATAGCTGTTGCAAAAAAAACAATTTTTATAAAACATTAAGCTTAAGATTAATAGGGGTGCCCAAACTTTTTCATATGACTGTAGCAACAACTCCAACCAATCATTCTGGAGATGGCTGACATAGCATCTTAGATATTGTTCCAGCGTCTGGTTGGTACGCTCAGTCTGACCATTTGTCTAGGGATGGTAAGCAGAAGAGAGACAGACATTAATATTGAGTGCAGAGCAAAACCCCTTCCAGAATCTTGAAACGAACTGTACTCCACGGTCAGAGATGATCTCATCCGGCACCCCATGCAACCGAAAGACATTCTGTATAACCAAGTCCACTGTATCTTTAGCTGAGGGGAGGCCGGTGCACGGAACAAAATGAGCAGCTTTAGTCAGGCGATCAACTACCACCATGATTGTATTCATGCCCCCCGATGTAGGCAGCTCCACAATAAAGTCCATTGATATAGACCCCCAAGGGCGGGACGGAACAGGTAATGGTTGTAGAAGACCCGTAGGTGCCACATACCTCACAAGAGAGAACATAGTCCTTGGTATCCTTCAGGCAAGTTGGCCACCAGAAGAATCGGCTCAGGAACTCTTGTGTCTTCTGTACCCCCCTGTGACCAGCCAACATGGAGTCATGTACCAACCTGAGGATCTGCAGACGGATGACCTCCGGGACGTAGATACGTCGATCTCTGAACCACATGCCACCCTTAAAGACAAGATTAATATCCACAGGTGGGTTGGCCAGAAATACATCACCTTCATAGGCCTCCCTGCATTCCTTCCACAAGTCCTGATAGTGGATAACTCCAATGAAATTGGCATCAGATAGAATGGTCTTGGAAGGGGCTCCAGGTACGGAATCCGCAGCATGGATTCCGGATAAAGCATCAGCCTTCCCATTACGAGAACCTGGACGGTAAGAGATAACAAAGTTAAATAGATTTAAAAATAAGTTCCAACGATCCTGACGAGGAGAAAGACATCTAGCGGATCTAAGGAACTCTAGATTGCGATGGTCAGTTAGAACTATGATCTGTTGTGCAGCTCCTTACAGATGATACCTCCATTCTTTGAAAGCCGCAATAATAGCCAGCAATTCCTTGTCTCCCACGTTATAATTCTTCTCTGCTGAGGTTAGTCTATGGGAAAAGAAAGCACAAGGATGTAGCATACCCTTCTCTCCAGTTCTTTGGGAGAGAATAGCCCCCAAAGCATTATCAGAAGCGTCCACCTCCACAATGAAAGGAAGTGTTGAATCTGGGTGTATCAACAGCGGTGCTGATGTGAAACAGATCTTCAGCTGATCAAAAGCTTCTTCAGCCTGTGATGACCATTTAAAGGGTTTTTCCTTCTTTGTCAAGGAAGTAATGGGATGGACAATATCAGAAAAATTTCGAATGAAGCGTCTGAAGAAATTTGCAAAACCAATAAAACGTTGGACCTCCTTAACGTTCTTGGGTACCGGCCAGTCAAGAATAGCCTGAATCTTACCAGATTCCATGTTCAGCCCCTGGGGAGAGATGATATACCCTAAGAACTGTATCTCAGAACAATGGAACTTGCATTTCTCCGGCTTAATATACAGATGGTTATCTTTCAGACGTCTTAAAACAGTTTTGACATGTTCTTCATGTTCCTGTAGAGAGTCAGAAAAGATTAGTATATCATCCAAATAGATCACCACAAACTGGTCCAACAAATCTCTGAAAATGTCATTAGCAAGGTGTTGAAATGTTGCAGGGGCGTTACAAAGCCCGAAGGGCATCACAAGAGATTCAAAATGTCCATACTGGCATCTGAATGCTGTCTTCCACTCATCCCCTGGACGAATACGCACCAAATTATAAGCCCCACAAAGATCCAGTTTAGAGAACACCTTAGCATGGCGGACTCTTTCCAGTAATTCGGGAATCAGAGGCAAAGGGTAACGGTTTCGTACGGTTACCTTATTGAGTTCTCGATAGTCAACACAGGGTCTCAGGGTCCCGTCCTTCTTCTTTACAGAAAAGATAGGTGCCCCTGCTGGTGACGAAGAAGGACGTATTAAGCCTTTGGCCAGATTTTCATCAATATACTCTTTTAAGGCTTGAAGCTCAGGTGCCGCCAAAGGGTATACGTTACCAAAAGGAATGGCTGCCCCGGGCAGCAGCTCAATGGGACAGTCATAATGCCTGTGTGGAGGAAGCTGATCTGCATTCTTCTTGTCACAGATGTCAGAGAACTCTTTATAAGCTGGAGGTAAAGAAAATACCTGTACATGTGGTTGAGTAGCCGTGGACTCAGGGACAGCTTCTGTTAACTCTGAGTTGCTCCTTGTTGGGAAGATAATCTCCTTGGTCTCCCAGTTGATAATTGGGTTTTGAGAACTCAACCAAGGAATGCCTAAAATCACAGGAAAATGAGGAGAAGAAATTAGCAAGAAAGAAAGTTGCTCCTGGTGATTAGGCTCCAACAAAATTTCAAGGGGTACGGTCTCCTGATCCACAAGCCCAGAGATTAAAGAAGACCCATCCACTGTTTCCATGGTAATTGGAGAGGCTCTTTGCTGAATTTTAATACCATGTTCCTTGGCAAATGCGATATCCATGAAATTGACACCTGCACCAGAGTCAATCATAGCTGAACTGGAAATCCACTGTCCTGAACACAGGATCTTAATAGGGAGAGAACAGTGAGAGTTCTTTTCCTTCAGCTCCTTGGGGGGTGAAGTCATAGAAAGTGAATGGAATACAGCGTTTAAAGGCAGGCTACATTCAGAGATGTCAGATTCATCATCACAGTTGTCATACTCCCCTATTGCTGCTAGCACCTTGTTAGGCCGTCTAGGACACTTAGGACAATTGATCAAGAAGTGGTCAGACTGGCCGCTGTAGAAACATAGACTTTCACGAAGGCGATGCTCCCGGCGCTCATTGATCTCGCGCCTCTGAACGGAATCAATTTGCATGGGCACCTGTTGTGAATTCCATTCTCGAACTCCCTCCTGTGGTCATGAATGGTGCTTCGGCGAGTTCTGTCCGTGGACTCCCTCTGGTGGCTGTGAGTGGAGCTGCTGGTTCTGAGATTCCTTCCTCAGCTGCCCTCGTTTATGGCTAGGCTGGCTTCTCTATTTAACTCCACTCAGATCGTTACTTCATGCCAGCTGTCAATGTCTTAGTACTGGTTCAGATCTCTCTTGGATCTTTCTGAAGACCTGTCTACTCCAGCAGAAGCTAAGTCCCTGCTAGTTAATTTGTTGCTCATTGTTTTCTAGTCCAGCTTGCTATCATGATATTTCCTTGCTAGCTGGAAGCTCTGGGATGCAGAGTGGCACCTCTGCACCGTGAGTCGGTGCGGGGGTCTTTTTGCACACTCTGCGTGGTTTTTTTGTAGTTTTTTGTGCTGACCGCAAAGATACCTTTTCTATCCTCTGTCTGTTTAGTGAAGTCTGGCCTCCTTTGCTAAAACCTGTTTCATTCCTGTGTTTGTGACTTCCATCTTAACTCACAGTCAATATATGTGGGGGCTGCCTTTTCCTTTGGGGAATTTCTCTGAGGCAAGGTCAGGCTTTATTTCCTATCTTTAGGGGTAGTTAGCTCTTAGGCTGTGAAGAGGCATCTAGGCAGAGTTAGGTACGCTCCACGGCTATCTCTAGTGTGTGTGATAGGATTAGGGTTTGCGGTCAGCAGAGCTCCCACTTCCCAGAGCTTGTCCTGTCTTTCAGTTTAACCATCAGGTCATTCCGTGTGCTCCTAACCACCAGGTCCATAACAGGCACCTCCTCCACCTCCCGAAAGGTTTTACCTGCAGGCTCTTTAGAAGGAAGGGAAAAGTTAGAAACACGGTTATATGCAGCAAATTTCTCCTGCCTACGCTCAGTAAGGCGAATGTCTATGCGCACACAATGCTGTATAAATGTCTCTATCTCTTGTGGTGACTCAGAGCGGGCTAGTTCATCTTTTACCATGCTAGACAGACCCCTTTTAAAAATAGGCAATTGTGCATAACTGTCCCAATTGGTATCTACCGCCAATCTCCTGAATTCAGTAGCATACTCAATAACAGAACGTTTAGCCTGGCGTAAAGACAACAAAGCAGATTCAGCGGTTGCATGGCAATTAGGGTCATCAAACATTAAATCCATAGCGGCCAAGAAATCATCCAAGTCATTTAACCGTGGGTCATGAGACTCAATCATCGGAATCGCCCAGGCGAGCGCTCATGAGGTCAGTAGCATTATTACACACAATACTTTGGATCTATCAGTAGGAAAAGGGTCAGCATGCACATCAAAATATAGCATACATTGATTCACAAAGCCACAAAATTTGTCGCGATCACCATTAAATCTGAATGGGGGCAACTTAGGTGGGCTAGCTGGTGGCGGTTGCCCAGAGGGTAAAGTCACTTGTGCAGCTATTTGCGTGCTTATGTCCTGAAAAGCCCATCCATACTGGGATTCTATGCCAGCAAGTTTGTTTTCCTGGGCTGCCATGCGGTTGCTCAAGTCCTGCAAAGTTTGTCTGCAAGTGCAAACACTTGTTGATTGAGGTCAAAGCTTCCAAACTTCTTTTGCAGACCTTCCACATTTTTCTGCAGTGATCTAATTATGGAAAACTCCTGCTCTAATCTGCTTTCTGCAGTCATTGTTCCAGCAGTCTCCTTTTTTTTTTATTTAGGCTAGATTATCCTGTAATAATTATAGGGGATAACTCAGGAGATCTAATCTGCTTTCTGCAGTCATTGTTCCAGCAGTCTCCTTTTTTTTATTTAGGCTAGATTATCCTGTAATAATTATAGGGGATAACTCAGGAGACTCTTTGCGTGGAACAAGACAACTACAGGACACAGTTTTATAAGTGGTAAAGTCTATATTGTCACACGGTGATTCAAACAGGTGCAGAGAGAAACTCAAGTCCACAACACTTGGTGCAAATAATAAAGGCAGCTTAGCAGTCTATAGGAAACTTCAGAGAAACAAGCAGAAAGTCTATGAGCACAGTTATTCTTGAGGATACTTGACACGAATAAATCCTTGACTTAGTCCAGGCACAGATAGATATGCTTATAAGGCAGTTCAAATCATATCTTAGCTCAACCAGGGAGGCCTGGTTAATAGTCTCAGGTTATTGCAAAGCAGCAGCAGCTTACATGTCCAGCAAATGCAGATGAAGTAAACACGAGCAGCAGATGGAGGATTACTGGAGACTTGTGTATGCAGCAGGAACTCAGAGCAGAGTAGCAGGATCACCACACAGGTTCACAGGAGCAGGTGTATAGCCAGGTAGTAATCAGAGGTCAGGAGCTGGATGCAAGGCAGAATAATCTAGCACAGACTGAAGGCTGGGGTGGAGTTTTATAGCAGGAAGACCAGTGCACATGAGATCAAAGACGCCATGTTGGAAAAGGGCAGTAATGCAAAAAAGGTAAAAAATGTTCAGAGTCCTGACAGTCTGATATGATTGGACCAGAGAAAGGGCGCCAAAATGTAAACTATAAATAGATCCTGTGACTGGTCAAAAGTGCACCATGACTTTACAGACACACTGTATATATACATATATATATATATGTAAGATTATTCTGGCACCTAGCCTCTCTCTTCCCACACCTGTGTAGTGGTAGGATATGGGGTAATGAAGGGTTAGTCACCTTGCTATTGTAAGGTGACATTAAGCCAGGTTAATAATGGAGAGGCGTCAATTATGACACCTATCCATTATTAATCCAATTGTATGAAAGGGTTAAAAAACACACACACATTATTAGAAAGTATTTTATTGAAATAAAGACACATGGTGTTTTAATATTTTGTTATACTCTTAATCCACCTGAAGACCCTTGTCACCTGAAATAAAGTTAAAAAAAGCAAACAATATTCCATACCTTCCATCATTACAGTCTTGTCCCACGCTGTAAATCCATCCGAAGGGGTTAAATCATTTTACACCCAGGAGCTCTGCTAATGCAGTTGTGCTCCTGACTGTAATACTTGGTGAATGAATGGAATGCAGGGGAATGTACTGTAGTTACCTCGAATCGCGGTGATGCACCCTCTGCTGGATGAACTCATATGAACTCGAGCCTGGGAACTTTTCAGAATAGTGGCTTTCCCACTATGGCGGAGAAAATTGCACAGGAGCCCACGCCAATTTTTTCCCGGGATTTAACCCTTTAATTTATTAGCTAGAGCCACAAAATTTTACACAGAGACACTTCTTACATTAGTAAAGAGGAATATGTAATAAAAGAAGGGATATTAGATGTTTTACTGTATGTAAACCATGTCTCATATCCTGTCGGGTTTGTGAAGGAGATAGGAAAAGCAGGCAATTGAATTACCGGCTTTTCTGCTATCTAGCGCTGAATTAAATATAAATATATATATACACTATGTTCCAAATTATTATGCAAATTACATTTTTATCGGATTTTCCTAAATGGTTGGTGCAAATAACAGTCAGTCTAATAAAAGTAATCACCCATTAGAGTATACATCGAATTTTATTGAAAAAACCTCCCAATGATAACAGTATAATCTCCAAAATGAATAAAAACTCAAAATGCACTGTTCCAAATTATTAGGCACATTAGAATTTCTAAACATTTGATATGTTTTAAAGAACTGAAAATAATCATTTGTGGAATTTGCAGCATTAGGAGGTCACATTCACTGAACAAAAAAGCTCTTTAACGCCAAAACATCCTAACAGGCCAAGTTACATGTTAACATAGGACCCCTTCTTTGATATCACCTTCAGAATTCTTGCATTCATTGAACTTGGAGTTTTTGGAGAGTTTCTGCTTGTATTTCTTTGCATGAAGTCAGAATAGCCTCCCAGAGCTGCTGTTTTGATGTGAACTGCCTCCCACCCTCATAGATCTTTTGCTTTATGATACTCCAAAGGTTCTCCATAGGGTTGAGGGCAGGGGAAGATGGTGGCCACACCACGAGTTTATCTCCTTTTATGCCCATAGCAGCCAATGACTCAGTGGTTTTCTTTGCAGCATGAGATGGTGCATTGTCAGCATGAAGATGATTTTTGTTATGACCCCAGGACAGGCAAGGGCAAGAGCAAACCGCTGGCACGAGAACAGCAAGGCTTGGCTCGAGCACAAGTCCCACAGGACTGCACAAATGACCGCACATCCCTTGACAAGGAAGGCCACCAAAAGGACTTGGCCACCAGATCTCTGGTGCCAAAAATTCCCGGGTGACCTGCCAACACCGAGGAATGAACCTCGGAAATGACTCTGCTAGTCCACTTATCCGGGACAAACAGTCTGTTAGGTGGACAAGACTCAGGCCTATCAGCCTGAAATCTCTGCAACACACGTCGCAGATCCGGAGAAATAGCTGACAAGACAACTCCATCTTTAAGAATACCAACAGGATCAGCGACTTCAGGAGCATCAGGCACAAAGCTCCTAGAAAGAGCATCGGCCTTCACATTCTTTGAACCTGGTAAATACGAGACAACAAAATCAAAGCGGGAGAAAAACAATGACCAGCGGGCCTGTCTCGGATTAAGGCGTTTAGCAGACTCGAGATACATCAGATTTTTGTGATCAGTCAAGACCACCACACGATGCTTAGCACCCTCGAGCCAATGACGCCACTCCTCAAATGCCCATTTCATGGCCAACAACTCCCGATTGCCCACATCATAATTTCGCTCGGCAGGCGAAAACTTCCTAGAGAAAAAGGCACAAGGTTTCATAACAGAGCAACCAGGGCCTCTCTGCGACAAAACGGCCCCTGCTCCAATCTCTGAAGCATCCACCTCAACCTGAAAGGGAAGTGAGACATCGGGCTGGCACAAAACAGGTGCCGAAGTAAACCGGCGTTTCAACTCCTGGAAAGCCTCCACGGCAGCAGGAGCCCAGTTAGCTACATCGGAGCCCTTCTTGGTCATATCCGTCAAAGGTTTCACAATGCTAGAAAAATTAGCGATAAAACGACGGTAGAAGTTAGCGAAACCCAAGAACTTCTGAAGACTCTTAACTGACGAGGGCTGAGTCCAATCAAGAATAGCTCGGACCTTGACTGGGTCCATCTCCACAGCAGAAGGGGAAAAAATGAACCCCAAAAAGGGAACCTTCTGTACACCAAAGAGACATTTTGAGCCCTTGACAAATAACGAATTTTCACGCAAAATTTTAAAGACCAACCTGACCTGCTCCACATGCGAATCCCAATTCTCAGAAAAAACCAAAATATCATCCAGATAAACAATCAAAAATTTATCCAGATACTTCCGGAAAATGTCATGCATAAAGGACTGAAAAACTGAAGGCGCATTGGAGAGCCCAAAAGGCATCACCAAGTACTCAAAATGACCTTCGGGCGTATTGAATGCGGTTTTCCATTCATCACCTTGCTTAATGCGCACAAGGTTGTACGCACCACGAAGGTCTATCTTGGTGAACCACTTGGCACCTTTAATCCGGGCAAACAAGTCAGACAACAGCGGTAAAGGATACTGAAATTTGACAGTGATCTTATTTAAAAGCCGATAATCAATACAAGGCCTCAAAGATCCGTCCTTTTTTGCCACAAAAAAGAATCCCGCACCAAGAGGGGAAGAAGACGGACGAATATGTCCTTTCTCCAGAGACTCCTTGATATATGAACGCATAGCGGTATGTTCAGGTACCGACAGATTAAACAGTCTTCCCTTAGGAAATTTACTGCCTGGGATCAAATCTATAGCACAGTCACAGTCCCTATGAGGAGGCAGTGCACTGGACTCAGACTCACTGAAGACATCCTGATAATCAGACAAATACTCAGGAACTTCCGAAGGCGTAGAAGAAGCAATAGACACAGGCAAGGAATCCCCATGAATACCCCGACAGCCCCAACTTGAGACTGACATAGCCTTCCAGTACAGGACTGGATTATGGGTCTGTAACCATGGCAGCCCTAAAACAACCAAATCATGCATTTTATGTAAAACCAGGAAACGTATCACCTCGCGGTGTTCAGGAGTCATGCACATGGTAACCTGTGTCCAATACTGCGGTTTATTTGCTGCCAATGGCGTAGCATCAATACCCCTAAGAGGAATAGGATTTACTAATGGTTCAAGAGTAAAACCACAGCGCTTAGCAAATGACAGATCCATAAGACTCAGGGCAGCACCTGAATCTACAAACGCCATGACAGGATAAGACGACAGTGAGCAAATCAAAGTTACAGACAGAATAAATTTAGGTTGCAAATTACCAACGGTGACAGGACTAACAACCTTAGCTATACGTTTAGAGCATGCTGAGATAACATGTGTAGAATCACCACAGTAGTAGCACAAGCCATTCCGGCGTCTATGAATTTTCCGCTCATTTCTAGTCAGGATTCTATCACATTGCATTAAATCAGGTGTCTGTTCAGACAACACCATGAGGGAATTTGCGGTTTTTCTATCACATTGCACCGAATTAGGTGTCTGTTCAGACAACACCATGAGGGAATTTGCGGTTTTACGTTCCCGCAACCGCCGGTCAATTTGAATAGCCAGTGCCATAGTATCATTCAGACCTGTGGGAATGGGAAAACCCACCATAACATTCTTAATGGCTTCAGAAAGGCCATTTCTAAAATTAGCGGCCAGTGCACACTCGTTCCAATGTGTCAGCACGGACCATTTCCGAAATTTTTGGCAATACACTTCAGCCTCGTCCTGCCCCTGAGACATAGCCAGCAAGGCCTTTTCTGCCTGAATCTCAAGATTGGGTTCCTCATAAAGTAAACCGAGCGCCAGAAAAAACGCATCAATATCAGCCAATGCCGGATCTCCTGGCGCCAGCGAAAAAGCCCAATCCTGAGGGTCGCCCCGTAAGAACGAAATAATAATTTTTACTTGCTGAGCAGAGTCTCCAGATGAACAGGGTCTCAGGGACAAAAACAATTTACAATTATTCATGAAATTCCTAAACTTAAACCTGTCTCCGGAAAACAGTTCAGGAATCGGTATTTTAGGTTCTGACCTAGGATTTCTGATAACATAGTCTTGTATGCCCTGCACACGAGTAGCCAGCTGGTCCACACTTGTAATCAAGGTCTGGACATTCATGTCTGCAGCAAGCATAGCCACTCTGAGGTAAAGGGGAAGAAGAAAAAAAAAAAAACTCAGAATCTTCTTTCTTATAATCCCTCTTCTGCAATGCATTAAACATTTAATACTGGCCTGGCAAACTGTTATGACCCCAATGGCGAGGGTCTCAGAGGAACGTGGAAGTCTGCAGAATACAAAAATCCAGCTCATAGGGCAGTGGTAACTGGGTTGACCATATATCTACTCCTAACGCCAACACTAGCAGTAGCCGGGGATCATTCCTACGTTGATTCTAGATGACACGCGCCAGCCGGAGAATCTAGCTACCCCTAGTAGAGGAAAACAAAGACCTTTCTTGCCTCCAGAGAAGGGGACCCCAAAGCTGGATAGAAGCCCCCCACAAATAATAACGGTGAGGTAAGAGGAAATGACAAACACAGAAATGAACCAGGTTTAGCACAGAGAGGCCCGCTTACTGATAGCAGAATAAAGAAAGGTAACTTATATGGTCAACAAAAACCCTATCAAAATCCACACTGGAAATTCAAGAACCCCCGAACCGTCTAACGGTCCGGGGGGAGAACACCAGCCCCCTAGAGCTTCCAGCAAAGGTCAGGATATAGATTAGGAACAAGCTGGACAAAAATACAAAACCAAAAACAAATAGCAAAAAGCAAAAGGCAGACTTAGCTGATATAACTGGAACCAGGATCAGTAGACAAGAGCACAGCAGACTAGCTCTGATAACTACGTTGCCAGGCATAGAACTGAAGGTCCAGGGAGCTTATATAGCAACACCCCTAACTAACGACCCAGGTGCGGATAAAAGGAATGACAGAAAAACCAGAGTCAAAAAACTAGTAACCACTAGAGGGAGCAAAAAGCAAATTCACAACAGATTTTGCTCCTGAAGGCACATTTCTGCTTTTTATACCATGGAGGAAAGTTGTCAGTCAGAAACTCTATATACTTTGCAGAGGTCGTTTTCACACCTTCAGGAACCTTAAAGGGCCCCACCAGCTGTTTCGCCATGATTCCGGCCCAAAACATGACTCCTCCACCTCCTTGCTGACGTTGCAGCCTTGTTGGGACATGGTGGCCATCCACCAACCATCCACTACTCCATCCATCTGGACTATCCATGGTTGCTCAACACTTATAAGTAAACAAGACTGTTTGGAAATTAGTCTTCATGTATGTGTGGGCCCAATACAACCATTTCTGCTTGTGAACACTGTTTAAGGGTGGCTGAATAGTAGGTTTATGCACCACAGCAAGCCTTTGAAGGAGCCTACACCTTGAGGTTCGAGGGACTCCAGAGGCACCAGCAGCTTCAAATATCTGTTTGCTGCTTTGTAATGGCTTTTTAGCAGCCGCTCTCTTAATCCGATGAAATTGCCTGGCAGAAATCTTCCTCATTATGCCTTTATCAGCACAAACACATTTGTGCTCAGATACAGTCACAAATCTCTTAACAGTACGATGATCACGCTTAAGTTTTCAGGAAATTTCTAATGTTTTCATCCCTTCACCAAGGCATTGCACTATTTGATGCTTTTCAGCAGCAGAGAGATCCTTTTTCTTTCCCATGTTACTTGAAAACTGTGGCCTGCTTAATAATGTGGAACATCATTTTTAAGTAGTTTTCCTTTAATTAGAATCACCTGGAAAACCAATTATCACATGTGTTTAAGATTGATTTCAGTGATCCATTGAGCCCTGAGACACAATACCATCCACGAGTTTATTTGAAAAACAAAACAATTAAAAAAAATCGCTGTACGGAAGCCATACAGATGCCATACGGATGAAACAAGGATAAATTTGTGCGTAAAAATCGCATCCTCGCATTGAATATGGAACAGTGTTTTGGGACAATTGCTACGTATTACGGCCGTAGAAAATGGACCGTATTTACTTACGCCTAGTGTGACGTCGGCCTAATACTGCATTGGTTTGTGGAGCTGCAGCAGCTGGGATCTTTATTTGATAACTTTTACAGTGTTATGTTTCACCTTTTGCCTAAACGCTGTAATATAGATTACACCCTATAATGCTTTTATTGTTCCCCCAGCCAGTATTTGGGTCAATTGTAGCATTTAGATTTACCTATTATCCTGAGTGAATAGCTACCCTACCATAACAGTAAATAGTAATAATGCATATAAATAACATAGGGTATTTACTTAACACATGATAAGTCCGCGACCAATCACAAGCCGTGACGTCATCTAAGGCCCTTCACGCGCTCATTCTTAAGAAGGAAGGCTGCCGGAAAGAAGCAGGGCGCGTACGAGGGTGAGAATATACCTAATAGGAATATACTCACCCTCGGCTTCTTTCCGGCAGCCTTCCTTCTTAAGAATGAGCGCGTGAAGGGCCTTAGATGACGTCACGGCTTGTGATTGGTCGTGGCAGCCCACGTGACCGCTCAGCGACCAATCACAAGCCGTGATGTAATTCTCATGGCCTAAATTCCTAGATTGAGGAATTTAGGACCTGAGAGAATTACGTCACGGCTTGTGATTGGTCGCTGAGCGGTCACGTGGGCCGCCGCGACCAATCACAAGCCGTGACGTCATCGAAAGGTCTTTCAAGCGCCATTCTTAGGAACGGAAGATGCCGGTTACCAGCGGCGATGTCCAGGCTGCGTCGGAGAGGTGAGTATATCAATATTTTTTATTTTAATTCTTTATTCTACACTTAAATGTGGATTCCGATAATGAGTTCCGATATCGCAAACATATCGGAACTCGGTATCGGAATTCCGATACCAGATTCAGAAGATCGCCGACCTCATGGCCAAACCCACACAGGGGTCGGGTCGGGTTTCATGAAACCCGACTTTGCCAAAAGTCAGCGACTTCTGAAAATGGTCGACCCGTTTCGCTCAACCCTAGTTGCATGTCTACCATCTTACACTCTAGTTAATTTCTTTTGGCTTTTCTACTTCTTTAGCTAACTGCAGTAAACTTGCATATAGATTTTCTTCAACCCTTCTAATCAGTAGACTCTTCTATTTAGGTGTTAACATTAGTGGTCGACCTCGACGCCTCTGTGAGTTAGTTACAGTTCCTTCATTATAAAATTTTTGCATCACTTTTGCTACAGTATTTTGACTGATAAGTAAAGCTTTGCTGATTTTCTTGTAGCCTTCACCTTTTGTAGCCTTCATCTTGTGATATTTCTCTTCTATTTGGTGCCATTGATGACAGCATGGAATGGGAAGGGTTTTCCTTGTGAAGTAATGCCCTTTTACAGTAAATTGTGTGCTGGATAGAATTTTTGGTAATTAGAATTTTGTAGTTTAAACTTTAGTCTTGCTTACTTTTTAGAGTCTACAGAATTACAAATCATGCTTGGAATCAATGACCCACAATTGTGGGAGTATTTTGCAGTGTGGTATTCCAAAGAAAAGTTGATTCTCATATACTTGGGATGTACTAACGTATTCGGAGCATTGTATATGTATGACAGACAATAGGTGAGAAGTTGTCAGCTAGATGTCATAAAAGATTATCCTCAACTAGGCAAGTTATCACAGAATAGGTGACAACATGCTGACTGCTGAGGTCCCAACTACAGCCACCACATTCACCGCTCAATTATTTCCAACAATCTCATAGACTATGAATGGAGTTGTGCTATTCAAAACTCTATTTTCATAGTATTTCACAGACCTTGTTTTCTGGATCAGTGAGGGCCACAGTGGCTGGATCCCAAGTGATCAGCAAGTTGACACCCTGTGGAATAACGCTTTAAAGGGTTTTTTCTCCCAATTTTTTTCACAAGACTTCCATTTTTTTACTCTATTAAAAAAAATCCATGTAACCTCTTTAAGTGGGTTGCTACTCTATTACGATATGGCAACCACTGCCACTGCAACGCAGCATCCACTGGGAGAAATACCCAGGTGCCCGACAACAGTATCAGTGCCAGGTAAAGCCCCCTTAGCCTCCATGACATGCCACTGGTTTCATACATTTTAATCAGAATGTTTACTAAGATCCCCATACTGGTTTGTGTAAATGACCATAACATGTTAATGCGCAGCCAAAATCTTTTCCTACAGTTGTGTTACTGATGTGTTCAACGTATAAAGCATGGGTGGGAAATCTTTTTTCTGCCAAGAGCCATTTAGATATTTATACCATCCTTCGGGTCCGAACAAATTGTATGTTAACTTTGCCCACAAAGTACGTCCTGACTCTGGTACCAGGGCCAGGACATAATCTGTTATTGCACACGTCTCAGCACTCAGCAGTGAACACTGCGTACGTGTGCTCACAGAGCAAAAGTAAATGGGCCAGAGGCCATCAAAAAGCAGCTGCCCGCACAACTACTGTGGTCCCCAGGAATCTACCTGGAGGCCGGATGAAAGGTCATCAAGGGATGTAAACAGGTTCCCTACCCATGGTATAAAGAATTGCATAGAGTGGATACTGTAGCCATCATATATGATAATACTCACCTCACTTGTCCTGTCGTACCAGCAGCTCGATGGCTGGTCCTCTGCTACTCTTTTCCTTGTCTTTCCAGTCACACATATTCTCTTTGGCTTCTTCAATACAGTCCACTAGTGGCTTAAAGAGGTGGTCCAAAGGCAAAGTAAATTTCTTCCTAAATTCCTAATTAATGTCATAATCTAAACTATTTTCTAATAAACTTGCATCGAAAGTTCCCCATGCTTCTCTAACTACACTAACTGCTATTCTATTTTTCCCTACTTCCTTTTTTATGACGCTTCTTTTGAAAATCACAGTGTATGCTGGGATACTCAAACAAAGCTACATCAGGGGGCAGAGGCAGCGGCCTCTGCCACAGATTCTGCCCCATCCCTTAAACAAAGCTTCATTTGTGGTGTTTGTTTCAGGAGCTGTGCTCGTCCCAGGACCCTGAGCACTGTGTAATCTGCACAGTGACAGTGCGCTCTATCTTGATGACCCACATCTGCAGTAAGAAGCCGGCAACAGAGTGGTGTCACAATACCCAGCATGCAGAATCAAGTGACCTCACTTGCAGGATATCGCACTGTTGCAATCTCGTTACCACTGATCTGAGCGACCACAGAGCGCCGTGTGATTGTGCAGATCACAGAGCGCAGGGACACAGCAGGGACGAGCTCAGCTCCTGAAACAAGAGTCACTTTGTTTGAGGGAGGAGGCAAAGGCTTTGACAGTGATCGCAGCATGTACTGGGAGTCTCAAACGAAGCTTCATCAAAAGGGAAGTAAGGAAAAAATAGAAAAGTAGTAAGATAGTTATGGAAGGATAGGGATTTTTTAATGCAAGTATATTAGAGATTAGTTTAGATTATGGCACTAAATAGATAGGAATTTAGGATGAAAATTACTGTACCTTTGGACTACCCCTTTAACTAAGCCTTGGACATCACTGTGCATGCTTGCTGTGTAATTACTAGGGCGACGCGCATTGAAATGTTGTGATATCATGATGTTCGATGGCATGGCATGCTAGGGTGTCTAAGGTTTAATCGAGCTGCAGGATGGATTGAAGATGGCAAAGAGAACATGAGCAATGGGGGAAATTGGAAAGGAAGAGGCACCAAGGACCAGACAGTGAATGGTGGGGATGGCGGGACAGACGAGTAGAGAATTAATTTTTTACTTTATTACCATTTGTCCGGTCCTCTCAATTCAGCAAAATGGCAGCCACAAATGTCTGCCTTTTTTTTAAATTGCACAAAACGAAATGCTAAAAATATGTATTGTGGAGAACATTTATTTTTGGAAGATTCAAAGAGAATTCAATTCCACTCCAATAAATTAATAAATTCACTCATTTTTAGTACCCATCTCTCAGCTATAGAGTTTTCCATACAGAGGCTGAAAAGCAGACAGCTCCTATTCACTGACAGCTAACAGAGGTGAGGACATAGTGAAGGTCTGAAACACAGAGCCAAGTAAAATCTTATCAAAACACATTTTTTTAGACCACCCTCTTAGAGCAAATATTTGTGACATATCTTCAGTTCCACCATAGTTTATACATATTGGTCATTTTCTTTGAACAGACCACACCATGGAAGATCACTTTCCTGATGCAATGGCTGGTTGCCTTAAGGAGGTTTTACTGTCAATTAGAAAGTTTTTTTGTTACAACCTTTACACTTCTTTCACGTAAAACCATTATTGCGTGCATATTATAATGGATATTTGTTTCATTTTCAATCTTCTTGAGAAAATACCATGTACAGAGCAAGTGACTACATTCGCCAGACACAAACCTCAGAGCTCAGTTCCTCATATGCAAGGGTTTTACGTATCCCCTGAGAAAAAGCAGAAATCTGAGCAACATAGCTTCACTGTTAATTCACTTACCTCAGGCGTGGACCATTTTCTCCAATCTGAAAGTCTATTACCATTTGCCTAAGGACAGTCTTTATTTTTCTGCAAAAATGAGAATGATTCTGCAATTCCACATCATTGCTGTGTCTATAGGCACAAATATAAAAGACGATGCTGGGCTATTGGTGTGATTTATTGACTCAAAGTGAGCTCAGTAGTACTTCCCATAAAGTACGTATATATTATTTCATCAGAAAAATCTCCTAAAATGACAGTTTTATAGTTTTATTTTTTCCTATTTATATACATTGGAGTGAAGAAGTACTTGTCCCCTTCCAGAAGTCTTCACATTGTCCTCTTATTACACTGAATGGTTTCTAATGGCTTAACAAAATGTAGTGATTATTCACACAGCTAAGTTATTACATTATTACTACATTCATCTCAAGGGAATCTGTCAGCAGGTTTTGTAACATAATCTGATTGCACAATAATGTAGGGAGCCTAATTACAGTGATGTGTTACTTATTAGGCTGTGGTTGGTTGTTTCAATACAATCAGTGTGTTATCAGAAGAAGATTATCAGTAAAGGACAAGGTGCACTGTGCCTCCTAGTCCAACCAGAAGCCCAGCACTGATTAGCTACTTTCTGTCAGTTTACATTATCCACAGAAAGCTGCCAATCAGTGGTGTGGGCGGAGTAACACAGGGCTCAACATTCTGAGCTCTGCTAAACCTGCAACCGAAAAAACTGATTGCAACATAACAGCAGCACTCAGTGACCTAAGAGATACATTGCTGGGATCAGGGTCTCTGTCCCTACCTCATGCTACTGTCAGATTACATAGCACAAACATGGTGACAGATTCCCTTTAAAGGTCTTGTCTCATATCGCATTTAGCCTGCTTACTTCTCTTAGCCACTAAAAACAGTGCCTCCTGTTCTGGGGGATATGGCTGACTTGGCTGACTGAACCACCCATGATCAACAGTAAATTTCTAAAGTCAGACTTGATGGGATCATGTGATTTCCAGACCAATTTTAGTTTAAATCTTGTAATATTTTATTTTTTGCAAAAAAAAAAAAAAGCGGGAGGATGCTTTCTGGAAATAAACAGGAAATTATTAAATAGAATCCACTGTGATATGTAGAAAAATTGTTTTTGTGTTTTGTTTTTTGGGGGTTTTTTTTCAGAAAGAACAAAGTTATCTAAAACCCATGATATAAAATCCTCTGTGAGATAGTAGATAAAACTAACAACCGGCAGCACTTAGATTGTAATCATTCAGAATTTTTTTTCTCCCAATATCACTTGCACAAATGTGATGGTTTGGTCTTTATACAGTAAAATCTTTCTGTGTTGTATTATACACACCCTGAACTGTAATGGTTTCAAGTCCCGATTCACACAGTTGCTGTTTCATGAATGTAGAGTCTTTTGGAGCTCCCCCTAATAATTACAGAACGTAAGTGCTATTTGTGCATCGAAAACTGAAATTTGGGACTTTAATACATGTATTTTACATTGATTCATAAACCAACTTGGGTGCTTTTAAAATGCCAAAAAGTGCCATTTAGTAGAATTGCTATTTGAAACACATTATCCTCTGCGGATAATTATCAATTTACTTTTGAAAAAGCACCTTGGGGAAAGATAAGAGAATCTGAAATGATGTTCCTTATTCTATGATATGGTAGTTTCATAACCTTGGGGACCCTTAATCTTGTTCACAATAATTGAAATGAGTCTGTGTGAAGCTTTGTATAAAAGGCTTTTCATATTACAATCTGATAAACCTGGCTGGTTGGGAAAAAAATGGAAAAATATTTTCCTCTAAAGAACAACACAACAGATATTTACAGGACAAACAGTTCCACTTACTGTACATAGCTTTATAGCTTTCATGTATCATAGAAATGTTATTAAAAGTGTTGTCCACTACCGATTTCCATCGATGTTCTAGTATTTATAATGGCAAGAATAGTAATGCTGTTAGGGCACAATGGTAGAAGAGCAGAAAGATCTGAGAAGATTGATAAACAGTGGTTTGAGAAACAATTTAGTGTGTTTTAATCATTTTGGACCATGCTTTTTCTTTCCATAGGACTCTAGACGATGGTTCTAATCAGTCATTGACAGTCTTCCTGGGCATTACAGTCAAACATATGACTAGACTGCCCATTGGTCTCCTATGGCTGGAAAGACCAGAGATTTAAATTAAGAAAATGCACTTATACACTCTTTCCATACACAACTAAAAATCAATATGATTAGCTCCTTCTGCCTGCTGCCATTCCTGAGCAAGCTCTGCGCTTGTTGTTAAACTGATCCTGAAGTTGAATGCTCTTAAGTAGTGATGAGCAAGTGAGTGTAGTCGTTGCTACTCGTTGCTCGAGTTTTCCCGAGCACGCTCGGGTGGTCTCCGAGTATTTTTTAGTGCTCGGAGATTAAGTTTTCACCGTGGCAGCTGAATGATTTACGGCTTCTAGCCAGGCTTAGTACATGTAGGGGTTGCCTGGTTGCTAGGGAATCCCCACATGTAATCAAGCTATCAGCTGTAAATCATTCAGCTGCCGCAATGAAAACAAATACTCAGAGACCATCCGAGCGTCCTCGGGAAAACCCGAGCAACGAGTACACTCACTCATCACTACTCTTAAGGAGACGGTCCAGGCTGGACTCTCTGCATCATCACACTTTTTTTAAGGCTGTGGTCACAATATAGGTTCTTGATATTTTTTCACAATTTCCTGAAAAAAATTAATTTGACACATTTTCACCACGTTTTTGGACCATGGTGTCAAAAAGTGCATTTCGAATGAATCGTGTGCACATGGTTGCTCACATTGACAGTCTTAAAAAACATGACGCGTACTATAGGTTATTTCAAATAAATGAGAAGTTTGTTGCAAGAATTCAAGAGTCTTTGACAGGGATTTAGGTGCAAAATCAAAGCCAAAAAATATGTGTGAACATGCCCTGTGGCTTCCCAAAGAAACAATTTAATATTCAAACTCTAGTGTGACTTACAAATGTAACACTATCTGTTAATTATTTGATTAAAAATACTATTACAATCTGCCAGAATTCTCCGTCATCTTCATCATCATGTGACTATGTCATTGTCCTAATGGTGCATAATATCTTGCGGATCCATTGTTGAGGTATGAAGCAGCAGAACGCCAAGAGACCCTATTATCTTTTCAGCCTCGCCAGCAGAAACAATGAATGTTTTATCTATTTTTAACAACACTATTTGTAATTACAGTTTGATTGTTTTTATGTATTATGAGATCAGCTATATTCCTGCTGTTCATTGTGTAATGGTAATTAGTTCTTTCAGCAGAAAGGGTTCTTTCATCATTATTAAAAAAATAATTGTTCGGATAATGTTACAGCTAAACTGCATTATAATGAAACAAAGCAATGATGGGACATTAACCATCCTTAGCCAAGCTACGTAGAATTGCTTCATTATCTGTGGTAGGGCTTTATATAACAGAAAGTTGGGAACACAGCAAAATTTGGGACTAATCTTCTGAATGTTTCTTAAACTGGATCCCAAACAATTCCTGTAACATAAAATAACAAAGACAGATAGTTCTCACTTACCCCGCTCCATCAACGACTTCCCATTGCCTCTCCGGTGCCTGTGTCTTGGCTGTAGAGATCACATCCATTGCACACATCACTGTGCCATATAAATCTGCATTAACTCAGTGATTGGCTGCAGTGGTGATTTGAGCTGTTGCAGCCAAAATTCAGACTGGAGCAGGCGAGGATGAGTACTTACTGAATTTTAGTTTACATTACAGGAATCATTTGGGTTTACTTAACTAAAAGTTGAAAATCCATTTAGGGCATGTTTCCAGTTTTGAGATGTTTACTATGAATCCACAAATATTTCTATATTAAAAGTGTTTGTCTTCCCATATGTGTTAGAACTATAGAAAGAAGACATGGATGGCACTTCCAAAGCTCATACATTGATCTACTGTGGCCGAGCAAAAATTTTCAAAACTAAATACAAGGTTCTTACCTAACATTTTGATTAGACTATATGAAGCCCACTGCCACGTCACGTGGAATCTCCTAGTGTGTTCCTAAAAGGTGTGACGACCAGCACCGAAGTGATACTGCATTAGCAATAAAAGCGACCCAGATGCTCCAATTCATCCATGTAAGTCAAACCCCCCATGGATCCAGATCCCACCACCCCACAGGCACAGCACAACAGCAACAATGGCCGCCACACAGCTTCAAGACCAAGTGAAGGGAGCTACAAATCTCACCTTCCACATGGTCTCCTGCAAAAAGCTGTGTGCAAAATAGGTGATAACCCTCTTGCAGTAACCTGCAAATTTAAAACCAAATGGGCCAAATAGGAAGAGCGCTGGTACCAAGTAAAACAAAAAAGAAGGGTGTCAAGTTGAAACTTGGTTCTCTAGGATAGTACATTTATGGCAATGCCAAACTTGCATACATTGTTAATTTAAATGTGGAAAAAGAATTCTGATTTATTTTTTTTTAAACAAATAAGGAGTTTTTGTTTTTGTTGTTTGCTGTTGCTGGAGTTGTGAGTTATTTTTTGTCTGGTGAGCTGTTTGTTTTATTGGAACCAATAGCCATCAGTATCCACACTGCGAAGATAGAAAATGCCAGAATTGTGGGATTTTGTCATCACATCTCCCTAAAAAAATGCAATATAAACCAGACAAAACATTTTATGTACCTTAAGTCACATAATATGCACACCGAGATACATAAGACGTTTTGACTGGTTTTTTTTGGATTTGTCATGACCAAAGAAATCCCCCACATTTCTGGCACTTTCATTCTTCTAGCCTTATTGCGTTAACTGTATGGATTAAATAGTTAAGTGACCAATGCAAAATGTTCAGTTTGTCTGATTTTTCTCTTTATAGGTATATTTTTGAGTAATATGTAAATTGTTCATTTATTCTATAAACTTCTGACAACATGTCTCTGACTTTCCAAGCAATAAATTTTGTATTTTTTTCTGAAGAGGAGAAGTGGTCAAAATAATTAAAAAAAAAAAACAGCGCTTTCAGACCTCAAATAATGCAAAGAAAACAAGTTCATAATCATGTAGAAACAACAATACTAATGTTTAAACTCAGGAAGAGTTCAGAAATCAATATTTTGTGGAATAACCATGATTTTTAATCACAGCTTTCATGCGTCTAAGCATGATTTCTTCCAGTCTTTCACATGGCTTCTGGTGCGAAAATGTAAGCAGTTCTTCTTTGTTTGATGGCTTGTGACTATCCATCATCCTCTTGACTACATTCCAGAGGTTTTCAATGGGGTTCAGGTCTGGAGAATGGGCTGCCCATGACAGGGTTTTGATGCGGTGGTCTCTTAATTTTTGCCAGAGCTCTCTCTCTCTCTCTATATATATACATATACTGTATATATATAATATATAGATTCTTTTCAGTTATTTTAAACACTTTTTCCTTTACTTTTTAGTCTGCTTAGGGGACTTGAGCCTGCGATCGTCTTACTGCCTTATATACCTCGATGCCACAGTATTTCAGTATATACAGTAGCAGAGAACGCTATCTCCAATGAAGTTCTGCCTGTTGCTGAGTGTCACATGAGTGTGAAGATGGCAGCAATGGGAGCCTTCAAGTCTTAGGCTGTCATGATAACCCCCCCATCAGTGCCCCACTCCATTTAAATGCTGGCATCAGTGATAAAGTAGATATAGATTACCAAGTAAAATGAATGAGTCAAATATATTAGTCGTTGTCATTTTTTAAATGATCGAATATTACATGTCTGTAAGTATCAAAAGTATGTGACTCTTAAGTTTTAGTATATTACGTGACTCTCTTGTGCAGGAATGACTATATTTAAACGTTTCTGGTAGTTGATGGTGATCCTGCATACATCAGCTTGGAGGAATTTAAGCCCTTTCCGCCCCTCAAAACAGCTTCACCTTTGTAATGTTGGTGGGTTTTCACCCATGATCTACTCGCTTCATGTCCTTCCACAACATTTCTATAGAAAGAGGTCAGGACTTTGACTTGGCTATTCAAAAACTCTGACTTTATTCTTCTTTAACCATTCTTTTGTGGAATGACTTGCGTACTTTTGGTCATTGTCTTGCTGCATGACCCATATTCAGATTCAGCTCATGGACAGATGTCAGGATAGTTTCCTTTAGATTTTGCTAGTGCAATTCAGAGATCGTTGTTCCATCAATGATAGCAAGCGGTTCTAGCCCAGATGCAACAAAACAGGCTCAAACTATGATACTACCAACTCCATGTTTCACAAGATGGTGTGAGGTTTTGATGTTGTACTGCTGTACTGCAGTGTTTTCCTTTTTTCCAACCACAATGCTTCCCTTTAAAAAAAAAAACACTATTTGGTCTCACCTGCCCACAAAACAACCTTTTCCAGAGGATCTTTAGCAAACAAGCAGCAATGTTCTTTTTGGAGAACAGTGGCTTTCTGTAATCATGCCATGGACACAATTCTTGTTCAATGTCCTCCTGATGGAGCACTCATGAACATTAATATTTGCTAATTTAAAACCCCTTAATGACAGCCAATACGTCTTTTAACTGACTTGAGATATAAGAGAATAGCCTCCCCATACAGGTGACAATCCAGTAGCTGTTGGCTGTACACTATAGCTGACAACTTGCTGCATCAGCCATGATCAGTGTTTGCACCGTTCAAATTTGTTTAACCCCTTAGATGCTGCTGTCTAATAGTGACTACATCATTATAAATGCTTAACAGAGTGTGGGCTTCCTCTTTATCCCAATTGGTGCCCTCAGATCATGATTGTGTGGTCCTGATGTTTGCCATGGCAATTCACGGCCAAATAGCGGCCTTAGAGTCTGACGGCTGTAGTAATCTGTTCAGAAGTCAGCGACATTTAGGTGGTAAAAGTACACATTTTCATTTCTGTCATGCCACTTTGCGTTAATTCCTGAAAATCACCTGAAGGGTTAATAAACTACCTGACTGCAGTTTTCAATATGTCAGGGGGCGCTGTTTTTAAAATAGTCTCACTTTTGGGGGTTTCTCAATATATGGGACCCCTAAAGGCACTTCAAACATGGATAGGTCCCTAAAAAAATAAATTTTGTAAATTTCCTTGAAAAAATGAAAAATTGCTGCTACATTTTTAAACCTCCTAAGATGCTAACAAAATAAAATAACATTTTAAAAATGGTCCTGATGTAAAGCAGACATGAGTGAAATGTTAGTTATTAATGTTCAAAGTTTGAAAATTGCTAATTGTTTAACATTTTTCTCAAATTTATAATATTTTTTATAAATAAACAAATAAATTGACCTAAATTTACCATTATCATAAAGTATAATGTGTCACAAAAAAGTCTCATAATCACTGGGATTTGTGAACCTGGATAGGTGAGTGGATCTCCATTTCAATAGATACCTAATCTGACCACCAGGTCTACTACTATGAGTGCCCCCCTGCTCTGTCATTTCTGTGTTACATCAGTCATGACAAGACTTGGAAGCCTCCACTATGTTATATGTGTAATTAAAAAAAAACTCCAGCAGCAAAACCGTAGTAAAAGTTGTCCAAAGAGACACAAATCACCTACTGCTTCAAAAGTGATGAAAGAACATTGTGAACATACTAGTGATGAGTGAGTGTGCCCTTTACTCGAGATTTCCGAGCATGCTCAGGTGTTCTCTGAGTATCTTGGGCGTCCTCGTAGATTATGTTTGTGTCCCCGCAGCTGCATGATTTATGGCTGCTAGACAGCCTGAATACATGTGGGGATTCCCTAACAAACAGGCAACCCCTGCATGTGTTCAGGTTGTCTAACAGCCACAAATCATGCAGCTGCGGAGACAAAAACATAATCTACGAGCACGCCCAAGATACTTGGAGAACACCCGAGCATGCTTGGAAAACTCGAGTAACGAGCACACGCGCTCTTCACTAGCACATACCTTTAAAGGGAACCTGTCACCCTCAAAATCAAAGATGAGCTAAGCCCACCAGCATCAGGGGCTTATCTATAGTGTTGAGCATTCCGATACCGCAAGTATTGGGTATCGGCCGATACTTGCGGGTATCGGAATTCCGATACCGAGATCCGATACTTTTGTGATATCGGGAATCGGTATCGGGATTAATATCAATGTGTAAAAGAAAGAATTAAAATAAAAAATAGGGATATACTCACCTCTCCGACGCAGCCTGCACCTTACCGAGGGAACCGGCAGCCTTCTTTGCTTAAAATGCGCGCGTTTACTGCCTTCCGTGACGTCACGGCTTCTGATTGGTCGCGTGCCGCCCATGTGACCGCGACGCGACCAATCACAACAAGCCGTGACGTAATTTTCAAGTCCTGAATGCCTAATTCTAGGCATTCAGGACCTGAAAATTACGTCACGGCTTCTGATTGGTCGCGTGCCGCCCATGTGACCGCGACACGACCAATCACAACAAGCCGTGACGTAATTTTCAGGTCCTGAATGCCTAATTCTAGAATTAGGCATTTAGGACCTGAAAATTACGTCACGGCTTGTTGTGATTGGTCGCGTCGCGGTCACATGGGCGGCACGCGACCAATCAGAAGCCGTGACGTCACGGAAGGCAGTAAACGCGTGCATTTTAAGCAAAGAAGGCTGCCGGTTCCCTCGATAAGGTGCAGGCTGCGTCGGAGAGGTGAGTATATCAATATTTTTTATTTTAATTCTTTATTTTACACATTAATATGGATCCCAGGGCCTGAAGGAGAGTTTCCTCTCCTTCAGACCCTGGGAACCATCAGGGATACCGTCCGATACTTGAGTCCCATTGACTTGTATTGGTATCGGGTATCGGTATCGGTATCGGATTAGATCCGATACTTTGCCGGTATCGGCCGATACTTTCCGATACCGATACTTTCAAGTATCGGACGGTATCGCTCAACACTACTTATCTACAGCATTACAGAATGCTGTAGATAATCCCCTGATGCCGGTAGGCTTAGCTCATCTTCGATTTTGAGGGTGACAGGTTCCCTTTAAGGTTTTCGACGATGAAGACATGTAGTAACAAAGAGAGCCAGGTTTTGCCAGTTCAACTCTCTGATATAGGGAAGCTTCTTGGCCTTTTTAGCCTTAGTATAATGGTCTGCTAAAATCCTAGTAACAAGGATGTGTGACAACCATTTATATAATATTAGCCGCTCTGGTAAAATTGTAAAACAACTGCTGATACTATGGCAATCCTACTAAGGACTGAGCTTTGTATCCCTTATTCTATACTAGCGAAGAAGGTATAGTCTGCCTATGAATTTATTATATTGTGGAAGGTGCTTGTATACTGAGAGACCAGTTAGATCCATTAGGCATCCATAGCACACACAGAGCATTGTTACACAGCTGGGCACAGTGACAGTGATATAATAGGTGTCATGGCACAATAAACATGATTGAAGCTCTTACTTTTTCCTGCACCACAATATGAATGCGACTCTCAGTAGGAGAAAAGTGTGTCACGTTTGGATTGTTGCAGGGTATAAAGTGATATAAGATGCTTCATGGGTTACACAGTCACATGGAAATGATTCATTACATATAAAAACTGAAATTAGCCTCTATTGAAATGGAATATTGTTATCATACAATTCTTTTTATGTAAAATAATGGTTGGAAAAAGATAAATATATATGCATAATTGTTTCCACCATAACAGCCTGTACTAAAAAATGTATTCCAATATTAAGGTTTTAATTATGAATATTATAAAAAAAAGTAAATAAAATTATGTTGGGGGCATTTTGTACAAAATATTTAGTCCGTTAATCTAAATGATGGGCTAACGTGTAACCCGCAAGTTGTTCTAAGAGAAAAAAAATCCTCATACAAACATTTCTTCATTGAATTATAAAAAAAGTTATGATGCTGTGTAAAAAAATGGGAAGAATTTATAAACCGTATTGGATATTGAAGAAGAATTCCCAAATTGTGGGAATGCGGTGTCAAAAATTGTGTGGTAAATCTGCACATTTTATGGCAAATTGCTACAATTTTGATGCAAGGAAAGGTGAAGCACATAAAAACAATGGAGTTGATTCATTAAGGTGTTTATGACAGATTTCTGGTGTAAAACGCTTTAATAATTTGCAATATTTGCACAAAAATATTGCAAATTTTGGTGTTCTCACTCCTGTTTTGACTAGGTACTCTAATATGGGTGAAGCATGGGCACGACTGGTCGAGGCTCAATCGTCAAATTCATAGAAAGTTACGGCACTTTAGCTCCTGTAAAGAGGCAGCTGGACAAGTCCTGGATTGAGTGTATGTGTCACCGAGGTGCCTAGCCTCAGTGATGTGAAACCTGGAGAGCAAGCTCTAGCACAGATAGTGCTGAGAGATGTTTTTTAATGGGCCTGGATTTTGGGTCCAGGTATTAGGGATGGCCACTAGAGCTGGAAGGGGTTGGTCATTCCCATACCTCCTATTTCAGGCCTTGGATTGACCTATATATGGCACTTCAGATGGCTAAGTAGTATCTGTGGGTATGAATAGAAAAGACCAGAAAGTGTGAACATGCATCCGAACAGGTAAGCCCATTCTGGCTTATGAACTGTTATGTTTCTTTTTGCCTTTTTGCCAAAGAAGGCTATTTTTTTGGGTAGCTATGACTGTTTACTGGGGGATTGCATGTAGTTTTGTTGCGCAAGGGCAACATGTGAACCCAGCCTGAAAGCTTCTTTTTCATTGTTGAGTAGGCATTTCATGCATATGACCTCATACTAAACGCTGATTGGATGCACTTTCATTTCTTAGTGTTTCTTTCTAAACATACAGAATAGGATACAGAAGAAAAAGGAAATGACTGATTGACGTTATTGCCGTGTGTAGCAATGTATAGACATATTTCTTCTTGCTGTTGTAACCATTACAAGAGCAGTGCTACCTACCAGCACAGATTTAATCATTCCTAAGCTGAATATCACAATTTTCAGATTTCTCATAATCATTAGAGGAGTTACTTTATTAATGGGCCATGAAAAAGCTTTAAGTTCAGGAGGCAAATCGCACTAGTCAGATAAAATGTGAGAGTGACTTTCTATCTGTAGGTGTATGTACAAGATATTAGGATAATGATGACATACGTCAGCCATTGACTTACATTGTAAAAGCATTTATTGTGCAGTATATGCTTTTTATTTTGTCAGTCTGTATAGGAAAGCATAGAAGACTTTACTTTCTTATAAATGAATAAAACGGTATGTATATTTCTACTAGTTTATGCCAAAATTACACCCAGTCAGATGCAGATATTTTGGGGAATGCCTAGATATTTTGGCATGTTGCCTACTGCCAGCTAAATGTCAGGAAAAGTTTAACAGGGCAACTATTGTTTGTTTAATATGATGTGATTTATATATCTGCATGCATATTGTTCACATGTCAACAAAGTTAAAAAAAAAAAAGGAGTCCTCATTTACAGACAGGATGTTCCTCCTCCCCTTCCCTGTGAGCACATTCTTGTGTGTGCAGCTGAAGCTGAAGGTCACAGCAGATCTCTCTCTCTCTCAGAAACCAGATTGATCCTGTTCTCATGTTGTAAGCTGGATGTTCTTAATTCTTAATAAATGAACATTCTCTGTTGCTCGTTGTGGACATCACGCTGATTAACCCGCTGCTAACACATGGCAAAGGTGGTGTACATTATGCAGAGATGTACTGTACGTTAGCCCCTGCCTTTCTAGTACAGGCAAATGATACTTAAAAGGAGTTACCAAATACTGGACAAGGCCAGTTTAATCAATTCAGGACCCCATATTGAATAAGAACAGTGTACATTCAGCTCCATTCTACGGATGTCAGCTCCACTGTTTTCAAAGAGCGACGTGACATTGTGTTACATACCGGCTGCAGCGAATGAGTAAATCAGATGCAGCATGTCTCCAACATTGATTGAACAGTGCAGCTCCAGGAGGCGGGTGTGTATTCATGGTTTTATTTTATATGGAGTTCTGTATTAATAAAACTAGGGTTGTCCGGTGGTGGACAACCCCTTTATGTGGTGTGCACCTTTTAATTAATTTAATGCTTTTTACTACAGTGCTTCTTTCATTAAGACTGGGACTAAAGTGCACAACTCAAGCCTTAAAGCGGTATTGTCAAGTTATTAAATTTGTTTTATTCGATAAGACAGCATGAAAATAAGCAGACTTGCAATTGATTTGCCTTTTTTATCTGTTGTCATTCTCCTACAATGAGATCTTTCATCTTTCATAGTATACAGCTGGTTTCCATAGAGTTCAGCCACTAATTCTGGGCCAAGAGTGCACAGTAGTTACATTCCAGGAGAGAGATTAACATCCCAGTCATTTCTCGCCCATTGATTTCTGTACAGCAGTTTTCTGCTCACCCCTATCCTTCTCTCTCACAGCTCCTGACAAAATGCTGGTATAACTCTTGCAAAATCACCAGCTCCCATAGCAATTCTCCTAATTATGTCTCTCAGATCTCTCTGTTGACAAGCTGTGTGCTTGTTCAGATGCCTTGTTATCTTTATGTGTAAATACAGTGATAAAGCAAAAAACCAAAAGCAATAATGTAGGGGTATAATCAATATAACAACAAAAAAAAAACAAAATACCTTAAAAGATAACTTTTAATGAATGATATTTAAAATCTCACAGATGATTAAACATATAATGGCTACCAACACCATAAACACTAGTTCTGTGCAGGGTATAGAAAGCCGCCAAAATGCTACAGGAACTCTTTTGATGAAGAGATGTATTCCTGACTGAGTCCCTATTAATCACCCTAAGGGGACTCACACCTTCCTGACAGCGGAGGTTGGCACCCTATAATTCGATGTGGCGCCCCCACTCAATGACGGCTGTCCCTTCTTACCCTAATCGGGCCCTAGCAGCTACCCACGCCCAGAATCCAGACACCATACACACAACAAGAACCTAGATCACGCTGTGAATGTGAAAAATAAAATAAAAAACAGCACACAAATATGTTGCTGCAATGGCTAAGATACATGCACCAAAAAAATGTACAGTAATATGTACCCTATAGGCTCACTCTGTAAATTAACGGCCAAAAGGATAATTATTGTCACAGCTAGATGATCGCCTCCAAAATATATATAGTACAGTAGATGTTTTTACTAGAGGGTACAGATGAGCAAAAGGTCTCCCAGCGTTCAAAAGTTGGAGACCCTAGTAGTATAAGGTGCTCTTGTGCAAATTACATTATGCTGCTGCCATAAGTAGTTTATAGAATGAATAAGCTATGACCTGGAAATAACCATAGCAGGCATGTAAAGAGGCTTCAGATAGATTAGAATTGTCACTGGTTACTAGTAACCACCATATTCCATATTCCAGCACTTTTTGTTGAAAACGGATCCTATCCAGGACTACCAGCAATAAGTTGCTGCAATCACAATCGATTGTTCAACCAAATCTATATAGCATAAAAAATACCATGTCTGCATACCAATGTCACAAACATACACAAAAGCCTCATAGACATTAAGCCATATCATTGGTCTCTCATGGCTACCGCGCTGCACATTAAGGCGCTTAACATATTCCTGCCATGAAGTGCCTGGCACAGTCTGCTATGGTCAAAAGAGTTACTTATCTGAATACATGTGACTCAATTTGTCCCATATCTCCATCCCTACGCGTTTTGCCCCTTCCCAGTGTAGGGGCTTATCAGGGGACCATTTGGGATCTAGCTGCAGTGGCTTCAAAAGTGGATGGGACAAATTTTGGTTGTTATAAATACAGTGATAACAGTGTACATTCCAGAACAAGCTACTGATAGCTGACTGTGTTACAGCAGCACTTATCCTGAGCTTTATTGTTCTACTAATTCTACAATTCAGCTACATACAAGAACTATCACTCAAGAATGAGAGTTTGCCCTGCCAGAAACCAGGAAGTAAGGAGACTGTGTAGCTCTGAGCTGCTCAAGAGACAACTTGAGAATATCCCTTTAATGAATTAGGCCTCATGTTTATAATTATGGATTGCCCTCTATGAGGCTCTTTAGAAGTGATACTTTTAGGGAAAAATTGCTCATTAGTACTATATGGCGTGCTATATATTATGTACAACATGTTAGTAAGATCAGGATTCAGGTGTTGGGGCTCCTCTGGGGAAAGCAATCCGCAGCAGAATAAAATATGTAAATGTATGCAAGTTATGTAAAATGGAATTGAAACATTGTATGAATTCAGTGGGTCATTGCGAAGTTGTTAAAGACAAGCCTTTTTATTTAAGATATCGGTGCATAGCCAAAAAAAGTGATGATTTTGCTAAATATAACTTTTTAAGAAAAATGTCAAAAACTGTTCCTGAAAACAGTCTAAATTCACAACTTTCTAGAAAAACTGATATCCAAACTTCCAAGTTGTAGGATAGCAATGATCGTATTTACAGGATAGATGTCACGATTCCCCTGATGATTCTAATCATGATGAAACGCGTTGGGAGACACTATTCATGACAAGGCAAGGCACGGCAAGGAGATGTGTTCTATCTACCGCCATGGACGGGACTCTGTGAGCTCAGCTGCAAGAACCGGGGGACATGTCCGGTCCTTTAGAGGAGTATAAATTTAAAAATGATTCATAAAACTCAATATGAAGATAAATAGAACGTTTGCTTATAAAGTGAATTTCCTAGAGAGGAGAGGTATAGATGTATTCAGGTAATCATTTGAGTTAACTGACATGCTCCGGGAATTGGACCTATGATTTCCTTTCCTTAATTATTTTGAGCTTGCTGCTGTTTATTGTATTGCCATATGTTTTATGAAACAACAGTATATATGATGGCTACATGACCACTGGGGATGAATGGTAATAAGTGCCCCCCTAGGATAAGATATATCAGTGTAGTAACTACAATCATCACGACTGTACAAAAAGGACATTACATAATTGTTATGAGTCCAACGGATAAAATATACGGGCGACCCACTATAGAGATGGGGACTGCTTATCACATTTGAAGGTCTGTGAATATATTTAAACAAGGGCAGAAAAAGACCACAGACAAGAATTTATAGTGTGGTAATCCCTGGCATTTTGGTACATTTGGCGGTCATTAAATTTTATTTGCACTTGATTTTGCACTAGCACTTTTTCCTGCACTTTTTTGCACTCTGAAATGAAGTTTTAAGAGCTTAATAAAGGCTAAGTTTTATATATCCTAACCCCCTGATACCCTAGAAATTTGGTTTGGTTAACGTAGAGCCCCCGCTGATATACAAGTTGTAGGATCTCAGCATTCAGAGCGGGGTCCATCCCACAAACTTCCACAGCACTCCTCATTGTCAAAGTGTGAGAATTCAATTCACATGTAATTGTGAGATCTTGAGCTTTGATCTAAACCGCTGCTGCCACATCATGCACTACAAACGTATTGATCAATAACTATTAGGCAAATTCAAAGCATGAGATCCTGAGCATTCAGAGTGGAAGTCTGGAACAAACATTTGTTAGAAAGTCTGGACTTTTAGCCTGGAATTAGTGACAGTTAGGGACATTTTAGTCAATATGTTATAGTTAGTAAAATCCCCTGTTTTTTTAAGTAAAAAGAACCACCACTGACAGGTGATGGCTCCTATTTGAGTTTCAAAACCTTACAGGTTTCTAAACATGCTTCCTAAAGTGAAAATCAGAATCAAACATAGTCAGTAGACATAGTGGGACTTCTACATAAGACAGGCATTTTTTTAGTAAAAAGAGCTCTGGCGTAAAATGCAACAAATGTATTAATAGGCATAGATCTCTTTGTTACATTGTCGAGTCCTTGCAATGGAAAAGTAAATCTGCACCAGCTATGTGCTGATGTAAATGTGTGCTATAGTTTATTATTTATTATGTATGTGAGTCGCCCACCAGGGCCGTGGGGTACTCGGTACCTGGGCACCCAAGTAAAAGAGAATGTCCTTAAAGGGGTTTTCAATAAAGTTTGTGTTCGTGATGCCACCTGTGGTTCTCGGTCAGAGGTGACCAACGCTGCTTAAAGGGGTCCACTGGGGTGATGTTATGGCAGCTAAGATGCTATAACTTCCCACAGGTAAAGCTGGGTTCCCAGGGCTTCCGGTGTGTAGATGGAGATGGTGGGTAGTGTAGAAAGAACCAGAGGACACAGGATTGCAGTCTCTCTACCTGGTTTACTGAAGACTTCAGGCAGCCACAGTCCAAGGTCCCGGATTACAGGTACAGGCAGGGTCCGGCCAGTTTAGAAGCGAGTTCAGCGTCCCTTTTACCAGGTGGAGTTAGAAGCCTTCCTACTAGCGCTGTGGTGTAGTCCCTTGCTGCCTGTGGCTTCTGTCAAGGTCCTCACAGTTCTCTCTGTCCTCCTTAATGGTGGGACACAAACCCATATGACACATGGCTTGAGCCTTTTTACAGGGTCTCTATTACGACCTGGGCTCTATGCGCCACTGTGTCACCAGGTGTTAGGGCGGACAGGTGACGTGTAGTCCAGCTGTCCTGCTGGTTTCTGCTGTGAGTCTTGGAGTCCCTCACAACCTCGGTCTCCTGGCTACCGGTGTCTGCGCTCTGTAGGGAGGTAGCCCAGTCACAGCTGTCCTCCCCAGGTCTCACTCTCCTGCGCTTCACTTCTCCAACACACTCTCTACAATCTGTTCATCTTTCTCTTTTTCTTTCCCTAGGAGCTGCAGCACTTCTTGTGGCTGCACGGCCCATCAACTTCCTTCTCCTCTGTCACTCTGACAGGAACTCTCTCTCAGACTGGCTGACTTTCCCTCCAGACCAGAATATATATAGGGGAGCCACCCACAAGGTGGATCAGAGCTCTCCCTTCTGGCCTGGAGTGTGAACATGTTGTATGCTTGTGTGTACCTGATAGAGAAGATCCTCCCTCACTTCCAAGCCCGACATCACTCTCCCCGTGAGAAAAGCAGTGCCACTGTGACAAACAGGAACCTGGGGTGTCACATAAGCCAATTCCTAAAAAAAAATATAGTAATCTTGTTGGGCTACAGGAGGCCATGCATCTAGTATTATTAAATGTCAAGAGTGCCAAGTTTTGCGCAAAACAGACATACATAAACCTTTTTTTTCTTGCTACAAAACCACTCCAAGTTGCTTAATAAATCCTATCTTATGGTACAAGCTCATGTTTTACTTAGTCAAACCTTCTGATAATGGCTGCTCAGGTACCTTTTTGCTCAAAGAGAAATGCTTTATCCAGCCCTGATCACAGCCTCATTATGAAAAGTAGATTTACACTTAAAGGGTTTATCCAGAACAATTTTTTTTTTTTTTTACTATGGGCGTAAAAACTGTTGTTGTGCCCAGCAGTTATCTCTGCTGGTACTGGGTGCTTACAGACCGCTAAGGCTACTTTCACACTTCCGTCGGTACGGGGCCATCGCAAACCATCGGCCCGACGTACCGATGGATGTTGTGCTAAATTTAGCACAACGTGGGCAGCGGATGCAGTCTTGCGAGGAGGAGGGGGCAGAGTTCCGGCCGCGCATGCGCAGTCGGAAAAAGCGGAACCAACGGACAAAAAAACGTTACATTGAACTTTTTTTGTGCGTCGCGGCCGGCAAAACATGAAGCATCCGTCGCATTACGGATGCGACGTGTGGCCATACGTCGCAATGCATCGCTAATGCAAGTCTATGGAGAAAAAAAGCATCCTGCGGTCAACTTTGCAGGATGCGTTCTTTTCTCCAAAACGACGCATTGCGACGTACGCCATAAGACGGAAGTGTGAAAGTAGCCTAATGCTGACAATTCAGTGGCTTCCATTAACTTTCACATCGACAGAGCAGCAGCTTCTCTTCTGCTCTGCTCTGTTGACAAGGTGTGACTGCCGATGTCTTGCTGATTGAAACCGAGCTCCTTGACGCCTAACTGCGGAAGGCGGCTGTAAATCAACATGTCGTTGGCAGCCCCATCCCATCAACAGAGCGGCCCAGTGATCGCTCTGTGCCGCCACCAGGTATAACAGGCAGGTAGTTAGCAATTGTCTGCCTGTTAGTTTTATGGCCCATGGTAAAAAAAAATAAAACAGTCCTGGATAAACTCTTTAAATTTAAATTGAAGACTAAACCACCTGCTGTATACTTTATTAGTTAACATATGCGTTATAAAAGATTTCACATTTTACTTATGTAATATCGTAATAAATTAATCAGCTAGTCAGTAAAAAAGGAAATTATCTCATTCATTTAATAATAAACATTTGGACTAAATGCAAAACTTTAAAAACTAATATGTGGAATGTCTTGGCTGATATATAACAAGAATTAACACAAAAATATAATACATACTGTAAATATTATATGGTCATGTATCAAATTCAAATATAACAGCCTACAAAAAGATACATCACCAAAGCTAATTAGAATACAAATGATAACTTTATTAAATAGATGTAAAAACATGATAAGGGGGAAGGGGTAAATTTATCCACAAGTAAATTAAAGCAGTAAATACATCAATAGTGAGAGGTATGATGTTTAACAATAAGTACAGTGGGTACGAAATTATTCAGACCCCTTTAAATTGTCTTTTTCTTACTTTTTACTGTATTTAATAATCCCCTTAGGGGAGTTGAAGATGCAATCTCTTGTGCTATATATAGCAGTCTATCAGCACCGCTATGTATAGAGAAAATCAAGACCTCCTAATGATGGCCGGCGTTCACAGGAGAATCATAATGATACGCATGGGTCTCTTTAGCAGACCCATCGCTGTTATGGCAACCCACCCGCGCCCCACGATCATGTCACGGGCATACTGATGGGAGGGTGGAATGATGTACACCCACTGCTGGCGTGTATTAAATTCTGCTATCAGAGATTGACAGCGGCATTTAACAGGTTAACAAGACGCGGGTGGATGCACATGATGGCTGTTTAAATCTGCCGTCATGTGCGGGGAAAGATGTGGACTTCTCATGCGAGCTGCATCAAAGGCAGGGACCGACATATGACATTAATGTACATCAAAGGTCATGAGGGGGTTAAGTTTAGTAATTGAAGAATGTCCATCCACAGCTATCTATCTGCAGGGACTACAGAGAGGATCTACCAGGAGCCAATACATTCTAGGCTCAACCACACACAGAGAGACACACACGCACATATATATTTATACTAGCTATTGAACCCGTTCTACGCCCGGGTGGCGAGCATTTATATTGGTATATGGTCTCCATCCTGGTATGTGCTGCTCCCATCTTGCTCTCCCATCCTGTCATGTGCTGCTCCATCCTGCGCCCCCATCCTGTCATGTGGTGCTCCCATCCTGCGCCCCCATCCTGTCATGTGCTCCCTTCCTGCGCCCCCATCCTGTAATGTTCTCCCATCCTGCGCCCCAATCCTGTCATGTGCTGTTCCATCCTGCGCCCCCATCCTGTCATGTGCTGTTCCATCCTGCGCCCCCATCCTATCATGTGCTGCTCCATCCTGCGTCTCCATCCTGTCATGTGCTCCCATCCTGCGCCCCCATCCTGTGATATGCTGCTCCATCCTACACCCCCATCCTGTCATGTGTGTGCGCCCCCATTCTGCCATGTGCTGCTCCCATCCTGTGCCCCCATTCTGTCATGTGCTGCTCCCATCCTGTGCCCCCATTCTGTCATGTGCTGCTCCCATTCTGTAATGTGCTCCCATCCTGCGCCCCATCCAGTCATGTGTCCCATCCTGCACCCCCATCCTGTCATGTGTGCGCCCCCATTCTGTCATGTGCTGCTGCCATCGTGCGCAATCATTCTGTCATGTGCTGCTCCCATCCTGCGCCCCCATTCTGTCATGTGGTCCTCCCATCCTGCGCCCCCATTCTGTCATGTGCTGCTCCCATCCTGTGCCCCCATTCTGTTGTAATGTGCTGCACCCATTCTGCTTGTTCCTGTTTCCATTCTGCCATATGTTGCTCTCATCTTTCTCTTTCTTCTCTACTGCCCGAGTGCGGCTGTGCTGAGTGCGGGCGGCTGTGCTGAGTGCGGGTGGCTGTGCTGAGTGCCGGCAGCTGTGCTGAGTGCCGGCGGCTGTGCTGAGTGCCGGCGGCTGTGCTGAGTGCCGGCGGCTGTGCGTGGCTGTGCTGAGTGCGGGCGGCTGTGCGTGGCGGTGCTGAGTGCGGGCGGCTGTGCGTGGCGGTGCTGAGTGCGGGCGGCTCTGCGTGGCGGTGCTGAGTGCGGGCGGCTGTGCGTGGCGGTGCTGAGTGCGGGCGGCTGTGCGTGGCGGTGGTGAGTGCGGGCGGCTGTGTGTGGCGGTGGTGAGTGCGGGCGGCTGTGCGTGGCGGTGGTGAGTGCGGGCGGCTGTGCGTGGCGGTGGTGAGTGCGGGCGGCTGTGCGTGGCGGTGGTGAGTGCGGGCGGCTGTGTGTGGCGGTGGTGAGTGCGGGCGGCTGTGCGTGGTGGTGGTGAGTGCGGGCGGCTGTGCGGGGTGGTTCTGAGAGTGTGGGCGGCTGTGCTGGGCGCCGAGTGCTGGGGGCCTGAGCAGGCGGGGACACCGGCGCGCTGTGGGGGTCAAGTGCCGGAGTCGCCGCTAGCTCAGGCTGTGACTGTTCAGTCAGAGGGCGGCGCACATTAAGCACGTCATCGCGCCCTCTGAACTGAACGTCGTAGGCAGAGGAGGTGAGGACGGAGTAGCGCGCATCGGTGGAACGGAGGACAGGTAAATATTGCATACTCACCCTCCTGGCTCGTCCCTGCTTCTCCGTTGGAGATTGCGGTGTGCGTTCAGTGCTTACGCATACCGCGATCTCCTGGGAGCGTCGCTCTGTGGGGTCCAGACTGCGCCGGCGCTTGCGCAGTCTATAAAGGCTTCGGACAGAGTGACGCTCCCAGCGTTATATTATAGATAGAGAGCACCAATCTATCTTCTCTTCAGTTCTTCTGACTCCCACTGATTTTATTATAAGTGAAGCTCCTGCAGTGGACACTGGGAAGTCCCTAAGGGAATGAGGGCCATGGGCAACTGCCCAGGCTTAACCCCCTTAACACCAACACTGGCTGTCTGCACACATTCCAGCACAGTTTTCAAGTTAGCTAAGAATTTAAAAAAATCTAAAGGTAACATACTTTACTTTTTATCAAGTACAAGAATCCGTTCATTTACAGGTTTTGCATTTCCACCAGTGTATACTGTACATCTGTGCTATGACTCGAAAAGACAACAGTCTTTGATTTTATGCAGAACTGCAGGTAAACCTTCTGCAATGATGTTACTCCAAAACTTAATAGAATGCAGTTTACATAGAAATATTCCCATCTGAGTTTCATTCTCACTCTGGCAAGTTTTCCACTACAAATGCGTATATTCCTTTTGAGAATATTTCAATTAAAATACTGTATATCTTGTGTTTGGAGGTTCAAACTCATAAATAAGGGAACTGCATAACCTGTGCATTTTTATAGTATTCTTACTCTTAAATATGGTGAGTATGAAGCTAAGAGCTAAGAACCTATGAGCAAATTAAATTTTGTCTAAGACACAATGTATTAAACTTTTGAATGGTTGTAGCATAGTCATGGAGCATTTTAATTCTCCCTTCCACTTTTCTAGATAGCTAGCTAGTTTTCTTCAACTAGTAAACTATTGCTGACGCTCCGGTCCCCTAATATATTAGCTGTTGTAACTGTTTTTGGTGATTCACTTTTATTTTTAATATAATTCTCATAACTTTGTTCAAATATCTTTCCTGATATAGAAGTAAGGCTCACTGGACAGTAATTTCCTGGATTAATCTTCTTTCCAAGATAGGGACAACATTTGGCCAATCTCCAAATTTCTGGGACTTCTCCTGTTCTCCAGGATTTTTCAAAGATTCTGGCTTGTAGTTCTGCAATTTCCTCTGCTAACTCTTTCAGTACACTAGCTTGGATCTCTGTGGAGATATAAGTTTTCCTAACATACAATGCAACACCTCCTCCCCTCTTGTTAACCCTGTTCCTAAAGGTACCTTCACACTAAACGACTTTGCAACGATAACGATAGCGATCCGTGACGTTGCAGCGTCCTGGCTAGCGATATCGTTGTGTTTGACACGCAGCAGCGATCAGGATCCTGCTGTGATATCGCTGGTCGTTGCTGAAAGTCCAGAACTTTATTTGGTCGTCAGATCGGCGTGTATCGTTGTGTTTGACAGCAAAAGCAACGATGCCAGCGAAGTTTTACAATGGTAACCAGGGTAAATATCGGGTTACTAAGCGCAGGGCCGCGCTTAGTAACCCGATATTTACCCTGGTTACCATTGTAAAAGTAAAAAAAAAAACACTACATACTCACCCTCTGATGTCTGTCACGTCCCCCGGCGTCCGCGCTGCTGCTCAGAGCTTCCCGCACTGACTGAGTGCCGGCCGTAAAGTAAAAGCAGAGCACAGCGGTGATGTCACCGCTGCGCTCTGCTTTTACTTTACGGCCGGCACTCACAGTCAGTGCGGGAAGCTGACGGCGAGGGACGTGACACCGGAATGTGAGTATGTACTGTTTGGTTTTTTTTACATTTACGATGGTAACCAGGGTAAACATCGGGTTACTAAGCGCGGCCCTGCGCTTAGTAACCCGATGTTTACCCTGGTTACTCGGGGACTTCGGCATCGTTGGTCGCTGGAGAGCTGTCTGTGTGACAGCTCCCCAGCGACCACACAACGACTTACCAACGATCACGGCCAGGTCGTATCGCTGGTCGTGATCGTTGGTAAATCGTTTAGTGTGAAGGTACCTTAATAACTAAGTTGTAGCCTTCAATATTTGTATTCCAATCATGTGCATCATTCCAGCACGTTTCAGTGATGCCTATGACATCATATCTCTCTTTCTGTCTTAGCATCTCCAATTCTCCTTATTCGTTTCCCATGCTCTGTCCATTTGCAATAGACATGCTCTTTTTATACAGTCATGTTACTTAGTTAAAAATTTACCCTCCAGTTTTTCATTAGTAACACTTACTTTTCCAGCCTTTTGTTAATTCTGTCCCTACCTTTTTGAGATGTGCTGCTGCCATCAATTTCTAAATGAGAGACAATTTCATTAGAAACAATTTTAAATTTTCAACTTCTGATTTGTTTTCTATGCTCTGCTGTTAATAAAATATGGCCATAAGAAATTTCTGAATCATTACATTCTTGTTTTCCTTACATTATAGACAGTGTCTCAACTTTTTTTGGTAATTGGGGTTGTATATAATTAACCACTTACTGACATCGGATGGAATAGTACGTCCGATGTCAGCTCCCCTGCTTTGATGCAGGGCTCCGCGGTGAGCCCCCATCAAAGCCGGGACATGTCAGCTGTTTTGAACAGCTGACATGTGCCCGCAATAGCGGCGGGTGAAATCGCGATTCACCCGCCGCTATTAACTAGTTAAATGCCGCCGTCAAACGCAGACAGCGGCATTTAACTTCCGCATCCGGCCAGGCGGCCGGAAATGATGTCATCGCCGACCCCCGTCACATGATCGGAGGTCGGCGATGCTTCTGAATAGTAACCATAGAGGTCCTTGAGACCTCTATGGTTACTGATCGCCGGTAGCTGTGAGCGCCACCCTGTGGTCGGCGCTCACAGCACACCTGCATTTCTGCTGCATAGCAGCGAACAGCAGATCGCTGCTATGTAGCAGAGGTGATCGTGCTGTGCCTGCTTCTAGCCTCCCATGGAGGCTACTGAAGCATGGCAAAAGTTAAAAAAAAAAAGTTTAAAAAAATGTGAAAAAAATAAAAAATATATAAAAGTTTAAATCACTCCCAGAATTACAAAAATTACAAAAACAGAATTACATTTTATTATTAGCAAAGAAAAAGTAAATAAAATCAAATTTAAAAAAGGGAAGATCTCTGAAAATTACAGACCCTTTGGAAATATAATTGTCCATGTTTTCGCAAAATAGTTTACAGTTCAAAGGTAGCAATTCTGGATGTTCTTAACACACATTGATCTTTGGGCTCTGACGTGACTGTATATATAGTCATTATATTTTCACTTGCATTTAATTCTCACAATGTTTTCATGTTTAACATTTTTTAACTATGCAAATACATATTACCTTTCACCTGATGCTTGAGTACCAGTTCCCACCATTGCTATGTCATGGCTCTGCATTGCTACTTAATTAGAAAGTATTATGCTGCTTATTAGTAACTAATTGTATGACTTACAACTATATCGGAATTATTGATGTATTTCAGTATCTGTAATTTCATTAAACCAATACGTTATATTCGTTTCTTATAGTCTGACAATAAGTGCCGTATACAGTTTTCAATTAAAATGAGTGATATAGTATATGGTCAAGATTCATTATATGCTATGGGAAGCAAATTGAATAAAGCTGTCAGATGTAAAGTTACATTATTCTTGTCAGGATATTCTGTTTCAGCATTATTACTACTACTCATATGCAGAAGATATACCAATAATAATGAGCTCCAGTGCATTGATGCTGATTAAAACATTACTACTAGGTTAATAAAGGGTAGTTAAAAGGGGTATAGTTTAAAAGGGAGCAAGGTAGTTGATGTTTGAGGATTCATGACGAAAGGATCCTGCATTGGCGATACGCGGTCATGAGGGGGGGCTGTATGGGGCGCAGCTAAAAGGAAGCCCCCACATGACTACGTTGCCATGGGCAGCAGGGTAGTAATTTTTGAAAAGTTAAAATGGGAGGCTCAGGATTGGTGGATAGGAACTGGGGCGGGGAGTTCTATGGGATTGGGAGGAGGGGACCTGGGGAAAAGTGCGGGAAAGGGGGTCAGTCAGTCAGAGACAGGCGAAGTGAGTGGACCAGCTGCCGCAGCGTTACTTACCATGGCCACAGTGGACACCTTGGTCGCTCAGCTTCGCAAGGAGGCGAGATCCAGGAGGGCCGGATGGCTTGAAGAGCAGCTCACTGGGCTGCTAGGAGGCGGCGGCAGCCAGGACAGAGGGAGCCGGGGCAGGAGTTCCAGGAGGTCGAGGCCGCCTGAGAGGCTGTCCCCGGATAACACACCGCGCGGCAGGCGCAGGCCGCGGAGCCCCTCCGGGGACCCTGCGGGGGCTGGGGGACGCGGCGCAGCCACACCGCCCGCCCCCCCTCCGGCAGGAATCCACCCGGCGGCCCTGCCGGCGCGAGACGACGAGGCACTGCGGTAGCTGGGCAGGCGCGGCAGGACGCCGGCGCTGCAGCGGATGTTATGGCCGCACTTCCGGTTCGGCCTAGCAGGGGGCGCGGGAGCGCTGCAGTGCCGACATCTTCACTTCAGACCCGCCGGGGAGTTGCTCCAGCGGCGCTGACACCAGGGACGGTGCGCGGGAGGAGCGCAGCAGCGGCGGCAGCTGACAGGAGCCGGGACCCGGGAAGTACTGCGGCGGGTGCACCTGGACCTCTGCCGCACGGTGCACCTGGCTCTGGGACAGGACGGCGCAGCAGGATGGCGGCCAGGCCAGTGGCATCACCGCGGCAGGGAGCAAGTCGTGGACGCACCGCAGGAGCGGCGCACAGAGCGGATGGTTCGGCTGCGGCGCCCAGGGGACTTCTACAAGCTGCCAGATCCAGGTCCAGCAAGAGGTCGAGGGAACGGTCACCTTCGCCAGTCTCGGTCCCCCCTGGTGACATGGAGGCCAGGGGCGCGGGCCTGGGGCAGAGGAGCGGCAGCGACGACTAAGGGAGCGAGCATCGTGACGAAAGCGAGCGGCAGGCTTCAGGAGGCACGGCTGGTGGGGACACAGCACCTGCGCAGCCCCGTGAGTATATGTCTAGTCCTTTTCCGGTGGCGGGTGTTTCGGGGTCTATTGAGTGGAGTGGGGGTGGTGGTGAGGTTCCGGGTATTAGAGAACTTTTGGCGGGTATGTCACAGATCTTGAGAAGGTTGGATGGCGGGGTTGCGGATAGTGCCCGAGCGTCGCCCGCTGGGGCTTGGGTGTCGGTTGCCGGTTGTGGAGTTGGGGGTTCGAGCGAGATTGCAAGTTCTGGTAGCGGGCCGCTGTCCTCAGCGGCCGGTGTGTCGGTGTCAGTACAAACCGAAACGGGGAGGGGTGATACCGTCAAGTTAGATGATAGGGCAAAAGGTGAGGTTTTCGTGTGCTTTGAGGGCCCGCTGGGGGCCCATTTGAAGAAGGAGGTGAAGGAAAAGATTTGGAAAGACTAATACGTCGAGATTTTCTCTCTCCTTCCTTTAGAAAAATTTAATTTGGATAAAGGAAAGAAAGATGATAGTAAAAAGTAGGAGGAGGAAAAGAGGCGTTGGCGCCTTATTCCTCAGACATTTGTTAACTGGCAGCAGGCATTTAACATTCTGGCGAGCGTTATAGGGGAGAAAGCCCCAGAGAATTGCTCGGGCCTTTTCTGTTATTTGGAGTCTATTGGTGAAGCGCATCGTACCTATGGGGGCCAGGCTTGGCTGCGATACGATGAACAGTTCAGGCAGCGCAAGGCGGTGAGGCCCGAGATAAGATGGGATCAAAAGGACATTGGTTTGTGGTTGAAGGTTATGGCACCGGTGCGTTACGGGCAGTCCTTTCAAGGGGGCGGTGGGGGTAGCAGTCAGCAGTCAGGACAAGGTGGAGGAGGACAGGGGTCACAGGCAAAGGAAAAGACGGGGACATGCTGGCAGTTTAACGACGGCCAGTGTAAGTATGGTGCAACCTGTAAGTTTAAACATGTGTGCTCCCACTGTAGCGGGGCCTCACATGGTGCCGCAAAATGTTTCAAGAAATCACGGGGCAAGCCATCCGTGGGTGGCGGTCAAGGGGGAGACTCCGGTGAGGCTTCAAAAGATGGCCCCCTATCTAAATAGATACCCGGATTTTCTCAAGGCGGAGGTTATTAGAGAAGGTTTTCTTGAGGGGTTTAAGATCCCTCACCCGATGCATGTTGTCCCTTTTTCTACAAAAAACTTGAGATCGGCTAGTTTGCATTCGAAGATTGTTTCGGCTAAGCTGGCAAAAGAGGTCGAATTGGGAAGAATGGCGGGGCCGTTTAGTTCGCTGCCTATGGCTGACGTAATTGTCTCCCTGCTTGGGGTGGTGCCTAAGAAGGAGCCGAATAAGTTCCGGCTAATTCAGCACCTGTCTTATCCCAAGGGTGCATCGGTTAATGACGGGATTGCGGAAGAGTTGTGTTCTGTTGTTTACACCTCTTTCGATGCGGCGGTAAAGTGGGTGCGCAGGTACGGGCCCGGGGCCTTGTTGGCAAAAACAGACATCGAGTCGGCTTTTCGGCTCCTGCCGGTGCACCCGCAGAGCATTCCTTTGTTAGGTTGTTGTTGGGAAGGGGGTTTTTACTTGGATAGGTGTTTGCCCATGGGATGTTCGATTTCGTGTGCATTGTTTGAGACTATCAGTACCTTTTTGGAATGGGTAGTGAGAGACGTTTCGGCCGTTCCTTCTGTCATCCACTACTTGGATGATTTTTTGTTTGTTGGTCCACCGGATTCTGCGGTGTGTGGTCATCTACTTGCCACCATGGAATGGGTGGCCGGACAGTTTGGTGTTCCTTTGGCGCAGGATAAAACGGAGGGCCCCTGCAAGGTTTTGAGTTTTCTAGGGATTCTCATTGATTCCGAAAAAATGGAATGTAGGTTGCCTGACGATAAATTGCTGTTGCTTAAGCAGGAGGTGGACAGGATCAGTAAATTGCGGAAGGCAACCTTGAAGGAGTTGCAGTCGCTGCTGGGCCGCCTGAATTTTGCTTGCCGCATTATGCCGATGGGCAGGATTTTTTGCCGCAGGCTGTCCAGGGCGACTGCTGGAGTTCGGTCAGCCCACCATTTTATCCGTTTGGGTAGAGAGCATAAGGACGACCTGCTTGTTTGGCAACGTTTTTTGGTAAGCTATAACGGCAGGTCGCTTATTCAGTGGGAGGATGTCAATGCCTTTGACTGCGAGATCTACACGGACGCAGCGGGTGGAGTTGGTTATGGTGCCTATTGTGGAGGCAAATGGAGTATGGGTGTGTGGCCTGAAGATTGGAAAAAGAGGGGGCTTACCAAGAATTTGACGTTGTTAGAACTGTTTCCTATTGTGGTGTCGGTTTTTATTTGGGGCGACAATTTTAGGGACCGGCGCGTCCGTTTTCATTGCGATAACTCAAGCGTCGTGTCTGTGATTAACAGCTTATCTTCTTCTTCCCCCCCAGTAATCAGGCTGGTCAGGGAATTGGTGTTGAAATGCTTGGAGTTGAATGCATGGATTTCGGCGGTGCACGTGCCAGGCGTTCAAAACAACATAGCTGACGCTTTGTCTTGTTTGCAGTGGGACCGTTTCCGGGAATTGGCTCCAGATTCGGAGGCGACAGGAGCGGCATGTCCTTTGCATCTGTGGCAGGTTGTTACGGAATGGGAGGCCGACTGATTCAAGCTTCAGTGTCAAATAGGACTTGGTTAGATTACACGGCATCCTGGGCTATGTGGGAAGGTTGGTTGGCTCAATGTGGCCCGACTGAGTCTGATGGCGATAGGACAATGGCATTATTGGCCCTGATAGGTAAGGTGGTGGAATGGGGTTGGTCTGTGTCTAGGTTGAATAAGTTTATTGCAGGTTTGGTTTTCGGTTTTCAGCTGCAAGGGTTAATGGACGTTACGAAAGATTTTGTGATACGGCAGGCGTTGAAGGGTTTTCGTATGGGTAATGTAACTTTTGATAAGCGTAGGCCCATTTCTTTTGGAATGTTGCAGCGGTTAGGCGAGGCCTTGGTTTCCATTTGTTCTTCTCAGTTTGAGGTGGTACTGTTTCGTTTGGCTTTTTCTTTAGCGTTTTTTGGTGCCTTGTGTTTAGGGGAATTGGTTTCCCCGAGCAGGGACAGGTCAGGTGGTCTTTTGGCAGAAGATATGGGTTTTTGGGATGGTGGTGTTACTTTCTGGATAAGGCAATCAAAGACGGATCAGCTGGGCAGGGGAAAGAAGGTAGTTTTAGGAAGGGTGGATGGTAGCGGGATGTGCCCGCAACACTGTTTGGAGGCATATTGGAGTTTGTGCCTGGCCAGGTCTGGTCCTTTGTTACAACACCAAGGAGGGGATTTTCTGTCACATTTCCAGTTTGTAGCTATTTTGAAGAGAGGCTTGGAATATCTGGGTGTTAATCCGAAAAATTTCGGTTCGCACTCTTTTCGGATTGGGGCTGCGTCCGAGGCTGATGGTTTGGGCCTGGGGCCGGAGGTGATTAAGAAAATAGGCAAGTGGAGTTCCAATCGTTACCTGTCTTATGTGCGACATTGATTCGGCAAAGTTGGGGTGTGTTTTTTGGTGTTTGTTAATTGTGGTTATGTTTTACAGGTCGGCCCCCCTCCTTGGCTTGGATTGTTGGACACTCTTTCGTTTACTGGGGTGCCCTCCGGGCTGACGCTAGGTTGAATGGTAGGCAACTGGGTTTTGGTCGGGAGGCAGTGGTCATTCGTTGGATGGGACATCGTGGTATGTTGTGGCGTAGCTTGTTGTCGGAATTCTCCCATGCCGCCCGCTTGGATCGCCCCCCGGACATCTTGGTGGTTCACTTGGGAGGTAACGATTTGGGGGCAAAACCAGTGAGGGAATTGATTCGGGATATCCGTTTCGATTTTTTGAGACTGTGGGTTTCTTTTCCTGGTATTCTGACGGTGTGGTCGGACATTGTGCCACGCGGGAGGTGGCGGGAGGCCCGTTCCCAAAAAGGGATTAACAGGGCTAGGGTGAAATTGAATAGGTCGGTGGCGGGTTTTGTGTCGCGGAACGGTGGTTTTGCCGTTAGACACTTTGAGCTGGAGGCCGGGGTCGGGAATTTCTGGCGAGATGATGGAGTGCACCTTAACGAGATAGGTATGGATTTATGGGCGCTCGGTCTACAGGAAGGTGTAGAAAGAGCTTTGGCGGTGGTGGGGCACTCACGAGCCTGAGGTGGTCAAGGCTGTTCATGTGTGGCGGGGGGTGGGGTTCTTGGAGTTGGTGATGATGCTTATAGGGTTGATCTGGCTTTTGTTACAGGCTCTGGACGGGGTGTTTACCTCGGGAGCTTTGGGGTTGGTTTGCCCGAAACGGGTTACATGGTGCCCTCGAGCTGGTGGTTACGGCTGAGGGTAAATACGTGTTTTTGGTTAAATTTTGTGGTAGGCTTTCGGCCTATTATGAGCCAGATTTTTTGCTCCAAGAACCCTCCCCTCAAGGTTTTATATTTACAATGTTTACATGTTGTTATTAATGTATTTGTTTGTTAATAAAATGGCCGCTGTGGCCAAATTATCCAAAAGAAATTTATGTCTTCGTGTCAATTCATTGGGTAGTTAAAAGGGGTATAGTTTAAAAGGGAGCAAGGTAGTTGAGGTTTGAGGATTCATGACGAAAGGATCCTGCATTGGCGATACGCGGTCAAGAGGGGGGGCTGTATGGGGCGCAGCTAAAAGGAAGCCCCCACATGACTGCGTTGCCATGGGGAGCAGGGTAGTAATTTTTGAAAAGTTAAAATGGGAGGCTCAGGATTGGTGGATAGGAACTGGGGCGGGGAGTTCTATGGGATTGGGAGGAGGGGACCTGGGGAAAAGTGCGGGAAAGGGGGTGTCAGTCAGTCAGAGACAGGCGAAGTGAGTCCCTCCCACCCTCCCTTTGTTTGGTGGCAATCCGAGGGAACATAATTTTGGTGGGGGTCTTCGTGTTTTGTTATTTTCAATTTTGTTTGCAATTTTTTATGTTCTATTTATCAGGGAAGGAATTTTTTGTTATTATCGTCACAGTGGCGGATTGGCGGGGGGTGGGGTTCTTGGAGTTGGTGATGATGCTTATAGGGTTGATCTGGCTTTAGTTACAGGCTCTGGACGGGGTGTTTACCTCGGGAGCTTTGGGGTTGGTTTGCCCGAAACGGGTTACATGGTGCCCTCGAGCTGGTGGTTACGGCTGAGGGTAAATACGTGTTTTTGGTTAAATTTTGTGGTAGGCTTTCGGCCTATTATGAGCCAGATTTTTTGCTCCAAGAACCCTCCCCTCGAGGTTTTATATTTACAATGTTTACATGTTGTTATTAATGTATTTGTTTGTTAATAAAATGGCCGCTGTGGCCAAATTATCCAAAAGAAATTTATGTCTTCGTGTCAATTCATTGGGTAGTTAAAAGGGGTATAGTTTAAAAGGGAGCAAGGTAGTTGGGGTTTGAGGATTCATGACGAAAGGATCCTGCATTGGCGATACGCGGTCAAGAACTGAGCGCTGCAGCATGGCCTCAATCTCCTTGTGTCTGGCAGATGTCCGACTGCTTCATCTAAGTCATCTCGGAATGCAGGTTATAGAAAGTTGAATAATATGATACCTTGATATTTGCGATCCGATGTATTATTACAGAGAAATGAGCTGTTAAGATCTATGGGCCAGACATAGATCTTCCTGAGGATCTCCCTCCAGAACTTAATATAAAAAAGAGCGTTGCCAGTATAGATAAAGGAATGCCCAGCGAAACCTGTAATCAAACAGATAGTAATCGAAAGGAGATTAATAGATAAAATTACCCCGGAAAAACAGTAAATATCGTGTTTATTGCACACAGTATTTCTTGCTTTTGAATGAACTGACCTACACACATTTATGTGGAGTCTACTGCAATATGACATTTTTGCAATTTGTATGCCAGATCCATATTTACAAGGCATCCCTGCAATGAAGATACTTGCAGATATTGATGTAACTAATATAACATTTGTCTAAATGAGATATGATACTAGTTTTGGTATAATCCCTGTATTTAATAACGTGTCACCACTCACCAGTCTTTGGGAAAAATCTTCATTTGGACAAAATTTATAACTTTGTTTGGCATGGAATAACTTGGCAGGTATAGGACAATATAAACTTTAAGGGTTAAACTTGTTTATTAAGTTTACTGTGTTTGTACTCTATTGTATAGTGTATGTAATTGCTTATAATATCAAATAATCAATAAAAATGATCTGATTTAAAAAAAATTAGGCATGATAGTGATATTAATAATGTCCTGTTAGCATTCTAATAGTAAATCATAATATATTATGTATCCGAATTCTCTGTAATGGAATTGAATTCAATGTAATGGGTATGTGACACCTAATTTTTCCAGCAGACATGTATCTTTGGTAAAAACATTCATTTAATTACATTTTAATGTGAAACGTATGCATAATTGCATCATTTAATATAAGTAAATGCTGTGGAGAAACATGGATGACCTTTACCGATCTAAATGATAGTTTGTTTGACATTATTACTGGCCGTTATGTCTGATCCTCAGTATTGAACTTTCCCGAGCTATTAAATAAATAATTAAAAAAAAAACACAATTATGTGTCAGATATAATATCTGTTCCATTGAGCTGTGGTCATCTATGGGGCATCACTGCATACATTATCAGGAGTATTACTTCATAGAAATGCAAAGTGTGATACAAGTATCAGAAGGCAGGAATATCTGCCAAGCTGCAGGAGGAAATTATTGTTTGGATAAATTGAGAAAAAGATCCGCCAACGCACTGATCTCTGGATTCAAAGTAACTTCAAAGGCCATTTTCTAACGGATCACATAAAAAAGTTAAAAAATAAAAAGTAAAAGACATATTTGTAAATGTTTTTTGTGGCATCAGGGGAAATATAGATGTATTGTTGATTTTGCTGCTTATTAGAATATTTTCACATTCACAAATAGTATTTTATGCATTCTTTGGAATTTTGTTGCATTTTTTGGATGCATGGAATCAGTTTTGGTACAAGTTTTTTTAAAGACAACGTTAGAAATGGATCCGAATGGAACGAAAATTATATTTATATTTTTATCTCCCTTTAAAATCACATGTTCCCAGCCTAAAGGCATATCCACACTGGATGGAATTATTGTGTAAAATGTCATTAAAAAATACTGACATCTGCAGATTTTGTTGCAGATTGGTTTAGTGATTTACCAGTGTAGATAAATTATGAAATAGAAACTAAACTCACCACTCTTGGTAATGCTAGCCACAGGTGTTTGTGGGTATGAGGTTACAAGTTGTTCATTTTGCTGCATATCTGTAGGTAATTTCATATTTTGACTTCCCCATTGAACTCAACAAATATGCAAACATATCCATGAACTGATAAAATTAGCCATCAAGAAAATCTCCAGACCTGTGCAAACATAATCCCTTAAGCTCTACAATTTGCCATATTGTAACATACATTCTTAGGCTACCATCAGAGCCGTACTTGGCGTACATGCTGCCCTAGGCACTTCTAAGTGGTCACATGCCCTTGTGATAAGTCAGAGTAAGTCAGATGCCTATATAAATTAGACAAAGATCGGATCCAGGCTCGGACTGGCCCACCAGAGAACCAGAGGATTCTCCGGTGGGCCCTGGCACTGACACCTGCTGGCATACTGGCCAGCAGCTGCCTAGGGCCCCCACTGCTCCAGGGCCCCCCCCGGCCGCCCACCCACCTCCCACCCACCCTCCTTGAAGACGATACTCACCCTGCTCCAGCGATGCCTGGTCTCGGCGTCTGCACTGCAGCTCGTCCTGAATGAGCGGTCACGTGGTACCGCTCATTAAGGTCATGAATATGCACATATTCATGACCTTAATGAGCGGTATCACATGACCGCTCAGGCAGGAAGAAGGTGCTGCGCCGGGAGTCGGGACAGAGCGACAGGGATGTCGGCACGGCTGTGCAGTGTGGGACAGGTGAGTATGAGGGATGGGGGACGGGGGGACGGGGGATGAAGGAGGACTTAAGCCGGCGCGCCATGCAAGATGGGAGCAGGAGCGGGAGCGGGGGGATGGAGAGATAAGCCATGCATACAGGGGGGAATATGAGCCATGCATACAGGGGGGGAAATGAGCCATGCATACGGGGGGATATGAGCCATGCATACGGGGGGATATGAGCCATGCATACAGGGGGGAATATGAGCCATGCATACAGGGTGGGAATATGAGCCATGCATACAGGGGGGGAATATGAGCCATGCATACAGGGGGGGGAATATGAGCCATGCATACAGGGGGGGGATATGAGCCATGCATACAGGGGGGGAATATGAGCCATGCACACGGGAGGGATATGAGCCATGCATACAGGGGGGGATATGAGCCATGCATACAGGAGGGAATATGAGCCATGCATACAGGGGGGAATATGAGCCATGCATACAGGGGGGAATATGTGCCATGCATATGGGATGGGAGGGAGATGAGCCATGCATACAGGAAGGGGGCCATTATACAGTATTGAGCATCATGTGGGATCATTATACAGTATGGAGAACTGTGTGCGGCCATTATACAGTATGGAGAACTGTGTGGCCATTATACAGTACTGAGCATCATGTGTGGCCGTTATGCAGTATGGAGCATCATGTGTGGCCATTATGCAGCATTGAGCATCATGTGGGATCATTATACAGTATGGAGAACTGTGTGTGGCCGGTATACAGTATGGAGCATCATTTGTGGCCATTATACAGTATTGAGCATCATGTGGGATCATTATACACTATGGAGAACTGTGTGTGGCCTGTTGTGAATTTGGATTCTGGGCTCCCCCGGTGGCCGCTTGTGGAATTGGACTTGTCATCCTCTTTCCTGTTTCACCTGGTTCCATCAGTAGTGGGTGTCGCTATTTAAGCTCATTTCTCTGGTGGTTTCTTGCCGGTCAACAATGTTATCTGATGCCTCTCAGTGCTTGTTCCTGCTTCTAGACAACTACTAGATAGTTGGACTTTTGTCCATGTTTTGTTTTGCCTATTTGTTCCAGTTCACAGCTGAAGTTTTGTTACTGTGTCTGGAAAGCTCTCGTTGATCAGGGATTGCTACTCTGGCGTTATGAGTTAATGCCAGAGTTTAAGGTAATCTCTGGATGGTGTTTTGTTAGTGTTTTTCTGCTGACCATGAAAGTATACTATCTGTCTTCTGCTATCTAGTAAGCGGACCTCAAATTTGCTAAGACTGTTTTCCTGCTGCGTTTGTTGTTTCATCTGAACTCACCGTCATTATATGTGGGGGGCTACTGTCTTCTTTGGAATATTTCTCTAGAGGTGAGCCAGGTCTTATATTTCCCTCTGCTAGCTATTTAGGTCTTAGGCCAGAGCTGGGCATCTAGCGATAAATAGGAAATGCTACCTGGCTATTTCTAGTTGCGCGGCAGGCTTAGTTCATGGTCAGTATAGTTCCATCTTCCGAGAGCTTGTCCCTCTATAGGCTTGCTATGATCTCTGCCTGCAGAGATCATGACAGTTTGACCGGCCCGTAAAGTGTTAAAGACCCAGGTTGAGAAAGGAGAGTTATAAGAAGTCTGCTGGAATTTTTTTTTTTTTTTTTTTTTTTCCCTCCAGTCTGCCTTGCTGCAGTCTTTTTTCTCTCTCTCCTCCTAATCTCTGTATGCTCTGTGTGCACCTGACAATAATGGATCTCCAGAGTGTAACTGCGGGTTTGAATAATCTCATCACGAAAGTACAAAATTTACAAGATCTTGTGGTACATGCTCCGGTATCTGAGCCGAGAATTCCTTTGCCGGAGTTCTTCACAGGGAATAGAGCTAGCTTCCAGAATTTCCGAAATAATTGTAAGCTTTATTTGTCCCTGAAGTCTCGTTCAGCTGGAGACCCTGCTCAGCAGGTTAGGATTGTGATTTCCTTGCTCAGGGGTGACCCTCAAGATTGGGCCTTCTCATTGCCAGCAGGGGATCCTGCGTTACGCGATGTGGATGCGTTTTTTCTGGCCTTGGGCTTGCTTTATGAGGAACCTCATTTGGAACTTCAGGCAGAAAAAACTTTGATGGCACTATCTCAGGGGCAAGACGAAGCTGAAGTTTTCTGCCAAAAATTCCGTAAATGGTCTGTGCTTACTCAGTGGAATGAGTGCGCCTTGGCGGCAACTTTCAGAGAAGGTCTCTCTGATGCCGTTAAGGATGTTATGGTGGGGTTCCCTTTGCCTGCAGGTCTGAATGAGTCCATGACAATGGCTATTCAGATTGATAGGCGTCTGCGGGAGCGCAAACCGGTGCACCATCTGGCGGTGTCTATGGAAAAGACGCCAGAAAGTATGCAGTGTGATAGAATTCTGTCCAGGAGCGAGCGACAGAATTTTAGACGGAAGAATGGATTGTGTTTCTATTGTGGGGATTCTACTCATGTTATATCAGCATGCTCTAGGCGTACAAAGAAGCTTGATAAGTCTGTTTCCATTGGCACCATTCAGTCTAAGTTTATTTTGTCTGTAACCCTGATTTGCTCTTTGTCATCCATTGCCACGGACGCCTATGTTGACTCTGGCGCCGCTCTGAGTCTTATGGATTGGTCCTTTGCCAATCGTTGTGGTTTTGATTTAGAGCCTTTGGAGACTCTTATTCCTCTGAAGGGGATTGACTCCACCCCATTGGCTAATAATAAACCACAATACTGGACACAAGTAACCATGCGTATCAATCCGGATCACCAGGAGATTATTCGTTTCCTGGTGCTGTATAATTTACATGACGATTTGGTACTGGGATTGCCATGGTTGCAGTCTCACAACCCAGTCTTGGACTGGAGAGCAATGTCTGTGTTGAGCTGGGGATGTAGGGGTATTCATGGGGACGTACCTTTGGTTTCTATTTCGTCGTCCATTCCCTCTGAAGTCCCTGAGTTCCTCTCTGATTATCAAGACGTCTTTGACGAACCCAAGCTTGGGTCGTTACCTCCGCACCGTGAGTGCGATTGTGCCATAGATTTGATACCGGGTTGTAAATATCCAAAGGGTCGTTTGTTTAATTTGTCTGTGCCGGAACATGCTGCTATGCGGGAATATATAAAGGAGTCTTTGGAAAAGGGACATATTCGTCCATCTTCTTCTCCCTTGGGAGCTGGGTTTTTCTTTGTCTCAAAAAAAGACGGCTCTTTGAGACCATGTATTGATTATCGGCTTCTGAATAAGATCACTGTTAAGTATCAATACCCATTGCCATTGCTTACTGATTTGTTTGCTCGTATAGAGGGTGCTAAGTGGTTCTCTAAAATTGATCTTCGTGGGGCGTATAATTTGGTGCGGATCAGGCAGGGGGATGAGTGGAAGACCGCATTTAATACGCCCGAGGGCCACTTTGAGTATTTGGTCATGCCTTTTGGTCTTTCTAATGCCCCTTCAGTTTTCCAGTCTTTTATGCATGATATTTTCCGCGATTTTCTGGATAAATTTATGATAATATATCTGGATGATATTCTGATTTTTTCTGATGACTGGGACTCTCATGTCCAGCAGGTCAGGAGAGTTTTTCAGGTTCTGCGGTCTAATTCTTTATGTGTGAAGGGGTCTAAGTGCGTTTTTGGGGTCCAGAAAATTTCCTTTTTGGGGTATATTTTTTCTCCCTCTTCCATTGAGATGGATCCCGTCAAGGTGCAAGCTATTTGTGACTGGACTCAGCCCTCCTCTCTTAAGGGTCTTCAGAGATTTTTGGGCTTTGCCAACTTTTACCGCCGATTTATTGCTGGTTTTTCGGATGTCGTTAAACCACTGACTGATTTGACCAGACAAGGCGCTGATGTTGCTAATTGGTCCCCTCATGCTGTAGAGGCCTTTCAGGAGCTTAAGCGCCGTTTTGCCTCTGCCCCTGTGTTGCGTCAGCCTGATGTGAATCTGCCTTTTCAGGTTGAGGTTGACGCTTCGGAGATCGGAGCTGGGGCAGTGTTGTCGCAGAAAGGTTCCGACTGCTCCGTCATTAGGCCTTGTGCCTTCTTTTCTCGCAAATTTTCGCCCGCAGAGCGGAATTATGATGTTGGGAATCGGGAGCTTTTGGCCATGAAGTGGGCGTTTGAGGAGTGGCGCCATTGGCTCGAGGGGGCTAGGCATCAGGTGGTGGTATTGACTGACCACAAAAATTTGATTTATCTTGAGACTGCCAGACGCCTGAATCCTAGACAGGCGCGCTGGTCTTTATTTTTTTCTCGCTTTAATTTTGTGGTGTCATACCTACCGGGTTCTAAGAATGTTAAGGCAGATGCCCTTTCTAGGAGTTTTGACCCGGACTCTCCTGGTAATTCTGAACCCACAGGTATCCTTAGGGAGGGAGTAATTTTGTCGGCCGTTTCTCCTGATCTGCGGCGGTCCTTGCAAGAGTTTCAGGCGGATAGACCGGATCGTTGTCCGCCTGATAGACTGTTTGTTCCGGATGATTGGACCAGCAGAGTCATCTCTGAGGTACATTCTTCTGCATTGGCAGGTCATCCTGGAATTTTTGGTACCAGGGATTTGGTGGCAAGATCCTTCTGGTGGCCTTCCCTGTCACGAGATGTGCGAGTCTTTGTGCAGTCATGTGACGTTTGTGCTCGGGCCAAGTCTTGTAGTTCTCGGGCTAGCGGACTGCTGTTGCCCTTGCCTATTCCTAAGAGGCCTTGGACACACATCTCGATGGATTTTATTTCAGATCTGCCTGTTTCCCAGAAGATGTCTGTCATCTGGGTGGTCTGTGACCGTTTCTCTAAAATGGTCCATTTGGTTCCTCTGCCCAAGTTGCCTTCTTCTTCTGAGTTGGTTCCTCTGTTTTTTCAGAATGTTGTCCGATTGCACGGTATTCCTGAGAATATTGTTTCTGACAGAGGTACCCAATTTGTGTCTAGATTTTGGCGGGCATTCTGTGCTAGGATGGGCATAGATTTGTCTTTTTCATCTGCTTTTCACCCTCAGACTAATGGCCAGACCGAGCGGACTAATCAGACCCTTGAGACATATCTGAGGTGTTTTGTCTCTGCTGACCAGGATGATTGGGTTGCTTTTTTGCCATTGGCAGAGTTCGCCCTCAATAATCGGGCCAGTTCTTCCACCTTGGTGTCCCCGTTTTTCTGTAATTCGGGGTTTCACCCTCGATTTTCCTCCGGTCAGGTGGAATCCTCGGATTGTCCTGGAGTGGATGCGGTGGTGGAGAGATTGCATCACATCTGGCGGCAGGTTATGGACAATTTGAAGTTGTCCCAGGAGAAGACTCAGCGTTTTGCCAACCGTCATCGTCGTGTTGGTTCTCGGCTTTGTGTTGGAGATTTAGTGTGGTTGTCTTCTCGTTTTGTCCCTATGAGGGTCTCTTCTCCTAAGTTTAAACCTCGGTTCATCGGCCCTTATAGAATATTGGAGATTCTTAATCCTGTTTCTTTCCGTTTGGACCTCCCTGCGTCCTTTTCCATTCATAACGTTTTTCATCGGTCGTTATTGCGCAGGTATGAGGTACCTGTTGTACCTTCAGTTGAGCCTCCTGCTCCGGTGTTGGTTGAGGGTGAGTTGGAGTACGTTGTGGAGAAAATTTTGGACTCTCGTGTTTCCAGACGGAAACTCCAGTATCTGGTCAACTGGAAGGGTTACGGCCAGGAGGATAATTCTTGGGTCAATGCATCTGATGTTCATGCTTCTGATCTTGTTCGTGCCTTCCATAGGGCTCATCCTGGTCGCCCTGGTGGATCTGGTGAGGGTTCGGTGCCCCCTCCTTGAGGGGGGGGTACTGTTGTGAATTTGGATTCTGGGCTCCCCCGGTGGCCGCTTGTGGAATTGGACTTGTCATCCTCTTTCCTGTTTCACCTGGTTCCATCAGTAGTGGGTGTCGCTATTTAAGCTCATTTCTCTGGTGGTTTCTTGCCGGTCAACAATGTTATCTGATGCCTCTCAGTGCTTGTTCCTGCTTCTAGACAACTACTAGATAGTTGGACTTTTGTCCATGTTTTGTTTTGCCTATTTGTTCCAGTTCACAGCTGAAGTTTTGTTACTGTGTCTGGAAAGCTCTCGTTGATCAGGGATTGCTACTCTGGCGTTATGAGTTAATGCCAGAGTTTAAGGTAATCTCTGGATGGTGTTTTGTTAGTGTTTTTCTGCTGACCATGAAAGTATACTATCTGTCTTCTGCTATCTAGTAAGCGGACCTCAAATTTGCTAAGACTGTTTTCCTGCTGCGTTTGTTGTTTCATCTGAACTCACCGTCATTATATGTGGGGGGCTACTGTCTTCTTTGGAATATTTCTCTAGAGGTGAGCCAGGTCTTATATTTCCCTCTGCTAGCTATTTAGGTCTTAGGCCAGAGCTGGGCATCTAGCGATAAATAGGAAATGCTACCTGGCTATTTCTAGTTGCGCGGCAGGCTTAGTTCATGGTCAGTATAGTTCCATCTTCCGAGAGCTTGTCCCTCTATAGGCTTGCTATGATCTCTGCCTGCAGAGATCATGACAGTGGCCGTTATACAGTATGGAGCACTATGTGTGGCCATTATACATTATGGAGCATCATGTGTGGCCATTATACACTATGGAGCATCATGTGTGGCCATTATACAGTATTGAGCATCATGTGTGGCCATTATACAGTATGGAGAACTGTGTGTGGCCATTATACAGTATGGAGCATCATGTGTGGCCGTTATACAGTATTGAGTATCATGTGTGGCCGTTATACAGTATGGAGCACTGTGTGGCCATATGTTTTTGTTTATAATTATTGTATATAAAACAGTGTGATCAGCAGTGCTAAATGGCTGTGGTTGGGACGTGGATATGGGTGTGACTAGTTGTGAAATGGGTGTGGTCAGAGACGTGGCCTAAAATTTGCCGTGGCACACTACGCGCGCCGCAAACTTTATACCTCCTTTCCTTCTTCAAAGGTTGGGAGGTATGGTACCACATTTGCCAGATCACGGCAAGTGCCGCAAATCCCATAGGGAATGAATGAGGCCGAACGCAGTGTTGCTGTAAGTGATCAGTTACGCGGCACATGCAGAAAAACAGCCGGATCTGCTGCAAAAGGCGACTTTCACATCAGCGATTCTTGCCAAAGTCACTGCCGATAGTATCATACTCACCAAAGGGGGAGGCAGCACTAAAAGTGCCTAGGACAGCAGAAACTCTAAATACAGCCCTGGGGGGGCTACATTATATTCTGTGGGGGGACTGCATTATACTCAGGGTACTAAATTATATTATGGGGGGCTACATCATACTATATGAGGGGGCTACAGTATACTCTATGGGGGGCTGCATTATATTCTGTGGTGGAACTGCATTCTCTCAGGGGACTACATTATATTCTGTGGTGGGTTGCATTATACTATATGAGGGGGGCTGCATTATACCCTATGGGGGTGCTACATTATATTCTATGGTGGGGATTGCGTCATACCTGAGGGGGTTGCATTATATTTTGTGGGGTGCTGCATTATATTCTATGAGAGGGGACTGCATTATATTTTATGAGGGGGCTACATTATATTCTGTGAGGGGGCTACCCCAACCCTTGCTACATAATTAAGACGTGAACTACCTTATATTATACCCTGATATTAGCGCTTTTTACCGCACAATTGGTGGTCTTGTATCTATTTCTATGTAGCTACATAGTGGGCCCCAAGAATGATTTTCTCTGGTGGGCCCAAGGTGCTCCAGTCCGACGCTGATCAGATCGCAATGCATGGACTGGCCAGTGGCTCTCCCGATCTGAGCGTTACAGCTTCAAATATTAACGCTCAGGTTGGAGGTGCCCCAGGCCAATCTGTGCACTGCAGTCTGATCTTGGTCCGATTTATACGGCCATCTGATTGCACCCCTAATGTATATGTGCACACGTCATCTTCTTCAGACAGACCCACTCCATAACCCACCAGAAAATGCATTAAATAAATGCTAAAAAGAATGAACATACGCACTACAATGTAAAAACAACCTGCTGTTCATATTTTCAGTCTTTTGAGCTTCTTTTAACCACTTCAAGACACAAAGTGGTTAAAAGATTTAACTTGACCATTCTTGACCATACAATTTTAATTAAAAAAATGATTGTTGGGGAAAATAAGAATCTGCCATATCCGATTTCAGGCTGACGACTCTTTTGCTCTCAAAGTGATAAGCTGCCTCCAGAGATGTTTAGTTTGAGCTTTCTGTAGGGACACTAACAAACCGGTTAGGCCCCCCTCTTTTTTGGTACTGCTTGCCACTGAAAGAGAGCAAGTTGTATCCCAATAATGAAACCCCCCATGAAGAACCCCCTGAACAGAGGGGGAAATGCATTGGGAGATCACACAAATTTTGGGAGGTCTTACAATTTCACCCTTTTTGGGGGGTTAATTTGAACAGGTCATACTTGGGTACTGCCCTTGTCAGGGTGGGAGCACTGCAGAGGCATGACATGGCGCTATGAATAAAAGTTATATTTTATTTAATTCCTATTTTGCTGGAAAATAATCTAACACTTGCAAGGAATAGAGGCCACTGTCAATTCATTGTACTATTGCTGGGATTCTTTTCCCATTGCAAATAAAGATAATAAAAAAAATGTAAAAATGCACATATGTGATATTGTCATGTTCAGAAAACTCCAATCTATCAAAATATAAAAACAATTAACGGTAAACTGCGTGAGCGAAAAAAAATTCAAGAATGTCAAAATAACGTTTTTTTGGTCTCTGCAATTCTACAAAAAAGGTTGTAACAAGAAACAAAAAAGTCACAACTTTCCCAAAATAGTACTACTAAAAACATCGTCTCACCCTGCCAAAAAATAAGCCATCACACAACTACATGGGCTGGAAAAAAATGTTATGGATCTTGGAAAATGGCAACACAACTGCAAAAAAAAATTTCTGCAAACCAGATTTTCTTTCACCACTGAAATAATAAAAAATTAGACATGATTGGTACCACCGTAATCGTACTGATGAGGAGAATCATATTGTATGGTCATTTTTACCACAAAATGCACACTATAAAATCAATTCTCAAAAAACAATGTTAGGATTATATTTTTCACAATTTCACCGCACTTGGATTTTTTCCTCCATTTTCCAGTATACTATGTAGCTAGTGACTTTCAAAAGTTCAACACATCCCACAAAAAACACGTCCTCACGTGTCAATGTGGACAGAAAAAAAAGAGTTATGACTCTAAAAAGAAGGGGAGGAAAAAGCAGAAACACAAAAATGTAAATTGGTTGCAGCGTGAAGAGGTTAAAGGCTGCGAATGGCCAAAGTAAACACCCCCTTAAATTTAGTTACCTTGTCGGTCCTGGCACCTTGATATTCCTTTCACTGCCATGGCTCATGTCTGCAGACCTCCCTTTTTTTGGTCTTCTGCAGCATATCCCGACACAGTGCCCTTAGAACTAACAGTGTCATTATAATGCTGAGTGAATAATTATGCTGTGCCCTAAAGAAGTACTACACTGTGCTCATGAGTAAATTATTGTTCCTCACTGTAGTTACACAAAAAATGTACCCCCACATTGTCTCTCTTAAAGTAGATGGTCTTCACACTATCCTCTTCTATAAAATATTCCCACCATACCTCCCCTTTATAAACTATTGCTGCCATGCTATCTCCCTAGTATACACCCCAATGCTCCCTTATAAACTAAAACCGCCACACTGTCCTCGCTATGAATTACTTATTGGGCTGCTACAGTGTAAATCCCACCAAGATGCTTGTAATAGATTTCCAAACTCAGCTATTGCAATATGTATTTAATCTAGAAGTGTACGTGGAGAAAACATACTGTGCTAATTATTAAACCCCCGTGCTGTCTAAAGCTGTCTGCTTTTATGTATTATATTATATGTATATTTCATGCAGTACTTTTACAGATAGGGTAGATTCACACGAGTGTATAAAAAGTCTTTCAGAGTTTCGTCCAGAAAACTTGGATGATATTTTCACATTTGTAATCCGTGTGCTTTCCGTTTTTTAACAGCAGCTATTAATCATTAATTACAGTTTCCTATGTGACAGATCCTACACCATTGCTCCTTATGACGTCTGATTTTTTTCATAGACTTGAATAGGTGAGTGTCATCTGATTTACGGAAGAAACCAGTGCATGTTGCGATTTTCACACGCAGATTCGGTCACTGAAAAAAATCGCTCATCTGCACTGCTGCATTGAATAACATTAGTCCGAATTCTGTCCGTTTTTTTCACGAATGGCACTCGGACTGAAAATACTGTTGTGTGAATGAATCCTCAAAATGATGTAAAACTGCTCCTCTATCGATGTCCTGACCATCAGAGTATAATGTAATAAGTACTATGCAATGTAGCTACGTTGCCTCATGGTGTCCTCATTGACGAATGTCACATATAGCCTTCACATAAATGCTTCCGTTATTACTTATCATTAGGAGACAGAATGGAATAGATAAATTGTCTCTCGCATGGAGACAAGGCTACAATGCACAAACAGACTTCATGGGTTGATGTGTGACATGGCTGCTCTTGGGCTCTGTTATTCTGCGCTCTGTTCTAGGATCTGTTTTTCCATACACTGTTGACTCTTCTGACTCTTCTATTTCGCTCCATCTAGTCTTGCTTATCTTAGGCTTCCATGCTACTCTGTTATTACCGTCTCTAATCAATACTTCATCTGAGGTTTGTTGCTTGAATTGAAGATTTAGAGAGTTTTTTCCCCCTAAAAAATGCCAGATATAATAAGTCTCTGAACTATACTCTTGAGTAAAGTCCTTTAACATTCTGTGCAGCTGTCGGTAGCAGATGCTGGGTGACAATTACTATCACTAATGGCACAGATTCTGACAGATTTCTCAGTAGTTATTGTGTATTATATTCATGCACCAGAAAGAGGTACACCGCTATAGGTTCTGCTTAAGTATGACTGTGCTGAAGAACATTTAGGAAAATTGATAAAAAAATAACATTTAAAGGCAACCTGTCAGTAACGTTAACCCCTCCAAATCATCTATATACCTGTGTAGCCCTTTAATAGATAAGCTAGTTGATCCTTTTATTACACCAAAGAAGCAAGAAATTGCATTTTTGAAGTTGTGTCTGGAAGTGCATTGGGGCATGATGATGCACTTCTAGATTTTCTTCCTCATGCTCCATTCCCTACCTATCAGTGCCTTCCCCGTCACCGTACCAGAGAAAACGGACCTGTCAATCAGCCAGAGGAAGGTACTGCTAGGTAGGAAATACAGTGTGAGGCTACGGCCACACGACAATGAAAAAAAAAAAATCAATCTGATTTTCATCCAGAAAGGTCTTACTATTTCCCACTTGTCATCTGTGTATATTCCATTTTTTTACAGTAGCAGCTATTATTCATTTACAAGACCATTTACAGATTCATAAATTACAGAGATTGAATGTATCTCTAAAATTTGGATGATATTCAATTTTTAGCTCTCACCTATAGACTTAAAAGGGTGAGTCTCATCCGATTTCTGGAGTAAAATTGTGCAGGCTGCGATTAGGTCTGATAAAAAAAAATGTTCACTGGCACTGCCCCAATGAATAACATTGGTCAGAGTGCAATCCCTATTTTTATTGGATAGCACTTGTCCGATATACACGGTCGTGGGCAGAAGCTTCTAGGCAGATAATCTGGATGTGCATCGTCATGTCCCGGCACACTTCCAGACACAATTATAAAACTCGATTTCTCACTGTGGGAATAGTGTTTATCTTTTCAAGGGTTGCACAGTCATATTAATGATTGGGTGGTACAGTTTCTGACAGGTTCCCTTTAAAAGATTCGTGAAAACAAGGCCAGAGTTAGGCTCACTTTGTGAGGTGGATTCACAAAGTTGTAGATCAGCAAGGACATATGGACCTAAAGAGTTGGTGCAGTTGGCTGTAGGGCACGAGGAGAAGCGAGGACTTGGTCAGTCTAGATCCATAGGACAGCAAGTCTGAGGCAGTACACAGAGGAACCACGAGCATAATGCACAGTATGAACAGAGTCCAATAACAGTGAGTTAGCTTATTGCACAGAGTATAACAAAGGAAAGCAGCCACCACAGAAGGCCGCAAGACCCTCCTAGCCAGGACAGGTGTGTAACACCCTGGTCATATGCCCTATTATAAACATCAACAACTACTGTAAAAGCAATGTCTGACTGACCGCATGAGTTATCATCCAGGGATTACAATTTACATATGAGAATAACACAGTCTGTATTATAGTCTAGAACTACATCTACAATACTGAAGGCTTCCGAGCTGAAATCTCCCAATATTACTAGCTGGCTCTTTTTCCCCACAGAGCTTGCTTTTAGTGATTTTCATTGGAAAATATCTGCTGACACTGAATTTATAGTCATCTGATACAGAAAAAAATAACTGTAAAACTGCATTATAGAAACTCAACTAAAGGACGAAATTATTTATAAATCCTCTCATTTTTAATCCATTTTTGGCTTTGGGTAAAAAAATAGGACTTGTAAATGCTACACAAGTGCTGCACAGCCTTAGGGTCTGTCTACAGCTTGTGTCTGTCAATAAGCTGTTTCCAATGTCAACTAGCCGAACTGTGAACCCGACTCTGACTATACCAGAGACGAAAACTCTAATCTAAAGCATTCACAAAGTTACTAATTTTTATATAAACTGCAAATGGTGTTAAGGTTTTCTTATGCTTGGCAGTCCAATAGACAATGAGCAGACAAAAAGGAAAAGACGATAGACTGGTACAAATTAGTTAAGCAAAGTACACTTTATTATTAAAAGGATAACTAGTGTGGGGAAAGAGTATATATATATATATATATATATATATATATATACTAGCTGTACTACCCGGCTTCGCCCGGGTTAATGACTGCTGTTAGCAAAATAGAATGTGTTAACAAAAATTTATTCTGCACACAAAAACCACAAAACAAATAGATAGAAATGTAATTATTAAAAGGCAAAAACTAAGCAAATAGAAGCATTTCACAACATATATTAGCTTTGTTATACTGAGAATGTCTTTGTTGCCTATATTAACCAATCAGAGCTCAGGTTAATTAACTGTAGCAAAATAGAAGCTGAGCTGTGATTGGTTGCTATTGACAGCCTGATAAATCCCCAGCCAACAGGAAGCCCTCCCCCCTGGCAGTATATATTAGCTCACACATACACATAATAGACAGGTCATGTGACTGACAGCTGCCGTATTTCCTATATGGTACATTTGTTGCTCTTGTAGTTTGCTTATTAATCAGATTTTTATTTTTGAAGGACAATACCAGACTTGTGTGTGTTTTAGGGCGAGTTTTATGTGTCAAGTTGTGTGTGTTGAGTTGCGTGTGGCGACATGCATGTAGCGACTTTTGTGAGATGAGTTTTGTGTGGCGACATGCGTGTAGCAACATTTTGTGTGTTGAGTTGCATGTGACAGGTTAGTGTAGCAAGTTGTGTGCAGCAAGATTTGTGCATGGCGAGTTTTGCGCGTGGCGAGTTTTATGTGTGGTGCATTTTGAGTATGTGCAAGTTTTGTGTGAGGCAACTTTTGCATGTGGTGCAACTTTTGTACATGTGGCAATTTTTCTGTGTGTGCAAGTTTTGCATGAGGTGAGTTTTCCATGAGGTGAGTTTTGCACGTGTGGCGAGTTTTGCGTGAGCCTAGTTTTGCATATGGCGAGTTTTGCATGTAGCGAGTTTTGAGTGGTGACTTTTGTGTTTCGACTTTTATGTGGCGAGGTTGGTGTGTGTGTGTGGTGAAATGTGTGCTGAGGGTGGTATATGTGTTCAAGCACGTGGTAGTGTGTGGCGCATTTTGTGTTTGTGTTCATATCCCCGTGTGTGGTGAGTATCCCATGTCGGGGCCCCACCTTAGCAACTGTACGGTATATACTCTTTGTCGCCATCGCTCTCATTCTTTAAGTCCTCATTGTTCACATCTGGCAGCTGTCAATTTTCCTCCAACACTTTTCCCTTCACTTTTTCCCCATTATGTAGATAGGAGCAAAATTGTTTGGTGAATTGGAACGCGCGGGGTTAAAATTTCACCTCACAACATAGCCTATGACGCTCTCGGGGTCCAGACGTGTGACTGTGCAAAATTTTGTGGCTGTAGCTGCGACGGTACAGATGCCAATCCCGGACATACACACATACATACATACACACATTCAGCTTTATATATTAGATATACCTGTATGTAATCTCCTGTATATAGTATATACCTGTGTGTCATCTCACCTATATATAGTATATATCTGTGTGTCATCTCCTGTATATAGTATATACCTGTATGTCATCTCCTCCTATACATAGCATATACCTGTGTCATCTCCTCCTGTATATACTATATACCTGTAGGTAATCTGCTCCTGTATATAGTATATACCTGTGTGTCATCTCCTCCTGTATATAGTATATACCTGTATGTCATCTCCTCCTGTATGTAGTATGTACCTGTATGTCATCTCCTCCTCTATATAGTATATACCTGTGTGTCATCTCTCCTGTATATAGTATATATCTGTGTGTCATCTCCTCCTGTATATAGTATATACCTGTGTGTCATCTCCCCTGTAAATAGTATATACCTGTGTGTCATCTCCTGTATATAGTATATAGCTGTATGCCATCTCCTCCTGTATTAGCCCTCGTTCACACGTTATTTGGTCAGTATTTTTACCTCAGTATTTGTAAGCTAAAATGGCAGCCTGATAAATCCCCAGCCAACAGTAAGCCCACCCCCTGGCAGTATATATTAGCTCACACATACACATAATAGACTGGTCATGTGACTGACAGCTGCCGGATTCCTATATGGTACATTTGTTGCTCTTGTAGTTTGTCTGCTTATTAATCAGATTTTTATTTTTGAAGGATACCAGACTTGTGTGTGTTTTAGGGCGAGTTTCGTGTGTCAAGTTGTGTGTGTTGAGTTGCGTGTGGCGACATGCATGTAGGGACTTTTGTGAGATGAGTTTTGTGTGGCGACATGCGTGTAGCAACTTTTTGTGTGTCGAGTTGCATGTGACAGGTTAGTGTAGCAAGTTGTGTGCAGCAAGTTTTGCGCATGGCGAGTTTTGCGCGTGGCGAGTTTTATGTGTGGTGCCTTTTGAGTATGTGCAAGTTTTGTGTGAGGCAACTTTTGCATGTGTTGCAACTTTTGTGCATGTGGCAATTTTTCTGCGTGTGGCAATTTTTCTGCGTGTGCAAGTTTTGCGTGTGGCGAGTTTTGCACGTGTGGCGAGTTTTGCATGTGGAGAGTTTTGCGCGTGGCGAGTTTTGAGCGGCGACTTTTGTGTTTCTACTTTTATGTGGCGAGGTTGGTGTATGTGTGGTGAAATGTGCACTGAGGGTGGTATATGTGTTCGAGCACGTGGTAGTGTGTGGCGCATTTTGTGTGTGTGTTCATATCCCCGTGGTGGTGTGATTATCCCATGTTGGGGCCCCACCTTAGCAACTGTACAGTATATACTCTTTGGTGCCATCGCTGTCATTCTTTAAGTCCCCCTTGTTCACATCTGGCAGCTGTTAATTTGCCTCCAACACTTTTCCTTTCATTTTTTCCCCATTATGTAGATAGGGGCAAAATTGTTTGGTGACTTGGAAAGCGCGGGGTTAAAATTTCACCTCACAATATAGCTTTGACGCTCTCAGGGTCCAGACGTGTGACTGTGCAAAATTTTGTGCCTGTAGCTGCGACGCCTCCAACACTTTTCCTTTCACTTTTTCCCCATTATGTAGATAGGGGCAAAATTGTTTGGTGAATTGGAAAGCGCGGGGTTAAAATTTCACCTCACAACATAGCCTATGACGCTCTCGGGGTCCAGACGTGTGACTGTGCAAAATTTTGTGGCTGTAGCTGCTACGGTTCAGATGCCAATCCCGGACATACATACATACATACATACATACACACACACACACACATTCAGCTTTATATATTAGATATATATATATATATATATATATATATATATTATACTGTAACAAAAATACATATGCTGTAAAAACCTGGAGCACACACATCATGGGCACAGCATCATATAACAAGGAATCACACATAAACATTACCTATGGAAGGTACAGCCAGAATTCCTGAGGGGGTGCGCATTCCACCCCAACACGCATTTAGGTCCTGCCTTCATCAGGACGCCCAAAGGGGTGCAGATGCGCACCCCTCAGGGATTCCGACTGTACCTTGCATAGGTAATGTTTTTCATCAATGTTGCCTTCATTGGCTAAGCACATGGCTATTAGAAGTTGATGGATATACTTCTACAGTTATGATATTCGGCTACTTTTCCAATGCATGGACTGTACCCCCTAGTTACTTACTGCTGTGACATTATGGTTGGTGATTTAGGGATTTAATTGAATAACTATCAGCAGCATTATGTGTGATTACTTGTTATATGCAGCCGTGCCCATGATGTGAGCACTCCAGGTCTTTACAGCATAGAGTTATGCTAAAAAATGTTCATACCCCGGCAGAATTTTTGCTTTCTTGGACTTTTTTTCAGAGAATATGAATGATAACCCCAAAACTATTTCCCCACTCATGGGTTGGGTGAAGCCATTTATTGTCAAACTACTGTGTTTTCTCTTTTTAAATCATAATGACAACCCAAAACATCCAAATGACCCTGATCAAAAGTTCACATACCCCATTTTTTTAATACTGTGTGTTGCCCCCTCTAACATCAATGACAGCTTGAAGTCTTTTGTGGTAGTTGTGGATGGGGTTCTTTATTTTCTCAGATTGTAAAGCTGCCCGCTCTTCTTATCAAAAAGCCTTCAGTTCCTGTAAATTCCTGGGCTGTCTAGCATGAACTGCCTGCTTGAGCTCTCCCCAGATTGGCTCAATGATATTGAGGTCAGGAGACTGAGATGGCCACTCCAGAACCTTCGCTTTGTTCTGCTTTAGCCAATAACAGGTCAACTTGGCCTTGTGTTTTGGATCGTTGTCATGTTAGAACATCCAAGTAAGTCGCATGCACAGCTTCCGGGCTGATGATTGCAAATTTGCTTCCAATATTTGCTGAAAATGTGCTGCATCTTTCCTTCAACTTTGACCAAGATTCCTGTGCCTTTATAGCTCACACATCTCCAAAACATCAGCGATCCACCTCCGTGCTTTACAGTAGGAATGGTGTTCCTTTCATCATAGGCCTTGTTGACCTCTCTCCAAATGTAACATTTATGGTTGAGGCCAAAAAGTTAAATTTTGGTCTCATCACTCCAAATTAACTTGTTCCAGAAGTTTTGAGGCTTGTCTCTGTGCTCTTTTGCGTATTGTAGGCAAGATACTTTGTGGCTTTTGAGCAGTAATGGCTTTCTTTTGGCAACTCAACCATTCAGCCCATTTTTCTTCAAGTACCTCCTTATTGTGCATCTTGAAACAGCCACACCATTAGTTTTTATAGAGTCCGGTATTTCAGCTGATGTTACTTGTGGGTTTTTCTTTACATCCCAAACAATTTTCCTGGTAGTTGTGGATGACATTTTTGTTGGTCTACCTGACCATATTTTTGTTTTTACAAAGCCCTTGATTTTCCATTTGTTAATCACAGTTTCAATACTGCTGACTAGGGTTGAGCGACTTTCATTTTTTTAAGATCGAGTAGGGTTTTGGGAAACCCGATTTTGTCCAGAGTCGAGTCGAGTGCAGTCGGCCGATTATCGCTAAAAGTCGGGGATCGACCGAAACACGAAACCCAATGCAAGTCAATGGGGAAGCATAGTCGGCAGTGAGTGGAGGCCAGGAAAACACCTACAGTGCCCATTTTAATGCCAAAAACATCCATTCTTGTTTCTGAAGCTTGCCAATCTTAATTAACTGTATAATAATAGTTGGGCATAGGGAATTGGGGGAAAGTTGTGGGGGGAGTAGGGCTGGCTCAAGTTTTTCGTGGGCCCAGGAAATGCGGACTACGTCACGGCGGTGTTGCAGGGAAAGGTAAGTATTTAAACGTTGCAAGTGCTGTGATCCTGAGCAAGCAGGGGGGGGCCCACTCGTTCGCATTGGCACTGGCACAGGGCCCCTCAAAGTACGGCGGTGTGTTTGCATGGCGGGGGCGCCTCCCACCAGCAGCGACACTTTTGCGTACTCTGAGGGGCCCTGTGCCAGTGACGTCGCCAACGAGTATGCCCCCCCACCTGATGAAGGAACCTGCACTTTCATCTGCACCTTCCTCTTTGTCCCTGTGTAAGGTGGTATAACATGCGGGAAGGGGAACCTTACTTTCAGCAGGGTCAGATTCTGGCTGTGTAGAGTACAAGGGGAATGTAGTGGTCTAGGTCAATGTACCAGCAGACTCATCTAGCAGTGGCTGGGCAATGGGCAGGATGAGGAGGAAACAGATATAGGGCCAAAGAATAAAGTAGGCTAAATGCAGTTCAAAATTGGTAACAGGACTAAACAGGCGGCATTGCTTTGTTCAGTGGAGTAGCAAACCCAAGAGCAGCAGACACTGTTTCAAGGGCCTAACCACACTAGTAGGCCAAATGCAGTTTAATATCTGATAGTATAGGGCGAAAGCCAGAAGGTTGAAGCTCAGCTTTATTTAGTTGAGGACAACACCAGGCAGGGGCACACAGACAGACACCTTTAGTAGGCCGGAAAAGCCTATTGCATTTTTTAAAATGGTAATTTGGAGCAGAAGGTTGAAGCTCAGCTTTATTTAGTTGAGGGCAACACCAGGGAGGGGCAGAAGCCGTTAGTAGGCCCTAACCACCATTTTTTTTTTTTAAAAACCACTTAATGAGAGCCGGAAGGTTGAAGCTCAGCTTTATTTAGTTGAGGACAACACCAGGCAGGGGCACACAGACAGACACCTTTAGTAGGCCGGAAAAGCCTATTGCATTTTTTAAAATGGTAATTTGGAGCAGAAGGTTGAAGCTCAGCTTTATTTAGTTGAGGACAACACCAGGCAGGGGCACACAGACAGACACCTTTAGTAGGCCGGAAAAGCCTATTGCATTTTTTAAAATGGTAATTTGGAGCAGAAGGTTGAAGCTCAGCTTTATTTAGTTGAGGGCAACACCAGGGAGGGGCAGAAGCCGTTAGTAGGCCCTAACCACCATTTTTTTTTTTAAAAACCACTTAATGAGAGCCGGAAGGTTGAAGCTCAGCTTTATTTAGTTGAGGGCAACACCAGGGAGGGGCAGAAGCCGTTAGTAGGCCCTAACCAAAGTTGAAGGCCAAATGCAGTTTAATTTCTGATACTATAGGCCGAAAGCCAGAAGGTGGAAGCTCCAATTTAGACAGTGGAGGACAATTTGAATTAGGGACTGCAGACAGACTTAGTAGGCTGTCCCCTGTGGACCATGCATCCACCACATTAACCCATTGCGCCGTAATGGACACGTAATCTTCCGTGGCCATGCCTACAGGTCCATGCGTCTGTTGTCAGGTGCACCTTTGTACTCACAGATTGCCAGAGTGCATGGACAATGCGGTCTTCTACATGCTGGTGGAGGGTTGGGATGGCTTTTCTCGCAAAAGAAGTGTCGACTGGTTAGCTTGTAGCGTGGTACAGCGTAGTCCATCATGGCCTTATTAATAGTAAATAAAATATATAACTAGGCTCTATGAACTTTTAAATAGGTTCCAGGGGTACACGGGCAGCATTGGTGTGGTCAGTGGAGGAGTATTGCAAGTAGGGGCTGCAGACAGGCTATCAAAGGCCTAAAATACCAAACAGTAGGCACTCATGGCAGTTTTACATCGGTTACATGGATACACAGGCAGGCACTCCAGGCAGCATTGTGGTCAGTGGAGGAGTATTGCAAGTAGGGGCCGCAGACAGGCTATCAAAGGCCTAAAATAACAAACAGTAGGCAGTCATGGCAGTTTTACATCGGTTACATGGATACACAGGCAGGCACTCCAGGCAGCATTGTGGTCAGTGGAGGAGTATTGCAAGTAGGGGCCGCAGACAGGCTATCAAAGGCCTAAAATAACAAACAGTAGGCAGTCATGGCAGTTTTACATCGGTTACATGGATACACAGGCAGCTAGGTGGTGAGTGGAGGAGTATTTAAAGTAAGGACCGCAGACAGGCTATCAAAGGCCTAACATAACAAACAATAGGCTCATGGCAGTTTTACAGCGGTTACATGGATAGACGGGCAGGCAGCTTGGTGGTGAGTGGAGGAGTATTTAAAGTAGGGACCGCAGACAGGCTATCAAAGGCCTAACATAACAAACAATAGGCTCATGGCAGTTTTACAGCGGTTACATGGATACACGGGCAGGCAGCTTGGTGGTGAGTGGAGGAGTATTTAAAGTAGGGACCGCAGACAGGCTTCAAAGGCCTAACATAAGAAAATGGGCTGGCTGTAGGCACTTTATAATTGGTTCCAGGGGTACACGGGCAGCAGTGGTCTGGCCAGTGGAGGACTAGTGGAAGGAGGGACCGCAGACAGGCTTCAAAGGCCTAAAATAAAAAAATGGGCTGGCTGTAGGCACTTTATAATTGGTTCCAGGGGTACACGGGCAGCAGTGGTCTGGCCAGTGGAGGACTAGTGGAAGGAGGGACCGCAGACAGGCTTCAAAGGCCTAACATAAAAAAATGGGCTGGCTGTAGGCACTTTATAATTGGTTCCAGGGGTACACGGGCAGCAGTGGTCTGGCCAGTGGAGGACTAGTGGAAGGAGGGACCGCAGACAGGCTTCAAAGGCCTAACATAAAAAAATGGGCTGGCTGTAGGCACTTTATAATTGGTTCCAGGGGTACACGGGCAGCAGTGGTCTGGTCAGTGGAGGACTAGTGGAAGGAGGGACCGCAGACAGGCTTCAAAGGCCTAACATAAAAAAATGGGCTGGCTGTAGGCACTTTATAATTGGTTCCAGGGGTACACGGGCAGCAGTGGTCTGGCCAGTGGAGGACTAGTGGAAGGAGGGACCGCAGACAGGCTTCAAAGGCCTAACATAAAAAAATGGGCTGGCTGTAGGCACTTTATAATTGGTTCCAGGGGTACACGGGCAGCAGTGGTCTGGCCAGTGGAGGACTAGTGGAAGGAGGGACCGCAGACAGGCTTCAAAGGCCTAACATAAAAAAATGGGCTGGCTGTAGGCACTTTATAATTGGTTCCAGGGGTACACGGGCAGCAGTGGTCTGGCCAGTGGAGGACTAGTGGAAGGAGGGACCGCAGACAGGCTTCAAAGGCCTAACATAAAAAAATGGGCTGGCTGTAGGCACTTTATAATTGGTTCCAGGGGTACACGGGCAGCAGTGGTCTGGTCAGTGGAGGACTAGTGGAAGGAGGGACCGCAGACAGGCTTCAAAGGCCTAAAATAACAAACAATAGGCTCATGGCAGTCTTACAGCGGTTACATGGATACACAGGCAGGCACTCCAGGCAGCATTGTGGTCAGTGGAGGAGTATTGCAAGTAGGGGCCGCAGACAGGCTATCAAAGGCCTAAAATAACAAACAGTAGGCAGTCATGGCAGTTTTACATCGGTTACATGGATACACAGTGTTATGACCCCAATGGCGAGGGTCTCAGAGGAACGTGGAAGTCTGCAGAATACAAAAATCCAGCTCATAGGGTAGTGGTAACTGGGTTGACCATATATCTACTCCTAACGCCAACACTAGAAGTAGCCAGGGATCATTCCTACGTTGATTCTAGATGACACGCGCCAGCCGGAGAATCTAGCTACCCCTAGTAGAGGAAAACAAAGACCTTTCTTGCCTCCAGAGAAGGGGACCCCAAAGCTGGATAGAAGCCCCCCACAAATAATGACGGTGAGGTAAGAGGAAATGACAAACACAGAAATGAATCAGGTTTAGCACAGAGAGGCCCGCTTACTGATAGCAGAATTAAGAAAGGTAACTTATATGGTCAACAAAAACCCTATCAAAATCCACACTGGAAATTCAAGAACCCCCGAACCGTCTAACGGTCCGGGGGGAGAACACCAGCCCCCCTAGAGCTTCCAGCAAAGGTCAGGATATAGATTTGGAACAAGCTGGACAAAAATACAAAACCAAAACAAATAGCAAAAAGCAAAAGGCAGACTTAGCTGATATAACTGGAACCAGGATCAGTAGACAAGAGCACAGCAGACTAGCTCTGATAACTACGTTGCCAGGCATTGAACTGAAGGTCCAGGGAGCTAATATAGCAACACCCCTAACTAACGACCCAGGTGCGGATAAAAGGAATGACAGAAAAACCAGAGTCAAAAAACTAGTAACCACTAGAGGGAGCAAAAAGCAAATTCACAACACACAGGCAGCTAGGTGGTGAGTGGAGGAGTATTTAAAGTAAGGACCGCAGACAGGCTATCAAAGGCCTAACATAACAAACAATAGGCTCATGGCAGTTTTACAGCGGTTACATGGATAGACGGGCAGGCAGCTTGGTGGTGAGTGGAGGAGTATTTAAAGTATGGACCGCAGACAGGCTATCAAAGGCCTAACATAACAAACAATAGGCTCATGGCAGTTTTACAGCGGTTACATGGATACACGGGCAGGCAGCTTGGTGGTGAGTGGAGGAGTATTTAAAGTAGGGACCGCAGACAGGCTTCAAAGGCCTAACATAAGAAAATGGGCTGGCTGTAGGCACTTTATAATTGGTTCCAGGGGTACACGGGCAGCAGTGGTCTGGCCAGTGGAGGACTAGTGGAAGGAGGGACCGCAGACAGGCTTCAAAGGCCTAACATAAAAAAATGGGCTGGCTGTAGGCACTTTATAATTGGTTCCAGGGGTACACGGGCAGCAGTGGTCTGGCCAGTGGAGGACTAGTGGAAGGAGGGACCGCAGACAGGCTTCAAAGGCCTAACATAAAAAAATGGGCTGGCTGTAGGCACTTTATAATTGGTTCCAGGGGTACACGGGCAGCAGTGGTCTGGCCAGTGGAGGACTAGTGGAAGGAGGGACCGCAGACAGGCTTCAAAGGCCTAACATAAAAAAATGGGCTGGCTGTAGGCACTTTATAATTGGTTCCAGGGGTACACGGGCAGCAGTGGTCTGGCCAGTGGAGGACTAGTGGAAGGAGGGACCGCAGACAGGCTTCAAAGGCCTAACATAAAAAAATGGGCTGGCTGTAGGCACTTTATAATTGGTTCCAGGGGTACACGGGCAGCAGTGGTCTGGTCAGTGGAGGACTAGTGGAAGGAGGGACCGCAGACAGGCTTCAAAGGCCTAAAATAACAAACAATAGGCTCATGGCAGTTTTACAGCGGTTACATGGATACACGGGCAGCTTGGTGGTGAGTGGAGGAGTAGTGCAAGGAGTGTCTGTCCCAGTACTCCCAAAATATAAATAGATGTTAATGTCTCGCAAAACAACCAAAACAAAAAAAAAGGTGGCATACTTAGGTACAGGGGTGGGCTCATCTGCTGAGTTTCTGACATAGTAATTTGGCAGTAACTATTTAATGGTGCCAATATAGGACACAGACACAGACTACTTTAAGTTGCATCATAGATGTCTACAAATTTGTATTGTCAGTGCCAGACATTGAATGATGTCAGCGAATAGACTAAAGATTGGTGGAGCTGTGCGACATAATTTTGCACGTGGTAGAGCACATTTTGAGCTGGGGTAGGGGGGAACTCTCTTGAGGCCGGCGGGACCGCCCCAGGGCCCCTCATGTTACAACGGTGTGTCTGACGTTGGGTGCGCACCACCACCGCCAGAGACACTACATTGTACTATGAGGGACCCAGTAGCAATGCCGTCAACCAAAAGCGAGCACACCCACCTCTTCAGACAAACAGCAGTCTCACGGGTGCTTGCGCCAAGTCGCGATACCACGGCCCCGTGTTGGGAGTTTTGCCATTTAGGGAGGTGTAAACATGTCGTATGCTGTACAATCAGCTGCAGCAAATTAGACATTAGAAAAGTAATTCACAGGCAAGAGCTTTTCATAGGAAAGCTAGGTGTCGGCCGGGCAAGGTGGGGCAAAAGATTTTGAAATCCAGTTGTGGTTCATTTTAATGAATGTTAGATCGTCAACATTTTGGGTAGCCAGACGAGTCCTTTTTTCGGTTAATATTGAACCTGCAGCACTGAATACTCTTTCTGATAGGACACTTGCTGCCGGGCAAGCAAGCTCCTGCAATGCATATTCTGCCAATTCTGGCCAGGTGTCTAATTTGGAGGCCCAGTAATCAAATGGGAATGACGGTTGAGGGAGAACATCGATAAGGGATGAAAAATAGTTAGTAACCATACTGGACAAATGTTGTCTCCTGTCACTTTCAATTGATGCAGCAGTACCTGTCCTGTCTGCGGTCATAGCAAAATCACTCCACAACCTGGTCAGAAAACCCCTCTGTCCAACGCCACTTCTGATGTGTGCACCCCTAACACTCCTAGTCTGCTGCCCCCTGGAGCTCGTGTGAGAACGATCACGTGCGCTGTGTGCTGGGAATGCCTGAAGCAAACGGTCAACAAGAGTTGATTGTTTGGTTGCTAATATTAGTTCCAAGTTCTCATGTGGCATAATATTTTGCAATTTGCCTTTATAGCGTGGATCAAGGAGGCAGGCCAACCAGTAATCGTCATCGTTCATCATTTTCGTAATGCGTGTGTCCCTTTTTAGGATACGTAAGGCATAATCCGCCATGTGGGCCAAAGTTCCAGTTGTCAAATCTCCGGTTGTGATTGGTTGAGGGGCAGTTGCAGGCAAATCTACGTCACTTGTGTCCCTCAAAAAACCAGAACCCGGCCGTGACACGCAACCAATTTCCTGTGCCCCCGGGAAAGGTTCGGCATTAAAAATATACTCATCCCCATCATCCTCCTCGTCCTCCACCTCCTCTTCGCCCGCTACCTCGTCCTGTACACTGCCCTGACCAGACAATGGCTGACTGTCATCAAGGCTTTCCTCTTCCTCTGGTGCAGACGCCTGCTCCTTTATGTGCGTCAAACTTTGCATCAGCAGACGCATTAGGGGGATGCTCATGCTTATTACGGCGTTGTCTGCACTAACCAGCCGTGTGCATTCCTCAAAACACTGAAGGACTTGACACATGTCTTGTATCTTAGACCACTGCACACCTGACAACTCCATGTCTGCCATCCTACTGCCTGCCCGTGTATCCTCCCACAAATAAATAACAGCACGCCTCTGTTGGCACAGTCTCTGAAGCATGTGCAGTGTTGAGTTCCACCTTGTTGCAACGTCTATGATTAGGCGATGCTGGGGAAGGTTCAAAGACCGCTGATAGGTCTGCATACGGCTGGCGTGTACAGGCGAACGTCGGATATGTGAGCAAAGTGCACGCACTTTGAGGAGCAGGTCGGAGAACCCAGGATAAGTTTTCAATAAGCACTGCACCACCAGGTTTAAGGTGTGAGCCAGGCAAGGAATGTGTTTCAGTTGGGAAAGGGAGATGGCAGCCATGAAATTCCTTCCGTTATCACTCACTACCTTGCCTGCCTCAAGATCTACTGTGCCCAGCCACGACTGCGTTTCTTGTTGCAAGAACTCGGACAGAACTTCCGCGGTGTGTCTGTTGTCGCCCAAGCACTTCATAGCCAATACAGCCTGCTGACGCTTGGCAGTAGCTGGCCCATAATGGGACAACTGGTGTGCAACAGTGTCATCTGCCGATGGAGTGGTTGGCAGACTGCGTTCTGTGGAAGAGCTGTAGCTTCTGCAGGAGGACGAGGAGGAGGAGGAGGAGGGGGTGCGAACGCCTACAGCCAACTGTTTCCTAGACCGTGGGCTAGGCACAACTGTCCCTAAATTGATGTCGCCTGTGGACCCTGCATCCACCACATTCACCCAGTGTGCCGTGATGGACACATAACGTCCCTGGCCATGCCTACTGGTCCATGCATCTGTAGTCAGGTGCACCTTTGTACTCACAGATTGCCTGAGTGCATGGACGATGCGCTGTTTAACATGCTGGTGCAGGGCTGGGATGGCTTTTCTGGAAAAAAAGTGTCGACTGGGTAGCTCGTATCGTGGTTCAGCGTACTCCATCAGGGCTTTGAAAGCTTCGCTTTCAACTAACCGGTAGGGCATCATCTCTAACGAGATTAGTCTAGCTATGTGGGCGTTAAAACACTGTGTACGCGGATGCGAGGATAAGTACTTCCTTTTTCTAACCAGAGTCTCATGTAGGGTGAGCTGGACTGGAGAGCTGGAGATCGTGGAACTTTCGGGTGTGCCGGTGTACATGGCAGACTGAGAGACGGTTGGAGACGGTATTGTTTCCGCCGGTGCCCTAGATGCAATATTTCCTCCTACAAAACTGGTGATTCCCTGACCCTGACTGCTTTTGGCTGGCAAAGAAACCTGCACAGATACTGCCGGTGGTGCGGAAATTGGTGGCCTTACAGTGACGGAAGGGATGTTGCGTTGCTGACTAGCTTCATTGGCCGAGGGTGCTACAACCTTGAGGGACGTTTGGTAGTTAGTCCAGGCTTGAAAATGCATGGTGGTTAAGTGTCTATGCATGCAACTAGTATTTAGACTTTTCAGATTCTGACCTCTGCTTAAGCTAGTTGAACATTTTTGACAGATGACTTTGCGCTGATCAGTTGGATGTTGTTTAAAAAAATGCCAGACTGCACTCTTCCTAGACTCGGATCCCTTTTCAGGGATTGCAGACTGAGCTTTAACCGGATGGCAACGCTGTGCTCCAACAGGTTTTGGCTTTGACACGCGTTTTGGGCCAGATACGGGCCCGGCAGATGGAACCTGTTGCGATGTTGATGCCTGCTGCGGCCCCTCCTCCACCTCCGCTTCTGAACTACTGCCGCCTGCACCCTGTTCCCCCAATGGCTGCCAATCGGGGTCAATAACTGGGTCATCTATTACCTCCTCTTCGAGCTCGTGTGCAACTTCGTCTGTGTCACTGTGTCGGTCGGTGGTATAGCGTTCGTGGCGGGGCAACATAGTCTCATCAGGGTCTGATTGTGGATCTGTACCCTGAGAGGGCAATGTGGTGGTCTGAGTCAAAGGAGCAGCATAGTACTCTGGCTGTGGCTGTGCATCAGTGCACTCCATGTCAGAATATACTTGTAATGGGCATGGCCTGTTAAATGTTTCACTTTCTAAGCCAGGGACGGTATGTGTAAAGAGCTCCATGGAGTGACCCGTTGTGTCGTCTGCTGCATCCTTCTCTCTTGTTGTAGTTTTTGCTGAGGAGGACAAGGAAGCGACTTGTCCCTGACCGTGAACATCCACAAGCGACGCGCTGCTTTTACATTTACCAGTTTCGGAAGAGGAGGCAAAAGAGCTAGAGGCTGAGTCTGCAATGTAAGCCAAAACTTGCTGTTGCTGCTCCGCCTTTAAAAGCGGTTTTCCTACTCCCAGAAAAGAGAGCGTTCGAGGCCTTGTGTAGCCTGACGACGAAACTGGCTCCACAGCTCCAGACTTAGGTGGAATATTTTTATCCCCACGACCACCTGATGCTCCACTACCACTACCATCATTACCAGCTGACAATGAACGCCCACGACGACCTCTTGCACCAGACTTCCTCATTGTTTTAAAATCTTAACCAAAGTAACTTTATTTGTTGCTGTCAAACAACTTACACGGTGAGCTATAACTTCAGTATGATTTCAATATCCCTTAACAGGTTGGTGAGACCACAAGGAAAATCAGGCACAATGTTACACACTCTGTTTTCTGTGGCACAAAATCACAGAGATGACACACACGCAGGACTGTCACTCAAGCACTAATGTCAATATTAATCTCCCACCTAATTTATTTTTTTTTTTTTCTCAGGGAGACTTTAGAAACCAAATAATATTAAAAAAAAAAAAAAAAAAAAAGGCTTTCTATGGCCCACAATTAGAGAGAGAGAGGTGGCACACCCAGGAGTCAAGACTGGCGCACAAGCTGAAAGGGCAATGTTACTCTCCCACTGTTTTTTTATGTATTTTTTGTTTTTTAAGGGAGACTTTAGAAACCCAATAATATTTAAAAAAAAAAATAAATAGGCTTTCTATGGCCCACTGAATGAGAGGGAGAGAGGTGGCACACCCAGGAGTCAAGACTGGCACACAAGCTGAAAGGGCAATATTACTCTCCCACTGTTTTTTTATGTTTTTTTTTTTTTTTTCAGGGAGACTTTAGAAACCAAATAATATTAAAAAAACCAAAAAAAAAAAATAGCCTTTCTATGGCCCACTGAATGAGAGAGAGAGGTGGCACACCCAGGAGTCAAGACTGGCACACAAGCTGAAAGGGCAATATTACTCTCCCACGGTTTTTTTATGTTTTTTTTTTTTTTTTCAGGGAGACTTTAGAAACCAAATAATAAGAAAAAAAATAAATAAATAAATAGGCTTTCTATAGCCCACTGAATGAGAGATAGCACACACAGCAGTGGCACACAAGCCCTGACTGAGGCCAATATTTTTCTCCCACTGATTGATGTAGTGTTTTTGTGTTGAGGTAGATTTTAGAACACAAATCAAGGGAAAAAAAAAAAATGCTTTCTATGGCCCACTGAATGAGAGAGAGGTGGCACACCCAGGAGTCAAGACTGGCACACAAGCTGAAAGGGCAATATTACTCTCCCACTGTTTTTTTATGTATTTTTTGTTTTTTAAGGGAGACTTTAGAAACCCAATAATATTTTAAAAAATAAATAAATAGGCTTTCTATGGCCCACTGAATGAGAGGGAGAGAGGTGGCACACCCAGGAGTCAAGACTGGCACACAAGCTGAAAGGGCAATATTACTCTCCCACTGTTTTTTAATGTTTTTTTTTTTTTTTTCAGGGAGACTTTAGAAACCAAATAATATTAAAAAAACCAAAAAAAAAAATAGCCTTTCTATGGCCCACTGAATGAGAGAGAGAGGTGGCACACCCAGGAGTCAAGACTGGCACACAAGCTGAAAGGGCAATATTACTCTCCCACGGTTTTTTTATGTTTTTTTTTTTTTTTTCAGGGAGACTTTAGAAACCAAATAATAAGAAAAAAAATAAATAAATAAATAGGCTTTCTATAGCCCACTGAATGAGAGATAGCACACACAGCAGTGGCACACAAGCCCTGACTGAGGCCAATATTTTTCTCCCACTGATTGATGTAGTGTTTTTGTGTTGAGGTAGATTTTAGAACACAAATCAAGGGAAAAAAAAAAATGCTTTCTATGGCCCACTGAATGAGAGAGAGGTGGCACACCCAGGAGTCAAGACTGGCACACAAGCTGAAAGGGCAATATTACTCTCCCACTGTTTTTTTATGTATTTTTTGTTTTTTAAGGGAGACTTTAGAAACCCAATAATATTTAAAAAAAAAAATAAATAGGCTTTCTATGGCCCACTGAATGAGAGGGAGAGAGGTGGCACACCCAGGAGTCAAGACTGGCACACAAGCTGAAAGGGCAATATTACTCTCCCACTGTTTTTTTATGTTTTTTTTTTTTTTTCAGGGAGACTTTAGAAACCAAATAATAAGAAAAAAAATAAATAAATAAATAGGCTTTCTATAGCCCACTGAATGAGAGATAGCACACACAGCAGTGGCACACAAGCCCTGACTGAGGCCAATATTTTTCTCCCACTGATTGATGTAGTGTTTTTGTGTTGAGGTAGATTTTAGAACACAAATCAAGGAAAAAAAAAAAAATGCTTTCTATGGCCCACTGAATGAGAGAGAGGTGGCACACCCAGGAGTCAAGACTGGCACACAAGCTGAAAGGGCAATATTACTCTCCCACTGTTTTTTTATGTATTTTTTGTTTTTTAAGGGAGACTTTAGAAACCCAATAATATTTAAAAAAAAAAAATAAATAGGCTTTCTATGGCCCACTGAATGAGAGGGAGAGAGGTGGCACACCCAGGAGTCAAGACTGGCACACAAGCTGAAAGGGCAATATTACTCTCCCACTGTTTTTTTATGTTTTTTTTTTTTTTTCAGGGAGACTTTAGAAACCAAATAATATTAAAAAAACAAAAAAAAAAATAGCCTTTCTATGGCCCACTGAATGAGAGAGAGAGGTGGCACACCCAGGAGTCAAGACTGGCACACAAGCTGAAAGGGCAATATTACTCTCCCATGGTTTTTTTATGTTTTTTTTTTTTTTTTCAGGGAGACTTTAGAAACCAAATAATAAGAAAAAAAATAAATAAATAAATAGGCTTTCTATAGCCCACTGAATGAGAGATAGCACACACAGCAGTGGCACACAAGCCCTGACTGAGGCCAATATTTTTCTCCCACTGATTGATGTAGTGTTTTTGTGTTGAGGTAGATTTTAGAACACAAATCAAGGAAAAAAAAAAAAATGCTTTCTATGGCCCACTGAATGAGAGAGAGGTGGCACACCCAGGAGTCAAGACTGGCACACAAGCTGAAAGGGCAATATTACTCTCCCACTGTTTTTTTATGTATTTTTTGTTTTTTAAGGGAGACTTTAGAAACCCAATAATATTTAAAAAAAAAAATAAATAGGCTTTCTATGGCCCACTGAATGAGAGGGAGAGAGGTGGCACACCCAGGAGTCAAGACTGGCACACAAGCTGAAAGGGCAATATTACTCTCCCACTGTTTTTTTAGGTATTTTTTTTTTTTTCAGGGAGACTTTAGAAACCAAATAATATTAAAAAAAAAATAAAATAAATAGGCTTTCTATAGCCCACTGAATGAGAGATAGCACACACAGCAGTGGCACACAAGCCCTGACTGAGGCCAATATTTTTCTCCCACTGATTGATGTAGTGTTTTTGTGTTGAGGTAGAATTTAGAACACAAATCACGGAAAAAATAAATAGGATTTCTATGGCCCACAATTAGAGAGAGGTGGCACACCCAGGAGTCAAGACTGGCACACAAGCTGAAAGGGCAATATTACTCTCCCACTGTTTTTTTAGGTATTTTTTTTTTTCAGGGAGACTTTAGAAACCAAATAATATTAAAAAAAAAAATAAATAAATAGGCTTTCTATAGCCCACTGAATGAGAGATAGCACACACAGCAGTGGCACACAAGCCCTGACTGAGGCCAATATTTTTCTCCCACTGATTGATGTAGTGTTTTTGTGTTGAGGTAGAATTTAGAACACAAATCACGGAAAAAATAAATAGGCTTTCTATGGCCCACTCAGTGAGAGATGGCACACACAGGGATGGCACTGTAGCAGAAATGCCAATCTTAATCTCCCACAAAAAAAACAAAAAAAAAACAGGGACTGTCCTACAATTACTATCTCCCTGCAGTAATGTAAGCCAGGTATGGCAGGCAGCAATAGGAGTGGACTGATGCACAAATTAAATAAAAAGTGTGGACAAACAAAAAAGATAGCTGTGCAGAAAGGAAGGAACAAGAGGATATGTGCTTTGAAAAAAGCAGTTGGTTTCCACAGTGGCGTACACACAGCAATACAGCTATCACGGAGCCTTCTAGGGCAGCCCAATGAGCTACAGCGCTGAGGGGAAAAAAAAAAAAAATAGCTTCCACTGTTCCTGCACACCGAAGGTGGTGTTGGACAGTGGAAATCGCTGCAGCACAAGCGGTTTGGTGGTTAGTGGACCCTGCCTAACGCTCTCCCTGCTTCTGACGAAGCGGCAGCAACCTGTCCCTAAGCTCAGATCAGCAGCAGTAAGATGGCGGTCGGCGGGAACGCCCCTTTATAGCCCCTGTGACGCCGCAGACAGCAAGCCAATCACTGCAATGCCCTTCTCTAAGATGGTGGGGACCAGGATCTATGTCATCACGCTGCCCACACTCTGCGTTCACCTTCATTGGCTGAGAAATGGCGCTTTTCGCGTCATTGAAACGCGACTTTGGCGCGAAAGTCGCGTACCGCATGGCCGACAAGCACAGGGGTCGGATCGGGTTTCATGAGACGCCGACTTAGCCAAAAGTCGGCGACTTTTGAAAATGATCGACCCGTTTCGCTTAACCCTACTGCTGACTGGCATTATCAATTCCTTGGATATCTTTTCGTATCCCTTTCCTGTTTTATACAGCTCAACTACCTTTTCCCATATATCCGTTGACAATTCTTTTGCTTTCCCCATGACTCACAATCCAGAAAAGTCATTGGCTGGATGAAAGATGCAAGAGTCTGTCTGAATCCCAGAAACTCACTCAGCTTTGTTGCACACACTAATTACATGCAAACAGGTCACAGGTGAGGATGTTACATTTAGTAGCCATTGAAACCCATTTGTGTCAACTTCTGTGCATATTATCAGGCCAAAATCACCAGGGTATGTAAACTTTTGATCAGGGTCATTTGGATATTTTGGGTTGTCATTATGATTTAAAAAGAGAAAACGCAGTAGTTTGACAATAAATGGCTTCATCCAATCTCTAACCATGAGTGGAGAAAACATTTTGGTGTTATCAATGCATTCATTTTCTCTGAAAAAAGGCCAAGAAAGCAAAAATTCTGCTGGGGTATGTAAACTTTTGAGCACTACTCTATATATTTTTGTGAAATATCATATGTTTATCCCCTTTCCCTACACTAGTTGTTATCCTTTTAATAATATAGTGTAATTTGTTTACCTATTTTGGACCAGTCTATCGTCTTTTCCTTTTTGTCTGCTCGTGTTCCATGATGATAGGTCCATGTTAGTCGATTACATACACATATGGCTCACATTTTTTTGACATGAGTCTGTTTACATAACTATCATTACTATGTGTTTTTGTCGTTTGAGTGTTTCATAGTCCCATAGACAATGTATGGAGCAAAGATTGAGCATGTGCACCTCAGCTCCATTCAAGATGTTGCTCTGCAAAACCCATTCTTGGGATGGCTGGTGTTCCAGGGGTCAGGCCTCCAGCGATAAGTAATAACTTACTATTTGGGGAATAATCAAGTAACTGTGCAACATACTTTGAGCAGTGGCCATAGTTGTTAACCAGCAATGACTACTTTTAACTATGATGGTCATTTGTGGAAAGAAACTCGATGAAACAGCAACTCAAGGCTTATACAGTATGTGCTACATCCTCCCATTTCTATATGAACATATCAATAAATGACTTTCTTGTTTCAGGATAAAGTTTTCAACAGAATCACATTTCCTTATTCTGTCTGGTAGATTCAAAGAGATCATGTTTCATCTCTTTCCTTTTTGTCAGTTTCGGGGGTTTTATGTTCTCACCATCCCCATAACAAGCCATCATCATATTTAGTATCGTTATGTATTGGCAGTTAGACAGAACATGAATCCCTCATGACCATCCTTAAGATATATAATGTAATGGTGCTAGCATGAGTGAGAAAAGTCTAGACACATTTTTAGCCTGCTCGCTTTGACTTTGAAGAAACAACTTTGTTCTGAGAGCCCTCAAGTCCTGTAAATTGTATATATTATATGGGTCACTAAGGTTCACCTCAAAACCCATTATCGGGAACATAGGCAAAAAAACAATAGAATGAATTAATTTTTACTGTTCTTTATGTGGTAAAATTATCTTTTTAGATCATATATAATAAAATATAAATGTTATTTTATATATACAGTGAAGGAAATAATTATTTGATCCCTTGCTGATTTTGTAAATTTGCCCACTGACAAAGACATGAACAGTCTATAATTTTAAGGGTAGATTAATTTTAACATTGAGAGATAGAATATCAAAAGAAAATCCAGAAAATCACATTGTAGAAAGTATAGAAATGTATTTGCATTTTGAAGTGAGCAATAAGTATTTGATCCCCTACCAGCCATTAAAAGTTCTAGCTCCTACAGACCAGTTAGATGCTCCTAATCAAGTAGTTACCTGCATTAAAGATCCCCAGATAGAGGGAGCCCCAGATGGAGGGAGACTATCAGTGGACTTGTATGTCTTCCATTTTCTTATTATTGCTCCCACAGTTGATTTCATCACACCAAGCTGCTTGCCTATTGCAGATTCAGTCTTCCCATCCTGGTGTAGGGCTACAATTTTGTTTCTCGTGTCCTTCAATAGCTCTTTGGTCTTCACCATAGTGGAGTTTGGAGTGTGACTGTTTGTGGTTGTGGACAGGTGTCTTTTATACTGATAACAGGTTCAAACAGCTGCCATTACTACAGGTAATGAGTGGAAGACAGAGGAGCCTCTTAAAGGAGTTACAGGTCTGAAATCTTGCATGTTTTTAGGTGACTAAATACTTATTTTCCACCATAATTTGCAAAATAAATCTTGCCAAATCAGACAAGGTGATTTTCTGGATTTGCTTTCTCATTTTGACACTCATAGTTGTGGTCCCCCTATGATGTCAATTACAGGCCTCTCATCTTTTTAAGTGGGAGAACTTGCACAATTGGTGGCTGACTAAATACTTTTTTTCCCCACTGTAAAGTTGCACCCAAAGGGTGATAGGATTAGAAATGAAAACACCTATATTAAACTAAGCAGACTGCAGCCAGAAAAGCAGAACCCAATCACCCAGAGAAAAGGTGTGTCTCCTGTGGCTCAGCAGAAAGAGAAGCCGACCACAGAACATAAACTCAAAGGTTAAAATTCAGGGGCATGACACATACGTGTTTTGCAGTCTGAAGGTGCACTGTCCATAACTTTACCCAAATTTGACTGCATCATATATGCCTGTGTGGCTGTTAAGTTTGGGTCAGGATACCACAATCCAGTCTGTGCATATGGACTATGAAACAGAAATGTGTGAATCTGACCTAAGTGTGTGGATTTTAGTTAATCCACATTGGCCCACCACCCGAGATGGGTCTACTAGTTGCATATAGCACATCTTATTTGTAATATTTATGTATTCTCTACTAGCACAGAAATTTAAAAGGATCTGTTTTAGAGACTGTATCCTTCAAGTTTGCCGGTCTCGATAAGAAGGCATAGTGGATTCAGACACTCATGATTCATGAAAAAGTGCACATCTCTTCATGAAGTTGGATGATTTGAAGAGTGGCATGTGCCTTTGGGGGCTGCATCACAAATCTTACTCAAGTTCCAAGCATATGGACCCCCACAGCTCATCATGAACTAGGATAGCCATGAAGGTAGGCCCCTGCCATGCCCCATCTCTCCTGACTTCACACATTCTGATGGAACCAAAAGTTGCAGAATTTTTGTGCAACTCCGATTTGCACCAAAATGCTGTAACTTTTCAAAGCAGTTTACGTAAGAATGCCGGCAAGATTGCTTTGATGAATCGGGGCCTGTTTCTCTTAAAACTGTCGGACCCATTACTGTTAGTTTATTGGTGAAGGTCTGACTATGCTTCAAGTGAGGTTTATTGAGGAAGGAGGTAATAAACTGCTACGTGGCTAGAAATTGGGCAGAATCAGGGACACAAAAAAGTAAATCTGACCCTTGTGTTTATGTGAGATTTCAATGCATTTTTCATGCATTCTCAGGCACTTAACTGCAAAGCATTTACATGTAGACACAAAAGCTGGAAATGTGCTGCATTATTCATGAGTTTTCATGCACCGAAAACCAAAATGAAGTGAATTATAATGCTTAGCAGAGTACAGAACAACTGAATTGACTGGAGAATTTGAGTTCCACTGAAAAAAAATTGTAAACTGCCAATACCTCAGCAGATATATCATTAAATAAACCTCGTCCTCTGTGCTGTGAATGTGCTGTGCATTACATTATGGACCAGGCTTTTTCCAATGTCAGAATACAAACCCATAGAGATAAAAGGCTGCTTCATTAGCACAAAATAATCACTGCAGTCTTAGCAAAGCAAACTTGCTAAACTTTTGCCTAGATGCCATAAAGCGCTAGCGTTAATCATGTTTGTGCCTTGTTTGATCTTTCTGCCTAATTATTCTGTTGGCAAAATAAACACAGCTATTGTCTCTGGCGGACGGGCGCTTCCTGCACATTTCAATAAAATCATCAAATTTATTTTCACATTCATTTGAGATCATTTCATTTCCCAAAAGAACAAAGATATTAAATTACTTATTGTGCAGGAAGCCTAACATCGAGGCGGGGGATGGGAACGTAATACATAAAACTGTTATTATTAATAAATATATGTATATTAGATTCTTTGTCTATGTGGCAGATTATTATTATCCTCTCACTGTAGCTCTTGGCTTTGGCTGTCAGATAACATCATGGAAAACACACGCTTATAACACTCTTATGCAAATAGGAATTATCCCGCTCTCTGCTGCCTGCTCGCTCTCCACAGGAAAAGGATGCTTGAATAAACTTGATTTAGATCAAAAGTGAGTTGCTTGATAGACAATGATAAGTTATTAGACGCGCGCAGTCCCTTATACATTGGCAACATGTAAAGTCAATTAGGAGATTTTGGAAAGGGGACACACGGCTAATTAGGAGTTCTTCAACCTTGAAAATGTGTAGGAGGATGCAATATGCAGAATATATGTGGTTAGCATAAGTACGTAGTATGTAGATGGGATGTCAGTTGTTTGCCAAGACATTGCACAGATGGGAAAACGATGAGAATCTCTCGACGTACAACGTATTTAGACTAAATTGGCACTTACAGGTCAAGACAATGAGCTTGCATCAGCAGCGATGTCTAGGGAAGACAGAGCTCTTAATGGCTGTCTCTAGATTGTAGATCTATCACCTGTTTGGGTGCTTGAACAAGCCACAATGATCCAAATGCTTTACTAACAAATTAACACCAAATATCGTCTAATGAAAAAAACATCAAAGCAATCAATGGGATGGATAATTAAATAAAAGGCACGGTATCCAAAGAAAAGTTATAGTGTCTTACATTACAAGTTAGTGCTCTGGCCTATTTAGCTAATGTCTTTCTATTAAATTATGCAACAGCAAGCTATAAAAACAAGGTAGCAGGCTTACTGCTTCTTAATAATTTCTGTTTGCCTTCTTAATGCATTTTTAAAACGATGGAAAAGTGGAGGAAAGATTTAACCTTCTGCCTCCCAATGGGCACATAAAGACTGGAACATGGTAGCTGGAGTCACATAGACCACAGTTAAAAGTATTATTAAAAATGCCTTCAATGGGCATCCGATGGTCCAGAAATTGTCATTTAAAGTTTCTGGATTCCATCGCAAAATATGTGCGTTGCCCCCACCAGCTACTAAGTGCCATTTATAATTATTATAATTATTGTTGTTATATAATTAAATTATTATTATAATTCTTGAGTTTCATTATGAGACATAAGGACCTTACACTCCACTCCTAAAGGTCCTTGAGTTACACCTCTAAGCAAAGCATCACCCCTCTATGTACCATTTTCATATTAGACAACCCTGGAGTCATTCAGTGCTCACTGTATATTCCCCAATTCCCCCTTCCATATGCTATACTGCCTTAAAATCTGATGCTGGTATCATTCATAGGTGATACATTCATAGAAACAGAGTATTTTCGATCTCTCTATATTATAACAATCTGGAATATACTATATATAAAGCAATGTGGCTCAATAGGGTAAATCTAACATGAGTGTATAAGAGAGCTACTATACTCCGATGAAAGAATCATGTTATCTAGGTCTGATGCCGGCTTATCACAGCTCTTTAAATCACAATCTGACAGCCATATTGAACCAGCTTATCTCAGCTCTCTCTATTGCTCTGACAGTAACATTGAAATGTCAGCATACGATTGTGGCTTTAAGGTAGGGATAAATGTAAGATCTAATAGTGAAATATAATCTCCTATGTTCCTACGGATGGTGCATCATTTTAATACTGTATCATGGATATATGTGAATTTGTATTGGACTCTATGAAAAAGGGTAAATCCTATGTCTTATTTACGGCATGAAAAATTGCTTAAAAAACGAATTACCCAATTAACCTGCCAGAATATATTACTTGAACCCACTGTCACTACTAGGGATCCTATCATTAAATGGCTCGATGTAACTCTTATGGACTTCTAAACATTGTAGAGTCGGAGTCATCTTTAAGCCATATATGGATATAGTTGAAAGTTTTGGTTTTCATGTACTTAACCACTTCTCACAAATTGACGTAGCTGAACATTACTTACATTTCTAAGCTCCTATTGCTGCATGTGCTGGGACCAGACCTAGCTTCAATCCCAGCCCTTTAGTCCCTCAGATACCACTGTTGTACCGAAAAACAGATAAAGTGCACTACATCCTATTATAATGGTAATTTCATCAAAAGTGGCTTTATAAAAAGTTGTAAAACACAAGCATGTCTAAAAGGAGGGAAAAGTCAGAGACGAAAAATAGAGAGCCTGGCATCAGATTGTATAGAACACCATAAATATCATACAGTAATGTTAACACACGTTTCGCTAGAGCTTCTTCCAAGGAGACGATAAAAAAGAAGATCCTCCCGGTAGGCGTGCAGGCTAAATGTATGTCAGGATGCAGAGAGCATGTTTAGTTAGTACTTATATTTATTAATGTATGCACTTGCCACTTTGTTTTATAGCATTTTTTGTTGTATGTATATTCTATGCTTTTTGTATTTCGTCAGTATTTGGGCCATATATGTGACCAATGCACAACTTAAACATTTCTGTATCATATACAGCGGGTGAAATAAGTATTGGACACGTCAACAATTGTATAAGTAAATATACAGTATTTCTAAAGGTGCTATTGACATGAAATTCTCACCAGATGTCAGTAACAATCCATCCAGTACACACAGGCAAAGAAATCGAACCATAGATGTCCATAAATTAAGTTATGCACAATAATGAGAAATGACACAGGGAAAAGTATTAACCCCTTCAGCACCTTAGGATTTTCTGTTTTTGTTTTTTTTGCTCCCCTTTTCCCAGAGCCATAACTTTTTTATTTTTCTGTCAATATGGCTGTGTGACAGCTTCTTGTTTGTAGGATAAGTTGTACTTTTGAATGGCACCATTGATTGTACCGTATAATGTACTGCAAAATTGAAAAAATTCCAAGTGCTATGAAATTGAAAAAAAAATAGTACTTCCACAATCAATTGTGTTTTTTTTATCATGTTCACTAACTGCTAAAACTTACAAGTTCGTAGACACCAACATGTACAGGTTATTTTTCATTTAAGTGGTGACAAAAAATCCAAAGTTTGTGCAAAAAAAAAAAACAAAGCGCCATTTTCCGAGATCTGTGGCGTCTACAGTTTTTGGGAACTTGGGCTTGGTGAGGACTTATTTTTTGTGCGCTGACCATATGTTTTTATTGACACTATTTTAGAGTAGATATGATGTACTGATCACCATTATTGCATTTTATTGCAATGTTGCAGCGACCAAAAAAACTTAATTCTGACATTTTGATTTTTTTTCTCATTATGCCGTTTACCAATCGGATTAATTATTTTTATATTTTCATAGATCGGGCATTTCTGAACATGGTAATACCAAATATGTGTATTTTTTATTTTTACATTTTTTTATTTTGAATGCGGCAAAAGCGAGGATGATTTAAACTTGTTTTATAATTTTTTTAGGATTTTTAAAAACTTTTTTTACACTTTTTACTTGCTTCAATAGTGTCCTTAGGAGACTTGAAGCTGCGATCTTCTGATCGTTTGTGCTACACATAGAAGGGCTTCAGCCCTTCAGAAATGTTCATCTGCTATGAATGCCGGCCACTGGGCGGTGTTCATAGCAAATTGGCAATGACAACCACAGTGGTCTCTTGCAGACCCCGGGTTGTCATTTCAACCCATCGGCGCCATGCATTCATGTGACGGTGCCGATTGACGTTAGTGACGCGCTTCTGGCGTGAGCATATAAAATGCTGCTATCAGAGCATTTAACAGGTTAACAGCCGCATGTAGATTGTCATTACATTGCAGCTGATAGGGGCACATGTCAGTTTGTTGAAATCAGCTGTGATGTGCTGGTAAACATGCATGTTCAGCGTTGGAGCCCGCATCACAGAGGAAGAGGCGATCTATGACGTACCTATACGTCATATGTCGTGAAGGGTTTGAACACACGAAAGAGGTGCAAAAAGTTATGGAAAGTCATATACACCAGCTGACATCTATCATTGATTAGAAAACAATCCTGACACTTAGTTCAAAATTTATATAAGCTGATTTAACTAATGGCCTATGAAAGGGTGTCTCGTTACCAAGGTACGACACAAGACACATCTCATGATGGTATAACTAGTGAGCTGTCTCCAGACCATCGCAACTTATTGTTACAAAACATACTGATGGCATTGGTTACAGAAGAATTTCTAAACTACTGGAAGTTCCAGTGAACAGTGTTGGGGCCATAATCTGGAAGTGGCAAAAACATAATTTCGCCATAAACCAGTCAGGTGCTCCCGGCAAGGTTTCAAACAGAGAAGTGAAAGGAATAATCAGAAGAGTTGTCAAAGAGCTGAGGACCACCATTGAAGAGCTATAGAAAGACCTGGAATCAGCAGGTACAATTGTTTCAAAGAAAGCTAAAGTAATGCGCTCAAGCTCCATGGTTTGTATGTATGCTTGCCACGCAAGACTTCATAGCTGAGCAAAAAGCATGTTCAAGTGAGTTTACAGTTTGCTGAACAACATTTAGACAAGCCTGTGAAATACTGGGAGAATATACTATAGTCTGGTCAGATGAGACCAAAACTGAACTCTTGGGATGCCATAATAGACACCATATTTGGAGGTCAAAAGGCACTACATATCACCCCATAAATACCATACCAACAGTGACGTTTAGAGATGGACACATCATGGTGTGTGGCCTTTTTTTCAGCATACAGCACTGGCAAATGGCAATAAAACTGAAGGAATGAAGACTGGACAAATGTATTGAGATATTCTTGATGCAAATCTGCTTCCATCTACAAAGATGATGAAGATGAAACTAGGGTGTACATTTCAGTAAGTAAATGATCTCAAATACACAGCCAAGAAAACTCAATTGGTTTCAGAGAAATAAAATAAAGCTGCTAGAATGATCCAGCCAATCACCTGATCTAAATCCAGCACAAAATTTATGGTAGGAATTAAAGCTCAGAGTTCATAGGAGAAGCCCATGGAACTTTCAGGAGTTGAAGAGTGCTTGTGTGGAAGAATGGGCCAAAATTACACCTGAGAAATGTATGCAACTAGTTTCTCCGTACAGGAGACATCTTGAAGCTGTCATCACCAACAAAGGCTTTTGTATGAAGTATTAATTAAATTTCAGTAAGCGTGTTCAATACTTTTTTCCTGTGTCATTATTCATTATTACACATAACTCAATTTATGAACCTGTATGGTTTGATTTCTTTGTCTGTGTGTAATGGATGGGTTGTTACTGATATCTGGTGAGAATACCATGTCAATAGCACCTTTAGAAGTATATTTACTTAGAAATTGGTGACATGTTCAACACTTATTTCACCTGCTGTTTGCTGTGTCCAATGTGCCATGATGTCCTATTCCAGCCATTTTTCTGTTTTTGCCTGAGTTGTTTTAAACAACTTTTCATGAAGCTGTATTTAAAAAATATTGCAATTTTATCATGATATAGTGTATGGTAACAATTTTTTCTATGTAACAATTTGAGATAGGTTGGGTCCTCTACCATTTTCTACCACTTTTTAGCAGGTTTTCTCTGTAACTCTCTCCCTCAGATGCCACTGTCAAAAAAGACAGCAGCATATGGGGAGTTAAACAGAGGAAATATTGAGCCCCTTTCAACCCTTCAACTCCCCTGCAGCGCTATCTTGGGATGCCAATGGTTGTATTGGCTACAAGGAGGCCTAATAACTGCCTCAGTGTCTACTATAAAGCTTAGCGCATCAAATCGCTCAGGAGACAGGGTCTAATAGGCTGATCGCCAGCAAAACAATGACAGATTTGTTAATGAACTGTAATACATACAAAAAAAAATACATTTTTACTGCTTTGTTTTCTGTGTGTTTGGCTTTTTAAACTGACCTTCTTTATGCAAAAGTAGTAAAACAAGAAAAAAAAACAATATACATTGGGTATCACCATAGTTGTGCCAACCCGCAGAATAAAATTAATTTGTAAATTATATTGCATAGTGAGTGACCTCCATAAAAGATAAAAGTAAAAACCTATTTGTAGAAGGACAGGATAACCTCCACAAAATATATTGTAAAGGGATCTGCTTTTCTCTACAATAATTATTAAAATTATGGTTACCGAAGAGGAACTCTCCTTGCACCTCTAAGGAGGTCCGATATCAACTATTAACGCCAAAATTGACTACTAATAATTAATATCCAGCCATGTGTGTAAGTCCATCCTTGTCCCAGGAATCCAGCAAGGCATGGACTTGTCCCTTATATGCGACCAACTAAAAGAGGTGTGTCCAGCCCCAGGTGTGAGGGATGAGGTCATGGTCTATTGTCCACTAAGGCTACTTTCACACTAGCGTTTTTGGCTGTACGTCGCAATGCGTCGTTTAGGAAAAAAAACGCATCCTGCAAAGTTGTCTGCAGGATGCGTTTTTTCCCCATAGACTAACATTAGCGACGCATTGCGACGTATGGCCACACGTAGCAACTGTCGTGCGACGGTTGCGTCGTGTTTTGGCGGACCGTCGGCACAAAAAAATGTTACATGTAACTTTTTTTGCGCATCGTGTCCGCCATTTTCAACTGCCCCCTCCTCCCCGGACCTTACAATGGGGCAGCGGAAGCGTCGTAAGACTGCTTCTGCTGCCCACGTCGGGCATTATTTTCACAACACGCATTGGCACGTCGGGCCGACGCATAGTGACGGCCCCGTGCCGACGCTAGTGTGAAAGCAGCCTAAGATACATCCCCTCAGTCCTAAATGAAACTTGTTTTTCCAGCTCATGGCAGCTTTGTTTTACAGCAGGCTGGAAGGGGGGGCTTAGCTCCATGTGGCATACATCTATAATATAACGCTGGGAGCGTCACTCTGTCCGAAGCCTCTATAGACTGCGCAAGCGCAAGCGCCGGCGCAGTCTGGACCGCACAGAGCGACGCTCCCAGGAGATCGCGGTATGCGTAAGCGCTGAACGCACACCGCGATCTCCACCGGACAAGCAGGGACGAGCCAGGAGGCGGAGGGTGAGTATACTTACCTGACCCATTCCACCGACGCGCTTCCGGGCCGTGACTGTCCCCCTGCTCCCGGAATCGGCGCCTGCGCAGTCCGCGCTTTCCGGCGCCATTTTCTTGAAGACACATTGCAGTGTCTTCAAGAAAATGGCGCCGGAAAGCGCGGACTGCGCAGGCGCCGACTCCGGGAGCAGGACCAAGAAAATGGCCGCACCCAGCACAGCCGCCGCGCCCAGCACAGCCACGCACAGCCGCCCACAGCAACGCACAGCCGCCGCACCCAGCACAGCCGACCATAGCCGCCCACAGCCACGCACAGGCGCCCACAGCCACGCACAGCCGCCGCACCCAGCACAGCTGCCCACAGCCACGCACAGCCACCCATAGCCACGCACAGCCGCCGCACCCAGCACAGCCGACCACAGCCACGCACAGCCGCCGCACCCAGCACAGCCGACCACAGCCGCCGCACCCAGCACAGCCGCCCACAGCCACGCACAGCCGCCGCACCCAGCACAGCCGACCACAGCCGCCGCACCCAGCACAGCCGCCCACAGCCACGCACAGCCGCACCCAGCACAGCCGACCACAGCCACGCACAGCCGCCGCACCCAGCACAGCCGCCTACAGCCACCCATAGCCACGCACAGCCGCCGCACCCAGCACAGCCGACCACAGCCGCCGCCCACAGCCACGCACAGCCGCACCCAGCACAGCCGACCACAGCCACGCACAGCCGCCACACCCAGCACAGCCGCCTACAGCCACCCATAGCCACGCACAGCCGCCGCACCCAGCACAGCCGACCACAGCCGCCGCACCCAGCACAGCCGCCCACAGCCACGCACAGCCCACAGCCACGCACAGCCGCCGCACCCAGCACAGCCACCCACATCCGCCGCACCCAGCACATCCGCCGCACCCAGCACATCCGCCGCACCCAGCACAGCCATGCACAGCCACGCACAGCCGCCTACAGCCACGCACAGCCTCCCACAGCCACGCACAGCCGCCCACAGCCACGGACAGCCGCCGCACCCAGCACAGCCGCCCACAGCCGCCCACAGCCACGCACAGCCGCCGCACCCAGCACAGCCACGCACAGCCGCCCACAGCCGCCGCACCCAGCACAGCCGCCCACAGCCACGCACAACCGCTGCACCCAGCACAGCCACCCACAGCCGCCGCACCCAGCACAGCCGCCGCACCCAGCACATCCGCCGCACCCAGCACAGCCGCCGCACCCAGCACAGCCACGCACAGCCGCCACAGCCATGCACAGCCTCCGCACCCAGCACAGCCACGCACAGCCGCCTACAGCCACGGACAGCCGCCGCACCCAGCACAGCCACCGCACCCAGCACAGCCGCCGCACCCAGCACAGCCGCCCACAGCCACGCACAGCCGCCGCACCCAGCACAGCCTCCCACAGCCACGCACAGCCGCCTACAGCCACGCACAGCCGCTGCACCCAGCACAGCCGCTGCACCCAGCACAGCCACCGCACCCAGCACAGCCGTCCACAGCTGCCGCACCCAGCACAGCCGCCCGCACCCAGCACAGCCACGTCACATACAGCCGCCCGCACTCAGCACAGCCGCCCGCACTGATGGGGGTGCAGGATGGAGCAGCACGTGATAGGATGGGGGCGCAGGATGGGAGCACATGACAGGATGGGGATGAGGATGGAGCAGCACATGACACGGTGGAGCAGCACATGACAGGATGGGGGCGCAGGATGGAGCAGCACATGACACGGTGGAGCAGCACATGACAGGATGGGGATGCAGGATGGAGCAGCACATGACACGGTGGAGCAGCACATGACAGGATGGGGGCGCAGGATGGAGCAGCACATGACACGGTGGAGCAGCACATGACAGGATGGGGGCGCAGGATGGAGCAGCATATGACAGGATAGGAGCAGCACATACCAGGATGGAGACCATATTCCAATATAAATGCTCGCCACCCGGGCGTAGAACGGGTTCAATAGCTAGTGTATATATAAATGTGTAAACTCAAAAAAAGGAAAAGCAGCACAAAAAAAAGCCTTTGTCAAGGCTTGACAAAGGATAACACATCCGAAACGTTGCCACGCCGTTCAGGCATTAAAGTCCACTTTTTTTCAATTATTTTGTGCTGCTTTTCCTTTTTTTGAGTTTATTACTTTTTGACCATTGGATTGCTGGTCGGAAGAGCTCTGCATGCCTTGTAGTGTAGTAATTTGATGCTTTTCCAATTTTTTCACTTTATATAAATGTGTATATACATAAAACATGCACTAAACACATCTCTATATAGAGATATACATTTTGGGGCATCTCCCTTCTTCTACACTATTTCAAAATGTATTGTATTTTTGCTCATGCCTTCTACAAAAAAAGATGTATGCACCCAAAAAGAGTACTATTAAAAACTACACCTTATATTGCAAAAAAACTAAGAGAACTCCATCTACACAAAAATAAGAAAGTTATGGCTACCAGAATTTGTTGGCCAAAAAAAATAAAAATATATATATTTTATTTTTTTGCACAAAAGTAGCAAAACATACAGAAAACTATACAAGTTTGAAAGCGTCACAATTGAATTGCACAATAAACATAACATTTATCTTGTACTTGACTGGTGTTTAAAAACAAATAAAGTGTAATAAAAAGTGATCAAAAAGTTGCATGTGCCACAAAATGGCACCAATGAAAACTAGATTCTCTTACAAAAATAAGCCCTCACATAGCACCATTGATGAAAGATTGTAAAGCAATGGCCCTTACAATACAGTGACTCAAAGCAAATGTTTTTTTTTTAAATGTGCATTTACTGTACACAATGATAAAATATAAATTAAACTATATAAATTTTTTATCATTATATTGGTACTGACCTACAGAATAGGGTTAACACTTCATTTGTGCACCATGGTAAATAGCATAAAATGTAAAAAGTGAAAAAGACCAGTGGAAAAGTTGTTGTTTTAGAATCATGGAATCATAGAATGCAGTTTTGTTTATATTCCTCCCAATAAACAGTTAATAAAAGTTTGTTCATAGTTAATATGTGCTGCAAAAATATTTCACTGACAAATACAACTCATTTAGAAAAAAAAGCCTTTGTACCATCATATTCCAAAAAATAAAAATGTTATGGCTCTAGGAAAGTGAAAATAAAAAGTTGAAAAAAATGGTTTGTCATAAAGGCCAAAACTGTGACTATGAGACTTAGGGATTCCTTTGCACTAAGTCTACTTACAGTAGGAAACAAAGTTAAAGGGAATCTGTCAGCAAGTTTTGATATGTAACCTGACAGCAGCAATAGGTAGGGCAGATACCCAGATTCCAGTAATGTATTACTTAGTATACTGGGTGCAGCAGTTATGATAAGAGTCACAGTTTTCTGTGCTGCAGATCTTGCAGAGCTCAGTTGTTGAGCTGTATTACCCACACACACCACAGCTTTCTGTGTACATTGTACAGTGACAGAGGCTGCTAATCAGTGCTGGAAGCGGGGGTTGATTACCCTGTATGTGCCAAGTTGTCCTGTGATGATAATCTCCTGATGATAAAACACTAATTGTATTGAAACAGTAAAACACAGCCCAATAAGTGGCACATCGCTGTAATCAGGAACTCTGCTGTTACCTCATACTGCTATCAGATGACATAGCAAACATCTGCTGACAGATGCACATTAAAGGGTTCATTCAGTCTTATACTAATGATAACCTATCCTTTGATTGGTGATGGTCAGACACCTAACACCATAACTGATCATCTGTCTCTGGTTCCAGAGCTTGAAACAGCTGATCAGTGGAACTAGCAGGTCTCGGACCCCCACCAATCTTATATTGTATCATAAGTCTGGTGGAGGAGTTGGCTTGCTCCTGTCCGATACCTGCTTCTTTACCCCAATTCCACTACCACCCTCTGCTACTCTTCCTTCGTTTGAGGTGCACTCCGTCCGCATCTATTCCCTCTCCAACCTCCAGCTGGCTGTCATCTACCACCCCCAGAACTAGCCATCTCCACCTTTCTTGACCACTTCACCACCTGGCTACTTCATTTCCTCTCAGCCGACATCCCCACTATCATCATGGGTGACTTCAATATACCCATTGACACTTCCACCTCAGCCGCCTCTAAACTTTTATTGCTCACTGCCTCCTTCGGTCTCACACAATGGTCATCCGCAGCCACCCATAAAGATGGCCACACATTGGACCTCATCTTCACCCGCCTCTGTTCCCTTACTAATCTCACTAACTCACCCCTCCCCCTGTCTGACCACAACCTACTGACATTTTCTTCCCTCTCCCCTCCTAATGTGCAACCTCCACTCCAAAAACTCACTCACCCTTGCAGAAATCTCAAACAACTCAATTTACATTCACTCTCTGAGTCCCTTCTCTGTTGTGAATTCCGTTCTCGGGCTCCCTCCTGTGGTCATGAGTGGTAATGTGTGAGTTTGGTCTTGGGCTCCCTCTGGTGGCCTTTAGCGATATGGCTGATCTTGGCTGGGCTCAGCTGTTTCATCTCCTGCTAGGCTGGGCCTATTTAACTCACCTGGACCTTTAGATGTCGCCTGCTGTCAGTGTATTCAGTCCTGATCCTGTGTCCTCCTGAATATTCCTTGTGACCAGTCTCCTGCTATGAGAAGCTAAGTTTGCTTGTTCAGTTTCTCATTATTTCCTTGAAAATGTTTCTCATTATATTATGAGTTCAGCCCAGCTTGCTTTTATGTGATTTTTTGCTTGCTGGTTAGTTCTGGGGTGCAGAGTGCGCCCCTCACATCGTGAGTCGGTGTGGGGGTTCTTGTATTCTCTGCGTGGTTTACTTTTGATAGTTTTTGTACTGACCGCACAGACACCTATCTATTTTCTGCCTATCTAGTATTAGCGGGCCTCATTTGCTAAATCTGTTTCATCTCTACGTTTGTGTTTTCCCCTTGACTCACCGTTATTATTAAAACTTTGGGGTACATTTCTCTGAGGCAAGTGAGGTCTTTGCTTTCTTTCTAGGGGTAGTCAGTTTCTCAGGCTGTGACGAGACGTCTAGGTTTTCAGGTAACGTTCCACAGCTGCCTTTAGTGTGTTTGGATAGGATCAGAATTGCGGTCAGTATAGTTTCCACATCCCCAGAACTTGTCCTATATACTCAGGGTATATTTGTCAGGTCAGTTTGAGATCCTACCACCAGGATCACAACAGTACAGCAGGCCCGAAACTGTTAATGCAGCTAAAGAGGGAGAAGAGAAGTCTTAAGGTCATTTTTTTTTTTTTTTTTTTTTTACTCTGCACTGTGTTTTGCCTCTCTCCTCCCCTTAATCTCAGGGTGGTTCTGTATGCAGCAACTAATATGGACATTCAGAGTCTGTCTTCTAGTGTGGATCATCTCACTGCAAGGGTACAGGGCATTCAGGATTATGTAGTCCGCAGTCCTATGTCAGAGCCTAAAATACCTATTCCTGAGCTGTTCTCCGGAGATAGATCTAGGTTTTTGAACTTTAAGAATAATTGTAAGTTATTTCTTTCTCTGAGACCTCGCTCATCTGGCGACTCTGTTCAGCAAGTCAAAATTGTTATTTCTTTGTTGCGAGGTGACCCTCAAGATTGGGCATTCTCTTTGGCGCCAGGAGATCCGGCACTGCTAAATGTTGATGCGTTTTTTCTGGCGCTTGGAGTGCTTTATGAGGAACCAAATCTGGTAGACCAAGCAGAGAAGGTTTTGATGGCTCTCTCTCAGGGTCGGGATGAAGCAGAGGTTTATTGTCAGAAGTTTAGGAAGTGGTCAGTGCTCACTCAGTGGAATGAGTGCGCCCTGGCGGCGATTTTCAGAAAGGGTCTTTCTGAAGCCCTTAAAGATGTTATGGTGGGGTTCCCCACGCCGACGGGTCTGAATGAGTCAATGTCTTTGGCCATTCGGATTGATCGACGTTTGCGGGAGCGCAAACCTGTGCACCCTCTGGCGGTATTTTCTGAGCAGAAACCTGAGCCTATGCAATGTGACAGGATTCTGACCAGAGTTGAACGGCAAAACCACAGACGTCAGAATGGGTTGTGCTTTTACTGTGGTGATTCTGCTCATGTTATCTCAGCATGCTCTAAGCGCACAAAAAGGGTTGCCAAGTCTGTCACCATTGGTACTGTACAGCCTAAATTCATTTTGTCTGTTACTTTGATTTGCTCTCTGTCATCCTACCCAGTTATGGCTTTTGTGGATTCAGGTGCTGCCCTGAATTTGATGGATTTGTCATTTGCCAGGCGCTGTGGTTTTATCTTGGAGCCTTTACAATTCCCTATTCCGCTAAAGGGAATTGATGCTACACCATTGGCCAAGAATAAACCTCAGTACTGGATTCAATTGACCATGTGCATGGCTCCTGTACATCAGGAGGTAATTTGCTTTCTGGTGCTACATAATTTGCATGATGTTGTCGTGTTGGGTCTGCCATGGCTGCAGGCTCATAATCCAGTCCTGGATTGGAAAGCAATGTCTGTGTCAAGTTGGGGTTGCCAGGGAATTCATGGCGATGCCCCTTTGGTGTCAATTGCTTCTTCTACTCCTTCTGAAGTCCCTGAATTTTTGTCGGACTACCAGGATGTATTTGATGAGCCCAAATCCAGTGCCCTACCTCCTCATAGGGTTTGTGATTGTGCCATAAATCTGATTCCTGGTAGTAAGTTCCCTAAGGGACGACTTTTTAATTTGTCTGTACCAGAACATACCGCTATGCGGAGTTATATAAAGGAGTCCTTGGAGAAGGGACATATTCGCCCGTCCTCGTCCCCTTTGGGTGCGGGGTTCTTTTTTGTGGCCAAGAAGGATGGTTCTCTGAGACCCTGTATAGATTATCGCCTTCTAAATAACATCACGGTCAAATTTCAGTATCCCTTGCCACTGTTGTCCGATCTGTTTGCCCGGATTAGGGGGGCCAGTTGGTTCACCAAGATAGATCTTCGTGGAGCGTATAATCTTGTGCGCATAAAGCAGGGCGATGAATGGAAAACAGCATTTAATATGCCCGAAGGCCATTTTGAGTACTTGGTGATGCCTTTTGGGCTTTCTAATGCCCCCTCTGTGTTTCAGTCCTTCATGCACGATATCTTCCGAGAGTACCTGGATAGATTTATGATTGTGTACCTTGACGATATTTTGGTCTTTTCTGATGATTGGGAGTCTCATGTGAAGCAGGTCAGGATGGTATTTCAGGTCCTGCGTGCCAATGCCTTGTTTGTGAAGGGCTCTAAATGTCTCTTCGGAGTCCAGAAGGTTTCCTTTTTGGGCTTTATTTTTTCTCCTTCTACTATCGAGATGGATCCAGTCAAGGTCCAGGCTATTCATGACTGGACTCAACCTACATCTGTGAAGAGTCTTCAGAAGTTCTTGGGTTTTGCTAATTTTTACCGTCGCTTCATCACTAATTTTTCTAGTGTGGTGAAGCCTTTGACGGATTTGACCAAGAAGGGTTCTGATGTGACGAATTGGTCTCCTGCGGCCGTGGAGGCCTTTCAGGAGTTGAAACGTTGGTTTTCTTCGGCTCCTGTCTTGCGTCAGCCCGATGTATCTCTTCCCTTTCTGGTCGAGGTTGATGCTTCAGAGATTGGAGCAGGGGCTGTTTTGTCGCAGAGAAGCTCTGATGGCTCTGTGATGAGACCATGTGCTTTCTTTTCAAGAAAGTTTTCACCTGCCGAGCGGAATTATGATGTTGGTAATCAAGAGTTGTTGGCAATGAAGTGGGCATTTGAGGAGTGGCGACATTGGCTTGAGGGAGCCAAGCATCGTGTGGTGGTCTTGACGGATCACAAGAATTTGACTTATCTCGAGTCTGCCAAACGGTTGAATCCGAGACAGGCTCGATGGTCGCTGTTTTTCTCTCGTTTCAATTTCGTGGTTTCATATCTTCCGGGTTCGAAAAACGTGAAGGCTGATGCCCTTTCTAGGAGTTTTGTACCTGACTCCCCGGAAGTTTCTGAACCGACTGGTGTTCTCAAAGAGGGGGTGATTTTGTCTGCTATCTCTCCTGATCTGCGACGGGTGTTGCAGGAGTTTCAGGCCAATAGACCTGACCGTTGTCCACCGAAGAGACTGTTTGTCCAAGACAGATGGACCAGTAGAGTTATTTCCGAGGTTCATTCTTCGGTGTTGGTGGGTCATCCTGGGATTTTTGGTACCAGGGATTTGGTGGCGAGATCCTTTTGGTGGCCTTCCTTGTCGCGGGATATGCGTTCCTTTGTGCAGTCCTGTGGGATTTGTGCTCGGGCCAAGCCTTCGTGTTCTCATGCCAGTGGATTGCTTTTGCCTTTGCCTGTCCCGAAGAGGCCTTGGATGCATATTTCCATGGATTTTATTTCGGATCTTCCTGTCTCTCAGAGGATGTCTGTCATCTGGGTGGTTTGTGATCGTTTTTCCAAAATGGTCCATTTGGTACCCTTGCCTAAGTTGCCTTCCTCCTCCGATTTGGTGCCATTGTTTTTTCAGAATGTGGTTCGTTTACATGGTATTCCAGAGAACATTGTGTCCGACAGAGGATCCCAGTTTGTGTCCAGATTTTGGCGATCCTTTTGTGCTAAGATGGGCATTGAATTGTCTTTTTCGTCAGCCTTCCATCCTCAGACGAATGGTCAAACCGAACGAACTAATCAGACCTTGGAAACTTATTTGAGATGTTTTGTTTCTGCTGACCAGGATGATTGGGTGACCTTTTTGCCATTGGCTGAGTTCGCCCTCAATAATCGGGCTAGTTCTGCTACTTTGGTTTCACCTTTCTTTTGCAATTCTGGTTTTCATCCTCGTTTCTCCTCGGGTCAGGTTGAGTCTTCTGACTGTCCTGGGGTGGATTCTGTGGTGGATAGGTTGCAGCAGATTTGGAACCATGTGGGGGACAATTTGACTTTGTCCCAAGAGAAGGCTCAGCGCTTTGCTAACCGCCGTCGCTGTGTGGGTCCCCGACTTCGTGTGGGGGATTTGGTATGGTTGTCTTCTCGTTATGTCCCGATGAAGGTTTCCTCTCCTAAGTTCAAGCCTCGTTTCATCGGTCCTTATAAGATTTTGGAAATCCTCAACCCTGTGTCTTTTCGTTTGGACCTCCCAACATTGTTTGTCATTCATAATGTGTTCCATAGGTCATTGTTGCGGAGATATGTGGTGCCTGTGGTCCCTTCTGTTGATCCTCCTGCTCCGGTCTTGGTCGAGGGGGAGTTGGAATATGTGGTGGAGAAGATCTTGGATTCTCGTATTTCGAGACGGAGGCTTCAGTACTTGGTGAAATGGAAGGGTTATGGTCAGGAGGATAATTCCTGGGTTGTCGCCTCCGATGTCCATGCGGCCGATTTGGTTCGTGCCTTTCATTTGGCTCGTCCTGATCGGCCTGGGAGCTCTGTTGAGGGTTCGGTGACCCCTCCTCAAGGGGGGGTACTGTTGTGAATTCCGTTCTCGGGCTCCCTCCTGTGGTCATGAGTGGTACTGTGCGAGTTTGGTCTTGGGCTCCCTCTGGTGGCCTTTAGCGATATGGCTGGTCTTGGCTGGGCTCAGCTGTTTCATCTCCTGCTAGGCTGGGCCTATTTAACTCACCTGGACCTTTAGATGTCGCCTGCTGTCGGTGTATTCAGTCCTGATCCTGTGTCCTCCTGAATATTCCTTGTGACCAGTCTCCTGCTATGAGAAGCTAAGTTTGCTTGTTCAGTTTCTCATTATTTCCTTGAAAACATTTCTCATTATATTATGAGTTCAGCCCAGCTTGCTTTTATGTGATTTTTTGCTTGCTGGTTAGTTCTGGGGTGCAGAGTGCGCCCCTCACATCGTGAGTCGGTGTGGGGGTTCTTGTATTCTCTGCGTGGTTTACTTTTGATAGTTTTTGTACTGACCGCACAGACACCTATCTATTTTCTGCCTATCTAGTATTAGCGGGCCTTATTTGCTAAATCTGTTTCATCTCTACGTTTGTGTTTTCCCCTTGACTCACCGTTATTATTTGTGGGGGGCTATCTAAAACTTTGGGGTACATTTCTCTGAGGCAAGTGAGGTCTTTGCTTTCTTTCTAGGGGTAGTCAGTTTCTCAGGCTGTGACGAGACGTCTAGGTTTTCAGGTAACGTTCCACAGCTGCCTTTAGTGTGTTTGGATAGGATCAAGATTGCGGTCAGTATAGTTTCCACATCCCCAGAACTTGTCCTATATACTCATGGTATATTTGTCAGGTCAGTTTGAGATCCTACCACCAGGATCACAACACTTCTCCCTCTTACAGACATAGCTTCCTTCCATGACACAGATACTGCTGCCACTTTTTATAACACCACAATAACAGCAACACTCGATTCGGCCACCCCGTTCATGCATAGCAAAACTCGTAGAATCAACAGGCAGCCCTGGCTAACCAGCCTGACCAAAGAACTGAGACGGGCTTCCAGGGTCGCTGAATGGAGATGAAAGAGATCTCGTTCTGCTGAGCACTTCACTGCATACAAGCAGTCCCTCGTCAGCTTCAAGTCCACGCTCACTGCCGCAAAACAAACTTACTTCTCATCTCTCATATCCTCCCTGACTCACAACCCTAAACAGCTCTTCAACACTTTTAATTCTCTAATCCGTCCCCCAGCATCTCCTCCCTTTCCTCTCATTTCTGCTGAAGAATTTGCCTCTTTCTTTAAGCAGAAGATCGATAACATCAGACAAAGCTTTGGCCCGCAGCCCCCAATGCCCATCCTCTTGACTTCTCAGCCCTTTTCCAAAGCCAGCTTCTCCACCATGACAGATGACCAGCTCTCCATCCTTCTGTCAAGATCACATCTCACCACTTGCACACTCGACCTGCTCCCATCCCACCTCATCCCTAACCTCGCAAAAGTCTTCATTCCAACCCTAACACAACTCTTCAACCTCTCAAATACAAACGGCGTCTTCCCCTCTTCCTTCAAACACGAATCAATCACACCTATCCTCAAAAAACCCTCCCTCGACCCATCCTCTGTGTCCAGCTATCGTCCGATATCCCTTCTCCCGCATGCCTCTGGACTGGAACAGCATGTCCATCTTGAACTGTCCTCCCACCTCTCCTCCTGCTCCCTCTTTGACCGGGTACAATCTGTCTTCCGACCACATCACTCAACTGAAACTGCCCTAACTAAAGTGACCAATGACCTACTAATCGCCAAGAGCAAGCAACACTACTCTGTCCTCCTCCTCCTGGTCATGTCTTCTGCCTTCAACACTGTGGACCACTCCCTCCTGTTACAGATTCTTTCATCTCTTGGTATCACAGACTTGGCCCTATCCTGGATCTCATCATATCTAACAGACCGGACATTCAGTGTCTCCTTCTCCCACACCACCTCCTCATCTCGCCCCCTGTCTGTCGGTGTTCCCCAAGGCTCAGTTCTAGGACCCCTACTCTTCTCCATCTACACCTTCGGCCTTGGACAGCTCATAGAATCCCACGGTTTGCAATATCATCTCTATGCTGATGACATGCAGATCTATCTATCTCACTTCCTTACTGACCAAAATCCCACAATGTCTGTCTGCTATTTCATCCTTCATTTCTGCTCGTTTTCTAAAACTGAACATGGACAAAACAGAATTCATCATCTTTCCCCCACCTCACTCTACCCCTCCACCCGACCTATCCGTCAATGTCAATGGCTTCTCACTTTCACTGGTCCTGCACGCTCAGTGCCTCAGGGTGATCCTTTACTCTACCCTCTCTTTCAAGCCACATATCCAAGCCCTTGCCTCCTCTTGACAATTCCAACTCAAAAACATTTCCCGGATCCTTGCATTCCTTGACCATGAAACCACAAAAACACTAGTACATGCCTTTATTATCTCCCACCTCGACTACTGCAACCTCCTACTCTCTGGCCTCCCCTCTAGCACTCTGGCACCACTCCAATCCATCTTAAACTCTGCTGCCCGACTAATCCACCTGTCTTCCCGTTACTCCCCAGCCTCTCTTCTCTGCCAGGCTCTACACTGGCATCCTATTGCCCAGAGGCTACAGTTCAAAACACTAACAATGACATACAAAGCCATTCACAACATGACTCCTCATACATCTGTGACATGGTCTCCCGGTACCTACCTACAGGCAACCTTCGATCGTCTCATGATCTCCTTCTCTACTCCTCTCTCATCTCTTCCTCCCACAACCCCCTCCAAGACTTCTCCCGTGCTTCCCCTATACTCTGGAACTCTCTACCCCAACACATGAGGCTCTCGCCTACAACGGAAACCTTCAAAAGGAACCTGAAGACCCACCTCTTCCGACAAGCCTACAACCTGCAGTGATCCCCAGGCCACTGAACCGCCGCATGACCAGCTCTACCCTCTCCTAGCGTATCCTCACTCATCCCCTGTAGACTGTGAGCCCTCACAGGCATGGTCCTCTCTCCTCCTGTACTTGTGTGTGCCTTGTTTTACTCATGTTTATTGTACTTGTCTATATTTGCCCCGTTCACATGTAAAGCGCCATGGAATAAATGGCGCTATAAAAATGTATAATAATAATAATAATAAAGTCTAAGTAACCCATTTAAGTGACTTGTAAAGTCTCTGCTAATTTTATACTTCCTTCAAAATGCTTCCTTTAACACTGCTGGTTGGTCATATTCTTGCTTCTTTTGGTAAAAATTCTGATTGGTGTCTCAAAGAAATATGTAATATATTCACTGGAATATTAATCACAATTTTAGAACTAATATTACTGAATAGTGTGATGTTTTTATGTTGTGTAGATGATTTCATTGTTTCGAGAAATGTAATGTATTTGTATAAACAAAGAAAATTAAATATAGATTTTTCCCTTAGCTTTTTATTCTCTTAGAAGTTGAGGGAATTGATGAAGTAAAGGATCTATTTATGAGTTCAGAAAGAACATATTGCTACTTTCTAAACCTGGATGACCCTATTTCCTTCTATACGTCCTTTCCGTGGTGGGCTGCACTTTTTCCTTCCCATGGTGGGCTGCACATATGCATTTCTTATGACAGACTCATATCTACTTCAAAAGTAGATGAGGCCTTTTTTTGTAATAATTTCTGGGAGTCTGTTAGATTAGAGCAGTCTTGCATGTTTTTGGTCATTTTCTTCTCTGCAATGCCTAGTCATTAAAGGAAGTCTGTCAGCAGAAAATAACTGTTCAAACCAAGCACAGGCATCCAATGCATCTTTGGCATGGCTGAGAAATTCAGTGCACCTGCTTACTTGCTGTCTCCTTATCTCTGCCCATCTCTGGCTCTTTTAGGGCTCGTACAGATGTCCGTGAAACTCCATCTGCTCATGGACAATGTGAAGAAACCAGATTGTATCTTAATTTCCCAGACAACCATGTTTTTACAAACCAAAAAAAACTGGCTTTTTATCTGTATATTGAGAGAAAAAGAAAAAAGAGATCACCTCCGCACAGCTGCAGCCAAGCTAACCACCTAGCATAACAAACAAAAATAATGCTGAGAGTCCCACACGGCAGCTCCAGTGGTGCAGTATCCAAGGAAAACAAGACAATAAATATCCAAATGTATAAGAAGAGAGGAACGCACTCACCGGGCAGGTAAAATCCAATCCTTTATTGAAGCATGGATAAACTTAGCAGGGAGGGGAGTGGAGGGTGACGGACGACGGCCGTTTCACGCTGACGAGCGCTTCTACGGGTCCCATAGAAGCGCTCGTCAGCGTGAAACGGCCGTCGTCCGTCACCCTCCACTCCCCTCCCTGCTAAGTTTATCCATGCTTCAATAAAGGATTGGATTTTACCTGCCCGGTGAGTGTTATCTGTATATTGGCTTGTGAGTTTAAGTGTCAAGAAGACAGACTTGCCAACTGATATCCTATCTAACATACTGTGTAAGGGTACTGTCACACTAAACGATTTACCAACTATCACGACCAGCGATACGACCTGGCCGTGATCGTTGGTAAGTGGTTGTGTGGTCGCTGGGGAGCTGTCACACAGACAGCTCTCCAGCGACCAACGATGCCGAAGTCCCCGGGTAACCAGGGTAAACATCGGGTTACTAAACGCAGGGCCGCACTTAGTAACCCGATGTTTACCGTGGTTACCAGCGTAAAAGTAAAAAAAAACAAACAGTACATACTCACATTCCGGTGTCTGTCCCCCGGCGTTCTGCTTCTCTCCACTGTGTCTGTGCCAGCCGGAAAGCACAGCGTTGACGTCACCGCTGTGCTCACTTTCAGGCCGGCCGCCGCTCAAAGTGCAGAGAAGCAGAACGCCGGGGGACAGACACCGGAATGTAAGTATGTACTGTTTGTTTTTTTTTACTTTTACGCTTGTAACCACGGTAAACATCGGGTTACTAAGCGCGGCCCTGCACTTAGTAACCCGATGTTTACCCTGGTTACAAGCGAACGCATCGCTGGATCGCTGTCACACACAACGATCCAGCGATGACAGCGGGAGATCCAGCGACGAAAGAAAGTTCCAAACGATCTGCTACGACGTACGATTCTCAGCAGGATCCCTGATCGCTGCTGCGTGTCAGACACAGCGATATCGTATGGATATCGCTGGAACGTCACGGATCGTACCGTCGTAGCGATCAAAGTGCCAATGTGTGACAGTACCCTAAGTCTGTAATAGTGACTGTACATAGGGTGTGTTAAGCTTTGTGTATTGATGTGTGCATATATGCTAATAGTGCTACTTAATCCCATCACCATTGTTTACCTTATCTTGATGTTGGACTAAAAGACCCTGGGTAATTCTAAAAATAGCTTACATGCCTTAAGGCCCCGTCTCACTTAGGGTACCGTCACACATTGAAATTTTCATCGCTGCGACGGCACGATTCGTGACGTCGCAGCGTCGTATAATCATCGCTCCAGCGTCGTAGACTGCGGTCACACGTTGCAATCACGGCGCTGGAGCGATGCCGAAGTCCCTGGGTAACCAGGGTAAACATCGGGTAACTAAGCGCAGGGCCGCGCTTAGTAACCCGATGTTTACCCTGGTTACAAGCGTAAACGTAAAAAAACAAACCGCACATACTCACCCGTCGGTGTCCTTCAGGTCCCTTGCCGTCTGCTTCCTGCTCTGAGTGCAGCCGTACAGTGAGAGCAGATCACAGCACCGCTGCGCTCTGCTCTCACTTTCCGGCCGGCACTCAGAGCAGGAAGCAGACTGCAAGGGACCTGAAGGACACCGACGGGTGAGTATGTACGGTTTGTTTTTTTACGTTTACGCTTGTAACCAGGGTAAACATCGGGTTACTAAGCGCGGCCCTGCGCTTAGTTACCCGATGTTTACCCTGGTTACAAGCGAAGACATCGCTGGATCGCTGTCACACACAACGATCCAGCGATGTCAGCGGGTGATCAAGCGACGAAAGAAAGTTCCAAACGATCTGCTACGACGTACGATTCTCAGCAGGGTGTCTGATCGCAGTAGCGTGTCAGACACAGCGATATCGTAACGATATCGCTAGAACGTCACGAATCGTAACGTCGTAGCGATGGAAATTTCAATGTGTGACGGTACCCTTAGCGACGCTAAAGCGATCCCATCAACGATACGACCTGTCAGGGATCGTTGCTGCGTCGCTATGTGGTCGCTGGTGAGATGTCAAACAGTGAGATCTTCCCAACGATCGCTGCTGCGATCTCACTGTTTGACATCTCACCAGCGACCTGTAGCGACCTGTACAACGATGTCACATGGGAGCTATTATGACGATTCAGTGTCTGAGTCGTCAACGAGGTCGTTGGTAAGGTGTCAAACACAGCGATGTGTGCTACCCAGCGGGACCTCAACGATCAGAAAACGGTCCAGGCCATTCCGACACGACCAGCGATCTCACAGCAGGGGCCTGGTCGCTGCTACGTGTCACACATAGCGAGATCGCTAGTGAGGTCGCTGTTGCGTCACAAAACTTGTGACTCAGCAGCGATCTCGCTAGCGATCTCGCTTAGTGAGACGGGGGCTTTAGGTATAAAAAGACTCAGAGATCTCATCCTGGGAGACTGAAGTAATATAGAGCTACCAGCCGGACATTCTGCAAACCACACTACAGACAGGAGAAAGGACTGGAGCCAATTCATCATGGCACCATCACGAGGGACACTGATCTATGATTCTATAGGAAACAACCCAGGGGTTTTCGGCTCTGGTTGGAAGGACACTGATCTGATCCAGTGACCATCTCTGAACTATGGATGTGTTTGGAGAAAGCCAGGTATGGGACCCGCTGGTCGCCTGGTTCAATGGAGATGGCCAGATAAGCCAGGTGGTGGCTCTTGTGTCAACTGGCTTTGGACCTTGTCTGGACTCTATGGACAGTTCTTGGTCATCTCCCTATGCATGTCGTTACCTCTTCTCTGTGTGTTCATCCACAGATGGAGTAGTGACCCTGGGAGCTCTGACATCATGTCATACTGGAAATACGTGGAGACGCAGTGATCTTTTATATGCGCCCATGTGACCCTGGGAGCTCTGACAGCATGTCATATTGGAAATACGTGCAGACGCAGTGACCTTTTATATGCGCCCATGTAACCAAACAATTCCAGCCATGGTGGGATTGTTCTGTTTGCTATTGTGTGTTGTGGTTCAATAAAGTATTGCCACACTGTTTTACCTTAACCCTGTGTTGTCTGTGTAGTGTATTGCCCACTGGGAGATAGAGCGTGCGTTCAGTGGTATGAGCCATGGTCCATGCAGTCTTGCTAAAGACAGCCGGGCCAGCAGACCAGAGCACCCACTGACCCCGTTTCTCCACAATTGGTGGCAGCAGTGGGAAACTACTCAGCCCAGTGGAACCACAATTGGTGGCAGCAGTGGGACACTACTCAGCCCGGGGGAGCTGCAGGATAATGGTGTTCTCACACACCATCCAGGGCTCCACAACAAGGGAGGTATACAGACAGACCCAGGAGACCATTGATGAGGCATGCACAGCAGGTTTTGGATGCCACTATATCCAACCCCACCAAATCGGCCTTGGGAAGAGGACCAGAGTGGCTCTATGACCTCAACAAGAAATGGAAACTACAGGAGATGTTCCAGCTTCAACAGATTGAATAGAATTTAATGCAGGAACTACGGAATGTGGAGGAAGCCAGGCGTGGAGGCAATGGATACCAGTAGTTACTCTTCAATTACGTATGGAGTTTATTTTCGTAAGGAGCATATGGAATATGCTCTAGGGAAACTGGATGATCGGAAGCCTATCATGTCTGCTTAATTAAGATGGGGAGGAATGTGAAGAAACCAGATTGTATCTTAATTTCCCAGACAACCATGTTTTTGCAAAGACCAAAACAACTGGCTTTTTATCTGTATATTGGCTTGTGAATTTAAGTGTTTATGTCTGCTGGGTCAAGAAGACAGACTTGCCAACTGATATACTATATAACATACTGTGTTAAGCCCCCGTCTCACTAAGCGAGATCGCTAGCGAGATCGCTGCTGAGTCACAAGTTTCGTGACGCAACAGCGACCTCAGTAGCGATCTCGCTTTGTGTGACACGCAGCAGCGACCAGGCCCCTGCTGTGAGATCGCTGGTCGTGTCGGAATGGCCTGGACCTTTTTTTGATCGTTGAGGTCCCGCTGGGTAGCACACATCGCTATGTTTGACACCTTACCAACGACCTCGTTGATGACTCAGACACTGAATCGTCATAATAGCTCCCATGTGAGATCGTTGTACAGGTCGCTACAGGTCGCTGGTGAGATGTCAAACAGTGAGATCGCAGCTGCGATCGTTAGAAGATCTCACTGTTTGACATCTCACCAGCGACCCATAGCGACGCAGCAACGATCCCTGACAGGTCGTATCGTTGTCGGGATCGCTTTAGCGTCGCTAAGTGAGACGGGGCCTTAAGTCTGTAATAGTGACTGTACATTGAGTGTGTTAAGCTTTGTTTATTGATGTGTGCTTATATGCTAATAGTGCTACTTAATCCCATCACCATTGTTTACCTTATCTTGATGTTGGACTGAAAGACCCTGGGTAATTCTAAAAGTAGCTTACATGCCTTGGGTATAAAAAGACTCAGAGATCACATCCTGAGAGTTGGAAGTAACACAGAGCTACCAGCCAGACATTCTGCAAACCACCCAACAGACAAGAGAAAGGACTGCAGCCAATTCATCATGGCACCATCATGAGGGACACTGATCTATGATTCTATAGGAAACTACCTACGGGTTGTCGGCTCCGGTTGGAAGGACACAGATCTGATCCAGTGACCATCTCTGACCATGGATATGTTTGGAGAAAGCCAGGTTTGGGACCCGCTGGTCGCCTGGTTCCATGGAGATGGTCAGATAAGCCAGGTGGTGACTCTCATGTCAACTGGCTTTGGACCTTGTCTGGACTCTATGGACAGTTCTTGGTCATCTCCCTATGCTTGTCATTACCTCTTCTCTGTGCGTTCTTCCACAGATGGAGTAGCGACCCTGGGAGCTCTGACATCATGTCATACTGGAAATACGTGGAGACGCAGTGATCTTTTATATGCGCCCATGTGACCCTGGGAGCTCTGACATCATGTCATTCTGGAAATACGTGGAGACGCAGTGACCTTTTATATGCGCCCATGTAACCAAACAATTCCAGCCATGGGGGGATTGTTCTGTTTGCTATTGTGTGTTGTGGTTCAATAAAGTATTGCCACACTGTTTTACCTTAACCCTGTGTTGTCTGTGTAGTGTATTGCCCATGGGGAGATAGAGCAGACATTCAGTGGTATGAGCCGTGGTCCATGCAGTCTTGCTAAAGACAGCCAGGCCAGCGGACGAGAGCACCCACTGACCCCATTCCTCTACAGACCCTATGGCATAGAATGTCCACGGGTCTGTCGAACAGAGCACTATAGCCTTATAGGCATATACAGTTATAGGCATATACACATATGAGTTAATGCCAGGAGACCCGCTGATTGTCTGTGCAGTGCGGTCCGTGCTTAGACTGATACCTGCACAGATAGCAGGAGAATTCTCTGCACACTCAAATTCAGGCAGAATTATAAAGTTTATTCACACAATGTAGTGACAAATGAAAAATTCAACGAGGTGCTCCGTGGTTTCGACTCTTGTGATGTTTTGATCTGAATAACTCTTTCTCAAACTGTCGCTCAATGCAAGATACAGAGGTCATGGCACAGTCTCAAATAGCACTAAACAGTGACATACACAACAGCCTGAGACTGTGCCATGACCCCTGTGTCCTGCATTGAGAGACAGATTTATTCAGATCGAAACATCACAAGAGTCGCGACTACAGACCACCTCTTTGAATTTTTTATGTGTCGCTACATTGTGAGAATAAACTTTATAATTCTGCATGAATTTGGGTGTGCAGTGAATTCTCTCTGCTATACATTGGGACTCCATCCCCATTCCACTTACACCTCAACAAGACTGGCTGTGAGCACTCTGAATTTCACTACATTCAACTGAGTTTTACAGATGTCTGCAGTCAAAGATAAATGGAAAACATATACAGTGGGGAAAAAAAGTATTGTCAGCCACCAATTGTGCAAGCTCTCCCACTTAAAAAGATGAGAGAGGCCTGTAATTGACATCATAGGTAGACCACAACTATGAGAGTCAAAATTCAGAAAACAAATCCAGAAAATTACCTTGTCTGATTTGGCAAGATTTATTTTGCAAAATATGATGGAAAATAAGTATTTGGTCATTAACAAAAGTTCATCTCAATATTTTGTTATATATCCTTTGTTGGCAATGACAACGGTCAAATGTTTTCTGTAAGACTTCACAAGGTTGTCACACTCTGTTGGTGGTATGTTGGCCCATTCCTCTATGCAGATCTCTAGAGCAGTGATGCTTTGGGCCTGTCGCTGGACAACACGGACTTTCAACTCCCTCCAAAGGTTTTCAATGAGGTTGAGATCTGGAGACTGGCTAGGCCACTCCAGAACCTTCATATGCTTCTTACAAAGCCACTCCTTTGTTGCCCTGGTGGTGTGCTTGGGATTAATATCATGCTCAATGACCCATCCACGTTTCATCTTCAATGCCTTTGCTGATGGAAGGAGGTTTGCACTCAAATCTCACGATACATGGCCCCATTCATTCTTTCATGTACACGGATCACTTGTCCTGGTCCCTTTGCAGAGAAACAGCCCCAAAGCATGATGTTGCCACCTCCATGCTTCACAGTAGGTATGGTGTTCTTTGGATGCAACTCAGCATTCTGTCTTCACCAAACACAACAAGTTTTGTTTCTACCACTTTGGTTTCATCAAACTATAAGACATGCTGCCAAAACTCTTCTGGATAATCCAAATGCTCTCTGGCAAACTTCAGATGGGCCCAGACATGTACTGGCTTAAGCAGGGGGACATGTCTAGCACTGCAGGATCTGAGTCCCTGGTGGCATAGTGTGTTACCTATGGTTGCCTTTGTTACAGTGGTCCCAGCTCTGTGCAGGTCATTTACTAGGTCCCCCGTGTGGTTCTGGGATTTTTGCTCACCGTTCTTGTGATCATTTTGACCTCACGGGTGAGATCTTGCGTGGAGCCTCAGATCGAGGGAGATTATCAGTGGTCTTGTATGTCTTCCATTTTCTTATTATTGCTCCCACAGTTGATTTCGTCACACCACGCTGCTTGCTTATTGCAGATTCAGTCTTCCCAGCCTGGTGCAGTGCTAAAATTTTGTTTCTGGTGTCCTTCGACAGCTCTTTGGTCTTCACCATATTGGACTTTGAAGTGTGACTATTTCAGGTTGTGGACAGGTTTTTTCATACTGATAACAAGTTCAAACAGGTGCCACTACTACATGTAATGAGAGGAGGACAGAGGAGCCTCTTAAAGAACAAGTTACAGGTCTGTGAGAGCCAGAAATCTTGCATGCTTTTAGGTGACCAAATACTTATTTTCCACCATAATTTGCAAAATAAATCTTGCCATATCAGACAAGGTGATTTTTTGGGATTTGTTTTCTCATTTTGACTCTTATTGTTGTGGTTTACCTATAATGTAAATTACAGGCCTCTCTCATCTTTTTAAGTGGGAAAACTTGCACAATTGGTGGCTGATTAAATACTTTATTTCCCCACTGTAGGTGGGACAGTGCTCTAAACTTTCCAGCCATGCCAAAGATGTGCTCAATGCCTTTGCTTGGTTTGAACAGTCATTTTGTGCTGACAGATTGCAGGAAGAAAAATGGAAATACAGTCGGCTATAAGAAAAAATCAGATTCAGCCGATGAGAAGTATTACAAAGCATTATGCGTACACATACTGATGATTTCATACAAATATGCATCGACAGGTATTATTTAATTTTGACCGTGTTATTATTATTGAGTTATATGGCCAAAGATAAATTAATAAAAGTTTATATGAGCCAATTATTAACATTATGGGATCATTCTGTATGTTTGATTTAATGTGTGTGGAATGTTATATAAAATCATGGGAAAAACCTGAGATCAATTCCAGACATGACAAAGCCTCAGCCATAAAGTCATTGTGCAGACAAGGTTAGATAACTGTGTACTTCAGGATCTGTAATTACGCCATTAGCACATAGACTTCTGCAGTGGAGTTAAGGGTTCTGCTCATCTCAAGACACAGAAATGTAATTAGAAATCAGTACTGTGGTTGGCAATCATCTCTGAGATGTACTCTGAATTCCAGTTTCATCAAAATTTTCTTTTAGACACCATTGCCCGTGTCATACCATAAAGTGGAATTTATTATTAACTCACTCAGTGCTGTAAAAAGCTGCAACCGTTCATTTACATAGTGACATTCATAAAGATTCAAGACTCCACAATGACATCCCATTTTCAGTAATTGACAAGCTTCATGGGATTCATTCAGTTCCCCTGCCGCCACGCCACGCAACGCTCATAACCTAAATCTTTTATCATGTGCTTCTGACGCTGAACAGATCGGAGGGAATATTGCAAAATGGATTTCTTCATTATATAATCGTTTCAGTTTTTAATGTAATTACGTCTAACTTGCTTGAAACAAATGGTTTTAGTTACTTTTATTCATTCCTCTACAGTAGAAAAGATGAAATGAGATGGTTTTAATGCAACCAAACTATTAAATATGTAAAAACCTCTACAACCTATTCCCAGCATGTCCAAACATTTATTGCAGTGACTATTGGGACATCCATATTTTATAAAGGGCTGCGCAGCACAGCAGAAGGCTTCTTAGGCAAGCTGGGAATGCATTTGGTAAATGACCTGACCTACATAACTTTCTACAGTTACTTAAACATTAAAATGTCAGAGTAAGCAGTGGCGCTCCGTACCTGGATTCTCGGTAGCTGCATGGTAAGAACACTGTGCAACGCGGGGAGGATTTCCCAAAGTGTGCGGTTTAGACTGAAAACATATACATAGCCTTACGCCCATGGCTGCATTATGAAGCCATGTTGGCAATAGAAGTAATTTTTCACGTTACCCCCACAACCTCACTGAGCAAAATCTAGTTTGTAAAAAAGAATGAGCAAAAATTTCAGCCTCTAGATGTGAAAAGTTGGTAGAGACAAACACCAAAAAACTTTCAGCAGTAATTAAACAAAAAAAAAGTGACCCGGAGCATATATTGGTATAAGTGCAATGCATAGGTGTCCATTCACACTGTGGCCATTTAACAGACAGAACCTAATACCCAAATACCCTGTAGCCACAAAATTAATAAGTAATAGTACATTTTGATCGAAAAAGTGTAAAAGCCATCCGACCACGACAAGGTGTTGCCAATCGGGAAAGGTCCCTAACTCTTGTAGTTCACCTCTCTATGTGTCAGCATTAATTGCAGTGAAAGGTGGTCCCACAAATTATCGACCCAGGGGGAATGAATATAAACACACGTCATAATTTTCAGATTTATATTTTTTAAATATTTTGAAAACCTTGTATCATTTCCTTTACACTTCACAAACACTTGATATTTTGTCTTGAAACGTCACATAAAATTACAATAAAATCCATTTACCGTATATATGCGAGTATAAGCTGAGTTTTTCAGCACAGTTTTTTGCGCTGAAAACACCCTCCTCAGCTTATACATGAGTCAATGGTCTCAGAAAGCCGGCAGGGGAGGGGGAGTGGTGGAGCAGAGGGTCACAGAGGCAGGAGCCAGCAGCTGTGGCTAAAGCCTGTGCCCGCTGCTAAAGAGAAATTAATATTAATTTCTCTGTAATAGCGCATAGTGACAGCTGCAGCCACCGGCTTCCAGCACACATCCTACTTACCTTCCTGCACACCCTCGCTGCATCTCGTTCCTCCTGGCGACAGCAGCATTTCTTGCAGAGCGATCACGTGAACCCGCCCATTAAGGTAATGAATATACATGCCTCTCCACTGCCCTAGGCGTGTAGTGAATATTCTTTACCTTAATGAGCAGGGCCAAGTGATCGCTCAGCAGGAAAAGCTGCCGGCGCCAGAACGAGATGCAGTGAGGGCGTGCAGGTAAGGTAAGTAGGATGTTTGTTTTTTATTAATGGGAACCATGCATTCAAAGATAGGGGATAAGGAGCCATGCATACAAGGATGGGAGGGGGGAGCCATGCATACAGGGACAGCTATGGGGGAGTCATGCATACAAGGACAGGGATGGGGGAGCCATGCATACCAGGATAGGGATGAGGGGATAATGTATATCCGGCTTATACTCGAGTCAATAAGTTTACCCAGTTTTTTGTGGCAAAATTACGTGCCTCGGCTTATACTCGGGTTGACTTATACTCAAGTATATATGGTAAGTTTTACAATTCTATTACTAGGATCCCATGAGCGCTATCACTTTGGTGGCATGATCAGCAGCAATTCAAAGGCTATGACACATAGCTAGGGTCTCGCTACAGCAGCTGGAATGTCCCATTCAAAGGCTAGGGTCACACCTCATCCGAGAGAATTGGGTCAATCATGCTAATAACACTACGATCAGAGTTTGATCAGACTGTACGAGGATAGAGATGTTATTGCTATCACTGCCAGTAAGAAAACCACTGTTTCCAAGTTTGAGCCTGCTTCAGATGTAAAACAATGAAGAAGGGCAGTGTTTGCAGGAGTGATGTGACGCCTTCAAGGGCAGTGTTTGCAGGAGTGATGTGACGCCTTCACACAGCTCATCCGCAAAGGTTCCAAAATTGGTGCCTGTTGATTTAACATTGATGGCCTATTGTTACAAGATTGGAAACCGCTTTAAGAACTGTGTTATTTGTCTTCATTAATCCAGGTGGGAACAATCATAAATGTAACATTTTCTCAATACATTTACTCTGGATAACTAGCATCATTGCATTGATACACATCCCCATAGACTCTTTATGGCAATCTAACACTTGTGTCTTTTTAGTACTCTTCAATTACTAATGATTTTGCTTCAATTTAATTGCTGATTTTCATTACCCTTTGTACTGTAATTCTATAATTGATCAACAATCAATAAATGATATGACAGATGCCTATGATTTAGGGTACTGTCACACATTGAAATTTCGATCGCTACGACGGTACGATTCGTGACGTTCTAGCGATATCGTTACGATATCGCTGTGTCTGACACGCTACTGCGATCAGACACCCTGCTGAGAATCGTACGTCGTAGCAGATCGTTTGGAACTTTCTTTCGTCGCTTGATCACCCGCTGTCAATCGCTGGATCGTTGTGTGTGACAGCGATCCAGCGATGTGTTCGCTGGTAACCAGGGTAAACATCGGGTAACTAAGCGCAGGGCCGCGCTTAGTAACCCGATGTTTACTGTGGTTACCAGCGTAAACGTAAAAAAAACAAACAGTACATACTCACATGCCGGTGTCTGTCCCTCGGCGAAAGCTTCTCTGCACTGTGTAAGCACCAGAGCCGGAAAGCGAGCACAGCGGTGACGTCACCGCTGTGCTTTCCGGCCGCTGTGCTTACACAGTGCAGAGAAGCACAGCGCCGAGGGACAGACACCGGCATGTGAGTATGTACTGTTTGTTTTTTTTACGTTTACGCTGGTAACCAGGGTAAACATCGGGTTACTAAGCGCGGCCCTGCGCTTAGCAACCCGATGTTTACCCTGGTTACCCGGGGACTTCGGCATCGCTCCAGCGCCGTGATTGCAACGTGTGACAGCAGTCTACGACGCTGGAGCGATAATAGTACGACGCTGCGACGTCACGAATCGTGCCGTCGTAGCGATCGAAATTTCAATGTGTGACAGTACCCTTACATATATGATATGTATAATACTTCTCTTTTCCCTTATTTGTCCCATTGTACTGTGTAATGATTGCTGCTGCTTCTAGCAGGATTGGTAGACAATCCGTCTATCCTAAGTGTCATCTCGGTGAAAGTCTTGACATTGCTTTTACTTCTTAGAATGAAGCAATTAACAGTTTATTCCTGCAGAGAGATATAAGTAAACCAAGATGAAAATATTCTTTACATAGAGTAAGCCCGCTAGCTATTGTGGGCCTAGAAATCATAGATACATTTAACGACTTTATAACAATGGCCAGAAACTGGAATTGGCTTGCTGGCAGGGAATTATACCCTACAGAGCCATAGAAAATGTTGGTAGGGTGGGGGGAGTAATGTCTATGGCTATAGGTCTGTTGTGTTCCTGGCAACCACTTATTAAGATAAGACCTGCAAGCAGAGAGGAACATTATGTGTCTGCTGAACCAAAGCAGAGGAATGGGAATGGAATTCTTATTTTTAGCAGGCACACATACCAGCTTCTGTGTAATTAATAACCTAGGCTTGCAATGTCAGAAACATGGACTTTCTAGGTTGTATCATTTTGTAACTTGTATAATAATGTGGTATTAAAATTATTGCAACATATTTAATGTACAGTTTGTCTACATTATATTCAGTCATTTACACGGATTATAGCTTACAAAAATGACTCTATTATCATTATATGGTAATATATATGCCAAAATGGTAATAAGAAACTATAACTTGACAGGTGATGGTCACCTCTAGACCAGTGCCGTCTGACTCCTGAGATCCCTACTAATCACCAGAAGGGGCAACTTTGTTAAAATGATAACTTAATGAACATGTGGGCTAACCACTGGTGTTCTCGATTTTGAGAACAAGGCTCTGCAGCCCTATTTGAATGGGGTGGCAAGTTGCTCGATCGACCACCACGCCATTCATTCTCTACGGGACTGCGGGATATAGTCAAATACAACTATCTCTCACTTAAAGAAAACATGGCCCACAGTATTTTTACATTTTCTCTTGCTGCAGTGCAGTTTTAGAAGCTTTTAGCCCTGACTGGACATATACCATGGGATATTACAACACAACCTAAGACTAAAATAAATCCCAGGACAAAGGCAGTGAACACTAGAAAATCAGAATTGATAACAGTGCTGCATCCCTCCACCCCGACGCGCATTTTGCCTTGCTTCTTCATAGGGTGTGTCCAGCTTAGGCTTGTATTGTCAGAAACATGGACTTTCTAGGTTGTATCATTTTGTAACTTGTGTAATATCATGATAGGGAAATTATTGCAACATATTTAATGTACAGTTAGTCAACGTGATATTCAGTCATTTACAGACATTATAGCTTACAAAAGTGAAGCTATCATGGTAATTTACTGTATATGGAAAAATGGTAATAAGTTATCACTGGACAGGTAATCACCTCTAGACCATTGTGCTCTGACTCCTGAGATCCCTACTAATCACCAGAAGGGCCAATTTTGGATGAAATCTTGCTAATCATGCAGAGAAAGCACTGGGGTTCTGGATCTTGACAACAGTGCTCTGTAGTCCTGTTGGAATAGGGTGGCAGCGTGGAAGCATGCTTGGCTGACCACCACTCCATTAATTCTCTGTGGAATTGCAGGGTATAGTCAAGTACAACTATCTATCACTTTCCCGAAAACATGTCTCACAGTAATTTTGTATTTTCTCTTGTGGCAGTCCAGTTTAGGAGCTTTCAGCCCATGGGATAGGCTGCATAATACACCATATACTTATACAGCTGGATATGTCGGCCATAGTGTAAAAACATGCTGCACGTTCTGAATTTTTTATTATATACACTACTTTTTATAGACTATCTTAATCCATTACTCTATCCCATATCACAAAACATTGGATACAATTATCATATACATCACAATAATTTCCGAGAGTACAAGTTAATATATCTATAATTTGGTATGATCACGTTTAGTAAATTGATAAAACAAAATCCAGCAACTTTTAAAGCAAAGAAAATATTAATAGACTGTAGGTTTGCTGTAATTTAAAGAAAATATATCACAAGACCATTCAAATATATAGAAAATGAAATGTCACAGGGCAGCACTAGCTATTGCTGGAAATAGCTCTGACATTAGAACAAATCCTGCATTCTGTCCCAGGAAGATATTCACATGAATTTTGTGTCTCTTCGCTTTTAAATCTCCCATTTAGATTTAGAAACCAAGCTGTTTCAAAGAGAATATATTACCCTTCCAATGCACCCATAACTCTTATCATGCAGTACAGGAGAACAGTTATGACAAAGCCTTTAAAGTGCGGCGTTCAGGGAGTCAAGATACATCCAAACGCTGAGATGAAAAGGAATGACAGAAATTGGAATTATGTCAGACTAAGACGATATCAAAGTCATCCAGACAAATAATATTGAATTGTTCTCCACATGATTTAAGAATACATTATTTGGATTCACTCTAATCTTCCTTTGGAGTCAACAAGTAACAAATGTGGTTGTTTTATGCGGCACAGAGAAGACATTGTATAGCAATATGCCTCTGTTACATGGCTGACAGTAGTAGAACGTGTACATAGTTACTATACAGGGAGGCTCATTTATTGGTTTTCTTACAAGAATTGGGGTTAATATAACAATTAATACAGCTCTGGCAAAAATTAAGAGGATGTAATCAAGAGGATGATGGAAAGTCACAAGCCATCAAACAAAGAAGAACTGCTTAAATTTTTGCGCCAGTAGCACTGTGAACAACTGCTGGAAAGCATGCCAAGATGCATGAAAGCTGTGATTAAAAATCATGGTTATTCCACAAAATATTGATTTCTGAACTCTTCCTGAATTAAAACATTAGTATTGTTGTTTCTAAATTATTATGAAATTGTTTTCTTTGCATTATTTGAGGTCTTAAAGCACTGTTTTTTAAAAAATTTTGACCATTTTTCTGTGGATCTCAACATCATTGAATCTGTCTGGGATTTACGTGAAGAGACAGAATTATTTGTACAGACTTACATCCATAGGAGATCTCCAAGATGTTTGGAACAACCTCTGTGCAGTGTTTTCTAATCAAAAACCATGTAAGTGTAACCAGAAGAATCGATGCTTCATTGCGGTTTTGCATGCCAGTTTTTTGTCATGTAGAAAAAAATCATACAAAGAATTATATGTATTGAGAAATCATGTTGAGGGAGAAAAAAAACTAAAACTAAAATAGTGTGATTACATACAGTAAGTGTGAACACCCTCTTATAATTAGGGAAGTGGTTGTGTTCAAAATCAAATTAGTAGTTAGCACAGTGTAAATAAATATAAATAAATATATATATACAGTATATATAGTATGTATAAGTACGTATGTATATATATATATATACTGTGTATATATATATATATATATATATATATATATCCATACATACACACACAGTGACGAGCAACAAAAGGGTAACAATGTTTTGAACTTTTGACTTTCAGGCTCCATATCTCACCATCCTCTACTGCTTAGATCGTGAGACTACCATCATTTTATAGACAATCATCTTGGCTATCTCATACACAAATGTGACTTGCAACTGTCTAGCATATGATTAGTTATGCAGGTCTTGTCATGTCACCGCATTGTTACTGTTTTGTTGCTTATGGTGGAACAATCTTTTTTCTTTCTGTGTACTACAAAATACAACCCGTTCTCACATTCCTTAATTGCTTAATGTGTTATTAAGATGATTCCCAAGTGAAAGGTCATTGGTTCAAATAAAGGAGCAGCCGTGAACACAAACAGAGAAACAGCATCATCCAGCTCATCAATAGCGGTTGCTTGGCCATGAAAATTGCCAAACTGCA